>NW_026125295.1:11505000-12947500 GCF_943737965.1 Phodopus roborovskii | reverse complement strand
GGTATGAGGCGGAAGGCACCTTCTGCCTGGGACAATCGGGAACCTCGGGGTGGTGGTGGTGGTGTGTAGCTATGAGGCCTGTGGTCGAGCAGAAAGAAAGCGTTGCAGGTGGAGGGGAGGGCACATGCAAAGCTCCTTTCCGGAACCGAGGCAAGCACAGCTGGCTGGGACGATAATAGGATGGGAGATGGCAGTGGCCAACATCCCCTGGTCCTCGGAGCCGCTGGGAAAAGTTTGGACTTTATGAAATAATGAGTGTAACTGTTTGCAAATTCTTTCCTCTTCTAGTTCATTTTTGTTGACTCTGGACTGGAGAGTGAGCAAAGCTGACATTGTAGCAAGGAAAACCCACAGCAAAGCAAATAAATAAACTATGTATCACACATTATGTGACCTGTGTAGGGAGAGAAAATAAGCAAAGAAAGCGGTTAAGGAATGTTTCCTCGGAGGTAGGATGTCAATTTGTGATAGGGTGGTTAGAAAAGACCTCTTCAGTGGCTATTTGAGCAGGACTTGAGGGAGGCCAGGGAGCCAGCTGTAGACAGGGAACAGCTAGCCAGTGCCAAGCCCTGAAGCGAGGGATTGCCTGCTGTGTTCCAGTCCTTCCCCCCCATTGGCGGGAAAGAGACACTAGTGGAAAGTGCAGTCAGAGAATGATCACGGATCCCCAGTGAGCCGTGAAGACTGACTTTTGCCTTGAAGGAAATGTGGGACCGTTGCAGGGTTTGAGCAGAAAGAGACATGAGCTGTTTGAAAAGACCACTGCTGCTCTGTTGATAGTTGATCAGAGAAGCAGAGGGACCTGTGAGGAGACCAGTAAGAGAGAGATGTGTGTCGTGTCCCGTGTCCCCCCCCCCCCATGTTGGTCATGGAGACCACTGTGTAGCCCTAACAGAGATAGATGGCAGGTTTAGAAAGTCAGTGAGATTTTACTAATGGGTTGAATTTGAGATAGGAGAGAAAATAAGTGTTTAGGGTGATGTGAGATTGTCAGCCTAGCATTTGTACCTGAATTGCCATCAACCACTGTGGAGAAGAGTATGGGAAAAGCAGTTTGTTAGGGAAAGATAGATTGCTATTAGATTTTCAACAGTGATATGGGTTGGACATTTAGATAATAGAATCCAGAGGAAAAGTCTTGACTGAAGAAGGCACAGATTTGGGGGGGGGGTGCAAGCTCGAATTTGTTCACACAGACAGACAGACACACACACGTGCTGTGCGTGACACAAATGCTGTACAATTGAACTGTACCCCCAGCTTTGGAAAAATATTTCTAATTATGAGTGTTTTATATGCGTGAGAGAAAGGTAGAGAGTGCTCACAAGCTAGAGTCATCAGGTACCCCAGGACTGGAGTTTCAGGCAGTTATGAGCTGCCCCGTATGAGTGCTAGGAACCAAACTCTAGTTTATATGCCCTCTTAACCTCTGAGCCATCTCTCCAGCCCAGTTATTATTATTTAATTATTATTATTATTTTGGATTTTTTTTTCAAGACAGAGTTTGTGTATAGCCCTGCCTGTCCTGGAACTAGCTCTGTAGACCTGCCTGCCTCTGCCTCCCAAGAGCTGGGACTAAAGTGAGATTAAAGGTCTATGCCACCACTGCCCTGCTGTTTGCTTTTTAAAAACAGCTTTACTGATATAAAACTTACTATATAACCCAGCTGTTTAATTTGTACAATTCAGTGATTTTTTTTTAGTATGTCAAAAATTATGCAAATATTACCACAACCAATTATAGAAGCATTTCCTCTTGCTCTCTCTGGGTTTGAAATAGACTTGCCAGAAGAGTCAGTACTCAGGAGGCAGAGGCAGATGGATTTCGTGAGTTAGAAGCCAGTCTACAGAATACCATCAGAGTGAGTTCCAGGACAGCCAAGGCTACACAGAACAAAACAAAACAAAACAAAAAGGAAGGAAAAACAGACTCACTCTGTAGACTGGACTAGCCCAGGACTTTAGGAAGTCTTCCTGGCCCAACTCCCAAGTGTGGGATTGCAGGTATGAGCACCACCTTGAGTATGCTGAGTACTTTTATTTTCTTCTCCAATACTGGGGGTCTAGCCCAGGACTTCTCCCATGCTAAAGGAACAATGTACCACCTACCTACCTCCCTAGCCTTGTGGCGTTTTGTTTTGTTTCATTAATGTATCTTTAATTTTTATGGGTGTGTGTGCCTGCTTGCCCATCCACATACCACATGGATGCAGTGCCTGAAGAAGCCAGAAAAGGGAATTGGATCCTCTAGAGCTGGAATTATATAGATGGTTGTGAGCCATGGGATATAGGTCCTGGAAACTAAACCTTGGACCTCTAAGAGAGCAGCAATTGCTCTTAACCACTGAGGTATCTCACCAGCTCCAAAACCAGTTTTTTGAGTTTATTTTTGAGACGGGGCTTACTGTGTAGCCTGGATTAGCCTAGAGCTCACAAAGATCTGCCTGCTTCTATCTTATGAGTGCTTGGATTAAACACTTGTGCCACACCCAATTATAATGTAAATTATTTAAAAATATTATATATAATATCATTTATGTATATACACATATATGCTTGTGTGTGTATATATATATGTATATATATGTGTGTGTATATATATACATATATATATGCATATATATATATATATATGTTTGCTTTTTGTTTTTCAAGACAGGGCTTTCCTGTGTAGCCCCTGCTGTTCTTGAACTCCCTCTGTAGATCAGGCTGGTCTCAAATTTATAGAGATCCTCCTGTCTCTACCTCCTGAGTGCTAGGATTAAAGGCATACTCCTGGCTTTTTTGAGACGTCTCACTGTGTAGTCTTAGCTGACCAGGAACTTGCTATGTAGACCAGGCTGGTCTTGAACTCACAGATATCTTCCTTCCTCTGCTTCTTGAGTGCAGGGATTAGAGGGTGTACCACTACACCTAGCCCTTATATTTTAATTACATGTTCATATGTGTGTTTGAAGGAATGCTCATGTACATGCAAGTGCCCATGGAGGCCAGAAGAGGGCATTGGTTGCCTAGATTTGGAGTTACAGTGGTAGCAAGCACCAATCTGCATACTGGGGACCGAGTTTGTCTCCCCTGAAAGGGCAGTGTGCTCTCTTCACCACTGAAACATCCCAGTGCCCTCTAGCATTTTCATTTTTTTATTTCTTTGTTTTCTCTGTATAGCTTTGAGGCCTGTCCTGGAACTCACCAGGCTGGCTTTGAACTCACAGAGATCCGCCTGCCTCTGCCTCCCAAGGCAGGGTCTGCTGGGACTAAAGGTGTGCGCCACCACCGCCCTGCTCCCGCTAGCATTTTTAAATCCAGAAAACCGTATGAGAGAGGGATGTGAGCCCTGCATCTTGGGCTGCAAAAGTGTCTGGGTTTTAGGGAGATGAGGGCAAATGGAAGCCAGGTGAAATGGCCATTGAAGGAAGAGGGAGCTTTCATAAGGCACAGGCTGATGAAGGACAAAAGAGGTGAGGGTCAGCTGAGCGGTGGTGGTGCACACCTTTAGACTCAGCACTTGGGAGGCAGAGGTAGGAGGATTTCTGTGAGTTCGAGACCAGCCTAATCTACAAGAGCTAGTTCCAGGACAGGCTCTAAAGCTACACACAGAAACCCTGTCTCGAATCCCCGACCCCCAAAACATATGAGGATCAAGAATTGTGCATCATATTTAGTGGTGGGGGTGGACAAGAACCAGGTGACATTTGGGACAAGGTGGGAGTGAAGGCCATTGCAGATGGTTTAGGAGAGATGGGAGGAGAACAAGAGGAGATGGCGTTCTAGCCATGTGTCAGAGGATCTGATGGCACACAGGGGCAAAGCAATAGGGCAGTTGCAGGATGAGGTGTTCCATCAAGGACTGAGCAGTGTCAGAGGCTGCCCACTGCTCTCCCCGAGAAGCATGTGTTTTTTGTTTTGTTTTTTAATCTTCAAAATCAAGGGAGAAAGTAAGGGCTAGAGACCCAGATCGCTGGTAGAATGCTTACCTAGCGTGTGCAAGGTTCTGGGTTTAACTCCCAGGCTCTGCTAGGTTTGATCACAAACACTGAGAGGGCTGGGGAGGGAGGTAGGGGGAGGTGTGAGGCAGTGGTAAATGGGAGGGCTGTGCTTGGCTGTGATGAAAGGTAGACTTACAGAGCTGTTGCGGGGCTGTCTCCTGTGTTCTGTGGGCCCTGGTGTTGGGACTGGGGATGCTCACCTAACCACTGGGGCATGAACGCTGTGTGCGCTCGCCTTGAGGCCACTTTGACCAGAAGGCATGCCCCTGCCTGTCCGGCTTTGTTTTCAAAAGGGCTCAAGAGCACCACAGATGAGAACAAGACTGGGATGCTGCGAGCAAGGCATACCTGTGTTTGTTTACACATTGATCAAGTCAATATGTATACAGAGAAGAAGTTATCAAAACTGCCGTCTCCTAGTTACCACCGGGAGAAGTTTTATCCCTGAAAACTAAGGAACAAAATTCCCAAAACAGTGTGAGGAAGCCCTTCCTCTCCTGTTGCCAGTTCCCTCTGCTTTCTCTTGTTGGCCACCAGGTGTCGCTGTGGTCACTGCTTCAGGGCTTAGTGTGGTTTGATCAGAGGACATAGCCAGTTTTTTTTCTGGGATTCTGGGTAACCTGGCCCTCCCTTCAGGGTTCTGAGTCCCATCGGTTCTTGGGCAGGGGTAATGCCTGACTCTGGATACTCCCCATCCTGTTCATGTCAGAGGAAGTAGGTGTTGTCAGGGCCCAAACATGAAAGCCAGGCTAAAAGGGAGCAGAGAAGCCTGACCTGCTGAGCGGTGACCTAGGCTGGGGGGGAAGGGGGCACATGTGATACGGGGACTTGGTAGTCTGAAGTTAGGTGGGAGGGCAGTGTGATGGTGTGACTTCAACCTAAGTAAAGCACACTACAGTGGGGGAAACAGGATTTCTTTTTTTCCTCCCCTGGAATTGCCCTTTCAAAGGAGATCTTAATGGCAGCCTCAGTAAGGCTGGGAGTTAGATGTGAGGGTCTTTCATAGAAATTATTCTGGAAGTTAACTAAGTTATCCTTAGTTCTGCCGTTCCCAGGGGGAATGGCTTTAACATAAATGTGTTCCCTTGTCCTACAGACCCATAGGAAAACCTGGCCTTCCTCTTGCTGTCGGTGCTGAAATTATTCTATTTGGCACTAGGCCTAGCATTTGAGACCTGCCTGATGTTTAGCCTTTCTCATTCAGGGGCTCATCTATCTGGTATCTCCCTCAACAGCTCCTCCGATGACAGGGTGCAGCCCTGCTTTTGCCATGCAGCACATTGTGGGCGTGCCCCATGTACTGGTAAGGAGAGGTTTCCCTGGAACAGACCTCTTCATGACAAGGACTCTGTGCAGTCCAGGTCCCAGCCAGCCCAGAGAAAAGCGGGCAGAAGCTGCAGCCTTAGGGCTGTATCACCGCCTCCCAGCATTGGGAAGAGTGTTGGGCCACAGCATTCAGCAACAAGCGTCCTCCACAGCCAAGGCTTGGTGGGACAGATATGAAGAGTTTGTGGGACTCAATGAAGTTCGAGAGGCCCAGGGAAATGTAACCGAGGTGAGGAGGGGAGACTGGCGGTTGACTTTGCCTTTGTTTTGGGAAATACAGCTTGGCCTCCTAACAGAGAAGTTCCCAGCTGCATATATGGACACTTTGGTCTTTCTTATTTGAGACAGGGTCCTGTGTACCCCTGGCTGGCCTTGGAACCCTCATGTAGACAAACTCCTGATCTTCCTTTTGTCGCCGTCCTAAGTCTCAGGACTGCAGTGTGTACCACCACAGCTAGCCTTCTTTTCTTTCTGAGACAGGGTTCTGTCTGGAAAGTCCAGGCTTGCCTGGAATTTATATTCTATCTGGCTGCGAACTTGTGATCTCCCTGCCTCAGAGCTGAGATTATAGGTGTGGTCACCACACCCAGCTCAGACTTGCCTTTTCTTAAACAAACCTCACTGTTTGAAATAGTTGACTCTTTCTCGTGTGGAAGTCTGGGTCTGCACTACTGGGGTGAAGGTCTCTATGAAAATAATCACATTCTGAAAAGTCCCTGGCTAATGACTCCCCCCTTGTATTAGGCTAGCAAATTGTCCTTTGTGGACTGTTTTTGCCTTATCGTGTGAAGGTAGAGGGCACTGGAAAACATCATATTGGGAAACAGACAGAGCTGCCCGTTGTTTTCAAGTCCTTGGTGGCAGCAGAAATGCATTCCATCACCTGTCTCCACTCAGATGCAGAGCAATGTAGCGTGGTTGGAAGAAATTGAGGTTTAGGCACGTGGTCGTCTCTTCTCCCTGGAAAATATTTGTAACAGTGAGTTTTGCTGAGCTGAAATTTCCAGGACCATCAGCTGGAGACTGTACTGAATGCTTTGATGGTAGTGTTGTAGGCCTCAGCAACACACAGCAAACAGCAAGAGAACATGGGTTCCTCATGGTGGTTCCCATCAGACAAGAGCTGGCTGGTTTTAGTGGACAAAGATTGTGTCACTGCTTTTTGCAAGTTTCTCAGGGGCATGTTATTTCTGCTTGAATGAGTAAATCCAGTGCTTTCCCATGGGCGTGGCCTATGGCCGCCTGTTGAACATGCCAGAGTGAGCTGGGATTAATAATGTCCAAGGTCTGTTTCTACCTTTCACAGTAACACCCCAGTGACCTTTATTCAGCTGCTGCCTTGTTAGCAGTGGAGCTGAGCCCGTGCGGGGATGGACAGAAAGGGCTGATGGCGTCTGACATTCTCTCTGCAGGCAGAGAAAGTGTTCATGGTGGCTCGCGGCTTTGTTCGAGAAGCTCGGGAGAATTTAGAGGCTCAGCAGGCTAAGCTGAAGGAGGTGAGGGACCGTTTGGACCGAGTCTCCAGGGAGGACAATCAGTACCTGGAGCTGGCCACTTTGGAGCACAGGATGCTGCAGGTGAGCCCCTCCGGAAGCAGCCCTCGCTCACCTGCACAAGGCCCCTAGCATGGCCAGGTGTGAGCTGGTAACCCTGACTGTGGATGTCATGGCCCCAGGCTTCCTGTCTGCTCTTTCTTGAGTCCAGCAAAGTGCTGACTGACACCCAAACTACTGAGGAGAGGATAGAGGTACTGGCTCAGGAAATACCACATTCTTTTCCCTATAGACATGCTCTGCATGGCCGCCCAGTGGGGAGATCATGCGGCTGCCTTTCACACTCCCCATGGCTCTGCCTCCACATCCAAGGAGGTATTTTCTGTCTTCGTTCTTGCAGCAGGTGTTTGTGGAGCCAGGGGCGGGGGAGTGGCCCCTGGCTGCAGTCACAAGGCTCCAGGCTGTCTGACACCACTTTGTTCCCACAGGAAGAGAAGAGGCTCCGAGCAGCCTACATGCATGCAGAAGACTCAGAGCGGGAGAAATTCTCTCTCTTCTCTGCAGCCGTGCGGGAGAGTCATGAGAAGGAGCGCACGAGGGCCGAGAGGACTAAGAACTGGTCCCTCATTGGGTCAGTTCTCGGAGCTCTGATCGGTGTGGCGGGATCCACCTATGTTAACCGTGTACGGCTACAAGAACTGAAAGCCTTACTCCTGGAGGCACAGAAAGGGCCTGCGAGTCTCCAGGAGGCCATCCGTGAGCAGGCTTCCAGCTACTCCCTCCAGCAGAGAGACCTCAAGGACCTCATGGTGGATCTGAGGGGCCTGGTGCATGCTGGGCAGGGCCAGGCCTCTGGGTCACCAACAGGTACTTCTACCAGAGGAAAAGACATAGATGCCCTTTCAGCCGCCATGAAAGAGCAGCTCAGTCATTCCCAACAGGTCCATTCCTGCCTGGAGGGCTTACAAGAGCGGCTTGATGGCCTGGAAAAGACGTGTAGCCAAATGGCTGGGGTGGTTCAGCTTGCAAAGGCTACAGCACATCCAGGCACAGTGGAGCCAGTAGATGGGGCCCTGCCCAGCTCTTTGCTGGAACAAGGGAGCATGATCTTGGCCCTGTCTGATGTGGAGCAGAGACTAGAAGCCCAGGCCAACAGGAATTCTATCTGCAGCACACTGGTAACCTGTGTGACTTTCATAGCTACGTTACCCATGCTCTACATGCTGTTCAAGACCAGTTAGCCCTGGGGTCCTTCTTCAAAGGGGCCTGAGGGTGAATGTGGCGTCTGTTGGTGACAAGATGAATCCTGAGGTACACACAACCTCAGACTGAGTACCATTTGAGGGGCTCACTGGCAGGTTTATTTTATTTTGTAGGTAATGCTTATTTACATTAATTATCAAAACTTTGCAAATGTCCAATTAAAATACCTAAAAATTTGTATTATTTAAAAGAGTTTTACATCAGACTCAGTTTTGTCATTGACTTCAGAAATTTGGGGCTTGGGGTTTGACCAGGAATGAGAAAACTCACCCCCTTAGTTCCTTTCTTATCCCATCTTGGTCCTGGCTCAGAACTGTTAGGTGAGGTTATCCCTGAGGTCTAGATTCACACTTTGAATATCCTGACTTGCCCTTTGCTTGTTGGGCCTTTCTGTCGTCTAGGGGATCAAGTGAATAGAATGTGGTCTGGCGCATAGCTTTTTGCCATGGGGAAGGGAGGAGAGAGAATTCCTGGTTCTATTGCTGAAGTATGCTCAGAAGGAAGGAAGAGGCCAGGACATCATCACAGATCCATGGCTTATCCACAGCACTGACGCAAAGTACTCCCCATGTAGCCTGGGACCTTGAAAGGCATGGGCATAGTTCAGACCCGTGCTGGCAGCCGTGTGGAGGCGTAGTTAAAGGTGCCGGGAAACACCACCGGAGTGGACTGCCCTGAGAACCCTGACCTCTCTTCAGAGGGACCAGTGAGTGACCCTTGACTTCTCAGCTAAATGGCATGGGTGGCCTTGTGTAAACAATGTGTGGAGCATTGCTCGGTGCCTGAGTATTACAGGACTAGAACCACAGTGGGGAGTCGGTCTAACAGCCCCCACCCCAGAGGGCACCACAGCCGTCTGCTTCAGGTGGGAGCTTGCTTGTGCCTTTGGAGCCAGAAGTGTTTCCCACAAGGAGCCTCTACACTTGGATGCTGGTGCTCATTCCAAATGGCTCCTCACGTTCTCACCTTTGAGAACCTAGGCTCGTGGCCATTTGGTCCCATCATTCTTAGTATACAGTGGTTCCCTAGGGGGGAAACAGCCCCAGCACCTAAGGGTGTTGCTACTCCCGAAGGGCCAGGAAGTGCCTTGCTGTCCCTGTACAGATGAGGAAGGCTGTGCAGATGTGTCCAGGCCCCCACTGGGACAGTTAGTTGAATAAGTGGGTTTGAAGGGGAACAGACTCCCCACACATGAACAGGGCTCCTGCACCTTGCAGAAGCAGGAAGGCCAACGTAAATGGGAGCCATGGTGGATTTGGGGGAGTTGTGGAGCACAAGGTTAGAGGGAGGGGATAAGGAGTTGGGAGTGCTGGGTTGGCAGTTTGACTGTCGGGATGTGCTGACCACACACTAGGGGACTGGAGTCAGGGGCTGAAAGTGGGTGTGGAGGAAGGGGGGTGCTCTGAGACCTAGGGGAAGGGCATTTTAGAAAGCCAGGAGAGCCAGAGGACCCTGTCTGTTTCTATTGCTGCGATGAAACATGACCAAAAACAAGTTGGGGAGGAAAGGTTATTTATGTTCATCATTGACATAAGTCAGAACAAGAACTCAAACAGGGCAGGATCCTGGAGGCAGGAGCTGATTGATGCAGAGGCCACGGGGGTGGGGGGGTGGGGGGTGGTGTTAGTCTGCTTTCTAATAGAACCCAGGACTGAAGGCTGCCTAGGGGTGGCGCCACCCACTATGGGCTGGGCCCTCCCCCATCAATCACTAATTAAGAAAATGCCCTACAGCGGGATCTTATGGAAGGATTTTTCTCATTTGAGGTTCCCTCCTTTCAGATAACTCAAGCTTGGTCAAATTGACATAAAACAAGCCAGCACAGCCCCTATCCCACCCTTGAGATGGGGAGGGGCGGTGGAAGAGAAGCCTGGCTATGTGAAAGGCTTCCCTGCTGAGAGCTCTCTAACCTAAGAAGCGTCTATATATGGCAGATTTTTGTCTTTCTGGATGTTGTGCCTTGAGCTAAAGCCTTCCAAAAGCCCCTCAGGATCGGTCAGGTCCTGGCCCCAAAGATTGCCATTGGCAAATCCGGGTGTGAAGAGCCCTACATAAGGCACAGTGCAATGTGCCTGCCCAGGAAGACCCAGGTGTTTTCCAAGGAGGAAGTCCTTGGATAGTCTAGGCCTTGGAGGACAGGAAGGAAATGAGACGCCACATACGCACCTCGCAGCCAGTGTTCCCCGCTTTCACAGCCCAGCAATGGATGGTATCAACCCCACTTTTGGGTGAGCAAATAGGTGGGGGAGGAGTGTCAGGTTACATGGCTTAGTGATGGCGCAAACTCGGGTCCAAAGCCCGGGCTCTCCTCAAACAGCCAGGGGCGGGGGCCGGAAGGAGAGGTTGGGTGTTGCGGAGTCCTGGGAGAAGGAAAGGTGGGCAGGGCCAGGTGAGAAGAGGAGAAAGCCGGCGCCTAGGAGTTCAGGTGAAGAAAGTTGGGGGAAGATGGCCACAAGGGCCAGGAACTAGAAGGGAAAGAGGGCGCTCGGGGGCTGGGCGAGGCGCGTTGGGGGTGGTGGAGATGGTGGGGCAGGTGAGGGGCACGAGTCCCATCGAACTGTGGCAGGATGAGGCTCCGGTGCTGTATCACTACACCCGGGAGTAAGGCAAGCAACCATGGCCGCGGCCTCTTGCGTTTGGGAAGTGGGGCCAGCGGCTGGTCCAGAGCGGCGCGCAGGTGAGGCCCGGCTGGGCGGGGCGGACCGCCCACGCTCCGAGCTACACGTCCGCGTAGCCATGGCTACCACCGGGGTGCAACAGCCCCCACTTAATGAGAGGGGCTGATCCCCCCCCCAGGCCCTTCACAAACTCGGGTCCCGCGGGGCCGGAATGCGGGGTCCCGGGGGGCTGGGGCAGCGCACCCCGCTCTCCCGGCTGCTTCCGGCCTGACCCGGGCGGCGCGCGGGGGGAGGGAGGCCCGACGGGAGGGAGGGGTGGAAGGAGCGGAGCTCGGGCCGGCCGACGCGGCTTTGTCTCCTTTGTTCCCAGCGGTGGCAGAGCCGCGGCGGGAGGGGCGGGCAGCGGGCGCAGTTTTCCGCCCCTCGGTCTCCGGGTAACAGCTGCGGCTCCGCCAGACCCACCTCCGGGGGGAGGGAAGGTCGCCGCGCGCAGATCCCGAGCGAGCCCGGAGCTGCCCGCCGCGGACGCCGCGCCGCGCGCATCCCGCAGGCAGGTCGGGCGGTGAGTCGCGGGGCTTGGGCTGGGAAGGCGGGGCCGGGCCGAAAGCCGCGCGCACCCAGGTGGAACGACCCGAGGCCTCGGTCCCGCCGGGTACGGGCAGCCCGAGCGGAGTGCAGTGGTGGGAGGCTTCGGTCCAGAGAGTTGGGACCACACTCGTGCGCGCGAAGGCAAACTCTGGCGGCACCGCCTGTAACGCGATTGGGAGACAGAGGAGGTGGAGCTGCTCCTCCGCGCCCCCTCCTCGCTGCCGCCACCACCGCCGCCGCCGGGACCGGCCGGCCCCTTCCCCGCCCTCCCTGGGCCACCGGTGGGGTCTTTGTCCCGCGTCGTGGGGGAGGGAGGAGGGCCGAGGATGAGACGAAGCAGGGAAGTGGAGGCTTTCCCCATAGGATAACAGACCCTTCGGGCTGAGGCTGACTGACAAAGGAGGACCACGAGCCTTCTAATTCTGGGACTCTGTCTTGATACCGACATACCCAGCGGGTGCTTGATGAGCGCCTTAATTTATCGCGGGTGTCTGTCTGGTAAATGATGACTCCCCTCTGCCCCACTCAGCATCTTGAAAGCAGGTGTGCGGTGGTCACTTTTTCACTGTCAATGAGTTACGCTCCCTCCCTTTTAAGTGGATACTGGATCAGGGACTCAGGAAGGGAAGGCCAGTTAACCCCCAGGCAAGGTGCATGTGCAGGTGCAGATGGACTGAATTAGTGAGCCCTCTTGGTTAGTGAGAGCAGCTGCCGGAGGGGGTCAGGTGGTGCTTGTCCTTTGCAGAAGTCAGGCAAGCAGGCCTGGGCCCCGCTGAAGGGTTTCAGGGCGTGTGGGCTGCGAAGAGGCCTGTAGGGCAGGCCTGGGCACAGGCAGAGTTAGACTTTGGCTATGAGCCTGGACAGAGCCTGAGATGTGGGGAGTAGGGAGGAGATACTGGCAGTGCAAGTTAGGGACGTGAGGCTTAGCTCCAAATAAGCGTTTTCAGTCTGCTCTAGTCTGATCATTAATAAAACTGTCCCGATTCCTTGTCTTTTGAGAGACCAAGAGGCTTGGGAAGCAGTGTATAAGCTGCATATTTACCCCTACTGGCTGGATCTCCTGGGCAGTGAAATGGGGGCTCATTCACGACGGAGGGAACACCCGCTCTGCTCTGCATTGGGGTTGCCGGTTACTGGGGCCTCCTAATTAAAAGTGGGCACACTCCTCTTTGCCCAGAGTGGGAGGATGCGATGGGAGAAAATGGCCTCGGGACCCACTCATGCAAGGTCCACTCTTAACACATTTACTGTTCAGAACAGCCCTACCTACCTCCCCTCCCACTAGCGGGAAATCTGAAGCTCCAAGCCCAAGGAAAGTCTGGCTGGTGGCTAGGTGTGTCCATTTCATCTACCACACAGGGTCACCTCCTCAGGAGCCTGGGAAGGCTGGGATGGTTCCCCAGGGAGGTGATGGCTGGGCGTGGGAGGTAATGGGAGAGAGAGGGAGTGGGCATTCCAGGCTGAGAGACCTGTCCTTGTGATGACAGGGAGTAGAACAAGCCCGCAGTCTAGGCGGGAACGAAGAAGATCATGTGTGTGGGGAGCCTTTATCTCCCCAGCCCTAGGGTACCCCAAAAGCTTGAGGAGTGTGTGCACTGCATTTTTGTTTAAAGGAAATCCAGAGATGTCCTCAGAGATCGGAGGGATTAGGGATGCCTCAGTAGCTGAATTTAAGTGAAATCTGTGCATTAATGTGGAGGAGAAAAATGTCACTACCCTTTGTCCTGCCCCCTGCCCATGGTATGTAGGCCTATTGACTAGCTCCTTCGAGGGGGTTAACCTCTGACCTGTGTGCTGAGCTTTTCAGAGCCCTCGCGTTTCTCTGTATGTTCCCCTCAATGCAATCGTAATTTCAGTTTGGGGAGTGGTGTGGTCACTGCCCCTTGAGGGCTGAGAAACTTTGGCATGCAGTAGGCTCTGAGCAAATATTTACAAGCCAACGAAACAGCAAATGCTGGTCTCACTGTGGAACTCCGTGCCCGAGGCACATCTGTGGCCCAAGGTGGTAGGAAGGTTGGGTCGTAGCAGTGAGGGGGACTGGCTCCTGCCTTTCCAGGGGAGGAAATTTGGTCTCTCTGTCCCGTGGAAACAAGGTGGGGGGCTCTTTAGTCGCCTGGCCTTGCCACAGCCCTGGGCTTCTGGCTGGGTTCAAGACTTTTTCTGCTGCCTCTTCCCCTCCACCCCCTTGGGTGGCAAACAGAGGCAGCCTTGTTCCCGCTTCCATAGAGCTGCCCTGTTCTCTCCACACTAAAAATGGAAACCCCCAAGCTATTTTGGGAGCAGTGCCCAGCCAGCCTGTGGCCATGGCCCCCTGCTCCCCCTGGGCTGTGACCACAGTGTCCTTGCTCCCACCAGGCTGCTGGGCCTTCCTCTTAGCCTTGTGCCCGGCCCTGCTGATGATAGTGCCCTGCTGAGGCCTCTGATAGTATGGGCCAGTCCAGGCTCAAGGAAGAGAACTTTGGGAACATTCTGCGTAGACAGCCTGGCAGCTAGGCGGTGGGAGGGGCTGGGCAGTGTGGCCTGGGCACAGGCAAGGAAGGGAGAGTATTTCTCAGTGTAGAACGGTTCGTCCCACAACTTAACCAAACTGTGGTCCCACTTGAGGACCATTGGAGTTTGGGGAAGGTAGTGTTGCCATAGTTACTTAGATCTAGGATGTAGGAGCTCTAGCTGGGGCCTGCAAAGTGGGAAAGCAGGCACTCAAAGTCTGGAGAGTCCTAGGTTTGGACTCGGGTCCAGGGCACCGCCAGGCACGATCACCTCAGAATACCCAGCCTGCCACTCATACTGCACTCTGGGTTCTGACTCTACAACCTGCAGGGGGAGAAAATTCCAGGAGATGGCCTGCCTTCCACAGCTTTCTAGGACTTAGTGCTGGAACCAGGGAAGTGTGCGTGAGTCTGTTTGTGCGGGTATCTAATGTGGATGATGTGTGTATGTCTGTCTCGGGTGGAGGTCCATGCAGTGTCTGTAGGGGGCAGAGTTTTATATGACTGTTTTCATGTGGTGTCTGAACATATAGATACATGTGCCCTGTGTGATATGTTTAATGTTTGCATGTGTGTCTACTGTGTGCATAGGTCATGGCTGCATGCGTTGTCATTGTATGTGTCTGTATGTGCAAGTGCTCCTGTGGAGATGTATGCATTCAGGGTAGGTAGCATGCATATACCTTTGTGTGTGCGCGTGTGCACCTGCTGCTGTGTTGACACCTGTTTGGGTTAGGGTAGCCCCTAGTTTGTGTGAGTGGTGTAGAGCTGAGTGCCCTGACAAAGCAAAGTTAAAGCCAAGGGCGGATGTAAAAAATGCCGAGAAGGGACCTCAGTGCTGGGGGCCTGGCTGGGCCCAGCTGGCTGTGGGGTTCCTTTCTAGTTGACCTTTCCCAGGCCCCTCGGGTGCCTGGCTCTGCTGCCCTCCCCCTCCCTGTGTGGGCTCTGAGGAGGCGTCCTCTGTGGAATGTGTTTGGTGGCTGAGGGCCAGGCTGGGAGGAGAGTCCAGGGCTCCCACATGCCTGTAGCCCAGCCCCCAGTTTCAAACTTTGCTTTCCCCACTGGCTAGGTGACTCCTGCTCAGGTCATGCTGTTATCTCCTGACCCAGCCAGCCCTGCCAGGTGAGCCAGACTTTACCCTAATGGGGAAGAGTGTAGCTGTCCCTGCAGCTCAGGGCTCCCCAAGGTGGGGCCCTGTCCTTCAGCCCTCACCCATCCCAACATAGCCTGCTGGTTATCACCCTTTTGAGTCCCTGGCCCAAAGAGCTCTGCATCCGAATTCTTTCTTTTCCGTTTATGTATTTTGTTGTTGTATTGAGACGTGGTCTCTGTGAGGCAGTCTGGATCCCTCTGCATAGACCAGGCTGGTCTCGAGCTGACAGATCCACTTACCTCTGGCTCCCAAGTGGTGGGCTCAAAGGTGTGTGCCATCACACCCATTCCTGCATCCAATTCTTTCATTGTTATGACGTGCTGGTCGTCTGTAAGACCTCATCACCCCTGCTCCCCCTGACCAGGAATCCAGCGCCCATATAGAGGGGCCCTTTTCCTCCTCAGAGACCTCTTCATCCCTTGAATCAGAGAGCAGGGTCTAGAAGAAATAAGGAGATCGGGTAAGGGCTAGGGTGGAGTATGGGGAGGTACAGGTCTCCTGAGAGTGTAGTTTCTACAGAGAAGGAGTAGTGTTGGGTTTTCCAAGGGCAATATCTTCTGTTTCTGCCTCAGTACGTGTGCAGTCCTGGCATCACTTGGGCACCTAAGCCTAGTGAATCCTGGGACTCTCTCAGTAGCGCAGGTTAGGAGGAACATCTTGGCAGTGCCACAGCCCTATCCCTTTTCAGTGACTTCTGAGTGCCCTCCTGGCCATGTGAGCCTCATCCAGCCTTTCTCTCTGCCAGGTGACCATGCCTGTCCTCGGCCCAGTTCTTCTCCAGGTGCTCTGGGCCGGGTGTGTCCTCACCCTACAGTCCCCTCTACCAGCTGCTTTTACTGCCAATGGCACACATCTACAGCACTTGGCAAGGGACCCCACCTCAGGTACCCTTTATGTAGGGGCCACCAACTTCCTGTTCCAGCTGAGCCCTGGGTTGCAGCTGGAAGCCGTGGTGTCCACAGGCCCTGTGAATGACAGCCTAGATTGTCTGCCACCTGTGATACCTGATGAATGTCCCCTAGCCCAACCTACTAACAACCCTAACCAGCTGCTCCTGGTGAGCCCAGAGGCACTGGTGGTGTGTGGGAGTGTCCACCAGGGTATCTGTGAGCTACGGAGCCTGGGACAGATCGGGCAGCTGCTGCTCCGGCCAGAGCGGCCTGGGGATACCCAGTATGTGGCTGCAAATGACCCTGCAGTTAGCACAGTGGGGCTAGTTGCCCAGGGCTTGTTGGGGGAGCCCCTCCTGTTTGTGGGGCGGGGGTACACCAGCAAGGGCGTAAGTGGTGGTATTCCTCCCATTACAACCCGGGCCCTGCGACCACTAGACCCCCAAGCTGCCTTCTCTTATGAGGAGACAGCCAAGCTGGCAGTAGGCCGCCTCTCTGAGTACAGCCATCACTTCGTGAGTGCCTTTGTTCGTGGGGCCAGTGCCTACTTCCTGTTCCTGCGGCGAGACCTGAAGGCCCCTTCCAGAGCTTTCCGTGCCTATGTGTCCCGAGTGTGCCTTCAGGACCAGCATTACTACTCGTATGTGGAACTGCCCCTGGCCTGCCAGGGTGGCCGCTATGGTTGGATCCAGGCTGCCTCTGTGGCCACATCCAAGGAGGTGGCCCGTGGGGAAGTGCTCTTCGCAGCCTTCTCCTCAGTGGCTCCTCCCACTGTGGACTGGCCCCTGTCGGCTTCTACTGGGGCATCTGGAACCTCTGTGCTCTGTGCCTTCCCCCTGGATGAGGTAGACCAGCTTGCTAATTATACTCGAGATGCCTGTTACACCCGGGAAGGCCTTGCTGAGAACGGGACCAAGGTGGCTGACATTGCATACGATGTCCTTTCTGACTGTGCACAGCTGCCAGTGGTGAGTAAAGGCATTTGCCACCGGTCACCTGCCAGGAAGGCTGAGGAGCAGGGAGCGGGTGGAGGCTCTCGTACAGGTGCTAGGCATTTCCTGTTAGGCCTGAGTGAGCAAGATGGCTGCCTTACTGCAGTGGCTCGGCCAGGCAACAAGGAGCGGTGCAGTGATGGGCTTGAGTCGGGGTGTGGAGGAAGTGACCGTACAAGTTGGCACAGAGGGTGTTTGGGTTGGAGGGTCTGGCTCAGGTGTTGGAATGAGCCTGCGTGTTTTAGGTTCTGGAGCACAAGAAGAGGTAAAAACTGTGGCTGTGGCCTAGGAAGGATAGGAGGAGGAACTGCTCACTGAGTGAGTGAGGTGCCGAGGGCACAGGCAAGTGGGCTGGGAATGGGGAGCCAAGCTGGGCGAGCTTTAGGAGGTGACTTGGGAACAGGTACTGAGTATAGCAACTGGAGGACGTAGCTTCTAGGAAAGGGATGACAGAGGATGGGGGCCACTGCTAGGATGGAGATGGAAAGGATGCACCAGAGACGTGGAGGATGAAGCGCACTGGGGTAAGGCTAAGGATGGATGTGTAGGAGCCCAGTGTGTTGCCAGGGCAGGACTGTCGGGGAGACCTAGCAGAGATTGGGGCCTAGGTGAAGGTTACCTGGGAGGTCACCCAGGCAGGGTCTCAGTGACGCTTTTTGCTACCTATAGGATACCCCGGATGCCTTTCCCTGTGGCTCAGACCACACACCCAGCCCCATGGTCAGCTGTGTCCCTTTGGAAGCCACACCAATTCTGGAGCTGCCAGGGGTTCAGCTAACAGCTGTGGCAGTCACCATGGAGGATGGACACACCATTGCCTTCCTGGGTGACAGTCAAGGACAGTTGCATAGGGTACGTCTTTAGGAAGTATTAAGGTTGGAATGTGTGACATGTGATATACCACATGCCTTCCATCCCTGTCCCAGCTCTGTTTATGCTACTCCTGCCCGGGTTGGGTGTATTTACCTATGAATCTCCCCACACACACATTTCACCCTACGTAAGGCTGCTTGTAATAACCTGTCTGGCCTGGAACTCACAATGTAGACCACGCTGCTCTCAAACTCACAGAAGTCTGCCTATCTCTACCTCCAGAGTGCTGAGATTAAAGACTCCCCCCACCCCACACACACACACACATACACACCTACCCAAAGAGAAGACTCGTATTTATTAATTGTTCTAGTTCTGAGCGGTGGAAGATCTTGAGTTTGTGGCTTTAGGCTCTGCCAGACCTTGTGGTTTTTCATCTTAGGTCTACTTGGGCCCTGGAAGAAGTGTTGCCCCATACTCTAAACAGAGCATCCAGCCAGGGTCTGCTGTGAGCAGAGACCTTACCTTTGATGGTACCTTTGAGCATCTGTATGTAGTGACCCAGACTACCGTGAGTCCTGGACACAGGCCCGGGAGTGGCTGTCGGGAGGGGTCTCTGGGCAGTACGGGGTCGATATGTGGGTGAGCCACTGGTTTTGGGGTTGCTAGTCTCAGGTCCTCTTTGCTGTCACAGCTTGTGAAGGTTCCTGTGGCCCCTTGTGCTGAGCGTCTGGACTGTGACTCTTGCCTTGCCCACAGGGACCCTTACTGTGGATGGTGTGTGCTCCTGGGCAGGTTAGTGCTCCTCCAACTCATGACCTGGCCTTGCGCCTCTGTAACTGTTGCACACAAGATTCTTGGCCCTTGTCCACCGACTCTCAACCTCTGACCTCTGGATGGCTCCACCCCTGCTCTTTATCCCCCTGCTCAGGGCTTCAGTCCCCGCCGTGGCAGACACAAGAGCCTGCTGTCAACCCGACATGAGGGCTGTGGCCAGGGCTTTGGGACTAGAGATGTATTTGCTTTGTGACTTCTTGGTTAACATGTTGCTTCTTCTTAGATGTACTCGCCGGTCAGAGTGCTCCAGGGGCCAGGGGCCAGAGCAGTGGCTGTGGAGCTTCCAGTCGGAACTGGGCTGTCTTCGAGTGGTGGCTGTGAGCCCTGCCAATATCAGTCGGGAGGAGAAGAGGGAGGTAAATGACCGGAGTTGGCGGAGCTCCAACGGGGAGACTGGATAGAGACCTTGGATTTTCACATTATTGCATCAAATGCCACATGGCCTTGCTCAGCCGCTTCTCTTGGACCTTGGATTTCTCTGTAACAATCAAGATCAGAGGATGATTGTGAGGGCTCAAGAGCCGGCTACAGGATGCTAGTGCCAGTCTGTACTTGGTGCCCCTTAAGTGAGAGTTCCTGGTCTACCACCCAATGGTCCCAAAGTGTGCCCTTGGCTTTCTTGGTAGGTTTCCTTGTCGGTGCCAGGCCTGCCGTCTCTTTGGCCGGGGGAATCATATTTCTGTTACTTTGGAGACCATCAGAGTCCTGCTCTACTGACTGGTTCTGGTGTGATGTGCCCCTCCCCAGACCCTAGTGAGGCTCCGATGCTGCACAGAGGAGCCGGTGGGTGAGAGAAGGGGCCAGCCCCGGACCTGGGAGCCCCACCCTGCTTCCACTTTGCTTTAAGGGGTTTTGTTGGGATGAGAGGTGAATCCACACATAGCCCTGGTTGTGCTCTGAGTCGCCTTTCTGGCTCCGGTACCCCGCACTCACTGTCCGTGCTGTGTCCTGTGGACTTTGTTCTCTGACCCTCGCTCCTGTCTCCGTTTGGGTGTCGGCCTCATTCTGTATGGGTTCTCTGCTCTTCATTTCTGGCTTTTCTCCCTTCGTGCTGCAGACCACATCTCCGTGAACGTGGAGCTCAGGTTTGGTGCCGTGGTGATCGCCAACACTTCCCTCTCGTTCTATGACTGCATGGCAGTTACTGGGCTGTTCCCATCTGCTCCGTGAGTTCCTTACCTTCTGCCTCTGGCACTGGGCTCCCTTACAGTGACCTCCATTCCGTGACTGTACTGTGTGCACGCAGGTGCCGGGCCTGTGTGAGCAGCCGCTGGGGGTGTAACTGGTGTGTGTGGCAGCACCTGTGCACACACAAGGCCTCGTGTGGTGCTGGGCCCATGGTGGCAAGCCAACAGGTGAATGGGACTCCCGGATGAGGCATGTTGGTGGGTAGGGCTAAGGCTCCCCAGGGTGAGGTTTCTAATGGCCTGGGGTCTGTGTGCCTGCCTGCCGGCCTCCGGTGAAGCTCTGTGCTAAGCATTCCAGCTATTTTGTGTGACAGACGCCTGGAGAATGGCTGCTTGTCCATCCCATCTGTTTTGGGAGAGGACGTTTAAGCTAATAGGCAAGAGGTGTGGCCTTGGCTCACCACCTCAGCATAGACACCCTGGAGCCTTCCCCCTGTGTTCCTACTTTAGAGAATTAATGGGATGTTTTTGTTTCTCTTTTCCTCGGTCTTCTTCCCTCTTAACATACCCTTGCCGCCTGCTCCTGCGCCTGCCTGCTGAGTGGCCCTTCTTGTCTTTCTTGGCCTTCCCCCTCAGAGCCCACTCCTCTCCCTAGTCCCTCCTGCAAGGGATGTGCTCACTCCGTCCCCACCCACAGTCCCCACAGCCGCAGTCCCCCCTGCTCCCAGCACCTTCCCAGTGGAGCCTAGGGCTCCCTCCACAGTTGCAGATGTCCTACCCGGGGCCAGGCGGGCGGGTCCTGGCCCCATACTTTCCCCTACCTCCACAGAGTCACCTCTCCCTGAGAAGCCCCTCCTTTCTGACCTCCCTATCACACCTGGAACCACTGTCCCTACCCCTGCTGACTTGGAACCAGGGACCACACCTGAGGACCTCTCGGCCTCCTACCCATTCCCCTCAGATGCAGGCACAGTGCCCCCTGCAGAGCCTGGCCCTGAGGCCCTGCCCTCCATGGGGGCTCTGGACCAGCCCCCTGGCACTGCTCCTGTCACCACTTTCCCAGGGGCCAATGGCTCCATGAAGCCTATTCTGGATTGGCTCGTGAAAGAAGGCGGCGAGCTGCCCGAGGCGGATGAGTGGATGGGGGTTGACACGCCCGCCTTCTCCACTTCCACACTCCTCTCAGGTGATGGAGACTCAGCAGAGCGCGAGGGCTCTCCTGCCCCCCTCATCCTCCTGTCCAGCCTCGACTACCAGTACGACACCCCCGGGCTCTGGGAGCTGGTGAGGTCCAGCCCAGGAAGGAGGCCTCGGGAGGGGATGGGAAGATGCAGCCGTTTGCGCTCCCTGTGATTCTGCTTTGGGAGGGTAGGGACAGGGCTGCCATTGGAGTCAAGCGAGATAGAAGGCTGAGGTGGGCAGGGTGGGAGCCACAGACTGCCTCACTATTGGTGCCTACAGGGAGAGATGAGTCAGAGGGTGAGCTCCTGCCCTTGTGTGGAGAATGTTCAAGGCTCCTTGCTGATACCGGTCCACGTGGAGCGAGAAATCCAGCTTCGAGGCAGGAACCTGTGGCTCTTCCAGGTGTGTCTGCCTGTCTTGGCTAACGTCGTCCCCTTCAGACTGCTCGGCTACCTAGCGACTCTACCCAAGCCTTATAAAACAGAAGAGGGTATCGGCAGCCCCAGCCTTCCCTCCCAACCGGGGCAGGGCCTGCACTGCAGCCTGCTGGGGCTAGCTTCTGTCCTCTGTCCCCAGGATGGCCCAAGGAACAGCGAATGTGTGATGGAGCTGGAGGGCCTGGAGGTTGCAGTTGAGGCCCAGGTTGAATGTGCGCCACCTCCAGACACCTGGTGCCACATCAAGTGCCAGCAACACCAGGTGTGGGCCACAGACAGGAGCCGGGGTGGACATGGATGTACTGGCCACAGGCTGGCTGTTAACCTCGGCTGGTTACGTTGTCCTTGTTGCAGCCCAAGCCGGAAAACAGATGGGCATCCCACCGTGCCATATGCCTCGTGGGTCCCCACATCCCACTCTGACCTCTAAGTTGAGGGTACCCCAAGGGGTTTATATTCTAGTTCCATTTCTGATCTCCTGCCCTTTCATCCTGGGATCCCTGAATTCCAGTTCTGACCTCCAACGCTACACCCATAACTAGTCATTTTGGCCCTTTCCTGAGCCACACCCTCCCCAGGCCTGGTCCAAACTCTGGGCTCTGACTTCACTCCCGTTTCTCCAGTTCAGCTACAAGGCTTTGCAGCCAGAACTCCAAGTGGGGCTGTTCGTGCGTTGGGCGGGCGGCCTGCGTGTGGACAGTGCTGATGGGCTGTATGGTGAGCTGCCTAGGGTCCACAGGGCAGGCGAGCGGCATCGGGGCTCCGCTCGGCCTCCCCATCACGAGTCACTCCTGCCGTCTCTAGTGGTACTGTATGACTGCTCCGTGGGACATGGGGACTGCAGCCGCTGCCAGACTGCCATGCCCCAGTACGGCTGTGTGTGGTGTGAGGGGGAGCACCCGCGTTGTGTGGCCCGGGAAGCCTGCTATGAAGCTGAGACAGTGGCCACTCAGTGCCCTGCACCTCTCATCCACTCGGTATGTTGTAATGCTGGCGTGTCCCCTCCCTTACTGCTGGTCTTGGAAGGGAGGTTGTCTGTCATGGATGCACGGACTCAAAATAGGAAGCTGGGCCTGCCTCAGACCATGGAGGTTGACAGGAAAGTAGAAGTGAGTGTCCCTTGTCCTGGCAGGTGGAACCACTGACTGGACCTATAGACGGAGGTACCCGTGTCACCATCAGGGGCTCCAACCTGGGCCAGCACGTACGGGACGTGCTGGGCATGGTCAGAGTGGCTGCAGTGCCCTGTGCTGTCGATGCTGGGGAATACGAGGTCTCTAGTAGGTGAGCTGTTTGGGCCCAACACGGGAGGGCATGTGGCTAGATGGCTTCCTATCCAGGGCCTTCTTCCTCTGTTTGTCTGCTTTCCTTTCTCCTGTCTTTAATTATGGTGTCCGTGTCTTAGTGCTGGGTTACACGGAGGCCTGGGACCCTGGCTTCCTATGTATACCTGCTACAGGTCCCTCACCTGGGCTGCTTGGGGATTCTAGTCTGTTGGGCAGAAGTCACTGCTTGTAGCTTGCTGATGGCTCTGCTTAGATGTACTTCTTGGCTTTCTTAATGGCCTTGGATATAACTGTAGCAGATTCCTCAGCAGCCTCCTCCCCAGCACTTACTTCTGCAAGACCTACCCTGGCAGGGCTCTGGCGAGGGACTCCCATGGCACACCTCTAGAATGCCACAGGGAATATGGAACGTTCTCCAGGAGATACCCATGAGCAGCAGGGCCCAAACTTGGCAGAATATCAGGGTGACCTCTTGATTGCACCCTTAGAAGAGCTGTTGTAGATTCCCACGGTTTGCATTTTAGACAAGGGGTCACTTTATAGGGGCATGCACTTTCCCTCCAAATGTTAGGTAACTAAGAGCCCCCAGTGCCTCTTGACTATTAATAATTCTAGAAACATAAGACTTGGGTGATTTATGAAGTAATTTATGAAGTGTAAAATACATTCTGGCTGGAGCCTCCCTAGCTAGTTCATACCACTTGCTCTGTTTTGTTAGTGTTTGTGTTGACCGTGACAATGTTAGCCACTGTAGGCTTAACATTCTGGAAGTTAATATGCCCCAGGCTTCTGTTTTCTGGCCAAGAACCAGCATTCTTCGACAGCTCACGTCTGCCCTCAGTCCTGACTAGAGGCTTTCAGGAACTTTTTGTTCAAGATTAAATCAAATTTCCATCACTTTGCAAGTGGTTGCTGACCACGCAAAGATGGTGGGGGCTTGGGGTGGCTGGTGAGGCCTCTTATTCGCTCAGCTCTCCAGGGCTCCTTTGTAAACACTTGTCACATCAGAGAGATATGCTCCTCCGCATTGGAGGTTGTACCTGAATGACTGAACCAGGACTGTGACTTCTCTGATGCCAAAGCGTGCTAGTGTGCCGTAGGGACTTCCCTCCAAAGCTAGAGGGATGCTGACCCGTCTTATGGGGGATGGGTATGACAGATCACCTGGCAGTGGCAGGAAGAGGGTCTGCCAGGTCACTTTGAGGGACATCTGTGCTATCCCTTGCCTGTCTTGTGCCCTCAGTCTTGTGTGCGTCACTGGGACCACCCGGGAGGAAGTGACTGGCGCTGTGGCAGTGGAGGTGCCTGGAAGAGGGCGCAGTGTCTCAGAGTTCAACTTTGCCTACCAGGTGCCTGATGGCTAAGTCCCGTGTCCCCGTCCCCCCCTCCCCCCCCAGCTGCCACTCTCTGTGTGTCTCAGCACATTTGGCTTTGCCTTCATAACACGCCCCAAGCTGAGGCTGCCCTGTTTGTCTGAGGTGCCCCTGGCCTCTTATTTTGACCTGACTTTGTCTCTCCCCTTCCTCCTCCCACAGGATCCAAAAGTACACTCCATCTTCCCAGACCGAGGCCCCAGAGCCGGAGGCACCCGCCTCACGATTCATGGTTCTAAGCTCCTGACAGGGCTGCTAGAGGACATCCGTGTGGTGGTTGGTGACCAGCCTTGTCACTTGTAAGGGTTGTTTCTTGTTCTGTAAAATCCATGCACTCTGGGGAGGTGATTGGACAAGCCAGTGTGGAATAGGTCAAGTCTGCCCCGGGAGAAAGTTCTGGCATCCCCACAAAAGCTGGGCCTGTGGGAGAAGTACAACTTCAGGGTTATGTGATGGAGACTGCAGTTGGTGAGGAAGCAAAATGAGCCAAGATTTGAGCTGGTCACTGAGTCCTGGATCTGACCTCTCTTCTACCCCAACCCCAGGCTGCGGGAGCAGCAGTCTGAGCGGCTGTGCTGTGAGACCAGCCCTTATCCCGTGCCTGCTGAGCTTCCAGTGGCTGTCTGGTTTGGGACTACTGAGCGGAAGCTGCAGCATGGCCAATTCAAGTATACATCGGACCCCAATGTCACCTCTGTGGGCCCCACCAAGAGCTTCTTCAGGTGAGGCCAAAGTGTGTGTGTAGTTGTCCTCATGGTGGGGGAGATGGGGTCCTGGGAGTGGGAGTGTGAACCCCTTACTGTTGACAGAAGGGGTCATGGAGTTTGGCCTGAGCTGGCTAGAACTGGCTATGCTTTAGGTCCTGGTTTGTAAGTCATGAGTGGCTGTGTTTCAGTGGAGGACGTGAGATACGGGTCCGTGGCCAGAATCTGGATGTGGTACAGATGCCAAGAATCCGAGTGACTATGGTCCCAAGAATGCTACAGCCTGGCCAGGAGCTTGGACAGAGGCATCCTGTGGTCCCTGAGAAAGTATGTTGGTCTGGAGCATCATCACATAGCATGTCCATGACCCTCCCCTGCTTACAGCATGCTGCCCGTCTCTCCCCTCCCCTGTATACAACCTGTGGGCAGCCATGAGGTCGTTGGTACCAAAGGAGATGCTTTCCACCTTTGCTCACCTGCACATCTCCTGAGGTTCCTCCATGGAACTGCTCTCCTCTTCCTCTACAGATTGAGGAGCCTTGTCTTGTGAATTCCTCCCATCTTATCGTGTGCCGCACACCTGCCCTCCCCAGCCCACCAGAGGACCCTTGGGTCCAGGTGGAGTTTATCCTGGACAATGTGGTCTTTGACTTTGCTACACTGAGCGCCATACCCTTCTCCTATGAAGCTGACCCTACTTTGCATTCTCTCAACCCCGAGGATCCCACCACACCATTCCGGCACAAGCCAGGGAGTGTGTTCTCTGTGGAGGTAATGCACTTTCTTGGGCTCTTTCATAGGAGGACAGTATGTGTATGCTGGAGAGGTCAGGGTTGAAAGAGCAGGTCCTAAAGGGGGTTGGTACAGCATAGGTGCTATCCTGGGTCCTGGCAGGGATCTGAGGCTGTTTGGTTAAGTAGTAAATCAGTGGTTGGGTTAGTATGGTGCACATTAGGTAACTGGGCTTGCAATGGTGACACTAGATGTTTGTTGTGACACATACGCTGAGTAGCGTGTGGGCACTTGGACAGTCAGGTAATCCGTCATCATCTAGGCAAAGGTAACTCAAGAGTTAGTTAACTGAGGCTGTCCAGGTTTCAGCCATGAGAAGAAAGGTTGGAAGCACAGAGGAGGTTAAGGCGAGCAGTCTGACCATGGGCTCCGCCTGCAAGGGACACAGGCCTCTGGGCCATCCCTGTCCATTTGGGAAGGTAGGCTTCAGGTGTCAAGTGCTCTAACAGATCAGTGGCCCACTGTTCCAGGGGGAGAATCTCGACCTTGCCATGTCTAAGGAGGAGGTGGTGGCCATGATAGGAGATGGCCCCTGCGTGGTGAAGACACTGACCCGACACCACCTGTACTGTGAGCCGCCTGTGGAGCAGCCCCTGCCACAGCACCATGCCCTCCAGGAGGCACCAGATGCTTTGCCTGAGTTCACGGTCAGTGGGCAGAACCTGGGCAAGGTTGGCCATCACGGTATCTGGGGCCCAGACTCACAGGTAGCTTCCCACACAGGTACGGATGGGCAACCTACTCTTCTCCCTGGGCCACGTACAGTATGATGGCGAGAGCCCTGTGGCTTTTCCTGTGGCGGCCCAAGTGGGTTTGGGAGTAGGCACATCTCTCCTGGCCCTGGCTGTCATCATCATTGTTCTCATATACAGGTGCGTGTAGCCAATTATGCCAGGTAGGGAGATGATGCTGGACAGAGAAGGTACAGACTAGAGCAGGGCTCTGTAAAATTGTTTTGGTTTTTCGAGACAGGGTTTCTCTGTGTTGCCCTGGAACTTGCTCTGTAGACCAGGCTAGCCCCAAACTCCCAGAAATCCACCTGCTTTTTGCCTCCTGAGTGCTGGATGCTAGGTGCTGGATTAAAGTTGTGCACCACCACTGCCCAACTTTTTTTTTTTTTTTTTTTTTTTTTTTTTTATAGTATTTATTTTTTTACTGGCTGTGGTGGTGGTGCACACACACAAAAAAATTATGGGCATTGGTGTTTTGCCTGCATGTGTATCTATGTGAGGGTGTCTCATTCCCTGAAACTGGAGTTACAGACAGGTGTGAGCTGCCATGTGAGTGCTGGGAATTGAACCTGGGTCTTCTAAAGCGGCCAGTGCTCTTAACCTCTGGGAATGGGTGCAATAGACCCAATGGTGTCCCACAATCCTCCGTTCTGCCCTTGGGCATAAGAACAGCCATGGACAATGTGTAAACCATTGATTATACCTGAGTTCATAAAGATAGCTTGTGACCCCTATATGGCTTAGTCGGAGTTCACTGGGGACACGAGTGAATAAAGGGTAGATGTGCTTTGATGGGAATGGGACACAAATTGTTTTGGGTCAGGTTAACTGAGGTTGGTTTGGAGTAGTTAGGCAGGCCTGAGCCAAAACGAGCCCAGCAAGGGCTGGCCTTTCCCCTCTGCCCTCGGTGCTGAGTAGGAGGAAGAGCAAGCAGGCCCTGAGGGACTATAAGAAAGTGCAGATCCAGTTGGAGAATCTGGAGAGCAGTGTTCGGGACCGCTGTAAGAAGGAGTTTACAGGTGAGGCTGACGGTAGGAGCCGCCCCCGGGCTCTGGCGAGGCTGCTGTGGTCACATGGGATCCACTCACATTCCTCTGCTCAACAGACCTCATGACCGAGATGACCGACCTCACCAGTGACCTCCTTGGCAGCGGCATCCCCTTCCTTGACTACAAGGTGTATGCAGAGAGGGTCTTCTTCCCTGGGTACCGGGAGTCACCCTTGCACAGGGACCTCGGCGTGCCTGACAGCAGGCGACCCACTGTGGAACAGGGCCTGGGCCAGCTCTCCAACCTGCTTAACAGCAAGCTTTTCCTCACCAAGGTACACTCCCAGCCAGGTCTCCCCATCCCTTCTTACCTCCTCCTGTTTCCGAACGCACCCCTCACTCTTCCCCTCTCCCTGACCTTAGTTCATCCACACGCTGGAGAGTCAGCGAACCTTCTCTGCTCGGGACCGTGCCTATGTGGCATCTCTGCTCACTGTGGCACTTCACGGGAAGCTTGAATACTTCACTGACATCCTCCGTACTCTACTTAGTGACCTGGTGGCCCAATATGTGGCCAAGAACCCCAAGCTGATGCTGCGCAGGTATGTGGCTGTCAGAATGTAGGACAACCAGAGCAAGGAGTAGCCCTGGAGTCCCCTGCTGACCTGGCCTTCCCTTTGCTGCCATCTCAGGACAGAGACTGTGGTGGAGAAGCTGCTCACCAACTGGATGTCCATCTGCCTCTACACCTTTGTGAGGGTGAGGGAGGGGCCAATGTCTCTTCACTGGGGAGGGTCGGCCCTTTAGAACACTAAGTCTCCAGCCATCCATGTCACTTGCCCACTAATGCCCGAGGCAAGCTTTCATCCATCATGCCCTGTGTACTTTTGCCTTTTGCCAGAGGACCTGACTGCCCACACTTTCACAGGACTCTGTAGGAGAGCCTCTATACATGCTCTTTCGAGGGATTAAGCATCAAGTGGACAAGGGGCCCGTGGACAGTGTGACTGGCAAAGCCAAATATACCCTGAACGACAACCGCCTGCTCAGAGAGGATGTGGAGTACCGTCCCCTGGTGAGGGTGTGCTCTGGGCAGGTGTACATATGTCTGCTTACACCGACAGTTTCCACTGGCTTCTGGGGTGTGTACCCGGATATAGAGCTTATCTGACCTCTGGTTACCTGCTGGTGAGGCTGTTTATTCATTTATTGTGGTAGGAACACATGACCTCCCACATACTAGCAAGCCCCCGTCCAGCACGGAGCTACAGCCCTAGCATGGTAGGATTGAGATGGGGGTCTCAGAGGGTCCCTGGCTTAGGAGGGAAGCACAGCTCTGGCCCCAGTCAGAGTATCTTTCTTGCCATCTCACCAGGGATGCAGTCTGGTCCCTTAAGTCAGTAGCCACTTGGCAGGCTAGCCTGCCTGGAGCTTCCCTGTCACACACAAGGGAGGTCCTGCCTAGCTAGACTCCTCCAAACAGCTTCCCCATCAGGCTGCCTCAGACATGAAGGAGGGTTATGTGCTCCCTTGGGGGTTCTCCCATTCACCCCGTGCTCATTTGCATCAAGGGTGGAGGCAGACAGGTGAAGAGTTACAGCTGCTTGGTACTGGGCTGGGCTCAGAGGCTGCAGCCATTTCATGGGTTGTCCCTGCCCTTGACCTATGTCTTGGTCATCCTGCATGCAGAACCACTCCTGAAATTACTTGCATTTCTTGTGTAGACCTTGAATGCTCTTCTGGCTGTGGGGCCTGGCGCAGGAGAGGCCCAGGGTATAGCTGTGAAGGTCCTGGACTGTGACACCATCTCCCAAGCCAAGGAGAAGATGCTCGACCAGCTTTATAAGGGAGTGCCTCTTGCCCAACGGCCAGACTCTCGCACCTTGGATGTTGGTGAGTGTCAGGAACAGGGTGGCCTGAGGACCCTGAGATAGTGCTGGGCCTGAGTTGGCCTAAGATTGGTCTTAAGGGGGCAGGTGGGATGTTGGAAGTTGCTACAGAAGCTGGCTCTGGAATGTTATCAGATGAACTTTCACCTGGAGAGGGTGGGTGCAGCTACCTCCAGGTGGAGGAGAGGCCATGTCTCCATTCGAGGATGAGATGAGCTGCAAGGCCGGAAGAGAATCCTCCAAGCCTCGAGCCAAGTCCTCCCTTGTCCTTGCAGAATGGCGGTCTGGAGTGGCGGGCCACCTCATCCTTTCTGATGAAGATGTCACTTCTGAGGTCCAGGGTCTGTGGAGACGTCTCAATACCCTGCAGCATTACAAGGTAGGAGGGTTGGGAGCTGGAGGCTGGATAGGGTGGGCTAAGAGTGACTGGAGGGTCACCAGCTCTGGTTAGCAGGTTCCAGATGGAGCAACAGTGGCCCTAGTCCCCTGCCTTACAAAGCATGTGCTTAGGGAAAACCAGGATTACGTCCCTGGAGAACGTGAGTACCTACCTCCTCGTCGTGGTTTTCTGCATTTGTGTTGCCTAGTTGTGGGTAGCAGGGAAGGTCTCTCAGGCTGAGGGATGACGGGTGTCTCCTCAGAGGAGCCTCAGCCTGGTATCCCTCCTCCTGAGTGGTGAGAGCACCATGGGGGGGGCACCTAAACTCTTACATCTTGGCACAGGGACGCCAATGCTGGAAGACGTAGATGAGGGGGGCATCCGGCCCTGGCACCTGGTAAAGCCAAGTGAGGAGCCAGAACCTCCCAGGCCTCGGAGGGGCAGCCTTCGGGGTGGGGAGCGTGAGCGAGCCAAGGCCATTCCTGAGATCTACCTGACACGCCTGCTGTCCATGAAGGTGGGGCTGGGTTGTTACTAGGAAGAATGGCTTCCCAGAGGACATGGGATGATGTGGGGCTTGTACAAGGGAGTGGCTGCTGCTGTGGTCTCTTCCTCACTGGGCTCTCATTCCGTTTCTTCCCACAGGGCACACTGCAGAAGTTTGTGGATGACCTGTTCCAGGTGATTCTCGGCGCCAGCCGCCCCGTGCCGCTGGCTGTCAAGTACTTCTTTGACTTGCTAGATGAACAGGCTCAGCAGCACGGCATCTCCGATCAGGATACCATCCACATCTGGAAGACCAACAGGTATGGGAGGAACAGGCTCAGGACATACGTCGGGCCCCCCTGCCTCCCTCCCAGCATAGTTACTTGCCCTTTCTCCCCAATTTGCAGCCTGCCGCTGAGATTCTGGATTAACATCATCAAAAACCCACAGTTCGTGTTCGATGTGCAGACGTCTGACAACATGGAGGCAGTGCTCCTCGTCATTGCACAGACCTTCATGGATGCCTGCACCCTGGCCGACCACAAACTGGGCAGGGTGAGCAGGCTGGGATCACCCAGGTGGCCTGTGTGGGTGTGGAAAGTGGAGTGTAGGTCGTTTTAGTTGTAAAACTGTGAGGATGCTGGGAACCTCAGGTGCTGATCACCTTGAACTTTGACCTTCTCTCTGCCCTCTCTGCCGGTGTCCAGGACTCCCCCATCAACAAGCTTCTGTATGCTCGAGATATTCCCCGTTACAAACAGATGGTAGAAAGGTACTGACTGGGGAGACGGAGACATGGGGGTATGCGTGCAGCTGAGGCCCTCGGTGGGCCCTGATGAGGCCAAGGAAGTGGTTTTTTTTTTTTTTTTTTTTAGCATCTGCTCTCCCTGGCAGGTACTATACAGACATCAGACAGACTGTCCCGGCCAGTGACCAAGAGATGAACTCAGTCCTAGCAGAGCTGTCCCGGGTAAGGCCTCCCCTTCGTGTGTCTTGACTGTAGAGAAGCCCCTGTCACTTCTATACCCCTGATCAGGCTGGGAAAGGACACACACTGTCACCATATGGGCAGAGTATTCTAATGTCAATGTTACTCAAAAAGGCCAGGCCTCCTAGCATCTCAGAGTGAGTGAGCAGGGATCTCATTTTGATAGCTGTCATCTAATCTGATCTAGCCAGGTGCTTGTACCGTTGCGGCCCTTGTTAGGGTCTGCTGAGTGGATAGAATTCAGCTCTAGGCCTTTTCAGTCTACCTGCCTGTGCTGTCACTGTTCTGCTACCATGTGGCACTGTCCGCATACACACGAGAACTTTAGGAACGATGGACAGTGTTCCTCAAGTGGTTACAAGGATACCCACACTACCAATAGCAGCTCTGCTTTGGGGTACAGCTGTGTCAAGCCCTTCATGAGGGTGTACTTCTGCATTTGATCCCTCTAAGAGCTCCATGAGTTACTTAGGCTACGTCAGCATTACTGTCCAGAGAAGGAGGCTGAGGGTCTGCTGTCCCAGTAAGGCCTTGGCCTCAGGAAACATTTGAGAAAGAGCAGAGCAAAATGATGCTGCGTTCCCAGCCAGCCGCTTGGAGTGAACGGGAGGGATATCTAGCAATATAGCCTTGCCTGGGAAAGGCAGGCGGGGCTCCCGTGGAAAGTCCAGTCCTGCTGAAACTCGTCCTGGGGTTTCTTCCTCCACGGATTCTTGACCTTAGCCTGCCTGAGCTGTAGTCGCGCTGTGCCTTGGGTCCCTGCTTGCTACAACAGGACCCATTCTTTCTCAGGTCCCTTCTGTACTCTCATCCTTCTCTGGGGTCCTGGGCCTCTTCCCCCAGCTTCCCTTACTCTCACCTTGTATTTGCCCTCTTTCCTAGAACTACTCTGGCGACCTTGGGGCACGTGTGGCTCTGCACGAACTCTACAAGTATATCAACAAGTACTATGACCAGGTGAGCACACCCTGGGCCCTGTTGTTCTGAGCATCTGTTAGTCATTCTGTGAGTGCTTAGAATCACCACATTCATGTGGCACCAGCGATGTCCCTGTCACTGTTGAGAGGAACCTGTATCATGGCCCACAGCCTCCTTCCTCCCATACCATATCCTCCTGGTCTTGGCACATAGAATCATGAGATGCCATTGGCAGGCAGGGCCGGGCAGGCAGGCAGGCAGGGCCGTGGGGATGGCTTTGGCAGACCTTGTGAGAAGGCCATGTATGTGTAAAGCTGGCTTCTACCCGAGATGAGCTGGGCAAGGAGAGAATGTTGGGGAATGAGTAAAGTATGCCATTCCCTAAGCGCCTACTCTCTAACATCTGTGTGGCGGTACATGCATGACTGTATGTATGCTCAGCATGGGAGTAAGGCCATACTGAGACCCTGTCTCAAAAACCAAAGCACGCTGTGATGACCTTGTTCTGTTTTCTCCCTGACAGTAAGGGAGGTGATTCACTGGGTTTCTCGTGCTTCACGCTGACTGTGCTATCGCCCGTAGGCCTGCCGAAGTCCATCCGCAGCACTCGTGGGGGCCGGGGACATCTTACCTGATTCTGTTGCTTCTGCCTTGCAGATCATCACTGCCCTGGAGGAGGATGGCACTGCTCAGAAGATGCAGCTCGGGTACCGGCTCCAGCAGATTGCTGCTGCTGTGGAAAATAAGGTCACAGATCTATAGGGACCAGGGAGTCCTGGCCGGCTGTTGTCTCAGCACCCCCTGGGCAGCCCTGGGATCGCAAGGAGAGGCCACCCTCGTAGATGCCTGTAGTGACTGAGAAGCGGAGTTTAATGAAAGGTGGCTCCCAAACTCCCGCTGGCTTCGGCCTCGGCCCACTTGGGCCCACCTTGTAGGCATGGGACCTGCTGGCTCAGTTGGTAGTACCAGGCCTGCCCCAAGAATGGTGACTCTGTGACATACTTGCTGGGTGACGCCAGCCTGCAGGAAACTGAGGACTTAGGGTTTCCAGAGAATGTCTGGTAAGGCCCCTGGGGAGACTGTACTGTTGTTAAGCACTGGCCTGTGTCCTATCAGAAATCAGAGGAAGGAAGAACGCCCTCCCACTTCCTGTCCTCTTCATCCATCCATCCTCGACCTCAGTTTAGCTTCCTCTGCCCTTGTTCCCGGTTGCCAATTGAGGGGGGGGGGCTTTCTGGGCTGCTGCTGCCTGAGCAGGCACGGTGCCTCAGGCCCACCCTGTCTTCAGGTGGCTGGTGGGGAAGGACAGCACTGGCCCACGGATGCTGCAGCTCTTCACTCAAGGGGAACACATGGTGTGGAGTCTGAGATGGACGCACTGGCCCTTCCGCTAACTGGCAGTGGTTGGGGGACATGGGCACAGTCACACTGAAGGGTCTCCTGACCTCTCTGAAAGGCCCTACACTGCAGGCAGGCAGTTTCTCGCTGGCTCCTCGGTGGGGTCAGCTTCCTGGAAAGGAGCATATAGGGCTCAGGGAGATCTGGGCCCTGGTGAGGAGGGCAGGTTCTCCATCTCCAAGGGGTCCCCCTTGGTTGCAGGTTGTGCTAACTTCATGTTCCATACATTTTCTAAGGAATTGGGAAAGCGTGGCATCATTAAAGGTGACTGCAGGCACTGTGGGTCTCAAGGGTCCTGGTCCATGGCCCTGTTTCTAGACCTGACTTCCATGTTGCTGTCCTTGTCAGGGTACTTAAGGCAGGGCTCACAGCCAACCACCTGCCTGTGTGGTGGCCCCGTAGCTGGTATTTCCCTGTTTGAAGCTGTAGATGAGCTTCAAGGCCACTGTACGGAGATGTCCGTGGCCAGCTGGGTCAGTAGTGCTGGAGGTTGAGGACACACTAGGCCTTTCTAGGTGAGGGCCTCAGTGTCGTCCTCAGAGCGCTCCCCCTGGGCCTTGCTATTGTATACCACCCGTGATCCAGCCACCTGTGGGGCCTTCCCTGAGGGTTTGAAGAGATGGGCTGATAGGGTTCCAGGAAGAGTCCTTTCTTTTCATCCCTAAAGTCCTTGTCCTCAGGATAGATAGCAGGAGCCATGTTGGTTTTCATTCCAGGGGTAATCACAGCTGCTATTTCTGTCATCTCTAACATCCTGTCTGCCCATGCCTGCCAGATGTGAGGAGCCACAGTCGCAGATGGGGTCAGCAGTCAGGCCCTCACTTGGGAGCATGTGAACCTCAGTACTAATCATAGCTGCCTTAGTCCAGATTTTATCCTCACTCAGTGTTTCTGCCTCCCCCATGGCTAACCATGGGGTTGAGTCTAGGAACAAGGCTGACAAGGGAATGAGGTCTTGGCTAGACTTCAGACAGGCAGAGAGGGAGCGACAGAGCTGCACCTCTGCCCCAGGCTTGGGCTTCCGCGGTCTTTGGGAGTCTTGTGAGGAGGTGCAGGTTCCTGGGGAGCAAGGCTTTCAAGTACCTGCACGCTTGGGCAAGCGCTCGCGGGAAGGGCGGGCACTGAACGTGCACTGAGTCACTCATGTCTCACCCTCACGGAACATTGTGATAGAGGATGTCATGAAAATAAAAACCTTACCACATAAGAGCTGAGTCTTCACTCAAACACCATGGCTAAGAATGGCAATGCCAGAGCCAGCAGAGTGTGGTGGTGGCTCCCCTGGGTCTCGGCCAGCTTCAGTTATAGAATGTTTATAATGTACTTTGACTTTTTCCCTTTTCTCCCCAAGTTTGCAAAGGGGTGCCCTCCTTGTCTCCCACAAACAAAGGCCCTTTGTTTCTCATTTTCCCTACCAATTTAAATACTGGAATAATTGTCCAGATGAATATGTGTATTCCTTAAGACAGGGCTTCACTGTTTCTCCTTGGCTGGTCTGGAACTTGCTGTGTAGATCGGCTTGGCCTTGAATTCAAAGTCAGACTCTGCCTCCTGAGTGCTGGAACTAAAGGTGTGCGTTACCACAGCCAGCACATTATATATTTGTATTAATTCTTCTAGAAGAATGGGGCTTCTGGGTGTCACATCTACTGTGCTGATTAGCACCAGGGTCACTTTGGAGGTCACTTGAGCCTTGGGAAGGAGCAGAAGCACTCTAGGAGACTGCTGACTGATAACCCCAAGTCTGGACTGTGCTGGGCCATAGTGTAGACCGACCTGGTCTTTCCTCTTGTGCAATAATGCCTATGAGTGTGTGTGTCATCACACTCCTGTGGGAGAACACATTAAAAAAACACATATCCAAATCACCTCGGTCAGCTAAGGCATGGGTCCAGGGCTTCGTCTGTTTTCAAGATCCTGTATCAAAAATAAAGGGCTGGGAAGGCCATACAGTGGTTAAAAGCAGTTGCTCTTCCAGAGGACCTGAGTTCAGTTCCCAGGTACCCACATTAGGCGGCTCACAAGTATGTTTCCATTTCCAGGGGATTTGATGCCACCTTGCCTCTAGGTCACTGTCACTCACACACACATTTCCCATGACACAAATACACGTGATTACACATGATAAAGTCTTATATCTGGCTGGGCATTGGTCTCAGTATTTGGGAGGCAGAGACAAGAGGATCTCTGTGAGTTCGAGGCCAGCCTGGTCTACAGAGGAAGTTCCAGGACAGGCCCCAAAGCCACAGAAAAACCATGTCTCAAAAAACAAAAAGTCTTATCTGTGTAGGTTTATTTGAGAAAGGGTGTCTGACTAGGTTAGCCTAGTTTTTGCAGTAATGTTTCTGCCTCAGCCTCCTGAGTACAGAGATAACAGCTCTGTGCTACCAGGCCTGGCTGAATCTCAGAAGTTGGCTCTTGCAGAGGGCCCAGATTTTATTCCCATCACCCATATGTTAGCTCACAGCTGTCTATAACTCTAGGCCCAGGAGTTCCAGTATCATCTTCTGAGCTCTGTGGGCAGCAGGCACACACATAGTGTAGAAACATGTAGGCAAAACTCATTATTTTTGTTTTTAAGACAGGGTTTCTCTGTGTAGTCCTGGCTGTCCTGGAAGTCACTCTGTAGACCAGGCTGGCCTTGAACTCGAGATTCTCCTGCCAAGTGCTTGGGTTAAAGTAGTGCACCACCACCTCAGTATTAACTTTTTAAAAAGCTTTCTGTTCTTGCCCAGTGGTGGTGACATACACCTTCAATCCCAGCACTTGGGAGGCAGAGTGAGTCATATCTGTGCGTTAAAGAACAGGCTCCAAAGATACAGAGAAACCCTGGTCTACACATTAAATTCTAAACCCGTCAAGGGTAGACAGGCATCTTTTCTTTAAAAAAAAAAAAAGGGGGGGTGTGATAGTTTATCCCATTCCAAACTTACCTGGGGGGATGGGGGAGACTCCTTCCAAGTGCTTGGATTTTCTGACTGACATACTACTCCTGAGACCTATGTACAGGCTGTCTACTCCGGAGAACCAGCAGATGTAGGAACTGCTGGTTTCTGGCTTCATACTGCCATCTTCTGGCCGTGGTGTAGAATTGAGATGGCTCTGCAGTTAAAAGCACTTGGCTGTTGTTCCTTGAGAAAGAAGCATGGTCCTCAGCGCCCATATTAGGTATCTTACAACCATCTGTAACTGCAGCTCCAGGAGATGCGACAAGTCTGTCCTCTGTGAGCACCTGAACTCAGGTATACATGTGGGCACAAACATTTACACATAATCACAGTGGACTCCAGTGCTAAAGCCACGCTCTAGAAGCAAGTTGGGAGCCAGCTACATTTAAGGACAGAAAATGATAGCATAGCAGTGAGTAGCCCGCAGGAAAGCCATTGTGGGTGTTCCCAACAGTGGTGGTGACTGCTGTTACAGGAAGGGTGGCAGAAGAGAAGTTGGAGGTTAGTCATCCACAGCATGGGCCACAGGCGCTTACAGCCTGCAAGGATGAGCGACGGATGTAAGGAGCAGGGAAGTTGTTACCATACCCTTGGCTCAGGCTTGGGATTTGGTAGGTTGCTGATGCCAGGATGCTTTATTGCCACGGTGAATATCTGCTACCAAGAGGAGGATTCAAGTTCCTGTTACTTCCCTCCACACTGGACGTTAACTGCCTTCCCAGATATAAGGCCCAAGCCCTGGGTTGCAGAGTGCCTGGAACCCCAAAATGGGAGGTGAGAGACCAGAGTCTAATTTCACTTCCCTGAGTGGCTGGGTATCTTCAGAGAAGGGAAGCAGCATTATGGTGCAGGGCATGCATCCTGTGGCGGGTGACATGTTAAGCTGGCTTCTGGAAGGATTTAATGAAGCAGTAACTACTAGATTGGTCCAGGTCCAAGCAGGGCATTGATGGCATGGACCAGGAAAGAGGTGTTTGTCCAGAGCCCTACTTAACAGGTGGTGGGCATTAGAGAAGCCACTGAGGGGGTGTGAATTACAAGCTGTCATCAGTCCAGGTCTCTGTATCGGAGATGGAGCAGCTGTCACTAGCCTTGAGCTTGGACAAGAACAGGCAGCTAGCTAAGGGGAGGACTAGCTGAGGGAAGCACACTACACAGGTACTACATCTACTCCGGGAGGATGCTGGGGGGATAATGACCCAGGTCGCTTTCCCCCGTAGCCAGGCTTCTTTTAGTTTGAAAGCTCGAGGGCAGCTCTGCAGTGCAGAGCCAGGTGGAAAGCAATAAAGGACAAATGGTGTAACCGGCCTCAGCACCTCGCATGCCAACCCTGTAGGTGAGCAGTGGGGTCTCTGTGCAAGGCTGTTTCCTGCCACAGCAAGAATGGGCCCTGAGTCTCTTGGCTTTCAGGACCCTCGCTCTCCCCCATTCCCTGGTGCTCCTTGAGAGGAGCCGCACAAACTACCTGGAAGACGTCGGAAATTTCAACTTTCAGAGCTGGTGGCGCTCCTATGCCGTCTGTCCAGGCTGCAATCCAAGGACAAACACCAAGCTTCAGGCTGTGGAAGACAAGGTCTCAGTCTATAGCTTCATCTCAGGGCCTAAGAATTCAGCCAGAGCTTCCCCTTCCATCAGTCAGTCCTAACCCTGCCCAAGAAGCCCCCGTGAGGTAGCCTTCATTGTAAGAGCCCTGGTCAGCTCCAGGCTCTCCTTGCCCAGAGCCCACTCCATGCAGGTTTCTCAGAAGATGGGAAAAAGAGGGAGGAGCAGAAGGTGTAAATTCCATTTTGGCCCCTCCCGAGGGGGAAGGTAGAGTGATTGTATGAAAGGGCAGAAGACCTGGGTCTCCACTGAGACGCTGTCCTTATCATACACTACACAGGGCCTTCTGTCCACAGGGCCGCTCTGAAACAGAATATTAAAATCTAATGTTCTCCCTCCGTCTCCCCTTCCCTTTCCCCCTCTCTCCCCATATTTAACTCTACCTGACCTTCTCTTCCACAGTAATCAGATAAATGGGTTTTTTGGAACTCACTGTAGACCAGGCCGGCTTTGAATTCAGAGATCCACCTGCCTCTGCTTCGCTGTGGATTTGCTGGTCAGGAACAGGCAGGCCTCTAGGCAGCTGCCTGCTCTAGCCTGTCCACTGCGTAACATGCCAGGAACTCTGCACAACTAGTCAGTAAGAACAACCTGAAGAAATAACCATTTTGGCAAAAATAATTAAATATGCAGAACTGGAAAATGTGAGCAGTGATTAGGTCAGGTCTGTGTACCTGGCCATGGACTGCAGCCATGAGACGGTGCCTACACAGTCTCCAGTCATCTCTTTGTAGAAAATAATCCTGAAAGCATTGTCCACTGACCGGTCATCTTGTGACCAGCAAGCTCATGAATTAATAAATTCTTTGTCATGGTCAGGCAGGGATGGCTCACACCTTTAATCCCAGCATTCAGGAGGCAGAGGTAAGCAAAGCTCTGTGAGTTTGAGGCCAGCCTGGTCTACAGAGTTTCAGGACAGCTGGAGCCACACAGAGAAACCCCGTCTTGGAAAAAAACAAAACAAAGTTTTTTTGTTTGTTTTTTGATTTTTGTTTTTCATGTACCCTTGCTTGGTTGGAGTTTTCAGGCTTTGAGCAGAATATGTCACCATACACATGTGGTCAGAGAAAAACTTGAGGGAATCAGTTCTCTGCCACCAAGTAGGCCCAATTAAAAACAGGTCATCAGAATCTCAGGGGCCCCCACCTGCCCTTTTAAAAAACAAACACACACACACACACACAAGCATCTGGCTTTGTATTAAGTCGCATTCTCAGTGGGATTTTTGTTTGGTTTTGAGACAGGGTTTCTCTGTGTAACAGCTTGAGCTGCCCTGCAACTTGCTTTTTAGCCTAGGTTGGTGGGCCTCCGACTCAGAGATCTGCTTGCCACTGCTGCCTGAGTGCTGGGAATAAAGGTGTGTGCCATCACCACTTTCTTGGTGGGATTTTTTGCAGTGTCAAGGCAGCACAATAAGACTTGTATTCATTGGTCAGTTTTTGACACTGGGCCCAGCCAACATAACTGCAGACTGAAGAGAACTCATGCAGCCTTTCCAGCGCAAACAGTCCAAGGTCAGCATAATCTTAGACCATAGAAGTACTCACATCTCATTATCATTCGTTATGGGGAAAAGTATTTGCTGAGTGCCAGCCACCCAGAGAACCCTACTCTCAGAATGTCCTTCTCAGAGTTCAAATGGCCACAGTTGCTAAGCTGTCTCAGTTAGGTTTCTATGGCTATGATAAACACCACAACCAAAAGCAACTTGGGAAGAAAAAGTTTACTTGGCTTACAGGTCACAGTCCATCACCAGGGAAACTGAGGCAGGAACCTCCAGGCAGGAACTGAAGCCGAGGTCATAGACCATGAGCTTGTTCAACCTGTTTTCTCATATTACTCAGGACTGCTCCCTGAGGACAGAGGTAGGGTGGGTGAGGGTGGCATCACCCACGGTGGGATGGTTTCTTCCACATCAATCATTAATCAAGAAAATGCCTATAGTCTTCCATTCAGGCCAGGCTGATGGAGGCATTTTCTCAATGCGGCATTCTTTCCCCAGATAACTCTAGCTTGTGTAAAGTTGACAAAATTAAAACAACAAACCAACCCAACAAAACAAAACCAAGACAATGGCTAACTGCAGATACCAGTTCTCGGGCCTCAAGGTCTAGAAGGGGATTCCACATCACCCACTTTGCCTTGCTTTGTTTCCAGTCAGAGTTTCTCTCTGTAGCCCCTGGCTGTCCTGGAATTCAGATCCGCCTCTGCCTCCCAAGTACTGGGATTAAAGGTGTGTGCCACCACCTTGCTTTGCCTTGTTTTTAAATGTTGACTATTGATGTCATTTCCAATGTCCTCAATTCTTTGAGCAACTGGTCTACCCCAAGACTAATGACCTTACGTAGGGCTCATTTCTGATCTTCTTGCTGCTGCGCCAGTATTAAATTACTGGTGCAAAACCATCACATAGAAAAAGAAGCATGGTCTGTGTGTGGGTCGCAAATGTCACCAGACCCAGGAAAGAGGCAGACAGCCTGGGATTTCAGACTGTCATATGTTTGTTGGGGGACTTCTTACCTGCAGAAGCATGTTTCTGGGTGGCATCGAGGCTAGTGGATCCCACGGTCTGTGCTAGCAGAAGGGAGCACAGGACAAGTGAGGGAGGACAAGCTAATATCAGAGATGTCAGGATGGTCCCTGGCACTGCTGGCACCAGGTGTGGGGTGTAAAGCTTCACTTAATTATCATCCAGTGGGAGAAAATGGGAGGGGACCAGAGCAGTGGCTATGGCTACAGCCAGGTCAGATTGAATCCCTCCCTACACATTAGAGTAAGCTTACAAGAACACAAGACACATCAGTATTGCTAATCGAAGCACTCATTTATAGCCCAATTCACAGGAACTCAATAGTCAAACAAATTAGAAAATTTAAATTAACTATCAGCTGAGTGGTGGCTGTGCAGGCCTTTAAATCAAGTACAGACAGATGTCTGTGGTTTGGAGACCATCCTGGTCTACAGAGTGAGTTCCAGGACAGCCAAGGCTACACAGAGAAACTCTGTCTCCAAAAACAAAAAAAAAAAAAAAACAACAACAACAAAAAAACCTTGTTAAATTAGCTGTCACTGCAGAATTTTGTCATCAACAAGAAAAAAAAAAATGATTTGAGGCCAGCCTGGTCTAAAAAGTGAGTTTCAGGATATCTAGGACTGTTAATATTGAGAAACTCTGTCTTGAAAAACCAAAGGAAGGAAGAAGGAAGGAAGGAGGAAGGAAGGAAGAAGGAAGGAAGGAGGAAGGAACAGATGACAGCTCACCTGTTCAGAGGGAAAGACACTTGCAACCAAGACTCACCACCTGAGTTCAATTCCCAGGACCCACGAGGTAAGAGGAGGAAACCGAATTTCAGAAGTTACTCTCTGACTTCCACCTGTGTGCCCCCAATCAATAAAAAAAAATGTGAAATATTTTAATGGGGCTGGAGAGATGGCTTACCCATTAAGAGCATAACACTACTGTTCAGAGGACACGAATTCATTTCCCAGGACCCACATCCACCTTGTACTACACCTCCAGGGAGCTGTGTCTGATCTTCATCAGTTCCCGGGACCTGCAGTCATGTGCATATGCTACCCCCATATGCATCATTAAATACTTTTAAAGCTTTTTAAAAAATGAAAGACATCTGGGGCATGGTAGCTCTTGGCTATAACCTCAGCATTCAGCAAGCCGAGGCAGAATTCTTTTACCCACTGCTAAGTTGGGCCACATGCTGAGTTCTGTCTCAGACACCCCCTACCAAATCATCCTCAAACCAAATCAAAATGGGGAAAGGAAAATCCAGCCAGAAAATTCAAGCAAAGTAGAGCTGGTTTGTTAGTCTTTCAATGGAGGCCGCCCACCAGTGGTCCTGCCGCTACCAAGGAAGCAAGACAGCACCAAAAATGTCCGTTTTATTTCAGCAAAAACTCTTTGGGAAAAACCAGAAGTCTTGTTTAACTCCCTACCCTTTGAACATGTGTTCCTTGGGCTGACCTCACCCAGAAATACACAACTGAGTCTGTCCTGGATTGGGATTTTGGATTGAGGATGCTCAAGGATGTGCCTGACCCTGCCTCCCGGTGTGAATATGTACAGTGCCCTGAATAAATCCCCACACTTCCTGTTTGAGGAAAGCACTGCTCTCCCATGATCTCAGCTGTGTTCATTACACTGATACTCTGACGGTTTGTCCCAGAAGGCAGGCAGCCACTAAGCCACTATTGAATGGGAAGTGTATGGAGCGGGCGTATGTTGGGATGATTCGTGCCCTGGATGGAGCTGAGGAAGTTATCAACACACCACTTAGAATGGTGTGGGTGGTGGCTAATGTCCAAGCCTGACTGGACTTGGAATCACCTAGGAGACACGGCTCCCGGCAAGTCTAGGTTGTTTCCAGAGAGGTGTTACTGAGGGAAACCCACCCTGAATTCAGGTAGCGCAGTCCCATGCCTGCGGTTATCCACTAAGAAGGGACAAGGAAGTAGAGTGTTCACCTCTGCCTCTTGAATATAGATACACTGACCTTCGTCACACTCGTGACAACATGATTGCATTCTGACAGACTGCTTCTCCCTTACACCATTAGCCCAGATAAAGTGTCCCTTAGGTTGATTTTTATCAGATATTTTGTCACAGTAATGAGAATAACATAGGATACTTTATTTTTTATGTGTTTTTGAGACAGGTTTTTCTGTGTAACCCAGGCTGTCCTGGAACTCACTCTGTAGAACAGGCTGGCCTTGGACTCAGAGATCCAAATGCCTCTGTTTCCCAAGTACTGGGATTAAAAGCTTGTTCTACTACATCAACCCTGCAATTTTTTTTTAAGATTTATTTATTTTTTGTTTTGTTTTTGAGACAAGACTTCCCTACATAGCCCTAGCTGTACTGGAACTTGCTATAAACCAGGCTGGCCTTGAATTCAGAGATCCACCTGCCTCTGCCTCCTGAGTGCTGGGATTAATTATGCTCAGAAGGTAAAAGATTTTTATTTTATGAGTTTTTGCCTGCACCACATACATGCAGTGCCCACAGAGGCCAGAAGAGGGCACTGGATAGCATCCTCTGAAACTGGAGTTCTGGACTATTGTGAGACTCTATGAGGGGGGGTAGGGGGGTTGGGGATGGGAATTGAACCTAGGTTGTCTGCAAGAGCAGCAAGTGCTCTTTACTGCTGAGCCATCTCTCCAACCTCCAATCTAAGAATTTTTAAACTTGTGAATATTGCATGTGGTGACAGAATCAAACCCGGGGTTTCGAGTATGCTAGGCAAGCTCTTCACCACTAAGTTGTAGGCTCAGCCCAGCTTCAGAACTTTTCATTTAAGATTTTCAGATTGTGCAGGGCAGTGGTGGTGCACACCTTTAATCCCAGCACTCAGGGGGCAGAGGCAGGCAGATCTATGTGCGTTAGAGGCCACCTGGCCTACAAAGCTACACAGAGAAACCCTGTCACAAACAAAAAAAACGAAAAAGATTTTCAGATTGTTTATCATGGGCAACTGAAATAATGGAAGCCAGTTCTGTGCCTAGGGAAAGGTGACTACAATTCACGCTGTGTTAGGAACAGGTCCAGATCTGTCCCAAAGTGCTTTTAACACAGAGTTTATGTAAATAAGGACTTTTCCTGTGAGATGCTTACTGTATGCAGTACACTAGTCAAGTGTGGGGCTAGGAATTGGTTCCTTGAGTAAAGTGCTGGCTGATGGGAGTAAAGCCAGAGTTCAAACCCCAGCAGCCTTGTAAGAGCTGGGCACAGCAGTGTGTGTCTACAGCTCCAGTGCTGCGGGGTGGGGTGGGGGGTGGATGTGGACACGAATGGGTCCTAGGGGTTTGCTGGCCAGCCACGAAGGAGAGAGGGTAAACTCCCAAGGAAAAAAGGCAGAGGGGCTGCCAAGGAGGTTCAGTCAGTGAAAGTGCCTGCTACCAAGCCTCATGAATGGGGATCGATCTCAGGGACCCACGGGGTAGGAGGGAACCTGCTCCTGCGTGTTGTCTTCTGACTCCCACGCATGCACTGCAGCATGCACCCCGCCCACGGTACATGTATAAACGGTTCTTTAAGCTGTAGAGCAAAAGAGGGAAAGTCCAACACTGCTCTTGGCCTCCCTGTGCATACTCACAGGCCAGTGTACTCGGATCTATGACTTCAAACCATTCACTTATGCTTTTTAAAGTCAGGAGCCTTTTCAGAGTTAATCTTAGGGGTATGTGATTTTAATTTTTTGAAATTGATGTGTGTTCTGTCTAAATGTATGTATGTGTACCATATGTATGCATGCCTTATGCCAGAGGAGCCAGAAAAGGGTGCTGATCTCTGAGAACTGGAATTATAGATGGTACATCGGGCTGTGAGCCACCATGTGGGTGCTAGGAATCGAACTTAGGTCCTCTGTAAGGTCAGAAAATGCTCTTAGCTGCTGAGCCATCTCTCCAACCCCTCCCTATGCTATTTTAAGTGCCACTAAATGGTATCTGGTCAAAGAGTTCTAACAAAGGGAATGACATAGATTAATTCTGTTAGCAGAATATAATCACATAGGGAAGGGAAGGCTTGATTAGTTACCACTGGAGGATGCCTCCTGACAGGGCTTCTGTGACTGAGGAAGAACCTGGATCAGGCCTGGACTAGCAGATCAGAAGTGGACATCATAGGCTACACTTCAATAATGTCTACATAGATGCAAACTCAATAGGTTTGCTTTCTGCATCTGTGGTTTCTCTAGTTCTTTGTGTGCCAATCCCCCCACGTGTGTGTGTGTGTGTGTGTGTGTGTGTGTGTGTGTGTGTGTGTGTGTGTGTGTAAGCATGCAAATGCCTCACTCATGCCAGCTTTGGGAGTTAGATCTGTTTCCATGTGGGCTCCAGGGATTGAACACCCAAATCATCAGGCTTGCCTGGCAAGTGCCCTCACCCACTGAAGCCATCCCAGTAGTACAGCTGTTGTTTTTAAATCCTTGTTTCAAATTATCTTTTCAGGAAACCTTCCTCAAATTTGTGACACGTCAATCATGCTGGGACCTCAACTGACAGAAAGCCCAGTGCCAGGAGTGGGGGCATCCTTACTGTTTGAACCTTTTGGAGAGTCATTTCTGGTTTTGTTCTGAGTCAGCCACCACCATCTCCCTTTTCCAAGGGGAAAGAGTCTGCCACTTTGTCTGCAGGAGTATATTACTTTTCTAAGAGTCTGATGTCCACGTTCTGATATGAACTCCAATTTGGTAGAAACCTTGAGTTTCACTGTGAAGTTCCTTGGACTTTTCTTTTGTTAACAGTGTTTTTTTGTTTGTTGTTTTTCAAGACAGGGTTTCTCTGTGGCTTTGGAACCTGTCCTGGAAAAAGCTTTTGTAGACCAGGCTAGTCTCGAACTTGGATCAGCCTGCTCCTGCCTCCGAGTGCTGGGACTAAAGGCGTGCACCTCCACCACCGCCTGGTGGAATTCCTTAAAATTCTATGAAGACATTGTTTTGCCTGCTTTTTTCTCTTCGCATTATTCTCATTCCCCAACTCAGAGATTTTGTATTCTTCAAGGCTGCCTTGAACTCCCTGTGGTCAGGCTCAGCCTCCTGAGTGCTGGGATTGCAGGCATGTGCCATCCTTCCCTAGACAACCAGGGGCCTTGCTTTGCTTGAATGTTATGTCCGTGAGCCAGAAGCATATAGGGCCCTTGGAGGCCAGGAGAGGACACTGGGTACCCTGGAACTGGATTTTCAGTTGTGAGCATCCATGCGGGTATTAGGAAATGAACCCGGGTTATCTGGAAGAGCAGCTATGGTGTTGTGGGAATTCAGTCAGATAGCCAATGTACTGGGGCCACTTGGCCCAATGGATGCTGTCTTCTCTGGGGATATGTGATGTGACCCAGTAAGAATGGGAGATCACGTGCTCTTGGACTAAGGAGGACTTGCTGCCCCTCGCCAGACTTTTCAGATCTCCACTGGGAACTAGAGGAGCCAGCAGCTCAGGGACAGTGTTCCAGCCTTATTCTGTATCGAGTGTACTTTCTTTATTGATTGGCACCTGGCAATAAATCTGACTTGGTCAGAGTTCACTCCCTCATTACTATGGTCTCAGCTGCCAAGCCAGCTCTCCCATCTTTGGTCTTATTTCTTCTGAGAAAGGGTATCATGTGACCCAGGCTAGCCTTGACCGCCATATTGTTGGGGACCCTTTGCTTTCACCTCCCAAGTGGCTTAGCTATTTGTTTCTCTGTGTAGCTTTGGAGGCTGTCCTGGAACTACTCTGTAGACCAGGCTGGCCTTGAACTAGGAGATCTACCTGCCTCTGCCTCTGCCTCCCAAGTGCTGGGATTAAAGGCATGCACTACCAATCCCCTTTTAATATTTGGATTTTTAATAATTTATGTATGTGTATGGTGTACATGTGTGTATGTATGTGTGCTAATTTGAATGAGAATGCTCCCCACCCCTGTTCAATTGTTTGAATACTTGGTCCCTCGTTGGAACTACTTTAGAAGTATTAGGTGTGCTACAGGCTTTGAGGTTTCAAAAGCCTCATGACATTCCCAGTGCACCTCTGCCTTCCATTTGGAGATCAGGATGTGATCTCTTAACTGTTCCTGCCTCTATACTCCATCATATTGATTCTAACCCTCAAAGTCTATAAAGCCCAATTCAATTTTTTTGGGGGGTTGGTGGGGCTTTGAGACAGAGTTTCTGTGTCCTGGAACTAGCTCTATAGACCAGGCTAGCCTCGAACTAGGAGATCCACCTGTCTCTGCCTCCCAATCCTGAGATTAAAGGTGTGCGCCACCACATCTGACCTCCTCACTCCTTAACAACACTATAAAATCACCAGTCTAGCCTTGCAAATAGAGGTTTATTATAGTGAGGAAGAGGACTCAGCCCACTCAGTTCTCAAGAGCAGTGTTTCAAAACATACGCCATCAGAAAGCAGCAGTGTGCACCTTTTGTCACCACTCGAGCTATGCTCATATTGTCACACAGTGTTTTGGTAATCATGCTGCCAAAGGGGAAAAACAAACAAAGCATCAGTGAACAAACGGGAGGCGCCATACTAACTGATAACGGTTCTTTAATCACATTCCTAAGTTTGTTTAGAACTTTTAAATATTTACTTATTTATTCATGGTGTGTGTGTGTGTGTGTGTGTGTGTGTGTGTGTGTGTGTGTGTGAGACAGAATAACCTGTGGAAATCAGTTCTCTCCAAGAAAGTTCCAGAGACTCAAGCTCAGGCTGTCAGAATAGGTGGTAATTGCCTTAACTGCTAAGCCATCTCAGTATTTGTGTGTAAATAACTGCACACATTGGCAAAGGTCCTTCATAGTATGAGTGCTGATCCCAGCCTTCTGGGATAGACCTCCGCCACTGATCTGGGTTCTTTGATTGGGTATCTAAGCTTAGCAATAGAGGAGTTGGGTGTGATGCCACATGCTTTAAGTCACATCAATTTAGGAGACTCAAGCAGGATAGGTTAGTCGTCCTCCTCCATTTCCCCTCCCCTAACCAGGTTATGTTGAGAACACAGCAAAATGCCCTAAAGTTTTAGGGTAAATTTCATTAGCAGAATTCATACTTTACCTGTGCAAGGCCTGGGGTTGACTCCCCCCACATAAAAACAAAATGCTTTCCCCAAATTGGTAAATTTACAGAGTCAAAAGCTGATCAAGCCCAAGCACATTAAATTCCAAACATTCACACAAGATCAACATAACCAAACTTCTAAAAACTGAACAAAAGTTGGGTGATGGTGGCACATGCTTTTGATCCCAGCACTCAGAAGGCAGGGGCAGGCAGATCTCAGAGTTTGAGGCCATCCTGACCTACAGAGTGAGTTCCAGGACAGCCACAGCTACACAGAGAAGCCCTGTGGTGGGAGGGAGGGCACACACAACACTAAACAAACTGAAATCAGAAGGATATTACACCTGGATCTACAAAAATGACAGACTATAATGACAATAGTTCTCCCAACAAGGCAGGACACAGTAAAGCCCCTTTCAAATCCTGAAAGAATAAACTAATACCGATTAAAAGACTGAGACTAGCCAGGTAGTGATGACACATGCACTTGGGAGGCAGAGGCAGGTGGATCTCTGAGAGTTCCAGACCAGCCTGGTCTACAGAGCTAGTTCCAGGACAGCCTCCAAAGCCACAGAGAAACCCTGTCTCGAAAAACCAAACCAAACTAAAAACAAAACAAAAAACAAAAGACTGAGACTGAGTAAGACAGAAGAGGTCAGGAGTTCAAAGCAAGCTTTGGATATAGTACATAAAGCTTTAGGCTAGCCTTGGCTACATAACAAGGTCAGCCTGGGTTATATAAGAGGTCTCAAACCCACCCCCCCACACACACACACATGAGCACAATTCCTGGTTTTATGTAATGCTGAGATCATAAACCCAGCTAGTCATATTTTTACAGAAACTTCAATTTTTCTCATTTATTATTATTATTATTGGGTTTTTTTCGAGACAGGGTTTCTCTGTGTAGTTTTGGAGGCTGTCCTGGAACTTGCTCTGTAGACCAGGCTAGCCTCGAACTAGGAGATCCACCTGCCTCTGCCTCCCGAGTGCTGGGATTAAAGGTGTGTGCCACCAACGCCTGGCAATTTTTTTTAAATAAATTTTTATGCAGAGATTTGTGTTTTTTTTTTAAGGTAAAGTTTAAACCGCAGAGCAGAGCTTACCTTTGTGGCCCCATATGTCTTAGGTTTTGCAGGCGGTAACACCTCATGAGGTAATGACTTTTCTCCTCCCACTTGTACACCTCCAAACAGCCGTCAATAAATGTGACAATGACGTACACGGGATTCTTCAAAGGACATCCAGATGTGAGTGGACAGAGTCAAGGTCGGGTCACAATACAAGGAAAAGGGCCAATGAGGTGGGCCATCAGGTACGGGCACTTGCTGAGCAAGCTGACACTCTTGGCTCCCTCCCTTGAGCCCACGTAAGGGTGTAAGGAGAGTAGAGTATTAACTCCAGAAGGTTGGCCTCTGGCCACTGCATGTCCTGGCACATGCCCCAACAGTAATACATTAAAAAGTAGAAATTTAGCCAGGTGGTGGTACTGCATGCCTTTAATCCAAGTACTTGGGAGGCAGAGGCAGGGAGGATCTCCGAGTTTGAGGCTAGCCTGGTCTGCAGAGAGTTCCAGGATAACTAAGGGAACATAGAGAACTCCTGTCTCAAAAAGACAAAAACAGCAACAACAAAATCAAAAGAGCCCATTGGAAAGGAAGCGTCCCAAACATACCACCAGTAGCCGTATGATCTCTTCCGGGTAGTCCCGAAACATCTGCAGCTGGAGGCCCGTCATGCTGTACACTAATAAAGATGCCCCACTTGAACACACAATCACATTCTTATCACTGACTCCCATCCATTCTGGGCTCTCTATTTGATGTGGCAACTTGAAGCTTGCTATTGCACGTGCTGTTTCATACAAAAACACAGACAAAATACAGAAGCAATTTTTGAATCATTTAAGTCAGAGCAAAAAAAAAATCCTTATTGTTGAGTGAAAAGTACACCCTTATATGGGACCATGAAGATAGTCCAGTGGACCAACAAATCCATGTCTTTATCATGGAAAGGCAGGCTGCAACACAGAAACAATGTGGACACTCAATAGTAGCTCAATCATTGGGAAGACACCTGTACTAGGAAAGGACATTAGAACTCAGCCCCTAATACAGGATATAAATGGAAACATGCTGCCCAAAAGAGCAGGGTACAGCGTCCACTGAGTGTGACCAGGCATGGGTTCACATTCAGCTAAGGAGCCCTTTTGTTCCCTTTACAAAAGCCTTTAATCCCAGAGTTCAGTGGATTTGTGAGTTTGAGGCCAGCCTGATCTACAGAGCAAGATCCAGGACAGCCAGGGCTCTAGAGAAACCCTGTGTCCAAACACAAGAAACAAAAAACCAAAGTCATGCATTATGGCTTTATATGAGTACTTGTGGGAAAGAGAGGAGAAAATAGGATTTCTTTTAAAAATTGTTTTCACATGATTGATTAGGTTTGTGTAGATGTTCATGCCACAAACACATATGGCAATTGGGAGACAATTTGAGGAACTCAGTTCTCTCCTTTCTCCATGTGGGGCCCCAGGAATTAAACTAAGTTGTCAGCCGTGGCAGTTGAGTGTCCCTTATCTCTAAAGCTAATGGTTCCCAACCTTCCTAATGATGTGACCCTTTAATACAGTCCCTCATGTTGTGACCCCTCCCAGTCATAAAATTATTTTCATTGCTACCAAATAATTAATTTTGCTGTTTTGAGGCATGTGACACAAATAATAAAAGACCCAGAGACAAGATACTGGGGTTCAAGTTTCAAGCTGAAGATCAGAAAAAGCAAAGCAGTAGGCCACTAGCTCTTACCTCTACCTCAGACCAAAAGGGATGATCCTGGGTGGCCTTGAACTCACAGACACCCATCCCAAATCCTGGGAATAAAAGTGTGTGCCACCACTGCCTAGATTTTATAGCTAACGACTGTTGCAGGCTTTGCTTTCTAATACTTCAGGAAATCTTTATTAAATCATAAATATGTCACCACAGACGCTTCACCACAGAGGCACAATGTAAATATTTTTTTAGATAAAGATTTGCCGGAGGGGTCATGACTCACAGGGTTGAGAACCACTGCTGTAAGTATTTTGGCCGGCCCCATAATATAGGGGTTTTTGGTTTTGTTTGACTGTTTTTTTTTTTTTTCTTTTTTTGTGTTTTGTTTTTTGAGACAGGATTTCTCTGTAGCTTTGGAACCTGTCCAGGAAATTTCTCTGTAGATCAGGCTGGCCTCCAACTCAGAGATCCACCTGCCTCTGCCTCCTGAGTGCTGGAACTAAAGGCGAGCACCACCACCACCCAGTTGAGTTGTGTTTTTTGTTTATGCCATTATGCCTGGCTTGTGAAATGACTAAGGTGGTGAGGTTTACCTTCAACATTTATTTTGTTCTCTGTCTTTTCCAGTTCTATATCGAATGTGGCAAATCCTGAGGTTCTATAGGCACCTCTCTGGTACATCAGCGTTATCCGGTCTTCCCTCCGTGGGGTCCAGAAGCCTCTGATGCATAATGTAAATGAGATGACACAGAACACAGGGGTGGGATACTCTGCTGGCCTCAGTAAGCAGTCCATGAAAAACACCTGCAGAGAGAGTATCCCACAGTAGGTCAGTGAAGAGTATCCCACAGTAAGTCAGTGAAGAGTATCCCACAGTAAGTCAGTAGAGTATCCCACAGTAAGTCAGTAGAGTATCCCACAGTAAGTCAGTAGAGTATCCCACAGTAAGTCAGTAGAGTATCCCACAGTAAGTCAGTGAAGAGTATCCCACAGTAAGTCAGTGAAGAGTATCCCACAGCAGACTCCTCAGACAGACAGAAGTAGATTTTTTCCTGTCTGGGGCTGGCTGTTTGTTTGTTTTAATGAGGAGGCACTGAGACTATCTTATTGTAACCCAGACTGGCTCTGAAAGTACAGCAGTGTACAAAGGCAAATAAATATGCATGGGCCCTGAAGAAGCACTTGGCCTTTGAGCAGGCCATCTGCTTCACAGTACCTATGAACTAGGCACCACAGAACAGGGAGTTCAGAGGGAAGGGAGTATAAAGAGCATTGGTATCTGTGGATCCTCTCTTCCCACAGTCCATTGGCCACCAGGCCACAAGGGCAAGCAGGGCCTTGTCTGGCCTGTGAGCGTGCCAGAAATAGCCTTCCAGGAGACTGCTTCAGGGTTACAAATCAGCTTTATTTCAGAGTAAAGGAAATGCTGGGGATGGGACAGTGGCTGGGGCACATTGCATTAAACAGCAGCTCCTGTCTTAAGGTTCCCTGCACAGGGAGGGGGAAAGCTTCTGCAGGAACTGTGTCAAGGGTCACACCTGAGGTAAGTCAGGCATCCGTGCTTAGAGACTCTCCAAACAAAGTTCGACAGAGAGCAGGAAAACTTCAGGGGATGGGGGTGGGGTGGGGAAGTCTTCCGGATTGTGCCTAGCTCTTGAGAGTGCCACCAGGCCATGGTACGTCTGACCAGCAGGCTTGGTGGCACATGTCTGAAATCCAGCACCAGAGGTGGATTCCTGGGGAAGGCATGAGTGTATGTAGTTCAGTGAGTTCAGGGCCAGCGAAGTAAAGAGGGTTCCCAGGGACCCTTACTTCCCCTGCCTTTGGCAGAGCTGGTTTCAAGGACACCATTTACTAATAGACATTTGCCATTGTGTCTGGGCACCCCTGCTTCCCAGAGCTTTACTTCCTGACTGTAGGGATGGCTTCTGCTTGCGGTAGAGGATCAGCCTGCCTGATCCTCCCTGAGGGCTGGACCTCCCTTGACTCTCCCACCCACCCTGAGGTTCAAGTCGCTAGAACTGACCTACCTTTGGCAAGACGCGGGGCTGTTTCTTATTCAGAAAGACCCACTTGTTGTGAGGAGAGCAGTAGAGCTGGTTAATGGGGACGTCCATTGCATGGACTCTAGAAATAAGCAGTAAGTCGGGAATCCTATATGTGAAAAGGTCACCGGAAGTGCCACCGGCCTGAAATCAAAGCACCAGTAGCAGATCAGGAGGGAACCCTGAAGCAAGGAGGCGGCAGCCCGTGCAGGTCTGAGCACCAGCCTGCCTCACAGACCCCTGGATGATCCCACACAGTAAGATTTTCTAGGCTCAGTGGGTAAGAGCCTGTACTGTGTCTGCCCTGGGTGGCTATCCTTGTCTGCTCCAAGGGATTCGAATCTCCTAGACTTGTCTTGTGGGCACCTATACTCACACGCACGCGCGCGCACACACACACACACACACACACACACACACACACACACACACACACACACACACAGTCACATAATTAAAAATAGATCTGTAACAAAAATGAGACCTTCTGGGGCTAGAGAGGTGGGTTCAGCAGTTTTTAAGAGCACTTGTTCTAGAAAATACAGGTTCGACTCCAGCACTGACATGGCAGGTCACAACTGTAACTCTAGTCCCAGGGGTTTCAGTGACTTAATCTGCCTCTAAGGGCACTAAGCCTGTATCTGATGCATAGACACATACAGGAAAATACCCACACACAAAATTAATTTTTGAGGCAGGATTTCTGTAACTCTGGCTGTCCTGGACCAGGCTAGCCTTAACTCAGATCCACCAGACTCGCTGCTCATGAATTTTTTTTTTTTTTTAAAGAGACTTTTATAAGACCAGGTGGTGGTGTTTAATCCCAGCATTTGGGAGGCAGAGTCAGGCAGATCTCTGTGACTTTGAGGCCACCATGGTCTACATAGTGAGTTCCAGGACAGCCAGGACTATATCATATTTGACTCAAAAAACACAAATGATAGAGATTTTCTAAGCCCTAAAACAGTATTCCCCAAGGACTCACTGGGGTGTCAAGATCCTTTTTTTCCATAATATCTGATATGAAAAATGCACATTTTTCTCTCCACTGTCTTTGTTATTGAAGAGTTCATAATTTGGACAAACATTTGAAAGAAGCAAAGGTGTGATATCATCTAGAAATATTGTGTATTATATGTTATTTGTGCGTGCATGCATGTGTGTATTGTGTATTATATGTATATTTGTGCGTGTGTGCGTGTGTGCGTGTGTGTGTGTGTGTGTGTGTGTGTGTGTGTAGATGTGCATACATGGGGGCTAGAGAAGGGTGTCAGGTTCCTGTTCCATCAATCTCCACCTTATTCCCTTGAAATGGTCTCTTATTGAATCTGGAGCTAGGCTGGCTAGCATCCAACACGACCCAGTCATCCTTTTATTTCCAGTCCCAACACTAGGGTTGTTGGACATATTTAGCTACATCCCACTGTTTATGTGAGTGCCAGGGATTTGAACCCGGGTCTTCATGCTTGCACAGCAAACACTCCTACCCACTGAACCATCTATCCCCATTGTTGCTTTTAAAAGAATGGTTTAGGAGCAAATTGGGGGTGGCATACACACCTTTAATCCCAGCACTCCAGAGACAGAGGCAGGCAGATCACTGAGTTGGAGGCCAGCCTGGTGGTCTATACAGCAAGTTCTAGGACAGCAAGGCTACACAAAGAGACTCTTGTCTCAAACAACAGCCGCAACAAAAGATAGCATAGGAAATGTACATGAAGTTAAAGGCACAGACATTGATATAGCTATCATTTATTGGTCTACTGTTACTGACTCTCAGGGTTTGCAGAGAGGATGCCAAGAGGGCAATTTGGGGATCACTTACCAAGACGACTGGGCCATCCCTTGTAATGACAGCTTTCAGCGACTGACAGGAATCAGACATATGGCTGGTTGCCAGAGCATCCTTGTCAAGACAGTTCCACACTTTGATGGTTGAATCCAAATCGGTGGTGATCACAAGTTGCATCTCTGGGAGGGTAGCCAGTTTCAGGATATAGGTGGGCTGTACTGGACTTAACCAGGTCATAATACCCTAGGGAACAAGAGCAGCATTGTGTCTAACAAACTATTTGTACTGCTCTCACCCATCAATTTTACTTGAAAGCCCTTTCCAGACTGGAACCACTTCTTACAAGAAAAGGATATGGAAATTCTAAGCATCTCTAGCAAGCACAGTGGGCCTATAACCCTAGCCCAGGGAGGCAGAGGCAGGAGGATCACTACAAGTTTGAGGCAGCCTGGTCTACAATATCAAGTTGCAGCCCAGTTGGGCTACACTACAAGACTATCTCAAAAAAGAGACAACAAAAAAGAAAAATATGCTAGGAGGTGGTGGTACATGCCTTTAATCCCTGCACTCTGGAGGCAGAGGCAGGCAGATCTCCGAGTTTGAGGCCAGCCTGGTCTACAAAGCTACACAGAAAAACCAAAAAGTTAAATAAGTAAAAAGAAAAATATAAACATCTGGATTATCTGGGGGCAGGAGTGAATGTGAGAACAGGACATGTGCACCATGCTCAGAGGCAAACATTCCCTACACAGACTGTAAAGACCATGGCCGGTGAGTTTGCTCATCAGGTACTCGCTACCAAACCAGATGACATACATGAGTCCAATCCCCAGGAAGAGCATGGTGGAAGGAGAGAACCAGCAGCACTCACAAACATGTATGAAGATCAGTCACCCTGTACTCAAATCAGTTTTGCTTTTTACTAACAGTGCATCATGCAGCATGTTCCTATCATTGTGTCTTGTGAGGTTAGTATTTATTTATATTTTTTTATTTACTTTGAGACAGGGTCTCTCTACAGTTTTGGCGGTCCTGAAACTTCACTATATATAAACCAGGGTGGCCTCAAACTCAGATATCCACCTGCCTTTGCCACCCGAGTACTGAGGTTAAAGGCCTGGACCACCACCTCTAGAAGTATTAAGTTTGGTTTTTCAGGGGTTGGTTTTTTTTGAGACAGGGTTTCTGAGTAGCCCTAGCTGTCCTGGAACTCACTCTATAGACCAGATTGACCTTGAACTCAGATTCACCTGCCTCTGCCTCCCAAGTGCTGGGGTTAAAGGCTTGTGCCACTATGCCCGGCTTAGTACTAAGTTTTGTAACACATGAAACCTATTTGCAATGAATTAATCTTTGCAAAACTTGTTACTGTATCATCAGTTCTTATACACTGCAAACAAAAATGGGTTCTCATACAGACTTTTCTTTAGCTTAAGAAATAACACACAAAACACCCACACCCCCAAACTCACACCCCCCCACACCCCACAAGTTAAAAACAAAAGCCAAAAGCATAAATATTAATGTGAACTTAGTAAAAAATATAGGCAACAACCAATATAACCATTTCTAAGCCCTAACTCCATTAGCATGGGAACTATTAGTAATGCCTTCCTCCCCCTAAATGTAATCTCCCCTTTGAGTTAACATCTGTCACTAAAATATGACTACCAGTTTGATTCCTTTGAAAGGCAACCTGTTCAAGTGTTTAGTACCAGGTAGCCTATGACTCTAAGTCTCATGAGGTTGAAATCAAGTTCTACTCTTAGCTCCCTGTGCCAGGTATGCTGATCCACTACTGAATCCTAGCACTCAGAGGCAGAACTAAGAGGTTGCCCATGAGTCTGAGGCCAGCCTGGGCTGCCTCGTAAGTTCTAGGACCATCTGATAGTCTGTAGTAAACAACCTCCCAAAACAAAATGACCAAAAAACCTCCAACCTTAAGATCACCCAGTTCATTGTGGTACATTCACTTTCCTGCAAGTGACAATGTTTCTAAACATTTGTGACCTAACAAACAAGTCTGTGACCTGTCAAACAAACAAAAACAAAACACATTTGCTGTGTTGTTGGCCCATGCCTTTAGTCACAGTGCTCAGGAGGCAGGCAGATCTCTGTTGAGTTAGAGGCTAGCCTGGTCTACATAGTTCCAGGCCAGCCAGAACTGCAGGGTGAGACCTTCTCTCAAATAATGTTCATTCCATCATTATATAATACAGACAAGAAGGAAACAGATGCCAGGCAGAGGTGGTGCACGCCTTTAATCCCAGCACTCGGGAGGCAGAGGCAGACAGATATCTACTGTGAATGGCCATAACTGTGAAGTGCAGTTTTTTGCCGCTTATGCTGAGTCAGGAATCTTCCCTTAAAGGAGCCACGCGAATATCTGCTTGTCTCTAGCAAAGCAGAGTTCAACTGAGAAAAATGCTGCTACCAAGAAACCTTGCTTGTCTCTGTTCTTTTGTTTCTAAAACCCTTTTTTAAGCTTTTGCTAAATTTTAAGTGGAAGTTCTTATTAACCACATGGGCGCCATTCTTTGGGTATCAAAGAAGGCAAGGGCATTCCAGGCTGTAGAGAGCCCATTGGCTGGATAACTTTATTGATGGCTCTCAGGTCTGTAAGCATTCTCCATTTACCAGATTTCTTTTTGATCACAAATACAGGAGAATTCCAAGGGCTGGTTGATTCCTCAATATGTCCAGCATTTAGCTGTTCCTGAACCAGGCTTTCTAAAGCTTCTAACTTCTCAGAGGTCATAGGCCATTGTCCTACCCAGACAGGTTCCTCTGTTAGCCATTTTAAAGGTAGGGCTTTTGGTTCCTCTGTTTGTTCAGCATTTGTATTTTGTTTTTGTACTGCCTGGATATTTGGTCTCTGTCTTGTATAGTACTTAACAGTATTCTTTCCACAATCATGAGGTCGTCTATGGTTCCTATCTAATACAGGAGGAATGTTAATCTGTGTATTCCATTGCTGTAATAGATCACGACCCCATAAATTTATCACTACATCAGCCACATATGGTCTCAACCTCCCTCTCTGTCCTTCTGGTCCTATACATTCAATCCATCTCGTGCTTTGTTTTACCTGAGACAGGGTTCCAATCCCTAAGAATTGAACATTTACCTCATGCAGGGGCCATCTTTGAGGCCAAGATTTATTCAGGGTTAGGGTTAGGGTTAGGGTTAGGGTTAGGGTTAGGGTTAGGGTTCTGGTCTCCGAATGGAGGCGTGGGTTCGTATCCCACTTCTGACACCAGATATTGCGGTAAATAAGGATCAGGATAAACAAATAGGCCGAATAGATGTTTATTCAGGGAGAAATAACTTACAACCTAGACAGATGAACACCAGGAAATTCAACCCGATCCTCTCCTGTCCGAGTCACGCCAGAAAGAGAGCGCCTTCCTGGCCCCCTCCGACCTCCTTCCTCAGGTCACCTCTGCCCATCGCTCCACTCCCCAATGGGCGTGGTCAGTGCTACAGAAGGACTATCTCACTACAGATATCTGAGTTCGAGACCACTCTGGTCTACAGAGCAAATTCCAAGACAGCTAAGGCTGTTACACAGAGAAACCCTGTCTCATAAAACAAAACCAACCAACCAACCAGAAAAATATTTGAGAGAACAGAATAAACAGTATACTTATAAAGGCATCCAGCATTTATTCACCCTATGGAGGATGGGGGACACAGGCACATAGCTGTACTTTAATACATGACTACAGAGCACTGGCAGTCAACCATAGCGGGGGGAAAAAATGAAAACTTGAGAACTCAGAACAGGGAAGGACACACCAAGAGAAACAAGAATATTGTCACCTACTGTTAGTATCTCCATCTAGAAGAGGCCCATTTGTCCCGCTACAGAGACAAAGAATTTATTTCACCTGCCAGAGCCCCCATAAAATGCTGTAACCAGGAGCCACCTCTAGAAGAAAGCTAGCATCTACATTTAGACTGATCTGGAAGAAAGCCTGCACACCCCACACCAGGGACCCCCATACACAGCTCTAGGGGTGAGAAAGCCTGCACACCCCACACCAGGGACCCCCCATACACAGCTCTAGGGGTGAGAAAGCCTGCACACCCCACACCAGGGACCCCCATACACAGCTCTAGGGGTGAGAAAGCCTGCACACCCCACACCAGGGACCCCCATACACAGCTCTGGGGGTGAGAAAGCCTGCACACCCCACACCAGGGACCCCCCATACACAGCTCTAGGGGTGAGAAAGCCTGCATGCCCCAAGCCTAGGAACCTCATAGACTACTTTGGGAGTAAGGAAGCTTGCACACACCCCATACCTGGGACCCATACACTGCTCTAGGATTGTGGAAGTCTGTACATCCCCTGCCTGGGACCCCTTAGACATTCTACTATACTGTCTCAGCACGTGGTTGTCTCACAAGAGTACACAAGAGAAACCCTTGCACAAACCAACAGGGAGCGCACAGTGGAGATTTGGCATCATGATGTGGAGATAAACCTTGGGTACCGCCCTTAACCTCATGCATGGTCAGTCCTGAGTACTTTCCCATAGGGACTAGGGTGAAGAGTGTCCAGTATGGTCCTTACCATTCCTCTCCCAGAGCTGCATATGGGCTCCAATCTTTAACAAAGCAGATGGGGGAAGAGAACTGAGATTTCCCGGATTCTCCACCTACACAGGTGTACTGGTACTGCATCAATGCTGTCATAGCCCCCACTGTCCTTCCTCCCCTAAGACACACAGCTTAAGAAGGTCCCGGGAAAAACTAACCCACTGACAGCCACATTCTGTTCTGTTTAGCTCCTGTGATAAGGTACACCAATCCCTGGCAGACACTACCATAGAACCAATCATGGCAAAAACAGGCTGTGTCAATTACCCCATCCCCAGGAGGGTAGAGCTCCCGCTCCCAGGCAGGCACCAAGAAGGTTTGGCAGATCCAAGAATCACACAAACTTTGCTTCCACAACACCTACATGGGTTCCTTACATTGATCCAGTCGCAGCTTGATAAATCAGTGTGTTAGTACCACGGGAGTCTCCCTATAAGGTCAGAAAGAAATTGACACATTTCTTTAGTAAAACCTGCTAAAACTAAGAGGATATTAAAAACACTGAAGAGATCAAGAGCAGGTAACAAAGCTTAGCTTGTAGCAAAAAAACCTCCCAAGATACACCTCACCATTAAAGGCAGACACTATCCTGAGTAAAAGGATGGGAAAGGGAATTTAAGCAAATGGACCTAAGAAACAAACAGGTGTTTAACTATCTGACAAAACAGACTTCAAGCTGAAACTAGTCAGAAGAGAAAGATCCACCAAGAGAACTCACCAAGAGAACATTACAATTCTAAGTATATGCACCAAACAACGGGGTAAAATAAATACCCCTGGGAAGCCACAGATCGATCCCAGCACGATAGCACTGGGTGACTTCAATACCCCCTCTCACCAAATAGCAGGGCCTCCAGACAGAAGAATAAGCAGAAATACTGAAGTAAATGACATCATAGATTTAAAAATTAGGAGACATCTATAGAACACTCTATCCAAATATTGCAGCATGTACAGTGAATATTGTAAGAGGGTATACTGGAATAAAATGATAACCAACAGCCATAGGATCTCTAGAACATATGCAAACTCATGAAGATCAAACTGATGAATGGGGTCACTGAAGAAATCAAAAGGGTAAAAAAGTTCCTAATATTGAATGAAGACAAAACCACAACATATAAAAACCATGAGATACAGTGAAAGCAGTCCCAAGAGAAAAGTTTACAGATCCAAGCTCCTGCATTAATGCATCAGAGAGGGTCAGAGACAGGAGAAATCATGAGCCACAGTCAGGGGCAGGTGAATCTGAGTTCCAGGCTAACCAGGGCTACACAGTGAGACCTTGTCTCAAAATAAACCTTTTTTCAGAGAAAACTCAAAAATAACTATATGCCTGGGAAATAAAACACTCCAACCTCAGTTATACATAAATGAATCACTAAGCTCCAGGCGAAGGGGCCAGCAGGTAAGGGCACTTGCCACCAAGACTGATAATCTAAGTTCAATTACGTGACACCCATATGATGGAGGGAGCCGACTCCCACAGGCTAGCCTCTGACCTTCACATATGCCATGGGTTTGTATACTCGAGTATGTACACATGCATGTACACATACATACACAAACACATGTACAATAAAGAGATGGGTTAGAAATTAGTGAAATGAAAATAAAAACAAAGTAAATTACCCACATCGATAAAGTTACAGAAGGGAAGCCATTATGACAGATATCAGCAAAATTCAGAAGCAATTAGACCATACCTTAAAAATATTTTTTTCAATAAATTGAAAAATAAAAATGGATACATTTCTAGTTGTATATGACCTACTAAAATTAAACTGAGAAATGAACAGGAATGTACACATGTATGTATACCACACAAAACACACAAAAAAGGGGGGGAAAGAACAAAAGCCCCAGAGCTGGAGCTGGGGAGATGGCTCAGAGGTTAGGAGCACTGACTGTTCTCCCAGAGGTCCTGAGTTCAATTCCCATCAACCACATGGTGGCTCACAACCATCTGTAATGAGATCTGGTGCCCTCTGCTGACACGCAGGAAGAACAGTGTGTACATAGTAAGTATCTTTAGAAAATTTTTTTCAGGGTCAGATTGATTCCCTGGTCAATTTTACCAAACCTTCAAAACAAAACTAACACTAATGTTTCTCAAACTATTGTCAAATGTATGTTTGTGTGTGTGTGTGTGTGTGTGTGTGTGTGTGTGTGTGTGTGTGATTTTTGAAACAGGGTTTCTCTGTGTAGCCTTGGTTATCCTGGAACTTGCTCTGTAGACCAAACAAAAAACCTCAAAGCATTTCCAGAAACATAAGAAAGACAAGGAGAGCCACACTTTCCACTCTTATTTTACTCTTAAAACCACATGGTATTTTAGCTAGAGCAATAAACCAACAGAAACAAACAAAGGGATGTCGATAGGAAGGAAGAGAAGCTAAAGTAGCCTTATTTGCAAACACTGATTCTGTCCTTAAGAGATCCTGAAGACTCCACCAGAAAACTCTTTAAGACTGATTAAGCATCCAGCAAATTGACAGGCTACAAAATTAAGATGAAACAAAGATAAACCAGTGGCCTTCCTATTATCAATAAACAAAGTGAAGGAGCTACCAGGGAAGCAACCATATTCACAACATCCTCAGAACAAAACCCTGGAGTAAGGGACTGGAGCAGTTAAGAGCAATTTCTGCTCTTACAGAGGACCCCAACTGGGCTCTCAGAGCCTAAACAGCATTTCACAGTCTCCTGTAACAATCCAATACTCTCTGGCCTCTGGCTTCCCACCAGCCACAAACTCACACAGGCACGCAACATAAAATAAAAAACAAGTATTTAAAAAAAATACCTGAAAGTAAGACAGGCAGTTGTGCACACCTTTAATCCCAGCACTTGGGAGGCAGAGGCAGGAAGATCTCTTGCTAATTTGAGGCCAGCCTGGTCTACAGAGGGAGTTCCAGGACAGCTAGGGCTACCCAGAGAAACACTGTCTCAAGAAACAAAAACAAAATACCTTTGGTAAACCTAGAGTCTGTGAAAGGTCTCTAAAATGAAAACTTGAAGACATCAGAGGCACTGGGAGGGTGACTCAGCAAGGAACTTGGGTTCAATGCCCAGCATCCACAGCTCACCGCCAACTGTAACTACAATTCTAAGGGATCTGACTCCATCCTGTGGCCTCCTCAGGCTTCGGGAACACATGTGGTGCACATCTATATATTCGGGGGAAACATTCATACACATAAAATGAATAAATTAAGAAAAAAGAGGGAGGAACCAGGAGTGATGGATGGTGCACACCTTAAACCCAAGTACTGGGAGGCAGAGGCAAGTCAGTCTACACAGGGAGTTCCAGGACGGCATGGGCTGTACAGGGAGACCCTGTCTCAACAATGAAAAAGTGAATTCAGGATCAGGGTTCCATCCAGCTCAGTTTTTCTCCTCCTCCAGACTCACCTTTCTAATATCCCAGGTGGTAAGCTTTGTCATGGAAGTTACCAAACACACCACCGATTTTCCTTGTCCGTCCACTGTTAAGCCACTCTCTGAGAGGTAGCTCGCATTTCCCAGAGTTCCTGCAAGGAAAAGAAATCCCAACAGTATTTGGACACTAGATAGTTGAAGGGTGACAGACAAACTAGAAAAGGTAAGCTTTCCATTCCCTCTCCCTTTGTAGGAAGGCTTGGGTAACCGCTGTGGAAAGGGTGGGGAGTTAGCCAAACAAACTACAGGTTGGCCACTGGCCCAAGTATTTTTACTCTTTATCTGTTTCTATAGATACAAAATGGGTACTGGGGGCAAGGGATGTAACTCGGTCGTTGGAGTGCTAGGTTCTATTCCTAGAATCCCATAAACCCTAATCCCAGAACTCATTTGGAGACAGAAAGACCCAAAGTTCAAGGTCATTGCTGTTTGCTACATGGAGAGTTTGAGGTCAGCCTAGAGTACATGACACCCTTTCTTAAAAAAAAAAAAGACAGATGTGGTGGTGTACCTCCAGTCCAGTCCCAAAGCCAGCCTGGTCTACATTCTGAGTTCCAGGCCAGACATACACTTGATGTGGTATGTAAATACAATACATACATCACATATGTACACACTAAAAATAATGTAAAAAATATGAAGTATCTTCCCATCAGAAAACTGTTGCAAGGAGGTTTTTAGTGAAAGGTAAATAGTAAAGCTTGTGCTATTTAGTAATTCCCCCCATTCAGTTCTCTCTGTATTCTGGGAGGGTAGGAAGTCTCTGGGGAAATGGAGTATTAGGGCTGGGCTAGCTTTATGACGCTGAGAATCACTCTGGGTCTCCCACGCCAGGGTTGGCTCCAGGACCAGACCCAAGCCCATTAAATTTTACTCCCTTTCTCTCTTGTGCACCCTCTCTCACTCTGAGACAGTGTTTCTCTGTGTAGTCCTAGCTGTCCTGGAACTAGCTCTTATAGACCAGGCTGGCCTTGAATTCCACCTGCCTCTGCCTCTCAAGTGCTGGGATTAAAGGTGTGCACCACCACTGCCAGGCTCCCTTCTTTTATTAAATGAGAATATAAGACTGCATAGAATGGGGAAAATATCGAGTGGGTGTCTCTTCTAAGACATCCATGCCCATACCAAAGTCCCCGGGCATTTCTCTGTAGATGATGTCTTCTGGCTTTGCCTGGGACAAAGAGTGCTCTTGCCTTATCTTCTGAAGGAAGAACAGCTTCCACCTCTGTTTGCCCCTCCACTTTAGAAGCATGTCTGGATAGAACCATCTCTTCAGACACAGCTTCCTGCAAGGCACAGTCCCAGAGAGCTCAGAGCCACTGTCTCCATCACATTCATCTCCCTGGGTCTATCTCACACACCAGAGGTCCAGTGCAGACTCAGGAGCTCTCCACCCCCGCCCCTGCCCCTTTCCTTACCTCCAGAGGAAATCACTGTCTGCAAGCTCATTCCAATTCTACAGGAGAAAAAGGAGTCTCAGCCAATAGTCCTCCCTATTTGTTCTGTGCTGGGCCTACACAGGTTCATCAAACTTCACCCCAGCTCTCCAGGCCCACAGGCCCAGCTAGCCTGGGAAGAGCTACCCCAAGCAAACACAAGTCACCTGTGAGAGCTTGGAGGATGGAGGGCCAGTCTCTAAACCTTTGACATGGGACCCTCAAGGGCTTTACACAAAAGCAGCCTACACCCACACACCAGCTTGTTGCTTTCATTTAACAGAATTTTGGCGTTGCCATCATTGTTTTGCAATGGGTCTCTAGTAGCCTAGGCTGGCTTTAAATTCCCCATTTAATTGCCTATGACCCAAACTCCTGATCCTCTTGTTTGTATCTCATTACAGGGGTCCACCAGCACTCCTGACTCATTTAACAGGAATTGAGGTCTTCACAGTGAATGGTGCTAGCCCATATGCCTTCAACGTATCCCTTTGCTATTCTGGAGTTTCACACTGCCATTCATAAGAGAAACAGATGAGCCACCGAGATGCTAGTGTCAGAACTGAACGGACAGGTCTGAAGGAGGCTGTGTGAGTGTGTGCTGGGATAGCCAATTCCATGGTGTGTGTGTGTGTGTGTGTGTGTGTGTGTGTGTGTGTGTGTGTGTGTGTAAGGCCAATGGGTCCTTCTGTAGGAATATATAACTTGCAGGAGTTCAGGTGTGGAGCTGGTCAATTGGACAACAGTAAAAAGTGAAGTTTTTACCTTGTTCACTTGGGCAGCTTGGAGCAAGCTGAAGGCATCCAGATAGGAGAAGATTTCCAGCACTGGCACACTAGGCAAATGGATCTCCATCTTACACGGCCCGAGCTCACTCTCCTCTTCTCCCCGGTTTGCTGTGATTTTAAAGGCTTGGCCAAAGATGGCAGCGTTTCGTGGGATTGCCATCTGCAGCGCATCAGTCTTGGATTGAAGTCAGCTGCAGGCCTGTAGGCTCTCAGCCTAACCCGCACTCATGTCTACCCTGAAGCCAGATGCCCACAGCTGAGAGTGGTCACACTTAAATTCACTGTGCAGTGTTGTTGATTGCATAGATGAGCTCAACACTACTTTCTGGATCTGTGCACCAAAGGTACATGACCTGGAAAAGCACTGACTGCTGATGTATGTGGCAGAACTTTCTAGAAAATATCAAGTAACACACTCATTTTCAACAGGTTCAATTGATTATGTGAATCCCATTAGGCTGCTCCAAATCACTGGCTTAGGGAATATGCTTTCCATGTCCATGTCTACCTTGAGAATGGAATTAGATTGGTAGGGTCCCTCTCTCAGTGAGAGTTTGTACTTGCCTAATAAAGGGGCACCTTAAGCCTGCTGCTGGCTTCTGTGCACACACATGCCAACACACACACACACACACACACACATGCAATGCATATAGGCACTTACACACACACTACACATGAATTCTAGGTCAACCTAGGCTAAAGAATGAAACTCTGTCTAAAAAAAAAAAAAAAAAAAAAAAAAAAGCCTCATGCTGATTTTATTCAAGCTTACATTACTAATTAGAAGGTATTTTTGTACAAAATTACATTCTCCTGTGCATCCACAGAGTAGAGCTTTTGTCCTGGACCTTCAGTAGCTGGGATCCTTTTTCCTTTAAGACAAAAACTCAAGGAATCTATCATTCAGCTAGAGTACACACACATACAAACATATGTATATACACACATGTAGGCACACATAAGCACACATATATACTATGGTCATATGCATATATACACACAGATACAAGCATGAACACACACACACAATGCTCATATACATACACACATGTAGACACACTTTTTAGACTATGCTGCCCACTGATTCCAATTGAAAATAGTTCTGAGGACCGCAGACACCACCACTGATTTGATAGCACGGAGTAGGGAGGTCAGAACATGAAGGGCCCTGAAAAGCTAAAGCTGTCTGAAGACAGCGTTACAGGCCACAGTACAGGCCCTACGAGGATTGAAACACCTCCTTGTGCTACAGTTTTGTCAATTTCCTTCCTTCTTTCTCCCTCCCTCCCTTCCTTCTTTCCTTCTTTCCTTCCTTCCCCCCTTCCTCTCTCCTTTATTTTATTTTGAGAAAGGGTCTAACAATCTAGCCCTGGCTGACTAGTCTGGAACTTGATGTATAGACCAGGCTGGCCTCAGACTTAGAGATCTGTCTGCCTTCGTTTGAATTTTCTGTTTGCATGTTTGCTGAGCCAGAGGATGGCCCTGCCTTCCTTCTCTGAGTACCTGGTTTAGGTATTCAAACAAGCTGTTTGAGGCATTATTATCCCAACCCCCTTAACAAGGGACATTTGCTATCCACGTGGGAGACTTGATTGTTTTTGAAATGTATATTTGTTTAAGGGTTTTTTGATTGTTTTTGGGGTGTGTGTGTGTGTGTGTGTGTGTGTGTGTGTGTGTGTGTGTGGTGTGTGTGTGTGTGACTGAGACAGGATTTCATCCTATGATCCAGGCTGGCCTAGAATTCAAACACAAAATCCTCCTGCCTACAAAAGCTAGAAGAGGGCATTGGCTCTCTTGGTGCTAGAGTTATAGCCCCCTTGTGGGTGATGGAAATTGGATCCAGGACCTCAAAAATAATAGTCAGTGCTCTTAACCACTGAGCCACCTCTCCAGTCCCTAAAGAGATAATTTTACTGGTTTTCTAGAGACCAGTAATTCCACTAATGGGCCATCTGGCAGTGACCATCAGGTGACAGTAGGTGCAAAGGTTTTCTGAGGCTCTGATACTCACCAGCACTAGCTTCCTGAGGCACATTAACAAATGAGTATAAATGAGATGGGCTATGTGGGAAAAATACATTCTCTTGCAATTCTAGTCATTGCTTGTCTAAAACTGGCAGGGCACTGTTCTCTCCACAGGCACTAGGAGACAATACACTCCTTGTCTCTGCCAGTTCATAGTGGCTGCCCAGGCATCTCTGGACTCGAAGAAGGCCTATGCCACTCTCTGTCCCTACCATCAATCACACTTTTATCTAGGGCACATTAATCTCTGTTTTGTTTTTGAGAGAGGGTCTCACTATGTTGCTCTAGCTGACCTAGACTCACTATGTAGACAAGGCTGACCTTGAACTCACAGAGACCCACCTGCCTCTGCCTCTGAGTGCCTGGATTAAAAGGTGGACCATCACGCTGGGATACCCACAATTGTATTGAGAGATCATCTGGGTAAACTAAGATAAGTTCCTTATCTGAGATCAACAACCCAGTCACGCCTTTGTTTTTTTTTTTTTAATTATGTGCATATGTGTGTGTGAACTTTCGTGTAGGTGCCCACAAGGCCAGAGCTGTTGCATATCACTGGTGCTAGAGCTGCGGCCAGTTGTGAAGTGTCTGCAGTAGGTATTGGGAACAGAACCTGGGTCTGCTGTAAGAGCAGCATGTGCTCTCAATTGCTGAGCCACAACCCTCAGCCACATATTTTACCATATTAAGGGACATTCACAGCTTTGCCATCAAAGGTAATACAAGTTCCAGGGGCATGGATGTATCTTTTAGAAGGCTTCACCATTCAGTCCACTGTGGTTATTAAATAAAGACAAATTTGCAAGTTTACTTTGGTTGGGGATCCCATAACATCCACTTTAACATCCACGAGGGACTCTGAGTGAGAAGGAATGCACCCAGGTTCTTAACCAACTCCTGATGCAAACAGCTGTGACCTTGCAGCAGGAAGATGTCTGCAGCTGTTGAAAATGGATGTGAATATATTACCAAGTTGTTGCTGTCATGATCTTCAACTTCTGTGTCAGAAGTTTGGCTCCTTTGAGGTTCCATAAAGAGGGAGTAAATCAAGAAAGCTTTACAGAGGCAGAGGAGGAAGGGTGCCTGAGAAGTTCAGATCCTGCAGCCCAGGCAGCAGACCTATGAATACTCTGAGGATGATTTCAGCCAAGACCACTACACAACCACAACCACAGCAGACCCTGGCCTGGCTAGTTTTACATCAACTTGACACAAACTTGAGTCATCTGAGAGGAGGGAACCTCAACTGAGAAAATGCCTCCAAATTATCAGACTCTAGGCAAATATGTAGGGTATTTTCTTAATTAGTGATTGATGGGGGAGGGCCCAGCCCACTGTGGGTGGGGCCATCCCTGGGCTGGTGGTCCTGGGTTCTATAAGGAAGCAGGCTGAGCAAGCCATGAGGAGCAAGCCAGTAGGCAGCTCTCTGCCATGGCCTCTGCATCAGCTCCTGCCTCCAGGTCCTGCACTGTTTGAGTTCCTGTCCTGGCTTCCTTCAGTGATGGACACAATGTGGAAGTGTGAGCCCAATAAACCCTTTCCTCCCCAACCTGCTTTGGTCCTGGTGTTTGACTGTAGTAATAGAAACCCTAACTAGGACAGACCCTATGCAAACACTCTCCTGCTCTGGCCAACTGACTGCCAGCTACACTGGCAAAACGGTGATGCAGCCAATGGTTTTAGCCAATGGTGTGCCAATAGGAACAAAATATGTTGACATTAAAGTCAGATGTAGTGATGGACTAGATATGTAGCAAGTGAGAAAAAGACAAGATGACTCCGAGAATTTGGGTCTGAGCAGCAGGTGCAATAACTCACATGGACAACTAATTCTCAATAAAGGCCTCAAGGCAAATGGTAATCTTTTCAACAATGACTCTAGTAAACCTAAGTATTAAACAGTTACAATTAGGAGCCAAGCAGTGGTGGCACCCACTTTAATCCCAGCACTCAGGAGGCAAAGGGAGGCGGATCTCTGAGTTCAAGGCCAGCCAGGTCTACAGCATTTGTTCCAGAACAGTCAGGGCTACCCAGAGAAACCCTATCTCAAACAAAGAAAAGGAAAGAAAGGCATGGCGCTGCAAACACATAATCCTACCACAGAGAAGACTGAGACAGCAGGACCAAGAGTTCCAGGCCAGCCTGGGCTACATAGGGACCCTCTTTCAAACAAAAAGTTTAAAAATGTTTATTTTATGTTTATGTGTGTGTGGTTGCCCACGGAGACAGAAGAGAGATTTAGATCGCCCTGAAGCTGGAGTTGCAGGAGGTTGTGAGCGGCCCAACACCCAACATGGATGCAAGGAATGGAACTCTGGTCCTTGGCAAGAGCAGCCAGTGCTTTTAACCACTGAGCCATCTCTCTGACCCTCTACCTGTTCCCCCTCCCCCCCTTTTTTTTTCCTGTTTTAAACCCATGACCACGAATTTGTTTTTCTGTATGGGCATCCAACAAATCTAGCACTGTGTGTTCGTCATCACATGTCGTTGAGCTCTTAGGTAGGAAATCAGTTGATGGTGTACATGCTGAGCTAGTACAGAGTTCACTGTGATATTCCAGTAACTCATCTCAGTAATAAATCAAGGTTGGACATAGGTGATCTTTTCGTTTGTTCTAAAGACAGGGTTTCTCTGTGTAACAGTCCTGGCTGTCCTATAACTCACTTTGTAGATCAGGCTGGGCTCTCACTCACAGAGGCCCACCTGTCTCTGCCTTCCAGTGCTAAGATTAAGGGCATGCATCACTATACCCAGCCTGATGAAGGTGAGCTTGATGTCAGGCAGATTAGCAGTTTCAAAGCTGGGCTTCTTTTCTAAATTTTATTTTTTTAATAATTTATTTAATTTCATGTGCATTGCTGTGAGGGTTGTCAGGTGTGGTGATATATAGTTTATAATTTATTAAAGCCACTGGAGATCAAAATAGCATAGCAGCCATACTAGTTAGCCATAGAAGCCAGGCAGTGGTGGCACACACCTTTAAACTCAGGACTCAGGATTAATAGGTAGACGGATTTCTGTTCGTTCAAGACTGCACTGACTACACAAAATTGATCCAGTCCTAAAAGAAACATCTTACACAAAGATCATCTCAGCACCTGGGATCATATGCCTTTAACCCAAGCATTAGGGACAAGGACACAGAAGTGATATATCTGGGAAATGAAAGGAATAAAAGACAGGAGGAGGGAGGGAAAGTATTACTCAAAAAAGACAGGAGGAGACAGGAACTGAGAGCTTGTGCCCTGATGATTTGTGGAGACAGGATTGTCATTTCAGCTGGGTAGAGGTAAAATCTATTGGCTTGGCTCCTTTGCTGCTCTGATCTTCAACTTGCAGCTTGAACCCAACATTTGTCTCTGGGTCTTTCATTTTTCATGTTACAGGCAGATCTTTTGGAAATGGAGTTACAGACAATTGTGAGCTGCCATGTGTGTCTTGGGAATTGAACCTGGATCCTCTTGAAGGGCAGCCAGTGCTCTTCACTGCTGAGCCATCTCTCCAGTCCCCTAAATTTTATTTTTAGTACTCATTTATTTTATGCGCATGTGTAATGCCTGAGTGTATGTATGAGCACAAGGTGCTGGATTCCCAGGAACTGGAGTTACAGATAGTTTGGGTCCTCTGGAAGAGCAGTTAGTGCTCTTAACTGTGAGCCAGCCATCTCTCCAGCGCCTTTAGTGTGTGTGTGTGTGTGTGTGTGTGTGTGTGTGTGTGTGTGTGACAGTGCCTGGGGAATACAGAAGAGGGCATCTGAGTCTCTGGAGCTCTGGAGTTACATGAGGCCATGAACTGACTGATGTGGGTGCTGGGAAATGAACTTCGGTCCTCTGGAAAACCAGCAGGAGCTCCTAACTGCTGAGTGATCCCTCCAGCCCCCAGCTATGTGCCTCTTACTTCATTATGTGAACCTGGGCTGTCTCAGCCCATAAAGAAGTGATTTTATATATAGGTCGGAATGGGGTGGTGGTGTACACTTTTAATCCCAGCACCTGGGAGGCAGAAGCAGGGGCAGGCAGATCTCTTTGAATTTGAGGCCAGCCTGGTCTACAAAGTGAGTTCCAGGACAGCTAGGGCTGTTGCACAGAGAAACCCTGTCTCAAAAAACAACAACGAAAGAGGTCTGTTTATGGTGCTGGAGAGATGGCTCAGTGGTTAAGAGCACTTGCTTCTCTTCCAGAGGACCCAGGTTCAACTCCCAACACACATATAGTAGCTTACAGCCGTCTGTAACTCCAGTTCCAGGGAATCCATTGCCTTCTGGCCTCTGAGAGCACATGCAGGCAAAACACCCCCACTCATAAAGTACAATCACAAGCAAAAGAAGTGTGTTTATTGAAGGGTTTCTCTTCTTGGTTAGGTCTTGAAACCCAAGGTTGTTTTTTGTTGTTGTTGTTGTTGTTTTTGTTTGTTTGTTTTTTTTTTTGGTTTTTTTTTTTTTAGCCCAGAGAGCCTGGCACATATTAGGGGCTTCTCACCCAGTCTTGTTTCCCTATGTAATGCAGTATTGAATTTGATGGTTCACATCAGCTGTCCAGGTTCCACCCTCCCATCTCCTGTCACTGGAGTGCCCTCTCCCAGAGTCTTGCCTTCCACAGTTCACTCTCGTCACTTACTTGACTTACTTGACTCTATTACCCAGCAGTCTTTCTATTATCAGCCAGATGCCTGCAGGCAGAAATCAGATAAAGAGTTTTGGCTCACCACTCCAGTTCCTTTCCTTTTCATGCTCTGCCCACTCAGATCCTAGTTAGTTAGGCCGCTCTCCGAAGATATCATAAAGATTAAGTTTTGAAATCTGATTTCCTTTTTAATCTGTTTTCATAGGAGCACACGTTTCCCACAAATCACACGACTGTGTCCAGCAAAGCAAGTCTGGATCCCTGCCTTAAACCATGTCTGTACCCCGATTGCTCTAATGGGATCTCCCGCTGACAGTTAATGTGAACTAAAAACTAACCCCTGGTCTCCTCAACATCTTGATTTTAGCCTTTTTAATTAAAATTTTATTTGTCTATTTCTTTGTGAGGAGGTGTCTGCATGTGTGCATATGTTAGTGTGAGTGGATGTCCAAGGAAGACAGACCAGGACGTGAGAGCACCTGGAGGTGGAGTCCTAGGCCAGCTCTGTATTTTGATGTTCAGAGGCAAATCAGAGGTCAAGAGCGCTTGTTCTTCAGAACACCACAGCTCGGTTCTCAGCATCCATATGGCGGCTCACAACTCTACTTCCAAGGGACCCGATGCCCTCTTCTACACACAGGTGGTACGTAGACATACATGTAAGGAAAACACATACATGCAAGCCAAACATCCACATACATAAACTATGGAAAGGGGTTGGTTTTGTTTTTTGTTTTGTTTTGTTGAGCATCTCGGGAGCTGCAGAGACAGTTCTGCAGATTGGAGTACTTACCACTGCACCAAAGGACCAAGTTTAGTTCCCAGCACCTTCATCAGGCACCATACATCTGCCTAACTCCAGCTCCAAGGGATCCAATGCCCTCTTCTGACCACTGTGGGCACCTGCACACAGACACATATACATATGACATTTAAATAAAAATAGTAATAATACATTTTTTAAAATAGAGAAAGCTCAAACTTTATATGTTTTAAAGCAGAATTCTCTCTGGTCCCACAGATCATTTTTCCATGTTCCTCCTCACAGCCAGATGCCACTTGCATCTGCTCCCTTCCTCCGGGCCAAAACTTAATTTCCTTTGCTTGTGACACTGACTCCCTTGGTTTTCCCCTTGAAATCCTTCACAGTTCAAACACCACTGTCCTTAACAGTATCCCCCATCCAGCTCAAGCCTTCATGCTGTTTTTATTTGTCATTATACTTAGTAGCACCTGTGATTAGACTATAAATTATCAAGTACATTTATTTATTTGTTTATTATGTTTCCTTTCATGCAACACAATTTCCGTAATGAAAGGAGTCTGCCTCTGACTCACTGATGAATCAACATAGTCCAGACCTGTTTCTGGTGCATGAGATTTAATTATGATCTGATGGACGAGGGACTACATTAATAAATCCTAAGCTGATGAGAACAGAAGCATGCTAAATAAGGCCATGGCTGACCCAGAGGAGCTCTGCTCAAGGTAAGGGCAAGGACAGAGTGAAATGGAGCTCACTTCTCCCCTGAAGAACAAGGGAAAGGTTTACCTACTTTTTTGAGTAAGGGTTTCTCTATAGCTTTGGAGCCTGCCCTGGAACTAGCTCTGTAGACCAGGCTGGCCTTGAACTCACAGAGATCTGCCTACCTCTGCCTCCTGAGTGCTGGGACTAAAGGTGTGCAACACAAACACCTGGCCAGTTTTTCTCCTTTTCTTTAAGCATTTTCTTCAGAATGTTTCCAAATGTCTCAAAATTTGTGTGTGTTCCTTTAAATGTTCTGTCCACTCAAATCCTAATGATCTAGGCACTTCTCTGAAGATGTCATTCAGATTGACTCAAAATCTTATTATACAGTATGCATAGCCCTATTACATACTTACATATGAATTTATTCTTTTCTATTAAGTGTCTTCTTAATATGAAAGAGATCATTATATTATAAAATGTTTCATTACATATATACAGAGAGATACATAATCTGATAACTATAACAGGGCCCTTTCTCCCAGTCCCTGTGGATGGTTAGGAGCCTGGCTCCCTATTACAAAACTAGCTCTTTCATAAAGAAAACTTATTTTTCCATTGTATAAAACCAATTAACAGATGTAGATAGTGACCTAATTATCAAGTGAATTTAGGATAAACAAATAGTGTTGTCAAATTATCTTCCTGGAGGACTAATTAAGGACTAAGTAGCAGAGCTCCAAAGAACATCCATGTAACAGGCTGTACTTGCATGGCATCGGAAAGGGTGAGGTCTGTCTGCGTCTCCCCAGTCTCAGCATCACATTCTGGGCTAAGACTCACTAAAGCCATTTTCCTTCTCATTTACCTTTATAAAGCTTTCTGGATGGAGAAAATGTCTTGTTTTAATTTGGGAGCCTGTGAGAAGACTCAGCAAGTAAAGGCACTTGCTGCCAAGCCTGAGGACCTGAGTTCAATCCCTGAGACCCATGTAGCAGGAGGGATCTCTACACACATGCCATGGCATGTGCATTCCCACATGCATACAATAAATAAATAAGTGTAAAACATATTTACCCAGGCATGGAGGAACCTGCCTAAAATTCCAGCTCTTGGGGGCCTGAAGCAAAAGGGTGAGTTTGAGGCTAACCTCTATATCCTCAGACTCTGAAGATCCCCCACAAAAGGCCTTACCCTTTCTGTGGAGCAGAAAAGGGATGGGATGGGGGTCGTGGGGGACATGGGAGGGTGGGAGGGAAAGAGAACTGGGATTGATATATAAAATAAAATTGTTTCTAATTTAAATTAAAAAAAAAAGAAAGAAATGGTTGCAAGCATCCATGCCTCTTTGTAAGCATACCTCTTATTTTGTATGTATTCATGTCTGAGCATGCATGTGTGTACATGAGTGTGGAGGCCAGAGAACAACCTGTTAGTTAGGTATGGTCTACCTGATTTTGAGACAGTCTCTCATTAGTCTGGAGCTCAATGATTAGGCTAGGCCAGGCATCCAGGCATCCAGGAATCTCCAGTGCTGGGATTACAAGAGGGCACATAAAATGAACCTGGGTTCAGGAGGAGGGCAGCTCTTTATAATCAGACCCTGTAGCTCCTCCCACTCAGATTACACCTGCTCCTCCTTCCTCCCTACTTCTGACCTCCCCATACCCCCCCCCCCCCACACACACACACACTCTACTCTCTGGTGCTAGTGACTGAACCCTACCTTAAGTATGCTAAGAATTCCCCTCCATTACTGAATTACACCCCTAGTCATGCGGACTATTCTTTGTCTAATACAAAGCAGCAAACCACAAAGCCTATGCCTCAAGAGGGGGCCATGCACAGGCAAGTAGAGAATCCTGGGCCAGTCAGACAACAGAGATTTGTGGCCTCCAGACACACAAGGGCCACAATCCAGATGAGTAGCACCCGAGTGACCTGCCACCTGGTGGCCGATACATGCATTAAGCCCAGTTGAGATTGAGCTAAATCAGAAATCAGAGTCAGCTGAGCCAGGGCCAAAACACCAACCCACAGAACATAAGCTAAAGGGCTCCTCTAGAGCTGTGAGGTTTTGCAGGGTGATTTGCATGCACTCAAGGTAGACAGTCCTGAGTAACAACAACCTGAGTCCTGAGTAACAACAACCTGAGGTTGTCCTCTGACTGAGCAGATGAGCCCCATGGTGTGTTGGGGTGATATGTGTCTGGTCTGTATTGCTGGGAATTGAGGGACCAAGTACAGAAGTACTGACACTTGTCACCTTCTGTGGATTCAAGGTTGAGGACAGAAGTGCTCATAATGACTTGGGATTTAACAGCCCACAGAGACACAAGATATTCACCCTTAATTGCTGCTATGAAGCTTGTGGTGTTTCCAAAGAAATGGCCCCCAAAGAAAGTGGCACTATTAGGAGGTGTGGCCTTGTTGGAGGAAGTGTGTCACTGTGGAGATGGGCTTTGAGGCCTCATAGATTATCAAGCCACTCCCAATGAGACAGTTTGCTTCCTGTTGCCTTTGGATCAAGATATAGAATTCTCCAGTACCATGTCTGCCAGCACCCCACCATACTCCCAGCCCCAGCCCCAGCCTCCATGCTCCCCACCATGATGATAATGGATTAAACCTCTGAAACTTCAAGTTGTCACCTCAATTAAACTTTTCATTTATAAGACTTGCCATGGTCATGGTGTCTCTTCACAGCAATAGAAACCCTAACTAAGACAGGGCTCTTTGTAGAGGAGACGTGACCTGCCATAGTGAATGATATGGAGATGCTGTGGCTAATGCAGAGGGTCAGGCATTTCAGCAAAGCCTGTAAGAACCGGACATGAGGCCCCTCTAGCCCATCACATTCCCAGACAGATCATAGCCACACTTATCACAAAAACAGCACAGAAGGTACTCTCAGAGTGAGTGGAGCATCCTTGAGAGGGCTCTGTTGTCTAATATGTGTCTTTGGGTGAGGGCAAGAGAGCTACTAAGAAACTGGGTTCTCTGGGTACCAGTGAGATGATGGAGCCTAGAGGTAACATTTCACTGTCAGAAGCAAGAGACATGCAGTTGCTGAAACCAGAAACAAGGCTCTCTTTGCAACTTGGAGGCCTTGGGCTACAAGGATTTATGTCAGTGGCAAGCAGGCCTTGCGGTTCCTAGGAGTGATGCTACATAGGTGATGATGATAATGACAGATGATAATGACATTTATGATCATAGCCAGAAGCAACAAAGAACATGGGTGCAGAATACTCATGTCAGCCACCAAGCAGAAAATCATGATCCCCGGACAACTTTGATATGGATTACACACAGGTCTTACACAAAGAGCCCATTATTTGGATGTTCTAGAGAATGGACCTTTACAAGTATAGAAAACATTTATCGCCTAGTCTCTGCCTAGTGGGACCTATGGGACTATCCACTGGAGAAAGGACTAATCCTAGATCTCTTATGGTGCAGTTGGATTTAGACAATAATCTCCCTCTGGTGCCATAGTGAGTTTTTAAAAAGTCAGTTATAACTTTTATAATAAAATGGAAAACATTGAGACCTGAGGGTAAATGGCCCAAGTCCACCTTATGTAGGTCTTGTGAACTAACCCCACCATCATTTTCCTGGTGTCAGATAAATGGTAACTTATGGTACTTGAAGAACCAAAGCCTTATAAAGCAGTTACACTTCATTCGGGCAAAACTGTAGCCTTGAAGAGAGGGGTCCATTAGGCCCATGGCATCCTGTGTCTGTCTCTTGCAAAGCCAACGGAGATCACAGCAGGAGAGCGCCAGCCAGCCAGCCAGGTCAACCTGACCTGCGGTTATTCTCTGGTGGCTGCTGTGCGTGTGTGTTAGCCTTTGGGAGCAGGCGAGCAGTTTCACCGCTAGTTACTTATTGGAAGAATGTGTTCTTTTCCATCTGATCAGAAGAGACCATCAAAAGCAATCTCCATGTCCTAGAAAAGAAAGCCACTCACACTGACCCTTCTACAGCTCTGATCATTCCATTCTGTGGCATGTCTCAACTTTGACCCTCTATACTGAAAACAAATGTGCTAGTTAGGTACCACAAACAGGATCTAGGAAGCTATCTGGTGGTCTGGTCAAGACAAATGGGTGACAAAAGGCATAATAAGAATTTAAATTCTTTGAACATGGATCTCAACTAGAAGGCCTTGGCCGTCTAAGGGACCTCAGATGTATTCCTGATGCACAAAAAGACCTTGCAGACACATCCCCCATGGAGGGATACTCCCTTAACCTAGAGACAGGAAAGAAGTCCTAGTCCCTACTTCAAATGACTTGTCAGATTTTCATGATCCCACCTGGATGGCATAGCCCTACATGTGGAGTGGGGGGGGCATGGGAGGGGAGGGTGGTCAGGGTGCATGTGAGGGGGGAGAGAGGCTAAGAGGGAGGGAGGGAGGGAGAGGGAACTGGGATCGACATGTAAATTAATAAATAAAAAGAGAGAGAGAGAGAAAAAAAAAAAAGAATTTAAATTCTTCCTAGCCGGGCGTTGGTGGCGCATGCCTTTAATCCCAGCACTCAGGAGGCAGAGGCAGGATCTCTGTGAGTTCGAGTCCAGCCTGGTCTACAGAGCTAGTTCCAGGATAGGCTCCAAAGCCACAGAGAAACCCTGCCTCCAAAAAAAAAAAAAAGAAAAAACAACAACAACAACAACAAAAAAAACAAAAACAAATTTAAGTTTTTCCTTCTTCTCACTTTTAAAATATTATTAGTGGCTGTTGAGATGGCTTTGGTAAAGACACTTGCTGCCAAGCCAAGACACAATAAACATTTTCTGTTTTAACAAGCATTGCTAAGAGAGAAAAAAAAAAAAGATCTTTATTTACCTCTTGTCAACTCCATTACACAGTTTTAAAAATATTTTATCTAGGACATTAGTTATATATAATAATGAGTGTCTTATGATCTTTTCTTTGTTTGTTTGTTTGGGGGGTTTTTGGGACAGGGTTTCTCTGAGACTTTTAACACTTTCCTGGAACTAGCTCTTGTAAACCAGGCTGGCCTCGAACTCACAGAGATTCACCTCCCTCTGCCTCTGGAGTGCTGGGAATAAAGGTGTGTGCCACCACCACCCGGCCTCATGGCTTTTTCATACAAGCACATACTGCAATCCTATTCCCCCTTCCTCTCTGTCCTCCCACCATGCCCATTAATCTCTTTTCCCCATTTGCCATTTTCTGCTTTCATGAGTTTTTGTTTTGTTTTGTTTCCTGAAACAGTGATTCTGTGTGGCCTAGAACTCTCTGTGTAGACCAGGTTGGCCTCGACCTCAGAGAGATCCGCCTGCCTCCTGAGTGCTAGGATTAACCGCCACCTGACTCATGTTTTGTTGGGGTTTTCTTTTTGTTGTTGTTTTGTTTTTGGTGAACCAGTGAGTACCATTAGTGTTGTTGGGAGAGACATGGGTGGTGGTAGTCTGTTTGCTAGTAGCTACACTACTGAATGAATTTCCTCCTCGCCTATCAACTGTTCAACTATGCTACACACCATCTTTGTACACATTTGTAATTCCATGTTTATATCTCAAATACCTGAGTACCCAAGTTCTGTAAGAAAGTACACAGAACCACACTTTCAGGGAAACTTATCCCGCAGTGAAACCATAATTCTAGCTGGAAAGTAGCCAAGTTGCTACAAAGTTTCTCTCCTAGATATCTTTCGACAGGCATTTTCATTGGCCAATAGTAATTATTTGCAATAATTCATTCTTTGTATCAAACATTTTTAGAGAATTAACATGCTATTCCCTTACAGCCGCTGTTGTTTCTGCTGCAGGGACAAGATAAGCTGTGACATGATAATCTTTGTGCTTCTCTCTCTCTCTCTCTCTCTCTCTCTCTCTCCCTCTCTCTCTCCCTCCCTCCCTCCCTCCCTCCCTCTCTCTCTCTCCCTCTCTCTCCCTCCCTCCCTCCCTCTCTCCCTCTCTCTCTCTCTCTGAGACAGGGTTTCTCTGTGTTGCCATGGCTGTCCTGGAACTCACTATATAGTTCAGGCTGGCCTTGCACTCAAAGATCCACCTGCCTCTGCCTCCTAAGTGCTGGGATTAAAGGGATGTGCCACCACTGCCCAGAATTTTTTTTTTTTTTTTTTTTGATTCTTACTAATTGTATGACTTCAGTATTTGGAAAACTTATTATAATTTGTTTCATCAAAACATTGAATTTGCCTGGTGGGAGACAGAGGCAAGCAGATCTCTGTGAGTTCTTGGCCAGCCTAGTCTAAAGAGTGAGGTCCAGGACAGCCTCCAAAGCTACAGAGAAACCTTGTCTTGAAAAACAAACACAAACAAACAGAAAACCAACACATTAAATTTGAGGAATAATTTCATGTCATATACAATTTTACTTTTTTAAAATATTTGCTGTAACATTATGGTACCGTGCCCATTCCAGAACAAAGGTTTTCTTCAGCTCTCTTTATGCTGCCTTTGTTCCTAGTTCCTTTGCACTGTAATAAGCTAAGCAAATTTCTGATTATCTCATTCGCAGGAAAACCAGTCCGGTCAGGCCACGCTGGGTAGGCTAACTGTCTTGAGCTCCCAGGGACGCACTGTGTTTCTTCCTTGACCACCACTTGCCTATTTGATTGAACACACAGATAAAAGGGAATTGATGAGAACATGATCTAACTCGGCATCCTTTTCATTATCATGATTATTTATTTGGGGAGAGGGGTTGGATGTGTGTGCTATAGTGCACTCGTGGAACAATTTTGAATCCCTTTTCTCCTTCCCCCATGGTAGATACCTCTCCAAGGTATTGAACCCAGGTTATCAGGCTTGGTGTCAAGTGTTTTATCCACTCAGCCATCTTGCTGGACCTAGCTTTTTATTTTTATTGTGCATGTTTGGCTGGGGGGGGGATAGGGAATGATGGGGTCAAAGGACAACTTTATGGAGTCATTTCTCTCCTACCTTTATATGGATTCTGGACATTGAACTCAAGCCACCAGGCTTACAGGGCAAACACTTGGTTTTGTTGTTGTTGTTTTGGTTTTTCCAGACAGGGTTTCTCTGTGACTCACTCTGGAACTCACTCTGTAGACCAGACTGGCCTCAAACTCACAGAGATCCGCCTGCCTCTGCCTCCCTAGTGCTGGAACTCCCTAGTTCCGGGTGCACCACCACCCGGCAAAACAAACACCTTTAACTCTGAACCATCATGATAGCTCAGGGCTTAAAAAAAAAAGATATTATTATTATTATTTATTTTGTTTTTCAAGACAGGGTTTTTCTGTGTAGCTCTGTCTATCCTGGAACTCCATCTATAAACCAGGCTGGCTTCACAGAGATCCTCCTGCTTCTGCCTCCCAAACACTGGGACTAAAGACCAGCACCACCACCGCCACCACCGCCAGCCTATTTTTATTTTATGAACATGTATGTCTGTGTACCACAAGTGTGCCAGATGCCCACAGAGGCCATAGGAGAGCATAGGATACCCTGGAGCTGTAGTTATGGAGGGTTGTGAATCACCATGGGGTGCTGGGAATGGGAACTAAATCCAGGTCCTACACACACACACACACACACACACACACACACACACGCACACACACACACACAATCTTACTTGATTTTGAAGAAAATAAAGTCACTCAGCTACCATGAATAAAATATGTAGGGACTGGGGTATGTGTGTGCAAATTAGAACATGTTTTAGAAGGTAAGAATTAGGATGTAAGTCATATATATGTAATGGTGCACGCCTGTCCTAAGGTCTGGGAGGTGGAAGGAACAGGGTCAGAAGTTCAAGGTTACACAGACTTCAGTTGCAGAGACCTCAAGGCCAGTTTGAACTAGATGAGACCCTGTCTTAACAAATAAAGAACAGTGCTGTGGGGTTATCTCAGTCAGCAAAGTGCTTGCTGATCAAAGATAAGGACCATGAATTCAATTCTCAGAGCAGGGGTGGGGTGGGGGCATGCACCGGACAAGACACAGGTGTAGAAACATGAACTTGCAATCCTAGCACTAGGGAAGGCAGATTCCTGGGTCTGGATAGCCAGCCAGCTTATACTACTTGGCAAGCTCCAGGCCAGTGAAGACATTGTCTCAAAAACTAAGACTGGGGTGGGTGAAGGGATAGCTCAGTGATTAAGAACACTTGCTGCTCTTGCAGAGAACCTGGGTTGGCTCACGTGGCAGCTCATGTCAGGGGTATAACTCAGCTCTAGGGAATCCAATGCTCTTTTCTGGCATCCATGGACACTGTTTGCCCATAATGAATGTACATACACCCAGACAAAATACTCATACACATAAAAAGCATGAGTCTTTAAAACAAAACAAGATGGACAGTGTCTGAGGAATAACAACTGAGGCATCCATTTGTACACTTGCCCATGTGTGCACCTACCCACACACACACACACTTGTACACACAAAGGTTCTATTAGGCAATTACAGACTGTTGTAAGTAAATACTTCAGTAAGGCAAATATACAAGTCCCAGGCCAGGCTGGGCTAGATCAGATCCTCTCTCAAAATCTCCTCCCCCAAGATATGAATATGTTTGACTCTGGATAAAATAATTAACTACATATGTGTAGATGGTGATGAATATGGTGTGTAGTTAAACGGAGCATTCCTGAATGTAGTTTATTGAGCAAGATATGGTAACACATGCCTGTAATCCCAGTCACTGAGAGGAAGAAGCAGGAGGAAAGAATTTCAGCTACACAGTGAGGCTTGGGCTACAGAGTGAAACCTTGTCTCAAAAAACTGAACCCAGGGCCAGAGAGATGGCTCAGCAGGTGGGGAGTTTCCTGCTCTTCCAGAGGACACAAGTTCAGTTCCCAGAACACAGTTCCTAGCTCACAACCACCTGTAACTCCAGCTCCAGGGGATCCAATGCCTTCTTCTGGCCTCCACATACATCCACACATATGCTCTGTGTGTGTGTGTGTGTGTGTGTGTGTGTGTGTGTGTGTGTGTGTGTGTGTGTGTGTATATATATATATATATATATATATTTAAATCTGTTTTGGTTTTCTCCCCATACAGGGTTTCTTTGTATATCGTTGGCTGTCCTGGAACTCACTCTGTAGACCAGACTGACCTCGAACTCACAGAGATCCCCCTGCCTCTTCCTTGAGTGCTGAGACCAAAGGCATGCTTCACTAACCCCAGGCTTGTATTTATACTTTTGAACTTCAGCCCTCACTGTCTTCCACTGCCAGGCACCATCCTCTGGGACAACACCTACCTCCTGCCAGCCTTGCTATTTCCTGGTCACCTAAAAGCTCTGCCCGTCAGCCAGTTTCTCAGAGCAACTGCGGCAGTCACAGCAGGTAACGTGGACTAATCAATAGGCAACTTTGTTTTAGAATGAAAGAATGTTTTATTATTCATTTTTATTCAAGGAAAGGCTTGGGCTGAAATTACCCAGCTACACCATTTGTCTGGAAAGTGCACAGGATGAACGGAACAGCAAAATATACGGTATATGAAGAATAGCATGTTCCCTAACCATCTCAATAGTGCAAATGAGCTCTTGCTACCGACTCTCTGGCTGTCATTTTGGGAATTTAACTGGTCAGTAACTATTAACACCAGAGTAATGCATTACCAAAGTTTAAGAGTGCGGCAGTGAGTGTCTGGGACTCTGCTCCCTTTCTTTCCTTGCCATCTGTGGACTTACAGGTCACACCCCAGAAGTAACGGCAACTTTAAGACAGTTCATCAAAAAAAATTCTTGGCACTTATCTCTTCATTTTACAAATATTATTAGTCATTTCTGGTATCTTATTCATTTTGGCTTTAAAAGTCATGTTCTTTCTTTTGTTGTTATACAATCAGACATATAGCTTTATTTAATAATGTATAAAAAGTTGGACTTAGGCACTTTTTATCTAGCCATAAGCAATGTGTCTGAAATCTCTTCCCATGTTGAGGAGCTGGGTCTGAGCCTTTGTCTTCATGCTCCAGATAGCTGAGCCTTTGCTGTATACCAGCTGTCTCCACAGTTCCTTCCCTCTGGGCTGACTGTGACAGCCCGCTTAACAGGACATGGGGACTGAAAACAGTTTCGGCTCCTCTTCCCGATACAAAAGGGGCTTCCATGAAGTCTGCTGCAATCACGATACCCTAACCCACGTGACATGGAGTTGACATTGCTGTTTCTACTCCAATGCTGGTATTCTCCCTGCTGATGTGATTTGGGCCCCCTTTCTGCCTTTTGTGGGGACTGAGGGGTGAGGACCCAGTTTTCGTCATCATTCTGGAAGGCACTTCCTGCAGATGAGCCACAGCGACAGCAGATCCACTTCACAGTGTCTGCACGCACACTGATCCCAACAGAGCCACTGCTCTGGAGAAAACACTATGCTGTATTAGAACCGCATTGTTCACGGGTTCTTAGCAAGATAAGTTTATTTATTGAATAGCATATGGTAATCCATTTGGATAGAAGGAGGTGGCCTCTTGATGCAACAGGATATGCTTCTTCTGGTTACAGTCAGACAACGGTCTGAACACTAGTAACAGACTTCCATATTCTTTAGAATTTCTCTTCCTTAGCCAGGTGGGCAGCAGTGGCACACACCTTTAGTCCCAGAACTCAGGAGGCAGAGACAGGCAGATCTCTGTGAGTTCCAGGCCAGCCTGGTCTACTGAGAGGGTTTCAGAACAGGCTCCAAAGCTACAGAGAAACCCTGTCTCAAAAAAACAAAAGGATTTTTCTTCCCTAAAATCGCTCTGCCATTCTTTTTAGCCAATATGATACCAAAATAGAAACTAGCAGGCTGCTCCCCTAGACGCCTATTCTGGTCATGTCCCCTAGACGCCTATTCTGGTCATGTCTCCTAAAAGCAATGTTGAGAATGGAAAAACAGAAAAGCTGCTTGGTATTTTGTTGTTTTTACAGAAGCACTTACAGGAAGCATGTCTAAAACCACAGAAAATGTAAAATATAGACCTGTGCTCACACACAGAGTTGAGCGTAAAGACTCTGATCAGTTAAATTGCGGGGGAGGCGCAGGTAAAAGCTGACAAAAGATGTAGAGACCGGATGCATGCCTGTAATCCCATACTGTGGCCAGAGGATTATTAGCCTGAACTACAAAGTGAGTTCAAGGTTAGCCTAGGCTACAAACTGAGACTCTGTCTCAAAGCAAACAAATAAACAAAAAGCTGCAGTAATGGCTTGGATGTGACTTGAAGTACAGAAAAAAGAGCTGAGTGGTCAGAAAGACTGATGAAACCAGACTAAAGGGAGGTTCCACAGCCATTTATTGTACTTGGCTACTAAACTATAGTTATGCCATCTCGTGAAAATATTCCTAAGAATACTGTCTTGGCTCCTGTTCTATTGCTGTGAAGAGGCACTACAACCAAGGCAACTTTATTATCTTGTTATTGTTTTTGTTTTGTTTTTGAGAGAGAGTTTCTCTGTGTAACAGTCCTGGCTATCCTGGAACTCAGTTTGTAGATCAGGCTGGCCTTGAACTCACTTAGATCCGCCGGCCTCTGCCTCCTAAAATCTGGGATCAGAGGTATGCACCACCACTGCCCCGCCAAGGCAGCTCTTACAAGACAAAGCATTTAACGGGGACGTGTGTAAGCACCCATGCTTACTGATAGGGCTAAGAGCACCAGGAATGGTATCAGGCCAGGTTGGAGGGGCCACAGCACAACTGAGACTTTGACAATTTTATTGAGAGAAATCACACTTTTTATACCTTCATCAGAAACAGAATATAATGGTAACTGCCACGAGCAATACAGTTATAGTTGTCAGGATACAGTGAAGTTTGCAAGTCATACAGGATACACAAGATTAATGTTTAATACCAATTCCTGTCAAGTTTCTATGCTTACTTGACTACTAAGGGAGCATACAGAAAAACACAAAGTGGCCTGAATGCTTCACTGCCTGAGGGAACAGCCTCTCAGGTACTAGAAGACACATTGTGCCCCAGGAGCCCTGGGTTCTAACCTAAAAAACCTGTCTGCCTCTTAAGGCAGCTGGCCTAACTCAACTCCATGGCTCCCTGAAGGTTTGCTTATGAGTTAAAGAAGTAGTCTGTTTTCATCATGGCAGAGAGCATGGGTGCACACAGGTAGGCATGGTTGTATTGTACTTTCTTGTCAGCTGCCAGCCCCCAAATAATAACACAGGGACTTATTATTAATTATGAAAGCTTGGCCTTTAGCTTACACTTGTTCCCAGCTAGCTCTTATAACTTAAATTAACCTGTTTCTATTCATCTACATACTGCCACACAGCTTTTTTGTCTGTTCCATTTTGTACATACATCTGACTTGCTCTGTATCTCACTGGCGCCTCCCTTGAACCTAGATGCTAACCCTCGGAGGTCCTCTCTCTGCCCAGAAGTTCCCTAACCTCTCTTGCCTAGCTATTGGTAACTTTTTATTAAACCAATCATGACACAATATAAACAAATATCCCACAACACATGGTACTGGAGAAGGAGTTGTGAGTTCTACATTGGGCTCTGCAGGCAGCAGGAAGGGAGCAAAGCCCACCTCCAGTGACACACTTCTTCCACCGAGACCACACCCACTCTAACAAAGCCACATCTATTAATCCTTCTCAAGTAAGGCTATTCCCTGATGACCAAGCATTCATATATATGAGCCTATGGCCATCTTATTTAAACCACTGTAACAGGGCCCTGGATTTAGCAGACCCTGAGACCTTAGCACAACCCACTCCATGATGGAAGAACCCCATTCAGGCTTTAAAACTCAGCACATAGACAGCACCACCTGCCAAAAACTAAAACAAAGGCCTACTCCATCAAAGTCCATAGTAATGGGAAAGTCTCTAAATATAGTAACCTTGCTTTTTGGCTTCTGTGGCTTGGTCTTATGCAGGGGCTACATGGAGAGTTCTTGACAAGCAACTGGTGAGGTGGGGACCAGGGTGGTCTGCTTTTCTGACACACAGGCTGACCTCATCAGTATGACACAGGATGTTCTGGTCCTGTGACTCTAAAGAAAAGCTACTGAACAGAACGACTTATATGTGACTCATGCTGTTGCGGTTCACATCGCAGAAACACTGATTCTGCAGCTACTTATCAGGATGCAGAAGGCCTCTCTCCCTCAGAGAATGGGGGAGACAGCTAACAGCCGCTGTTCTCTACTCTAGAGGACCGAGCTGATAAGATTTAACCCCTGAGGTTGCTTCAGGCAGGAGTGTCTTCCACAGCGAAAACCACATCAAGCTGGAGAGCAGTCAGGCCTGCCTTCCTTATTGCTGTCACCAAATGACTGCTTCCTTCCACAGATCTCCTGTCACCATGAAGGCCACCTTCTCAGTTACTCTGCTTGCTCTAGCCATCTCAGTGGGGACTTCCTTTGCAGTTGGTGAGTTACGAGTTCTTGCTCTACCCGCATTTCCTGTAATAGATCTAATCTATTTAAAACCCAGAGGTGCAAGTGCCATGTAGAGTCATTCAGTCAGTCATGTGCAGTGCTGGAGATTGAACAGAGAGCCTTGTGCATACTGGACAAGTGCTGTATCATTGAGCTACATCCCCAGTTTCCATTTATATTTACTTGATTACTAATTCCTCGTGTTATGGATGAAGCTAAAATCCAGAGAAAGGATTCACACAGCGTTGCTAAGTATCAAAACCACGAGTTGAATCCCGGCCTCTGTAATCCAGAGCCACTGACTTTTCCAAAGTAATAAGATATCAAGAGGACATCCAGGCCTAGGGAGCATTCATTTTGTTTGTATCTGTCCATATCTCAAACCCAAAAAGAACTTCTGTAGGATCTGGAGAAGGAGATTCTGATATTCTTCTGGCTAATGATGGACCTTTTTTTTTTTTTTTTTTTTTTTTTTTTTGCAGAAGCGGCACTCACAGTTAGCAGTAGAGCTAAGGACCACTCACATTCTATTCCCATTTAGACTCCCCAGGGCCTCATTCATCTTTAGTCTCATATTTTCCATAGCTACCGCCTCTCACACTGAATTCCCCTCCCTGTAACGTTCATACCTTGAAAAGCTTTGTAAGAAACTGAGAACTATTATTTATCTCCTCTCCCTCCATAGCCAATGTAACCCTGTCTGGAGGAAGCGAGGTACATTTCCACATGTCCTCACTTGGACTCAGTCCTCACCCCCTCTGCTACTGAACACACTGCCCACCGGCATCCTACCTTGTGTCCTTCTGACGAATGTTTAATCCTTGGGCCTTGTAGGTAACCAGACCCTAAGCCAGGAGACCCGCAGGCAGGGCAGGAGCTTCTACCCGGGGGCGAGAAGCAGTCTGACTACTGTCATGCTGCACGGGTCAAACACTGAGCCCCACTCTCCCACCCAAAGAAGGAGTGACCCTGTCACTTATCTGACTTCATGTACCCCACTTTCTTATCCTGCTCACACACAGCACAAGCCACATATTAAAAGTGTTGACTAAGCCTGCTTCCTCACAATGCAAAACCTTCTTTTCCCTCACAAACATTCAAAAACAGACATCTTGCTTTTCTGTCAGCACTAAAGCATCTTGCTCAGATCTTCACTCTGCCTCCGTGTCTGTGGATTGTTGAGGGTTAATAAACCTCTTTCAACTAGTTGGTGGTAGTGCATGCCTTTAATCCCAGCACTCAGGAGGCAGAGGCAGGCAAATCTCTTGAGTTTGAGGCCAACCTGGTCTACAAAGTGAGTTATAGGATAGCCAGAACTATTACACAGAGAAACCCTGCCTCAAAAAAAGTGGGGGCTGGCTGGAAAGGTGGCCCAAAGGTTAAGAGCACAGGTGGCTCTTCCAGAGGTCCTGAGTTCAACCATCTATAACGAGATCTGGTGCCCTCTTCTGGAGGGCAGGCAGAACACTGTATACATAATAAGTAAACAAACAAACAAATCTTTAAAAAAAAGAGAGAAAAACAAAACAAAACCTTTCCTGAAGAACTTTTCAACTCAGCATTCCTCTCCCTCCCTCTCTCTCTCTCTCCCTCCCCTCCTTCCCTCCCCAAAATCTAACAATGGCATCTTCTGCCAGCCTTCTGTAGCAAACACTCCACCTTTCCTGAAAAGCACCCTCTGCTAGTTGCACGGCCTTATATTTTCTCCCAAGTGCTCACATCTAGTAACTAAGTCCAGAAGACAGGACATGTAAGCCACACAAAGCCACACCTTCCTTCTCCAGTGCACAAGGCTCCCCTTCACTGCTGATCCCCCCCACTGTCCCTTGAGAGGGTTTTTATATTACACTATCCCTTGTACTTAACCCTCTCCCCTCCTGCCCCCAAGCTCTGTCTTTTTCCTCTCAGAATTGTGGAGCCAACAACAAGTCCAGCTGATGACAAAGCAGTTTTGTGCTTGGCCAGGAAACAGAAGCATGATAAGTTCACAAAGCCGTTTCCCAACTCAACAAAGGCTGAGAACCTTTTTGAGGATAAGGGAAGAAAAGGAAGGCTTTTAGGTGATAAAGAGTCACAGTCCTCTAATCCTGCATTCAGTCTGGGTTGGAAGCAATCAGACCAAGATGGCATGGGAGGCTGGGACCTGTACCAGGTTAATGTGTCACATAATATGTCACAGTGGGACAGAGTCTGGGGGGGTGAAGAAAATGTCAGCATGACATCCTTTATGACTGACACCAGTTTTGCTCTGCTCTGTCCCGCCATCTTTTTCTCAGCATTTGCTACGGCACATTTGCCGGATGTCTTGTCTGAAATGGAACATTGCTTATAAAAGAATTTAATAGAAGTCTGAGAGAATGTTTGCTTGGTAACAGCTTGAATTATTGTAAGACATCATTCTGCTCCCAAGTTCTTTAATACTATGCTGGATTTCTCAGCACCTAGCACACCTTATTACATATCCAAGAAAAATATACTGTGTGCCAGAAACTAAGCTAGACAGGTTTGCATAGCAGTGATGTCCCTGGACTCATGGTATGATACACCAAAGGTGGCAGATACAGTGATATCATGACAGCACACACCTTTAATCCCAGAACTCGTGAGGCAGAGGCAAACAGATCCCTGTAGATTTGAGTTTGAGACCAGCCTGGTCTACATAGTGAACTGCAGGATAGCAATGGCTATATAGAGACGATGGAAGGTATAGGGAGGAATATCATCAAAGAACTTCCCGGTCTCAAAACAAAACAAACAAATCATAGCACCCACCTAGCCATTAGCAGAGCATAACAGCTGGCTCCACATAGTGCCAAACTGGATTTGGTGGTGGTTGTGCAATTCTGAACACAGTGTGAACCGTTAGTCTGATATGCTCAGTGATTACTATGAGACATTAATTACGCACTAGTGGAAGGATTAATATAGCAGCATACACATTATATGACTTGAAGTTATATGACTCAACTGTAGTTAATGTATAATTAACTATATATGATTCTTCTGTATTACTTACATATTAAATAATTACATAATTAATATAAAGCTTTATATATGGTATACATATGATTGTAGAGATGTAGTCAGACCTTCCTTTGTGGAACTACCAGCCCACAAATAATGTCATGGAAAATTATTATTCATTATAAAAGCTTGGCCGTTAGCTTAGGCTTGTCCCCAACTAGCTCTTATCACTCAAATTAACCTGTTTCTATTAATCTACTTTCTACTACATGGCTTTTACTTCTCTCCTATTCTGTGCATCTGACTTGTTCTGCATCTCACAGCATCTCTTGTGAACCTAGATTCATCTCTAGATCCTCTCTCTCCCTTTCCCTGGAAATTTGACCTATTCTCTCCTGTCTAGCTATTGGCCATTCAGCTCTTTATTAAACCAATCAGAAGGTGCCTTGGCAAAGACACATCTTCACAGTGTACAAAAAGATTATTCCACCTCACAAAGATGCTTTGGATTGAGTACATAAGCTAGTGTCTTTTAAGGCATCTCAGTGTTATTATTACAGATCATTTATAACTTAAAATGTATTTCTTACACAACTAATGAAAATATAAGTGGCGGGGTGGTTGAGGGTGGCTCAGCTGGTAGAGTTTTTTTCAGCATGCACAAATCCCTGTGCTCTATCCCTAGTATGGCATAAATGGACACACATGTGTAATACTAGCACTCAGAGACAGCAGGCTCGGAAATTCAAGGTCATCCTGGACTGTCCAGCAAGCCCAAAGCCAGCCCAAACTTCATGAGCCCTTAAAGAAAGGAGGAGACAGGGCAGGCCATCTAGGAGAACAAAAAGGACTCATCAGGGGAGAAAAGGAAAGGAGGAAGGGTATAGAGAGGGATATTGTCAAAGACCTTCCCTTTAAGATTTATTTTATGTGCATGAATGTTTTGCCTGCATGTGTGTTTGCCACCGTGTTTGGGAACTGGCATTGTCTGTGCCCTGCTTTCATATGTGCGGTTTGAGCACTGCTTTCCGAGGCCAGAAAAAGGTGTCAGGTGCTCTGGAACTGGAGCTATGGTTGTGAGCCATGCTGTGGGAGCTGACATCTGAACCTTGGTCTTCTGCCAGAGTAATAATTTTATGAAATCCTGTACAAATGAATATATATCAATTATAAAAAATAATTTTAAAGCAAGGGGTTGTGGTGCATGCATTTAATCCCAGCACTCAGGAGGCAGAGGCAGGTGGATCTCTGAGTCTGAGGTCAGCCTGGTCTATAAATCTACTCAGAGAAACAATGTCTGGAAAATGAAAAAAGAATTTTTAAAATAAAAAAAAAAACTAAGGTTTTTGGAAGTTGTTTACCCGTGAAGGGGACTTCCTGACTCTTCGTTTCTGTAGAGGTCAGCTTGTGCTGAAGGGGAACCCTGGGCTCTGATTAAGATGAGATGCTCTTGAATGACAAGCAGGGCCTCCTTCATCTCCTTCATTGAGGACATAGACAGGGCAATAACTCTCTGGTGTGTATGCTTTTGCCTTCCAGATTTCGATCTTCCTATGAGCGGTCGCCTGACTGAGGAGCTCTTCCAGGAGACAAAGGTGAGCCCTACTTCCCAGATTCCCAAGAACAGGAATGGAGAAAGACCCAGCTTCCCTCCTAAGTCCTTGAGAGGTGGGGAGCAGGAGGGACTTGCCTGGGAACACCACGATCATAAGAGAGATCATAAGAAAGTCCCAGAGTACGTGCAGCTATTTGGTTACCTCTGGGGGACTCTTCCTACACAGTACTCCAGTCTGCAAGCCTCCTGTGATAACTAGCGCTAAATGCATGAGGAGATCATGGTTCAAATTCAGGTTCATCCCAGCCAGGTGGTGGTGGTGCACATCTTTAATCCAAATACTTGGGAGGCAGAGGCAGGCAAATCTCTGAGTTCAAGGGTAGCCTGGTCTACAGAGCTAATTCCAGGACAGCCAAGGCTACACAAAGAAACGCTGTCTTGAAAAACAAAATTCAGGTCGGTCCCATGCTGATAAGGACATTGTTTCCATGGTGATATCCAGGACATATGAATGCCACCTTTACTTCAAACCAGGGTAAATATGGAGGCTCTGAAGCCTGTTTTCTACACTCTTGGACTGTTGTGCCTTACTCCACCCCATCCCTGCTGCCAGTTACAATGACCAAAGGTCCTGGAGGGAGGTGATGGAAGCAGTGTTCTGTGTCTCACTTCAGATCTTATGCAACAAGAATGTAAGAAAGTGCTGGATGCTTTCCTACTACAAGCCAGATGAGCCTATATGTGCCACTGACCAAGTTACCTATGGCGGTGAATGCCATCTCTGCTCCAGGATTCTGTAAGTCTCCATTTTATAATCCCTGCCTCAGTCAATTCCCACCAGATCTTCCCTCCAGACACCCGACACCACTTGCTTCTCCATTCCTTCCCTTTCTCCTCTTGCCCCACAAAGTGGAATGGGATCCCATTCCAGCAATGCAGAAAGAGAAAGCCACAGAGGTCAGAGCACAGTGTCTGGTGCGGACAACGACCAAGTGGAGGGAACTCAGTGGTCAGCAGGTGCGGCATTCAGACTATGTGGCCATAGCCCAGTTGGCTCGCCAGGCCAAAGAGCATCCTGATGAGAAAACAGGCTAGTGAGATGGCTCAGAGGGTAGAGGCACTTGACACCAAGCCTGATGGCTTGAGTTTGACCCATGGTGGAAGAACGGCCCTACATTCCAAAAGTCCTCTGACCTCCACAGGTATACCACGGCACACACGTGAACACACACACACACACACACACACAAATATACAATGTTATTAAAACACTTTTCAAAGAAGAGGAGGAAGGGAGATGGGGAAAAAAGGAAGGGGAGGAGAGAAAGGAGCAGGAAGGGGAGGAGAGTGAGGAGGGAGGAGAGTGGGGAGGGGGAGGAGAGTGGAGGGGGGAGGGACAAACTGGTAAGGAGTTTTCCCGACTAATGGTTTATTGGTCTTGGAATGAATATTTTTCACCAAAACAACTTTTTACTTAATGTTTATCCTGTCAGTGGTTTACTTTGGGACCTGAGACATTTAGTTTTTGGCAACACTTATGCAAAATGCCCAACTCTTTGGTTCAAGGCACAGAAGTCTGCAGTAAGGAACCTTCACACAGAGGTGAGGGAATTCCTGGACGGAAGCTGCTGTCTTGAGGGATAAATCCACATTGTGTATAATATTCCCCAGTTAAGCCAATATTTTTGTTTTTGTTATTTTCAAACACAGGGTTTTTCTGTGAAGCCTTAGCTGTCTTGGAACTCACTCTGTAGATCAGGCTGGCCTTGAACTCAGAGAGTTTGACAATATCAAAAAAATCAGGGATTGGGGAAATGCCACCATGGGGAAGAATATTTGTAGCATCAGCATGACCACCAGAGTTTAAATTCTCAACACCCACAAGAAGAACCCAGGCATAGCAGCAACTCCAGTGCTGGGGAGGGGGGTGGGGGGGCCTGGGACAGAGACAGGAAGATCACTAGGCTTGTCACCACAAGCCAAGCTCTAAGATTAGTGAGAGACCCGATCTCAAGGGAATAAGGTAAAATGATAACGAGCAGGCTATCTTCTCTTCTGGTCTCCACATGCACACACACAGAAGCAGGTCCCTGCACACACATGCATAGACAGCACACACATATATCACATTCACATATCTACACAAACACTACATAAATAAAATTGTTTTCTTGGTCTGTGGATATAACTCAGTGGTAAAACTCTTCCTTGGTATATGTGAAGCCATATGTTCAACACCCCCAAGAATTCAAAAATAATTACAGTGCACATCTGTGATCCCAGCACAAGGGAGGCAGAGATAGGCAGAACTCTGTGAGTTGGAGGCTAGCCTGGTATACACAGTAAGCTCTAGGCCAGCCAAAGCTGCATAGTGAATCCATTTCAAAAAGCAAAAACAAGAGAAAAAATAAGTATAATAAAATATTTTCTCTGGTCAGTGGTGGTGCACACCTTTAATCCCAGCACGCAGGGAGCAGAGGCAGGCAGATCTCGGAGTTTGAGGCTAGCCTGGTCTACAGAATAGGACAGCCTGTACTACAAAGAGAAACTCTCTCTCAAAATAAATAAATAAACAAATAACTAAGTTAATTAAATAATTAATTAAATTTTTTTCTTAGCAGCTTCCCTGGGTCACAAATAAACTTGGTAGCAATCTAATCTGTATTTACAGCAATTACAAATAAAGATGTCAACTGGGCATGGCTGTGCTCACCTTTAATCCCAGCACTTAGGAGGCAGAGGCAGGCAGATCTCTGAGTTCGAGGACAGCCTGATCTACAAAATGAGTTCCAGGACAGCTAGGGCTAAGAAGAGAAAACTTGCCTTGGAAAAAGAAAGGAAGGAAGAAAGGGGGAGAGAGGGAGGGAGGGAGGGAGGGAGGGAGGGAGGGAGGGAGGGAGGGAGGGAGAGAGGGAGGGAGGGAGGGAGGGAGGGAGGGAGAGAGGCAGGGAGGGAGGGAGGGAGGGAAGAAGGGAGGGAGGGAGAGAGGGAAGAAGGGAGGGAGGGAGGGAGAGAGGGAGAGAGGGAGGGAGGGAGGGAGAGAGGGAGGAAGGGAGGGAGGGAGGGAAGGAGGGAGAGAGGGAGGGAAGGAGAGAGGGAGGGAGAGAGGGAGAGAGGGAAGAAGGGAGGGAGGGAGGGAAGAAGGGAGGGAGGGAGGGAGGGAGAGAGGGAGGAAGGGAGGGAGGGAGGGAAGAAGGGAGAGAGGGAAGAAGGGAAGAAGGGAGGGAGGGAAGGAGGGAGAGAGGGAGGAAGGAGAGAGGGAAGGGCAGAGAAGAAGTTACGCATACTTTCCTTCTTTGAGTGGTCACTATACAAACTACATCTTTACCCACTATACCAGTTAACACAGGCATAACTACTGTACACCCGTTTAATACAGGCATAACTATTATATACCAGCTAGCACAGGTATAACCATTGCATATCAGTTAACCCAGGCATAACTATTGTATACCACTTAACACACACATAACTATTGTACACCAAGTTAACACAGGCAAAGCCATTGCATATTAGATAATCCAGGGATAACTATTGTATGCCAGCTAACTATTGCTGTTTTCTTTTGAATCAGGAGAAAAAGATGAACAAATAAAAAATACATTTCATTGTCTTTTCTAGCTTTATAAGAGCTGCCCACTACTGGCTCTCTGATTCTTCACATAAATTCAAGATTGTCTGTTTCAGTTGAGACAGGGTCTCATTAAAAATAAAAAAAATAATAATAATAATTGTAAGCTGACCTCAGACTTGCTTAGACCAGTCTGGCGTCAGACTCATAACCTCCAGGCTCAGCCTCCTGAGGGCTATGAACACTATGATCAAGTGCGAACCACTACTCTTGACTTTCTGTGGATGAATTCAAGTTTCTGTCTAGAATCATTTTTTTTTTTTTTAAATCACATTTTATTTACTTTTGGTTTTTTTGAGACAGGGTTTCTCTGTGTAGCCTTGGAGCCTGTCCTGGAACTCACAGAAATCCTCCAGCCTCTGCCTCCCAAGTCCTGGGACTAAAGGCGTGCTCCTAGCTCACATTTTATTCATTTAGGGAAGATGCACTTGTACACGACACAGTGCACATGTGGAGGTCAGAGGTCAGCTTGAAGGAGTTGACTCTCTCCTTCCCACTTGTGAGTTCTGGGTGAAGCTCCAGCTGTCACCATGGCAGCAGGTGGGTTTACATGCTGACCCATTTCACCAACCCTGCTAGGGTTTTGTTTTGTTTTTTTTTTTTAACTTACCTTTTTTGTTTTTGAGAATTTGAGAATTTTATACATAATAATACCATGTTTACATCATACCCACCCTTCCCTGTTCCTTCTCTAACACCTGTGTGTCCCTCTCGATTATTATTGTTGCATATAAATGAGAGGACAGGGCAGATGCCATAGCAGGCTGCTCAGTCTTCTCAGAGATCAGTCTTCCATTTCAGCTTCCTGAGACTGAGCAAGCAGTTTCTGAGAGTCACTGGTGCCTCTGATAACAGGGACGAGGCAGATAGGATGCACCAAGCCTGTGCCACTGAGCCAGCTCCCACAGAAAGTGTGTACTAGGCCAGCCAGCCTCTACGGCAGCTCAAGGACAAAGCCTGGGACTTGTCCAGGCTTGCCCAAAGATGGAAAACTATAGCCCTGGCCAATTAGAATGCACTAATATGATTGCCACTTGCTTGAGCCAATCATATTTAAAGTGACCTAACTACCCTAGGAACGCCCCTTCTGATGTGCTTAAAAGGAGCCCATGAGCTCATGAACTCCAGGGTCTTCCCCATTTTGCCTTTGTGTGGGATGGCAGGCCCCAGTATACTGGAATAAAAATGCTCTTGCCTATTGAATACATGGATGGTGGTCTTTTGTGGGACTCCTCCAGGACCCTAACAATAAACACACATGCATAATCACCCTACAGACTTCATTTATGCTTGCCTATGTGTACTTGTATTTAGGGCTGACCACTTGGGGTAGGAGAACCTAAGAGGGGTTTCTTCCTGGAGAAAACTGATCCTCATCCTCTCAAGAAGTCACTGGCTGTAGCTCATCATCTAGGAATGGGACATTGTGAGATTCTCCATCCCCACCCCACTGCCCAAGTTAGTTAGATGGTGTGGTCATAATCCCAGTGATATGGTAGCCTGAACAAGACCAGTTGGGAGGTTTTTAATCACAGATTTAATGTCTGTATGTGGAGGTTTGCTGAGTTTTATTTTTCCATCACTCAGTTTAGATCATTGTTTTTCTGTGAAATTTTCATTATCATCTAGGTTATCTAATTCATATATCTATCTATCTATATATATATAGATATAGATATTCATAGTGTTTTCTTCTTTAAGATCATTATGTTTTTAATTATGTATGTATGTACACACACACACACACACACACACACACACACACACACACACGGAAGCATGACACACATAAATACAGGTCCTATAGAAGCTAGAAGATGTCAATGGATCCCCTGGAGTTAGAATGTAGGCTATGCCCAAACTCAACCTCTTCTGTCCTCCATAGATACACAGATATACATGCAGGCAAAACACACATTAAAAAAAATAAATACATTATATATATTATATATATTAATTCACTGTCATTAACAAAATATTTCTTTCTTGAATTTGCCTAACACTACCAAAAAAGACTTGGTCATGGTTTATGGCATACAACAGAATCATTATATAATCATATAATATAAATATATAAATATTATATAATCATAATATACTTTTTTCCAGATATGAAGACAGAACCATAATTAAAATGCATGATGGAGAATGTGTAAGTAAAGTCACTTTTGTTTTTTCACTTTTAAAAGTAAATCACATACACTTAACAGCTCATTTTCAAGGATTTATGAGTGGGAGTTGTATATGTACATGTAGTTTATGCATGAGCATTTGGGTATACACACAGAGAAGGCTGCCAGGTATCTTTTTTGTGTGACTTTTTTATTGCTCTCTGACCTGTTGCCTTGAGGCAGGGTATCTCCCTCTCAGGGTCCATTTGCCTCAGTTCCCCAATGCAGCTTACAGGGAGGAACTCACAGCCATGCCCAGGCTTTTACTCAGTCCTGGGAATTCAAACTCAAGTCCTCACATTTGTGCGGATTTTCTCTTAATCTCTGAGACATTTCACTAGCCACTGTTATTGAGGATTTTTAACAGTTTATTAAGAATATTGTTAAAATGTATAAAGGGAGAGATAGTGGTAAAATGAATGCCATACAGCTATCATACAGATTGAAAAAATTGGGAGGTTTGGCATGTCTTTCCTCTATTTATTTCTCTTTGTGTGTTTGATGAAGTATATTACACAGACTTGGAGATATCCTCCACCTCAACATTCTTCAGAGTGCATTGATAAGTTTAGACATCTCTTTACACACCTCCATTGCCATTACAGACATCTAATTAATTCCTTGGCATCTTCCAACTTCCCCGATCATCTAAAATATAAGAACTAGCCAATCGGTTGCAATGTCAGAGCCAGCCTGGCAACTCAGAGAGATTCTGTGGGTGAAGCCAGAGAATGGGAGGAAAGAGGAGGAGAAAGTAGGGGAGAGGAGGAGAGGAGAGACAGGCATTCTTAGACTAAAGAAAAAGAAAATTCAACATACTGCTTATAGAGATAGCCTAATACATAGAGAAACAGAAAATAAGTATATGTAACCAAACCTAAAAATCAGTGATAAACTAAAAGAAATCTGGACCAACATGCTTGATATGACCAAACAGAAGATGCTGGGGTCTTACCCTTGAGGTTAGAGACAGGTCAAACAAGTTGCAGGGTTACTGTTCATATATACTTCAAGATGCAGCAGGGACTTCTGGGTATCCAGCCAGTGCAATCTGCAAGGTGAAGTACTACTTATTAAAGTCTGAAAGCTGCGTGCTACCAGAATTCCTTCTTGCTCAGCATGAGGGAGGAATAGCCCTTGTGTCAAATTCAAGCCTTCAACTGCTGGGCTTATGGTTCACCCGTAAGAACAAAACTAAAGCTTGACCAGAGGCTATTAAAGATATAGTTGAGACAGACAAAGTGGTGTATACCTGTAATCCCAGGGAGATGGAGGCAGAAGGATCAGAAATTCAAGGTCATCCTTAGCTATATAAGTTTGATGCCAACCTAGGCTATATGAAACTTTGTCTCAAAAACCAAATAAACAAATAAAGATTAACCGAAAAAGAAAAGAAAAAGGGCCAGGGAGGTGGTTCAGTGCTTAAGAAGACTGCTTGCCCCTCCAGAAGCCCTATTTAATTTCCAGGCCCTACATGGTGGCTCACAACCATGTGTAACTCAGCTCCAGGACACCCAGTGCCCTTTTCTGACCTCATACGCACATGAGGCACCTCATGGTGCACAGACAGGCATACAAACAAAACACTCAGGTGCATCAAAACAACAGCAACAAAAAGCTGGGTATCATGACACACACCTTTCATCCCAACACAGGAGAGGAGTTCTGTGAGTTTGAGGCCAGCCTGGTCTACACAACTGGTTCCAGACCAGCCAGGGCTACATAAAGAGACCCAGTCTCAAAACAAAGTCTGGTGATAGTGGTGCAGGCCTTTAATTCTAGCACTTGGAAGGCAGAGGCAGGACAGCCTGGTCTACAAAGTGAGTTCCAGGACAGCCAGAGCTACACAGTGAGACACTGTCTCCAAAACTAGAAGACAACGACAAAAAACAAAAATTATATGACTTAATAGAGAAACAATCCATTCTCCTGAATTATATATTAAGACAATGATAGTTTTCTGTAAAACTGTGTTAGACAATATTTTATTTCCATGATCATTCCAGCTGATACCAGATCTGTGATAAATGAAGAACACTGGATGAGTTAGCAGACAGTGGGCAGAACCTGAAGGGATATTTTATCATCTCAACATCCCATACCTCAGGCAGAAAACAAGAATATGCATCTTTACATATTTATTCATTTTTTTCCTTTTTTTTTGGGATTTTTGGTTGTTTTGGTTTTGAGACAGGGTTTCACTATGTAGCCCTGGCTATCCTAGAACTTTCTATGTAGGCCTGGCTGAATTTGAACTCACACAAATCTAGCTGCCTGCCTCTGCCTTCAGGATGCAGGAATTAAAACCATGGACTACAACACCTGGCTTGTATATGTTCTTAATATCCAGGGGAAAAAAATGACAAAAAATAGGCAAAGACTGGTTTACAGAAGAAAGAGAAAAGCCAAATCTGAAATGCTAGCATTTGGAAGGCTAAACAGAACTGCCAATCTGAGATCAGCTCTGCCTCCACGGTAAGACCTTGTTTCTAAAACAAAAATCAGAGGCAGAGAATGTGCACTAGGCCTTGGTCATGAGCTAATTGATATGTAAAGCCTGCACAGATGCTCTGGAATAACTAGACAAATTCAAATTGAAACAATAATGAGATGCCAATTTATTGGCTACTGGAAAAAGTCAGAGGGTAGAGAAGTATCCAGTGCTGCTGAAGACAAAATCAACACTCTCTCAATCTCTGGGAACAATGAGGACTTAAAGTCACTGGAGAACAGTCTCACAAATTTAGACAATGTAACAAATTATGTACATATGTATCTTATGGACCAGCATTTCTAAACCTAGAAAATGACAAAAATGTTCTCATAGCTTTGCAAAGTGACATAGATGTTTATGGTAATGTTTATCATGGTGTGGAGCAAAAGAAAATGAATGAATGAATGAATGACAGTTCCTCCCCAGAGACTTGCAAAGTTCCTTATCTCTATCATACAACAGGAAGAAGACTTGTCCTTACACCTAACCCCCAGCTCTCCTTCTTGCCTAGAGTCACACCCTTTAATTCTGGTCATCTCCTCCCCCAGCTCCCTCACAGGAGGGCACAGCCCTTAGCTACATCTCATAGGAAAATAAGCAGAGGTCTGGAGAGGACATGATTTGCTTCAAACCCTCTAAGCTGAGAACCCATAGGGCTGCGTTGAGAATGTGGGGATATAGGTCCCATTCTGCTCTTCATCCAGCCCGTGTGTGTCACATGCCTCTAATCTAATGCCTCTATCCCCCATCTGCCCTCGAGTGGAATTTAAGAGGCTCCAAGTCCCCAGAATCACACAGGCACCCATACCCTTTGTTCTCTTCTGTGCCCACATCTACCCTGCATCTTTTCATCCTTCGATGAAATCAGAATGTCTTTAGTCAGCCTCAGTTCAGGGCTCAGGCTAAAAACTTAAGTTGGGTAGGATGGAGCAGATTTGCAATCCCAGCTACATGGGAGACTGGGACAGAAGAATTGCAAATTTAACAACAAAAATGCTTGAGAAGTATATTCCCATTTAATAAATGACAGTGACATACTGTGGGTCGGTATGGTTAACAGTGAAGCTTTTCTCTTAATTTCACTCACCTCAATTTCTCTAAGCAAATATTTCTCTTACAGATTTACTCCTTGGAAGACTATGAAGCATAAAATTTACTGGATCCTCAGATAGACAAGTAAAGCATGAAGGCTGAGCTTCAAAGATACCCAGTACTTTACAGTACTTGCCTAGCATGTATGAAACCTGAGGTTAAATCTCCAATTATTTGGAGAAAAAATATATATATACCTCCTTGAGAAATGCATCCTATAGTAAAAGATACTTGGATCAAAATCATTGATCTATTTCTTCAATAAATGATTCTCAGCATAAGCTTAGTTGGTAAACATTTTCTCAGTTAATAAGAACTTTTTCTTGCCAGGCAGTGGTGGTGCACACATTTGATCCCCACACTTGGGAGGCAAAGGCAGGCGGATCTCTGTGAGTTCTAAGCCAGCATGGTCTACAGAATGAGTTCTAGGACAGCCAAGGCTACACAAAGAAGCCCTGTCTCAGAAAAACAAAAAACAAATATTTTGTGTTCTCATCCCTCCATACTTTTCATACAAATTATGATAAAAACCCAATGAAATGCAAAATGAAGAAATAAATATCTCAGTAGCAGAACTAATGACAAGCTGAGGCCTTTGGTCATATTAAGTTGGGGGTGTGTCCTGTTAACCATGTAACTATCAGCATGTCTCTTAACAACTATACCATAAAAAAGGGGACAGAAGAATTGCAAATTCAAGGCAAATTGCAAATCCAACAACAGAAATGCTTGAGAAGTATATTCCCATTTAATAAACAACAAAAAGCCCTTGCAGGTTGCTAAGGCAGGAAGAAGTCATCAGCTGTCTGACTCGGCTGTGAATCCTGTGAGCTGTAATAAAGAGCAGCAGGGCAAGATATGACCCATGAGTGCAGATGGTGGCACAAGCAGATGCAAGTTACCATCTGCTTTCTGACTGGATTTAAGGCCTGCTTCGTAAGAGGAAATACAAGTCTGGAACTTAAATCTGGCCAAAGGAGTGCAAACATTGTAAGAGCCAGTGGACCAGGATGCCTGCTGCAAGATGGTGTCTTCTAGCCATGGCAGGGAAACTGTAGCCATGAAATTTCAAAAATATGGTTTCCTAAATCAATGCCAGCTGAGAATCAGTTTCCTCCAGGCACAAGCTCCCTGATAGCTCATCCAGTCTCAAGTGTTTAGCCCTACGTGTGTACATATGAGCAGACAGTTTGCTTTATTAAAGTTACAGACAGTTGTGAGCTGCCATGTGGGCAGTGGGAACTGAGCCCAGGTCCTCTGCAAGAGCAGCAAATGCTCTTAACCAGCAAGCCATCTCTCCAGCCCCTAGGTTTTGTTGTTGTTATTATTATTATTATTATTATTATTATTTTATTTGTTTTTGTGTGCACATGCATACCACAGCACACATGTGGAGGTCAGAAGACAACCTGGGGGTGAGGGGTGATTCTCTCCTTATACCATATGGATCCTGGGGATTGTACTCCCATCATCAAGCTTGGTGGCAAATGCTTTTATCTACTGAGCCATCTTGCCGGCCCATTATTACCCTCTTAATAGGTGATTTTTCCCAACTGAGTTTAGACTCACAAAATTAAGACTGAAAAACTACCATGGAACTTCCCAATAAAATTGAATCAAAATGTTCACAGTACTTTCACCGTTTCATAGTTGGGTCTTGGCTACATTAAGAACTGAAAACTGCTGGAGAGATGGCTCAGTGGTTAAGAGCACTGACCTCTCTTCTAGAGGACCAGGGTTCAATTCCCAGCACCCACATGGGAGCTCACAACTGTCTGTAACTCCAAGATCTGACACCCTCACAGACATACATGCAGGCAAAATATCGATGTACATAAAATAAATAAGCTTAAAGAAAACCTGAAAACTAGGAAAAATTTTGCCTGGGAGCCAGTAGAATCTGGACATTGAAGTGTTTTCTAGATATGTGGGTGTAAAACAATGTTCTGATATATCTTCCATTTTTGGTACCAACATATATGCTTATTATTATTGCTGTGGTTTCAAGTGAAGCTCCTAAGTCTTGGTACGGAAGTAACAGAATTAGAAGGCAGGCATATTTGGTTCCCACATTAAGCTACAGCCTCTAACAGCTCCTTAGATTATCAAGAGACCTAACAATTTGACCTCTACCCATCTGCCATTTCTTTTTTGTTGGTTCTTCTTTGTTTTGTTGGGTTTTTTGTTTTTTATTTATTTTTATTTTATGTACACTGGTGTTCTGCCTGCATGTATGTCTGTGAGAAGATGCCAGATCACCTGGAACTGGAGTTACTGACAGTTGTGAGCTGCCAGGTGAGTGCTTGGAATTGAACCTAGGTCCCCTGAAAGAGCAGTCAGTGCTCTTAATCGCTGAGCCATTTCTCCAGCCCTTATTTTTATTTTTCAAGGGCTCCCTACAGAACCCTAGTTGTCCTGGAATTCACTACGTGAACCAGGCTGACCTTGAACTCATAGAGATCTGCCTGCATCTGCCTCCTGAGTGCTGGGATCAAAGATGTGTGCCACCACCAACACCCAGCTTCTTCGTTGGGTCTTAACACCAGTTCTGAATAAACCACTTCATCCTCCTAAACTATATTTGCCCGTACTTCTATCATGCAGTTTGACCATTTGTCAAGAATGGTCAAAACAACCATCTTCCACTATGACTGTTTTATGTGCATGTAGAAACCACACAGGCTGAAGAAAAGTTGAGTTAGGACAATTGTTTTAAAGTTACTGAAGTCTCACACTCCAGATGTATGTTAACAAAGATGAACAATAGAAGGAGAATTGGGCTTGGTCTATCCGGGGAGTAAGACTGACTAGTGGCTAATGGTAAGGTTAATCTCATCTTGTGAAAGCAGAAATGGACTCATGTCTTCACCAGACAGACAGACGGACGGACTATCAGACTGGAGAGATGGTTCAATGTTTAAGAGCACTCACAGATCTTGCAGAGTTAGGTTCTGTACACTGCACCCACGTGGTGGCTCACAAACATCTGTAACTCCAGTCCAAGTTGGTTGATCACCTCTTCCAGCCTCTACTGGTAATAGGCTCACACATGCTGCACAAACATACATACAGGCAAAATACCATACACATAAAATAAATAAATGGATTTTCATGCTGAAGAGATGGCTCAGCAGTTAAAAGTACTGGCTGCTCTCCCAAGAAACGGGGTTATATTCCCAAGTGTAAAAGTGTAAACTCACAACCATCTTTAAATCCAGTTCCAATGGATCCAGCACCCTCTCCAGGCTCCATAGGACCAGGCATGCATGTGGGGTAACAGTAAAAAAAAAAAAAATTAAGGTTTTTTTTTTTATAAATAAGGCCAAACGGTGGTGCACACGCCTTTAATCCCAGCACCTGGGAAGCAGTGGCAGTGGATCTGTGGATCTGTGAGTTCAAGAACAGTTTGGTCTACAGATCGAGTTCCAGGACTGCCAGGGCTATACAAACAAATAACTAAACGGAGTTTGAGGCCAGCCTAGTCTGCAGAGAGAGTTCCAGGACAGCCTGTTACACAGAGAAACCATGTCTCAAAAAACTAAGAAATAAATATAAATAAGAAAGAGGGGGGGGAGGAAGGAAGGAAGAACGAAAGAAAGAAAGAAAGAAAGAAAGAAAGAAAGAAAGAAAGAAAGAAAGAAGGGGACTTTTCTCAGGAAGACACCTTGTGTAAACAAGCTGTCAGCACTGAAGTCCCTCCTTCCAGCATTCCGGGAGTGGGATGTCTGAGCATCCAAGTTGTGAAGTTAAAGGAGCAAACTTGAAACTTGAACGGATTATTGTTCCTTCTCAATTTCAGTCACACGAACGCGCGCGTCACTCAACTTTACCGCTGCTACACAGTGCGCGCGCGCGCGCACACACACACACACACACACACACACACACACACACGCACGCACGCATGCACACTCGCACACACGACTTTACTGCCGCTGAGGAGGGCTGCCCAGCAATGTGCCTGAAGGACCCCGCAGGCTAACTAGCTCAGTGCCTGCTGGCCTACAGCGTTGTCGGGAGGACCAGGTGAATGCAGAACCCAGACCCGCCATGGAGCCGGGATAGCTGAGCTTCGGCTGGGCTTTGGCCCGGAGTAAAGACGCCCAGATCGTACGGCTGGAGGCCTAGAATATGGGGGCAGAAGGCGGGTCGGGAGTCAAGACGGGGGGCGTGGCCACAGAAGTGGGGCAGAAGTAGCATTGAGGGGCCAGCAAGTTGGTGACCAGCGTGGGAGTAAAAGAAATGGCCTCAGCTGGCGCGGCAACGTGTAAAACTAGTAACTGGCTGATAGGGTGACCTTTAAGTCAAGCCAGTTTCTTCTCTCTCTCTCTCTCTCTCCCTTTCTCTCTCCTCTTCCTTTTCTCTCCCCTTTCCTTTGGTTTTTTGATTCCTGGAACTTGCTGTATAAACCAGGCTGGCCTCGAACTCACTGAGCTCCCCCTGCCTTTCTTTACATGACAGTATTTTCTTGTAAACCAATCGCCAAGACAGCCCTAACCAATTGGCATTTGTAAAGGAACCACACCCCGCTCTACAGGTTGCCTGTCCTCCCTTGGGAACCTCTTAACGGCCTGGCCTTGGAATGCTGGATCAGGTCCCTGTACTGATTCACCCAACTAAATACTGTGGAAAGCCAGGTACGTACTAGGCGCCCTGAACTAAGGTGAGGATGGTGAGTGGAGCAGGCTGAGGCTGGGCGTTGTTGGAGAAGATGTAGCTGAAGGAAGCATTTGAGCCCTGAGAAAGTCTGACTGAAGAAGTGAGCTGAGTCAAATGGGCAAGTAGACGCCAACAGGAGGAAGGAAGCGCACGCGGGATGTGGACACTGCCTCACACAAAGCTTGTCTGGCCGGAAAGGCACGGGACTGAGAAAGCCTACTGAACCTGAGCAAAGGAGTTAAGGGTTGTGGGGCTCCAGATGGAGACAGAAGGTAAAGTCTTCTCAATCAGAAGACCCAGGGACCAGAACAAGTTAAAGACTGGGAGACTATGCCAGAATACCCTGGAGAGAGCTAAGGAGGGGATTGTTTAGGTTTAGTTGCTGTGGCTGCTGTGGGACAGACTTAGAGTGGCAGGTTTGAAAACCTAGACACCATTAAGGAGGGTGTCACAGAAGGCTCGAACAAAGGGGTAACGACAGCTACGAGGGAGAAATTTGTATGGACTTTGAGATGTATCATATAGGTAAGGGTTTTAGAACTTGATGATAATGTGGAGGTGGGGAGTTAGGAACTGGAGGTCTCAGGGACATCCCCCTGTACAGTTGTCCATGAATAGAAAAGACCTCAGACCTTAGCATAGTTTCTTTGATTCGGCCATCCCCTGGCACTACTACCATGATTGACTAAGCTATATCCAGGCTAAAAGTAATGAGAATGTTGACTGATTCGACCCTGTTCATGTCCCTGGACACCTCTGTATTTGTTAACAGAGATGATATTTTGAGGACTTGGTTAGGGCCTGGCTCTATAGTCCAGGCTGTATGTATAGTCAGCCTCTAAGTGCACCCAGCTGACATCTTTCCTCCTGCAAAAGTAATTTCTCACATGTAGGTAGAATTTCACAGTTGAAAGTGACCTTTGATGTTAACCAAGAAGACATGAAAGTATTGGGAAAATCAGGTGGTAGTATCAATTCACATTTCTCTTCATTGGAGAACTCCCTCATGCCCTTGTACTTGCAGCATAAACCAGACCGTCTCACAGGGTAACCTGAGTGTCCCCTCTACAATTTCATGAAAGAAAAAGACCAAATAAATAGGTGTCATACACAGCCTTACAGTATAGCAACCAGATGCTCTGTGAATCTTTTGGGGTTTCTTTTGAGACAGGGTTTCTCTGTGGCTTTGGAGGCTGCCCTAGAACTAGCTCTTGTAGACCTGGCTGGTCTCAAACTCACAGAGATCCACCTGCCTCTGCCTCCCGAGTGCTGGGACTAAAGCTGTATGCCACCACCACCCAGCTGCTCTGTGAGTTTTGAGTGAAGACCCTGGTTGACTTGCAAGGCTACTTGGCTTCCAGGGTAGAAGGGGCTGAGAGCTCAACACTATGTGGTGCTTAATCCAGCTCTCTGGTGGCAGGGGTGAGATGACCTCCATCTTTCGAAGTCCTCAGGCTCTCCAGCTCACACTAGCCCTGATCAAGCCTGATGCAGTTGCCCACCCACTGATTCTGGAGGTAAGAATGAACCCTAACCCTCCACTGCCCTGTCTCAGGTTCCACTGACCCACATACACATAAATAAGCAAATATAGCTGGACATGGTGACAAGGCAGAAACAGGAAGATTTCTATGAGTTCCAGGACAGCCTGGTCTACAGAGCTAGTTCCAGGACAGGCTCCAAAGCAATACAGAGAAATCCTGTCTCAAAAAACCAAAAAAAAAAAAAAAAAAAAAAAAAAAAAAAAAAGAGCTAAGAGCCATGGACTCTGACTCTAAGATGACTATTCTCTTACAGTTAAGACATATCTAAAATACAAGCATTGTTTTTATATTTTTATTTATTTTACATGAGTGCTGGGGATTTTAATTCAAGTCCTCATGCCTACACAGCAAATGTTCTTACCCACTAAACCATCTTCCTGAATCAATTTGTCTTGTAACAAGTTTTTATTGAGTAGCTGTAGCTGGCCTGAGATTCACTATGTAGTCTAGACTGGCCTAGAACTTAGAGATCCACCTGCCTCTGCCTCCAGAGTGCTAGGATGAAAGATATATTCCACCATCCCCAGTCCCAATTAAAAAGACAAAACTCTAGTCTTTGTGTATTATATTAGCTTATCTAATATATATTATATTTTTAAACTAATTATATTAGTTTTAACTAATATATGTATAATGTATATACATATATGTATGTGTGTATATATACATATATAAGTTATCAGTTATTACATACATTCTAAATTAAATGCTTAAAACAACTCATTTCAAGCCAGAGAGATGGCTTAGCATTAAAGAGCACTGCTCTTCTAGAGAACCTGGGTTTGGTTGCAATACCTACATACTGGCTCATAACCATCTGTAACTCCAGGTCCAGGGAATCCAACACCCTCTTCTGGCTTAGGCACATACACGATACACAGAAATACATGCAACACTCATAGGATAATAAAAATACTTTTTGTTTTGTTTTGTTTGAACATGTTCCTTGTCTTCCAATTCCATAGTTTAGAGGTCAGTAAGTTTTCCTGAGTTATCTGCTACTTAGCAACTCTTGAGGCCAAAGACAAGGTATGGACTGACTGCCTAGATCCTTTCATAGAACATCTAGGGATTTCCCAGCTCCAGGATTGTTAACACTGTTGGTAGAATATGGTTCTGTGTGCCTGCTAGCTTTCAGGCCGGAACGAACCTCAGTGTCTAGAGATAATCCACATTCCTCATACAAGCAGTGATGTAGCTAATCCTTTGTGTTTTTCAAACCTCTCTAGTTTTCAGCCCCAGACCAGAGAAAACTTTAAAAAGGCTGGTGTAAACTTTTATTATGTTTGATTGTTATATGTGTATATGAGAGAGACAGCATGTGTGTGTAGTTCAGAGGACAACTTAACAGAAGTTGGTTCTTGCCTTCTACCATGTGGATCCTGAGGATTGAACTTGGGTCCTCAGGCTTAACAGCAAGTGTCTTTACCCATTGAATCCTTTTACTGGCCCCTTATGTGACTGTTTAGTCCCACCAGGTGAACCTTCTTTCTTCTAGCTAAAGCAAAATCAACTGATTAGTAACCTAAATTGTATCTGCAAAATCTGTTTTGTTGCAACCCCAATAAAAAATAAAAATCTGTTTTGTTATGTAATGTGAGCTTAATCGTATTTTGTCCCACAGGCCAAGGACAGGGGTGGAAACCCTGAGCTGATGATCAGTACCCAGAAATCATTATTACCATTCACCATGGTAAACAAGATTGACAAGAAGCAGAGTGTAGAAGTAGACAAGATGAGGGCAGGATGACAAATATCAGTGAATTCTAATATTTAGGGAATGTTTATAATAAAAACAATGCAGACAAGCCGGTGGTAATGGCACATACCTTTAATCCCAGCACTGGGGATTAAAGATTATGGTGTTCTGGGTGGTGGGGCCTAGGTGCATTAACTCTTGTCCCAATGTCCTTTAGGTTCATACTCTGGCAGTACAACTGAGGCCTTGAGCTCCCTTCACGTCACCTTCTGGCCCCCTTTATGGCTTTCTGCCACTGGGCCATACTTAAAAAGAGAAGATTGATTTTCCCCGAGAGGTTCACAGGTTTTCGTCCATGGCGCCTGGTCCTGTCTCTTGGAGCCTATGCTAAGGATGGACACTAATGAGAAGTGCTCACAGCATGGGCTGGATTGTGAAGAGTGACCAGGCTGAGGTCCTTCAAGAGCACACTCCTGGGCTGGAAACATGGCCCAGAGGTTAAGAGCACTGGCTCTTTTCACAGAGGACCCAGGTTCAATTCCCGGCATTTACATGGCAGCCACAGCTGTTGGTAACTCCAGTTCCAGGAGATCTGAAGCCGCCTTCTGGCCTCTAAAGGCACACTGCACTCAGATGGTACACAGATGCCTGCAGCTGCCTTTACATGAGCTTTGGGGATGGAAGGGTGCTTAATATCTAGACCATAGCACTCATCCACAGGACACACACTTTTGTTTTCCTTTGTTTTTGTTTTTTTTTTTTTGTTTTGTTTTTTTTTTTTTTTTTTTTTTTTTTTTTTGAAACAGAGTTTCAATGTGTTACTGGCACTGGCACTAGCTCTTTAGACCAGGCTGGTCTCGAACTCACAGAGATCCACCTGCCTCTGCCTCCTGAGTGCTGGGCCTAAAGGCATGCGCCACCACTGCCCGGCTCACAGGAGACACACTTTAAGTGATCCTTTTAGACAGCTGAAGTCCTGATGGAATTTATCTCTGGGATGGTTTGTTCTCCAGGCTGTTCATCAGCAGATTCTGAGCAACAAGTTCCTCATTGTACGAATGAGAGATCTACACTGGAAAAAGGAAGACTGCTGCAGGTTTTACCGAGAGCATGAAGGTAAGGCCAGGCAGGAGTCTGCATTACACCAGTGTGTGTGTGTGTGTGCACGCACGTGTGTGTGCGTGTGCACGCGTGTGTAGAGGCAAGAGGCAACCTTAGGTGTCAGTCACAAGCTTGCGTGCATGCACACGCACGCACACACCCCTCACATCAGGGTCTCATCACTGGCCTACAACTTGACAAGTAAACTAGGCTGGCTGGTCACTGAGCCCCAAGCATCCACCTCCCTAGCACTGGGTTTGTAAATGTGTGCCACCATGCCTGGCATTTGTATGTGTGCTCTGGAAATCAAACTCGGGTCCTCATGCTTGCAATGCAGGCCTTCACTGGCCAAGCCACCTCCCCCTACCCTAGGTCTTCTCATGTTTGTTTCTGCACAGACTTCTCATGATGATCAGAGAGAGTTCCTGTATAGTCCCAATCAGAATTTTAATATTATGTCTTGGTAATGTCAGTAATTAACACTGAGTAAACATTTATTTTGTCAAACATTTCCCAAATGCTCATTATTTCCCTTAATGTTCTCAGATTTAGAATAGGAGGTGGCAGGTAGTATTCTCTAACACACGCACGCACACATAGAAAGATAGTCATTTCCCCCTAATCATAGCAGCTGATATTATATCCCAGAGCATAGATTTGGAAGACACGCTAGGGAAGTTAATGACTTAACCAAAACTGTACAAATTGCACGTGGCAGAATCTAGATCTGCACTCAGAAACGTAAATCTCCAGAGTTCTTATTACTCTCTGTAAACATACGGTATTACAGATGGTGAAAAGTGAGAAACTTCTCTTGGGTACTATATCCTGATGAAGGGACTCTCTCTCTTTGCAGGGCGTTTTTTCTATCAGCGGCTGGTGGAGTTCATGGCCAGGTACTTGTAATTTTGGTCCCAATATCTTTATGTGCTGTGGCTCTTCCCTATGAATAGAGTTGTCACTTTCACTTACCACCCTTTAAAAATGTAATCACTGTCAAGGTAGAATACGCCTGATAGAGACCAAGTGTGGTAGCACAGAGGCAGGAGGATCTCTGTGAGTTCCAGGATAGCCTGATCTACAAAGTGAGTTCTAGGACAGTCAGGGCTGTTAGAGGGCAAAGAACTCTCAGGAAGTATAGTTCATGTTATTCTTTCCCTGTTCAAAACATGTCCTAGATTAGGTGGTCAAATTCCTCTTATTTTCAGTGGGCCAATCCGAGCCTACATCCTTGCCCACAAAGATGCCATCCAGCTTTGGAGGACACTGATGGGACCCACCAGAGTATTTCGAGCACGCCACATGGCCCCAGATTCAATTCGTGGGAGTTTGGGCCTCACTGACACACGAAACACTACCCATGGCTCAGGTGAGTCTAAACCTCTCATCCACAGCCACAAATGAGGAAGGATGTCTTAGGGCAGGTGAGTAAGCCATGTGGGGAGATTGACAGCCAGCAGTCCCTCCATGGAGCTTTTGTTCCATATGTTTCTGGCCCTTTATAGTTGTCTGAGCCATGTGACCTGTGAGCTTTCTTTGTATATCCCAGTCCTGAGTGGTTGCAGTTTCTGAACCTGGTGCTGAGACTGTCTTTCCTGCCTCCACTCTGCATTCCCTGAGATAACCCTTCTCTCTCATTTTATTTTAAGACATGGTCTTGCTTTGTTTCCTAAGCTGGTCCCAATCTTTCAGTCCTCCTGCCTCAATCTCTTAAGTAGCTCTTCTCTCCCTTTCCTCTCCTCACAGACTCCGTGGTTTCTGCCAGCAGAGAGATTGCAGCTTTCTTCCCTGACTTCAGTGAGCAGCGTTGGTATGAAGAGGAGGAGCCCCAGCTGCGCCATGGTCCTGTGCACTACAGTCCAGAGAAAGGCATCCACTGTGCAGCTGCTACAGGAAGCCCCAAACCAACCTAGTAAAGTCCTGTCAGTCCCTGAGGACAGGTGGCAGTGTCCAGCCTTTTGTCTTCGGGTCAGGGAATCGTGGGCATCACCTGCCCAAAGACCTAGCATGTCACAGCCCAGCTGCTGTAGTCTGCCTCTTCTGTGGGAGAGTCTTGGGTATTTGGGAAGGATGGTGACTCCTCTTTGTGTGTGTGTGTGGACTGAGATAGGGTTTCTCTCTGTAACATCTCTGGCCATCCCAGAATTGGCTTTGTGACCAAACTGGCCTTGAACTCACCGAGATGCACCTGCCTCTGCTTCCTGGGTGCTGGGATTAAAGGCATTCGCCACCACTGCCAGGTGGCTCTTCTTTTTGCAAATGACTGTCCTCCTTCCTCAAGAAGGAGCCTGCCTATCGACTAGCAGTGACTGTGTAACCAATAGCTGATCTGACTCTTTAATAAATTCTGTGCTACTGAATCCTCCAGGCTGGCAGCACTTGTGTACAAGCTTTCTCTCTTGTTCATTGGAGTTGTTGCATCTGCCCTGAAGGCAGGTTTCTGGTCTGTCCTAACTGAAGAGAGAATCGTGTAAGAATCTCTCAGTGGGGTGATTATGTAGCACATAAATGCACCCATTCACCAAGTTGAGTGTGGACTCAAAACCATGCTGTGGACCTATGCACAGGCTTCCTGGAGGAAGAGGTACTTTTCCTTTGAACCAAGGTGCCTCTGCCAGTGCTTGTTTTGCCTCCACTATACCAGCACGACTGCTAACACATTACCGATTACAGCAAGGGGCAATGACAAACAATGGGGATTATTCCTTTGTCTCTGCTTGCTGCCTGGTTGCCTCTGTTGCTTTGCACCTCTGGGTGCCTCTGCAGCTGTATTCATCTGGTGAATCAATTTTGGTCTTTAGTCGAGTTTATGAAGCTTCTGCCTATGTCTGGGATAAAGATTCTGGGATGTGGTGGCATATGACTTTACTGCCAGCACTCAGAAGATAAAGGCAGGTGGATCTCTGTAAGTTTGACGGCATGCCGGCATTGGTGGCACACACCTTTAGTCCCAGCACTCGGGCGGCAGAGGCAGGAGGATGTCTCTCCATGAGTTCGAGGCCAGCCTGGTCTACAGAGTGAGTTCCAGGACAGCCAGGCTACACAGAGAAACCCTGTCTCTAAAAAAAACAAACAAAAAAAAAAAAAAAAAAAAAAAAAAGACAACAAACCTGCCATTATCTGAAATTCAAAGCCAAGATCCAGCCAACACATCCAGGCCTGAGATACAGCTAAAAAACTAAGGTGTGATCTACCATCAAACCCACTGTTCTAGACCATTCCATTCAACACACAGGTACAGCTCCAAACCCAAATTCCTAGTTGGTACACTCTATACAGGTCAATATCCCAAATATATAACTTCATAACACTTGTGGCTTAAATTGTACTCCCTATCCCTATTTATCAGTTGAGTTCCTGTTTCCAAATGTGAGTTTATTTAGAAGTAGTTATGCACCCTGTCTTAGTGTTTCTACTGCTGTGAAGAGGCACCATGACCTCAGAAACTCTTATAAAGGAATATATTTAATGAGGTGATGTAGCTGAGTGTTTTTCTCTGTCCAGCTGGTCCCCCCTGGACCAGTTTCTCTCCTGCTCTCAGGTCCCTCAGCTGATTATAAAACACTCAGAGGCTAATATTAATTATAATTATTTGGCCAATGGCTTACGTATACTACTGACTAGCTCTCACAATTAAATTGGCCCATTTATATTAATCTCTATATTGCCACGAGGCTGTGGATTACCAGTGATGATCCAGCATGTTATTCCTTCAGCAGCTACCTGGCATCTCCCTGACCCTGCCTTCTTTCTCTCTGTATCTCCCGCCTAGCTATATTCTCCCTGGCCATTGGCCAAATCAACTTTATTTTTCAATCAATAAGCAACATATATTCACAGCATCCAGAAAGACATCCCATATCAGGGCGGCACACATTTTCCGAGGTGTAGTCCACAATCATGGTGGGACAAGGCAGTGTGCAGGCAGACACGGTGCTGGAGAAGGAGCTGAGAGGCTACATCTGGACCATCCGAGAGCAGGAAGTAAACTTTCTCACTGGGCATGGCTCAGGCATGTATGAGCCTGCCATCACTGTGACTCACTTCCTGCAACAAGGCCACACCTACTTCAGCAAGCCCTCACCTAACAGTGCCACTCTCTTTGGGGGCTGTTTTCTTTCAGGCCACCACACACCCCAATGAATAAGTAGATAATGTAAAGCTTAATATTGCTTTAAAGCAGATGAAACAAGATAAAAGTCAGACCAAATCAGATTGGCCAGTTAGAAACATACTCAAATGGATGAGTCTACACCGAAACAGATGAAGAAACCAGGTTAGAACTCCAATGGGACAAGACTAACAAATTAGATGAAAGCAGTTCCAGATAGACCCGGCCAGACACAGGGAACAAATCAAAACTGTTGGGTTCAGAGCTGAACAAGAAGGCAGGGGTTTTTGTTTTGTTTCTCTTTTGGTTTTTTGAGATGGGGTTTGTCTGTATAACAACCTTAGCTGTCCTAGAACTAGCTCTTGAGATCAGGCTGGCTTCAAACTCACAGAGATCTGCCTGTCTCTGCCTCTGGGTGCTGAGATTAAAGGCATCCACCACCACTGCCCAGCTAAGAAGGCAGATCTTGAGAGCTTCTGACAGAGACTCCAAGGGTAAGGCCCTCAGTCAAGAACTCGGTTTTTGCTTGGCAGCCCACAACTGTCTGTAACTCCAGTTCCAGAGGATCTGGAGCTCTCACACAGACAGACATGCAGGCAGAACATCAATACACACAAAAAAATTTTAAAAAGAGCTCAGCTATCTGTAACCTTGCATTCCCTCATGGGCATTGTTTGGTTGGTAATATGTCATAGATGATGGTTATGTCATATTTTGGGGTTATATTTTTCTGTTGGAATGAGTTAGTCTTAACTTTCTCTTTCTGAGTCTGCTGGGATATTGTTTTCTCTGACTCTTTCTAAAGAAATATCTGTATGAAATTCAGCTCCAGGAACTGGGGGTGCCTGGTGTGGAGTAGGGGAAGAGTTTCTGAAACAGTCCCATTGTGTCTGTGTGCCAACAGGACCTAGGGTGGGGATGGACACAGCCCCAAGGTGACCAGATGGAGCCCAAACCTTGGTAACCCCAGGATTCTATGAGCCTGCTGGAGACAGGATGTCAGGCTTTAGATCCAGGGAAGCCTGTCTACTAACTGAAGGCCGTGGTTAGAGCCATAGATCTAAAGTAACCTCTGAGACCACTCTAGTCTTACAGTGACCTCATCCCCTCAATGCCCTTAGAGACCTCTGCAGCCAAAGCTGCAGTCCCTCAGAGGAGCCTCAGCATATTGATGCACAAGCTTGGGCCCTGCACTGACTGAGGCCACTGCCTTGCAGTCCGGATGCCAGGGTGCTGTCTGGTGATGAAGGCACCAGAGGCCTGGTATTCCTGTCATCTGTCCCCCACCACCGCCATGCTCTCTGGCCCAACAGTACCGACTCCCAAAGTTGTCCTCAGTTCTTCACACATGTGCTGTAGTATGCAGGTATGTGTAGGCATGCAGACAAACACATGTACACACGCACAAGAAATGAAAAACAATTTTTAAAAGAGAAAATATGAGGGGCTGAGATCGAAGAGATGGCTCAGAGCTTAGGGGCCTGACTGCTCTTCCAGAGGATCTGAATTTGATTCCACATGGCAGCTCACAACGATCTGTAACTCCAGTCCCAAGGGATCTGATGCCTTATTCTGGCAGACAAGACACACACACACACACACACACACACACACACACACATATATATATGAGACAGGGTTTCTCTGTGGCTTTGGAGCCTATCCTGGAACTTGCTCTGTAAACCAGGCTGGTCTCAAACTCAGAGATCTGCCTGCCTCTGCCTCCTGAGCACTGAGATTAAAAACATGCACTACCACTGCCTGGTCAGATAAATTTTAATTTAAAAAGTTTAAAACACATTGATTGAGTTGGTCATGGTGGTACCTTTAATCCCAGTACTTGGGAGCAGAGGCAGGAGCCCAGCCTGGTCCACCCAGTGAGTTTCAGGACGTCCAGAGCTACAGAGATACTGTCTTGGAAAACAAAACAAAAAACACTTGCTATTCTTGCAGAGGACCCTGGATTTAGTTCCCAGCACTCACATCTGGCAACTTGGAACTGCCTATAACTCCAGTTTCAGGGAATCTGACCTCTTCTGGCCTCTGCAGGTATCAGCAGGACATAATTTGCAGATGTATATGCATGTATATGTATCCACTCACTCGGGCACACACACAAAATAATAAAAAAAAATTTTCTTAGCTGTTTTTTGCTTGCTTTTTTGTTTTTCAAGACAGGGTTTCTCTGCGTAACAGCCCTAGCTGTTCTGGAACTCGCTCTGTGCCAGGAGTCCAGCTCCAGTGGGGTTCTTGCTCTGAAGAAAGGATGTCTGACTAGCAGTTGTCTTTCAAACCGATGGCCCAGACTAGCTCAGGCTGCCTTTATTTGTAAAGGTTCTAATTCAGTTAGCACAAGTCGTCTCAAATCATTTCTCTTTCATCATTTTACAAGAATCATTAACATTTTAGTTTCTCTTCTTCCCACTCCATTGATGTCATTGACCTTTACCCCATATCACTAGATAACAAGCCAAATGTTTACATCTAGCTAGGCACATCTTACTCATACTGTGCTCTGGCCGGCAGGAAACATGTGGTTACAAAGTAAGAGATTTGAGCCTGGTGATGAGTTCTTAACAATATGACATCAGCTGAATATATTGTGATACCTAGAACATCATTTTTTCAGGTGTATACCAATTTTTGAGTACTCTGTTACCCTTATTGTATGGATTTTGGTTATAATCTGATTCATTATAAGTTCTTAAAATAATAATGATTAATACCTAACTCTTTATTAAGACTAAGTTTATTCTTCCTGGCCATTTCTACATGTACTTTTCTTTTAAAGGAACTGGGAGTTTCAGATTACTTTCTTGATTCTTTGATATTGGAAAAGTAACTGAGTGTTCATGTCCTGGTGCCAGAGAGATGTGTGACCTTTCGTGCCCTAATCTCTTTTTCCTTCTGTGTTCCTATAAGGTTTTTAAGGTCATCTTTTAAGAAACCGTTTTCCAAGTTCTTAAGTTCTTTGGAATATATTTCTCTTTTTGGTATTGAGTGAGCAATAATCATTAACCTTAGTGAGTTCCTCCTGCTTATTCAGGGTGACTACAAAGGCAGCCAGGGACAACTGGAAAATCTGTTTCTATAACAGATCAGAGAAATTCAGTTTTTCTGTAGAGACCTTTTGTTCCCAGTAAACTCAGGCATCTACTAACAAGACAAAACTAAGAGTTAGCATAAGAATACACATAGCAAAAGTTAGAGAAGCCTGAAACCCATGAGCTCCCTAAGATCAGCGAAGGAGTCTGCAGGATTGTATCCATAGGTCCTTGCCAAATGGATGGGATTCTCCAAAAGACCTTGCCGTCTAAGGAGCACCATTTTTAACACACATATGTGCTGTTCCCAAGGTTGATAGCATGGCTTCCACCAGCTCTGCAGACCAGGCTGGCCTCAAACTCAGAGAGAATTGCCTGCCTCTGTATCTCAAGTGCTGGGATTAGGGAGTGTGCCACCACTGCCCAGCTAATATATGCTTTTTTGGTTTTGGTTTTGTGTGTTTTTGGCGGGGAGGAATGTGCCTCTTACCCTGATGCCTTACAAATACTTCCTAATGGGACAGCTACACCTTCTTTCTCTCAAACCACACACACACACACACACACACACACACACACACACACACACACACACACAAAGTACAAAAATCATAGCTTACACATGAACTCAGAGAGCCCTGCAGAGTTAAAGACTGAAAGAAAATGAAGCCATTGAGAAGTTTCCTTCACCACATTTATTATTTTTGGAATCCAGAGACAGGTCAAGGCAGGCCTAATTCTCTGCCTGAGGTGCATTTTTCTGAAAATAGTCCTCAATTTTCTGGCCAATTTTCTTAAACTTTTCACCAATCTTCTGCCCACCTCTTCGGAAGAATTCAGCAATCCGGGAAACTTTATTTACCGGCTGGGGTTGTGTCCCAGGCTGTGTACCAGGAAGAGATGGGTTCCTTGTGAGGCTGGCCCCAGGGTACCCAAGGTCCTCCCCATCTAGACCACACTCATGGACATTCCCAGAGCCTCTGGGCCCTAGTTCAGCCATTGGAATATGTAGCTGGATCCTTAACCCTGATAAAGGATTGGAACACTGCGGTCTGGGAAAGGAAAGAGGCTCCCTGGCGTCTGAGTGTGTGTACCCTGGAGGGTGCTATCAGCATTAGCAGGGCTCAGAATACCAGTGGGGCATGTTACAACCCAAGTGGTAAGGTCTTCAGCCTGAGACCTGTTAAGAGGCCTGAATCTACATCAATCACAAATTCTGGCTAAAAAACAAAGGTTTGTTTAGTTTTTGTTTGTTTGTTTGGTTGGGTTTTGTTTTTGCTTTTTTGAGACAATGCTTCATATGTACCCATGTCCGTCCTTGAACTCTATGTAGATAAGGCTGGTCCAGGGCCCATAGAGAGCCTCCTGCCTCTGCCTTCCAAGTAAGAGGCAAGCTTGAGAGTCACTGCTCTAAGGGAGGGTAGAACCAGTCTTGGAGTTGAAGTTCAGGCACAAGGGGGACCAAGGGGATAGAGAGGAGCTTTCTCTGCCCTGGACAGGAGGAGGCAGTAGCCCATCCAAGGGATGTTCCATGTCCTATCCCCACATCACCCCCTGCGTCCCACTTACCCCTTGACAGTCGATGTCAAAAGACTCTGTGTCCTGGTTCAGGATGACTGTCCCCACACACCTCTTCACTATCTGAGAAGAGGAAGCTCAAGGTCAAACTAGAACCCATTTGCCATAATCCTAAACCCCAGCCCACTGGATGGGAATATTCTTTTAGGACTCCTCCTTTAGTTCTTCAGGAGGCACCCACCAACCCGCCCAGATCTCGCTCTGCCTTACCCCATGTTCCTTGAAGTTACATTGCTCGGGTATCTGATATATTGCCTTCTCGCACACTGTCTCCTTCACCCTGAAGTTCACATACTTTGGGGTATCTGGGTCTTCATCCTGGTCATGGGAGAAAGCAGGGAGACTATAGTCTTGGGCTCATTCTCAACTTCAAGGATCAAACTTCCTGACAGCCACTAACAGAAGGGCCTTCCAACATTACACACTGGTGCGGAAGGAGGTCTAGTGCTGGGGTACAGAGGAGAAGAGGAGCCCCTTCTTTCCTCCCCACACATACAATGAGTAGGAATAGCCCTCAGCCAGCTACAATGAAGAGCGTCTCCCTTCTGGAAGGGAGAGGGAAACCAGGACCTTCCTAGGGGGATCAGGCACATCCTTTGGGACCTCAAGGCTAGGCAAAATCCCTCATTGGATATGAAAAACACTTAGAGCAAAGAAAGCCAATTCCTGAGAATAAAGATTCCACCCTGTCCCGGGAATGGAGGTCCCAGGCATCATTAGGATGGGGTTGAGGGCACTTCTGCCACAGCAGGTATTCCAAGGCTGAAAGCTGTCAATCTGGAAGGAGACACAGATCCAGGGAGAGACCACACTAAAAGGGGGAGATGCCTTGAATTAGAGCTGCTCTCCTCAACCTCACCCATGGGGGCTGAGAATCCATGTCCAGAAATCGGTAGAGATTGGTGTCCAAGGACTGCTGGTTGTAGTCATCCACGGCACGGAGCAGAACCTCCCTGGAGCTAAAGGTCTTAGAGGTGGCTAAAGGCAACACCAAGCCCAGCAGCAGCAGCAATAGCGGCCATCGCAGGGAAGGGTTGTCCCTCTGGGTTTGCATGGTCCCAGAGACTGCCTCCTCCAGACAACAGGGGCCTCCTTTATGCTCAGCCTGAACCTGATGCAAAAGCACAAGCAGAAGCCTTCCTGCCCCACCCTGCCCCTGGCTGCATGCCAGGGTGTGGGCTGGAGCTTGCTTCAGACTCTTCAGGCTCTGGGCAGTGAGTGAAGTAGGCCTGGCATGCCAAATGAAATAATTTCCCCATCTTCTTGAGATGGCCTTGGCTTCTCCTGGACCCCAGGGGGACTGTCATATCTAGTATTGCTCAATGGGGTACAAATCCCGAGAAAGGAAGAGTCAGTGGCTATCCTAAGTCTGTCTACTCCTTGGGAATGGATCTGGATTTAATGTGCATTGCTGACTCTCAGTGGACATGTGGCCTTTGATGATAAATGACAGTGGCCATCCCACCCAGAGAACCACCCTCCCAAGGAAGAAGTTTCCCCTGCCATTCAAGACCATAACACCTTGCTCTTTGACAGCTGAAGGGTTTGGAAGCACAGGGCCAAGATGGGGTGGACACTGGCAATCAAGCACTACCAGCTGAAGCCATCCATGGCATGAACCATGGCTTCCTAGACACATCACTAGGTCCACAAGCCACAGCAATGGCACTCTCTACTGGATCCTTCTCAGCTGTTTTCTCGGGATAAAAATGTTCCTATCCTCCTACAGATGTGGCCTTTAGCCCAAGTCCACAAAAGGCCATCTAGACTGAATGAGTCAGAATTCCTATTTCTCTCACACTTAAACTCCTGCCTTTTCTGGATCAAGTGACTACTCTCAAATTGTGTTTCTGTTCATGGAGGCTTAGGTTATCTCTCTGTCCCCTGGACCTGCCCCCACCCTATCATCTTTGCCTTGCCTCTTGCCCATGTCTCCTCCAATGGCTGTTTTCTTAACATTGAGGTCTTGAGGGTTGCATTTAGGGCCTATTCTGTCCCCAGGATTGAGGTCTTCCCTGAACTCCTGGTCCTCCTGCCTCCAAACCTCTAAAATGCTGGTGTTGCAGGCATGAACCATCACACTAGCTTTTTGCTTGTCTTCTTTAATTAGTGAGTTCATGCATGTGTGCACTTTTGTGTGTGTGCAAGCATGTGCAAGCATGTATGTGTCCACCTCCCAAGTGCTGGGATTACAGAGGGGCAACCACATCCTGTTTAGCTTGGTTGATTATACTTCCTGTTTGGAAGACACACAATCTTCATCCCCAAATGTCAAATGCATATGAAGCAATGAGCCATTGTGAAATAAAAGAGTAACAGGGGCCAGGGAATGGTTCAGTGGGTCCACACAGCATACAAGCAAACACTCTCACTTGAGTGCAGTCGCGCGCGCGCGCGCACACACACACACACACACACACACACACACACACACACGGGAAAATAAACTTTTTTGTTAGAGTTTTTTGTTGTTATTTTTCCAGACACCATTTCTCTGTGTAGCCCCGGCTGTCCTAGCACTCATTCTGTAGCCCAGGCTGGCCTCGAACTCACAGAGATCCACCTACCTCTGCCTCCCGAGTGATGGAATTAAAGGGGTGTGCCACCACTACTCAGTGAAATAAATTAAATATATTTTAAAATTCCCAGCACTCATCAGAACATGGTAGCACACATCTTTAATCCCAGCACTCAGGGGGCAGAGGCAGGTGGATCTCTGGTTTACAAAGCAAGTTCCTGGACAGTCGTGGCAACACGGGAAAAAAACCAGTCTTGAAAAAGAACAAGAAGAAATGTCTTAGCCAGACATGGTGGCACACACCTTTCATTCCAGCATTCCGTAGGCAGAGGCAGGCAGGTCTCTGTGAGTTCACGTAGCCAGTTCCAGGCCAGCCAGAATTACACAGCGAGACTTTTCTCAGAATACAAAAACAAAGCCAAAAAAATGTAAGGCATCAATCGTTACTGCAAATTAGACCCTATGGCCAAATACAGTTGCACCAATTCACAGGTGCAGTGTTCATCCACCGGGTAACATGTCAAACAACACTACATGTGAGGCAAAAAAAAAAAAAAAAAAGCCAAAATTAAAGATTCTGCACCTGTCTGTTTAAAATGCACATTATATACATAATACAAATATGTATATGCATTAGTAAGTAGGGAGTGGGAATCCACAGCCGAAGATGTTTGAAGTAATTTACAAAATTTGTTAAATTATCTAAAGGTTTGTGTGTGTGTGTGTGTGTATGTGTGTGTGTGTGTGTGTGTGTGTGTGTGTGTGTGAACTCATGCATGTGAGTGCAGTTTCCCATGAAGGCCAGCAGCACTGGACACACCTGGAGCTGGAGTTAACAGGTGTTGTGAGCCACCTAACATGGATGCTGGGTCCTCTGCAAGAGCAATTCCTGCTCTTTACCACTGAGCCATTCCTCCAGCCCCTGTTAAATCACAGCCAGGCGTTGGTGGCACACACCTTTAGTCCCAGAACTCTGGAGGCAGAGACAGGTGGATTTCTGTGAGTTCAAGGCCAGCCTGGTCTACAGTGTGAGTTCCAGGACAACCATGACTGTTACACAGAAAAACCCTATCTCAAAAAAACCAAAACAAATAAATAAAATATAAATAAAAAGTTAAAGCTGGGTGTTGGTGGAGCACGCCTTTAGACCCAGCACTGGGGAGGCAGAGACAGGTGGATTTCTGTGAGTTCGAGGCCAGCCTGGTCTACAGAGCTAGTTCCAGGACAGGCTCCAAAGCAATATAGAGACACCCTGTCTCGAAAAAACCAAAAAAAAAATGTTAAATAGAGGTGTCAATCAAAACAAATTTTGTACCTTACAATTTTACTGCATATAAATTTTAAAACTATTATAGACTGGCACGATAACTTGGCAGGTAAAGGTACTTGCTTCCAAGCCTGATTATCTGAGTTCAATGCCTGGAGCCCACATGGCAGAAGAAAAGAGCCAACTCGTGCAACTTCTTACTTCCACACCTACTATGGCATGCACACGTGGGCCACATGGGCACGCACACACATACATAAACTAAATCTAACAAAAATTATTTTTAAAAGACGTCTATTTTCATTTTATGTGTATGAGTGACAGTCTACACACACACACCCTTGCACACAAATGCCCCCACAAATGCACACACATGTGCACCACACGTGTACCTGAGGCAGAGGAAGGAATCAAGTCCCCTGGAACTAGGTTATACATGATTGCGATCTGCTCCTCGGGTATTGGAAACTGAACCTGGGTCCTCTGCAAGAACAGCATGCACCCTTAACTACTGAGCCATCTCTCCAGCCCCATAGAAAGTTTAAAAAAAACCACAATGGACTGGAGAGATGGCTCAGCAGTTAAGAGCACTGGCTGCTCTTCCAGAGGACTCAGATTCATTTCCTAGTACTCACATGGCAGCTCATAACCTTCTGTAACTCCAGTTCAAGGGAACCAGCTGACCTCTTTCCATGAGCACTGTATGCACATGGTACACTGACATACATGGTGATATATACATACATGCAGGCACAACACCCATACATGTTTTTTAAAAAAAAAAAAATCACAAGGCAAGCAAGATGGCTCAGCAGATAGACACTTGCTTCCAAGCCTGATAACCTGAGTCCAGTCCCTGAGACTCAGATGTAGAGAAACAACTCCCAAACGTTATCCTCTGACCTTCACATGTACATCATAGCATGAACACATGCATAGACACACACATTCAAATAAATTAACGTAGTTTTTCTTTGCTTGTTTGTTTTGTATTTTTGTTGTTTGAGACAGTTTCTTTGTGTAACAGTCCTACTGTACTGGAACTCACTCTGTAAGCCCGGCTGGCCTTGAACTCACTGAGATCCACCTTCTCTGCCTCTCTAGTGCTGCGATTAAAGGTGTGCACCACCACTGCCTGGCTAATGTACATGGCTAGGCAAGAGGATGGGCCAAAGCAATGGAGGGGTCTAGAGTCCATGAGGCAGATTCTGGTCCCAGCTCCAGGATGGACTGACATATGCCTTTGAGGCCTGAAATACCTCTTGGCATCAGATGCCTTGGGACACTCAGGGGTTCAGACAGGCCAGGGCGGCAGCTTGGGTGAAAGTTACTGATTGCACACTCAGCCCTGGGAAGGCGAAGGAGAAGTGAGCCTCTGTGCAACCTGGTTTCGCAGTGCAGGTGTTGCTCCAGTCGCCTCTTGGTCAAGCAGGCTTTGCACATCAGGCCCTTCATAGCAGCAGAAAAAGGGACAATCCAAGGACATCAAACCCCATACTGCTCTGCTGGTTCCTTCACTGGAAACTCGGCATGATGGATGGTGCACACCTTTAATGCCAGTACTTGGGAGGCAGAGGCAGGTGAATCTCTTGTGTTCAAGACTAGATTGGTCTGCAGAGCCAGTTCCAGGATAGCCAGGGCCACACAGAGAAACCCTCTCTTGATATACATAGATAGATAGATAGATAGATAGATAGATAGATAGATAGAGTCACCTGGGGAAAGGGCCTCTGATAACGTTTAAGAGGCTCTCCTGAAGTACATGCATTGAAAAGGGAAACCCCTCCACAAATGTAAATGACTGTTTCACGGGTTCCACCCCAGACTGAATGAAAAGAGCAAACTGAGCACTGTGCATCCATAGAGATGTTTCTGACTCAACAGACATTCCGTCCTCTGTGAGTTCAAGCCCAGGCTGGTCCACATAATGAGTGCCAGGTCAACCACAAATACACAATGAGAACCTGAACTAAAAAAAAATAAAGGGTGGGTGTCTCACTATTTGCAACTGAAACCTACTGGCAAAGGGAAAATCAGCCCTGTGGGATGGAGTGTCACTGGGTTTATCTACCTTACTCCAGGGCAGACCCCATGCCCAGATGCCCAGAAGTAGTTAGCCAAATACAAAATGAAACTCAATATTTTTGTGAACTTTTTGGTTTTATTTTGCTTTGTTTGAACTTTTGTTTTGTTTTTTGTCTTATTGGTGTTTTGCTTGTTTGATTTTCTTTTTGCGTGTTTTTGTGGGGCTTTTTGTTTTTGTTTCTTGAAAGAGAGAACATAAAGTTGGTGGTTAGGAAAGTGGGGTGGATCTGGGAGGAAGTGGAGGAGGGGAAGAACATGATCAAAACATATGGTTATGAAAAATATTTAAACTATTACACTGTAATAAAAAGGATAAAAGCTGGGTGTTGGTGGAGAACACATTTAGTCCCAGCACTGGGGAGGCAGAGGCAGGTGGATCTCTGTGAGTTCAAGACCAGCCTGGTCTACAAGAGCTAGTTCCAGGACAGGCTCCAAAGCTACAGAGAAACCCTGTCTCAAAAACCAAAAGGAAAAAAAAAGAAAAGAAAACAACAAAAAAAAGAAACAACAAAGACATATTTTTCAAGCCAGGTATAGTAGCTGTCAACTTTAATCCCAGCACTTTTGAGCAGAGGCCAGGCTGATCTACATAGTGGGTTCAAAGACTCCAGAGCCACATAGTAAGTCTCAAAAACAAAACAAAACAAAAATCAGAAAAATATTTTCCACTGGGCAGAGGGCTTGCTCATCACGGGTAAACCATAGAGCCCTATAATCTCAGCACTCACTTTGGAAGCAGAAGCATGTGTAAGTCACAGGCCTGGGCCTTCCTTCACTCACCAACAGGAAATACCAGTTGACCTCTGGAAAGGGAAGAAGAAAAGGTGGGTGGGGTGTGGGGTTGGAAAGGGATGGGCCTTGGGAGCCTTGGGCACCAGATACAGAACTGCCCAAAAGAGATGCTTGGAGTAAGTCTCCAGTGAGTTATCCACTCTCTGGGGACAAGAAAGCCTGTGTGGCTAGTGCCAACCATGATAGAACCTAGCCAAGTCTCTATGCTCAAAACAGCCAGTAAGTGATAACTCAGATGCATCCATCTGTCCCCAGGCCACATAACCTGGCCAGAAAGAGACTCACAAGGAGTCAGAGAGCTAGTGACATGCTCTTGCCACCAAGCCTGACAACCTTTGTGAAAGGAGAGAACCGACTCCACAAGTTAATTCTCTAACCTCCACACGTGCCCCTTGGCCACATACATACACATACGCACATATACTTACACACATACACTCACACACACAAACACACTCATATACACACATACACATACACACTCACACAACACACTCATGCACACTCATACACACAAATACACACTCACACACATACATACACAAACACACACACTCATACACATACAAATAAACTGAATTTAAAAACAATTTTAGGCAAGGCATGGTGGTGCATACCTTTAATCCCAGCACTCCAAGGACAGAGGTAGGGGGATCTCTTTGAGTTTAAGGCCAGCATGGTCTACAGAGCATCCCAGGACAGCAGAGTGAAACCTTGTCTCAAAACAGAATAGTCAATAAAACAAGAAAAAACGGTTCACTGGAGCAGTTGAGAGGGCACCAGTAAGGTAAGCTCACTGGGTAATAACAAGGCAGAGGTCACTGGAGCCTCTGGCCAGGCTGGCCCTCAGAGTTACTGTAGAGAGCACCCAGAAAAGGACCCATTTCCTGGAGGCAGCTGCACACATGGCTCCAGGTGGCCCTTGCCACTTGAGGGGCCTCAAGCTGAAGAGGTACTCATGCTAGCTAACACCTTTCAGTTCAGGCTTAATCCAGTTCTTAAATTTCTGACCACACACACAAAGGCACAGGCGCAGGCACGCATACACACTGAGCGGAGGCCAGGCACAAGTCCATTCTGCTTCATGACGCCATGAATGAGCAGGGGGCACATTGGATGGAACAGGAACTTCCCAGACCATGCTCCATGCAGCAGGATTCTGGGTGTAAAGCGTCCATCACTGAGGACCTCCCTTGCTGCTTCTCAGCCTCTCAATACACCGCTCATGAAAGAGCCTGAGCCACAGAAAGGGAGACTCTCTGCCTCATTAGCCCCTTGTTTCCTCAAATCTGCTCCTTTCCACAAAACATGCCTAAAAGATGGCAAAGGGTCCCGTCTCAATTCCCTAAGAGGAAGGCATTGCTCAAGAATACAAGGGGCGGGTCATAGGTACCAGGACTCCCGCCCCCACCTGGCCATCCCCCATTCCCTCCCACAAAGCACCCCACCTAATGTGAACGTTTGTCAACCAGCTACGGGCAGATGAGGAAAGAGAGGAAGGACCAGGGGACAGAAGCGAGCCCCAGGAAACCATGTCATCCACCAAAGCCCAAGGATTGAGAAAGGCAAGGGCGCAGTGAAGACACCAGTGAGCCCAGGTTCCTGGTCCCCCGCTCCTCCTTGCCCTCCCTCTTCTAAGTGGGGCAGGGATATAGCACTCAAGAGAGGTTATAAGAGTGCTTAGCGGCTTCCCAGGACTTTTAGGAGAGCCCAGAAAACTCAGCTCTTGGTGGGTGTAGTGATCGGGAACCAGAGTCGTGATCGCCTTGAGCCAGGAGGCTCATCTACCTACACAGCAAGATCCTGTTTGGGGAATGCATGAGGAGAGGAGAAAGAAGAGAAAGAGGAGGGAAAGGAATCAGAAGGAAGGAGGGAAAAGAGAAGGAACAAAGAGCCCTGTCAGATAGTCTTGCCCGTACTTCAGAACCTACGCGGCTCCCTGTTGACCTCCTTTCATGCCCACAGACCTCATCACCTTTGCCCACTGGAGAATCACGTCTCCCGGAATTTCCACTGCTACACAATACCTTTGCTGAAGTTATATGAGTATCGTGTCACAGCCTCCATACTTAGGTTAGTGTGAGGCAAGTAGGGGACACTGGGGACCAGCAAGAGAGTGTACCGTATTTAGACTTTCTTTTTCATGACAGAATTGAACTCAGAGCCTCACCCATGCTCAGCAAGTGAAGACTTCTGGAAAGCCTGCACACTGAACGTGTTGTTTTCTCTGGCTAGCACCTTGAATGGGTGGACTATGACAAAACAGACCGGCAGTGCTTAAGGTGCTGCCATGAAAGATAAATGGCCTGAAAAAAATTCACAACATGGCTGCAGCCCGCAGCCTTTAATCCCCGCACTCAGGAGGCACAGACAGTCGGGTGTCTGTGAGTTAGAGGCCAGCATGGTCTACAGAGAGAGTTCCAGGACAATCAAGGAAAATTACATAAGCAGTGAAACCATGTCTTAAAAAACAAATCAAACCAAGCCAAACAAACCCCACTAAAAAAAACAAAAACAAAAAAACCAATACAGCTGTGGGGCTCCTAGCCCTGAGCATGTCCTGAAATGGGATCTGAACTCAGATCCCAGGAATCAGTGTACATTTATTTTCCCATTACATGAGATTAGCTTTCAGACCAAGACCTTCTGACTACAGCTGTCTCTTCAGTTAGCAACTCAATTCTTTAGCAAAGAACATTCACCAGAGGGAAAGGAGCGCCCTCTTGTGGTCTGCCTGGGTCCAGAGGAAAAAAAAAAAACCCTCAATCTCAGGAAAGGATGGACTATCCATCTCACCACCCCTAAACTTAACTCAGTCTATCTTTCCCAAGGAAGAGAAAGGAAGGGCAATGGCTCCGCAGAGACCTTTATAAGCCCACTGCCTTTGGGACATTTACGCATTTGGTCTTCATTCACTACACAAACACTTCTGTTTGCCATAAACCGGGCTTTAGGCTGTTGCTGGTCAGGCTGCCCCAAAGGAGCACCCAGCTGTCTTCTCCCCTAAGCCTGATTCCCACCCTGGAGGAGACAAAGGCTCTCTCTAGTATGTCCTCTCTAAAAGTTACATTTTATTCTTTTCGGAGCAGCTGGACAAACAAAATCAGAAGATTGGTACCCTGGGAACAAGGCTAAACAGATGTCTGGCAGGAAATGGTCAGCTGTTCTTCTGATGGGGGCTGCTGGATGAAGTAAGGCCAAGACCACAAATTGCCTGCTGAATTCAACATTAAAGGCCCCTGGAGAATGTGACAAAAAGCCCTTTCCATTCCTTCCTATGGAGTGGAGAAAGTGAATGTTTGACTAGATGGGGCTCAAAAGGAAATGAGATAAATTAGAGAGACAACTGAGGACAGGGTGTCCTTAGGACTATGAGTGCGTACTCTGTTACCGAGCCAGGTACTCCGCCATGGAGAAATAAGACAGAAAGGGAAAGAGTGTAACACCAGGCTGGCCTCAAACTCACAGAGACCCACCTGCCTCTGCCTTCCCAGTGCTGGGATTAAAGGTGTGCACCACCACTGGCCCGATCCAAATTTGTTTTTTGTTTTTTATACTATTTACACAAGATAGTAAGAAAATCATATAGCTCAGTGAACTCCCACAATTTGAAGCAACTCAAATTACCAGATCAACGGAATGTGGGGCTGAGACATGGGTCTGAGGTTAGAAGCACTGGCTGCTCTTCCAAAGGACCCAGGTTCAGTTCCCAGCACCCACATGGCAGCTCAACCATCTGTAATTCCAGTTCCAGAAGTTCTGACCTTCTCTCTTCTGAACTCAGCAGGCAACAGGCATGGTGTGGTGCACAGACACACATACAGGAAAAATACTTAAGACACATAAAGTTCTTTTTTAAAAAAGGAAAGGAAAAAAAGAAAGAAAAAGCAAAATAAAACAGAATGTACTTGGGATAGTAAGGCAGATAGACCATTGTGAATTCCAGGCCATCATGGTCTACATAGCAAGTAGCAAGTTCCAGGCCAGCCACAGTTACATAATGAAACCCTGTCTCAGGAAGAAAAAAAAAAAGTTAAAATAATAAATAAATAAAAGTTGGGCTGGAAAGCCAGGCAGGTGTTGGTGTTGGTGGTGCACACCTTTAGTCCCAGGAGGCAGAGGCAGGCAGTTCTCTGTGAGTTGTGAGTTCGAGGCCAGCCTGGTCTACAGAGTAAGTGCCAGGTCCAAAACAATACAAGGAAACCCTTGTTGGACTGGACATAGCTCAGACAATACTGCAAAAATCACACATACTATATTCAGGAGGTAGAGGAGGAAGATCATAAGTTCAATGTCACCCTTAAATAGGTAAGGAGTTCAAGGCCTGAGCTAGATATCTCCAAAAAAGAAAGGAAAAAGGGAGGGGCAGGTAAAGATCTCTCCATCAAGTCTGACAGCTTGAGTCTGACCCTCAGGACACTCATGACGGAAGGAGGCAGCTTCTGGTTCTATATGCACACTATTCATGCAAACAGAACGAATGAATAAATTAATAAATGAATGTAAAAGGAAGGAGGGAAGGAAGGAAGGTAGGAAGGAAGGAAGGAGGGAGACAGGAAAAGAAAAAGGGAAGGGGGAGGGAGCAGGCAGGCAGGTAAACCAAGGGAATCTATCCTCAAAGGCTGTACTCACTTCCTCTTGTCCCTGAGGCCTCAGGCTCAGGATGACCCAATTGGGCCAGCCTTCTAGCTCCTCAGACTTCTCCTTTCCCCAAGCCCACAGTGAATCTGATCCTGTTATCTCCATCTCCACACCCTTTGCTGACAAGTCCTAGCTAAACCCCTTATTGAGACCTAAACCATTCAAGAATTGTCTTTCTCAACCTGCAATGGCACACTTTTAAACCCAGCACTCAGGAGGCAGAGGCAGGTGGATCTCTATGAGTTCAAGGCCAGCCTGGTCTACAGAGCAAGCTCCAGGACAGGCTCCAAAGCCACAGAGAAACCCTGAAAAACAAACAAACTAAAAGAATTGTCTTCCTCCAACCTGGGTCCCTCACAGCCACTCCCAGTTACAACTCTGGCTCTCAGCCAGAGCCACATTTGTCCCCACCTGCAGCAGGCAGTCTAGGGAGCTCTTCTGCTTCGAGAGCTCTCCTACTCCCAAATGACCATTTTCTAGGAACTCACACCTTCCAGCTTCAGCTTCTCAGTCCCCTCTAGGAAGTCATCCTCCCCTCCCTATGGTCCTCTCCGTTTGCCCTTCTTCTTGGTCCTAACATCTTTCCACAAAAGACAACCATTACCGTGGTGATAATTTCATTACTCTAAGGATCCTTCTGGGCAAGATGAGAAAAGCCTTTAATCCCAGCACTCAGGAGGCAGAGGCAGGCAGATCTCTGAATTTGAGGCCAGCCTAGTCTACTACCTGGCAGGCTCCAGCCAAGCCAGAACTAGAGTGGGAAGATTAACTGCAGTGGCCTCCTTTGACTGAGACCACTTAATTGTACATATCTCTTGCCTTCTATTTAAGTTTTTCTAGACTGTACTTAATTTTATGTTATGTGTCTGTGTGTTTGCCTAAGGTACATGTCTTGCCTGGGTCTGAAGTTATGGACTGCCTTATCTAGAAGAGCAATCTGTGCTCTTAATCACTGAGCCCTTTCTCTACCCTCCTGCCCTTTATTTAGACCTACAGCCTAGTGGGACACGGTAACTCATACGTGGTATAATCCCAGGACTCTGAGATTGAGGCATAGGATAGCTAGAGTTTGAGGCCTGACCTACAGAGGGCAAGACTCATGGTTTCTTCGTTTCAAGCACTAAGCTTGTTCCAGCAAGCATGGGACAGGCTGGGCAGAGTTCAACAGGAGGGCATCTGCTTGGGAGTACTAAGCTCTGGGTTTACACCCCAGCACCACGGAGGGAAAACAAGTTCTAAATTCTTGTTGAATAAGTGAATTAATGAATGAATGAAACAACGGGGCTGTTAAGACAAGATTAATCTACACGACTCGGGAGAGAACAGAAAGTTTTCAGAACTAGAAGGGAGGAAATATTTAAAAAGGTGAGTAGAGTATCTGTTAGTATTCAGGCATCTGTACTGGCCTGTCCTTGGGGTTCTGACAGGGTACGCCTCAGCTACAGGCACTAAGAGCCACTGCCTGTGCACATTCACTGTGTTCCCTTTTAAAAGGGTCCTGCCTGCTTCCTATTTTTCTTTATCTCTCTTCCTCTCTGTCTCTTCCCCTCTCTTCCCTCCTCTCTCCTTTCCCTCTCTCCCTCTTTTCTTTCTTCTCTCCCTTGCTTCCCTTTCCTCTTTTTATGATCCTTTTCCCTAATTAAAAAAATAAAAAACAAAAACCTGCTCTGCTTGAACCCTGCCCCATGGCATCTTTCTTAAATTACAACAGTATCTGATTGGGGGAGGGGAGGGCCCTACAGAGGCCTCGTGAACTATGACAGCAGAGAGAGCTGAAGGGCCCTGGTTTCCGGAGAAAGAGGGGCTTCCTGGCACTGGAGGACTGTGAGCCAAAGAGAAGTTAAAGCTAAAGAGGAAGGTAGTTTACTGTAAAATAACCGGTTAGGCTGTTAGTCTATGACTGGGCATTATGAACTTGAGGCCAGAATAGTGAAATCCTATCTCAAAATAAAGCAAACAAATATGTTCTGCCTCTTTATCAATCCTCCCCTCCTGCTCATTGTTTATGATAGTGCATTACATGTTGTGTGACTAAACAATTTATATACTTTTTCATATATATTGTTCTGAATGTCTGCCTGCAGGCCAGAGGAGGGCACCAGATCTCATTATAGATGGTTATGAGCTACCATGTGGTTGCTGGGGATTGAACTCAGGACCTCTAGAAGAGCAACCAGTGCTCTTAACCTCTGAGCCATCTTTCTAGCCCCTAACCAATTTATTGAAACATTTGTGGGGGGGGGGTTGTTAGTTTGTTTGCTTTGTTTTTCAAGACAGGGTTTCTCTGTGTAGTCATGGATATCCTGGAACTGGTTCTGTAAAGCTGGCTAGCCTTAAACTCACAGAGATCCACCTGCCTCTGCCTCCAAAGTGCTGATATTTAATGCTTGCAACACCATGCCCGCCTTTTAAAAAAAAATTAACTACATTTGAAACACTTAAAAACTGCTTTTTGCTAAAAAGCATCAATCCTCTACAAGGCACCTAAAGCTGAATGAGAGCCTGGCATGTCTACTTCATGTTGTGCCTGGACAGACAAGTCACTGTCCTTCCTCTTCCTCTTGAGGCACCCTGGATTCCTGGAACGGCAGAACCTCACAGGGCAGACCCACACACAAACACAGAGAGGAAGGCGATTCTCCAGGAGGGTGGAACTGCCCTGGAGCAGAAGTAATCATCTTCCGGATTGGTCCCTCAGGGATGCCAATGGCAGATTAGCAATTTGCAGAATGCCTAACAGTTATGGGCAAGACCATATCTTGATCAGGATTGCTTACTCATGCATTCTTACCCTCCATTTAAACCTAAGGCACATATCAGTACCCCAAGACAGCCAAGGCCAGTGGGCTCCTTTGTACACATCTTCCCAGCTTGGCATATTGACTAAGTCTCTCTCTGCATTTTCCTTGTCTCTTTAATTGGCTCACTGAGACACTGGAGGCAAAGTGTGGCTAATGGCTTTGCGCTAAACACTCTAGTTACCTTTTTTGTTTTTGACACAAGATGTGAATATGTTTACTCTAGCTGGTCTTGGATTTGAGATTCCCATGCTTCCGTTTTCCAAAAGCTGGAATTACAGGCATGTATCTGGTAAATTTCATTTTATTTTAAATCTATTTATGTGCATGAAGGTTTTGCTTACATGTATATGTGCAGCACAGGCATGGCTGAGGCCCACAAAAGTCAGAAGAGGTTGTCTGATCCCCAGGAACTGGAGGTGGAGATGGTTGTGAGACCCCGTGTGTGTATGTGTGTATGCATGCGCGCGCTAGGAACCAAACCTGGATCCTCTACAGGAGCAACAAATATTCTTTTTTAAAAAATCATTTATTTAAATTTCTTTCATGTGCATTGATGTGAAAGTGTCAGATCTCCTGGAACAGGAGTTACAGACAGTTGTGAACTGCCATGTGGGTGCTGGGAATGGAACCTGAGTCCTCTGGAAGAGCAGCCTCTTAACCTCTTAACCCTCTCTCCAGCCCCCACAAGAAGCATTCTTAATCACTGAATCATCTCTCTAGGCCTTTATTTTATATTTTGAGACAAGTCACATTGTAACCAGGCTAGCTTTGAACTTACTATATAGCTTAGGGATGATCTTAAATTGCTCATCCTCCTGCCTCTATCTCACAAGTACTGGGATTACAGGCATATATACTAAAGCCATGCCTGGCTTTATGTGGTAATGGGAACCACTCAGCCTGCTGAGCTTCATCTTAAGCACACTGGTAAAATGTTTTGTTCTGAGACAGGATCTCACTATATACCTTTGGTTGTCCTGGAGCTCCCCATGTAGACCAAGGGGGCCTCAAACTCATAGAGACTTAACTACTTCTGCCTCCCGGAGTACTGGGGTTAAAGTAAAGGCATGCACTACCACTCCTGGAAATTTTTTTGATAACTATTATTTTCTGTACCTTCAGTCATTTCAAAACATATGAAAGCTTGCACTTTTTACCCAACTTGTTTTTTCTCCGTTCTTCTCTCCCTTTCTCTTTCTCAAATTTTCAAGATAAAGTCTCACTACATATCTCTGGCTGCCCTGGAACTTTCTCTACAGACCAGGCTGCCCTTGAACTCACAGAGATCCACCTGCCTCTGCCTCCTGAGTGCTGGGATTAAAGGTGTGCACTATCATGCCCAGCTCATTTGTTTTTGCTTTTTGTTTGTTTGTTTGTTTTCATGACAGAGTTTCTCTGTGTAGCCCTGGCTATCTTAGAACTCACTCTGTAGACCAAGCTGGCTCCAAACTCATAGAGATCTGTCTGCTTTTGTCTTCATTTGTTTTTTGAGACAGGGTCTTATGTAGCCCACACTAACCTAGAATTCAAAAGTGTAGCTGGGGATTTCTGAGGCCAGACAAATCCCTGCTGTTTAACTGCTAGTTAGATTACAGTTAGAAAGACCAATCTGGGGGACATCAGTGCTCAGAGGTTCAGTGCTCAGCCGAACCAGTCAGCAAGCTGAAGAAGAGGAGAGGGGAGAGCTGCTTCCTACCTGTGCACCAGGAGGGGCAGGAAGTTTAGAAAGAGTTTTTATTTCCACTAAATCAAGGAGAGTTGTGGATGCCAGTGATCTGTTCTAGAGCAGATTCCTGTTGGTGAGAGGAATGTCCTAAAAGTTCTATGAACTGGTCTGTTGGTGGTGGCACACATCTTTACTTCCAGTCCTTGGGAGACAGAGAGGTCAGCCAGAGCTGTTATACAGAGAAACCCTGTCTCAAAAATAAGATAAATAAAATAAAAATTAAAAAACAAAACAGTTCTGTGAACTAAGGGAGCAGACCAGAAGAACTGAGAACAGCTCTGGTAATGAAAGAACATGGGCCTTCTGCTAGAAAATGTTGGCATCCCAAAGCAGGCACTTAACAATGAGGATATAAACTAGTTTCCAGAAGGCCACACCCACGTAAAACATTCTACAAAGCTAATTGACTTCAACCACGGTAGAACTAGAATGTGGAAAGTCTGAAGCCACATTATCTCATTATCTTGGGCTATCTTTAACCCTCTAAATAGGTATTTATTGCCCATCTCTGTATTTGACCTAACATAGGCAACATAGGCACAACTATCAGGTAAAACCCATTTTAGAATGTACACACAGACACCTTATTTCCGTTAATCCTAAGGATGAGAATGTCATTATATAAGCGGCTGGAGACGTAGCTCAGTGGTTAAGAGGGCACTGGAAGCCTACACAGAGATTTTCTGATTTTGCAGTTGCCACCAATATTTCATTTTGTTTTAAGACAAGGTATCTCTGTGAAACCCTGGTTTGCCTGGAAATTCACTACGCAGACCAGGCTGGCCTAGAACTCACAGAGATCTGCTGATCCCTGCTGGGACTAAAGGTGTGTGCCACCAAACTGGACCCACTAGTGTGCTTTTATTTGTATTTATTTATTTGGTTTTTTTTTTTTTCAAAACAGAGTTTATTTGTGTTGCCCTAGCTGTCCTGGAACTCACTCTGTAGACCAGGCTGGCCTCAAACTCAAAGAGATTCACCTGCCTCCGCCTCCCAAGTGCCAGGATTAAATGCTTGTCCCACTAGGTCCAGCCACTAGTGTATTTTAAAAGTATCTTCATTTATGTTTTTCTTAGGCTACTAATGAAAGTGTTGGGTATCTGGGGTGACCTGAATCTGTGTTCCTGGGCCACACAGTCACCCATCCTTGACTCCAGAATGAATTCTTATTCCCTCTGAGGTGAGAGCAATATCTTTGTCTCCACAAGGTGAATAAGCTGTTCTCCAGATACCATCTACAAAAACTTATTAGTCAAAACAACCAATACAAATACAATTTATATAATGTAATTGAATCCTGGGATCTCACTGGCCACAGTGACTTGTGTTTGTAATCCCAGGAGGTAGAGGCAGGAGAGTTCCTGTAAATTTGAAGGCAGCCTGAGCTATGTAGCAAGTTCCAGGGAAGTTAGGGCAAAATAGCAAGAACCTGTCTCAAAAAAAAAGTAATTTAAAGTCTCCGAAGCTAAGAGCACTGACTGCTTTTCCATAAGACCTGGGTTTGATTCCCAGCACCCACATAGCAACTCATAACTTTCTGTAACTCCAAGATCTGACACCCTCACACCGACATACATGCAGGCAAAACACTAATGCATGTTTAAAAAAAAAAAAAAAAAAAAAAAAAAAAGCAAAATAAAATCAGATCAGTAGGCTCCAAACTTGGCTGTGTTTCAAATAATGGAGAGGATTTCTAATTAAGCAAATTCCAGGCAGAACCCCATACCAGCCCAGGGGATCAGAATGTCTAATGAGAAAAGGCTTGCTTGCTTTCCTTCTGAGGCAGGGTCTCTGGACTTACTGTATAGCTCGGGTTATCTGCAAGCACACCATTCTCCAGTCTCCATCTCTGATGAGTGAGGACTGCAGGTATACACCAACATGACTAATTCAAGCAGTAAAAAATTTTTTAAAGCTGGTTGTGGTGGCCCATTCCTTTAGTCCAAGCACCATGGAGGCAAAGGCAGGTGGATTTCTGTGAGTTTAAGGCAAGCCTGATTTACATAATGAGTTCTAAACTAGCCAGGACTACATATCAAGACCTGTAAAAACACAAAAATAAGCCAGGTGTTGGTGGCACACATCTTTAATCCTAGCACTTGGGGGGCAGAGGCAGGTGGATCTCAGTGAGTTCGAGGCCAGCCTGGTTTACCAACTGAGTTCCAGGACAGCCAGGAAAAACTCTGTCTCAAAAAATAAATAAATACATACATACATAATAAAAGGGGCGCTGGAGAGATGGCTCAGTGGTAAAGAGCACTGACTGCTCAGGTTCAATTCCCAGCACCCACATGGCAGCTCACAACTGTTGTAGCTCCAGCAAAACACCAATGCACATAAAATAGAAATAAATAAATTTTAAAAATTAAAAAAAAAAAACAAAAACATACTACCACATTGGGCTTCCTTTTATTTCTGTAACTCCAGGAAAGATTTTTTTTCTGTATTTTTAATTTCTTTTTCTATTACTTTATTGTACATTAAGTTTAATTTCAAATTTCATTCATGTGTGTCTGGGTGTGCCATGGTGTGTGTGTGTGTGTGTTTTGGCTGGTGAGCTCACCAAGATGGAAGAAAGCACATGACATACTTTTCAAGGTCCTTTTTGTTCTCTGTGTTTCCTAGCCTCCAAAGGGCCAGAACTTAAAACCAATGTTCATGTGAAGAATTGTGAGGAGGCTCTTCTGATTGAGACAGCACACTCTTACATAAAAAGAAAAACACTATACACAGTTAGCTTCCTGTCTTGGGTGAGGGGAAAAGAAAAATAGAAAATAAAAGAAATGTGGATTTACAGACCAAGGGAAAGAAGGAAAATAAACAAAACAAAAAACAAACAAACAAAAAAAAAACAGACCAGGTGATAGTGGCACACACTTGGGAGGCAGAGACAGGTGGATCACTGTGAGTTCAAAGCCAGCCAGGTCTACAGAGAGAGAGAGAGTTCCAGGACAGGTTCTAAAGGTACAAAGAAACCCTGTCTTGAAGAAAAAAACAAAAACCCACAAAAACAAGACAAATTTTCATTTGAGCTGGAATGGGAATGTAGAGCTTAGCATGTAACCTTGGATTGAAAGACACTTATCTGCTGATGTTAACCCATCTCGAAGATACATGGTGTGAGAAAAGCAAGGTAGCTAGCTGAAGATTGTGTCTACAGCACATTACTTCGTGTCATCCAGGCTATTTTGGATATAGTGGCATAGAGTATAGTCCCAGCACTTGGGAGATGGAAGCAGTAAAACCAGGAGTTGAAAGCTATTATAGGCTTTGAAGACAGCCTGCGGCGCATGAGATCCTGTTTCAAAGAACTGGCCAGCACAGCTGGAGAGATGGCTCGGTGGTTCAGAGCAAGCACTGTTCCTGCACTGGACCCAAGTTGGATTCCTAGCACCAATATCACGTGAATTACCTGTAACTCCAGCTCTGGAGGATGTGACACGTATCTGATCTTACCAGGCATTTATATACACAGGCACATAAGTATACATACATAAATAATAATAAAAACATTTTAAATAAACTTACCTGTACAAAAAGTAAAAAGAAAAAAGTGACAACCACCAACAACAAACAACAATCGTGAAGAATGTTAAAATAGCAAAGGGTGTTTACTCAGTCAGGAGCAGAATGTTTTTGGCCTTGAATTAGCATGCCTCTCGTCCCTAATTTAGACAATCTACCTTATAAAATCCCTCACAACTTTATTTACAAGAGAAAATCTTTCAAGATAAGAGAAGTAAGCAAGCCATCTCATACAATGTTACTTACTTAAATTCTGTTTATACATTGCAATGGCAGAGGTGATAGAGAAAGCCTTCAATTCCAGCACCAGGAAGAGGAGGGTGGATATTTGAGTTTGAGGCCAGCCTGGTCTACAGAGCTAGTTCCAGGACAGCCAGGACTATACAAAGAAACCCTGTCTTGAACCACTCCCCTCAAAAAATAAACATTGATGCAAGTTATGTCAGTTTTAATTTATTATACTTACTTATGTGTACTCAAATGTGAGCAACAAGGGATAACTTGTAGGACCTGTTTATCTCTTTCGATCATGTGGGTCCTAGGGATCAAACTGGGGCCACCAGGCTGTGCTGCAGGTACCTTCACCTGTTGAGACATCTTATCAGCTCCGTCCGTTCTTTAAAAATTTTGTTGTTGTTTGATTTTTTTTTTTTTTTTTTAAATCTCAAGGTAGCCCCAACTGGTCTAGAACTCCCCAGGCTCACTAAGGATGACTTTAAATTTCTGCTTCTACCTCCCAAACTCTGATATTATTGTCATTTCTTTCTCGTGTCACTTAAAAGCTGGAGAGCTGGGCTGGGAATGTAACTTACTTGGTCGTGATCGCCTAACATTTACAAACCCCTAAGTTCAGAGGTGGAGACTTGAAGTTCAGATCAAGGTAATCCTTGACTACACAGAGTGTTCAAAGCTAGCCTGGCTCTTTTGAGACCTTGGCTCAAAAGAAAAGGTATAGAATGACATATATGGCCATGGTAAAGATATGGAAGAAGCCCACAACCACAACTACGTCTTGGGAGTATATAATGTTCCTTTCCTAACCACTCATCTCAATACTTAATAAATTCACTGACTTTTCTTCCCTCTGGCTCCTCCTGATGTTATCTTTGGGACGTGGTCAAGGCTCTAAGCTTATCTGGATGGAGTCCCAGAGGAGGATGGGACCCCTAAGGCAGCAGTGCTGAACTAACAGCCTCACCATCAACCACTGGCAAAGGGGTAGCAGCTGGCAACGGAGCCTAAAGCCGCACAGCCATCTTGAGAATTTTTGAGTCTAGGCTTTTACTTACTTAGTCTGAAATATTTAAATCTGCACTACATAAAGAGATTACCTACTACAGAAAAGTTCAGTGGCTCACACCTATAATCTCAGCATTCCTCCGTGCAGAGCCACAGGAGCTGAAAGTCTAGGCCATCCTGGCCAAAAGATGAAATGTGGTTACATTGTGAAATTTGTCTTAGACAAAAAAAGAAGTAAACAAACAAAAGTTCAGATTTGCAAACAATTACCATGTAGAAGTATTACTGAGTAAAAGCCTAGATAAACCCCCTTGCTTTGATAGTTCTTAGTTGACTTAAAAATGAGTAACTTTGGATTTTAACATATTTCTAGTTCCCTACTAGATTATTAGTTTCTTCACGTGAAATATCATAACAGTTGCCTAGGTTACTTTTCAGGGACTTGAAGGTCATGAGTAGCCAGAAGTTCAAGGTCATTCATGGTTATATAGTAAGTTTGAGGTCAGACTAGACCCTGTCTTTAAAAAATGAACAAGCTGGGGCTAGAGAGATGGCTTGGCAGTTAAGAGCACTGACTGCTCTTCCAGAGGACCCAGGTTCAATTCCCAGCACCACACGCAGTTCATAACTGTCTGTAACTCCAGTTCCAGGGGGACCTGACACCCTGACAGCAATGCACATAAAAATAAAATTAAATACATTTTTAAAAAAATCAACAAGTGGCTACTGCTGACTGTTCTTCCAGAGGACCTGAGTTTGATTCCTAGTAACTACTTGGTGGCTCACAGCCATCTCTAGTGGGATATGATACCTTCTTCCACCATAAAGGCTCACATGCAGTTACAGAATTCACATATATAAACTAAATAAATAATCTTTACAAAAATGAATGAGCAAAAGCCCCCAAACTGTAATTCAGGATTAATTGACTTAATCTTGGTTTCCACTTCTCCCTTCTCCCTTTCAATGCTAGGGACAACTAGCTGCCATGAGGAAGATACAATCATAAGAGTGTGGGGGGACAACACCACTTTACTCATGGGGTCTCTATCTCCTGACCATTCTCAGGGGGAGACATCTGGGTTGTTTTTTTGTGGAGGAGCAGGGAGGCATTGAGCTAGGGTATGTAGATCAGGCTGGTTCACTATCCTCTTAACCTCCATGAGTCAACATACCATGTCCCGCCCATTTGTGAGTGAAATTCCCCCTTCCCCATTCTTTTGTTTGGTTTTGGGTACTCCACATGGATTTTAAGATTGCTTTTTTCTATTTCTGTGAAGAATGCCACTGAAACACTCAAGAGAATTTCTTTGGATATGTAATAAATAAGATAATCATTTTTATAATATTAATCCCACCAATTCGTGAGCATGGTTTTCATCTATTTTCACCAAGGTCTTTTTTCAGTGTATTAAATTCTTGTGGAAAACTTTACTTCCTTGGTTAGGTTTATTTCTAGGTATTTTCTTTTGAGACAATTGTAAATGGGATTGATTTCCTGAATTCTTCCTTAGTATCTTATTATTGCTTTTCAGAAATTCTACGATTTCTGTAAACAGTGGTTAGCCCTAAGCAGAGTTAGTGGTCATTATCTACAGGGGTGCTTAAGAAACAACCTAAAACACAATCTTTTTGTTTGTTTGTTTGTTTTTAGAGACAGGGTTTCTTTTTGCAGTCTTGGCTGTCCTAAAACTAGCTCTGTTGACCAGGCTGGCCTCCAGAGACTATAGAGAAACCCTGTCTCAAAATACCAAAAAAAAAAAAAAAAAAAAAAAGGAAGGAAGGATGAAAAAGAAAGAAAGAAAGAAAAAAAAAAGAAAGAGAGAAAGAAAGAAAATCAAACAAAATCAGGGTCTGGAGGCCTGTGAAGCAAAGGAGGAATTCATGATACTGCATGGTTAGAGGAAGAGCCAAAGCCAGGTCCAGATGGCCTTGTAGTCTCTATGTCTCCTAGACGTGAGCAGCACTAGAGGACTAGTAGCTCAAACAAGGTATGTGACCGGCCCTAAGTGCGCTTGGGGGAACTACACTACCCAGAATGCAACTGGAAAAGAGCAGCGGACCTCGCAGGGAGTTTCATTGACCAGAGCTACCTTCTCATTTCTGCCACCTCCCATCTCTTCGGGCCTGTGAGAGGGAGTACCTCGAGGAGACGCGCGAGAGTCTTCCTCCTTTCCTTCTTATTGGTCCAGCTCAGCTGTCATTCGGGAGCGAGGGGAAGTTTGGTTCCTGATTGGTGAATTCCGTTTGGCGCCAACTAGGAAAGGGGCGGGGCGGCCACGTTCCTAGTTGTGCTGCAATTAACGCTAAGGCCACTTTGGTGGTGAGGGAGGTGAGGGTTGCTCCTCTGCTTGTCAGGGACCGGGCAAAGCGGGAGAAAAAAGTGAAGAGAGTTAATCGGTGAGGTGGCCTCGAGACCCTCGCCCCGCGGAGTTTGTTTGGATTTAATCTTGAGGTTGCAGGCGCCCGCCCGCCTGCGGGCCTCGCGGGGTTGAGAGGGAAGCACCGGTGCTTGTGGCTGGCGCCTGCCGAGTCCCCGACGCTCGCCCGTCCGCGCCGCTGCCCGTGGCGGTGGCGTCTCTGAACCGCGGGGTCGTGTTTGTGTTTGACCCGCGGGCGCTGGCGGCGTGGCACGCGGCTGAAGCCGGTGCCAGCGGGGCGGGGCCCGGCGCGGCGGAGGCGGAGGAAGACGGAGCGGGAGTCCGGGCAGGCCCGGCGGCGCCATGGAACTGGGCCCGGAGCCCCCCCACCGTCGCCGCCTGCTCTTCGCTTGCAGCCCCACTCCAGCGCCGCAGCCCACGGGGAAAGTGCTATTTGGCGCGTCGGCTGCTGGCGGACTGTCCCCTGTCACCAATCTGACGGCCACCATGGACCAGCTGGAAGGGCTAGGCAGGTGAGAGACCGGCGAGCGATGCCCCAGGCCGCTGGCCGCCGATCGACCCTCGGGATGATCTAGCAGGAAGCAGGGTTTGTCCAGGTGGTCCCGATGCTCCGATCCGGGATGGCCTGGCCAGGGCCCGCCATGTGCACCCTCCCCCCCCCGGGCAGAATGTTGGGCGGGAGAGGCCGTTCGGATAGTCCAGGGCTATCCTCAGCCCGAGCCAGACCGGGGAGCGGGGGAGGCTGCTAGGTTTCCTATCTTGTTCATCCCTTTCAGATTCTCTGTACTCTATTCCAGGGAGCTCTTTGGAATCTACCCCCACGGGGGAAAATGGGCCCTCCTAGGCCCTCACTAATAATCTGCTGAACAGCCGCGCCGGATCTTAGTTTCCTGTAAGCTTTGTTCCTTCTCAACAAAGGGGCATGGCATTTTCTTTTATTGCATTTGTGCAAAATACATGCAGTCATTTGGCCGGCACGTTTCTTACCTCTACCCGTCTATCTTCTTATAGCTAGCCCTTTTTATTATTTAATTTTCTATTGGAAGTCTTCGTGGACTCAGTAGTAGGCTTCCCTTACGCCACTACCACCAACAAAAGCTCATTCCATTATTTTTAATGAAGTTACTTTCCCTTTAGTCTTGGGCATCTCCTTTCCTAAACATGTCCTAGGATTTTTCCAGCTCCTGAAAAGCTGGGACTCCTGTTCTATTCACCTTTGCCCTTACTCCTATCATAGTAACTGAAACCAAGGCCCTCATTTAAGGAAATAACCCATCGTTTGCCACAGGCATGTCCTACAATGTGGCCCAAGGCCAGATCCACTCTTTTCTTTGTTCAAATACTAGCTGGTATTCTGGGTGGCCAAGTGTGATTGTGTCGTCCTTGGTTGTGGCAGCCTGGCTACTTCATGGCCCAGCTCCCTGTATGTGACTTTAATTGTGTCCTAGAAATTGCTCGTGTGTCAGTATTTCTCTTGATTTCAGTGACTATGAAAAGCCAATGGAAGTGAGAAACAACAGCAGTCTACAGAGAATGGGCTCCTCTGAATCAACTGATTCAGGTATCATTATTATAATTATTATTAATGAGTGAGTGTGTGTGTGTGTGTGTGTGCATGCGAGCAAGGGTGCCTACCAAGATGGCATTAGAGCCCATGAAGCTGGAGAGTTACAGACCATTGTGAGCTGTCTGATTTGGGTGCTGGGAATTGAGTTTGTCCCCCTCTACTGGAACACCCAAGTGCTATCTCTTCAGTCCCTTAGTTTTTAAATTTTAATTTATTTATTTTGAGACAGGGTCTCACTGTGTAGATCACTTGGCCTCAAACTCAGTGATCCACCTGCCTCTTACCTCTTTAGTATTGTGGTTAAAGGTATGGACTACCATGCCCCAGGCCAGTCCAGGTCTTTGTTCAATTGTCTTAAGCCATTTGGGGAACAGTATTGGGAATTTCCTGAATCATGTCATGGTGACAATACACTTAGAAACCATGGTGTGGGTACACCCTTCAGTATAGAGGGAGTCCGTGTTTATGAAAAGAAAATATTTTTATTTCATATGTGTGGTGTTTTTCTTATGTGCCTCATGCTGTATACCATCAAATATTTCCTTGGAGGCCAGAAGAGGGTGTCCCGGTTCCCTGGAACTGCAGTTGAAGATATTAGCAGCCATGTGGTTGCTGGGAATTGAACTCAGGTCCTTTGCAAGAGTAGTGGTGTTCTCCTGAACTCTTCAGTCCTCTTTTCAAGCACAATCTTGTTGTGTACACCAGACTTGCCTCTTGGAACTCATGCCTAGTTGGTTATATTTTTCATGCCCCTAAATTAGTTCTATGGCTTGAAAAAAATAACTCCACAGAAAGTGATGTGTCATTTCTATCTGAAAAAGCAATTAATCTTGATATTGATTGGCTCATAAATCTTTGTTTCTCTTGTTGGTATTAGCAAATAAAAGAGGACCTGGGATGTTTTTAGAAAATGTTACTTAACAACAGAATGTGTATTACTTCCTAAGAATTTTGTTTTTATTTCTCAAAGGTTTCTGTCTAGATTCTCCTGGGCCCTTGGACAGTAAAGAAAAGTATGTATTCATTGCTTTTAAATTTTATACTTAGAGAATTTTTCCTTAACCAGACCTGTAGTCTCAGCTACTCGGGAAGTTAAGGCAGGAGGATCAGAGGTTCAAGGCCTGTCAGAATAAAGTGAAGGGGCTGGAGAAATGGCTCAGCGATTAAAAGCACTTCCAGAGGATCTGGGTCCAATGCTCAGCACCCACATGGCAGCTCATAATTATCTGTATCTTTAGTTCCAGGGGATCTGACACCCTCACACAGACACACATGCAAGCAGAATACCAGTGCACATAAAATAAAAATAGATTATTTTTAAAAGCTAAAGTAAAAAAAATGAACTCGATGATGGGGTGCTTGTGTGGTGTATGTGAGATTAGGTTTAATCCCTAGAATCGCCAAAAAGAAAAGAAGCTTGTTCATTAGCTTTTGATACGGATCTCATTATATTGCCCTGGATGAAGTTATTCATGCGGTGGGCTAGAGCTCTGCAGTTAGCTGCTCCCAGTGAGATGCTTGAGTTCCAGAAACACTGCTGAGAATGAATGTATTGTTTTGTGTCGGCAGTTTCCAGAATTTTCTTTTCCTCCTTTGTTTTAGCTGTAATTTCCCTTGCTCTACCTTTTGGCATTAATAAGCAATGAATGAATGTATGTATTTCAAGAGATGTCAGAGTTTTTCAGTCTAGATGCCTAGTGTTTGGGGTGCTCCTGAGACCAGAGAAGCTTTAGACATTTATTCTTGTATATCTTTGCTACAATGAGAGCCCGACTTGCCCACCCACTCCCCAAACTGTAGGCTAAGCAATGTGAATCTGCTGGTAAATAACTCTTTATTCTCATATGTCCCTTTTGATCTCATTACAGCCTTGAAATTTCCCTGAGGAGAATAAATTCCTTACCTGTAAGTTGACATTTTGATCTAATGCCTGTAAACTGCCTCCCTAAATGGCAGCTTCATGTATGTTAAGGAAGTAGACATTGCTTTCCTGCATTCCTGTAAACATTAAGGCTAGATAGTAAGGATTACCTAGAGCAGCTTCAACAGTGGGTGCCTCTTGTGGACTTTGTTCTCAGTCTCTGTTTTATCAAACCAGGAAAGGTTCTTTTTACGTAAATGTTACCAGGGGGTTGATTTGGCACTATAACATACCTGCCAGGAGGGCTACAAGCCTTGTATAATTAGGTGTAAGGCCATTCTAAGTTATAGCAGGGTGGAGCCCAGGTCACATTTACAGGTTAGCTGCTGTAGTATGTGGGAAGATAGCTCTCCCGACCCGCACTTCATTTCTTTAAGAATTGAGGTTTTGAGGGCTGGAGAGATGGCCCTGAGGTTAAGAGAACTGACTGCTGTTCCAGAGGACCCAGGTTCAATTCCCAACACCAACATGGCAGCTCACAATTATCTGTGACCCCAGTTCCAGGGGATCTGATACCTTCACACAGACATACATGCAGGCAAAACACCAGTGCACATAAAATAAGTAAAATTTTTTAAAAAGAGTTGAGGTTTTGAGCTGGGTGGTATAGGAGATGAAGAAACAGGCAGCTCTCCTGTGAGTTCAGGATGAGTTCCAGGGCATCCAGAGCTGTTACACAGAGAAACCCTGGCCCAAAACCAAATAAATAAATATGAGGTTTTGACTGGGTGTAATTGGGGAGGCTGAAGAAGGAGGATCATCTTAAGTTCAAGTCCAGCCTTGGCTGCAGGGTGAAAACCTATCTAAAATTAGTAAATAAATAAATGGAACAGAATTTCCTATTGTTTTTCCCTTTATGAATTCAATTTCTCTTTTGTACTTTGGTAGCAGAAGCTCTTGGGATGTAGCCCAGCACTGAAGAGGAGCCATTCTGATTCTCTAGACCACGACATCTTTCAGCTCATTGACCAGGATGAAAATAAAGAAAATGTGAGTGTGGCATCACCATGGTAACCCAGGCTGCAAGTGTCAGTGGCTTATGAGCCAAGTGTGGGCTACCACCTGATGACTGAGTTATAGAAAGCCACAGCAGGCCTCTGTGCAGAGAAGTCCGAATGTGAATCTTGATTCTAGCTAGCTTTGATGCTGGAGTTTCTGCTAGACTCCTTTGTGGGTTGTTCTAGGAATAAGTAAGATTGTGTATGTAGAGAATTTAAAATGGTACCTGGCAGGTAAACATTGCTGGATTTTAGTAAGTAGCTTTTGTGAGGAATAATTACATCCATGAGTGGTTTTTTTTTTTTTTTTTTTTTTTTTATAGAAGAGTCTACTCACGACTTCCTTCCTTGGCTACAACCTTAGGGTGACTTGTAAGGTCTTCATTGTGTTCGGAAGATGTGTGCCGCTGGGTGTGCCTAGCAGCATGTTTTTCTTATACCTGATTTTCTGTGAATTCCTGCCAGATACATAAACACTGGAATGATGAGCTAAAAATCCAAAGCCGTGCATGTTCTGTGTATTTCAGACTATCTGAAACAGTGTCTTTAAGGATGATGTGGTTTATCCAGAAGTCCATGTATTCCCTGCCTGGCTTTCCCCTAAACCTTGCAGGATGTCTAAAGTAGCTGAATTAATTGTCCCACCTCTTGCTCACTCTATTCCCATATGTTTTATTGTTTCCCGTTCCCTACTAGATGCCAGCGTTTATCACTCTTACAATCTATGTTTAATAATAATATAAAACCAATGTCTGTAGAAACTCAGATTCTGTTTGGCAACTTTGGGAGATGCCATGAGGTATTCTGTGGAAATGGGTTCCCTACTTGTGTGCTTGGAGCAGTCTGTTAATTAACCTCTCTAGTGCTACCAAACCAGAACTATATAAATAATCTGGCTCTTGACCCAAACTTGACCTTCTCCCAAGGTTGCTTCCTGGAAACTGTTCTAAAGGAATAATAGCATAGGTTAAAGAACTTAGGCATACCATTTAACTGGAAGACCTAGTTTCCATTTTGAGGCCAGCCTGGTCTACAAATCAAGTTACAGGACAGCCAGGGCAGTTGCACAGAGAAACTTTGACTGGAAAAACAAAGAAGACCTTGTTTCCTTACTTGTAAAATAGGAGCAGTCAGGTTTTTTGACGGTTAGAGGAGTTTAGAAAGTATAGCATGGTGGTGGGAGGCAGGGGCAGGCGGATCTCTTGAGTTCAAGGCCAGCCTGGTCTACAGAATGAGTTCCAGAACTGGCTCCTTAGATGCTGAGAAACCTTTGTCTTGTAAAACCAAGGGGGTGGTTTAGTAATACTAAATTAAATACTTGTGAACATACTAGCAGTTTACTGTTTTTAGAACTTAATGAAAGTGCTTATGTGACTGATAGGAAGCATACATTTTTGTGTGTATGGATGTTTTAAAGCTTTTGTGTGTCTGTGTACCATGTATGTGCCTGATCCTGAAGAGACCAGGGGAGTGTCGTATCCCTTAAAACTTGATTTATACAAGGTTGTAAGATGCCCTGTGTGTTCTGGGAATCAAACCTGGGTCTTTTGGAATTGTTCTTCACTGCTAAGCTATCTCACTAGCTCCAACAATAATTTTTAATTCTGTTGAGTGAAAGAAAGTTGCAAATGTGAGCTTGCCACGGTGCACATGTGACAGACAGAAGCCAACTTTCATAAGTCTGTTCTCTCCTTCCGCCATGTGGTTCTTAAGGGTGGAATTCTGATCTTCAGACTTTTCAGCAAGTGTGTTTACCTGCCAAACCATCTCACCAGCCCTAAAGCTGGTTTTTATTAGACAGTAGAAAATATATCAAATATTGTTTTGCAGGAAGCATTCGAATTTAAAAAGCCAATAAGACCTGCATCTCGTGGCTCCCTGAATGCCCATGTACATGAGGAGAGTAAAGATTTCTTCACACACAGGCAGAACTCAGCCCCAGCTTGTATGGTATGTGTTGTGGCTTTCACATGGGGAGTTCGTCAGGGGAAGAGAGTTTACAACACTGCAAACATGCATGCTTGTGTGCATTAATACATGTTGTACCAGCATAAAGTTTACTAAAGCTGTGCCTTTGGTACATGCTATAATCCAAACACTTAGAAGGTAGAGGGAAGATGACCAGGAATTCAAGTTTATTCTCAGCTCTTCCATGAGCTCTATGTCAGCATGCATTAAATAAAATCCTTTTTCAAAAAGAAAAAGAAAGCATGTTTATTGTTATTGCTAGGTGTGGTGACTCATGTCTGTAAACTCAGCATTTGGGAGGCTGAGGTCTGTGAATTATCTGGAGTTACCTCATTAGCAGTTTAGAAAGTTTCTTTAGAGAAGTTATTTGTCAAAGGACATGGATAGATTAGAATTTAACTGTAGATCCCCAGTTCATGATTATAGTTTGAGAATATATCTGAAATAGAATATATCTGATAGATGCTTGGGGATCAGAATGCCAAGATTTTCTATGATTGCTTAATCATTAAGGGCACCGATAATTATAGGTGCTGATGTACCGGCTTTTTTGTTTGTTTGTTTTAAGGTTTGTTTATTTATTTGTTATGTATCCCTGCAGGTTAGAAAGGAAAGGATACCAGATCTCATTAAGGGTAGTTGCTGGGAATTAAACCCAGATCCTCTGAAAGAGCAGCCAAACTTTTAACCTCTGAGCCACCTTTCCAGCCAAGGATGCAGACTTTTAAAAAGCCAGTGTTAATTTTACTGATTTAGCATTTGTTTGGATTGGGAATCTTCCTTGCTTTTTTTTGAGACAGGATCTCTTTAAACCCCAGGCTAGCTTCAAATTTACTATGCAGTTAAAAACTGCTCCTGTCTCTGGGATTACAGGTGGTTGCCACCACAGTCTATTGATTTCAAATAGGTGAGGTGTATGATCTTGGTAACCTTAAGCATCAGTTTTCTTTTATTAAGTATTAATAAAAATCAAAGGATTCTTGGGTGTGTTGGTACATGTAGTCCCAGCTCCTCCAGGGGCTGAGACTGGAATCTAGGAGCGCTTTGTCTCAAGGAAGAAAAAAGGAATTGATTAAAATAGTGTGTGCTATGGCTTAAATGTAAGATTATAGTTGTAAAGATTATGTCCTAACGTCTAGGACATCATAATCCCTCAACTTAAAGTTGGGCAGCTAGGTTTTATTTAAATCAGTTTTGGTGGGGTAGGCTGTATTTGAGTACGGATGGCTGAGGAGACCAGAGGCAACCATAGAGCTGGAATTACAGGGAGCTGTGAGCTAAGGCGGATACTTGGAATCAATCTTGGAGTTTCTACAAAAGCCATGTTTGCTGTTAGCCTCCGAGCCATCTCTGTGGCCCCAGCTGTCATTTAATCCAATGAAGAGCTAGGTTGGATGCCACACTTGGTAGTGTGCACTTGTGATCTCAACATTTGAGGGGGTGGAGGAAAGGTTCACAAGTGTTGGCTCAGCTGGTACTTCCCTGTCTCCAAAAATAAAAAAGGACTAGGATATACTTTAGAACAGGTTCCCTTTGTTTCTATCTGTCTGAATGGGAGTTAGTTACGTAGGTATTCTTGAACTTTCTTTGGTATGCTATTTTGTGATAAGAGACTTGTATTTTCAACAAATTGTATACTGTCACAGCTTGCACATGGTACTTACTTTTAGTTCTCACTGCAAGAAGAGCTCATAGGCAGTGGTGGTGCTGGCTTTAATCCCAGAGGCAGCAGGCTCATCTCTGAATTTGAGGTCTGGTCTACAGAGTGAGTTCCAGGACTGGCCAGGCTACATGAGAAACCCTGTCTTAATGAGTAAAAACAAAGTAAGAACTCAGGAGCTAGAGAATCCAATGCCTTCTGATCTCTGGGGATACCAGGTTCACACATGGTACACAAGCATAATTAGCTTTTTTTTTATTTAATAAATAAATTTTATTTTGGGGCAATCCAGATAAGCAAATCAAAATGGACTAGAGTTCTTGCTAATTTTGTCTTTCAGCTGTCTTCAAATGAAAGTGATCACAGTGAATCAGGACATTTCAGTCCTCTTTTCACATCCCAGTCCCCTGTGAAAGCCACTTTGTCTGATGAGGATGATGGCTTCATAGACCTACTAGATGGAGAGAATCTGAAGGTACCATCTGTGGGTTTGTGTGTGTGCCTACCCATTCTAGTCACTACTGGAGAAGCCTCTTAAGTAAGAACTGGAGTCTCCACTGGCTTACTGATGGTTCATTTATAAGATTATTGGGATTCTTCCCTGCTTGGTTAAATCCTATTGTGTGTGTGGGGGGGTTGTCATATGGTGCTGGTGAGGTACTTCTGTAAGATAACATAGTGGTAGAACATATGCTTAGGATGTGCAAGGCCTTAGGTTCAATCTCTTGTATCAAAAAAAGAGGTACTAGCCTTCACTGGTGGTAATACCTATAATCTCAACATTCAGGATGCTGAACAGGGTTGCCATAAACCACAAGTTAGACCAAAATCAAAATTTATCCAGGCTTGTCTGCCATTCTTTAGGAGAGTTAAATGCAAAGCATTTATCAAAATCGACTGGGTCCTTTTCTTCCCAGCCCCTCCACTGGATCTACTTAAAAACAGTTTTTCTCTTGCTCTAGAATGATGAGGAGACCCCTTCATGCATGGCAAGCCTCTGGACAGCTCCCCTTGTCATGAGAAGACCTACAAACCTTGTAAGTTACTTCAGTATGTGGAGTTTGAATAGTTAATTGAGCCGCTGAACAGAGTAGTCCTTAACTATGTCCACTGGAACCTTGGCCCAAGGTGCATCTGTGTCTTTTACCCTAGGGCAATCGCTGCAGGCTGTTTGACTCACCTTCCCCGTGCAGCTCCAGCAGCTGCTCCAGCACTCGGTCAGTGTTGAAGAGAACAGAACGCTCTCGTGAGGAGTCTCCTCGAGGAAATACAAAGCGGAGGAAGAGCATGACCAGTCCTGTAAAGGCGGATAGTCTAGAGCCAACCCAGGAGGTTAGTTTTGCAAGTTCTCCTTTGGTCCACAAGAACAAAGTGTTCTTAACTATTGAACCATCTCTCCAGCCCTATTAGGTGGGGTTTTTGGTTGGTTTGAGGGTTGCTTGCTTGTTGCTGAGGATTGAACCTAGGGTTTTGTGTATACTTTTCAAGAACTTGGTCACCAAGCTCCATCTCCATTCTTATTTTCCTATTTGGTTGTGTGTTTGTTTGTGTAAAGATAGGAGCACATAAAGAGTGCACACGTACGTGTCAGAGTATGACTTGGAGACATTTCTCTTCTACCATCTTGGTCTCGGGCATAGCAAAGAGTCCTTAACTTGGTGTGCCATCTCACCGGCTCCAGTTTGTTTTTAAGCCACATTCGTTGTGGCTGCATTGGGAATTATTTGGTTGGTGGGTTGCAGGGGAGGGAGTTAGTGTTTGTTTTGAGACTGTCTGGCTGTCCTGGAACTCACTGTATAGAACAGACTGGGCTCAAACTCAGAGATCTGCCTGCTCCTGCCTCCAGAGTGCTGCGTGTTCTGCTGGTCTCAGTCTGTTTCACCAGGCAGCTCAGGCTAGCCTTATTCTCTCTCCATCTTTACTTTAGCATTCTAACAACAGGACAGTTGGCAAATGTTAGGTCATCCAACTGTGTTTGATGGTTGTTTTTGTCTTTTAGGAACCAGTTCCCTTGTGGCCTGGGCTGCTGCCCCCAAACTTTAGTTTATGATGACCTTGAACTTTGGTTCCTCTGTCTCCATAGATCCTAGTGCTGGGTTTGTTTGTTTTATTTTTTGAGGCAGGGTTTCTCTGTAGCTTCGGATTGTTTTGTTTTGCTTTTTCTTTGTGTAGCCTTGGCTGTCCTGGAACTCACTCTGTAGACCAAGCTGGCCTCAAACTCAATGATCCATGTGCCTCTGCCTCCTAGGCTTGAGCTACCACCACCCAGCATTTTATCAGTCTTTTTAAAGGTGTGTACATTCATGTGCATGTGTGCACATGTGCCATAAGAACCTATCTATAAAACAGAATGGCTCCAGCTTCAGATATTTGATATTTTTCTTTAAGGCAAAGCCTATGTAGCCCAGATTGACCTTAAATTCATGGTTCTTCTGGCTAAACCTCCTGAATGCTAGGGCCTATGTTTTTTTATTGACTTTCATATTTCAGAAGATCTTACTCCACAGCCTTGGATGGCCTCCGGTTCACTGTTTCTCAGGTTATCAGGCTTGGCAGTGGCACCTTTACCCATTGAGCCATTTTGATGGCTGTTTTTGGTTTTCTTTTTGTTTTTATCAAAAGATACAGGGTTTTTCTGTGTAGCCTTAGCTGTCCTGGAATTTTGTAGACCAGGCTGTCGTGGAATTCACAGAGATCCACCTGCCTCTGCCTCCCAAGTGCTGGGATTAAAGGCGTGCTCCACCACCTCACAGCCCTATGGTTTGTTTTAACGGGAATGGGGTTTAGAGAAAGTACTGTGTCTTCTAAGGGTACAATAATACTAAGTGAATAGAGCTAAGGGTTGCTTCTTATTCCATGTTAACAAAGGAGGAAAGTTACCATTAAAGACTGTTGTCTGAGGTCTCAGCTCTATCCTGACAGGCTGTGCTTGGGAAGGAATCTGAAGGTGCCCACCTGCCTCCACCACCCTTTTATAAATGCTACTTTGGTGCAAGGCATGTGTGGAGGTCATAGGACAACTTTGCAGAGTTGTCTCTCCACCATGGGTTCTCAGGATTGCTATCAGGTATATACAAGTACTTTTGCACTCTGGGCCACCTCAGTGGCCCTTGTGCCCCTGAAAGCAGGAAAAACATAAAAAGCAATGGTTGGTTCAAGGTCCCAATCTCTCTTTTTGGATAGAAATGTTCAGGTTGCCTCTTGATTACTAGTTCTCAGGCTTGCTTACACAGTGGTTCCTTGTGTAGCTGTTCATTGGTGCTGTGCCAGCCTGCAAAAGGAAAGCTTAGATCACAGAAGACTATTTAGAAGCAATCAAAATGATCTTTACAACTTCTTGAATTTGTTTTCTCAGGAAAAAAAAAAAAAGCCTTATCAGACATTCAGAAACTCTACTGAGATAAAGTAATGATGCTGTATTTTGTGAGATACATGACAATGCTCTTGTGTTTTGGGTTTGGTGGTTTTGTTTTGTTTGCTTTTGGCAGATTCTTGCCATGTAGCCCTGGCAAGGCTCAAACTTGTAGTAGTCCTCCTGCTTCTTGCATTACCAAGCCTCAACTTGATAACATCAGCTTAATGGTTTTCATTAAGAACAATAAAAATGAAAGGTGCTGAGTATGTTGCATGTCTGTAATCCCTATGGGTCTCTGACTTTGATGCTAACCTGGTCTACATTAGGGAGCCAAAGATACACAGTAAAACTTTGTCACCAAAAAAGGATAGAAGAGGTTTTCATAGAAATTCAACTAGGTAATAAATAGAAGGGCCTATCTTTTTCCTTCATATTTCAGTCTCCTTTATCATGGTCAGGGTAAATATTTTGGAGTTCTAGTCAAAATCCTGGTGTCATCCTCTACCTTTGCTTTGTTACAGCTTCTACACCAGTCTTTATCCCTGATATCTTCACCCAAAGGAACCATTGAGAACATCTTGGACAGTGACCCAAGAGACCTTATAGGGGATTTCTCCAAGGTAATTGCAAGAAGAGCTATCTAGTTGGGTAATACTAAGGAAGTGATGGGAGTAGCTAGAACCCCCCCCCCCCCCCCTTAGCCTTTCTCCTTCAAGGTGGCACCTGGGGTGCCTCTAAGTTTAAAAAGATAAGGAACAAATTGAGCTTCTGATCATGAGGTACATGTTGGTCTGTTTCTAGTTTAGGGTTTCCTGTTGGCTATCTGCCTTTACTCTAACCCATGGTGCAGGTTCTCTAGGAGCTGGACTTCTTACTGTAAAAATAGTGTACATATAAAGCCATGCTTTGAGTCCATATGTTGAAAGATATCTTAGAAGGTCCAGATTTTTGGGGTAGTAGTGGTGCATGCCTTTAATCCCAGCACTTAGGAGGCAGAAGTTGCCAGTCTGATCTACCTAGTGTTCCAGGATGGTGGGACTATATAGAGACCCTGTCTCAAAATAAAAAGAATGGGGAGTTTGAAGAGAACGACAGAAGGCTTTTGTTACCTTCAACTTGAGTTGAGACTGCTGGTGGTTTGTCTTGTCATGGGTAGGCTCTGAATTTGACCAGTTATCCTCTAAATAATACTGCTATGTCAGTCTTTGTCAAGGCTGGACTAAGGTTTTCCCATTCTCACTGCCCATCTCCATACTCATCAGATGAGCACTGTTTAGCCCAAGCTGACTTTAGATGCGGCTCTCCTTCCTCAGGCTCCCAGGGCTGGGGTACACAGCATACAGTACCATGCCTGCCCTCTTGTTGTGCTTTTTCATACAGTCTCATTCCAAATTGGCCCCATGCTCACACTCAGGCTGGAGGTGATCTTGAATTCATGATCCTCCTACCTCTACCTCCCAAAGGCTATATTATTACAGGCCTGAGCTACCAGGCGTGTTTTTTGGAGACAGGGTTTCTCTGTAACAGCACTGACTGTCTTGGAGCTAGCACTACATAGACCAGGCTGGCCTGGAATTCATAGAGATCCTTCTGCCTGTGCCACCACTGTCTGGCTCTTCACTGCATTTTTAAGTCTTCATACTCTAGCCACTGAGATGAGAGTTCCTGGCTAAAAACAAGAGAAAGGGGAAATCTCCTGCAATTTCTGTGTTCAAATCTGGCCTCAGTTCCAAGCCAGCCTGGTCTGTGCTGCCTCAAAGGCTCATTCCTTTAATTCCAGGAGCAGACACACCTCTGAGTTTAGAGCCAGACTTTCTAGGTAATGAGGCCATTTCTCCTTAAACAAATAACAATTAAATATCCGAATGTTAGTTAAGTGCATAGAAGCGTAATTATTAGCATATGCTATTCACTTATGTTTGTTTTTGGACAGCAGAGGAAATGACATTTGCAAGCTTTCACATCCCCCTAAGTATCTTCTGTTCCTTTTTTAAAGGGTTATCTCTTTCATACAGTCTCTGGGAAGCATCAGGACTTGAAATATATTTCTCCAGAAATTGTAAGTCAGATTTGTGGAACCACTGCACATGGGGAGTTGGACTCTTATTGCCTGACTGCCAGCATTGACACCCCACCCTCCTTTCTCTTCATAGATGGCATCTGTTTTGAATGGCAAGTTTGCTAATCTCATTAAAGAATTTGTTATCATTGACTGCCGATACCCATATGAATATGAAGGAGGTCACATCAAGGTTTGGATTCTTGAGACTTATCTTGGGTGGCTTAGAGGTAGGATATTGACACCTTCTCAGCTGATGGTGAGGATTTAGAACAAGCCAGTGGATGTGAACTCAATGCTACCGTTGAATTGCAATGCTCCCCCTTGTCTGTCCCTTACATTATCCTGTTTCAGGGCATTTGTAGGTGGCACCCCTGATGTCTAGGCTTTTCAGTGGAGCCACAAAGGGTTCCATAGCATTTGAAACGCTAAAATACAAATGTTTGGCCACCAGAGCTCCTGACTAGAAGACACCATTCTGGTACACGTCTTGGTGTCTGTACCAGGCCTCTGTTCCTCAATCAAGCTACCAGCCTGGTAAGGGACATTTCTGGAAAGAAAGGAGCTTGTCATACCACTTACCTTGTGAATTGATCTAATAATTACGTTCTAATTTTATGAAAAGTGACAATTTGAAATCATTTCCAGTTCTCATGTTTGTTACTGAATGACTGAAGATTATAGACCTATAGAGAAGGCTTCATTCAGAAGGCAGATACAGAAGGCAGGTGGTCTACTGGAGTGCTGTGCCAGGAGACCTGCACAATCACAAATGAGTCCTAGGAGCTGGCTCCCTCTTTGAGTCTTTACTTCAAGTGTGATTCCGCAGATGCTAAGAGTATCTGGTGTCTTCAAAGGGTGCTGTGAACTTGCACATGGAAGAAGAGGTCGAGGAATTCTTACTCAAAAAACCTATCGTACCTACTGATGGCAAGCGTGTCATTGTCGTATTCCACTGTGAGTTTTCTTCTGAAAGAGGCCCTCGAATGTGAGTACCACAAAGCCTAAGGCTTGGGGACAGAGGCTCCATGATGTTTTGTTGAGCCTGGCAGTGTGTTCCTTTTCACTAGTGGCACAAGTGTAGCATGTCAGGCACCCTGTTGTGTACATCACCAGTCACTTGAGTACCTTAGTCTGCACATGGCATGTGAACCTGGCTTTTATGAACTAATTCTCTATATAGTATATTTTCCCTCAATTGTATTTCCTGTTTAGTCATTTGTTTTACAAAGAGCCTATTATTATTATTATTATTATGTTTTACATTGTATGTGTGTGTATGTGTTCACATGCATGTATGCAACTCAGAAAACAGATTGAGAGTCTGTCTGTTCTTCTGTGAATTTCTGGAACCACCTTTACCTATTATTGAGCCTTCTTGTTTTTGAGACAGGGTTTCTCTGTGTAATCCTATCTGTTCTGGAACTTGCTCTGTAGACCAGGTCTACCTTGTCTCTGCCTCCCAGGTGCTGGGATAAAAAGCATGCATCACCACTACCCAGCCCAAACAGATTTCTTGAATGTAATTTTATAGGCTTAACTTAGAAGTTTCAGTTACAAATGATTTTCAGGTTCTTCTGGTCCAGTCACATTGATGAGACCAGTGTTGACTCTCATGTATTTGACTTTGTCCCCTTTGGCTCACCCAGTTTCCCCACTGTGTTTATTTCTACTTATGGGTCTCATGTAACATCCTTTAAATATCAAGAAATTGTTTCTTATGCTCAGGTCAACCTGAGCTATGAGACGCTGTCTCAAACTTAGAAACTAACTTACTGGCAGACTGGGGTATGGCTCAAGTCAGTAATGGATAGAGCACTTGCTTGGTATTTGTAAGGTCCTGGGTTCAAGCCCAGAACCAAAAGAATAGAGGAGTAGATACCTGCTATGTAGCAGATACCGATGAGATAAGAAAATGCAGCCATTCATTAAAGATATGGTGTGAGGCTGAGCATGCATGGTGGCTCAATAAAAGAAGGAAAGGGGACACAGGCCAGAGGTTCAGTCCTCAGTAATATTAATAGATTCAAATGGGCGGTACTTATATTTATTAAGAGACACTCCATAGAATGGGAGTGGGCTAGTGAGCTGTGAAAGGCATAGGCTCGGGTCCAGCTGGGCAGTGGTGGCGCCCGCCTTTAATCCCAGCACTCGGGAGGCAGAGGCAGGAGGATCTCTGAATTCCAGGTCAGCCTGGTCTACAGAGCGAGTGTCAGGACAGCCTTCAAAGCCACAGAGAAGCCCGGTCTCAGGCTGTGCTCTGTCCTTTCGGTTACTGCTGCAGAGCTGGGCCCTCCTTTGCTGAAGTTAGGAACGTGCGGTTTCATCTTGCTGCTATTCTGCCACGTTTACACACACATTCCATTCATAACTACAGCGGGGCACTGTTGTACAAGAATTCAAAGTCAGTCTGGACCATATAGTGAGGTCCTGTCACCAAAAAGGGGAAGGAAAAAAAACCAAGAACCCCCTACGTTTAACACATGAACAGGTAAAATTTGCACAGGCCCTGAATAGTTACACACGAATGGAAATACCAGGAACTTGCATCCCAATCTCAGAGTCTTCATAAGCCAGGCAGTCTTCTAAGTACTGGAAAAATAGCAATAGCAGTATAACACAAAACTAAAACCTTGCCTTTGTGGAGGTCACATTCGGAGTAAGCAGGAGGCAGAAAAGCATAACAAAAAACTTAGAACTGTGCAAAATGTGCAGAAGTCCTTCAAGAGGAGGTCAAAGGTGGAAGCTCCTGGGTAGAGCAAGAGGACTACAGTGGGACAAGCGAGATGAAGGGAGTGGAGAGCAAATTGGTTCAGAGTTGCTGCGGATGGTGTCAGTGGCGTGTGATTAGGGAGCAGCGTCTGACACCCCTCCTGTCCTTACTGCTGCCTGCCGTTCCCTACACTGAAAGCCACCTGACTTCCCTTCATTCCTTTTTGCCAGGTGCCGATATGTGAGAGAGAGAGACAGGCTTGGCAATGAATACCCCAAACTCCACTACCCTGAGCTGTATGTCCTGAAGGGGGGTTACAAGGAGTTCTTCCTGAAATGCCAGGTGAGGCGTCTGTGATGAGCATGTCTCCAGACTGTGAGACAGGCGTGTCCTGACCTTGTCTCATTCTCACGTCCCTGTAGTCTCACTGCGAGCCCCCCAGTTACCGACCGATGCACCATGAAGACTTTAAAGAAGACCTGAAGAAGTTCCGCACCAAGAGCCGGACCTGGGCAGGGGAGAAGAGCAAAAGAGAGATGTACAGTCGCCTGAAGAAGCTCTGAGCCACGGGGCAGCAGCCTCATTTCCCTCGCCCTTTCCTCTCCCTTTGCTGCAGAGCAGGAAACAGAGGAGCCAGCTGTGGTCCCTGGAGGAAGGCATGGGCCTCCCGGGCCTTGAGTCTGTCTCCTACACTTCCAGGCTGGAGCTCGGGACTCTCCCGTCAGGACTGTCTGACTGAACCGTCCCATGAAAAGTAGCTGGGACCTTATTGGGCAGACCCTGGGCTCCTGTCATGAGGGGAGACAGGTGAGTGACCCAAACAGAAGTGCTGCTGGCCGAATGCCAAAGATGGGCTGGGAGGAAGAGGTCCTTGTGGGTGACCTGTAACTTAATTTATTCAGCTTCATCAATTGTTTTATTATTTTTTAATTCCTCAAGACTTCTACTTTACTGCTTCATTAAGTCAAAATACTGCCATCCTAGGTAGAGTTTTATCATCCCAGGAACTACCTCTACTTTTAATTTAAAAAAAAAAAAAAAATTGGGGCAGGGATAAGAAAAGGCAAACCTGTTGAGTTGTGGCCAGTGCTAGGAGCTCAGTCACCCCAGGAGGCCCTGTGAACTGGGATTGCTGCTACTCAGTCAAGGACTGAGATGCTGGTGAGAGCCTGCACCAGATCCAGGCTTGGCTACAGGACATAAGCTAACCTTCCCAGGCTGGCCTCTGTCCTTGGGATGTCCTTGGGAAAGTCTCAGATCCACTCCAGGTTCCCATGATAGTGGCTTCTATAGAGTCGCGGGAAAGCACTTCAGGCGGCTTCCATCTGGCCACCCCCAGGCCAGTGCTGGAATGCTGTAGCGTAGGTACCCAAGGTCAGAGTGGGAAGGAGGGAGAGGCATGCTCACTGAATGTCCTTTAAAAAAAAAAAGTCATTGTATGAGTTGAGTATCAAATCATTGTTGGGTGGGCACCCAAGGGTGAGAAGCGGCCAGAAGCCCAGGCCATTGGGTGGAAGGAGTGGGCCCTGGCCTGCAGGTGACTGTAGAATTTCTCAGGAGGAAGTGGTAAATTTTGAAGTAAAATGTTCTGGGTTTATCATGTTTTAATTTGAGGGACAGGGAGTGATAAATCACACCAGTTACCCCCTTAATCTAACCCCATGGAAGTGAGGCTCTCGAGGGAACACCTCCCATCTGAGGATCTGGGCTGCCCTTCGATTATGTGCAGCCTATTTTGGTGCCTGTTCAGCATCCCCAGGCACCAGTCTCCTGGTCAGTCATCTGTGCTCCACTGGGGTCTAGCCAGGTTTTTCTTAGGGAAAGTCTCCCCTCTTACCTCTGCTTTCTATTCTGGGGGTGGGGAGGGAATCAGTGATATTGAAGATGGCTAGTTGTTTTGTTATGGGTTTGAGTTACATTTGGCTATAAAACAAATCTTGTTGGAAAATATGTGGAGAAAAAGGGAATGAGCAGCCTCTTCCCCAGTGTTGAAATGTGTCCCAATTAGTCTCTGGTTTGTAGAGATTCTGTTAGTTGAATGCCTTGAAAGAGAATGGCTTTTGGATTGTACCAGTTTAGCTAGCATTGTTAACCAACTGTTGCAGGCTCTGCAAATAAAATGACCTTGAACCCATAGTCTCTGCCTGGTTCCTAATATACTCAAGGGGACTTGCATTTTCCTCAAGAGGATAAGAAGATACAGTTTGGTTTCAGCAATGGCTGAAACAGTCCCATTATTGCTAAAGACAAAAGACACGCTCAGTGATTGACAGGATGAAATGGGTGTGTGCATTCAGCTCTGTCTGAGGCATAGCAGTATGCACCCTTGATCTCTGCACTCTGGGTATAGCCCAGTAGATCTCTGAATTCCAGGCCAGAGTCACATGATGAGACCCTATCTCAAAATAGTTCTTTGCCTGGTGGTGATGCACACCTTTAATCACTGCACTTGGGAGGCAGAGACAGGTGGATCTCTTGAGTCTGAGGACAGCTGGGGCTACACAGAGAAACCCTGTCTTGAAAAAACAAAATAATTTCCCAGCCCTAGGGAAGGTAAAGAGCAGATTAAAATTCAATCCTGCCACTTGTTAGAATCTTCTCTTTCTAACAAGTGGCAGGATTGAACAGTTCGGTCCCTTGAGTTGTCTGACACATGTATGTCCATGCTTAGTAAGTTAATCTTTTGTGTATAAATTCCTTCAACTCCAGCTACTTACAGGCCAAAGCAGAAGGATACTAAGTTCAAGACCAGCCTTGAGGCCTGGAGTGTAACTCGGTGGTTGAGTATTGTCTGTGTACATGCTAGTCCCTGGGCTGTGGCAGGAGGGGAGGTAGCTCAAGTTAAGAACACTGGCTGCTCTTCCAGATTTCTTGAGTTCAATTCCCAGCAACCATGTGGTTGCTTTAATCCCAGTGTTTGAGAGGCAGAGGCAGTTTGAAGTATGTGAGTTCTAGGCCAGCCTGGTCTACAGAATGAGTTCCAGGACAGACAAAGCTACACAGAGAAATCCTGTCTCTAAGGAAATGTTTGGAAATGTAGAAACTGCTTTCCAAGGTGTACTGGGGTGGGCCTGCACATTGGACTGGCCTGGTGCCTAGATGGCCAAGATGAATGTGAGGAATACTGTAGGGAAATAGCAAGCTGGAAATAGTAACTCATCTCAAACCAGGGCAGATGCAGAGAAGCAAAGGAAGGTTTGGTAAGAGAGGACAGACAGGCTGTGGGACACACTAAGGTACAAACTGACAGCCAGTAGGCCAAGATGGGTCAACTGGGGTCCTTGGGCGAGCAGGACTTCCTTCTGGAAGGGCAGAGCCCTTGGCTGAACAAGGGCTCCTAGAACAGTACACACAGTCCCTTCCTGTGACCCTGGGAAGCTGTCCAGTCACCCGCTCAGGTCTCCCCTTCTCAGATTTCAGTCAGCACTTGTGTGACTGCTGCCATAGCTACATGTTGGCCACCAGGTGGCAATGGTGCGCCAGGTTAGTCAGCAACAATCTTCCAGAAAGGCAGCTGAGATGAACCCTGGACCCTAGCCTACTTGGAACTGCAAGATTGCTTGCTTTTTTTCCCCTGGCCCCTATGGTTTATTTGGAAAGACACAGGGGTGGGGTCCACCTTTTCTCTTACGTGTGCATTGGTGTGTTGCCTGCATGCATGTCTGGGTGAAAGTGTCAGAGCCCCTGGATCTGGAGTTACAGACAGCTGTGATCTGCCATGTGGGTGCTGGGAATTGAACCTAGGTCCTCTGGAAGAGCAGCGAGTACTCTCAACCACTGAGCCATGTCTCCAGCCCCTACTTCAACCTTTTCAATGTCTAACTCCAAACTACTTAGGAGGATAAAACAGGCAGGATTTGAGATTTGAGGCAAGTATAGATTTAAGATATATAGATGCTGCTTTCCTTAAAGCTTATATTCTAAGAAAGAAACTTAAAGGAGTGATTTTTTTAAAGGATTTCATATGTGTGTATGTGCATATATGTGTTGAATTTCCTGGAACTGAAATTACATCTGGCCTCGAGGGCACCTTCATACATGTACACACAAATATGCACACACGCACAAAATTTAAATAAAAATTTAAAGAATTCTGCCAGGCAGTGGTGGTGCATGCCTTTAGTCCCAGCACTCAGGAGGCAGTGTGAGTCAGGCCAGCCTGTTCCACAGAGCTAGTTCCAGGATAGCCAAGGTTGCTCAAAGAAAATCTGTCTCAAAAAACGAAGAAAAAAAAAAAAAAAAAATTTTTTTTTTTTTTTTTAGTCTCTAACTTGACACTGGTTTGTTCATATAATACCAGCACTTTGGAGGTAGAGGCAGGAGGATTGCTGCCAGTTTAAATCCAGCATTGACTACATAAGAAGATTTTAGAAGCTAACCAGCAAGCAGTTAAGACTCAAATTCAGTTCACAGCACCCACCTTAGGCATCTCACGCCCCAGAGAATCTGATGTTCTTCCTCTTCTGGCTTCAGAGGGCACCTGCATCTTGCTTCTGTGAGACATACACATAAACAAAGAGGAATCTTGGATTTGGTTGTTTGAGACAGAATCTCACCGTAGCCCTGGCTGGCCATGCTGGCTCACAGAGTTCCATCTGCTTCCCAAGTACTGGGATCAAAGGCATGTGCCAGAGTATCTGCCAAAAATAAATCCTTAGAAAAAGAAACTCTAGCCCAGATAAGTTTGGGAAAACCCACATTAACAACTTCCTTGGGGTTTGGTTTTGTTTCCCAGGACTTGTGCAGAGCCACTGTTTATTGGTCTGGTTTTGTTGCTGATGCAGACTGCCCACGTTTTATGAATGGGAACACCCACAGTCCATTAGTGAGTTCCTTCTGGCTACTCATTGACAAACAGCGGAAGTGGGAGTAGGCCTTTGCTCTCCAGTTCCAAGTCCTAGACTCTTTCCTAACTTCCTTTTAAGTCACCTTCCAAAGAGCTAAGCTAGTATGCTGTGAGCTTCTTCTTGCCGGACTAGAACACTATGCGAAGAGAATTTCCAGGGCATCACTCGTGGCTGGCTTGACAAAGCCCTGTGTCAGTGTCTCAGCTTTAGTCTGGAAATTTCTGCATCCTGTGTCAATTGGCCTCAAGGAATACAGTGGTGAAAGTTATCACTGGAGACTCCTGATGAAGAGGCATAGAAAAAGACACGTGATGTCAACATCTGGCCTCCACATGTAAGCACATCACCCATATGAACACAAACATACACTACACGCATGAAAGCAAAAAGGTGCCCCTCACAGTATGAGCCCTGAACATACAAAAGGCAAGGAGAAAAGAGGCCCACAAGAAATAGTCTGCAAGAGAGAATATCGGCTGAAGCCTAATGTACTGATTCCTTCCTGCAGGGACACCCCATCAAAGGATCCAGAGGCCCCTGAATGGGCGGGAGAGTGTTTTCAGGACCTTTTTTTTTTTTTTGAGACAGAATCTCATTATGTAGCCCTGGCTGTCCTGGAAACTCACTGTGTAGACCAGAGTGGCTTCAAACTCGAAGAGATCTACCTGCCCCTGCCTCCCAAGTACTGCCACACTCAGAATCACAGAATTTTTTACCTTTTTTTTTTTTTTTTTTTTTTGAGACCGTTCAAGCCTTGCTTGGAACTCAACTATGCAGTGGAGAGTGGCCTTGAACTCCTGGTCTTCCTGCCACCGCCTCTGAATTATAGACTTTCTATACCTAATCTAGTTTATTCAGTGCTGGAGAATTGAACCTGGGGCCTTGTGCATGCTGGGAAGGGACTCTACCAACTGAGCTACATCCTCAGACCCTTTTTTGTTTTTAATGGGCATTTTACCTGCATGTACACCCAGACACCACTTGTGTACCTATCACCTACAGAGACTAGAAGAGGGTGTCAGATCTTGTTACAGGTGGTTGTGAACTTATGTGGGTTCTGGGAATCAAATCCAGGTCCTCAGTGCTTTTTACCACTGAGCCCGCTCCCCAACCCTTTTTAGACCTGTTCTTTATCTTAATTTACTCTAAAATACTTTCATAAAGAACACTTCCTTCCCCTAACAAAAACAGCATAGTCTGGGAGTTGGTGTGCTGAGGACTGGGTAGGCTCCCTCTACCCAGTGTGGGTGTGTATGTGTGTGTATTAATTTTTGAGACAGGTTCTGGCTATCCTAGACCTCACTAGGCCTCAGCTCTCTATGTAGATCAGTTTGGTCTCAAACAAGGAGATCCTTCTACCTCTGCCTCCCAAGCACTGGGATGAAAAGTGTTTGCTACCACATTTACCACATTGGGATGAAAGGTGTGTACTACCACATTCAGCTTTGACTTCCTTTGTTTTTTGTTTTGTTTTTTTGTTTGGTTTTGGTTTTGTTTTGTTTTTTTGTCAGGGAGTCCAAGACAGTTTTTCTGTAGCTTTGGAGGTTATGCTGGAACTTGCTCTGTAGACCAGGCTGGCCTTGAACTCACAGAGATCTTGCTGCCTCTGCCTCCTGAGTGCTGAGTCAAAGGCGTGTGCCACCACTGCCCCTGGCTGAGGGCTCCAGTTTTTTTGAGTACAGTGATTGTCTCTGAATAATTCCCATCGATGGGTTCTCATGAGATTTACATCTCTAGCTTCTGGCTAGAAGACCCTGCTTTCCTTCCTTCATGAGACTTCTGAATACAGAGAGAGGATGGACACCAAGTGATTCAAGATGGATGGATGTAAGAAAGAAACTATCTGGGCAAAGGCTCCCTCTGGTGCCTCATGTCTCCTGAATGTCATGTCCATTCTCAGTCCCAGCTGACCATACCCCAGCATTTTGTTGTCTGCTCTTGGGACTTGCCCTGTTCCTCCCTGCCCTGCACTGAAGGGTAAAAGGGTAAGGCTGGTGGAAACCGAGGCACGGCACCTGTCACCTGCCTGGCATTTGTCAGTGTTGAAACAACTGGATGTGCAGGAAGAATGACAAACCTCGACAGCTGCCAAGCTACATACCATGGGAGGGAAGCAGGTCAGGCGGGGCTGAAATAGGGTGTGGTATCTGGTCTGGGAGTCTCATGCCTTGCTCTGCCTAGACATCTGGCTACCTCAGAAGGTCCAGATGTGCTGACAGGTAGGGGATGACCCAAAACACAGGTTACTGAATATTCGTGCCCCTGGGATTTGGTGAGCAATTGAGAGGATGAGTGGATGGAAACGTCAGATTTATGATGCCTAATATGCAGATAAATAATGGGGTAGCTGGAGAATTAAATGATGTGATACATACAAGGTACTTAACTGCCATTCCAGTAAATACTCAAAAATCTCAAATAGAGTTGATATAAGTCCAGCACTCGGGGTAAATTCAGTGTCTGATTCAACTTTTATCCTGCACATATCTACAAAACAACAAACAAAAATCAAGATGGCAACAAAGAACATTTCAGCGAGTCCTCCTCATGGAATCCTCCTGTTCGCAAATGGACAAACAGGCCCTGAGGAGAGGCTGTGATTCACCATACCTGGCCAGCCCAGGCTGAGGCATGCAGTGGCCGCCCAGCCTGTACCCTGGTCTATATTCTGGCTTACAAAGCTGGTTTTCCACTGTGTTTTCCTCTCCACCCTGTCCTACCACCCACCACCGAGTCATAGAAACCTGCTGAGACAGGAATGGGAATGACGGTCTGTTTTTATTTGATGATATTTTTAAATATATTATACTGAGTAATATAAGGCCATCTCTTTTTGGTTTTGCCTTGAAACAGGACATGGGGATTGGAGAGATGGCTGAGTAGTTAAAAGAGTACTGACTGCTATTGGGGAGGACCTGGGTTCAATTCCCAGCACCTTCATGGCAGCTCACAACTGTCTAACTCCAGTCCTAGGGGACCAGAGACCCATAGCAAAACCACAATGCACATAAAATGTAAAAAATAATTAAAAGATAATGAAACAGCAGGCATTGGTGGTGCATGCCTTTAATCCCAGCACCCGGAAGGCAGAGGCAGGCGAATCTGTGAGTTCGAGGCCAGCCTGGTCTACAGAGCAAGTTCCAGGACAGGCTCCAAAACAGTACAGAGAAACCCTGTTTGGACAAACTAAAATAATGAAACAGGGCACCACAAAACCTAGACTGGCCTCAAACTCACTGTATATCAGAAGAGGACCTTGAACTTCTGATCCTCCTGACTACCTCCTGAGTGCTGGGATTGCAGGCATTCACCGCCACACCTGGTTTTACCCTGTGTGAGCAAGTGATGGTGTGTGAGCAAGTGATAGAACCCATAGTTTTCTGCACACTAAACCAGCTCTCTACCAAACAACATCCCCAACCCTGTGTTTTTGTTCAGTTTTTTGAGATAGGGTCTTACTATGCAGGCCAATCTAGCCTGGAACCAATGGTGGTCCTCCTGCTGGGATTACAAGCAGACGCCATCACCACCGCCCTGGGAGGTGATAGGCAGAGCATGGAGCTGACTGACTCTTATTCTGAGTGGTAGCCTCCCCACAGCCTGACCTCATTCATCCCTCTCCTCCCTTGCCTCCTGGATCATCCAGATGTCTATTGCTACAGGGGTTCCCTCAGAGCTTATTGCAGAAGAGCTCTAAGGAACCCACCCTAAGGGGAAGAGAGCACAGTCCTTTCTTTTCCAAATAACTTTGGTGAGCCAGAGACTAGGGGTTGGTATTTCCTGCAGATGCTGGTCAAAGTCAAAACAGCTGGATATGGTGTTGCATGCCTGCATTCCAACACAAGGAGGCAAAGCCAAAGAATCATTGCAAGTCCCAGGCCATCCTGGGCCGTGGTGTGATATTTCACCCTCTGCTCCAGAAGGGGAGACAAGAAAGATGAAGCTCAGCCGGGAGAGTGCTTCCTAACTAAGCATGTGTGAGCCCAGTACTACATAAACCCACTGTGCAGAGCTGCCTTCCGGAAATCCCAGTGCTAGGGAAGTGGGACAAGAGGCTCAGAACTTCAAGGCTAGCCTTAGTTATCAGGGGATTTGAGGCCAGCCTGGGATTCATGAGACCATGCCTGCAAGTAAAGGGAGAGGGGTTGTTCTTATGTGTCACACAAGGAGGTTTTTTTTTTTTTTTTTTTTTTTTTTTTTTTTTGTATGTGCATTGATATCTTGCCTGCTTGTATGTAAGGATGTCCAGTTCCCTGGAACTAGAATTACAGATGGTTGTGAGCTGACATGTGGGTACTGGGAATTGAACCCATGTCCTCTAGAAGAGCAGTCAGTGCTTTTAACCCCCGAGCCATCTCCCCAGCCCTTCTGTTTTGTTTTGTTTTTTGAGACAGGGTCTCTCTATATTGCTTTGGAGCCTGTGCTGGACTAGCTCTGTAGACCAAGCTGGACTCTCTGAACTCACAGGATCAAAGGCGTGGGCCACCAACACCGAGTTTTTTTCTTAAAAAAAAATGTTTAGCTGGGGGTGGTGCATGGGGCTTTAATCCCAGCACTCAGCAGGCAGAGGCAGACAGATCTCTGTAAGTTCAAGGCAACCCTGGTCTACATAGGCAGTCCCATAACAGCCAGAGCTACATGGAAAGGCCCCTCCCAAAATAATAAAATAATAATAATAATAATAATAATAATAATAATAATAATAATAAAAATTTCCTATATATAATCCTGTATGCTTGTATATCCACTATGTGAGTGCAGGCAGCTCAGAGGTGTGGAATCTATTGGAACTGAAGTTACATGCGATTATGTGCGTGCTGGGAACTGAACCAGGGACCTCTGGAAGAACAGTGCCCATTCTTAACTATGAGCCCATTGTTTTTGTTTTTTAATGTGAGTTGTAGTAGTTGTTGGTGGTGTGTGTGTGCGCACATGCTCACACACATCATCTACACAACTTTGTATTTGTTCCTGATTGGGTTAATGGAAGGGACAGACACACAGATTCTTGTACAGAAAAGCCAGGCTTGGGTGGGCCATACACTCTAATGGAGCAGCAGCTTGGAAACTCAGTGCATTTATTTAACACATCTCAATTGAGGCAGATTTATTGTATACAGCTGAACAAGGAGGCAGGTTTAGCTAATCTCAGTGAGAGGCCTCAGTAGGGAACAGTTTCAGCTGTGAACATCCAGTAGGAAGCTGTGATTGACACCTGCATACTGTCAACATGCCCCAGAGGACTTTGCATTTCCCATGGATCTGAGGCACAGGGCTTCTTTATATGGCCATGTTCATATCAACAACACACATGCATTCAGGACTTCATTTACTCCCATACGTGACTGTTCATGTGGATGTGAGAACATGGGTTTATGGTGTGTGGACCAGTCAGATAAAGGATAACTTCCTGTTGGTCCTCTTGTTCAACCTCGAGCTTCCTGGGAGTCTTGGGTCTGCACGTCCCATCTTGACTCAGGTGTTTTGGGAATGTAGATAACACAGAACTTCATCTGTCTGCATATGGATTCCGGGAATCAACACTTGGGTCCTAGAGCTTTGAGGGCAAGGGCTTCATCTGTGGAGCCATTTCCTCAACCCGAAAAGCTGTTTTCCTGATGGGTGTCGGTGGTGCCCTGATAGGAGATGTCATTCTGTAAATATGTTTCTCATACTGGTTAATGAATAAAGCACTGTTGGCCAATAGAAAAGGAAGATGGGAGGGACTAGGAGACAAGGAGGAAAGAGGAAGGAGTAAGGAGGAGTCAACATGGAGAGTCTGGAGAGAGTAGAACCGACAGCCACTTCTCCCTGGTAAGACCACGTGGAAATACATAGAAATGGGTTAATAATTAAGACAGATCTAAAGATAAAAAACAAGTAACTGGCCAACAGAATTATATCTAATACAGAGTCTCTGTGCGTTAATTGGGGCTGGCGTGCGCGGCAGCCAGATCAGACCAGTGGCGGGAGGAAAAAACTTACTCCTTACAGTGCCCACCTTTAATGCCAGCACTTGGAAGGCAGAGGCAGGAGGATCTCTGTGAGTTCCAGGCCAGCCTGGTTTACAAGAGTGAGTTTAAGGTCAGCCTCCAAAGCTACAGAGAAACTCTGTCTTAAAGAAAAAAAAAAGAAAAAAGAAAAGCTGTTTTCCCTACAGTGCTGCGTGCAGAGCCCAGGGTCTTGCCCAAGCTGGGCAAGTTCTGTAGCACTAGACAATGTTCCCAGGGCTGCAGTTTTCTTTCTCATTCCAAATGTTGATTTCTCTCCTAAATCCAAAGCTCTCAAGTGTCCAATCTGTTTAGTGTCTGTCCGAAGGTCACAGTGAGGTCTTGGGTTCCGTTTTGCCCTGCTGGCCTTTCCTGCCTCACTTCCTGTCTCCTTGTCCATCCTCTGATCCAGCCAGATTTCTCAGCGTTCCTCAGCCTTCAGTATCCTTGAACAAGCTGTTCCATCGTGTGAGACACCTTTCCCTCTTTCTGCCCAGTTCAGTCGGCCAGAGACACCCTGGGTGGCATCAGTGACCCTTCGGTTCGCTCTCTCAATGATTTAGCCACACAATCATTTATTTACTTAATCATTTGTCTGCATTTTGGAGTTTTTTTTTTCTTTGTTTAGCTTTGTCTGTCCTAGAACTTACTCTGTAGGCCAGGCTGGCCTGGAACTCACAGAGATCTGCCCACCTCTACCTCCTCCAGAGTGCTGAGATTAAAGGTGTGCGTACCGTGCCCAGACTCAACTTCTCAGCATTTAGATTAAGACTATTGAAGTTTTTAGTTAGCTCAGAGACAAGGTTTTGCTATGCAGCCTAGGCTGGCATCAAATTCATGATTCCCTTCCCTCGGCCTTCTGAGTTGCTAGGGTTGCAGCTACCACACTTACCATGAATAGTTATTACACATTCTCTCTGACTCTCAGTCTGTCTCTTTCTGACTTTCTCAGTCTGTCTGTCTCTCTCTCCCTCCCTTCCTCACTTTTTCCATTCCTCCCTCTTTACCTTTCTCCCACACAAGGGCTTCGTCCACTTAGACTGGCCTTGAACCTACTAGGTAGTGGAAAATGACCTCGAGCTCCTGTTCTTCCTACGCCCACCTCCCAAGTGGGGGGATTACAGGTTTGTGCTGCCAGACCTGCCTTTCTTCCTCTTCTCTAAGTCTACTTCAGAGGAATGGGGGTTGGTAGAGATGCTGTGCATTTTGAAAGTATCGGTGTCTGGAAAATAACACCATCCCATGGAAATTGCAGCTAAACTGGACCCTGTTTGTTGGAATGTTCACCCTCAGGCAGGTCCCTTCCTAATTTGATGTCTCCTACCAGACCACAGCCTACCTCTGTGCACAGAGGCTCCTGTATGCCTGGGAGAGGTTGGCTCTCAGTGAATCCTGCCCACACACTCAGGCAGGGCAGGGCCACAAAGTCATGTGTTTCCATACCTCTTCAGGGTGAGGTCACTGTCCAGGGACAGTTCAAAGGCTTCTTTTCCTTTTCTTAAAAAAAAAATAATAAATTGGTCAGGCGGTGGTGATGTACATCTTTAATCCCAGCACTATGGAGGCAGAGACAGGTGGATCTCTGAGTTTGAGGTCTACAAAGCAAGTTCCAGGACAGACTCCAAAGCTTTGTCTTGAAAAACAAAAATTAAAAAAAAAAAAATGTGACAGGCTGAAGAGATGACTCAACATTTAAGGTTCCAGTACCTCTGTAACAGTTCACAACCACCTGAAACTCTAGTTCCAGTGTATCTACTGCCCTTTCCAGACATCCCTGGGCAGCAAACACATACATGGCACACAGACATTCAGGAAAAATGCTCACACACACACACACATTTTAAGTTTTTGAAACAGGCTTTATCTGTGTAGCTTTAGCTGTCCTGGAACTTGCTCTGTGTCAGGAGTGGTCTTTGTGGGGCTGCAATTGGACCCAGCCCCAAGTCCGTACCTGAGTGGGGGAGTGTGGATGAAGGAAAGGCTAGCTATAGACAATAAAGGCAGAGCACAGAATAAAGGTCAGGAGGGCAGATCAGTCAATACTGAAATGCCACAAGTTTATTTTTCACCACTCTTATGTGTCATAATCAAAAAGGGGAACACAGTATCATGTATATGGAACAAACAGACTTTTCTTCCTCACTTATTCTAAGGGTTCAATAACCACACCTTAGCTCCAACTTCTTGTTCCCTAGCCTTGAGGTCAGGAGTAGCCATACCTCAGATTCAACTTCTGCTTCCCTAGCCTTGACAGTCAGGAGTAGTCACACCTCAGATTCAGGTCTGTTGTTATTTAGACTAAGAGAGCCAAAGCATCCTTCTGTAGCCACACCTTTGACCTTTAGGTCTTATGACTGCTGACAGCTTTGAACTCTCTGTCCTTGTGCCAAGATGGAGTGCAACCATCTTTATGGGCACCCACAGCTCTGTAGACCAGACTGACCTTAAATGCTGAGAGCCACCTGCCTCTGCCACCTGGGTGCTGGAATTAAAGGCATGTGCTGCCACTATTTGGCTAAATAAATCTTTTTAAAAAGTTTTACATTTGCCAGGCAGTGGTGGCACCTACCTTTAATCCCAGCACGCAGGAGGCAGAGGCAGTTGGATCTCTATGAGTCTTCGGCTATCCTGGTCTACAGAGCGAGTTCCAAGACAGCTAGAGCTGTTACACACAGAAACACTGTCTAGAAACCCCCCCCAAAGTTTTACATTTATTTCTTTATTGGGGGGCATGTCACAGTGCCAGTGTGGAGGTCACTGACAGCTTGCAGGAATCACCTTTCCACCACATGAAGCCTAAGGGATCACGTGGCCACATGGCAGCACGTGCCTTTACCCACTGAGCCATGTTTTTGGCCTCTCGGGCAACTCTGGCCACCAGAAGTCTTAGACCTTGGCTCTGTGTCCACTGAGGACAGAGCTCATCCTAGATGGATTTCCTACTCTTGCCTTTATTTAGGGACTGGTGCATCCTGGTCTCCCTGCTCCCCACATTCTGACCAGCAGAATGTTTAGTGCCTGTGCTGGAGACCCTCCGCTCAGAGTGATATCCCTACCGTCAGAAGTTAGACTTTGTTTCCCAGCCTCTTCGGCTGGAACTAACTCAGCCAGTGCTCTTGACATTCCTCCTCCACTGTTGGCAGCTAAAGTTCCTGATGAACATCAGCATCACCTGAACACTTATTCTGGGCAGACTCCCTAGAATGCCTTCCAGGACCCTGAGAGGAGAGAAGGCAGCTGTAAAAACAAGCACTCTAATGGGCGCTTAGGGACAAGCTACAATGAGGGGAGGTATTCAGAGTCCCCAGAGCCTCAATTGTGGAGCCTCACAGGGAGGGGCCCAAGCTTACTCATTTATTAATTATCCCAGTGTCTAGCAGGAGGTGCCCTGTAAAATGAACTGGAGTCAGTGTCCGAAGGCCTGAGGCCGAATGTGACTGAGGCAACTTTTACTTGGTACTGAGGTGGGTCACCACACCTGAGGGGCCTGTTTTCCTTTTTTTCTTTCTTGTTTTTTGTTTTTGTTTTGTTTTTTGTTTTTTGTTGTTGTTTGTTTGTTTTCTAGACAGGGTTTCTCTGTATTGCTTTGGAGCCTGTCCTGGAACTTGCTCTGTAGACCCGGCTGGCCTGGAACTCACAGAGACCCTCCTGCCTCTCCTTCCCAAGGGCTGGGTCTAAAGGCGTGCGCCACCACCGCCCAGCTGAGGAACCTGTTTTCTCATCTCTTCCCGGAAGGACCTGGGGAGACCAGGAAGGCCATGCTTGAGAAAGAGTCTCGAGAAAGCCAAGCATCACACCTCTTGGTGTATTTCCTAGATTCTGGCTTACAGTTAGCATTTGGAAGTTTCTGCTGTGTGGGCAAAGACTGACTGAAGCTGGGCAAAGTGGTACAGGACACCTGCAATCCTAATGGTTGGGAAGTGGAGGTGGGAGCATCCAGGGTTCAAGGCTAGCCTTGTCTACCTAGCAAGTTTGATGGAAAGCTAGTGTGGGCTACATGAGACCCTATTGCAAAAACAAAACAAAAAAACAAAACAAAACAAAAAACCCACCAGAGGATACTATTAAAAATAAGCTGGTAAGGGGCTGGTGGGAGGGATGGCTCAGAGGTTAAGAGCACTGCCTGCTCTTTCCAGAGGTCCTGAGTTCAATTCCCAGCAACACTCACACACAGCCATCTGTAATAAGACCTGGTGTCCTCTTCTGACATGTAGACATACATGCAGGCAGAACATTGTATGCATATTAAATACACAGATCTTTTAAAAAATAAGCTGGTAGGAGCCAGGTGGTGGTGGCCCATGCCTTTGGTTCCAGCACTCAGGAGGCAGAGGCAGGTGGATCTCTGTGAGTTCGAAGCCAGTCTGGTCTACAAGGTGAGTTCCAGGACAGCAAGGGCTGCACAGAGAGACCCTGTCTTGAAAAACCAAATAAATAAATAAAACATGAGTAGCACCTGTTCTCATTGGTTTACTATTGATATGTCCTCTATTGTCTAGAGATAACATAATAAATGAGATTTTAGAACAAGGATATGGAGTAAGAAACTCTACACATGGACTTGGTATTATAGTGCTTTTAAGAACCAGCCTGGTGTGCACACCTTTAATACCAGCACTCGGGAGGCAGAGGCGGACAGATCTCTGTGAGTTCAAAGCCAGCCTGGTCTACAGAGTGATTTCCAGGACAGCCAGAACTACACACAGAGAAACCCTGTCTGGAAAAACAAACAAAACAACAACAAAGAACAGGGCTGGAGAGATGACTCCATGGTTCAGAGCAATTGCTGCTCTTGCAGAGGACCCAAGTTCAATGCCAATACCCATATCAGGTGACTCACAACTGCCTGTAACTCCAGCTCCTGGGGACCCATGGCTCTGCCTCCATGGGCACCTGCACTCACATCTTAGACAAGCACACATACACAAACACATCATTAAAAAATAATAATATATCACCTTGAGATGTTGAAGAAGTAATAATAAGTAGGATGGGGACTTACCTCAGTGACAGGTCATGTGCTCATCAGATATGAGGCCCAAAAGTTTGACGTAGGGCAACACAACTAAATAATTACTATAGTGGTGTATGTACTCACAACACTCAGGAAGGTAAGTAAGAAAATTGGGAGTTTGACTGTAGCCTAAGACACAGTGAGCTGGGTGAGGTGACACATGCCTTTAACCCCAGCACTTGGGAGGCAGAGCCTGGCAGATCTCTTCTAAATTCAAGGCCAGCCTGGTCTACAAAGTGAGTTCCAGAACAGCCAGGACTGTTATACAGGGAAATCCTATCTGGAACCCCCCCAAAAATTTTTTTAAAAAGATCCATAGTGAGATACACATATACATACACACAAAACGAAATAGAAGAAAGCACACTAGCACGTGAACAAGAAAGTGTGTGGTGGCACATGTCTGTGACCCCAGCACAAAGGCAGAGGCAGGGGTTAAAGTCATGTTTTCCTACACGGTGAATTAAAGACCATCCTGGGCCAAAACAACAGAAGCCTGCATAAGTCGACCATTAGCCTCAGTTCTCTACTGTGAGCTCTGTAGAGAATAGGAAGAGAGCCATGGTGGGAGACGTCATTCTGTGTATGCTTCTCTTACTGGTTACTGAATAAAGCACTGTTGTCCAATAGGAAAGCAAGATAGGCGGGACTAGGAGACAAGGAGGAAAGAGGAAGTAGATAGGAGGAATCAGCATGGAGAGACCGGGGAGACCAGACGCCTGCCTCACTCCCCGGTAAGGAGACCACGTGGAAATACATAAAAATGGGTTAATACTTAAGACAGAGCTAGCCTATAAGAAACAAATAATGGGCCAACAGCATTATATCAAATACAGAGTCTCTGTGTGTTATTTGGGGCTGGCCTGGCTGCAGGACAAGACTAGGCGGCGGGTGGAAAAACCGTACACCTTACAGAGCCAGGCAATGCCACCACCCGGGTTGATCCAGAGCTCATATGCAGCACCCTGGGATACACAGTAAACTTGAGGCTAGCCTAGGTTAAAGTCAGCCTTTCCCATATAGTGAGTTCCAGGATAGCCAAATCTATGTAGAGAGACCCTGTCTCAAAAGAAAAAAAGAAAAGAAAACAAGAAAGAGCCGGTGGTGGTGGTGGTGGTGGTGGCACACACCTTTAACAGAGGCCAGCCTGGTCTAAAGAGCAGTTCCAGGGCAACCAGTGACACAGAGAAATGCTGTCACAAACAAACAAACAAAAAGGCTGGGCATAGTGGTGCACACCTTTTATCCCAGCACTCAGGACCAGAAGCAGGTGCATCTCTGGGATTTTGAGGCCAGGTTAGATAATGAGCTGGGAGATCCCTCAGTCTTCAGGCTTGTTCTGTGAATGAGGAACTAAGATTAGAGATACTAAGTAACTTGCCAAGAGCTAGCAGAAACCCACACACTCCCCGGTTTTTATTCTTTTGTTTTGTTTTTGCTTTTCAAGACAGAGATTCACTGTGTAGCCCTGGCTGGCCTGGAACTCACTCTGTAGGCCAGGCTGGCCTCGAACTCACAGAGATCCTCCTGCCTCTGCCTCTGTGTGATAGAATTAAAGGCATGCACCACTGCCACCATTGCCCCTGGCTCTAGTCATTATTCTTGTCCACCAGTTATAATCTTTTCCAAACCAAACACGTAGGTATTGAGGCTTTGGTGCTGGACCTTGAACCCAGGACCTTGAGCATGCTGAATATTTACTCTACCACTGAGCCAGGCTTTTGGTCCCTGAGAGGTAATTTTGGATAAGTTCAGTCTTTGGTCCACTCCAGATGCACTCTGGTGTTGCATCTGACTCATACATCAGAGAGCAAGTAGAAAGTAGCTGCCTTTGAAAGCTGCTTCCCCAAGATGCCCTTTGTAGTCATCCAAATGAGAAAGTTTAACTGAAGTTTCAAGTAATTGAAAGGCAGTAGACTGTGGTAGCACCTAAGTGCAATCCCAGTATCTGGGAAGCAGAGGCAGGGGGATCAAGTGTTCAAAGTTATCCTCAGCTACATGTCAAATTCCAGGCTGTGTTAAGATCCTGTTTTAATGCCAGGTGGTGGTGGTGGCACACACCTTTAATCCCAGCCCTCAGGAGGCAGAGGCAGGTGGATCTCTGAGTTGATAGCTAGCCTGGTCTACAGAGTGAGTTGCAGGACAAACCATACAGCAAAACCTCATCTTGAAAAACAGAGAGATTCTGTTTCAAAACAAACACTTCTGGCAAGATGGTAGACATCCTCCAAACAAAGGAAAAGTACCAAAAACCCAGTTCCATGTTCTTGGTGACTATTGCAACTTCCTCCCCTGATGCCACCAGCCCAACTTTGACCACACTTAGGTATGAACTCACCTTGTGGCATCCATGTCATCACCCCTCACCTACAACCTACAAAACCTTCCTGTCCTGGTTCCGTGCTCTGAGATCTGGGAGTTGCTTTGTTCAATATAACCCTTGCTATACTTTTTCAGTTTGGCGTGACCTGGTTCACTGTGTCAGTGGGGAAACTTATAGAGGGGGTGGTGGTACAGAAAACCTATTAGTAGGTAAAGGTCTTTGCTGCCCAGGAACCACAGTGTGGAGAAAGAGAGAGAACCAAATTCCTAAAATCATCCTCTGACCTCTGGGCAAGCACATGTGACACACACCTTTAATCCCAGCATTTGGGAGGCAGAGGCAAGCAGCTCTGTGAGTTTGAGGTCAGCCTACAGAGCTGGTTCCAGGACAGGCTCCAAAGCTACACAGAGAAACCCTGTCTCAAAAACACAGAGCAAACCAAATCAAACAAAAAGCAAAAAGCAACATTCCCTAGTCATTAGCTCTAACTGGAAGCCTAACATTTGGGTAACAGGCAGTGCTGTGGGAAACAGCCTGGGAAGGGTCTGGATTTAAAGGCTGAGCTGTTGGTAGGAGAGGCCAGGACCTCTCATTTCCCTTTGGAATTGATGCTTTGATTAATCCTTCCTTCTCCTGTTATCGTCTCCCATGATTTAATGGGTACCATAGCTGCTATATCAGTCCCAGGGAGCAGCAAGAGATCATCACTTCAAACATAGCTCAGGAGCCCTAGGATACGACCTACAGCAGTCTGCACAGGAACAGACCTTAGAGGTGAGGCCAGAACCTTCGATACCAAGTGGCACCTTGTATGGTTTGTGTCCAGAAGCTGCCTGGTCACAGGAGAAGGCACTGAAGGAAAGACGTGGTACCTGGCTTGGGAAAATGGTATTTGTTCTATTGAGCCCTTACAAAGGAATGTGTTTGTATACAGAATCTACATAAGTGATCCCTGTTCTGTCCTTCCACAATCCCTTAAATATCTCAAAAATAAAATAGAGCTGAATGTGGTAGTTCATGCCTGTAATCCCAGCCGTTAGGAAGTTAAGGCAGGAGAATCACAAGTTTGATTACAGCTGAGTAGCTGAGAGTTGGTGGTGCATGCCTTTAAACCCAGCACTTGGAGGCAGAGGCAGGCAGATCTTTGTGAGTTTGAGACCAGCCCGGTCTACAGAGCGAGTTCCATGACAGTCTCCAAAGCAGCAGAGAAACCCTGTCTCAGGGAAAAAAAAAAAAAAAAGGAACAGCTGGGTATTGTGACATCTGCCCTTCATCCCAGCATGTCTGAGGCAGAGGTAAATGGAACTTTGAGTTTGAGGCCAGACTCTATTACATATTGAGTGTCAGGACAGCCAGAGTCACATAGAGAGACCACATCTGAAGACAGTCTCCACCTACCCACACCTTGAAAAAATTCCAGTGAATGAATTAAAACACTCTTCCCTGCGGAGCATTGGTGGTACATGCCTTTAATCCTAGCAATCCGGAGGCAGAGGCAGAGGCAGGTGGGTCTCTGTGAGTCCGAGGCCAGCCTGGTCTACAGAGCTAGTTCCAGGACAGGGTTCCAAAGCAATACAGAGGAAACCTTGTCTCGAAAAACCAGAAAATAAATAAATAAATAAATAAGACACTCTTCCCCTCAGCCCTAGAAATTTACCTGCAACACAAGCAACAGCAGCCAGGTATCTTAGGCACAAACTCAATCTTGCCAAGGAAGCCAAGAACCGGCAATGACTCAGAAGGCTGTGGTCAGAAGCTGCACATTGGGTCCTGGGTTTGTCTCTGGCCATGAACATAGAAAGGATGCTATTTTTGGAACAGGGGAACATGGAAGGCCTAGGAATGCTCGAAGGGATGAGAAGCTCCAGGACTTTCAAGAGATATGGGTCAATCCTATTGCTGCTCTCATCCTGGCTGCTTTGAGAGATTTCATCTAATTGAAAGGCAAAACCCTGTAATCGCCAGCTTTCAAGAGCACAGCACTTGAGCAATGACCGTGGGGTGAGAAGCTGGGGACGCTTTCTGGGTTAGCTGCTGATGGAGATAAAAGGGCCCCGGTCACCTTTTCTCTTTCTTTGAGTCAGTCTCCTGCAGCCTACCTAGGTTATATGTAGCTGAGCTTGACCTTGAACTCCCTCTCTTCTTGCTTCTGTGTTCCAAATGCTGGCATTGCCAGGCTTCCGTCTACCCCTGTGGAGTTCACTTTAGAGAAACTGAGGTTAATACGGAAGCTATGCAGTTGTTTGTTTTTTAAACTGTTCCACATGGCTGAGGCTGCTCTTGAACTCATCATCTAGCTGAAGAGGCTCTTGAACTCCTGATCTTCCTGCTCATGCCTCCCCCATTCCTGAATTACAGGTCACCACCACAACCACTTCAACCACAGTAGTTTTAGTTATAACATAAAAACTTAAATGTCTACCATTGGCCTCTGAGGGCAGACACATTCTTGCAGAGACATACACATAGGCAAAACACCTATACACAGAAAATAAATAATATGTGAAGTCCTTCACATTTAACGCCATATATCACAGGGATCTATTGAGCAACCATGTTGGGAATTACCCAAACATCTGACCGTCCTTCCATTTCTTGTCTACAGTGAAGACCCAGGAGAGCCCGCCCACATTCCTAACAAAACAGTCTCTAAGTGCTTAGCCTGGACCAGTACTTAGGAATTCATTAGAAATATAAACCTGAGAGAATCTGGACTGGAGAGATGGCTCAGTGGTTAAGGTGACTTCTTACTTTTTCAGAGAACCTGAGTTCAGTTCCCAACATTCTCATTGTAGCTAACAACCATCAGTAACTCCGGTTTCAGAAGGTTTGATACCCTCTTCTGGTCACCATGAATACTGCAAGCACATGGTGCACAGCTATATATGCAGGCATCCATGCCACCCACATACCTAAAGGTACAAACTTGCCAGGCAGTGGTGGCACACGCCTTTAATCCCAGCACTCTGGAGTCAGAGACAGGCCAATCTCTGTGAGTTCAAGGCCAGCCTTATCTACAGGACAGCCAAAAATATACAGAAAACCCCATCTCAAAAGACAAAAAAAAATCTAGCTCTTAAGGGAATGAAACATACAGGAATGAGGACCAGGAGTTCAAGGCTAACCTAGTCAACATGTCAAGTTCAAGAACAGCCTGGGCTATATGAGACCTTGCCTCAAAACAAATAAACAAAAAAAGTGTCTTCAAAACAAAACAATGTGGTAAGTCATACCTATAATCCTGCATTTGAGACACTAAGGCCTAGAAGTTTGAGGCCAGCCTGGGCTATGTAGTGACAATAAAGCCAAAAACTAAAAAGGGGCTACTAAGGGGCCAAGGACTTTCCACTTTTCTTTGAAGCATACATGCTCCAGTATCCCTTTTCAAGTGGCATCCATGGTACTGGAGATTCAGGGAGGGGACAGGAGAATTACAGTAAACACGGCTCCTTCAGGTTTTATCTTGGAACAAAGTGTGGGCATAAAGAAATAAACATGAGTGGCACACTTGCCATGGCTCAGTTTTTTTTCCTCAAGGCCCAGGCAGTGGCCTTTGTTTAAGGTTAGATTGTTTACTCCCAAGGGATGGGGGAGTTGGGAATTAGAAGTAGGACTTGGACAGAAGCCCAAGAGTTTCAACTCAGTTCCTTGGGAGCCTGATTGGGGACATAGAGAGCTTGGAACTCAGGGATCCTGGCCAGGGAGAAGGAAGGCCTCTGGGGACCCAGGAGGGCGGGACTGTGGTTTCCAGAGGCACAGATGACATAATGTCTGCCTGGCCTGCAGACGCCAGTTCTGCCAGAGTGGCCTTTCCAAGTAGTCGGGCCTAGGTCTTGCCCCAGGTTTGCCCTGATGCACAGAGGGTAGGTTTTCTCCCTACCCTCTGCTGGGGAAACTGAACCCATCAGCTGGGACCTCCTGCTTACTCCAGGGCTGTCCAATCCTGGCCTGCCTCACTCATGTGTGGGCACCTTCATCATTCAGCATAGGTGGTTTGTGTGGCCCTCCAAGAGGTTTCCACAGCCTGCATGTGCCTTAGCCCACTAAACCATCTTGAGAGGGTGTTTGTGTGTGTGTGTGTGTGTGTGTGCATGCTTGAACACATGTGCCACAGAACATGTGTCAGAGAATAATCTTCAAGAATTGGTTCTGTCTATAGAAATAAGATGATAGCAAAATCAAAATCACTGAGGGTGGGGTGGGATGGTGGGGTGGTGGTAGTGCATGCCTTTAATCCCAGCACTTGGGGGGCAGAGGTAGGTAAAAAAAAAAAAAGTGAAAACAAAAAACAAAGCAAGTTTTGTGTTTTTTTGTGGTTTTTTTGTTTGTTTGTTTTTGTTTTTGTTTTTCCAAGACAGGGTTTCTTTGTGTAGCCTTGGAGCCTGTCCTAGAACTCACTCACTGTCCAGCTTGTTTTGTTTTTCAGACAAGGTTTCTGTTTTATTTTTGAGACAGGGTTTCTCTGTGTAGCAGCCCTAAGTGTCCCAGAACTTATAGACCTGGCTGGTTTCGAACTCAGAGATCTTCCTGCCTCTGCCTCCTGATTTCTGGGATTAAAAACATGCACCACTACTGCCTGGCTAACAATCTATTTCCTACATCTCCTTCCACAAGTTGCCACAAACTTAGGTTGTAGGGCTGAATGGCAAGGCCATTTACCCGCAGAGCCATCTCACCAGCCTGGCTATCATGGTCGTTGTTGACTTTCATGCTTGATCCATCAGTGAAGATCTTCTGGGTGAGAAGTAATGCATTTTGGGTAAGGGCAAGGCCAATACCAGAACCTGCCCCCTGGCTATGGTGATATTTAATAATATGTGTACCTGTCATTCATACACTGTTTCATCCTACAAAACATTTGCATGTGCTTTTCTCCATTCACCTTGTGAGACTGAAGGGTTATAACCTGTTTTTATAGGTGTTTTATAGAGCAACTAGGGATTTACAGAGTTTAACCAGCTTGCTCAAGATCACCAGCTAGTGACAAAGCCAGGGTTCATGGCAAACGCTCTGCTCCCAAACTTATTTTGTCCTTCATTCTAGATCACATCAGTAATACCGCAGCGCTGGAAGCCTAGGGCCAGCAAGCACAGGGTAGTGGGTAGCAGCAGAGCAAATTTTGTCTTTCTCTGCCTCTTGCTTGTCTCTTCCTCCTTCCCCTCTTCCTCCCTTTTCTCATCTCCCTCTGTATTTCTCTCTTCTTTTGTTTGTTTGTTTTTAAGACAGGGCCTCTTGTAGTCCCAGTTGGCCTCAAATTCACTATGTATCAGATACCGACCTGTCCTGTCCACTGTTCTCTTTTCCATTGCTCTTTTGATCTCTTTACACATTGTAGGTGAAAAGCCCCATAACTGGTGGCAGTGGTGACAAACGCCTTTGATCCCGGCACTCAGGAGGCAGAGGCCAGCAGATCTCTGTGAGTTCAAGTCTGTCAAGTTTCAGGTCAGTCAAGGCTGTATAGTGAGGCTCTGTGTTGGAAACCATCAGTCTGCTGACCCCGCCCCCTGATAATGGGTGGGACATGCATGGCCATGTCATCCCTACCTCACTCATTACAGGGCTGCGTAGGGGACTCAGTTTCCCTTCTAAAGCAAGCACGCCCCCTCTTCCTTTCTCTGTTCCTCTCTTTTGCTCTCTCTCTCTCTCTCTCTCTCTCATGCTTTCTGTTAGCCACCAGCTACTCCCCCTTCCTCTCCTCTCCACCAATAAACTCTGTGGGCACTGAGTCTCGTGTTTGTATTTCATAGGCAATAGCTGCAGCAAAAGAACAACACCCTGTCTCAACAAACAAACAAAACAGCCAGGCATGGGAGTGCACACCTTTGCTTCCAGCACTCCAGGGATAGAGATAGGCATATTTCTTTTTGAGTCTCAGACCAGCCTAGAGAGATCAAGTGAAGCGCTGTCTTAAAAACAAAAGAATGAATAAACCCACACCCCGTTAAGTCCCGCCTATTCTCCCTTATATAGACTTTGTACCTGACAATGACAAGGATTATCTGGAGTTCACTTGACAAGGGCACATGGAATTCTGATGCCTTTCACATGCCCCTGACAGGCCTCATAACCCATCAGTGAAGAAGCCTGGGGTGGGACCCAAGTTCAGGTTAACTCTGGAATAAATGACATCCCCACCCCCACATAGCCCCTCCCCACTCTTCCCCACCCTCTCCACCCCCCACTATTGGTTGTTTGGGTTTGTCCTTTTATGTGTAGAAATGTTTTTCTGGGTTTTTTTTTTTTTTGTTGTTGTTGTTGTTGTTTTTTGTTGTTGGTTTTCTGAGACAGGGTTTCTCTGTGTAGCTTTGGAGCCTGTCCTGGAAGTAGCTCTGTAGACCAGGCTGGCCTGGAACTCACAGAAATCCACTTATCTCAGCCTCCCGAGTGCTGGGACTAAAGACGTGAACCACCAAGGCCAGGCTGTATAAGAATGTTTTGCCTACATGTATGTACATGTACCACATACATGCCTGGTGCTGGACAAAGTCAGAAGAGGGTATCAAATTCCTTAGAGCTGGAGTTTCTTCAGATGTTTGCTAGCTGCCATGTTTGTGCTTTTGTGCTGAGCATTGAACCTGGGTCCTCAGAGGCATTTCTTCAGCCTGGTTTAAAAAGAAGAAGAAAAAAAATAGGGTCTTATTATGTAGCTCTGGCTGGCCTAGAATTCCCTATATAGACCAGAAAATGTGTGTGTGTGTGTGAGTGTATGTGTGTGTAGCATATTTGTGTGATGTGCAGGTGCCTGTGCACACTCAGAAGCTAGAAGGTGTCAGATCTCTTGGAACCAGGGTTACAGGTGTTTGGGGGAAATGTAAGGATTGTTATGAATGCTGGGACCTCAACGCCAGTCTTCATGATCATACAGTAAAGTCTCTCCTTCCACCACTGAGTCCCAGGAATCAGATTCAAGCCATCAGCCTTGAAGGCAAGCCTTTACCCTGTGAGCCCTCTCACCTGCCCAATCATAATGTTTTTAATGAAGAATGCTGCACGCACCTATACGGCTCAAGTGAGGGCTGGGCAGGCTCAAAACTTGCTTGTATGGTGCCAAGTTCTCTGCAGCAGGAGCTTTGCTGCACAAACCAGTTAAACAAATCCCCAGGCATTGTTTTTCTCACCTGGGTGACCTGGAGAGCCACAGTAGGCTGCACATCCCTCTCAGCAGGCTGGGTCCTGGACCTGAGTGTTGAATGTCTGGGATTTCCCACTGATATCAGTGCTCATCTCTGGCTAGGTTCTGGGGTGACGTGTGCCTGGAAAATTGCCCAGAGGTGGCTTTAACCCAGCTGGCTTGGGTAGGGAGGTAGGGAGGGGATTGGACTAGCTCAAGGAAGGAATCAGATGTGTCTAGCTGTAGCCACGAATCTTAACTTGTCCGGCTTCATTCATCTTCTCTATCCTACTTATGACAGTCTATTTAGGTCAACAACCAGTGCTCAGCCCTCTCTGAGGAGCTAGCAGCAGTTAATGGTTGCTGTAGAGGGGGAGTCATTTTCTTCTGTTGCTCAAGATTTAATGAATAAACTCCCACCCTATCTCCTCAGCTCCCCGAAAGTGACTTCAATTAAATTTAATAAGTCACCATTTAAAAAAAAAAAAAAAAAGTGAGGCCAGGTGGTGGCGGTACAGGACTTGAATCCCAGCAGGAGGGAGGCAGAGGCCAGCCTGGACTCCAAAGCTACAGAGAAACCCTGTCATGTACAAAAGCCTAAATAAAAATAAAAAAACCCAGAAATTGGCATAATGTGGTGGCACGCACCTTTAATCCTAGCACTCTAGAGGCAGAGGCAGGGAGATCTCTGTGAATTTGAGCCCAGCCTGGCCTACACTGTAGGGGTAGTCAGGGGTAAATGGTGAGCCCCTGTTTCAAAACAACAAACAAACAAACAAAGAGAAAACAAAATAAGACACAAAACCTAAAACCAAACCCCAGCCAGATACAGTGGTATACACAGGCAAGCCAGAGCTACATAGTGAAACACTGTTTCTTAAAAGCCAGAAAACAAGCAAACAAACAAACAATGGAAGAAGCTCAGTGAAGCACTTGAAAAGGCTGTTTGATCTCAGCATCTTGAAAACAACAGAAACAAAGCCAACAAATATAAACCAGGGCCAATGGGATGGATCAGTGGGGAAAGGTGCTTGCTGCCAAGGGTAATAAGCAGAGTTCAATTCCTGGGAAGCGCACTGTGGAAAGAGACTCCTGCACATTGTTCTGCCTCCACATGCATGCAATTGCATACAGCCACTCACACATACACATACATAAATAAATACAATTTTAAAAAAAAGGCTGGGGCTGGAGAGATGGCTCAGCAGTTAAGGGCACTGACTGCTCTTCCAAAGGACCCTGGTTGAGCTCCCAGCACCCACATGGCAGCTGACAACTGTCTGTAACTCCAAGATCAGGCACATTCACACAGTCATACATGCAGGCAAAATACCAATGGGGGAAAACAGTCCACCAGGGCAGTTGTGGCATATGCCTTTAATCCTAGCACTCTGGGGAGACAGAGGCAAGTGGATCTCCGAGTTTGAGGCAAGCCTGATCTACAGAGAGTTCCAGGGCAGCCAGAGCTACCTAGAGAAACCCTGTCTCAAAGAGAGAGGAGAGAAGAGAGAGAAAGGAAGGAAGGAAGGAAAGAAGGAAGGAAGGAAGGAAGGAAGGAAGGAAGGAAGAAAAAGATGGCTCAATGCTGCCAAGCCCGATGACCTGCATTTGGTCCCCAGGACTCACAAGATGGACAGAGAGAACCAACTCTTGCAAGTTGTATTTTGACCTCCACATGTGTCAGGCATAGCATACTCACACACACCCCCCAATAAATAATGAAATAAAAAAGTTACAAAGAGCCTAGCAGTGGTGGAGCATACCTTTAATCCCAGCAGAAGGCAGAGGCAGGTAGGTATCTGAGAGTTCCAGGCCAGCCTGGTCTACAAAGCTACGCAGAGAAACCCTGGGCTGAAAAAACAAAACAAATTTACAAAGAGAGAACCACAGCAGAGAACACAGACACAAAAAGGAAGGAATCATGTCGTCTGAGGCTGTAGCATCTGAAGGTTTGACTACTCTGGGGTTCCCCTTTCTGGGAGTCTCACTCACTCATTACGTCCTCCACACAGCTGCTGAAGTACCCTTGTAAGACACAATGACTGACTTCCCCAGGAGTGAGCATCAGACAGAGCAAGCAAGCAGAAGGAAGCTGGGATTCCTTTTATGGGCAAACCTCCAAAGTCCCATACTGTTGGTTCTGACACATTCAATGTACTAGAAGTCTGGCTTAAATTCAAGAGAGGGAAATTCAAGAGAGTATCTACCTTAAAAAGCAGAAATTACCAAAGAATTTATGATTTTTTTTTTAAATGTGTGTGGATGTTTGCCTGCCTGTTGTCTGTGCACCATGTGTGCACCTGGAGCCCTCAGAGGGCCAAAAGAAGGCATCTGATCCCCTGGAACTAGAGTTACAGACAGTTGTAAGCTGCCATGTGGATGCTGGGAATTGAAACAGGGTCTTCTGTAAGAATGGTTAGTGCTCTTAACCGCTGAGCCATCTCTCCAGTCTGCCACATGCTGTTCTTACAGAGGACCTTAGTTCAATTCCTAGTACCCAAGCCAAGCAGTTCAGAACTGTCTGCAAATTCAACTCCAGGAGATCTGATGCCTCCTGCCTCTAAGGGAACCCAAACATATGAAACAAATAATAACCTCAACTAAGCCTAAGTAACTGAGCCAGGCAATTTCTTTTTGGAAAAAAGGTGCAGCAAGATCCAAACCAGGCTAGCAAGCACAATGTGCTCCCTGAAGGTGGTACTGTGTCTCATCCTATTGGTAGGACCACTAATTCACAGCCTGATGTGATCAACTAATCTGCACAGAGGAGGGAAGGCTCAGGAAATAGCCCTTGCTAACTACGAAGGAGGAGGAGGAAAAAGAAGAGCTGGGGAAGATGGCTCAGTGGTTAAGAGCACTGGCTGCTCTTCTAGAAGATCTGGGGCTCAATTGCCAGCACCTCACATAACAGCTCATATCTATCTGTAACTTCAAGTCCAGGGGATATGATGCCCTCACATAGACATACATGCAGGTAAAACACCAATATACATAAAAATAAATCTTAGCCTGATGTTGGTTGCACACACCTTTAGTTCCAGCACTAGTGAGGCAGAGGCAGGTGGATCTCTCTGAGTTTGAGGCCAGCCTGGTCTACAGAGCTAGTTCCAGGACAGGCTCCAAAGCAATACTGAGAAACCCTGTCTCGAAAAACAAAAACAAAACAAACAAAACAAAAAATCCTAAAGATAAAAAGGGAAAAAGAAGAAAAAAATATTTTGCTCTTTTTTTTGAAACAGGGTTTCTTTGTGCAACAGTCCTGGCTGTCCTGGAACTCACTCTGTAGACCAGGCTGGCCTTGAACTCACTGAGATCCACCTGCCTCTGCCTCTCAAGTGCTGGGATTAAAGGTGTGTGCCACCACCAATGAACCAGAAAATATTTCTTATACATGTAAATACACATAAGTAAAAATAAAATAATTTTAATTAATAAATTCCAGAGTATCTGACACCTTCTTCTGACCTCTGAAGGGAACCAGGCATGTATCTGGTGCACATACACCCATGTACATAAAATAAATAAAAAATTTGAAATATTTAATAAAAACTAAATAGAATCAGGCCCAAGAAACACACTGTTACTAGATACATTGGTGATAAACTTCTTGGCTCTGACTATGTGATCTTGGAGAAGCTGAATAACCTCTCTGAGCCCTGGTTTCTTATCTGTCAGAGGAGGAATAAATGCAACCTTCTAGTGAGGGTGACAGGAGCTAATGTGTGTAAAACTTGGAGTTCTTCCTCAGCTAGGCAGAGTTCAGATAATGGGCCTTTCTGCCCGGCCCTTCTTATAATAGCCGATAGAAGGACCAGAAAGGAGATGTTGCAGTTTCTGGATAAAGGAAGGCTGGGACTACTCAGGGATCATTTCAGAAAGATCTTTGGGGAGGCAGAAAACAAACATGGCTCAGCAGGTCAAGGTGCTTGCTGCCAAGACCTATAACCTATAACCTATAACCCCCAGCCCCATCCGACAATAAATATAAGCTCTTTGGAAAGTGGAGGGTAGAATACAAGACTGGAACGGAATGCTCTAGACCATGTGCTTTCCAAGTTCAAGTTCCTTGTGTGGGCTCCCCTTCACTCCCACCCCCAGCCTCATTGTCACCCAGACCTGCCTAGAACTCATAGCAACCCTATGTATCAGACTCCCAAGAACTAGAGTTGTAGCGGTGAGCCACACAATCGGGGCCAGCTCCAGGACTGTTCATGGCCGCCACCTGGGGAGGGTGACCACACTCATCCCCTGAGGCTCAGAGACACTGGCCTAACCCTTCAAGACCTTGCTAGGAACTGGACTGGACTGGATACTACAATGGTCCTTGATGGGAAAGAAGGAAGACAGGTGACTGACAGGTGTGGCTATGCATACCTGTAGTCCTGCACTTGGTAGGCAAAAATACCATCACAGGTTCAAGGTCAATTTGGGCTGCATAGAGAATTCTAGAGACTGTTTCAAAAGTTGGAAAACATGGCCAGGCGTTGGTGGCGCATACCTTTAGTCCCAGCACTCAGGAGGCAGAGGCAGGAGGATCTCTGTGAGTTCCAGGACAGGCTCCAAGGCTACACAAACAAAACAAAACAAACAAACAAACAAAAAATTGGAAAACATGAAATGAAGAAGTATGGCAGCTGGTAGACTGCTTGCCTGGCATGCACAAGGTCCTGTGTTCAAACTCCCGCACTTCAAAGAAGACACTGTGAGGCTGGGCAGTGATGGAGCTTGCCTTTATCCCAGAGGCAGAGGCAGGTGAATCTCTGAGTTTGAGGACTGCCTGATCTACTGAGGGAGTTCCAGGACAGTCAGTACTTCACAGAGAAACCCAACTTGAAAAACAAAAGCAAAACAAAAACCAGATATGGTAGCACACATACTCGGGAGATGAGTGTGGAAAGATTAGAAGTTTAAGGCCACATAACAAGTTCTAGGCCAGTTTCTGCTCTATAAGAGAAAGAGACACACACTGACAGACTGGTGCAAGAAGATGCTGTGAGAGGGTTGGAGAGATGGCTTAATGGTAGAACACTTGCTGATTTCCACTGGAGCCAGGTTTAGTACTCTAACTCATATGATGGCTCACAACCGTTCATAACTCCAGGTCCATGGGATCTGATGTCCTCTTCTGTTCTCCATGGGTGCCAGGCACACACATGACATACAAGCCAGGAGTGTGGCGCACACCTTTAATCCCACCACTCAGCAGACAGAGGCAGGTGGATCTCTGTGAGTTCGAGGCCAGCCTGGTCTACAGAGTCAGTTCTAGGACAGCCAAGGCTATAGAAACCATGTCTCAAAAAAAAAAAAACCCACTCATATACATAAAATAATATTTTTTTCTAAGACAGGGTCTCACTCTGGTTGTCTGGAATTCACTGAGTAAACCAGGTTGGATTCCAGCTCACAGATGTCCACCTGCCTCTGCCTCCTGAGCACTGGGATTAAAGGGTTGTGTTATTATGCATGGTTTTAATGTTTTTTAATTTAAAAAGGTTGGGATGATGATGGCCTGGAGAACGATCAGGCCAATATACCCAATTTGCCCCTGTGGATCCTGGGGTGCAGCCACAGAAGGTGGGAGAAAGGGGGGGCAGCTAGGGAATGGAGCAAGAACAGGCACAGAAACCTGGCTTCCAGACTCCCCAGGGCTCCTTCCGTAGTTGCAGCCCTGTGTGGTGGCTGATGGCCAGAGGGACAATCCAAGGCCAGCCTAGAACAACAAAAGAGAACTGGCTGTGTTGGGAGAGGGACTGAGATTAGAACAGATGGATTTATCTTGCTGATTTGCCTCTGGGAAGATGACATTGTGAACACCCTTCTCTCCTGAAACTTGCCCTCTGTGGTCAGCTAGTAAATAAAACCAGGGCTGGGAGGGGTGGGGCACACTGTGGGCCCAGCTTTCTAGGAGGCTGCTGCAAGAGGGACATTTGAGCCCAGAGTTCAGTCACTTGGACAATGCAGCAAGATTTAATTTAAAACAATTATGTGGTGCATGTTTTGAATTCTAGCAGAGCCAGGCAGATCCCTGAGAGTTCGAGGTCTACCTGGTCTACATGGTGAGCTCCAGGACAGACGTGTTCGTAATAAAGTGAACGGGGAAACTTGTTGGATTCCATGACAGACAGAGATCAAGTGAAAAGTTTTATTAGAAAGCAGAGGGAGGGTTGGGCTGTGGTGGCGCATGCCTTTAATCCCAGCACTCGGGAGGCAGAGGCAGGCGAGGATCTCTGTGAGTTCGAGACCAGCCTGGTCTACAAGAGTTAGTTCCAGGACAACCTTCAAAACTACAGAGAAATCCTGTCTTGTAAAACAAAAAAAAAAAAAGAGAGAGGGGGGGGAAAGGGGGGAGAAGGAAAGAGAGGAAAGAGAAAAGAGGCACAGAGACAGAGAGAGGACGTAAGAGAGAGGGAGACAGGAAAAATCCTGTCTGCCCTGAAAGAGGAAAGAGAACATTAAGTGTGTGTGGGTGTCTTTTTAAAAGGGGGTCCTTTGTACCTGTGTGCAGAACAGGGTACTGCCTAAGTGCATTCTGCCAAATGACAGGGGCAGGCCCGAGTCCTTATAGCCAGGACTATGTAGACAGACCCGCCTCAAAAACAAACAGAACATCTGTCTGCTTTGATAGCCCTTTTCTCTGTACCTAGCCCTCTCTGTCTCCTTCCTCTCCTCTGGTTTAAGCTGGAAGAATCTTTTTCTCTTTGCCTCCCCTTGGCTATGATTGACGGAATCACACCCAACTACACACCTGACTATTCTATTTTCCTATGTGTGTGTGTGTTTAAACACTATTGGGCTTTACCTCCTCAGTACTAGGATTCTAATCCCACTCAAACCACCAAACCTAGCTACTGCTGGTTGTTGTTTACTCTTTGTTCTTAAGGTGGGGGTGGGGAGCTACCATCCAGCACCTGACCTTACCTTTGCTTGTTTCTTGCCAACTTTTTGTTTTGTTTTGTTTTTCCAGACAGGGTTTCTCTGTGGCTTTGGAGGCTGTCCTGGAACTAGCTCTTGTAGACCAGGCTGGTCTTGAACTCACAGAGCAGCTTTTCTGCTTTTCTTAATTTAAATGATTCCATCTACCTTTTGCTTCTGGAGTTTTATCTCTAGCTTTGTGGGCTGCATGGCTGGCCTTCTTGATCCTTCCTTCTCTTTGCTTTTTTTTTTTTTTCTATTTATTTTCTCTACCTGCCAGCCCCACCTATTGGCCATTCAGCTCTTTATCAGACAAATCAGGTGTTTTAGTCAGGCAAAGTAACATAGTTTCACAGAGTTAACAAATACAACATGCTGGGCAGTGGTGGCACACACCTTTAGTTCAGCAGTTGGGAGGCAGAGACAGCTGGATCTCCTTGAGTTCCAGGCCAGCCTAGTCTACAAATCAAGTTCCAGGACGGGCTCCAAAGCCACAGAGAAACCCTGTCTTAAAGAAAAAGAAAAAAAAGATGCCATACATCTTTGCATCATTAAACAAATGTTAACACATCTTAATATTCTACAACACCTAGTTTTTTATTTTTATTTTTAAATGTGGGTTCTGAAGATCGACCTCCTAAATGTGGGGCTGTTGGCAGTTGATGGCTACTGGAGGAAAGGGAGCCATTTTGGGAGCATGTGTGGCTACTGATAGGTGTTTTGTTTTGGTTTTAGCTTTTGAGATAGGGTTTCTCTGTGTAACAGCCCTGGCTGTCCTGGAAGTCACTTTGTAGACCAGGATGACCTCAAAGTCACTGAGATCCTCCTTCTCCTGCCTCCCCAGTGCTGGGATTAAAGGTGTGTAACACCACCACCTGGCATACTATAGGTTTCTTAATGTTCCTGTCCATGTATGGCCCTACACCCATGTGTATGCAGATACCACTAATGCATTCAATGGGTTGTTCAAAAAAAAAAAAAAAGTCCTGAAAGTGGGAGGAGCATCTGTGGGGGAGGAGTGGAGTGGAGAGGAGCCCTGGAAGTAGCTGTGATCAAGATACTTTCCAGGCATGGTGGGACAGACCTTTTAATCCCAATTATCAAAGCTCCAGGCCAGTCAAGGCTACATAGCAAGACCCTGTTGTCAACAAACAGAAACACCTGAATGTAGTGAGATAGTCCTTCTGTAGCACTGACCACGCCCATTGGGGGGGTGGAGCGATGGGCGGAGGTGACCTGAGGAAGGAGGTCGGAGGGGGCGAGGAAGGCGCTCTCTCTTTCTGGCGGGACTCGGACAGGAGAGGATCGGGTTGAATTTCCTGGTGTTCATCTGTCTAGGTTGTAAGTTATTTCTCCCTGAATAAACATCTATTCGGCCTATTTGTTTATCCTGATCCTTATTTACCGCAATACCTGAAGTATAAAATTGTTGAAAAAAAATTAAAATTATTCTTAAAGAATAGTTCAGTTGTGCTGGGTGGTGGTGGCACACACCTTTAGCCACCCAGCACTTGGGAAGCAGAGGCAGCCATATCTCTGTGAGTTCAAGGCTAGCCTTCTATGCAGAGTGAGTTCTAGGATAGGCTCCAAAGCTACAGAGAAACTGTCTCAAATAACCAAAATCAACCAACCAAACAACCAACCAAACAAACAAAGAATAGCTAATTTGTAATTGCTAACTTCATTTTTTAGATACTTCTCTAGGGTCCAAGAAAAGAGAAGAATTTAGTCCTTGATTAAGGCAACAACAAACCACACATACCCATACAGATAAAAAAAAAAAAAAAAAAACCCAGGTTCTTAATTACAATCTTTCATTATTTTATTGATTGTATTTTATTTTATTAATTATATTTATTATAATTATCGTTTATGTGAGAGTGTACTATGATGTGGTATGTGTACTTTGTTGTGCCTGTTGTTTCCATCATGGGCCTGGAAAGCCTTGGGTTCTGGGGATTGAACTCTGATCCTCAGGCCTGCATTTCATCCATGGAGCCATCACTGGAGGTTGGGGGGGGGTTTGAGGTGGAGATGTTGTTACATTATTGGTAAGAAATCTTCCAGATGACTGTAGTGGCTGGTAGTTTTATATTTTACACTTCCAAAGCCATTAATGTTTCTATTTCATTCATAGGCTGTCTGAGGTGCCTGTAATATCACACTACCATCTGTCATGCACTTTGTAGTGTGGGTGCTTTATTCAGTCTGAGGCTTCCTCCTGCGGGTTTGGTGTGTAGAGCAAGAAATCGATTGCTTGTTAGTATTGCTCTGCCAGCACTCCTTCTAGATTCTCAAAGGCCACATTTATTTATGGTGCTATGAAGATGCTTATCTTAAAATTTTTATTATATTAGCAGGGCCAGGTCTACTAAGCGAGTTCCAGGACAGCCAGGGCTACACAGAGGAAAACCTGTCTCGAAAAACAAACAAAATCTATTATGTTAATTGATTTGTGTATGTGTGTGGGTACTCAACACTTTGTGAAGGTGTGGAGTCAGCAGACAGCTTGGAGTTGGTGCTCTCTCCCTTCTCCATGTGGGCCCAGGCAATTGAACTCAGGTTGTTAGGATTGGCAGCAAGCACCTTTACCCACTGAGCTATTTACCGGCCAGGCCCCAAGATGCTTTATTTTTTATTTATTATTCTGATGCTGTTGTTTGTTTTTTTTTCTTTCAAGATGTTTTTTCTTTGTAGTCCTGGCTGTCCTTGAAGTCTGTCTGCAGACCTTAGAGATCTGCCTGCTTCTGCCTCCCCAGTGCTGGAATTCAAGGAATGGGCTGCCACCTCCCTGTTTATTTATTTTTTTAGACAGGGTCTCTTTGTGTAGCTCTGGCTAGCCTGGAAGTTTCTATGTAGACCAGATGAGTCTGGCCTCTAAGAGATCTGCCCAGAACAACCAAAGCTACACAAAGAAACCCTGTCTCAAAAATATCAGTTCTTTCTTTCCAGCGTGTGTGTGTGTGTGTGTGTGTGTGTGTGTGTGTGTGTGTGTGTGTGTGTGTGTGTGTGTGTGTATGTTGATCAAACTCAGGTCATCAGATGTGGAAATAAACCCCCTAGGCCATCTTGCCAGTCTGATTTCCAATGCCCCCCCACCTCATAGAGGGTTTCTCTGTGTAGACAGCCTTGGCTGTCTTGAACTCACTTTGTAGACCAGGCTGACCTCTGCCTTCCAAGTGCTGGAATTCTGATTTGTGTTTGTTTATTTGATGAACATTTTAGCTTATCTCTGTAACCTCAGTTTTTGGGAGGTGGAAGCTGAAGAATCCCAAGAGTTCAAGGCCAAGCACAACTACATCTTAAGTTTAAGGCCAGCCTAGGTTATATGAGACATGTTTCGAAAAACAAAAGAAAGGACAAAATGCTTTTCAATTTTGTTTTATTTTGCCTTGTTTTTTTTCTAGACAGCATTTAACTGTGTAACAAATAGTCCTAGCTGTCCTGGAACTAGTTCTATAGACCAGGCTGATCTCAACTCACAGAGATCTGGCTGCCTCTGCCTCCCCAGTGCTGGTATTTGTCAAAATCACAATCTGATCATTTGAAGATTTAGTTATTGTTTTTTAATAATTTCATTTATTTTTACTTAATGTGCACTGATAGTTTTTTCTGCATGTGTATCTGTGTAAGGGTGTTAGATCCCCTGGAACTGGAGTTATAGACAGTCGTGAGCTGCCATGTGGGTGCTAGGAATCAAACCCTGACCCTCTGGAAGAGCAGCCAATGTTCTTAACCACTGAGTCATCTTGCCAGCCCTGTACTTACAGTCTATATGTATTTACCTGGATGTAGGTCTGTGTACCATGTACATGCCCAGAAAGACCAGAAGAGAGTTAGCTGCCATCTGTATGCTGGGACCTGAAGCTGACTCCTCTATAGGAGCAGCCAGTGCTCTTACACTGAACTTTCAGCAGCCCTACCTGACCATTTTGATGCTGTATCCTTACAATTCACAATCTGCTGGAAGTCAAGGGATAGCCACACTGATCCCTAATTCCCAGCTGTGGCTATAAGTCACACAAAACCATCTCTCACCTGGGCGGTGGTGGTATATACCTTTACTTCCAGCACTTGGGAGGCAGAGGCAGGTGGACCTCTCTGAGTTCAAAGCCAGTCTGGTCTACAGAATAATTTCCATGACAGGCTCCAAAGCTACACAGAAACCCTGTCTTGAACTCTGTGCCCTCCCTCCCCCCCCAAAAAAAAATCTCTCAAAAACAGAAGAGGGCTGGTGAGGTGGCTTAGTGGGTAAAAGTGCTTGTTCCACAAGCCTGATGACCTGAATAGGATACCTAGAACTCATGTCAAGGTAGAAGGTGAGAACTGATTTTACAAAGTCATCCTCTGATTGCCCACATGCATGCTGTGGCCTGTTCACACCCTGATGTATCTTACATACATAAACAACAATAATAAATAATTTTTAAAAACAAAACAAAGGCTAGGAGATAACTTCAACTGATAAAGTGCTTACTATGCAAGATGAAGACACATTTTTTAAAAAGGGGGTAAGGGCTGGGATTATGGTTGGGGAGAAGTCTCATTTGTTAACAGTGTTTGCTGGGCAAGCATGGAGACCTTCCATAGACCCTCTCACCCCAGCACCTGACTAAAAACCATGGCCCTGTGTAGCCATAATCCCAGCTTTGGGGAGATAAGATAAGCAGACTTCAGGAGGCTGAAAACTAGGCAGCCTACTGGAAACAATAAGCTTTGGGTTCAGTGAGAGGCCATGTCTCAAAGAGCTAAGATAGAGAAAAGCAAAGGATACTCATGTATGGTGTATGCACCTGCTCACATACATGTGCACATACATATACATATATGCATATGTACATTATATATACATACAATATATACATAACACACATATTTAAAAATGTAAAAATGAGAAAAAGTTAGGGAAGATGACACAATTCAGCTCTGGGGAGGCTTAGACAGGCAAAGCCCTGAACTGGTCAGGCAGCTGAATTGAATTTCAATGGAAGACACTGGATATTGACCTCTGACCTTCATATGCACATGTATACTTGTGTATGAACACCCCACATAGAAGAACACTTACATATCAGTACACACATACACACAAAATAAAACCAAAACAGAACAATCCCCACCCTATCCACCCAAAAAAAAAAAAAAAAAAAAAACCCTGAAAAATGCCATTGTCACTGTCATAGAAGATACACATGTGAAAGAAGGTTAAGAAATGTTCTATGGCAGGGGAGTGGGCAGTGGTGGCACATGCCTATAATCCCAGCACTTGGGAGGCAGGAGGCAAAGACAGGCAGATCTTAGAGAGTTCAAGGCCAGCCTGGTCTACAAAGTGGACTGTTACACAGAGAAACCCTGTCTTAAAAATCATTAAAAAAAAGAAAGAAGAACCACAAATAAATAAATAAATAAATAAATAAATAAGTCAGCGTGTAGAATGTGCACATATGCACAATGTTTAAAATAGCTGAAGCTTAAAAAAAAAAAAAGAAAAAAAATAGCTGAAGCTTGGTAAATACACAGGAGTCTTCTATGTAATTTTATTCTTGCAACTTTTCAAATAAATTTGAAAATTATTTCCAAATATAACATTTAAAAAATGCTCCCCTGCTAAGTTCCCTGAATTCTAATTGAATCAGCATGGATTATGCTTGCAGGAATTACATGAATATGTGTAGCTCTTTCCTAAATATAAGTTAGTTTGTCTGAGTGCCAAATGTTTGATTCCAAGCTAAGTGAAAAGTGTCAAGTCGCCAAGGCAAGCATCTTTGAAAAAATTCCCTTCCATTTTCATCTCAAATCTTCTCTATGGAGTTGGCAGCTTTCCTCGGAGGCTTACTGAATTAGCAAGAGTTGCCTTTTGGCTTTCAAGTGACTCACACAAAATCTGAGTAAAGGGTCTGAGGTTGGGGTCCTGCCTACATCTACCCTCTTAATGGACTTGGTGATGCTGGTCTCCTCACCTAGGGGAAAGGAGCAGTCATGGCAGAAACAACCAATTGGCAAACCAAGAGCTGCCAGCCCACAAACATGTTTAGCTATACAGGGTTGTTTTTTTTTCAGGCAGGGGCACACTGTGTAGCCCTGGCTGGCTTGGAATTTACTATATAGATGTCTTGGGGTTTTTATTGCTGTGATGAGACACCATTACCATGGCAACTCTTATAAAGAAAACATTTAATTGAAGGTGGCTCACTTACAGTTTCAGAAGTTCAATCCTTTATGATCATGAAGGAGAGCGTGGCAGCAGGCAAGCAGACATGGTGCTGGCTACATCTTGACCAGAAGTGTAGCACTGATTCTCTTTGGTCTTTTTGTTGTTGTTGTTTTTTCAAGACAGAGTTTCTCTGTGGCTTTGGAGGCTGTCCTGGAACCAGCCAGACCAGGCTGGTCTTGAACCCAGAGATCCACCTGCCTCTGCCTCTTGAGTGCTGGGATTAAAGGCATGCACCACCACTGCCCAGTTTATTCTCTTTGGTCGTAATAATAAGAACCCAGAGACAGATATTGGGGTTAAAGCTAAAGATCAGAGAAGCAAAGGGGCCAGCCATTGGGAGTTCTCACTGCTGCCAATGCTCAGATTAAGGGGCGATCCTGTCCTCAGATATCTCCAGACTGCACTACTCTCCACCAAACCTCAGACAGAACTGAACTCTCTCCCCTCCAGACTTATATTCCTCTCTAGTGCTGGAATTAAATGCATGGGATCCCAAGGGCTAAGATCACCTTTGTGTGAGCTCTGTTTCTATTTTAGACTGGATCAATTTCGTGTAGCTCAGGGTGGCCTTAAACTAACAGATATCTGTCTGCCTCTGTGTCCTGAGTGCTGGGATTAAAGGTGTGTGCCACCACTGCCTGGCCTCTATGACTAACTGGTGTGGCTAGATTTGTACTATGGTCTTCAGGCAAGCTTTTTGCTAGATCACAAACGAAATATTGCCACACAGAAGGTAGCAGGTAATCTACTGAGGGAAGCTTGAGAAAGAGAGCTGGAGACCCTCTCCCACAGTGACACACTTCCTCCAACAAGACCACACCTCCTAATAGTGCCACTCCCTTTGGGGGCCATTTCCTTTCAAACCACCTCAATAGCCCAGGCTGGCCTCAAACTCACAGAAATCTGCCTGCCTCTGCCTCCTGAATCTGAAACCAACGGCACTCACATTTTTTCCCTCTAACAGTCCTTAGTCAGACATGGTAATGTATATCTGTAGTCCCCAAACTTTAAAGGTGGAGGAAGGAGAATGCAGGGTTTTACGCACACACGCGCACATTCCATTTCTTCTTGGTCTCTGGAGTAGACCAAGAAGGATTGCAAAGAGCCTTCTAGTTCATGCTATCTCTGAGATATATATGTATATACATTATAAGTATATATATATATATATACATATATGCCCCAAATTAGGAGTGAAACCCAGCACTTCCTGCATGATGTGATGGGCAGTACTCTGTCCATGATCTAAACACCCCAGACTCATGACTCATTTCTTTAGTGACTGCAGATGTTGAACAAGAAAGAGGTTAGAAGGAGCTCAGAGTAGGATGTAGAAGCAACCAGAATGAGAATTTTCATCCTGCATCAGTATCAAGGATACTGATTGAAGAAGGGCTGGATTCTGGCTAAGAAGGACAAAAGACCCAGTGGCAATCTGGAGGGCTTGACGTTTGAAGTAAGAATTGAAAATAAACCAGGATATTTTATTGGGGTTCAGAATGGAACACAGATGAGCTAGAGAACAGCCAGGTTTATGCTGGTTATGCCGAAGACCTGAGGGTATCACTTCAACAGTCTTAAGAGTCATAGCTCAGTGGTTACATTTCTATAGCCAGGAAGTATTTCCTGGAAAGAAAAAGGAAAGAGAGGCGAAACAAAACAACGAAAAACTAGCCAGGCTAGGACTAGAGTGATGGCTCGGTGAGGGGTTAAGAGCACTGGCTGCTCTTCAAGAGGATGGGGTTCCATACCCAGCACCCACGTGGCAGTTCACAACTGTCTCTAACTCCAGTTCCAGGGGGTCTGACACCTTCACACAATCATACAAAAGCAGTCTGTGGACCTATTAGGATTTGTGCCACAGCAGTCAAGACACCAGCCGATTAATCAGTCAATGTTCATAAAATTAAAAACAACAAACAAACAAAAACATAGCCAGGTATGGTAGCACATGCCTGTAATTCCTGCACCTGAGCACTTAAGGCATAAAGATACTTGGTTTGAGGCCAGTCTAAGCTCTGGGGAAATAGGAAGATCAGGAATTCAGGGTTGGCTGGAGTTAGTGGCACACTCCTTTAATCTCAATAGTTGGGAGGCAGAGGCAGGTGGATCTCTGAGTTTGAAACTGGCCTGGTGGTTTACTTAGTGAGTTCCAGGCCACCCTAGGATACATGAGACTCTGTCTTTAAAAAAAAAAAAAAAAAAAGTAAAGCTGGACAGTGGAGGCTCACACCTTTAATCCCAGCACTCAGAGGCAGAGGCAGGCAGATCTATGTAAATTTGAGGTCATCCTTGTCTACAGAGCAAGTTTTAGGACAGCCAGGGCTAAAGAAAGAAACCCCCTCAAAAAAAAAATTTTTTTTTTTTTTTTTTGAGACAGGGTTTCTCTATGTATCTTTGGAGCCTGTCTTGGAACTCATTCTGCAGAATAGGCTGGCCTCGAGCTCACAAAGATCCACCTGCCTCTGCCTCTGAATGCTGGGATTAAAGGTATGTACCACCACTACCTGGCTAAGAGCACTCCTTGTTCTTGGAAGTTTGGTTCCTGGCACCCACATCAGGTGGCTCACAATCTTCTATAACTCCAGCTCCAGGAAATTTGATACCCTATCTGGCCTCCTTGGGCACTTGTATGCACACACATAAAAAAATAAATAAATAAATCCTCTGAAAACATTATTCAATCTTAGAACGCCATCATGGGGCAGGGGAATCCACTGAGGGTCTACAACCCTTTCATTTGAGGCTCTATGAGGAGAAATCACACAACAAGTACAGCAAGCTCAGGAGCAGTGGTGAATGCAGCGTCCATTCTTTTAAGAATAGCAACAACCTCCTCTGCATTTTGACCACTCTAGTAGAAGATAAATGAAAGGAACACAGAATCAGGACTTAACTCAGGTGACTTGAAGTTAAGGGAATGCCCCAAAGGTGTGTGTTTCCCAATATCTACTGAGAGGATGCAGGCCCCGAAAGTTAAGGGAGCAAGGTACACTCAGTCAGCCTTGAGAGAGGTGTCTATTTCAAGTGAAAGGGTGTCTCAGGGCAGTGATCAATGAGACCACAGAAAGCAAGAAGTGGAAGTTGTCTGTTCTACTTCCCCTGATAGACATGAGGAACCTGAGGCCCAAGGTTACACAGTCTGTTCCTGGTTCAAGTCAATCTGTAATGGAGAGCTTTATCTTATAGTCCAGGGCTCTTACTGCAACTATATCAGCTGGGAATTTAGCTGCTACAGAAGACTATTGGTAGTTTGTACCAATAGAGTTTGGGCTGGGGCTAACCACATAGAAAGAAGGACCCGTTGACAGATTTTTGGTTTTTATTTTTGGTTTTATGAGATGGGGTTTCTCTGTGGTTTTGGAGGATGTCCTGGAACTAGCTCTTGTTGACCAGGCTGGTCTCGAATTCAGAGAGCTCCGTCTGCCTCTGCTTCCAGAGTGCTGGGACTCTCTAACACCTTTTTTTTTTTTTTTTAAAGTTTTCCTAGACATATTTGACTTCAAAGGGGTTTAAAGCCAAATGTAGTCATAGAATCTGGGACAGGTTTTGGGATTGGCTATTCCAGTTTTCAGGAAGAATAATTTTAACAACTACTTCTATGTTTTTCAGGACAATAAATACAGCATTAAACAGAATTCAGAGTCCTGATATAAAATAATGCTAACATACCAAAAAAAACCTTTTTTTTTTTTTTTTTTTTTTTTTTTTGAGACGGGATCTTGCTATGACATACTGAAACTAAACTTGCCATAGTTTCTGTCTCTGCGTCTACAGTGCTGGTATTGCAGGTGCAGCACTTCATTCAGTTAGGGAATCTATCTAATGTATCTTTGTGAATGTGTTTACTCATTATGTGGCTTATCTAACAGGAAGGTACACTATACATATTGTTGGAAAAATGACTATGTTAGTTTCCTTACATTCTTCTTGTAGTTGAGTATAAGTGGATGTGCTGGAGTGTGTAGTGTAAATACAGAGAACTCTGTCTTGAAAACAAAACAACATAAATAAATAAATAATACTAAGCCAGGTGTGATGGCATACGCCTCTAACCCCAGCACTCTGGAGACAAAGGCAGGCAGGTCTCTGTGAGTTGAAGGCCAACTTGGTCTACAAACTAAGTTCCAGGACAACCATGGCTAGACTCAAACTCAGAAATTTGTCTTCCTCTGACTCCTGAGTGATGTGTGCCACCACTACCTGGCTCTAGGAGAGTTATTCATATGGATCCCAAGAAACAATCATCTTCATTTAAGAGATGCAACACACACATCCACTCACCCCTGATGGGAAACTCATAAACTCATGACAGACCAAAGTTTAACTTGGTCAAACAATGAGGTTTTGAGACAGGGTTTCTCTGTGGCTTTGAAGCCTGTCCTGTAACTATCTCTATAGACCAGGCTGACCTCGAACTCACGAACTCACAGAGATCCACCTGCCTCTGCCTCCCAAGTGCTGGTTTTATTGGGGTTATTTATAGGAATATAAAGAAACATGAGAGATGTTATTTACAGGAGCAGAAAAGACTCGAAGACAGCTGCATCACCAAGGCCCTCCCCAGCATGACAACTCACAGAACTTCGATTCCTAGAGTGCACTGTACCGCCTGCAGGCCACTCAACATTTTGGAGAGTGTCCTTTCCAGGTAATTCTGATCCAGACCTCTTCTAGATAGCTTGGCTGGTTTCAGAGTCTTTGCTGCTTTTGCTCTTCTGAAAAGAACACTGAATTCTGGCAGGGAGAAATCTAGTGAATCTGGTTTGTTTCAGGGACTTCCTGAAGCTGTTTTGAGTAGTTTACCTTCCTGTTTAGGGAGCTTCTCTGTAGGATGAAAAGTTCCCATGATAGAGGAAATTGTTACACAATAGTGATAGATTTAGAAGTCTTCCACAAGTTTATACAATTTGTTTGGCTATGTTGAGGTTCTACAGGGATATGGGTCATCAGTGTTTTGCCACGGGCATACTATTAATAACTCTATTGAGAGTGACTATTACCTAATTTTCATAAATGAGGAAATTGAGGCTTAGTTTTCCCAAGGACACACAGCTACAAAACACAGCTGTGCTTTCTAAACAAGTCTTCCTGCTAACCTCTATATGGCTGAATTTGCAATCCTAGCACCTGGCTACCTAAATTAAAGCCCCACTAGCCAAATACTGCCTTGTTGACATTATGTTGTTACTAAGCTTGCCTGTTCCCTCTTTTTATAAACAGGGAATGAAGAGGGCTGGAGAGATGGCTAAACTGCTAAAGGACAGACAGGCTCACAACCAAAAATACAAACGGGAATGAGGGTATATTTACTTATCTTGTGGGATTGTTGTGATTAAATGCTAGAGTTATATCTGGAAAATGGAGTAAGCACTCAAAGGGATTAGCTATCACTATTGCTTCTGGACCACCAGTACTATCCATAGACAATATAAAATGTGAATCAACCATAATGAGACCCTGTCTTAACAAAAAGGAGGGGGGTGGTAACTTAGACATGTGTGGAGGCTCAAGTCTGTGACCCCAGCAATTTAGGAGGCTGTGGCATAAGGACTGCCATCACTTTGAGGCAGGTGGGTGTTGAAAAGAATTTTTGGCCAGCTAGCGCTGAGAGTGTAAGACTCTCAAAAAAATCAAAACCAAACAAAGGTGATTTCTAAGTAACTTCATAGAAAAAAACACCTAAAAGAAACATGAAGTTATTTTAAGTTACTAAACACACCCCAACTATATAATCAGTTTTGCAATCAACAATGTCCCTTCTGAACTTGGTTGGTCCAGTCACGTTTCAAGGCAGCTCTAGGCAGCTACCCGGAGTCGCGCCACAGCATCGCCGTCAGGGCTCCCTGCGGCAGAGGGCGCAAGGACCCGCCCCGCGCCCCTCCCAGATTACATCATAGAGCCCACCAGTCAGGGCCCGCGGGGCCCAGTTGGGCCCACCCGCACGCAGGCCGCGTGCGCCTGACAGTAGCTTGCTCCCCGCTGGAAAATGAAGCAGTGGCCATCTCGGAACGGCGGAGGCGGCCTGAGGCTCGCCATTCGCTGAGGTATCCGCTGGCGGGAGGCCGCAGCCTAGACCTCGGACGCGGGCTTCGCCAACCGTCCGGCGCTAGCCGCTCGTGCCGCTTCCACGAAGAGGTCGCGGAGCAGGGGGCAGGCGCGGATTGGTTCTCGTTGCCAAGGCCCGCCCCTCGGCGGCGCCCATTGGCTGGGGCGGCGCCCGCTGGCTGTGGGGACGCCCCGCCTTCGTGCGGGCCTTCAAGAGGGCGACGAGGAAGCGGCCACCTCCCTGCGCCCCGCCCCTCCGGCTTGCTCTGTGGCTCCCGCGGCTCCTCCCGGCTGTTCCCGGCTCCTCTCTGCCCTCTCCCGGCTTCCTGCGGCTCCGGCTTGGGCTTGGCGGCGGCGGCGGGTGAGTGCTGGTGAGGTCGGGAGCCGAGGGTCGGCGTCTTCACTGTCCCCTGTCCCCCCCTCCCCCGGAGACATTGCCGGAGGCTCTCGCGGTGACCGCTGGGGACCTCGCAGGTCCCGCCCGAGGCGGGGAAGGGCGGTGGCTGTCCGCCTGCGGGACGGCGGGGGTGGGTACGAGAGGGGGCCCGGTGGGGGCCTGCGGGCGTGACCTTCGGAGTCTCCGCGGCGCCTTCTGAGGGGAGCGGAGGGGGCGAGACGGGCCGAGAGATCCTGGTTCGGGGCGTCTGGGGCTGTGGGAGCCGAGCGGCTTGCTTCAGCCTGGGCATGTGCTGAGACCCCGCACCGAGGGTCGGCTGCAGCCTGGGGCCTTGGGTGGGGTTCGGGGGCGTGCAGAAGGACGCCAGGGACGTTTCCCCCGGCTTCGGGAGGGCCGTCAGTGGATGTGGGGACCGAGGGGAGCCTCCGCGTGTCCGGTCTGGGGGGGGTATGGGTGGGGCTGAGGGATGGTCCGGAGAATCTCGGCTCGAGCTCTTGTGTGCGTGGGCCCCGCGCAGTTTGGGGACTTGACGTGCTCCTGGCTTCGGGAATGCAAAGGGGTCACTTTTTAAGGGTGCAGGACAGGGAAACTTAGGGAGCAGGACTAGCCGCGGCCGTTGGAAACGTTACTCAGAGCAGAGATTGTGGTTTATTTAGCACACTGGACGAGGTCTTTTGGACTGTTACAGCCGGAGCTCAGCTTTAGTTGAGATTGCCTCCTGGGCGTGTTTGAGAGGTTTTGCTTATCTCCAGGATTGTGTAGATTAAGTGCGTTTGCTGCTTTAGGGGAAGAGACTGATTTCCCCACAGGTTTGTGTTTTAGGAATCCACAAGTCGCCCCCTCCCGGGGTGAGGTGGGGTAAGGGAAGATTAGTGTTACTCCAGCTTTCCTCCTGGAATCCCCCTTTCCCTCAGCAGGTCCAGTTACAGTATTTCTCTTCAGGGCCCCTGCAGTGTTTCTTGCCCTGTGAGTGTCTCCCGCCCATTTCTCTACTGCTGCGCTTTTGGCAACTGTCTCTGCTTTTTCCCAGGGATGGTTGTGGCATTGCATCAGGGGATATTTGTGCTTGTAATTTGCTCACTCAGCCCAGGAGGAGGGAGAATAGTATGGTGCAGAGATGGGGGGGGGGTGACAAGCGGGAGGGGGCGGTTGCCCACAGCTTGGCTGGGTAGGCAGAGCTGTGGGTGTGGTGAGGGAAATACAGCTGCTCTAGGCCTATAGGGTAACACTGCCCAGTCATCAGCGCAGAGATTCAAAGAGCAGCAACAGCAGCAGCTATTTTTATAAATCAATCCTGAATCCAAGTTGAAGCACATGGATTTAGAGTGAACAGTTGTCAGGCCCTAACTATGACAGGGTGAGTGTTTGGAGGACAACACTACAGTTGCTAAGCAAGAGACTCCTATCTGTACAGTGCAGCAGGTACTGGCAACTTTGTAACTGCGTTTTCTCCACTCTCTAGAATGGGAGTGTGCTCAGGTGATGGCTTTTCGATTGATGGAGTTTGATGGCCCATACCACTTCCTTTCAAAGGTGATATTTTTATCTCAGTGGTAATCTCCTTTCACATTTAGCCAATAGCTTTAAAGTGATTAAAGCTATTGCTCTTTTGAGCCAGTACCATCTTTCAGGTACCCCCTTGGAAAGAGAATATACTTGTGCAAAGCAAACTTAGCAGACAGAGATTGATAAATCAGGTTCCAGTGTGTGTTGAAAGTAGAAAGTATTGGTGCTTTTTTACACAATTGGTTTTAATTAGCCACTGGCCCAAAATACCTCCATTGTTCCTGGTAGCATAATCAGTGAAACAGTTGATTATAGTGTTAGAATGAGGGCAGTGAATGTTCTCAGGGATGTTTTAATCAAGTTATTGAAGCTTGAGTTTGCCTCCTTTTCCTTTTGTTAACAACACATGCACTAAAGTTAGAAAGTGCAAGGGTGTGTCTTTTATTGTACTTTACTTATTTTTAACATTTATTTGGTGTGGGTGTGCAAGTGTGTGTACTGCATCATGAGTATGGTGGAGGTCAAAGGACAACTTTGGAAGTCAGTTCTTTTTATCTACCATGTACATTTTGGGGATTGAACTCAAGTCCTTAGGCTTGGCAGCAAGTACTTTTAGTTGTTGAGTCATTAGGCCTTCACATTATTATTATTATTATTGATATTATCTTTTTTTTTTTTTTGAGTCAGACAGCTGACTCGATCCTGGCTGTCCTCGAACTCAAAGAGATCCATCCATTTGCCCCTGGAAACTTGTATTATTTAAAAATTTTTTTTTTATATTTAATCTTATGCATAAGAGTGTTTTGCCTGTATCCCTATGTGCACCTTGTGTGTGCCTGCTGCCCATGAAGTAAGGAGGGGGTTGGATTCCCTTAGTACTGGAGTTAGAGATGGCTGTGAGGTACTGTGTGAGTGCTGGGTCCTTTGTTAGAGCAACTGGCTTTAACCACTGAGCTGAGCTATCTCTGAAGCTTTTTTTTTTTTTTTTTTTTTTTTTTGAGACAAGGCTTATTCTGTAGTCCAGGCTGGCCTGGAACTTTACTATGAAGCCTGGACTAGCCTCATGGCAATTTGTTATGCCCCAGCTTTTTTATTTTTTTATTTTTTCAAGACAGGTTTCTCTGTGTAACAGCCCTGGCAGGCTGGCCTTGAATGCAGAGAATCAGTTGTTGCTGCCACCCCAATGCCAGGATTAATAAAGCATGAATCGCCACTGCTCTCCCTCCTGCTCCTTCAACATAGTTTGTCTGTGTAGCTTTGGCTGTCCTTGAACTCAGAGAGTGGCACCTGCCTCAGCCTTCTGAGTGCTAGGATTAAAGGCATGAGCCATAAAGGCATGTACGACTACTGCTGGACTAAGTAAACGTCAGCCTTTCAAATGCTAGGATATAGGTAGGTATATGTCACCATACCCAGCTTGTGGTGTGTCCCAATACTTTCCCTTCCCAGGTTTAAAAACAAATCTGTTCATATGTTTGTGTGCTTGAACTAAAATCTCAAATATACAAGTAAGGTTACAGTCTGTATTAAAGTCATTGTTTATTGACAACTGAAGGAAGCACCTGGAATTTCTTTCCATTGAGATTGGGGTCTTGTGTTGCTCAGGCTAGTCTGGAGCTTCTGGACTAAAAAACGCCATCGTCTTTCTTGCCTAGGAATATCCCACTTAAATCTCCACATCTATCTTTGGGATTTCTAGCTAGTTTAGTTAGAGATTTGGTTCTTCCTAACTTTGTTTCTGAATTTGGTAACTCACTTTTGACTGTAGACTTTTATAGTTGACAATTTCCAAATTTGTGATTAGTATTGTTGAGAATGGAGTCTTATTACATAGCTCAGACTGGCTTTGAATTCATGCAACACTACATCCAGTTCAAGGACTGGAACTTTTTACACATGGTAGGTGAAAGCTCTGCTGCTCAGCTGTGTTCCCAGTCCCCCCCACCTCTTTTTTTTTTTTTTCTTTTAAACATTAAGCATGAGTGATTGATGTGTTTTAATTTTCCAAAAAATGTAAGAAAATCAGAAGTGAGAAGTAGATGTAACCTTCCTTCAACTATTTTTTTGAGAGTCAGTACCTCACCATTGGCCTAAATTGGCTTCCTGGTTATGCTGCCTCTGCTTCCTAGGCGCAGACATTAGAGGCAAATGCCACTAACCCTGCCATCACTTTCTTTTATAGCCGAAAAGAAGTTTGTTTTTGAGGGGCTGGAGAGATGATGGCTCAGAGGTTAAGAGCACTGATTGTTCTTCCAGAGGTCCTGAGTCCAATTCCCAGCAACCACATGGTGGTTCACAACCATCTATCATGAGATGTGGTGCCCTCTTCTGGTGTGCAGGCAAATATGCAGACAGAACACTGTGTATGTAATAAAAATAAGTAATTTTTTTAAAAAATGAAAAAAAAAGTAAGCTTATTTTTTTCAAACAAGGTTTTTGAAACAAGCCCTGGCTGGCCTTGACTCTAGAGTCTTCTGTTGCTTTTTTTGGAGACAGGGTTTCTTCTTAGTAGCCCTGGCTATCCTGGAACTCAACTATTGTGAATTTTCCTTGTCCAGGAGATCCTCCTGCCTTTGCCTCCCAAGTGCTAGTACTAAAAGGCATTTCTAAGTATTGGAAATAATGGCATATGTTACCACACTCTGTAAGGAAATGCAGCTTAAAAAATCTTATATTAGCCGGGCATTGGTGGAGCCTTTAATCCCAGCACTTGGGAGGCAGAGGCAGGCGGATCTCTCTGTGAGTTTAAGGCCAGCCTGGTCTACAGAGAGTGTTCCAGGACAGGCTCCAAGGCAATACAGAGAAACCCTGTCTTGAAAAACCAAGCAGTAAGAAAAAAAAAAAAAATTAAAAAAATCTTTTCTTTTGAAACAATCTTAGATTTATAGAAGAGTTGAAAAACAATAAAGAGGCACGACAGGCATGGTGGCTCACACCTTCAGTCCCAGCACTGGGAGGCTGAAGCAGGCAGATCTGAGTTTGAGGACATTCAGGACTACAAAGAGAAACCTTGTCTCAAAAAACCAAAGGAAGGACATGAAGATGATGAGTTAGGATAGCCTGGACTGGACTGTATGGTTGAAACTGTTGAGATTGGAACCTACTTAGATATGGGCACAGTGGATGTGTTAGAAGAGGAAGATAGCTAGGTAGTTTGGGTGAGAAAGTGGGAGTGGGTAAGTAAGCATCTAATCTCAGGAGTTCTATAGAGAGATGGGAGGAAGGGGTGATGGTGATGATGATGACAACGATAAGGGGTCTAGCTGAGTGTGGTTGGTGGCTCTCACCTTTAGTCCCCCACAGCTGGAAGGTAGAAGCAGATGGATTTGAGTTTACCCACCAGAGCTACATAGCCTTGTCTCAAAAAGCAAAGTCAACAGTAGATAGTGACTGCTGCTGGCCACCAGTTCTAGGTTTGAAAATGTGTCCTTTTATTTATCTTTTTTTTTTTTTTTTTAAATAATTTTATTCTGTGTGCATTGGTGTCAGATCACCTGAAACTGGAATTACAGACAATTGTGAGCTGCCATGTAGGTGCTGGGAATTGAACCTGGGTCCTCTGGAAGAGCAGCCAGTGCTCCTTCCTAACCACTGAGCCATCTCTCCAGCCCCTTATTTATCTTAAGAACTTTTATTTTGTGTGTATGTGTGGATGCTCAAGTGTCAAGATTCATGTGGAGGTCAGAGAACAGCTTTTTTTCTTTTTCTTTTTTCTAGCATGTAGGTCTCTGGGATTGAAGTAAGTTCATTAGGCCTTAAGGGCCTTTACAAGCTGAGCCATCTCACCAGCCCCAAATCTATCATTTTGAAAAGCTTCCTCCCCCCTTTTTTTTTTTTTTTTTTTTTTAAAAACCTGAGACAGGGTTTCTCTGTGTACTGATTGTCCTAGAACTCACTCTGTAGGTACTGGCATTAAAGATTAAATGTGTGCACCACCATGCCTGGCTTTTGATAATTTCAAACCAGCCTCCCTTCAGTTTTTACTTAGTGGCTCTGATTTTTCCATCTGTAGTTATTTTTTATTCTGTAAGTTCTAGTATTCAATGACACCTACTTAGTCCCACTCTTTTTTCTTGGCTGGAGAGATGGCTTAGCAGTTAAGAGCAAACTGACTGGTCTTCCAGAGGACCCAGGTTCAATTTCCACCACCCTCTTGGCAACTCACAATTGTATGTAACTCCAGTTTCAGGAGATCTGACAACTTTACTCAAATGAACATAAAATAAAGTTAAAGTTAAAGATAAAATTTAAAAAAGTTATTTTTTTCAACTGGGTGGTGATGATCAAGCCTTTAATCTCAGCACTTGAGAAGCAGAGGCAGGGTAATCTCTGAGTTCCAGAACAGCCTGATATACAGATAGGTCAGCTAGGGCTACGAAGAAAAACCTATCTCACAAAGTAAGCTCTATTTTTCCAGACCAAACAGCCACCCTCCTCCATTACCTTTCTTCAAATGTGATTTCTAAACTGCTTTGTGTGCACCACTCTGTGCATGCTACAGTTTGAGATATAGTTTGATCTAGATGCTTTGTTAATCATTGGAAATGGAAATGCATTATTATTGGGCATGTAGTCCCAGGCATTGAAGGATGAGGTAGGAGAATTGTTTGAACTTAGGATTTGAAGTTCAACTTGATTATATAAAACTCAAACTCAAAAAATAAAAGTTCATGTGATCCCTGTTCTCCATCAGTGCTACTTTAGAATAAATTCACACTTGTTTGTTCTTTCATATGTACTGGGACCTTGAGCATTGAGTGCTCTTCATTCTACTACTGAGCTATATTCCCAGCCTGCAATTTTTTTTCTTGTTATTCTTTTCCTTTTTTGTTAAATTTATTATTATTTATTATGTTAGGTTATTGTTACCATTATGTATTGCCTGCATGTGCATCTGTACATTCTTTTTTTTTTTTTTTTAAATGTTTTTCGAGTCAGAGTTTCTCTGTATTGCTTTGGAGCCTGTCCTGGAACTAGCTCTGTATAGATCAGGCTGGCTTTGAACCCACAGAGATCCTCCTGCCTCTGCCTCCCGAGTGCTGGGATTAAAGGCGTGTGACTCCGCAATCCATCTGCATCTGTACATTCTTGGTGTTTATAGAGGTAATTGGATCCCATAAGAGCAGAGTTGCAAGCAGTTCTGAGCTGCCATGTGGATGCTGAGAATCAAACCCAGCTCTTGTGCAAAACCAACAAGTGCTCTTAAATTGCTGAGCCAGTTTCCTACTTTTCAATGATAGTTATACTTGTCTGGTACTTGTCTGTTATCTCCATTTTTTTTTTTTTTTCCTTAGAAATTCTATGAAGCCACATCTTTGTCCTCTTGTTAGTTTTCTCTGTTTGTGTTTTTGATTTTCCCTATTCCCTACTTGACTAGTAGATAAGATTAAATTTTTAGCATCCAATATATCTGGCATGATAGGACACATCTGTAATCCTAGTAAGAGGATCAGAAGTTCATGGTCATCATAAACTACATGGTATATTCCATGCCAACTTGTGTTATATGAAACCTGGTCTCTATTTTTATAAGGGGGTTAGAGAGCCATCTCTATGGATGTGAGCATTTGCTGTTTTTGTAATGACCTAGGTTTTGTTCTAGGCACCAGCATGGCTGCTTATACTTATCTGTCACTCTTGTTCTAGGGGACCTGATTCCCTCTTGTGGGTACTAGGCACACAAGTTATACATGCAGGCAAACACTCATAGATATAAAATAAAAGAAATAAATCTTAAAATAGAAACAAAACAAAAGGGGCCTGTGAAATAGTGAGTAAAAGGTGCTTGATTTGATCCCTGGAGTCTGTGTGGTGGAAGGGGAGAATTGACTCCTGAAAATTGTGCTCTGACCTCCACTTGAATGTCATGTGTATGCGTACACACAGAATAAATCTATTTTTAAAAGGGAAAAATCCCAGGGTTTCTCCTCTTTTGTATTTTCATCTTGCTCTCATCGTGGTGTGTAATAATGATGCCAGCTGGAATTGTCAGTGCAGTGAGCCTAAACTGATGAGATAGGACATATTTTTGCCAGTTTCTTTGATCTGGGGCTGATCATTCCATACTTGTTTAACTTGCCTGTAAAGTTCACAGAAATTTCCCTTTCTGTGATTGCCAGTTACTTTAAATTTTCAGGGACACTAAATCAGTTAATGATGAAAACCAGCCATTGTGCTTCATACCTGTAGTTCCAGCACCTGAGGTGCCAAGGTGAGAAGGTGGGTGCAGTGCAAATTTGAGGTCAGCTTGAGCTTTCTAATGAGTTCCAGGCCAACATCAGCTACTGAGTAGGACCAGTCTCAAAAAGCATACATACAGACAAACAAACCAAACCAAAAATGCAAAACAAATCACCCTCATCCTCCCCCCAAAAACTAAAATAAAACCAGAAAATCATGTCAGGTGTGGTGTGTTAGTATGGTACACGTTTAGTCCCAGCATTGGTGAGGCAGTAGTAGGCAGAGCTCTATTCCAGGATCTACATAAGGAGTTTCAGGCCAGCCAGGGCTATGTAGTAAGATTCTGTCTCAAAAGAAAAAAGAGACTATGATTTGGATCATGGCCTTATAAGGAAAGACCTGGGTTTTGCCTCCTTTTTCAGCGTTGCTGATGTCGAGGATTGCTGATGTTCTTGATACCATCAGTTCAGACATGCAGCTGGACCATTCTGGTCACACACAGCTGTCTGACTTACATACTTTGTCAGTTTCTGTCTATTGCCCTAAGGAATTAGAATATTTTTAAAGTTTTAACTTATAATTTTATTTTTTTATCTTTTGTTTTTCAAGCAGGGTTTTTCTGTGTAGCCTTCGCTGTCCTGAGACTTGCTCTGTAGACCAGGCTGGCCTCTGTCTCTGCCTCCCAAGTGCTGGGATCACAGATGTGCAACCCCTCCCATGAATGTTTCTTTTTTTTTTTTTTTTTTCATTCCCTGCCTTGCCCCAATAAGGGTTTCCTTGTAGCCCCAGTTGTCCTGGAACTCTCTCAGTAGACCAGGCTGATCTTGAACTCACAAAGCCAGCCCTTCAAAGGTTTGTGCCTTTAAAGGTTTGTGCCTCTTGTGCCCAAATTCTGAACCCCCAAGTCACCAAAATACCCTATCTGATGCAAAAGCAGAGTCTTGAATGAATTAATCAGCTCCTCCAACCTTCCTGTCCAACAGGTGGGTGGAGTAAGAAGGCCAGGGAATTTGTTGGAGTGGAGCAAGGGGAGTGTTTGGGGTCTGGGTTTCAGGATTGGTGCATTTCTGGGCTTGGGGACCTGGCCTGTGTTGATTGGTTAGCTGGTTGCTATGGCCTGCAGACCCTCCTAGGGCAGTTGTTATGCTCTGTATGTCACTGTTTCCATAAAGCACATCCAGAGCCTTCCAGCTAACTTCTGATTGGTTCCTTGTATCTGACCTCCTAGTCACTAGGTCAGGCAAGATCAGGAAGCTCAGCCCATGTTGCTGAGTCAGGGGTCTTTGTCTTGCTGGGTCTTTTCTGCAGTCTGTCATGGATGCTAAAGCAGGGGCCCGGGTGAGGGTCTGGTCCCCTCACCACCACCCAGTAATTTTCCTTTTTTAAGACATGGTCTCATTCTCATGTATCATATACTGATCTTGAACTTGGCTGTATAGCTAAGGTGGACCTTGAACGTCTGACCTTCCTGCTTCTACCTCCCAAGTCCTGGGATTACAGGTCACCACCACAATGCTGTGCTCCAGGAATCTTTTTGAATCTGCTTGTGCTTTTGTTTCCTTTTTGGTGTCATTTTCTTTTTGTAGTTTTCACTTGAGAGCTTAAAAAGAATACTTTGTGTCAACATCAGAACTTAATAGGATATAATTAGAGCTCAGTTTACTTCCATGCTTTATTTTCTCTTTATTGCTTTAGGGAATATTTCCAAGAGACCTTGGTTCTCTTTTTCCACAGTGGTTTGTATGTAAATTTTAGAATTAAAATATTTTACATATTAAAGCCAAAGATAACAGATAGATCTTTATAAATGATAAATGGTAGTCATGAGCCGGGTAGTGGTGACCACCTTTGATCCTACCTCTAGTGAGGCAGAGGCAGGAGAATGTCTGTGAGTTCAAGACCAGCCTCATCTACAAGAGCTAGTTCCAGGACAGTCTCCAAAGCTACACAGGGAAACCCTGTCTCGAAAGACAAAACAAAACAAAAAAGGCAGCCATGGTGTGGATGGTATTGTGAGACAGGTTCTTGTTTGCTGATCTTGAACTTTTAATTTTTTTCCCCCCTCAGCCTCCCAGGTTTAGGGTTTATGAGTATGCATCACCACACTTGATTTGATTCTTTAGAGTAACAAGATACAAGGTAATAGTTATATCTTCTACCTAATTAATGCCAATCCCTTCATGAAGCTTTGACTAAGATATGTATATTCTAGAGCAAGAAAAGTTTAGGGGGAGTGGCAGATTGGTGGTATGGGTGAGGATGGAGTGTAGAGACCCTTAAGAAAAGGGATTCTTCCAATTGTAATTGATTCCTGAACTCCATTTTTTCAAACTGTTTGAAATTCTTGGTCATATAGTTCATTTGGCTTAACCTACTTTGTCCTTCAGGAGTAGAAATGTGTTGAGAGAATTCAGGAGAGCCCTGATTCATTTTTCTTATAGGAAGAATGGTTAATTGGGTCAGTTAGTATTGTTTTGGGTGGCACGTAAGTGATTTCTGAGTTTAAGGGAGAAGGTGAGGGTGAAGAGGAAGGACTCTCTCACTCTCTCTCTCTCTCTCTCTGTGTGTGTGTGTGTGTGTGTGTGTTGGAGAGAGGTAGAAGGAGAGGGGGAACAAGTGCACATTAAGCATGTGCATATGGTGGGGTGTTGGTATTCTCTGTCACAGGTTCTGGGGGATTGAACTCAGTTGTCAGGTTTATGTGGCACCTTTATCTGCTGAGCTATGCTAGTTTCCCACTGCCGGTCTTGCTGCCACGACGGCCCCAGTTAATACACAGAGACTCTGTATTTGATATAACGGTGTTGGCCAGTTGCTTGTTTCTAGCTCTGTCTTAAGTATTAACCCATTTCTATTGATCTAAGTATTTCCACGTGGTCTCATCTTACCAGGGAGTGGGGCCAGCGTCTGGTCTCCCCAGTCTCTACATGCTGACTCCTCCCTACTCCTTTCTCTTTCCTCCTGGTCTCCTAGTCCTGCCTTTCTTGCTTTCCTATTGGCAACAGTGCTTTATTCATTAACCAGTATGAGAAACATATTTACATAATGACATCTCCCATCAATGTTTGTGTTTAAATTTTTTTTTTCTTCTGAGATAGGGTTTCTCTGTGACTTTGGAGCCTGTCCTGGAACTAGCTCTTGTAGACCAGGCTGGTCTCAAATTCACAGATCTGCCTGCCTCTGCCTCCCGAGTGCTGGGACTAAAGGCGTGTGTCACTACTGCCCAGCAGTGTTTAAATTTTTGTAAAAAATTATTTAATGTGCAAGATTGTTTGCCTGAATGTACCTATATGCATCATGAGTGTTCAGAGAGTAGTGGAGATGTTGAATCTCCTGGAACTGGACTTATGAGTGGTTGAGAGCTACCTTATGGGTGCTGGGAATCAAACAGGGTCCTTTGCAAGAACAAGTGCTCTTAATTGCTGAGCCATTTCTACAGCCTCTGTGTTTCTGGTTTTGAAATGGCCTTATTACATTAGTGAGCTTGGTGTATAACTTGCTATATAGCTGAGTCTGACCTCAAACCTGCTTCAGTTCCCTTGTTTGCCTGGCTAGAAAGCTGTTTTTGATTACTTTTGATCCTAGTCTGAAATAAGTACTCCTCAGGTTTCCATTCATGTTTTCAGAGATTTGTCATGTGACATTAAAAAAAAAAAAACAAAAACAAAAAACAAAAAAAGTGTTTCTCGGGTTGGAGAGATGGCTCAGAGGTTAAGAGCACTGACTGCTCTTCCAGAGGTCTTGAGTTCAATTCCCAGCCACCACATGGTGGTTCACAGCCATCTGTAATGAGATCTGGTGTCCTTCTGGCCTGCAGGCATAGATGTAGGCAGAACACTTTATATATAATAAATAAATCTTTAAAAAAAATGAAGATGCAATTCAGATATAAAACACCATTTAAAACCATATAATTTGGTGGGTTTTGGTGTATACACAGTATTCTGTAACCATTGCTACTACCTAATTCCAGAACATTTCATCATCCTCCAAAGAAACTCCATACCCATTAGCAATTGGTCTTTCCCCATTCGACCAATCCCTGGCAACAACTAATCTTCCTGCTAGTATTCTGCATGACACTTGTCAGCTAGTGTGATGCTTTGTTTATTCATGCTGTAGCATGAGTTTATTTAATGCCCAAATAACATTCCATTATCTGGGTAGTCTTTATGTTAATCCGTTCATCCATAAATAGACATGGATTGTTTCTACTGTTTCTCCTTTATTTAATTTGTTTTTCCTCAGGGCTCGAGAGATGGCTCAGCAATTAAGAGCACTGGCTGCTTTTCCAGAGGTCCCGAGTTAAATTCCCAGCAACCACCTGGTGGCTCATGGCCATCTATTGGTAATGAGATCTGGTGCCTTCTTATGGCATGCACATTTGATCTCAGCAGAAGCAGGTGAATCTCTTGAGTTTGGGCCAGCCTGGTTTTACAGAGAAAGTTCCAAGTATGGGCTTGCTGCTACAAAGCCCAGTCTTTTGATTTGGTACCCTGTTACTTTAGCTCATGAGTAGCTGGGATTACAGGTGTGAACAGCTTTACTTGGCTTTCATTTCTGTCATATGGTCACTATGTTTAACCTTTTGAAAAACTGCCAAACTTCTTTTACAAGTGGCAATTTGTATTCCTATAGCAGTGCATAAGGGTCCCAGTTTTCTCACATCTCTCAGAATGCTTGACACGATCTTTCTGATCACAGCCACCCATCCTAGTGGGTATAAAGTGGCATCTCATAATTTTGGGTTTGATTTTCCTGATGACATAGTTGCCTTCTGTAGTAGTCCCATGTTGGAGTGCCAATCTGTGGTTATCTTGTCTTGGGGGGGGGGGCTTCAGTTGTATTTAGCCCGGTTTGTACCTGAGAGGGGAAGTGTGGATTAATAAAGATACTAAGGAAAACACAACAGATAGGAGGTCAGTCCAATGAATACTGAATACCCCAAGTTTATTTTTTCAAAATTCTAATATACCCAAACCAAAAAGAGGGGAAAAAAAAAGCAAGAGACTTATCAAGATACAAAGAACAAATAGATTTTCTTCCTTAATTCTCTAAACATTTGGTAACCACACCTTCAACTAATTCTCTCATTATGTGGCCTTGAGGGTTAATAGTAACCACATCTTAGACCAAGTCTCTATTTAGATAAGACATCAACACTTTAGACCAAACAGCCCACAGTAGCCATGCCTTGGAAGAGTAAGAATAGTTTTGAACTCTGACCTTAAGCCAAGATGAAGTGAAATCATTTTTATGGGCCCCACAATAACTAAAGTGTCTATCAACTATTTATGTATATTCTTTGGAGAAATGTATTCAGATTAAAAAAAATTTTTTTTGGTGCCTGTTTCTGTGCATACATGCTTGTATGCCTGTGTGCTTGTATATAGTGTGTGTATAGGGGCTAGAGGACAATTTACAGGATTTAGTTCTTTCCTTCTCTTTCCCCATGTGGCATCTCAAGGATAGAATGGAGGTCTTCAGGCTTGGAGGCGGTCTCCTTTACCCAGCTGAACCATCTTGTCTGTTCTGTGTTAAAATTTTTGCTCCTTCCCCCCTTTGCCCTGTCAGGAATCAAAGCTGGGGCTGTGTGCATGCTAGATTAAGAACTGTATCACGACAGGCAGTGGTGGCTAATGCCTTTAATGCCAGCACTTGGGAGGCAGAGGTAGGCTCACCTCTGTGAGTTCCAGGCAATTCTGGTCTACAGAATGAGTTCCAGGACAGGCTCCAAAGCCCCTGAAAAACCCTGTCTTGGAAAAACAGAAACAAACACAAACAAAAATGAACTGTATCACTTGACTCAAAACCATCCATAACTCCAGTTCCAGGGGATCTGATGCCCTGTCTTGACCTTTGTGAGCATCAGACTTTAATATAGTGCACATATATACATATAGGCCACATAAAATAAGCACGATCTAAAAAATGAAAAAATTATACCTCTAAGCATATTTCCAACCTCTTCTGTTAGTATTCAGGCATCTGTACTGGTCTTCCTGTGAGGTCCTGACAAGATATACCCTCTGCTGCTGCCACTAAGAGCACCACCTGTGCCTGTTTACTACGTTCCTTTTCAAAGGGCCCTGCCCATTTTCCTCCCTCCCTCCTTCTCCTCCCTGCCTCCCTCCCCCTCTCTCTCTGTCCATCTTTCATCTTGCTACTCCTGTCCCTGGAAGCCGGTCTCCTTTTTATGATCTCTTTCCCTAATAAAAAGCCCCTCTGCTTGAACCCTGTCCAATGGTGTTTGGTGTTCTGGCACACTGCTTTTCTTAAATTACAACATCTTGCCCATTTAGAATTAGGTCGTGTGTGTGTGTGTGTGTGTGTGTGTGTGTGTGTGTGTGTGTGTGTGTGTGTGTGTGTGTGTGTGTGAGATACATTTGAGACTATCACTGAACTTCAAGCCATACTCAGGTTTAATTGGGTATTGGGAATGAAAACTCAGGTTCTTATGCTTGTAGAACAAGTGTTCTTAGCTACTAAACCAACTCTTCAGCCCTGGATTTTTAATTATTGAATTGTAATAGTTCTTTATATAGTCTACACACAAGTCCTTTGTTAAATGCAGGATTTGTAAGTATTTTTCCCATTCTATAGAAAATTTCTTTCTTAAAATTTGTTTAGTTGTTTAGACATGATCTCCTGTAGCCAAGGCTTGCCCCAAATTTGCTGCATAGGCAAGGTTGATCTTCATCTTCTAATTGTCCTGTCTTTACCTCCCTGTTGTTGGGTTACAGGTGTCATTACATGTGTTACTGTGCCTGACTGACCAAAAAAAAATATCTCATTTTCTTCCCCTTCTTTTTCTCCTCCTTTCCTCCCTCCCTCCCTTCCCTCCCTTCCTCCACCTTCTCATTCTGTAGCCTAGATTGGCCTTGAACTCACTGTAATCCTACTTCAGCCTCCCTGTTGTTGAAATTACAGATGAGAGCCACCATGGTCCTGGTATTGAACCTGGGGCTTTCTATATGGTAGGCAAGTACTCCCACCTGATCTAAATTTCTAGCCCCATTCTTTTTTTTTTTTTTTTTTTAATTTCAACTGGGTCTCCTGTGAACTCTGGCAGATCTGAATTTATAGGTAAGCCTAGCCTTGAACTACTGGTGCCCATCTGCTTTAATATTCCTAGGAGATTACAGACATGAACCTGTAATCCTGCCTTTGGGTTGGTGTAAGTAAGTAAATTTTTGAGGCACAGAGGTTCATATTTTATTTTTGCTTGTGAATATCCTGTGTGCTTACCATTTATTGGAAGAGTTTTTCCCCCTTCCCCTTTGAATTATGGCATCTACATTGTGAGTCACTTGACATAGTAGCATAGTTCCTTTATGGACTCCCAGCTTTTTCTGTTGATCTGCATGTTACCATACCACCTTGATTATTATTGTTTTGTAGTCTGTTTTGGAATTAGTATAAACTTTGTATTTTTTTGTATATATTTGCATGTATGTTTCATGTGTATGTGTTTGTGTTTAGGCTAGAGGGTGTTTGTGTTTAGGCTAGAGGTTGATGTTGGATATTTTCCTTTATCATTCTCCACCTTAGTTTTTGAAACAGGTAGTCTCTCATTGGACCTGTTACTAATTGATTTGGCTAGACTAAATGGCTAGTGAATAACAGAAAGTAATAATATAATATATAGACAGCTTATATTCACATATTTAACATAATTTGATTCCGACACTGAATTTGTCTTCAGATTTTATGCTATGTTCTTAAGAATTACAACTAGGCCAGGAGTGTCTTTTGTCTCATGCTGGCATTACAGATATATACCACTATACCTAGCTAGTACTTTATTTTTTTATTTTATTTATTTATTTATTTATGGTTTTTGTTTTTTGAGACAGGGTTTCTGAGTAGCTATAGGAGCCAGTCCTAGAACCAAGTCTATATATCAGGCTGACAAACAGTGACATTGGTATTATGTAGTCATATGCCTAAAATAAAAGGTCAGTTTAAATGACAAAGAATGAGTCTGTGATATACACAGTTGCCTAGTACTCAGCCAATTTAGCAGTTCTCTTTTAGCAGGCTGCTTTGGGCTGTGTATATTTTAAGAGTGTTAGTAGGCTATCCAGACAGCTGTTCTTCAGCAAGCTAAAATGAGATAACATTTATAATTGGGACAAAGAAGATATTTGAAGGACATTTGAACAACTTTATGTGCTCAGCATAGTAGAGGCTTCCTGATATGTCTGAGAAGCAAATGAAGCAGTTTAATTCAGGAATACTAGTCAAGGACAGTGATGCCTTTCAACAGTGAATTGGTTTACTGAGTCAGAAGTCTACTTGTTAAAACAACATTGCAATTACTATTGTCAGACAATACAGTGTGCAGTAGGTAGGTGGTGTACTATGAAGTTAGATACAGAAGACTTGGGTCACATTCCAGTTTTACTAGAAAATAGCTATGAGTTCTGGACTGAGCAAGTGATTGTGTTTACTCCCCTAGTCCCCTCCAGTCTCTGTACATTTGGAGCCTGTCTTGGAACTCCAATTCACAGAAAGGGGTGTGCCATTACTGCCTGGCCTGTGAATCTGTTTCCTTTTTTACAGAATCAGTAATGTTGCTACTATATGACATCATTGTGACAGTGAAAAAGATTAAAGTGCTGGGAAGGTACTACTTAGTGATCCAAATTAAAGAAAAAAGTAAATTTTGTATAGATGGACTTGGTGTCTGTAGAAAGTGTATTCCCTGTAAAAGTCCCATTGTCTCTGTCCTCCCTCTGGTACTGTGGAAGGTAGGCAGATTTCTGTGAGTTCCAGGCCAGCCAGGGCTTTATAGTAAGACCCTATCTCAAAACAACAACAGAGTTTTTGTGCAGGAAAGGTAACTGATTGGTTAAGAGCACCCAGTTTTGAATCTGAGCACCCAAATGGAGCCTTACAACTATCTGTAATTATAGCTCCAGGGGATCCAATTCTTCCACAGGTACTGAAGGTACATGGTACAAATACATACATACAGGTATAACATGGCTCACACTATAGTCTAGGCTGACTTCAGGCTTTGTCAGCTTTCTAGATACTTTGCTTATAAGCATGAGCTACCATTCCCACCACAGAGCCCAGGATAGCCTTGAACTGAATGTATAGAAGAGAATGCCTTGAATTTCTGATCCTTTTGCCTCTATCATCTTAGAGCAGTGATTGTAGGCATGTGCTACTGTAATGCCTGGCTGAGATTTTTTTTTTTTTTGATGAAAAATTTTGCTCATATTTTCCATAATATTTGAGAAGGGGTCATTATAGAAAATTAAAGAAAATTTGAGGTAATAATGGCTTTTTCATTCTTGGAGAAAGTAAAGAGATACTAATAGTTTGTTTTAGTGAATCCTAGCATTAGTTTTTTGCTAGAATTTGCAAAACAAACCAGAATGATTTAAATCTTTTCCTTAGTAGTATACTTCCAGAAGTATAGGTTTATTAGGAAATACAGATTTAATATTTGGGATTTTTAGTATTATCTATCTATATTGCATAGCAGGCTTAACTAAACATCAGCTGTGTACACACACACACACACCCCATAACTAAACATCACTTGTACTACTCACTCACTCACTCACTCACTCACTCACTCACTCACTCACTCCCACCTACCTAGACAATAGACAAATAAGTGGAAGACAGAGAGATCAGCGGAGTTACAAATTTCCTTCCACTGCATGGGGGGGTAAGGACTGACTGGTTTCCAGGCTTGGCAGGAAGCACTTTTACTTGCTGAATCATTTCAGTGACCTTGATCTTTTGATTCCAGCTTTTCCACTAAACAAAATGTCATTATTGTCTTCCATTTACATTGTTGTGTGCATCAGTAGTTTGTTCTTTTTATTGTTAAATACTACTACTTTATGTGTTTAAAAGTTAAAAATTTGTCAGGTGGTGGTGGTGGTAGTGCTTGCCTTTAATCCCAGCACTAGGGAGGCAGAGGCAAAGGCAGGTGGGTCTCTGTGAGGCCAGCCCGATCTATAGAGCTAGTTCCAGGACAGTCTCTAAAGCTACAGAGAAACCCTGTCTCAAAAAACAACAAAAAAAATTACAAAATTTTAAAAAAATTATATTTTATTCTGTATGTACTATGGTGTGGTTATGTGTAGTCAGTTCTTCATTCGGGCTCCAGAGCAAACTGATTGTCAGATAGCAAGGCAAGAATCTTTACTTGCTGAGCTGTGTTACCTGACCACAAAAAAATTGTTTTCATTTTTGTTCTATGCTGGGTCAATTTGACAAGAGAGATACATGTAAATATTTTGTTTTTGAGACAGTCTCATAAGCCCACATTGGCCTTTCACTAAGCAATATAGCCAAAGGATGACCTTGATGGATCTTCCTGTCTTTACTTTCAAGCAACTGGTATCACCACTCTCATAGTTACTTTGATTCCTGTGCTGAAACAGCATTAAACTTGTTCTAGATCAAATACATCTGTATTCTAGGACAATCACTGAACTTTCTCCACCTACTGAAGGGTTGACCTATATATAGTAATTGCACAGTCACTAGGAAGCGTACTACTACCAATAGTTAATCTCCATTCATTCACCTGTTGCTTCTGGATAAAGATGGTTCCACAGTTGGCTGACTCATGGTGAAATCCAAATTACAAATAGGCTTGTAGCTGAGTGTGGTGGTTCACAGCTTTAATCTTAGCACTTGAGAGGCAGACGCAGGTGGATCTCTGAGAGTTTGAGGTCAGTCTGGGCTACAGAGTATCAAGCTAGTCAGTGAATTTGTGCCACAAAAACCAAAACAAAGGAGGACCTCTACTCTGCTTGCTATTCATACTCTTTTCTTAGTTGCCCAGTTCCTTTATAAATACATCCCAGTAGGGGTAACTTGAGTATGTCTGTGCTTGAGTGAGAATTCTTTCATTAAGCATATGTAGTCGGTTACATAAGACAGATGAGTATTTAGCAAGTACTTATTATATCCCAAATATAATTTCTCCTTTTTATGACTTGTGGTTATCATTTTGGGCTGAAAACAAAATAGATAGTGCTCTGGGGTCATGTTCTTTCTTGAGAGTTGAAGGATGCAGGCTCCCCCCCACCCCAGTGCTGGGATTAAAGCTGGGCACCACCACCACCTGACTTTCTTATCTCTACTTCATTAACTCTCCATAATAGCATCCCCCCTCCCGCTTTTCTCTTTTTGGAACAGGGTTTTACTATATGACTTCAATCCTTTTGTGTCAGCCTCCTGAATGCTAAGATTATAGGTATCTGCCATCAGTCCTAGTTTCTCATTATAATCTATGTGGATATTTTTCTTAGAAGTATGGAGGTAAGTGCTGGAAAGTTGGCTCAGCAGTTCAAAGTACTTGTTGCTTTTGCAGAGAACATGGGTTTGGTTCCTAGCACTCACATGGTTGCTCAAAGCTATCTGTAACTCCTGTTCCAGGGGATCCAATGCCCTCTTCTCATCTCTGGGCACTAGGCACAGACATGTATGCTGGTGGGGGGGGGGAACCCTCACATATATAAAATTAAATAAATCTCAAGAAATTTTTTTTTTGGTTGTTGTTGTTGTTGTTGAAGGAATGGAGATTGGAGAACTCGAGGGCTCAAGATTGCACAGACTATAAAAGGGTTCAAACCTTCAAACCATTTATTGGATGTTAAGGTGTATGTATGTTCTTTGTTCTTTGCACACTGCCATGCAATTTAATTCTTTTGGGCTTTCAGTTAGTTATTAGAACACTTGATGTTGCTGAAGAATGCAGTGTTTATTTTACTTTTTTGTTAAGAGGCCTGGTATCCAAAGCAAGTTCATGACATCATAATACAAGAAAGCAGTGTGATTCATTATCCTGGCTTTCTTATGTTGATGTAATGGAAGCTTATCAGTGTACATCATGATTAGGTTACAACATCAGGACAACCACCTTAGTTTCAAACTTACTACTTTATTTCTTTTTCTTTTATATTTTGTTTATATTTTTATTTATTCTTTGTATTTTACTTTTTTCCTTATTTTTCCTTCCTTCCCTCCCTCCCTCCCTTTCTTTTCTTTTTTTCTTTTTTCTTTTTTTTTTTTTTTGAGACAGGTTGCAGGTTTCATATGTAGCCCTGGCTGTCTTGGAAATAGCTCTGTAGACCAGGCTGGCCTGGAACTCAGAGATCTGCGTGCCTCTTCCCTGAGTGCTAGCTAGGATTAAAGGGATGTGCCAACTTTACTGGCCCAGTTTCTTTGTTTCTGTGACAAGGTCAACAAAAGTTTGAGAGACCAATATTACAAATGAAATTTTGTTTTCAAAGTGGCTACAGTGAAAATCAGCAGTGGGGACATAACAAAATGATCGAACATTGTCTTTCCAAGGATTCAGGGTTACTTACTGAGTGGAACTGATCCTTGGGACTATGGTTCAGTGAGGGTACCTAGCACACACAAGGCCCTATCTAGGCTCCATCCAGCTCCAGTTCTTTCTGCCTGTCTAAAAAAGTTAAACTGTATGCTGTATATTGTCAATGTGTCAACTTGCCATAAGTTTAGTTTCTTTTTAAGATTTATTTTCGATTATGTATATGTGTGAGGATATATGTATGTGAATATAATGTTCATGTAGGCCAAAGGTGTTGGATCCCTAACTAGTTCTGGGAACAGAACTAGTGTCTTTCTTCAAGAAATGATGAACTCTCTTAATTGATGAACTCTCTCAAGGTCTACAACATGATTTATTTTTTTGAGGGAGCTTTGCTTTCAAAGCAATTTTATTGAGTAAAAAGCTGACTTGTTCAATTAATGAAAAGGAAGAAATGTCCTTGAATTAGAGTTAAGGATAAAATAATAGGAAGAAGGGGGCTGGATAGGCACCTCAGTGGTTAAGAGCACCCAGACATACTTGAAGGTAAATACCCATACATATAAAAATAATGAGCTTTTTGTATGCCACACAGTTTATGCCTCCTCCCAATGTACAATGGAATGGGCCATGTATGTTCTCATACATACATACATATCTATCGGTACAGTCAATTTTAGAACATTAAACTATTAACTCCTCTAGCACATGCAGGCCCTGAACTTGTGATTCCCTGTCTCAGCTTCAAAATAGCTTAAGTGATTGGGCCAAACTCCTCATTTTTTTTTTTTTTTTGTTTCATTTTTGGATTCTTTATTGTAAATGTTTAGTACTTTAATACCAACTTTGATTTGAGACCTTATGGAGCTAAACATGGTAGTGCACTAACGTTACCCCATCTCCTGAGAGTCAGAAACAGGAGAGATGATTCAAGTTTAAGGTTATTGTGTTCTAGAGGGTGAGTTCCAGGCTGGCAGGGGCTGAAGGGTAAACCCGTCACAAGACAAACATCAGCAAAACATTGAAGAACCAAACACTTATTAGCTTATTCTTAGGTTGTGGAGATTTGTTGAGTGTCCTTAAGAGAGCTGTGTTTAAGCAATGGTTTTCAAGCCTCTGGTCCAAATTTTGAACTGTTGATTGTTTCAGACCAGTAATTCACTCATTCATAGGAATTTCATACTGTCTATATATGTGACTTGTGTGGTAAATGTGATTGTTACTCAAAAGCCATTTCAGTTAGAAAGCAATGACTTGGCATGAGAAGTGTCTTTCATTCATATAACTCTGTTTTATTGGCACTACGGGTTATAGTTAGGAGGAGGAGTTAGATTATAGTGGGTTACCAACTGCTTTGGAGGAAAGTCATATAAAAAAATTGTTGAGCCAGACAACTTTTAGACTAAAAAACAATCTATGTGCAGAGCAGATACATTGGCTAATCTTTAGTTTTGTAAGAATAGGTCAAGCCACAGCTTTTGAGATGAAATGATAAAGGCATATTTTAAGAAAGGTTAATTTGTCTGAGTGTAGAACCATCTGGACTACTTTAAAATGCAGGTCTCTGGGACCCTTTTCACATTTACCACATTAGATTCTGGAAATAGAACTCATGAATCTGTTTTAAATTGTCTTCCTGGGGGATTGAAACCTGGTACATGCCTGTAGTCCTAGGAATTGGGAGGCTGAAGCAGGAGGATTATTTGTTAAAGCCATTCTGACTAACTCAAAATTACTTGGTATTTGATTTCTACTCTTGATTTGGGATTTCGACTGAACAAGCATGCTATAATAAATGAATGCTTTTTCCTCTGCAGTCTTGAAGAAGGCAGTGAGTCAGCCAATATACAAAGGGCTTTTTGTGTTTTGTTTTGTTTTTTTTTTTGATATATATATATATATATATATATATATATATATATATATATATATATATAAATAAATAATGAGAGCTTTGTGAGACTGAGACACGGTCTTAGGAAGTGGTCCACATTGGAAAACTGAATACTACTTATTTATTTGGTTTGTCGAGACAGGGTTTCTCTGTGAAACAGTCCTGGCTATCCTGGAATTCAGATCTTCCTGCCTCTGCCTGTTGTGTGCTAGGATTAAAGATGTTCACCACTACTTCCTGGCTTATTTTTTTATTTTTTAAAGGCAGAGTTTCTATTTGTGGCTCAGGCTGATTTTTAACTCTGTGTATTATAGATAATTTTAATTAAAATAGTAAGTAATGTACATGTGTGCATTTGTGCATGTTTTGTGTGAAACTTGACAGCACATGTGCTCCAACCACATTCATGTATGCCTGTGGAGGTCAGAAGAGGTCATCAGATCCTCTGGAACTGGTTTTATAGATAGATGGTTGGGAATGTGGATGCTGGGGATTGAACCTGGGTCTCCTCTGAGTACTGTTAACTGCTGAGGCATTTCTTCTAGCACCTCAAGATTCACTCTTAAATAGTGCCCTTCATTTTAGTTTGGATTTTCTTCTTTTTAGAGCAGAAACTGGTATTGATAGTAACAACAGAAGGAACAGCCCAGGCAAGGGTTTTTTTTTTTTTTTTTTTTTGAAGGTATATATCCTTTGTTCAGTCATTTGCTTCGAGTCAAGTAGGCACACATCTTTGTTGGGCACCCATAAGTATGGTAAATGATTAAAAATTTTTAGAAAGGGTTTTGCTCTGTATAGTATTTCAGTCTATCTTTAACTTGCTATGGAGCCCAGGCAGGCCTCAAATTTACCATCCTCCTGACATAGTCTTCCAAATGTTGGGAGGCATTTGCCACCATTCTTGGTTTTAAAAATCCCCATTTAAAAGTCGGGCATTGGTGGCACACCCTTTTAATCCCAGCACTTGGGGGCCAGAGGCAGGCAGATCTCTATGAGTTCCAGGCCAGCCTGGTCTACAGAGCTAGTTCCAGGACAGGCTCCAAAGCAATACAAAGAAACCATGTCTTGTAAAACAAAACAAACAAAAATCCCCATTATGAAATAAAATAAAAAATTAAGATCTGAGACTTGGTAGCTCATATCTTTAATCCCAGAATTTGTGAGGCAGAGGCAGGTGAGCTCTGTAAATCCAGTCTTGTTTTGTTTACAGATTGAGTTCCAGGACAGCTAGGGCTGTTACACAGAAAAACCCTGTCTCAAAATTCCCCCACATTTTCTTCCAAAATATACCAGTCAAAGCCAGGGTAAGTTTATATTTAGAACAGAATATGAGGCTTTTTAATTGTCCTTTTGTTGATTTTTTTTTTTTTTTTAAACCATCAAACATCTTGGAAAGTCTTATTCACTTGTAGCCAGATACCAGAGAAAATGCTGTAAAATAAATGATTCTAAAGAATGTTAGTGTATGGTTTTTTTTTGGGGGGGGGGTGACAGGGTTTCTCTGTGTAGCCCTGGGCCCTGGCCTTGAATTTACAGAGATCCCCCTGCTTCTGCTTCCTGAGTGTTGGCATTAAAGGTGTGCGACACCAGCACCAGGGAGTGAATTGATTTCTCCTCCTTCCACCTCCTATGAGTTCTTTTCCTCTCCTTGCCAGGACAGTAAAAATAGATCTGGCTTCCTGGGTTATCTATCATAGCTTGTAACAAAAAGCTTTTTGATAAAGTTGGCCAGTTGAATTAGTAGTGTGAGATCATTCTTTTCTAAGTAGTGTGCAATGTTCTGTTTGTTGAGACAAAGCTACGTCTGATAGAGCAAGGCACACAATAGGCCTGAATTTGTGGTTATGTTTAGGGCAATAGTGTAAATTTTCTGTGTCATAGGATACTACCGATATGTAGAAGAAGGTGAAAGGTGCTTACCTGAGCATCTGAGTGCTGGTCTGGTCATCCATGAGCAAATTAGAATGAAAAAGGGGCTCAAGATACTCTTGACATTGGAATCTGGGCACAGGTCATCACATCACAAGTGATCTCTGAGTGGCTTTCTACATTTAGATTTGTGCACTGCCCATTAAATATTATTGAAGACAGTTTTCAACTGTTGAGAAATACTGAATGCTTGGACTGTTTGAGATGCCCACATCTTCAGTTTTGGGTGTGGTTATTTTCTTAAGAATCTTTCTAGTATCCAGAAGCAGAATCAAAATATCTTAATAAAGTCCAACTCCACTTACAGACAAGATTTGCATACTTTAAACAAAATAAGAAGTTCTGGTGGGACATTTTATACTATGTTAAGTAAGATATATTGGGGAGGCGCGTATGCCTTTAGTCCCAGCACTCAGGAGGCAGAGGCAGTCAGATCTCCATGTGTTTAAGATGAGCCTGGTCTACAAGAGCTAATTCCAGGGCAGTCTCCAAAGCCACAGAGAAAACCCTGTGTGTGTGTGGGGTGGGGGGGAGAGGAAGGGGGATAGACACAAATGAAAAAGATAGATTGGGTTAATAAAGAGCTGAACAGCCAATAGCTAGGCAAGAGGTATAATGCTGCTATGAACATAGTTGAACAGAATGTGCATCTTTTGGGTATACACCCAAGAGTGGAATTACTGGATCTTGAGGTAGATTGATTCCCATTTTCCTGAGAAACCACCATAATGAGTTTTTCCCTTTCTCTAGTTTATGTCTTTGGTGTTTTTTATTTTAGCCATTATGACAGGTGTAAGATGGTATCTCAGAGTTGTTTTGATTTGCATTTCCTTGATGGCTAAGGATATTGAGCACTTTAAGTGTCTTTCAGCCATTTTAGATTCCTCTACTGAAAATTCTCTATTTAGTTCTGTACTCCACTTTTTAAATTGGATTATTTGGTGTTTTGGTGACTAGCTTCTTGAGTTCTTTATATATTTTGGAAATCAGCCCTCTTCAGATGTGGGGTTGATGAAGATCTTTTCCCCATTTTGTGGGCTGCTTTTTTGTCATGTTGACTGTGCCTTTTTCTCAGTTTCAGAAGGTCCCATTCATTGTCAATGTCCTAAGCACATTGTCAATGTGCTAAGTTTTTAAAATTAGGATATGATTTCATATAGCCCTGACTACGCTCAAGCTTTGCTATAATTGAGCTCTTGATCTGCCTGCCTCTACCTCTGAAGTTCTGGAATTACTGGTATGCAGCAGTGTATCTGGCTATATGTTTGACTTGGTGAGCATAGCGACTATGGCACTGTTTAAGAAAATGATCACAAAGACCATTTCTCCATGATATTCTTCCATAGTCTTTTTTTTTCTTTTTTCTTTTTAAAGATTTATTTATTTATTGTTTACAGAGTGTTCTGTCTGTATGGATGCCTGCAGGCCAGAGGCCAGAAGAGGACACTGTATCTCATTACAGATGGTTGTGAGCCACCATGTGGGTGCTGGGAATTGAACTCAGTACCTCTGGAAGAGCAGTCAGTGCTCTTAATCTCGGAGCCATTTCTCCAGTCCCTCTTCCATAGTCTTACACTTTAAAAATACCCAAAAAAGTTACAAGGGCAATTGAGTAATATTTTATGTAATCTATTTTGTGCAAATCTGTTTTTGTACAAAGAGGGTTTTTTCTTTGCTTTTTAAAAAATATTTTCAGCTATATCTTAGAAGTTGGTATGTCAACAACAACAAAAAAGAAAGTGGAAAGACAGTGAGTCAGTGTCTGATATCTACATTGGATATCTCAGATTTTCACAGCATTTTTTTTTTTGTAGAAATTTCACGAATGGTTTCTTTCGTACATTTTTTAAATTTTTATTTATTTATTTATGCATATGAGTGCTGTATTTGCATGTATTCCTTCAGACAGAAGAGGGCATCAGATCCCATGGTTGTGATCCACCTGGGAATTGAACTCAGGATCTCTGGAGAAGCAGCTGGTGTTTTTAACCACCAAGACGTGTCTAAAGCCTGTTTTTAAACTTTTATTTATTTAAACTTTGTGTGTGTGCACGTGCAAGTTCAAGGCCTGTATGGGAAAAAATGAAATGAAGCCCAACCTGGATAGCTCAGTGAGACTCAGTCTCAAAAATTTTAAAAACAGGGAGAGGGAGGGGGCCCTGGGGATGTAGCTCAGTGGGCAGAATACTTGCCCAGAGTGTGCAGTGTCCCAATAATGGGTGGTGGTCTGGTCATGGGAGTAAGCATTGGTTGTCTAACTATGAAAAGATCTTTGAAAACGAAGTCAGGGGCTGGAGAGATGGTTCAGAGGTTAAGAGCACTGACTGCTCTTCCAGAGGACCCGAGTTCAATTCCCAGCAACCATTTATAATAGGATCAGATGCCCTCTTCTGGCATGCAGGTATACACAAAGACAGAGCTTTCATACATATATTAAAAAAAAAAACATAAGTATAAGTAAACATAAGTATAAGCATAAGTAAAAAATAAAAATTAAAAAGAAAAGAAAGTCAGGAGATTAGATTCTCTCATCAACTAGGACTGGAGAGTGGCCTAGGTCCTTGAAGATACCAGGGTGTGCTCTCTGACTTATGTCCTCACTTAGCCCAAGTACTATAAAGTTCAAAGTGTTATTTATCAATTTTCTTGTTTCCAAATTGACTAGCTTAGAGATATAAAATTTGTTTCAGTAGTAACTATGGCCTTTTAAGGTATATCTAGCAGTTCTGTGGATTATGAAGAAATTATTTCTTCCTTTTCTTAATAAAAGAAAGTGTATATCTTGCTTCAGCCTCCTGAGTGTGGTGTTTTAGTTCTTGTTCTCTCTCTCTCTCTCTCTCTCTCTCTCTCTCTCTCTCTCTCTCTCTCTGTGTGTGTGTGTGTGTGTGTGTGTGTGTGTGTGTGCGCGCGCGCGCGCACACGCACACGCACACACACACAGCAGTATGGCCAGTTTTAAAGGATCAGTTCCTGTTTATATGATAGTTTGGAGGTATTTGGCCTGTGGCCCTTTTCAGATCCTCCTGTCTCACAGCTCAGAGTCCTCCACTGGATCCTTTGTATTTAGTGAGTTGACAGCAAAGAGCACCAGGAAGGAGATCCTTATAAAATGTGGTTGACTCTAATGACTAAAGTGACAGCTTCTTGGGAGGCTAAAGAAGGGCCATGACAAGTTTAAGGTCAGTCTGGGTAATATATGGAGATATTGTTTGAAATGAGATATTAAGAGCTCACTAGGATTGGGAAGACAGAGGCAGTCAGACTACAGAGAGAATCCAGAATCCAGCCTGGTCCACAAAGAGAATCAAGGGCTACACAGGAAAACCTTGTCTTGACCCCCTCCCCCCCAAAGAGAACTCTGTTATGTAGTCTCAACTTCTAATTCAAGGGAATTAGTAAATACTTTGAATACTAGAAGAAAAAAAAAGATTGTCTGTGTCCTTTGTTTGTGTGTGTATTTTTAAAAATGTGTAGTGTATGTGTGTGTGTGACATACACACACACACACACACACACACACACACACACACACTGAATGTTTGTGAACATGCATACCTGGTAAAGCTTTAAGTTGATATTAGGAGGATATCTTGCTTGATTGCCCTCCACTTTATTTTTCTCCATGAACTCAGAGCTTGCCAATTCTGACTAGTCTGTCTTCTCCAAGGATTCCAACAGCCTCTGAGTACTCAAGTATCTAGGCAGTCATCAAGCTTGCCTAGTTCTTTGTGTAACAGCCCTGGCTGACCTGGAACTCACTTCGTAGACCAGGCTGGCCTTAAGCTTGCCTAGATTTTACATGGGTTCTGAGAATCCCAACTCTGGTCCTAAGGCTTGTCCAGCAGGTGCTTTATCCACGAAGCCATCTCCCCAGTCATGTGTGTAAATGTTTAATTCTGTATTTGTCATAAAAATATTCTATTGTATATTGCTTTTTGTCTCTCCTACCTTTAAAATATCTCTTATACAGGGTCTCCTTAGGGACACAGGATGTCCTCAAACTTGCAGTGATTGTTCTGCATCAGCTCCCTGAATTCTGAGTTATAGATGTGTGCCACCACTCCCAGCATAACTCCTTCTCTTTCTTTAAAAGTCTGTCTGTCTGTGAGACAGGGTCTTGCTGTGTAGTCATAGCTGACCTGGGGCTTCCTTTGAGCCTAATATTCTCTTTTAACTCCTTATGCATTGTTTACTTTTGAATGAGTAAATGTTAACTACTGAGGTTTTGGTGTAGGGCACAAATGAGTAAAAGTTCATCTATTGCACAAAATATCCTAGTGCATGTTTAAGAAGTACAGTGGAATATTGAGCAACATCGGGGCCATAGAGTGATTGTCTATGCCTGTTCAGTCTGTCTGCCCACTAGCGAAAGGGAGGACAGAGTTATACTGTCTTTTAAAGGTCAGCACTCAGACTTTCAGACCAAAAGAGAAACACATTCCAGTGAGGGAGCAAAGTTCTCTTTGCCTTCTGCCCACTTGATTAAAGTTGGGGAGTCAGCAGAAGTCTTAGTTGATTTCAGCTGCTGCTTTTGAATCTGCTCCATCCTTTTCTTTCCTTCCTCTCTTGTACACTAGTACAAAACATATTCTTCCTCACAGAAGAATTTAAATTTTCTAAGCTCAAGCAAGTATTAAATGTACTCTTTTTTTAAAAAATGTATTTAGCACAAATAATACTATAGTTGAGAATGTTTGTGTAGTCCCCTTTCCCAATACTGGGTTCTCTACCTGACCCTAATTCCCCTCTTCCCACCCCTGCCTTTCTTTGAGATGGGATCAGGAGCTCCTGGCCCAACCATGAGCTCTGGGCCCAACCTGACCTGGAGCACTCATGTCTTTCTGCTTCAGCTTCCAGAATGCTGGAATTACCAGCACTACCATGCCCAGCTCCTCCCCTCTTGAATTGCTTTTCTTTCAGATATGGTCTGTGCTATATATGCCTAGTGTCCTGCTGCTTGTTGAAAGATTCATTTTGGATAGTGCCACTTCTAGATCATCATCCAATTATTTTATTTGTAAGTTTTTTGGTATTATTTCTTGGGTACCCTGGCACTGTGTGTGTGTGTGTGTGTGTGTGTGTGTGTGTGTGAGAGAGAGAGAGAGAGAGAGAGAGAGAGAGGAGAGAGAGAGAGAGAGGAGAGAGAGAAATATTTTTCTACTATCTCTGTTTTGTCTTCATTCCCATGATCATGAAGATACTTTCCCAGAACAGCATCACATTTCTAATATATTAAGCACGTGTTGCTCTTTGGATGTGATCTTTCCCCACAAAGGTTCATGTCTTAGAAGCTTGGTCTCCAGTGTGGAAGGTGGTGACTTTTAAGAAAAAGGAACAGCCTATGTGGCTGTTATTGATCCCTCAGTCTGACACTGCCTCCTTCTCAATGTGATCTCTTTGCTTCTCCTATAAATACTACCTCCTCCTCCTTTTTAGAGATTTTTATTTATTATTGTGTAAGGTATTCTACCTGCATGTTTGCCTGCAGGCCAGAAGAGGGCACTACATAGATTTCATTCTAGATTGTTGTAAGCCACCATGTGGTTGCTGGGAATTGAACTCATGACCTCTGTAAGAGCAGCCAGTGCTCTTAACCTCTGAGCCATCTCTCTAGCCCCGAAATACTAATGTCTAGATGTTGCATAGCCAAAGGTGTCCTAGTTAGAGGCTGGCACCACCTATGTTAGACTTCTTGCTTCTAAAACTATAATCTGACAGGCAATGGTGCTGCAAGCCTTTAATCCCCCTAGTACTTGAGAGGCAGAGGCAGAGTAGGCAGTTAGAGGCCAGCCTGGTCTATAAAGAGAGTTTCAGGACAACCAGGACTGTTAAACAAAGAAACTCTGCCTTGAAAAAAGGCAAACAAAACAAAAACAAACAAAAACAAAAAACCCAAAACTATAAGCTAAACTTTATATAAAAGTACCCAGCTCAGGGTAGCCTAGCTTCAGGCATGCCTAGCATGCATGAAGTACTACTGGGTTAGATTCCTAACAGCAAACCTGGTGTGGTAACACACACCCATAGTCCTGGCCTACCCCAGCTAATAGAGTTTGTTACCTGTGACCCTGTCTCAGAAAATTAATACTGTTGTGTACATGTTGTTTGTATGTACACTTTGTGTAAGGGTATACACGTTTGTACACATGGAGATTAAGGAGAGAACATCAGGAGTTATTTTCTATCCCTCTCCACTTGTAGACTGTCTGTCTGACTTTTTAGAGTAGGCAGGTCTAAAAGTCTTAGAAGCTTCCTGCCTCTGCCTAGGTTAAAGGTGTGGGCTTTTGATCAGAGAACAAAGGCAAATTACGTTCTGACCTCCATTTGTGCCTTGGTATTATTCATGTATGCCCACACACAAACTAATAAAATACAAAAAAGGAAAAAAGGTACAGTGATAGGAAAGGAAGGGGAGGGAATAAGTTGATATACTTGAAAAGATATTTGGATGCCAGTGGATTTATTAGACATAGCAGAAACCATCAGATCTTGAGGCTTTGCTTGCTTCTGGTATTATTGCTTTTCTGAATTCAATCCTTAGTCCCAGCCTCTTTAATAAGTGAATAGCTTTCTTTAAGCCCAAGGTCATGTGAAACTAGTGTTTTTTTTTTTTTTTTTTTTTTTTGGAAACAGGGCCTCTTTGTGAAATCCTGATTGTCTTGGAACTCTCTCTGTAGACCAGGCTGGCCTCTGCCTTCTGAGTGCTGGGACAAAAGGCATGTACCACCACCCACCACCACCCCACTTCAAAAGCCAGGCATTGGTGGTGCATGCCTTTAGTACCAGTACTCGGGAGGCAGAGGCAGGTGGATCTCTGTGAGTTTGAGACCAGCCTGGTCTGCAAGAGCTAGTTCCAGGACCACTTTCAGAACCATTGAGAAACCCTGTCTTGAACCCCCCCCCCCCAAATTTATTTCATGAGTTCTAACTTTTTGTTTTTGGAATCAAAGATAGTTGTGAGCTGCCATGTGGGTGCTAGAATTAAGCCCAGAACCTCTGTGAGAACAGTGGTTGCCTCTTCAGTCCCCCTCGTGTGAATAGTTCTAGTTAGAATTTTTGGGGAAGGATAAGAACAAACCCTTTAATCCCAGTACTCTAGGAGGTAGAAACAGGTGGATCAATGTGAGTTGGAGGCCAGCCTGTTTTACAAAATGAATTCCTGGACAGAGGTGTAACTCAGAGAAACTTGTCCTGAAAAAACAAAAGCAAACAAACAAAACCCCTGAATGTTATTTATTAACTTTTTTTATTTAGAGGAAGGGAAGATAAAGCATAATAGAACAGTTGGTTTTTCAGTATGCTTCCTCCTTTCAAAGCCTTGAGGGGTTAGGTATTATCCTGAATCTTAAAATTGATTCTATCATTACTGAGGTAAAATTGAATATTACCTTCAAAGGATGAATAACTACATAGACTGTAACTGCTGTGTCATTGCCATCTCTTGTTTCGACCACACAGCCAGACTTATGCAGACTTGCTCTGTGTATCACATGGCTAACAGTGGGAGATATCTAGTGTAGATTATTCTTGCTGAAGAAAAAAGATTTAAATTTGCTGGGGCCAGAAATGTGGCAGGCTGCTGCTTGCTTATAGATCCAAATTACATTCAGTCATGACTGAACCCAAGTTGACTGCATAGTTCTTGTAAGTAAGCAAGTTGAGTTTTGAACTTGGTGATATAAGGGTATTTAATGTGCCTTACTGTGTTGTGTGTTTGTGTTTGCAGTGTATTCATATTAAAGGAAGGGTTGTCTAAAATGGTGGGGAAAAAATGAGCTCCTTGTTTTGGAAACTAGCTAGAAGTAGACAGAACTTCTTTTTTTACTATTTAGCTGGGTGACAGGGAGCCTTAGCTATTCTAGTAATTGTGGGTTTTCTATTGATAATCTGGTGATGAACAGGACAAATGTCTGTGAACAGAAATCTTGCCAAGCCTTGAAATCACTTCACAGTAGAACAGCTGTTGTCGTCACTTCATTGTGTAGGGAGGTGCCTGGAGGTGGAAAGTTAATCTTCAGAGAAATATTTCAATCTTAAGACAGCCAGGATCTTGCTAAGTTGTATATTGTAATTCTCCCAAGAAAGAGCAGGAGAAATTCAGATATGCCTAAGGAATTATAAAGACTGTGATAAAAATGGTGGTAGCAGATCTCTCCAGAGCCTTGCCTAATGATTTGATTTTACCCAGAATGAAATACCATGTTTATGGAAGTCAGGTTTTTTAGTTAAATAAATAAAAACAACACAGTCATAAGAGTCAGTTTAACGTAATAAACCTTTGGAAGAAACACATTGAAAACAAATCTGGAAAATAAAGTTATAGTTTAATAGCTGAAAACTTGCTAGGTACACTGATTTTTGAGTATGAAATCACAACGTGATGCTGGCTATATTCAGCCTGTAAGATTACAAGTGATCTCTGGGACTGTTTGGGATTCTGGGTCCTTTCCAAGCATGAGGAACAAGGATCCATTTTGGTACCAGCATTCTCTGTAATGTCCTAGGATAGCAATTTAGTGTCAGCTTCAGAATCCTGTGTCATTTAAACCAGCCATGAAAAGAGGTGGACTGGGGGTGTGGAGGAAGAAAATATCGACCCCAGTTGTCTACACTCTTGTAGCACTGGGATCCCCTGAAATGAAGCAGGGTGTCATCAAAACAATTTAACTGAATGTTAAGAGCATACTCTTTTTGGAGGGTTTTAAGACCCGGTTTCTCTGTAGCTATGGAGCTGGCCTGTCCTGGAAACCCGCTCTATAGACCTGCCTCTGCCTCCAGAATGCTGGGATTAAAGGCACGTGACACTACTGCCCAGCAAGAGCAGATTTTTAGAATATATTTATTAACCATAATAGCATATACAAATTAGTGTGTGCTCATGGTCCTGGATACTTAGAAACTGAATTCAAGAGTTCTAGAGCATCTTGGGTACCATAGTGAGTCTCTCTCTTAAAATAACTTTTTTATTAAATTGGTTCTCTGAAACTTAAAAAAATCCTTACTTGTCTTTGGGAAACAACGATTTAAGTGATAATTTGTCCAAGCTAGTACTAAGCAGTAAAAAACTCCTTCTTCCTTCCTTCCTTCCTTCCTTCCTTCCTTCCTTCCTTCCTTCCTTCCTTCCTCCCTCCCTCCCTCCCTCCCTCCCTCCCTCCCTCCCTCCCTCCCTCCCTCCCTCCCTCTCTCTCTCTCTCTCTCTCTCTCTCTCTCTCTCTCTCTCTCTCTCTCTCTCTCTCATCCCCCAGTGTGCAGTTCAGAATGGCCCCCAGACCCTTTATTTGCCTCAAACTCTCAGTTCTCCTGCTTGAGCCTCCCTTGTGGTGGTATTACAGGCAGCTACTACCATGTATATGTGTAGATTCTATACTTATAGCGATAATTCTGGTGCCTTTAAAGGAATCTTGTTAGAATTTTGTTCAATGTTCAGGGTGAAATGAAGATACTGAAAGCACTAACTAGGCTTCTGTTCATCCTTCTCTTTTCCTCCATTACAGCTGCTGGCCAGTTGTAAACTAGAGCGGCAGTTTCTCATCATGAGTGCAGTTTTTAGAGGATTTTCTATAGTTTGAACTATTGCCACAAGACCAAGCAAAGTGGTACACTTGTAATTGTAGCACCTGGGAAGCAGAAGTGGGTGGATCTGTGTTAGTTCAAAGGCCAGCTAGGTCTACATACTAAGTCTTAGGCCAGTTAGAGCTACACAGTGAGAATCTGTGGCAGACTACTATAGAAATCTTGACCTTAAAAAATATTTTTAAGTAGTAACTTCAGACTTTGTGAATTATGTAAAGGAAACCACCTCAGAATGTATTTATTATCTCATCCTGTGTTATTAATTACTATTTATGAACACCCAGCTATTAATAGTAAACAGTGATAAGTAGTAAAAGGACCAAGCTTCTTTTGCATGCTCACATCATGTCACATAGTTTCTGGTTGCCTTAGTTTACCTGTTTTTAAAACCTTGGTAACTAGATAACTTTATCCCAGACATGTGATCAGAAGGAAAGATCAGATGTCCAAATTGCTATACTTGAGAACATGTGTTCTTCTGGTGACTGCTTAGATTATATGGGGCTTGCTTTCTGGCAGTTTATGTGTGGTATTAGGTTTCTGCTAATGGAGCTGTAGCTGCATGGAGTTTCTTAAACTCAGTCACATTGGTTCAAGACAGTGCAGGGTGCTCTGAGTTTAATTTTCTCCCTTCCCTCTCAAAGCTTTTGCCTCTAAATCACAGAGATCCTCCTGCCTCTTTGCTGGCATTAAAGGTATGGGTCATCATACCAAGGGAAACTCAAGTCTCCAAACATTACTTAATCAAGGCTACAGCATCTATATCTGCCAGACTCAGTTTTAGATTGTGTCTTACAAATCCATTTTAAGTTAACTTTATTAAGTATACAAATAGATGAGTAAATACCATTTTAAGTAGATTCTTCTCATTTACAAAGATACTTTATTACTGATTTATTTTGGTCTTTGTATTTGCTTTGGATGTTTCAAGACATCTCAGAATCTTCCTATCTCGGCCTCTTGAGAGCTGGGATTGCCAGCATGTACCAAGAAGCCTAGCTAATAAACTTTTGTTGTTGTTGTGTAGCCCTTTATTAGCAACTAAAACTACCATGTTGTAACTGGAGATTTCTTATAAATATATATTTTTAAGTTTTATTCATTTATTATGTATACAGTGTTCTGTCTGCATGTCTGCTTGCAGACCAGAAGAGGGTACCAGATCTCACTACAGATGGGAATTGAACTCAGGACCTCTGGAAGAACAGTCAGTGCTCTTCACCCTTGAGCCATCTCTCCAGCCTGAGATTTCTTATATTCTAATACAGATAATTTATAAATGCAATTTCTTTTATTAAAAAGCTTTCACTCTTTTGTCTGTGTACAATCTGCAAAATTATTCTGAAAGTGGAATAAATGTGTGAGTCTGCAAAGAGTGCCAATTTAAGATGTGCTAAATGCTTTACAAGTCATTTTCACTGTATGCCAATTGTCATCTTTTTTTTTTAATCAAAATATTCTGATCTTCCTTCCACTGCCCTAAACTTTAAAGCATTTTAAAAATGAGTTGAAATTAAGGAGGACTACCCCTAAAAATGAGGACTACACCTACTAGAAAACAAGATAAGAGTTCTATTAGTCTGAGGTTTCAGAATTCCCCACATACCAGAACCAACATCTTGGTAAAGGTTAGGTTGGACCCTGGACAGAGTGTGAGTCTGTGCAGGTGGCGTCCCTGAGGGTTGGGACTTCAGTGGACTGCGAGTGCTCCAGCTGTGTAACTCACTGAACTGTCTTGCCCACTTCTACACTGGCTCAACTGGGCATAATGAAGAAGGAAAAGCTCATATTCATTCTGCTCTTCTGGAGCTCTGTGATAGCATTTAATAACATCCCGATGGGATGTCGTCCACATATAGTATGATATATGTGGAATTATTTTCTTCAAATAATTGCTAAAAGATACAGGACCTAATTGTTCGATAATACTAATACCCATTTTATCTAGATGTTCAACGGATCTATAAATCTCCCCTGGCAGAAATCAGAAGAGACCACAAAGAGAATACTAGGATCCACTAGATATTTACTGAAGAGTTTTCCGAATTCCTGTTCTTTTGACTCTCTCAGAGCTCCAACCAGTACAGGAATAATGGTAAACTCATCTTTATGGCTGGCCATGGCTTTAGCAGTATAAGGCAAATGCATTTCAATATGAGTACATCTTCATCTGTTTGCAGAGACATGTGTTCAAACATTCTTAGCTTCATAGCTCTCTAAATCTTTTTGGTCAATACAAAGGTCATACAGAGGAGTCAGTCCTGTCTATATCCACACTGGAGAGGGAGTGCACATTGAGACAGGGGAACATGATGGGAAGGACAAGGAAAATTCTCTGGGTAATAGCTGGATCCCCTTGCAAGCATAGGTAGCACAAGAGCCACAGTCTGTGTGTCCTGCATAGGATGCAATGACTCTAGTAGGTCTTTTCATAGACTGTACTTGTGTACCAATTCCTGGTGTGGCTGGCTCCTTGGCAGACCACTCAGTTGGACATCTTGGTGCTTGTGCCACCTATGGTGTAAACCATCATATTTGTGTTGCGGAATCCCAGTCCTTTGTTGAAAGTAAAGTGCTCTTACAGCTAGTCCATCTCTGCAGCGTCTAAAGCCAGTTTTTTGAGACATTTATTTGCAGGTCTATAAATTCAGTATTTAAGCCAGACATCATGGCTTGCACTTGGAATCCAAGTTCTTGGGAAGTTAGGCATGAGGAGTGCTCTGAGTTCTAAATCAGCTTGATCTTTGAGTTCCAACCAGCCTGAGCTATAGTGTGAGACAATGTTTCTGTCCCACCAATAAGATAAACACAAAATTAGTTTTCGTGTTGTTTTAACTTATGATATATATATATATATATATATATGAATATATATACATAGGAATATATATACATATATATATTCCTCCCAGCTCATATGTAGATAAACCTTCTCTAGCATTTGCCATGGTGATAAAGCAGATCTTGGTAGTTTCTGTTTAGTTTAAAATTTTATGGCCCAATGAATGGCCCAAGGGTTACTTACAGGAGCTTAGATAAGAGGTTATTTTTTTTACAAGAGTTTTTTTTTTTTCTTTCTTTCTTTCTTTCTTTTCTTTTCTTTTTTTTTTAAACAAGAGTTTCGGTGACTTACCAGGGGATACACTACTGGAAGAAATCTTTTTCTTCTGCAACAGTCATTGTGTGGCCTCATGAGTGTTAACAGGATCAGTTTTGTTCAGGTCTTCTGCAGGTAATCAAAAGCAGCTGAGCGAAAGTTCAAGAGGCCACAGCCATCTCCTGTTACAGCACTTGGACAACACTGTCCTCTCCTTCAGCTCTTTCATTCTTTCCACCCCATCTTGAAGCTCCTTGAGCTTTTGGGGGTTGATACAGATGCCCTGTTTAGGATTGAGCATTCAGCCGTTATTTATTTCCAGTACTTTGACCAATGTGAGTCTTTGCAGTAATGGCTACCTATTGGAAAAAGTTTTTGACAGGCGGTGATGGCATATGCTTTTTTTAGTCCTGGCACTTGGGAGGACCTCTTAAATTCCAGTCCAGCTTGGTGTACAGAGTGAGTTCCAGGACAGCCAAAAACAAGCATACAACCCCCCCACCCCAGACAAAACAACAACAGCCAAAAAAAAAAAAGTTCTCAGACTAAAAGGTTAGAAGGCAATTTGATTAGTGCATCATGTCTACTCATCAAAACAGCAGTAGTCTTCCCAATACAGCCTATGACCTCATGTGCCTCTGGCCTTTGATAAGTTTTACAGTTCCAAGTATGAATTTTCTCCTGTGTAATGATGCACTACAAACCCTGTAACAGTTTTTATGCTGGCAAGTGGGTAGTGTAGCACACAGGGACTCCATACCTGAATAAGACTGTAACAACTCTTCCCCCATCAGCCAGGATAATACCTTTTTGGGACTATGAAATCCAGCCAACAGGGAAGAAGCTTCCAATTTAGTTACAACTTCATCTGTCCCCACCCCCCCAACCAAAGTGTGTGATGTCTTCACTGGTAGTATCCTGTTCCATTGCACACCCAACTTCCATGGCAATATCCTATATTGTTTTGGGAGCTATAGGGATCTTCTTGGCTCACATCTCCCAGAGAAGGACTACTTTGGCACTAGGATTTTCACTCTATATAACCTTGTGGCTTCTGGGAATGGCTTTTCTACTCACAGAGGATACTTCCATTCAAGATATTTATTTATTACAGAATCTTTTTTTTTTTTTTTTGAGATAGGGTTTCTCTGTATAAACAGCTGGCTGTCCTGGAATTCATTTTATAGACCAGGCTGGCCTCCTAGAGGTCTGACTGCCTGTGCCTCCCAACTGCTGGGAGTAAAGTTGTGTGCTACCACCATCCAGCTTGTTTTAAATATTAAATTGTGTATGTGTATATGGAGTGTGTGAGAGACTGTGTGTGTGTTCATAGCACACGTGGAGATCAAAGGGCAGCTTTGTGAAAAGTTGATTTCTCTCCAGTATCACATAGGAATCTGGGTCCCAACTCAAGTTGGCAAGCTTCATGGCAAGTGCGTTTATCCATTGACCCATATTGCTGGCTGTAATAATTTATTTTTCATACTAGGATAGTAATGCTGAGTGTTGTCGTTGGTTGACTCAGCTATCTACAAGTGAATGAGGAGGCAATACTCAGTCCAAGATAAAGGTTTTGTACTGTCTTGTAAAACAGATTTTATTTGCCTGATACTGCAGTCTTTTTCATAGAAATATTCTAATCTGATCTTTTATATTCTTTAAAAAACTATTTTGGGACCTAATGTAAAAATATGGAGTAATTGAAAAGTTATTATGAAAGTTGAGGTTAAAAGACCTGATTTAAGGGCTGGAGAAATGGCTCAGTGGTTAAACACAGTCTCCTCTTTCAGAGAACCCGAGTTAGGTTCTCTGCATGCACAAACTCCAGGATAGCCAACACCCTCCTCATTCCACCACAAGTGTGTGTGGCACATATAACATACATGCATGCAAGCAAAATACTTACATACATAAAGTAAAATTAATTTTGGGGGCCAGTTTCAAGACAGGGATTTGCTGTGTAGCCCTGGCTGTCCTGGAGTTCTCTTTGTAGACCAGGCTGGCCTCAAAGTCAGAGAGATCTGCCTGCCTCTACTTTCTGAGTGCTGGGATTAAAGGTATCACTTCTGCCAGGCTTGTGCTTTATTTTCTTTATTAATAAAAAGAAGCTTGGTGTGATTATACACTCCTATAGTTCCAGTATTCTGGGAGCTGAGGGTTAGGCTAGATGGGGCTGCATATAACAGGATCCTACCTCAAAGAAGTAAAAAGAACAAAATAGTCCTTGGTTTTTCTGCCCTAGAGAGATTGGAGAACAGTGTCAGCTGCAGTTACTCACTTTGACTAAGTGTTCCTACACTATTTCCTCACCATCTAAAAGGCATCGAATGTAGATTTTGATTCTCTTGAAAATAACTGATAGAGCGCCTCTAGAAATGTTTCATTATTTTTCATTCGCAGAGTTTATCTGAACTTCTCTTTTCCCTAACAGGCAGTTGCAGTGCTGCAGAATGGCAGACCTCAGTCTTGTAGATGCATTGACAGAGCCACCTCCAGAGATTGAGGGAGAAATAAAGCGAGACTTCATTGCCACATTGGAGGCCGAGCCCTATGATGACACTGTGGGAGAAACTGTGGAGAAAACTGAGTATATTCCTCTCATGGATGGTGATGAAAAAACTGGGATCCCAGAGCCCAAAAAGAAACCATGCTCAGACACCAGCCAGGTTGATGGTAAGTGTTAAAGCTAAAAGGAAGGGTTCAGAATGCAGATTGGAGGTCATGACTCGTCACTACTAAGGTTTTGGTGTAGGCTAGTCATTTGAAGGCTCTCTTACAAAATCAAGTTTACATTGTCCGTTAGTCAAATCATTGTTGTTGAAGCTGGAGAGGACTTTTGTAATGTTTCATCTATTGTTTTCTAATTTCCTCTATTAACTAACATTTTTGCTATTTTATTTAAGCATAGTTTTGTAAAGTTAAATACATTAAATTTATGCTTATATTTCAATTGGAATCAGGTTGTTGGTGATCTTCACATCTGAAGTAAAACATGTAAAGCCTTTAAGAAAGGTTTACAATGGTGGGGTGGTGGTGGTGCATACCTTTGATTCCAGTGCTTGGGAGGCAGAGGCAGGTGGATCTCCGTGAGTTCAAGGCCAGTCTAGTCTGGTCTACAAAGTGAGTTCTGTTAAACAGAGAAATCCTGTCTTGACCCTTTTTCCTTTTTTTTTTTTTAAATTATTGAATCAGCTTTGTTTTGCTTTTTGTGCATCACTGGTTGTCTTGCAACTAGCTCTGTAGATCAGGCTGGTCTCAAACTCACAGAGATCCACCTGCTTCTGCCTCCTAAGTACTGGGATTGAAGTCATGCACTAACCACATAGTCCAGCTGGCTGAAGATTTTTGTGTCTGTATTTAAGAGGGATATTGATCTTTAGTGTTTACTAATTTGTATGATATTTGGTTGGTTGGTATTTTGAGATAGACTCTCACACTGGAACCCAGGCTGCCTTGAAAATCACTGTCTAGCCCATTTTGTCCTTGAATTCATGGCTGTTAGCTTTGATCCTTTATAGAACTGGCATTGTAATTGTGAATTAACATGACAAAGTTTGTTTTTCGGGTCTGGTTTTAGAATTGAATTGATGCAAACTTCAAAAATAAGTTGGCTAGTACTCAGCAGGCAGAGGTAGATCTCTGTGAGTTCAAGGCCAGCCTGGTCTAGAGAGAGAGGAGAGAGAGGAGAGAGAGTTCCAGGACGGCCAAGGCTACACAGAGAAACCCTGTCTCAGAAAACAACAAAAAAAGAGTTGAGGTCTGAGGTAGAAATTTTGGAAGTTTGAGGTGAATTTGAGCTGTGTCCACAAACCAGAATGAAACAGAACAAAATATCACATAATAGGCCAACAACAACATAAATGGGGAAGGTTTGTCTTTTAGAATAGTTATATAAAATTGATACTTTAATTCTGTGCATAGTTTAGAGTTTTAAAGCAGGGATTACGTTTCTTTATGAACTCACACAGTATATGAAGCTCTGTTGTTGGGTTTGGACCCCACCAAACTAGGCATAGTAGCACATATACCTGATATCCTAGCTGCTGGAAGGTGAAGACAGAGGACCAGAACTTCAGGATTTGAAGCTTTTGCTTCATGTGTTAGGTTCCAAGACTGAGTTATATACAATGCTGCTGTATAAAAGAGACAAGAGTCGGGGGAAGGAGGAGAGATGGTGCGTCTTTTCATGTGAGGTAGGGGTGTGTGTGTGTAAGCCAGGGAACGACGCTGGGCATTGTCTCTCAGGCACCTTTGTGCATTCCAAGTAGAAGTCTTTTGGAAGACATTTTACAAGGGACCAGTTTTTTTTTTTGTTTATTTTTTTTTTTACTTTGTCTTATGGATCCTGGAGGTTGAACTCAGGTTATCAAGTTTGCCTTTCCCCATTTAGCTATCTCACTGGGCCAGTTTTTGTTACTGTTCCCCCTTCACTGCCTTGAAACTCAGAAACTCACCAAATAGCCTAGACTGGTAAGCCTTAGAAGTTTGCCTATTTCTACTCATCCCGTCAGCACTGGGGTTATAAACGCTCATACCACCACATCTGCTATTTAGATGTTCTTGGCATCTAACTCAGGTCTTTGCTTGCAAATTAAGCAAATTACCAACTAATATGTCTCCCTAGCCTCCTAGTTCTCATCTGTCTTTTTCATGTTGTTGACTTTCTTCATGTTCTGACTTTCTTCAACCAAAGTGGAAAACCTGGTGTCTTTGTGTGTACTTTATGGGGAGACATATACCCGATCAAGTGAAGAATTGATTTTATCACATTTGTATAAATATTGCTCCGAGAAAAAAATTGAACATCTTAATAGAAAATAGTTCACAATGGTTCTTTGATACACAATGAAAATAGAGGAAATTCAGTAGGAAGGAAGGAAATGGTATGACATAACTATGGTAGTAGCTAATGGTAGCTAAGATGCTCCTTCCTCCAGTAACTGATGCTCATCAGAGTTTGGCTGAAGAATCTTGCTTCTTTTCATTTTCTGTTTTCTTATAGCTGTTTGCTTCGGCACTCTGGGACTGATTTAGATGAGTAAGGACAGGGAAGTAGTAGAAATCGTTGTTCTTTATCTTTTTTTGGGAGGGCTGCTGGCTGGCCTCCAATTCTCAAAGCTCCTTCAGTCTGGTGTTAAAAGTGTGCGCCATGACACCTGGTTTTTACCTCATCTAGAGTGATTTGATCAGTATAATATTAACCTGTCTTTGGAAGGCAGAGGCAGGTGGATCTCTTGAATTTATGTGTGTTTGTTGGGGTGACCTGTGAAGGCTAGAGGAGGGTGTCGTATTCTTTGGAGCTAGAGTTTTAGGCAGTTGTAAGCTGTCCTACATGGGTTTTGGTTTCTGCTAGAACAATAAGTGCTCTTAATTGACAAGTCATCTCTTTAACCCCAAGTAAGTACTTTTGAACAGTTTTCCAGACATAATCAAAGCGCTCTAAAGATCTTGTTACTCTTGTTATAGGAGATAAGTGTTCAGATGTAGCCTATACTACCCCGGAACTCTTGATCCTATCCTCCTGCCTCAACTTTTTCAGAGTTTGGATTATAAGCATGTTCCTCAAGGCCTAGTGTGCCTCTTTATTTTTGTCTATATATCAACTTCTTAAAATTTTTTACTTTATTTATTTATTTATTTATTTATTTATTTGTTTGTTTGTTTATTTATTTTTTGCCCAAACCAGAGGTACACACCTAAATTTGGTTTTTGTTTTTAGAACTGGCTTGGTAGTCTCATTTGTTTGATTTGTTTGATTGAATCTCAGGTCAATCAAGGGAAGTGTTGCACCTACATATAGAAGGAGCAGTTGAAAGGGGCTACATATGATAGATCTCTTTGGACATTAATTTTTATTTCCTTTATTTCTTATATAGCCACCATTGTTCTTTAGTTACAGTTATAAGAATAAAAACTGGAGAAGGGGTGGGAAGTGGGGGTCCTAAGTGAGTGAGGTCCCAAGGTAAGGTACCACGTGGGAGACCATAGCAGGTTCCATAGCAGGTGAGGGTGACCGAGGCAGGAGGGAATAACACGCTAGGCAGATAGAGCTTAAATGAGTTTATTTAGAAAGGGGAGTGAGGGAGAAGGGAAGAGACACAGAGGTACCGGGAACAGAAGAGGGGGAAGAAGAGGGGAGTAGCTGGTGGCCAACTAGAAGCAAAAGAGAGAGAGAACACGAGCACAAAAGAAGTGGACAGGGGTCTGACTTTTAAAGGGTCCTTTACACCTGCCTGCAGACTAGTACTCATGGAACCCTGGGCTGACCAGAATACTGCCTGAGTGCATTTTGCCAGGTGACGGGCAGATCAGCTTAATGCCTAAATCCTCACAGCCACCCTAAAGGCCTTCAACTAAAAGTGGAGGGTAATCATGAAATATGGTCCACACCTATGAGATCTTAGCACTTGTAAGATAAGGTAAAGTCAGCATCATCTGTGGTTGCATAAGGTGCTTCAAAGCTAACTTGAGCTAGAGGAAACCCCATCCATCTCAAAATATAACACAAAATAAATGTAGTTGATAAAATGAGGAATTACAAAAGCATAGCAGTCTTCATGACATTTATCACAAAGTAGGAAAGTTGCTTTTTATCTGAGTACAACATTTTATCATGCAACAAACATGGTGGCACCAAATTCTCTAAGAATCCTTTTCTATTACAGTGGGGAATGTATTTCAGGCTCATGATTAGGTGCAGTGACGTGTTTGTTGCCTACTGTGTTTGTCATTGTTCTTGGGTATTACTCTTCTCTGCTTCACTCCTAAACTATCCAATGCCTAGTAAGTAGTATGAGCACTGTGTGACTCATCCTTGCATCTGTCTCTCAAATGTGAGCGACAAAGCAGCAATCCTATGACTGACTCATGCTAGGGAGCATCCCATACATTGTTGGATTCCACGTAAGCAGTTAGTAAGTTTGTGGACAGGCCACTTAGACTTTTCTGTGTCCTGTTCATCATATGGAGATTAATAGTTTTTAATGTAACTCTAGGAGTTCTTTGAAGCCAACATTTATGTAGAATGAAAATTAGATGATGGCACATGCCTTTTATCTCAGCATTCAGGAGGCAAAGTCAGGTGGATCTCTGAGTTCCAGAAGAGCCTAGCCTGGTCTACATAGCGACAACATGAGTTATGTAGTGACACTCTGTTTCCAAATTAGTCTAGGACAGTGTTCCTCATGGACGTGCCTTTGAACCAGCAATTTTAGATCATGTGGAGCTTGTGCAAAGTGCAATGAATAGGCTCAGGGGCTGAGTCCTAGCAGTGTTTAATATGTCCTGCCTGGAAAGATGGTAACTAGAATAAACTAGAGAATTTTGTTCATGTGACTTGGCCTTAACAAAATAGTGCAGTCTGCCCAAATTTGCCACAGGAGGGTGATGTTGGCAGGAGTCTGGCAGTGCAGAATTGAAAACCTTGTGTCCAGCCTGTGCTCAATCTTCCCTGTTTGGCTCAAAGCTTACTCTCTCCCTCATGACTCTCTTCCTCCCTTTTCTTTTCCAGGTTTATTTGCCACATGTGAGAGTCTGAAGCATGTTATAGTGGTTTGTTTTGTTTTAAAGGCAACTATGGATTTCTGTTCTTTAAGAATATTGTTAGTTTTTAGCTGGGCATTATGGCGCTTGCCTTTAATCCTAGCACTGGAGAGGCGTAGGCAGTCAGAACCTGGTGTACAAAGGAAGTTACAGGACAACCAGGGCTTTACACTGTTAATGAGGAAGAGAACCATTAATGGGAAATAGTTGTTCAAACAGTGTTTCATATAGTGAAGCACAATATCTGAGGACTGTTGAAGAAACACACATATCCTGTGGATGTTTAAGACCATGCAGGTGGCCAAAATTAATAGCTCTTTATTGTTAATGCCATTTGGAGGTCTGATCCTCAGAAATTACTTGGGCTTGGGAGGAGCCTCCAATTCTTCTCTTTTCAGTTAATTGTAGCATGAAAATGAAATAGATATTGGGGTTCAAGCTGAAGATCAGGAAAGCAAAGCAGCCAAGGTAGCAGAGAGCTCTTACCTCTAAGAGAGCTGGGGTCTTCTTATTCTCAATATGGCTGGAGAATGAATGCCTAATACCAAGACCTTACTTCTGTCTTATATACATCCCTAATGCTGGGATTTAAGGTGTGTGATCCCAGGTGCTGTGATTATCTTTGTGTGAGCTGTTTCTCTGTAGATCTGGGTGGCCTTGGACTCAGAGCGATCCATCCACCTCTTAATCCTGAGTCTTGGAATTAAAGGAGTGTGCCACCATTTCCTAGCTTCTGGGATTAAAGATGTGTGCCTGGATTATATGGTTTGTGAGTTACTTTGCTTCCTGAATCCTCAGGCAAGGTTTAATAAATCATAAATAATATGCCACTACAGTTAGTCCATCTGTATGGGGATAAATGAAAGGGCTTGTTTGACCATTGTCAAATGATGCGGTCTGTGGGGTGGGGGTGGGGGGACTCAGTTTTTCTGTCTGTTAAAGAATTAAATGCAGGGAAAGTCTGAGGTGCAGCAGGTAGCACTGCAGACAGAATTGGATGCAGGTTGTCAGACTTGGAACAACAAGCCCCTTTAACCTCTGAGTTATCCAGTTGGCCCAGATTTTTATTTTATTTCTGTAGATGTTTTAATCTTGACCAGGAATGTGGTAACAAAAGATTTATTATAACATGTTCCAAATAGTTTGGATTATATGCTAAGGAAATTACATGCTTTCAAAAATTCTCATTTTCTAAAGTTGACTAAGCCCATTTTTAATCTTATGGAGACAAACAAAAACCATTTAATTCCAAAAGGATTTGTTAGCCATTAGGTAATGTATTTTGCTTAGGCCATACTTTTGCTTCCTAGTTAGTTGCACGATTATTTTTGTCTTCCTGAGAAGTTTGTCCTCTACAGAATTTGGGCTGGGAGTGTATCTAAGAGTGTTTGGCTAGCTGTTCCCATGGTTTGCCTGGATGGTGCGATTTCCTTGGTTATTTGTTGGAAGCTTTGGTAGAAAGCTGTTGTGGTGGATAACTGTTCTGTTTTTGCCTTTGTCAATGCGACAGTGCTACCACAGTGCGTTAGTGACTAATCCTCCCGGTGTGAGAGCTCTGCATCCCTCGAGATATCATTGTTACTGGTAAGATAGTTTCCTTTCCTGCTATAGTGAGTGTTCAGTGTCTACTTCCATGTGAGAGGCGACAGGAGGCTGACTATAGTGGGAGTGAAGATTGGTTAATATGTAGAAGGGACAAAGGCAACTTTCTATTCATCTATGCCACATGTAGTCTGTGCTTTATGTATTTGTTTGTTTTCATTTTTATTCATAGTCTCATAGTTTCTAAATCACTGGATGCTAATTAGTCTTTTAAATTTTTATTTTTAGTTATGTGTGTATGCGTTTTTATGTGTGGATATGTATACATGAACATTGATGCCCCCAGAGGTGCCAAGAAAGACATTGGAAATCAACTTACAAGCAGCTGTGAGGCCTCTGCATAGGTGCTGGAAATTGAACCTGGGACCACCGGAAGGAAGTGCAGTATTTCTTAAGTGCTGAGCCATCTTGCCAGCCCCAAGGCTACCTTTCTTTATTTCTAGATCCTTTTTGGTTTTTCAAGACAGGGTTTATCTGTAGCTTTGGAGGCTGTCCTGGAACTAGTTCTGTAGACCAGGCTGGCCTCGAACTCACAGAGATCCACCTGCCTCTGCCTCCCAAGTGCTGGGCGCCACCACTGCCTGGCCTCATTTCTAGATTCTGTAGTACTTTCTCCTTTATAGATAGTGTTTTATTATTTAGATGAGGCTGGCATTGAATTGATTCATTTAATTTTATTATGTGTTTGTGTGTTGCCTGCATATGTCCAAGTACTAAGTACATGCCTGGCATCTCTGGAGACCACTAGAGGGCATTAGAGCACTTAAGATTTCTCTAACCCTCTGGTTTTAAATCCTTCTGCTACTCTAAGTCGACATGTTCTTAGTTTGTCATCTTTAAAACTCTAAATTCTGTAGATGTCTATCTCTGAGACAAGATTTTGTGAAGTCTTATGTCTATTCCCTGTGTCCTGTCTTTTTCTGAAACATTTGCTAGTATTATTGGTTTCATGTTATTTTCTTATTATTTGAGAGGGTGAAGGAGAGAGGAAGAAATGGGGGGAGGATGAGAATATATTTTTTCTTTTTTTCTTGAGACAGGGTTTCTCTGTATTGCTTTGGAACCTTTCCTGGAAGTATCTCTGTAGACCAGGCTGGTCTTGAACTAAGAGATTCTCCTGCGTCTGCCTCCCCAGTGCTGCCACTAAAGGTATGCGCCACCAATGCCCGGCTGAGAATATCATCTCCCTACCCTCCTCTCCCTCTGCATTTATGAGCATTGATTGGTGTTTTGCCTGCATGTGTGTCTATAACTAGAGTTATAGACAGTTGTGAGCTGCCATGTGGTTCTGGAAATTGAACCCCTGTCAAAAGAGCAGCCAACGTTCTTAACTGCTGAGCCATTTCTCTAGCCCTCTATTTGGTGATTTTTTTTTTTTTTTTAAATGTTACAGCATTCTCTTTATATTCATTTTATGTGTCTTCATTTTTCTCATGAATTAAATACTGTTAATAAATTGTTTAGTATTTCTCAATTGATAAATTGGCTGGCTATATAATTTGTTTTAATCATTTAAATGATACTTCCTATTTTCCTACCCTTTAGTCATACTAGCTATTACCAGATTACAAAAATATTTTTGCCACTTCCTTGGCCAAAACATAACAATTTTTTTTTGGGTAAAATTCCCATTTTCTTATAATTTACATTTTAAAACAGGACAGATTTTTAAAAATATGTACTCTTTCTTAAGCTAGGGATGATGAATCTTAAGTGCTGATTGTTTGAGGAGAGGGATTGATGCCAAGTGTGGGATGGAACAAAGCTGGCTTCTCTTGGATCAGGACAGTACATTATGTGAAGAATGAGCAGGGAAAACATTATGTATATTTAGTAGAAACTCATTTTTCACCCTTTTATCTCTTTTCTAATTAGTGTTCTGATACACCTTGCTTATCTTTGTTCCTCTGAGATATAACAGAGCAGTCTTCTCAGTTAAACATTACATTACTATCAAGGATTTCTGCTCTGGACACGGGCTAGACTGTGTTTGTTAGCTTCCGAAGGAAAAGCCTACATTTGTTATTTTAGGTAGTGTAATTTCTAGATTATCCTTTGTCTTTGAAAAGTAGCTGTGAAAAATACCTCTGAGGCTGTCCCCCTCCCCCTGTTTCCCCCTATAAGGTTTCTCTATGTAGCTTTGGTTGTGCTGGAACTTATTTTCTAGACCAGACTGGCTTAGAGATCAAACTGACTCTGTCCTAAATAAATTCATTTATGTATTTATTTTACATCCCAGTTGCAGTTTCCCTTTCTTATTAGGATGAGTGTGTTACCAGGGAGATGGGTGGGAGTGTCCAAAGCTGGTAACTAGGGAGGGCCCATGCTCAGTGACATCCAAGACTATTGACAGCTACCAAACCGGGTGGCTGTGCTATTTTCTTGAAATAAAATGTTTTAGAGGTTCAAAGATGTCTCCCTGTAAGAATTCTTTTGCCTGCCTTGCTTGAACACTTTCAAATTGGGGCAGAACAACTTCTAAAAGGGAGTTTTCTCTAAACAATCACTGATCCTTCTCTCCAGGGTGAAATATACCCAGGAGATACTGACACAGTGGGGAAGACTTTTGTGGTCAGCAGGCGAACTATGCAGATTGCTGATGTGTATAACACGGAAGAAAGAAACAAAAGCCAAAACAAAACAAAAAACAAAAAAACAAAAAAAGAAAAACACAAAAGACCCAGAGGCAGATTGAGGTTCAACCTGAAGATCAGGGAAGCAAAGAAGCCAAGCTACCAGAGCGCTCTTACCTCTAAAAGGGTTGGGGCATTCCTACTCTCAACTTGGCAGGAGAATGCATGCCTGACCCTGACTACTAAAGAGCCTGCTCCTATCTTTTATACCCTCAGGTGCTGAGATCATCTTGGTGTCAGCTGTTTCTCTTTAAGACCGGATCAATTTTGTGTAGATCTGGGTGGCCTTGAACTCACAAGAGATTGTCTCTTAATCCTGAGTACTGGGATTAAAGGTGTATATCACCACTGCCTGGTCTCTATAGTTTAAAGCTGACTTTGCTTTCTGAATCTTCAAGCAAGCTTTAATAAATAATAAATAATATATCACAACAAAAGTGCTACTTCTAATCAGGGCCTTTCAGAAAGTGTACATCCCCAACTGTTTGTTGAAGTTGTAAATAAGATCTTATCAGAATTATGTGCACACTTGCTGTGTGTTCATGTGGAAGCCAGAGGAATATTTTAGTGCCTTCCTTCCAACTCCCTTTTCCTTTCTCTTCTTGGCATGTCTTCAATGAACCTGGGGATCCTCTTGTTTCTGCCTCCCCGGCACTGAGGTTATGGGTGCTGTCGTGCTTGTTTGTCTGTTTTATGTGGGTACTGTCTGGGCTAAAAAATGAGTCCAAAGCCAGCCTGGGAAATAAACATGACCCTCAGAGAGAAAATCAATTGTTACCAAGTTCATATGGTACCAAAATACCTAGGCTTAAAAAAAAAAAAAAGAAAAAAGAAAAAAATCCATGAAAAAGAACAGAATTGGAGGAAAAGTCCAGGTTGGATACATAGTTGAGCAGTAAAATGCTTAGCTGCTAAAACAAAGTTCTGAAGTGTAAATCTCTGGGTTTGATGCATATGCGCGCGCGCACACACACACACACACACACACACACACACACACACACAGAGAGAGAGAGAGAGAGAGAGAGAGAAATGAAACAAAACTCTACCTCAACAGAAAGCCCAGAAACAGACTAACACAAAATGTTGTCAATTGATTTAACACAAAGTTGCATATTTGTGCCAGGAATTCAATAGGATAAAGACAGTTTTTTTTTTTTTGGGGGTGTGTGTGTGTGTGTGTCAAATAATGCTGGACAATTAGGTATCCATTTATAAGAACACAAAGCCTTGACCCTAATCCATCCTTCCTTCCTTCCTTTTATTTTCAGAAGTGGTCTCTCGTGGGCCAGCTTACATTATAATAGTGCCTCACATCCTGGGTGCACTATTGGAGCTTCTACTGGAGGACTGTTCCTAGGTTCCTGGATCATTTCATGTGAAACATGCTTAGTTAATTGAATCTGTTAATAATCTTTGACAATTTATAGAAGAAATACATTTATGCCTGGTGGCGGTGGTGGCAGCGGCAGCGGCACACGCCTTTAGTTCTAGCACTTGAAGGCAGGCAAATGTCTACAGAGCGAGTTCCAGGACAGTCAGGTCTACACAGAGAAACAGAAACCTTGCCTGGTGGTTGGTGGGGGGACAAATGGACTCTAATCTGGTTTGCTTGAAAGTCCTTTCTCAAGGTGAAAAGATGGCTCTGTGGTTAATAGCTACTGTTGCTCTAGATTCCCAGCACTCACACAAGGTGTTTCACAATCATTCATAACTCCAGTCCCAAGGGTTTCTTTACCCCAGCTGAACTCCTTGGGTACCAGATAGACACAAGCAAAACTCATATACATAAATAGTTCTAAAAATGAAAGAAAGAAAAAAAAAAAAAAAGAAAGAAAGGAAAGAGAAAAGTTTCCCCCTGTGGTTATAGTACTGAAGGTTTTGAGTGGGACAGGAATTAGTGTGTTTCCTTTTCCTGAAGATTGACAGTTTTGATGTGCTTTGTACTGCTAATACTACATAGGCAGTATTTCCTTTTATTTTTCCTTTGTTTTACAATTCATAATTATTTGTCATTGCAGGCATTCCACCTTCTAAACCAACTCTTCTAGCCAATGGTGATCATGGAATGGCAGGTAATAACACTACAGGTAAGTGGTTGCTCGGATTCATCAAATGTGGAAGTTTCCATAGTAAACATCTTTTGATATTTACTTTTTTCTGAGTATTATTTTGGAAGTATATGAGTTATTTCTGAGAACCTTGCCATTCCTGTTGGTTGTATTTTAAACCAGGCATCTTTCAACAATAGAAAGAGAAGAATTTGCCTTCACAGTCCTTCAGTGTTAACTGGGAGTGATCCACATAAGAATTGGATCAAAAAAAAATTTAACAAAGTAATTCTTATTTTTTATGTACATTGGTGTTTTGCCTGCATCTGTGTCTGAGGGTGTCAGATCTTGGAGATACACATGTTAGCTGCCATCTGGGTGCTTAGAATTGAACCCCAGGTCCTTTGGAAGAGTCAGTGCTCTTAACCTCTGAGTCATCTCTCCAACACCTATTTATTCAGTCTTAAAACGAACTCTTATAAAGATGCGCAAAAAAAAAAAAAAGTCATTACTTTGCTATATGAGAAGCCTTTCTCTGTTCCCTGCAGCCCCAAGAAGTTAAGACAGGTCTCCAACACCTGGATGTGCTCTGTACTTAGTTTCCAAATTCAACATTAAACACACAACAGCCAAGACCAGTGGCAAATGCCTTTAATCCCAGTGTTTGGGAGTTTGAGGCCACCCTGGTCTACAAAGTGAGTTCCAGCACAGCCAGGGCTGTTATACAGATAAACCTGTCTCAAAAAAGCAAAGCAAAACCAAACAGACAAGCAGACAAACAAACAAAAAGAAACCTGCAACATTAAATTAAGGTGCTTTGTTTTGTCTTTAATTTTTTTCTCTCCATTTCTTTTTTCTTTACTGTTGCTTTTGGGATTTGTTTCTATCTTTTAACTTCTAGCTCGGTACTAGAACTGTGATACTCTTTCAGCATTGAGTTCCTTTAGGGCTTCACCTAAACCTCCTCCTCTTTGCCCCAGTGTGTTTACAATGAGCAAAATTGCCATAGCCATAGGAGTCCACATGGAATGTTTTGTATTATATAAAACTTTTCTTAGGTAGCTTGCATGAGAGTCATGCAGTAATTTTTTAAGTAACTGCACTTAATTTGCAGTTGTGATCAGTCTGACACAATTGACCCAAATGAGTTTGGCTTTTAGTGGTCAAGCAGAGTACAAGAAAAATTTTTCATCAGAAAACTCTAACTCTGGGGTGCAGCATTTTAATTGACATCAGTACATTGGAGGAAAGCACAAGATGTACTTTTTTTTTCCCCTTTCAATTTTATTGATTCAGCCATGAAAAGCCTTTCCTTTACCATAGAATTGTTCAGGTCTAAATGTTTCTTAAAAGCTTTTTGCTAGCAATAGCAGTTTCTTTAAAATGTATTCTTTATTTTTAATTTTAATTTTTACATGTATGTGCTTACTTGGGTATTTTTACAACATGTGTGTAGGAGCCTGAGAAGGCCAAAAGCCTGTATTAGATGTTGTGAGCCATCATGTGGGCACTGAGACCTGAATTCAGGTCCTCCTGCTTTTAACTGCTGACCCAGGCCTATATTCCCAGCTACTTGGGAAGCTCAGGCAGGAAGAGCACAAATTAGAGGCCTCTATAGAATGACTTACTGTCAGCTTGGGTAATTTATTAAGACTTTATTTGAAAACAAAACACCTACCCATGTATGAGACCATAGTTTCAACTTACTGTAGTTTCCTCTTTAAAAAAAAAAAAAGACATATCTTTATACCTCAAAGAAATTGAAGTCTAGGTTATTTTTTTTTTGTTTTTGTTTTTGTTTTACTTCATAACATTAATTTTCGTTTTAGCAATATTGTACTCCAAAAGAATTGACTTTTTACCCCTCTAGACAGAGTTTTTCTGGCCATCCTGGAATTTGATTTGTAGATCAAGCTGGCCTAGCATTCACAGAGATCTGCCTGCCTTTTGCCTTCTGAGGGCTGTGATTAAAGGTGTGCCCCACCTTTAATTTTTTGCTTTGACAGTTGTACTCATATGTGTTGATTATTTCTGTTTCTGATTTGTAAGGAAAAATATGGTTAAAGGAAAAGTGGTTTAAACATGAGTGCTTTGTACAAGGATGTGTCAGCTCACACCTGTAATTACAGCACTTGACAGGCAGTTTGAGGCCAGTTTAGACCTTATAACCTGCTTGTTTCTCAAAACAAGACAAACAAGCAAACAAAAAGCAGGACTAGAGAGAGGGCTCAGTAACTAAGATCTGTGTTGCTGTTGCAGGGCCCCAGTTTAATTTCCTGCAGGGTCATGTTGGGTGAATGACAACCATCTATCACTTCAGCTCCAGGGCAATCTCCCTCTGGCCTTTCATGTGAGTACAACCGTACTCACATGCACATACCCATACACAGACAAACTCACACTGTACACATAATTGAAAACAAAAGCAACCTTAATAAAACAAAAAGCAAAAAAGTAAACGTGGTATTTTAACCTGGAGTTAGTGCTGGAAGGAAGAAGGGATGAAGGATGCCTAGATGAAAAGCTATTTGTAACAAATGGATATTTTTTACACAGGAAGAAAGCTGTCAAATCTAGGTTAGACTTCTTTTCCAACCGTATGTTGGACCAGAAAAGGCTTACAGTTTTTTTGTTGTTTTGTTTTTTTAAAGATTTATTTTAATTTGGGGGGGGGGCGGCAGGGGTAGAGACAGCATGGGATCTCCTGAAGTTGCAGGTACAAATAATTGTAAATCATGTGGGTGCTGGGAATCAAACTCAGGTACTCCGAGTCATCTCTCCAGCCCTGAGACGTAAGTGTTTAAAAAATATTTAATAGTACAGTGGCTGGGGCAGGGCTGTGTGTGCCCAATACACAGTTTTGAAGCATCAAAAGTTTCCTGGACAAATAAGGGAACCCAGCTATTTAGTGAATTTCCAGTTGGCACCATAAGAGCTTTTCTACTTTTGGACATCTTTCCTTCCTTAGGTAAAATATAGTGTTCACATCTGGATTGTTTGGGTTCTGAGGTTGACCTCTGTAATTTCTTTAAAAACAGGTGGGTTAACTGAGTAAACAGATTCATTAGAGGAGGGAAGACATAGAGTGGGTGAAGAGTGCATGTTTTGGGGAGCATGTTGTGACCTGCTTCTGATTTGGCCATCACTAACTAGAGCATCTGGCTTAGTGCTTTTTTGAAAATCCCCTCTCAGTTTTCCTCAGAATGTTGTCTGTAGAGCTGAGAGAGGAGTAGCTCCACTAATAGCATAGTGGAGTTTATGAGCATCTTGCTGTATTAAACTTGCTGTTTACTAACGACCTGTGCTTTTCCACCCTTTCCTTCCCCTTCCTGTTTCTTCCTCCCTTTCTATTTTTCTCCTCCTAGAAGCCTAGCGTGTCTCTCAACACTGGGGCTGCTGCAACACCAGACCAGTGATCTTTCCTAAGCACCGTTACACTCCTAAAACCTTCAGCATTTTGCAGCTTTGCTTTTCCTTCCTGGACACCATGTAAAAGAAGCTGAGGGTAGTTCTTCGGGGCCTATTCCTGCTGATGCCTGAACAAGCCACCCTGCTTCTTGTGTTCTGCAGGGCTTGATGGAACCTCCTTTCCCTTTGTGAGCACAATGTGCAAAATGACTTCTTCAGATTCTAGTATTTTTATAAAAGTCACCAGATGTCATTTTTTTTTCTTGATCTTTTAGATTCATTTTATCATTTAATTCAGCCTTACATTTTTCTTTAAACATTTTTAGTTGGTATTCTCCATTTGTTTTTTTTTTTTTTTCTTTCTTTCTTTTCATATTTAATGGGAATCAGCACACTGTAAAACCAATTGAGAACCTCTGCTTTCATAAAGGGGTTGAGGCCACCGAACTGCAGTGAATTTCCCTTTCCTGCCTCTTCTGCTTCCCTCTGTGAGCTTGCTTTTAGTAAAGGTTAGGCTTTCAGGCAACCAGTGTTTCTTTCCACCTTACTAAAATCGGAATTAATATTTTCCAGTTGAAAAGTTGTTTTTCTGAATTAAACTTTTATTTGTGCTGGGTGTTGTGGTGAGTACCTTTAATCCCAGCACACAGAGGTTGACTTATCTTCTGACTCCCAGTCAGGTAGGGCTACACTACACAGTGACTCTCTCTCTCTCTCTCTCTCTCTCTCTCTCTCTCTCTCTCTCTCTCTCCTTTGTTATTTGGAAGGTGGACCCAAATTTTTTTTATTATTATAAACTATTTGTTGAGACTAGACTCTTCTGAAAATTTGACAACACAGTTGTGAATTGATTTTTTAAATATTCAGTTACTTTTTGGACAAAATCAAAGTATGAAGAGTAAGAATTGGGAACTGGAACACAGCTGTAGTGTTCCTGACTCCTGCAGTAGGGAAGTGGGTAATGTAGGTTAAAAAGCAGTTTTTTTTTCCAGAACAGAGAAGCCAACAGCAGAACACTTGAAGCACTGGAAGCTTAGCCAGCTTCTGAAGCAGTTAAACTTCCCTGTGCCCCCCACACCAGCCACTGCTCACTGTAGCCACCTTCCTACTGTATCATTCAGGCTGTCAGACTTCATGCAGGTGTCACTGCCTGAATGTGAAATTGTTGTCCGATTGGTCCAGAAATTCATTCACGATTAAGGTCTGTTTGTTCTCAGAATTAGAGTTTTGAGCTCTGAACTGCCTTTCCCCCCTTTGCAGCATTCTAGTAGACATGGTACATTATATGTGAAGTCCTGAGTATAAAATCCTTTATCATGAAATGATATCCCATTGCTACTTTTTTTTCTCTAAATTTCCCCAAAGAAATAAGTAAAACAAAACAAAATATAAAACCTAGAACCATGTTATGGCAACATTTTAGGAGTGGAACATAAATCTTAGGCCATGTTTGAGTTCTTAGAGAACTTCTCAGATAAGAACTGGAATGTGAAATGTACTTTTTATTTGATCTTCTGACACAGAATTACCTTTGAAACCTGTTTGTAGTGGCTCACATCTGAGATTTCAGACTCCAGTAAGAAGTTAGAGATTCTAGAAGTAGGAGGCCAGTCTGAGCTATATTGAGTTCAAGGCTACCCTGAGCTTCATGAGACCTTGTCTTAAAATCAATGCCCTTAGAAAGGTACTATTTCAAGTCAGAATAACTTAAGATTTAAGAAAGTCCTTGCAGTGTCTTCTGGAACTGAAGTATTGTGTTCCAGGGGGATTGGATCACAAGGCTAGTGTCTTGTGAAGGTCTAGGCAGAAAGCAGAGAGAGGTGCAGCTTGTCTTCCATGCTGTTGATAACAGTGTGAAACTCTGTAGGAAAGCATGCCATCAAATAGAACATGCTTCTTTTAATATGTAGTTGCTTTGTTCCCATTTTTATTGGGTGGTGGGGAGTTGGCTAGGGAACTTTAAAAAAGAAAATAGCATTTGCTTTTTAAAAGTCGTTTGGTACATTTCTGTTGCTTTTTTTTTTTTTTTTTTATAATCTAAGTGACAGAAAGATAACCACAAGGCAGCAGATGTCACATACACTCATACTTCATAATTGACATTGTTTTGTTCCATGTTATGTTTATTTTGTTTTAAAAGTTTTAAATGCATTTTCTTTGATTTATACAAATATTTTGATTTTCTGCTAATAGATGAAATTTAATGTAGTCTTTTTTAAAGCTCCATCTGTTTATTTAATTTTGAAAGCGATAATGTAATGTTTCATATATAGCTTCTTAGGAAGTAGCCTGTCCCTTGAAAAAAGATAAAGTGCTGTTATTATGATGGTCACAGACTACATGGGGCCTCCCTACTTAATGTGATGATCATTCTCATTTTCTCTCTACTCCTGTATCATCCAATAATGAAGATGTAGAAGTCTATTTATTCTTTTTTTTATTAAAAATTTTTAGCTTCATTTGTATTTTTTTGTGACTTAGTTTGTATATGAGACATGCTATGTCTTTGTGCTAAATAAATTATGCTAATAAACATCATACATTAACATATTATGAACTGTATTTTGGCTGGGGTCTTAATTACTTAAGTATATAAGTAGTCACTTTGAGGCTTTGAATCCCACTCACTTAATTCTGTGATTGTATGGTCTTCTTAAGCATTTTCACTTCAGTGTTATCCAGAATCTGAGCATTAGGAAGCTCAGTTGACTGTTGATAATTGAGTAGAATCTGTTGAGTTGGCAGAATGGTACAAAGGTCTTCTAAAAGGCAGTGTCTGTGGCATATCAATTGTTAAGTACTTTATAGTACCACTTTTTATTTATTTTTTATTTTTTGCAGTACCTCCTGGGTTTATATAATAGTTTGTTGTGTTTAATAATATTTAATCGGTGGCTTTAATAAAGTGTAGTGTGTAGAATGCTGTATTTGTACAATAGAAAAATTTGTAAATGTAGTATGTTGACTGAATTAAGACACCTTTTAAGAGTCTAGGGATGGTGGTATGTACTTGCAGTTCCAGCATTTATAAGGCAGTGAGTGGCAGGAAGATTGAGAATTCCAAGCTAGCTTTGGTGTGCATAGCAAGTCCCCCCCCCCCCACCCTCAAAATGGGGCAGGAGCTTGGGGATGTGTGTGGCACATGTCTTAATTCCAGCGCTTGGGAGGCAAAGGCAGGCAGATCTGTATGAGTTCCAGGCCAGCCTGTTGTACACAGTGAGTGCCAGTACAGGCTCCAAAGCTACACAGAGAAACCCTATCTCGGAAAAACAGGGTTTGGGGGTGGGGATGGGGGAGAGGCAGGGAAAGGAAAAGTCAGTATAGATTTTCATTTTGTTTTGAAAAAGGGTCTAGCTGTGTAGCCCAGGATGGTCTTGAATTTATGTCAGTCCTCTTGGTTTAGCTTCCTGAGTCCTGGGTATTATAGACATATGCCACCATAGTGGTTTTCAGTGTAGTATTTATGTACCCTAAAGACTATTTCATAGTCCTTACTAACGTTTTATAGGTATGTGTTACTTGCGATGGCAGAGGTTTATTATTGTTGTTATTATTATTTATTTGTTTGAGGGAGGCTGGTCTGGCCTGATAACATGCATAGCCCATGCTGGCCTTGAGTGCACAATAATAGTTCTTCTTCCTCAGCCTCCTTGTGATTGTGATTACAGGTGTTTGCCACTGCATCTTACAGGAGCAGTTACTGTAGGAGCAATTCTTGATGGAAATTGAAACCTGCCTATGATTTGGTTCTTCCTCTTCATGCTAATATATATGGTGAGAGTGTTTTAGTAAAAAACAAAATGCATACTGGTCAAATACAGAGTACTACTATGTGTAAAACTAGGTTATCCAGCAGTGTTGCTGGCTGTTTCTATTGTAATTGGAACAGGTAGAATTTCTGTGTACATGTGATTATGTGTGTATGTTTGGGTGTGCAGACTCATAGATGTTTTTACAGTGACAATTTTTCTGTTATCTGCCCTGAAGATCATGTCAGCCTCAAAATAGTAACTGTTATGCTACACTTCTAACACTGAAGGTGTATGTCCTATGTGTGTCTCTCCCCCCCCCCCCCCTTTCCTGTCTCTGGTCTCATCAGATAAACATAAAAGAGTCTTACCAGATAAATGACTTCTACAGCCAGTCTATGAGCTGACATGTCATAAATGAAGTTCAAACATATTATAATCTTAAATATTCATATGGTAATCTGTTCTTATTTTTCTCTCTCCCCCAGTAATCTTAGAAATAAAGGTTTAGTTCTTTTGTGTTTTTTTTTCATATATAAGCCAATTATTGCAGACATTAATAACATACTAGCAATCAACGCTTAGTAAAGTTTTTGTGTGGATTTTTTTTTTTTTTTTTTTTTTTTTTTTGGGGTTTCTTCCTTTTGAGAAGGATTCTCCCTGTAACTCTGGCTATTGGACTGACCTTGAACTCACAGAGATCCTCCTACCTCTGCCTCCACTTCCCCAAAGTACTGTGATCAAAGTTGTTCACCACCACCTCCACAGCCCTACTGTTGTTTTTCTTAATCATTTCCTGATAAAAATAAGAATTTTCAGGAAATTCCACATACACAATTTATTTTAATTTAGAAAATTAATTTTTTAGCTTCAGGACTAACTAGATTTCTAGGGTTTTTAGGAAATACAGATTAAGTTATAAAGAGCTCCCAAGAGGGAAAAGTTTCAAGGGATGAGCCCTAGTGTTAGGGTTCTTAGTGCTGGGGAGATGGCTAAGTCAGTAACATGCTTGCCTCACGAGTTCAGTCCTCAGTATCCATGTAAAAAGCTGGATGTGGAGGTATTACCTGGGGAGACAAACAGATAAACAGTCTTCACCCAAGAAGGCAGCTAAGGACAGACAGTAATGATTGTACCAATGTTCATTGAGCATTTCTTTGGGATTACTAACAGGTGAGGGGTTACTTACAAGGAGCAAGGATAACACAAAAGTAGCTGTACCACCAGATAGCCCACTCCAGCATGGCTCCAGAAACCTGCAGCACTGTAACTTGAAGGCAGTTCCCAATATTTCTTTCTTTCCACCTCCCAGTAGCTGTTGATAAGGGCTTTCAAGAATCTTCAAAGATTTTGTCCATCTGCATGTATGACTTCTTAATCTCCCAAGGCTTGTGAGCATCCTCTTCCTTTCTGAAGGCCAATATTTTGCTTTTGGAGGACTTGACATTCAATAGGTGAGGATACTGAAGAGACATATCCCTAAAACTCTCTGGTCAGCCAGCCTAATTGATGGGCTCCAGTCCAATGAGAGACTTTGTTTCAAAGGCAGTAGAAGGCTTGCTGTCTAATCCCTGCACCTCTCTACCCCCAGACAGGGTCATTCTATGTTGCTTTGACTGTCCTGGAACTCACCATGTAGACTAGGCTGGCCTTGATCTGTCTCCCAAAAGACATGTGCTATCCAGATGTGTTGGCGAATGCCTTTGATCCCAGCACTCAGGAGGCAGAGAGAGGCAGATCTCAAATTCGAGGCCATCCTGGTTTACAGAGTTAGTTCCAGGACAGTTTACACAGAGAAACCCTGTCTCAAACAATAAGACTTAACATCACCACCACTTTGCCTGGAGGCATTCTTGATTCGTATTTGAGGTTATCCTGGCCGCCACACAAAAAATAGTACCCCAGCCACCACCAACAAAGCCAATCACAAAATAGGTGCTGGAACTTGGGTATGAGAAGGATACACACAAATGGTTAAGTGTGGCTAGGTTCTGAAAACAGCTTCCAACATGGCAGTGAAATGTTAGAAGATTTATTATGCCATTTTAGAAAGCCACTTTCCCTAAAACTCAAAGTAATCTCCTTGGCAAAAAACAAACAACCCAGAAAAACTGACCACATAAATCTAATCTCAAAAAACAACCCAAGTAACAAATACAGTCTTGAAAAGAACAAAGTTAAAAGTGTCACACTTGTTGTTTTCAAAACTTCATATTCTGAATTAAATAAATCTGACTGTATGATACTAAGGTGCCAGGCGCGGTAGTGGTGCATTTCTGTAGTCCTAGCTCTTGGGGGGTAGGCAAGAGGACCATGTGTTCAAGGTTAGTCTGGGTTACCTAAGACCTTGTTTTAAACAAAGGCAAACTGCAGTGCTGGTAGATATCCAGACCAAGGAATTGAATAGAATGCCAGTGAATACATCTTTGTGCATATTTACATAAGGACAAGGATGCCAAAATAATTTGTTAGGAAAAGTATAGACCATTCATCAAGTTGTGTTAGGAAATATAGATATTTATGTATAAAAGAATTGTTAGGGTACTGGTGAAATGGATTAGCAAATAAGAGCACTAACTGCTCTTTCAGAGGACCCAGGTTCAAGTCTCAGTAACTTCTTGTGGGTTTACAATTTCTGTAATTCTAATTCCAGGGGTTCTGAGGTCCTCTTTCGGCCTCCCGGTGTACCAGACACTCATACATGTAGTCAAAATACCATATGCATAAAATAAAAATAAATCTAAAAATGATTATATTTTTATACCTCGTATAAGAGTTAGTTAAAAATGTATTGGTGCCTGTGCTCCCAACACTTAAGGTGCAGAAGTAGTTCATGGAAAGTTTGAGGCTAGTCTGGGTGTGGAGTCAGCTAGACAAAGTAACACATTCCTTTAATTTCAGCAGAGGCAGACGAAGATGGATCATACACCTACACCTACACCCACACCCACCCACCCACCCACCCACCCACCTACCTACTTACCTGTACCTTTAAAAAATTGTGTGGCAGGCAGGGAGTGGTTACATTGAGGGCTAGAATGTAACACAGGGTCAGAAAACCTTTGAGGGGTGGGAACTGAGGACTAAACCCAGGGTTTTGTCCTTTCTAGGCAAGCACTCTACCACTGAGCTAAATAAATCCCGAGTTCCCAAGATCATCTTTGGCTTGTCTACATACTGAGTTTATGGCTAGCTAACCCAGAGTACATGAGACCCTGCCTTTCTTTAAACAAACAAACAATAAAACAAATAGAGGTATAATTATGGCACTTAGGAATCTCAAGCAACAAGAAATTAAAACAAGTTTGAAGTTAGCCTAGGCTAATCTCAAAATAAAATAAAAACATTAAAAAAAATGCCCAATAAGAACAGACTTTTGTTCACCCATATTTATAGATGTATTATTTATATTACCCAAAAGATAGAAGCTACTTATGTGTTCCATCAACACAAGACTGGATAAATAAAATGTAGCATATGAACTTCTGATGGCTACAACATGGGTGAACCTTATGATGAGACATCATAATTGATAGGGAACTATTTAAGCTGTGAGGAATGTAGAATAGCATTAGAGTGCTTGCCTGGCATGTTCAAGACTATAGGTTCACATATCTAGTACTGTGAAGAAACCAGGTCAATCGCAGAATACAGATGCTATGATAATATTTATATGAGACTCCTGAAAGAGTCAGATTTATAGAAGTGGAAAATAATTGGGTAGTTAGTTGGGTAGTTAGTGTTTGGATACAGAATTTTAGTTTTTCAAAATTAAAAAAAAAGCTATAGAGAGAATACATAAACATATAAACATGTAGATACTATTTAAGTGATAGATAGTTATGGAACCTTTTTGTAAGAACAGATGTAACCCTATGAAGATTAGAAATTGAAATTGACGTTTGGATGCAGAACTCAACATTTCCAGTTTCAGATGTCCTAAACTGAACTCCCTTACCACCAGCGAAATAATAAGACTCAAACAGAAACACCTGCTCCCAATCTCATTAAATGCAAACTTTGCCCTTTAGCAAGCAGGCTTAAACATCTGTCTTACTCTGATTTCTCTCATTCACATCTACCCCCCCCCCCCAAAAAAAAAGAGGGTTCCTGACCATGTATGGGTATATCCTTCCTCTGGTCTTTCCCCTAGTTGGAACTACCATCTAACATCATGGTCTTCTGAATTAGTCTCCTAGCTTGCTTCTGTCTGCCTTCAGCAGTGTGTATTCATTCTTAAACATTTTGGATTTGGGAGTTCAGGAGAAGTGGCTCAGAAGAGCACTGACTGTTTTTCCAGGGGACCCAGGTTTGACTCCCCTATTCTCATGGTGATTAACAACCAGCTGTAACTCTAGTTTCTGGGGGATTTTATGCCCTCTTTTGGTCTCTGAGGCCACCAGGAACTCATGGAGTACATAGACATCATGCAGACAGAACACCTATGCATATGAAATATTAACTAAAAAGTTTTAAAAGGTATCTGTTGTGACCATGCATGTAGATCACATTTTTAGAGGGCAGGCTGAGAACCAACATATACTAGAAGGGACCAGAAAATAAATCCTGTCATCTTTCTGACCATATTTCTAGTCCTCCCTTTGTTTACTTGGTTTCATTGATGTTGCTGAATTCCTTCAGTCTACCAAGCTACCTGGAAGCCATTATAGAATACTGGCAGATATGTCCCAGGAAGATGCTCATGGTGGTGCTTACCAAAAAACTCACTGCCATGACTGCTGTTCAATGTTCTTCAGAGCAGAGCAGAACACTATGGAAGGAAGACAATAGAAAGCACACTGGAATAAAGAGGTGCTCTTCTTTCTGTGTGTGCTTTGTACTTAACAACTGCCAAAGAAAGTGTTAACCTGATCCAATAAATTCACCCAGACCTGGGGTGCTTTCATATGCTCTTTTCTACATGCATCTCAACTCAGTGTGACAATGAAACCATTTTGTTTTTTAAGCCTCCCTTATGTGATAAAATAAAAGCCCTTATCTTTTCCCTAAAGCAAGAAGTTGCTTACTGTACAGTCTGTCTCCAATGCAACAAATTTATCAAAATTTAATTACATGTTTAATTTTTCTTGTGTGCATGTGAGTGGGTTGTACATTGACATACTTGTATAGAGTACAACCTGCAGGAGTAACCACACGTAGAGGCTAGGGATTGAGCTCAAGTCATCAAATTTGAGAGAAGTACTTTTACTTACACACACACACACACACACACAGGGTCTCATACAGTCTAAACTAGCCTTGATCTTCCTGCCACTCTACCTGCTAAGAGTTAGTAACATAACATAGGTATGCTCCATCTCATCTGGTTTATTTGGTGTTGGAGACTAAACCTAGGACTTTGTCCATGATAGGTAATTACATTACCAAGTGAAATGGGTTCCTTGTTTATTTTTTGAGACAGAATCTTGGTGTGTATCCCCATATATAGCCTGGTAGTATGCTTGATAGTCTAGTCTTTCAGAAATTCCTCTGTATCTGCCTCCTACATGCTGCTGAGGTTACAGTCATGAACATCACACTAAGCTCATAAAACAATCTTCAGAATTCATAGTAATGGGAAGAAGAAAATGGTTAGAATGCATACATAAACCAGGTATGTTGTTTTAAGCCTGTAATCCCAGTACTCGAGGAGGGAGGCAGGAGGATCAGAAGTTCAAGGTCATCTTTTCGGTGACATAGAAAATTCAAGATCAGCCTGGCATACATGAGATCCTGTCTTAAAACAAACCTGTTTAAGGTAGCACACATCTATATTCCTAGAACTGTGGAGGTGGTGGTAGAATGATTAGTCATCTTCACCTACATAGCAAGTTTGCGGCTAGCCTGGGACACAGAAAAATCTATCTATCTATCTATCTATCTATCTATCTATCTATCTATCTATCTATCTATCTATCTGAGTTTTCAGCTTGGTGTCGTGGCACATGCACTCAGAATGTGGGACCAGGCCTTGTTGAATTTGAAGCCATCTTGGCCTACGTAGTGAGTTAACAGGACATTCAGGGTGACGTAAAGGGACTGAAAACAAAACTACAGAAAGAAATCTGTAGTTCTCATTTGTGTAATTAGTCAAAAGGTCATTGTTGATATCAGTGACTTTCTTTTGAGACGGGCAGAGGGATCGCTTTGGGGGGGGGCAGGCCTGGAGTTTTGCTGTGTAGATCATGCTAGTCTCAAACTCAAAAAGGCCCATCTACCTCTGCCTTCCAAATGATGGGATTAAATATATGCACCACCATGCTTTGCTTTTCTAAATTACCAATTTTATATTTCCCTTCCTTTAGGCAGAACTTGAGCTATTTGAATTATTTTTAACTAGTGAAATACTTTACCTACTTAAAATTTCATTCAGTTTGGTTTTTGTTACTGTAGTTTTGTTCCTGTAGTTTTGGCAAGAAAGTTTGAAGAGGTGCTTCAAAGGGTCCCCTGGGTTTCAGACAATCTTCCTGGCTTTCTTTATTTAGTAATTTCTCCTTTATAATTAAGATCAGTCATTCCAACCCATAGGTTCTGACTATTAGTTTCAGTGACATAAAGAGTCCCAATGGACCAAATTGGCAGTCAGTACCATCTTCTAATTTAATTGCATCATTAGTTGTGTAGGCTGGTAGAGGTATTTCCTCTTTGGAGACTAATACTTCCAGATTAGTAGAACTCATTTGGCAGAGTGAGGCAACATTTTTGTGATGGATTATTGGGTTCTAGAATGGTGAACAGCAGAGGCTTAGGGTGTGGCTCAGAGGTAGACTGTGTACTTAGCGTGTGAATGAGCCCACCTGCCTTTCTTCTTGATTCTAAAATTGTGTACTCTGGCATTAGGGAGACAGCTCCATGTTAAGGTTCTATGAGGAAAAAAATTCATGTTTCTCTACCAATTTGAAAGGCATACAGTATGACCAGGTGGCAAGCTAGTCCCTCCTGAGGATAGGTGACAGAATGGGTCTCATTGTTGGTATGTTCTGTGTTAGCTTTAGGCAGGTAAGATTTCTGTGGGAGAAGACTATGTTTTTGAGTCCATACATTGCCACTATAGCCAACCCAATCCACCAACTGAGTTTGTAAGTAGGCACTCTAGTCATTAGAGAAAGAATATGACTTACAACATTAACACTGTCTTTCAGGGTTGCTGTGGGTGGGACTATAGAGATAGTAGGTTCCCACTTTGGGAATAGACCCATGTATAAATCACACATTTTTCCTTTAATCATTTGGCCACGGGGAACTCCGAGGAGGCCACTAGTATGGGTTGAAGAATAAGCAAATGAAGACAGCAGTGAATGAGTTGAGTACTCTGGTGCATAATTTACCTTTTAGGACCTGCTTGATTTTAATCTGTTTCTACTTGATAGTAGATGGGTACTGCTCATGCCTAGTTAGAAGGGTAGGGTGGGTGACATGCAGGTCATGTTGAGAGATTACAGAGTCATGTTGTAGTCTGTCTCGTTGTTAGGCATTTGGTCTCCACTAAGAACCAATAGAAAGAAGATGGGCATGAGAAACTATGCCTGTAATTCTTGGGAGGTGGAAGCAGGAAGATGACATTGAATTTCATCCTCAGGTCCTCACTGACATACCTGCTTACTTGAGCTCTTTCTTCAGACCCCAGAGGGAAGAGGGAGAGAACTGTTTGTGCACACATACACCTACTCCTACTACTGATAATTCGGAATGGTTGAGTTAAAAGATTCCTTCATTTTCTGTTTTTGTTTGGCTTCACTCTATTATTTCAAAGTCTCTGTGTAGTCTATGTTGGCCTGAACTTTTGGTGGTCTTGGAGCTACCTCACAAATCCTGTTTGTCATTATTCTTGGCTTTCCTTATATATAAGGAAAAATGTTCACTTGTGTTAGGGGACTAAATGATCCCTTTTAGGATTTGGAATATATTTGCCTGCACTGTTAATCATCCCCTTCTAAAGAAATCCATGAAAGGCCCGGGTTGTTGCTCAGTGGTAAAAAAGCCAGGCCCTTGGTTCGATCCCCAGAAAACACACACACACACACACACACACACACACACACGAAAAAGAAAAACATTTTTGTGTGCACACATGCTTGCTTGTGTTATGTATGTATTGAAGTATTTCTGGAGAGCCAGCCTGCATAGTGAAATCCTCCAAAATTATCTGTCTGTCTTGTTTGTCTGTCCGCCTGCCCTATCTGTCTCTGTTTCTATTTCTCTCTAATCTATGTTCTCATGTAGGTGTATATGCAAGTGTGAGGTCAAAAGCAGGTGTGGTGGGTTATGGTGAAAGACAGTACTTGTGTTGTTGCCCTTTCACAGAAGAGAATAAAACTACCACATCAATATGTGTAGTGTGCAATGATATGTGTTTATTGGGCACTAGTAGAACAAGGAAGCAGAATTTTATCATCTAAGATTCTGGCTTTATTATCATTTCTATGGTAGGTAGAAAACCAATGTACTTAATGTTGTGGGTTGTGTGAGTAAGTAGGCCTTAAAACTAAAGCCTAGAGCTGGAGATTATACATCAGATAACAGCAGGAGGCCTTGTGCATAAACCAGGCAAGATAACAGGAGGATCAGAAATTCAAAGCTATTCTGGAGACAGGGTTTCTCTGTGTAGCTTTGTAGATCAAGCTGGCCTCAAAGAGATCCACCTGCCTCTGCCTCCCAAGTGCCGGGATCAAAGATATATACTCCACCACTGCCCAGTTCAAAATTATTCTTGCCTACATAGTGAGCTTTCTGACCTACTTGAAACAGTCTCATTATCCTGGCTTGCTGGAACTTTCTTTGCAGACCAGGATACACTCATCTTTGCCAGTCAAGTGCTAGGATTAAAGGACATCACCACATCTGCTTTTTGTTTTTTGTTTTTTGTTTTTTTTAAAATATGTAGAAACAAAAGCCTCCCTCGCTCCAAGCTGAATGCTTTCTGAATGCTTTTCTTTACTGCCCAGGTCAGACTATCAGGCCACATGGCCAGCTCTGTACCCCCAAAGAAGGGATGATAAAGGGGTAGGTAACCAAGCCAGTCCTCAGATGACACACTAGCAGAGCAGAATCAGAGAGGACCAGAAACAAGAGGAGAATTAATATTTTTATGTTAATACTTTGTATTGTATCTTGCAAGGTTCCAGAATTTATTTAGTAGACTATACAGCCATGGCTTTCCTGGGACTCACTCTGTAGACAAGGCTGGACTTAATAATTCATAGAAATTTGCCTCTGCCTCCTTAGTGCTTAGGATTAAAGTTGTGCGTACCACTGGTTCAGTAAACTTTTACTATGAGAATATTAGATATCCTTGGATAATTTGCCCTACTTTGGGATATAGATCCCCCCCCCTTTTTTTTTGTCAGAGAGCACAAATGGCCAATTATTTGTAGTAACCTGAATACATTGTTAGAAATAATAGAAGCCATTGAAAATGCAATATGTATAAAAATAAAGTTTAATAATCAGATGTGATTACCACAGATGAATTTTGATTATGACTACATATAAATAAAATTTCCGACTTTGTACCAAACCCTGTTAATGTCTTCTCTAACTTTAGTTCTATCTATCTATCTATCTATCTATCTATCTATCTATCTATCTATCTCTTGCATAACAGAAAATAAAAGCAGAAATGGGGTTTATAAATGACTACATATAAATAAAATTTCCGACTTTGTACCAAACCCTGTTAATGTCTTCTCTAACTTTAGTTCTATCTATCTATCTATCTATCTATCTATCTATCTATCTATCTATCTCTTGCATAACAGAAAATAAAAGCAGAAATGGGGTTTATAAATGACTACATATAAATAAAATTTCCGACTTTGTACCAAACCCTGTTAATGTCTTCTCTAACTTTAGTTTTATCTATCTATCTATCTATCTATCTATCTATCTATCTATCTATCTATCTCTTGCATAACAGAAAATAAAAGCAGAAATGGGGTTTATTATGAGTCACTGGTATGCACTAAGGAAATATTTCAATCCCTATTGCCTGAAAAAGGAAAAGTGCCTGGCTTCTGTTTTTCTCTAATTAGGAAATCTATACATCATGTCAAGAGATGATGACCCTGTCTTACTATGCCTATTTCACTGACCTGATTCTAGTTATATCCCTTATTCTCTGTGTTTTACACTATTTGACCTGATTCAATTTATTGAATGAGTTGGCTTATTTTAATAGTGTTTAGAAAAGTTAAATTATAAACCAACTGTAATAGTTTCATTTTTCAGCAGAAAAGAAATTTAATGAGCAGAAGTTTTTTTATTCTTTTCTCCCCTTAAATGAAGAGAATCTTAATTAGTACATTGAATTTCTAAGGAAAACCTTTAAGAAGGGCTATGAAAGTAGCAGCAGAGTGTGCTGGCCTTGCCTTTAAGGAGTCCTGGCTTTGATCCTTAGCATCAAGTCTGGCATGGTGACATTTGTAATTCTAGCACTTAGAAATTAGGGTCAGGACTGTCAGAAGTTTATGTAGTTTAAATCCATGTGATATTTTAGACACTGCCAAAGCCCAAAATGGGAGAGATACAACAAAATACTATTGGTGCTAGTCAACTGGCTGGAGAGGTGGGTTAGCAATGAAAGAGTACCTGTCAAGCAGCCAGCGGTTAAGAGCACTGGCTGCTCTTCAATAGGACCTGGGTTCAATTCCCAGCACCCACATGGCTCACCACTGTCTGAACTCCAGTTCCAGGGAATCAGATGCCTTCACACACTTAGAATAAGTTAAATAAATAATCTCCAGATAATTTTTTTCTTCTGGAAATTACAATTACAATTGTTCATTTAACATCATTTTCTGGACACCAGTACAATGTGGCAGGTACTGCATTCAGTTTGTTTGGGTTGAAGTACATGAAGGAAATCTGTTTCACAAATATAAATATTTGGTAGTATTATATTTTTTTCCCCTGGTAACTATGTATATTCTTTGATTTGGCATGGAAACTTGACAAGTGGTAATATTGTAAAGGTTATTAGCAATATGTATGTGAAACCAAAGCAGTGAGGGTTTTTTATGCTATTATATTAAATCCCAGGGTCTAAGCTGAATGTGGTGGTACACGCCTTTATTCCTAGCAGTGGCCAGCCTGTACTTCAGGACAGTCAGAGCGACGTAGGAAAAACCCTGTCTCTAAAAACCAAAAATAAAAGCCAGGCAGGCATTGGTGGCGCACGCCTTTGATCCCAACGCTTGGGAGACAGAGGCAGGCAGATCTTTCTGAGTTCCAGGCCAGCTTGGTCTGCAGCGTTAGTTCCAGGACAGGCCCCAAAGCAATACAGAGAAACCCTGTCTTGAAAAACTGGAAGGGGGAAAAAAAAAAAAAAAAAACCCAGTGTCTGTCTACACTTGAGCCTGGTATTATCATACAGAATTAATCTGGTTTTGATACAATGATGGAATATTTGAATAATTGGTATTAACATTTAGCTGGTTGCTTTTTCTGGTAGATGATCAGTTTCATAGAAATTGGCTCCTGTCACCTCCTATTCTCCCTCTCTGTAATTAAAAAAAATTTTTTTAAATGTGTGTGAGTCTTTTGCCTGAATAGTATGTTTGTATACTACATTCATGCAGTGCCCTCGATGATTAGAAGAGTTAGGTGGAACTGAACCTGGGTCCTCTGTAAGAGCAATAAATGCTCTTAACCACTAAGTTACCTCTTCAGCCCATTTTTGTAAACAGTTTTAATATTACTATTGTGTGCATGGAGGTGGCATACGAGTGTCATAGCACATGTGTGGAGGTCAGAGAACAGTTTTATCTCAAGAGTTTATCCTCTCATCTCTTGTCTTGGCTTCTGGAGCTCCACCCAGTGAGGTCACCAGGGTTATACTCCACACGCCTTTACCTACTAAGCCATCTTACGCAAACCAATATACTTGAATAGAAGACCAAGGTTTTTTTGCTTTTGAGACAGTTTTTCCTCTGTATACCTTTAGCTGTCCTGGAACCCCCTCTGTAGACAAGGCTGACCTTGAACTAAGAGGTTGCCTACCTTTGTGTCCTAAGTGCTGGGATTAAAGGTATATACCAGCACTGCCCAGCAAAAACCAAGTAGGTCACTAATGGGGATAAGGTCGTTTCTATTTATTCATGTAAATTGAATTACTGTTTACAGTTTTTTTCATTTTTACTTAACTATAATTGGTTTTGAGTAAACTACAGTTATATTAATAAAATCAAAGCCCAAAAGCTAGATAGACTTAAATGGCTCAACATCTATAATTGCAGCCAATATTTAGCAGTCTTTGAGGCAGGGGATTTTTAAGAATTTGAGACCAACTTAGACTATAGAGTGAGATGCTGTCTCTTTTTAAAAAAAGAAAAGGAAAGATAAATTTAGTTCCAATGCTGTTGTTCTTGCAGGGGAGTTTGCCTGCTTAGCTAAGGAGTTTTAAGAAGGGAATCTAGGTCAGCCGTGTCTGCTGAAGATGTGGGAGTGCATTTCTGTTAAAGCTGCTCATTAATAATACTGTAGCTAGAGACTGCCTGTTCTGAACGAGGCTCCTTAGAGCTGCTTCCGGCTGTGCTGCCCCTCCCTTCTGGAAAGAAAGAAAGAAAGAGCCTAGTAACCACACTTGAATGTGTCTTCTCCAAAGTGTGTGAGAAAAACATACCACTTCTCCCATTTACAACCCATCAGCACACAGTAGAGACACAGGTCCCTGTGTCCATGCCATTTTGATTCATAATAGCCAATCTATGGAATCATCCTAGGTGATCTTTGACAACTGAATAAAGTTAAGCGTGCACATACAATGAGATCATGTTTTCAGGAAATGGGTAGAACTAGAAATCATCATGTAAATAAAATGAAGTAAGTAAATCAGGCCCCACAAATCATTACATGCTTTCTCTAGTGTATTCAGACTCTAGGGAAGACACATAAACATGAAAGTAGTATAGGAGGTATTTGAGAAGAGAGTAGTACAAGAAGTGATAGGATGGATGAATGTGACCAAAGTATGTTGTGAATGTAGAAAATAATGTCACAATGATACCCATTGTTTTTGTGCCAATGATGCTCAGCATGATTTGTTTGCAGGGAGATGCAGATCTAAACAATAAAGTTAAGAGGAAACAAAACAGGAAAAATAATTTACTTTTAAGTGTGTGTGTAATGAGAGGTTCTTTGTCCTGGCTGGTCCTGCTGCCCATCAGCTCCTCATGGACGCTATATTAATTATAAAAGGGTTGGTTGGTGGCTTGGGCTTCTTATTGGTTAGCTCTGTCTTAATTATTAAACCATTTCTATTAATCTATGTATTTCCACATGGTCTTGTCTTACTGGAGGACATGCAGAGGTATCCTTTCTTTCTGGTATCACATGGTGTCTGTTTTTGCCAATCTATCCCAGAATTCTCAGCTCCTAGTCCTACCTTATTGGTCAACAGTTTTATTCATCAGCCAGTAAGACACACACACACACACACACACACACACACACACACACACACACTCACTCACTCACACACAGACACATACGGACTTCCCCCATCATGTGTTGTGTGTATGTGTGTATTATTTGTATGTACATTAGTATAATACTTTGTATCACAGCCAGATATAGTATAGAGCTAAAATAGGATGGGCACTGATGAAGACATGGAAAAAATAAAGCCAATTCTGTATTGCTGTTAGAACTACACAGCTGTGTTTGGCCATTTTACAAAGGTTTCACAGCTCCTAAAAATATTCCACGTGAAATTGTGAGTCCATAGAAATAAAAAGTTGGTGTCAGGGCATAAAGTAGACATGGGCAACAAAAGGTTATAGAATTTCTCTTTGAGAATTTTAAAAAAATGTTCCAAAATTAGATCTAGCACATCTGTCACCATACCAATCCCCCTCAAATCCTACATTTAAAAAGAATGAATTTCACTGATGTGAATTAAACCCCAATAAAGATAGTATTTAAACAATGAAAGGAAGATTGGCTCAGGAGATAAAGGCACTGGCTGCCAGGCTTGTTGATTTGAGTTCAGTACCCAGGACCCATGTAGTATAAGGAGACCAGAGAACAGACTCTTGGAAGTTTTCATCTAACCTCCAACATAAACTCACATTTTCTCACAAATAAATATTTAAATAAATAAACAAAAGGAAACCATCAAACAGTTCCAAATTTCCCATGCCATTGTACATGTTTTTCTTTGCTTTATTTTTTTTCAAGACTGGATTTTTCTTTATACTCTTGGCTGTCCTGGAACACTGTAGTTCTGACTGTCATATAATTCAGAGATCTACCTGCCTCCCAAGTGCTGGGATTAATGGTGTGCCCCACCACTACCTGGTCTATTTTACATTATTAAGGGAACGTTCCCAGGTTTCCCAAACCATTAAAATCTTTTGGTATTGTCAGTCTTAGTGATCACAGCTTTTAACCCTGATTGATTGATTGATTGATTGATACAAGGTTTCACTAGGTAAACCTAGCTGGCCTGGAATTTGACTTGTACTTACACAGATGTGTTTGCCTCTGCCTGCTGAATGCTGGGATTAAGTTTGAGTGTTTGTAAGTGAGTGTAGATGCCCACAGAGGCTGAGGTGTCAGATACGAGCCACTTATTAGGGGTGCTAGGAACCAAATTTGTATCCTCTACAAGGACATCAGCTATTCTCAACCACTGAGTCATCTCTTCAGCGTCACTCTTCCTCTCCCTCCCAGTGCTTGGGATTAAACTTGGGACCTTGTGCACTTTACCATTCAGTTACACCCTAGCTGATTATGGGCATTTTACTATTTAATAGTGTGGCTCCTCATTAACTTTTTAAATTTGTATTTCCCTAAGGGCTAATAATAATGAGCTGCTTCTCTATGTGTAATATCCATTGGGTTTTATTGAAATGTCTATTATTAAATTGAATTATAATTGATTTTAACCTTTTCTGAATGTAAGTCCTTTAATAAAGGTTTATCATCTTCTAAATTGTGTGTTTGTTGTGGCAGTCTCACCAAGTGATATCTGGTCTTCCTGATCCTCCTATCTTTACCTCTTATGTCCTGGAATTATAGTGCTATTCAATTTAAATTTGGATGTTTAATTTGAATGATCTATTCACTGTAGACAGTCCTGTTTTGATGATGCACCAGTATATCTGTACATAATCTGAAGATCACAGATTTCTTCTCTAGTGTTTTACAAGTTTTTAAGATTATAATTCTTGTTTATCTGGGGTCAACTTTTGTAGATGGTGTAATGAAGTATCCAGTTGCTTCTGTGTTCCTTGCTGAAAAACTGTCAGAGGCTGTAGAGATGAATGGCTCAGTAGTTAGAGTAAAGGCTGTTTTTACAGAAATCCTAGGTTTGGTTTCAGTATCCATATGTTGTCTCATAACTGAAGCTCCAAGTATCTGATGCCCTCTTCTGACCATGCATAGACATACTCACAGGCAAAACACTCATACACATTAAGAAAATTTAACAAAAAACAGCCATGTGGGAATGGTGGGCCACACTTGGGACTACAGCATTCAGGAAGTTAAGTTCAAGGTCAAGGCAGTCTACATCTAGGATGTGTGATCTGCCCAGCCAAGGCTACATAGTGAAACTGTTTCCTTAAACTGTTTACTTATGTTGGCATCTTTTGTGAAACCCAATGGATCCTCCCACTTTTTTTTTTTTTTTTTAATTAAATGGGAGACAGGGTCTCACTGTCTAGTTCTTACTCTACTGGAACATGCTATGTAGTTGTTCTCAAACTCAACAGAATCCACCTGCCTCTGCCTTCCAAGTGTTGGGATTAGCCACTTGCAGTGTTGTTGTTTTTCGAGACAGAGTTTCTCTGTATAACAGCCCTGGCTCGCCAGGCACATCTTGTAGACCAGGTTGGCCTTGAACTCACAGAGATCCACCTGCCATTGCCTCCAAGAGTGTTGAGATTCAAAGCTTGTACCAGAACCACCTGATGACATTTGACTTTTTTTTTTTTTTTTTTCTTTTTGCCAATTGACTCTTAACAGGAGTTTTTGCTTTGTTTTTCCTTCTGAGTTTTTTTTTTTTTCCCCCTGTGTAACAGCAGTTGAGTGTTTAATTATTAGCTTCTGTATAGATTATGAAACAAGACAGCTTTTGAAACTTCTGTGATTTCAAATTTTATTCGCTTTGAACATAAGCTTTCTTAAAGATTTATTTATTACGTACAGTGTTCTTTCTGTAGGCAGCAGTTCTCATTACAGATGATTGTGAGCTATCATGTGGTTTTTGGGAATTTAACTCAGGACCTCTGTGAGACCAGCTAGTGTTCTTAACCACTGAACCATCTCTCCAGCCCCAAATCTAAACTTAATTTTAGCCAGAAAGCCCAAAATTCAAGAATTGCTTTGAACTTTTTGATTGTTTTGAGAACTGCCTTTGTTTGTTTAGATTTTATGTATGTCTGGGAGTAAGTGCATATTGCACATGTAGGAATTAGTCAGTAACCTGCAGGAGTTGGTTTCTCCTGTCATGTGGATCCTAGGGATTGAATTTAGGTCATCACTTCGCTGTCTTGCTTGTCCAAGAATTACTGAATACTGAGTCTTTCATTTTTGATCACGGAGTACCTTTCCATTTCCTTCTAGCTTCAAAAAAAAAAAAAAAAAAAAAAAAAAAAAGCATTTTTTTTTCTCCTTTCTGGGCTTGGTAGCCCACACTTCTAGTCTTAATACTCAAAGAAACAGACAAAGCCAGATAACTTCAGGACAGCCAGTGCTATATAATGAGAAATCTGTCCCCAAAACAGGAAACAATTCCCCTCCCCCAAGGTGTTTATTAGATATTAATGTGTTATATTGATCTATCTGTAATGTGTAAATTCTAGTAAGTAATTTGTTTTGTTTTTGTATTAAGGGTCTCCTTCTGACTTCCTTGAAGAAAAAATGGCCTACCAGGAATATCAGAACAGCCAGAACTGGCCAGAAGATTCAAGCTTTTGTTTCCAGCCTCAGCAAGTGTTAGGTACTAACCAGACTGGTAAGTGTGAGCTGTGAGGTAGTAGAAGAGAAGCTAAAGCATTTTGGCTTCAAAATACCTCAGTAAGGCATGGCCAAAGTATTATTTTCCATAAACATTCACTGGGACCTTTATCCTTTGTTTTTTCTTTCTGAGTTTGAAATAAGAGTCTCATACTGTAGTCCTCAGCTTTTCAATGCTAGGATTACAGGGATGGGTCAGCCATAGCTAGTTTTGTACTTTCATCAGAAGCCCTTAATTTCCTATAGTGTTTTTTTTTTTGGGGGGGTGGGGGGGATGAATGGGGAGTGTAAAGATTTATTTATTATGTATGTAGTGTTCTGCCTGCATATATGCATACAGGCCAGTAGAGGGTACCAGGTCTCATTACAGATGGTTGTGAGCTACCATGTGGTTTCTGGGAATGGAACTCAGGACCTCTGGAAGAGCAGTCAGGGGTGCTCTTAACCTCCTAGCCATCTCTTCAGCCCCCCCCCCCCCCAGGTTTTTTGTTTGTTTGTTTGTTTTTTAATCTTTGCAAAACTTCACAGTGCCCTCCACAGATGAAAAATGTTTTGTCACCTTTTGTTCTACAAATAACATTCTAGCTAAGTTTGTTTGGTTTGGTTGTTTTTGTTGTTTGGTTTTGAGACTTTGAAACAGCATGTCATTGTATCAGTCGCGTTGGCTTTGAACTTATAATATTGGATTACAAGCATGTATTTTCATGTCCAACATACATTTTATTATTTGGTTTTTAATTTTTGTTGTTTATATCTTCAGTACTGAAATTATAAGTTTTTTGTTGTTGTTTTTGTGTGGGTGCTGAGGATCTAACTCAGGTGTTCATGCTTTTATGGCCAGGACTTACTGACAAAGCTATTTCCATAACCCCTATTTTCTTTTTGTTCTGTTTGCCTTTTTTAAAAAAAATACCATAAGTATGTCTATTAGCATATTGAAATTTTAGTTTCCTCTATACTTCTTTAGTCCTAAAGTGGAGTATTGGGTGTTCTTTCATGAGGTTTTATGTTGCTGGCTCTCCTAGAAAATTAGAATTTTAAGAGAACAATGGGTATTTTTAGATAATAAGTGAGTTAGTGAATATTTATTGTTCCTTTGTCATGTAGTCATGCTATTTAATTTACTATTGGCAATACAGATGTAACAAATGAATGTTGATTCATAGGAAATACGAAATAACAATCTTTCTAATTGCATTCACTGTGTATGTGTCTTTGACTTTGTTTTCATTCTAGATCCTTTTAAGGTCCACCACGATGATGGTCTGGCAGATCTGCTCTTTGTCTCTAGTGGACCCGCAAATGCTTCAGCATTTATGGAACAAATTGATCCTCTGGGAGACAGTTACGGTATGGCTTCAATTAGATTCATTCATTATGTCAGATCTATCATTTATTCATTGTAAAGAGATCCATATAATAAATGACAATTGATTAAGAGAAAACATACAATAAAAAATTTGAGGTAAGTTCTCTACAAGAAATCAGTTTAGGGTACGTTTGGCTATTTAACCAAGGACAGCCTTGAATTCCTGATTCTCTGATCTCCACCTCCTAGTTAGTAGGCATCACACCTGGACTAATGTGAAATTATGAAAAATGAATTTGTTTGTGTGCTATTACTGGTGCCATAAAACACACACACAGTAGTCATGGAAATAAGAGATCTCATTAAAGCACCGTGTTCCATACCACTTTGAACTGAAAAACAAACAAAACTGAGAGTATAAACGAATACCACTGGGACCTGTTTATGAAGCACTAGAAATCACAGCCAGGTCTTGATGCTTGCTGGGCAGGCAGTCCAGCTGAACCACAGCCCTCCCCATTGATCTTTTAAATATATACAGTGGTGCCAGCATTTATTCCTACTTTAGAGATAAGGTGATTATAAAGAAAATTATGTTAAAAATATAGTATGATATTGTATACATTGTAAACTTTATCAGTAAGCAGTAGTACCCTCTTCTTGTCTGTTGGCATCTTCATGCTTTGGTTGCTCTGAGTATCCTTTGACCACTTTCTTTTCTGTTCCTTTCCTTTGAAGTCAATAATACTCCATTTATTTTTAATGTCTTTCTGTGCTGTCTGGAGTAGGCTCGCGTTCATGATCCTGCAACCCTGCTGGTATCGAGGATTACAGCTGTGTGTCATCATGCTCTCATTTTGTAGATTATGCCTTACATTCTTTTGTGTCTCTTAGCTTTAGTTTAAATCCCATCACTTGTAGATCACCCCATTAGTCTCCTAATCAGTCTTTCTAACCGCAGTCTAAATAGTTCACTTCTACTGCTCATCCTGAATCCCTAAATATTTTATGTTTTTATAGACATTTCTGTTTTATTTTGTTTTGGGGCCCTGTCCTGGAACTAGCTCTGTAGACCAGGCTGGCCGGGAACTCAACAGAGATCTGCCTGCATCTGCCTCCCGAGTTCTGGGATTAAAGGCATGTGCCACCAACACATTCTTTATGAAATTATAAATCTTTTTTGATTTTTCAGGTCATTTCCCTATGGTTTGTATAGTCCTGTTTGTACTGTAGGATATGCCATAGAATATGCCAGACCTACTTGAATAAAATGGATAGCATAGTACAGCAGCTTCTTGACTTGTTGGTGTCTTTGTACTTTAAGAGGACTCTTGGTTTTTGAGACAGGGTTTCTCTGTATAGCCCTGGATTTCCTCGAACTCACTTTGGAAACAAGGCTGGCCTCAAACTCACAGAGATCCACCTGCCTCTTCCTCCAAAATGCTACCACTGCCTAACTGCTAAGAGGGCTCTTAATCCTTAATATTGACTGCCCTCTTTTTCTGCTCCTGCTTCTCTGAAACCTGTGATAATCTAATCCTCCGAATTCTTGTTTTATTTCATTCCCATAGCAGTTAGTTCATACCATACTGTTTATTTGATGTGCACCTGTTTTGCCCCTCTAGCAAAACTGCAATCATCTTCCTGATGTGGTGGTGTATGCCTGTAGCAACACCTGCTGCGGAGGCTTTACAGGAAGATCACTGGAGCTCAGGAGTTTACGGCTAACCTATAAAACAATGAGATTCTGTCTCCTAAAAAATAGAAAGTGTGAAAGAACTTTAATTATTGGTAATAGCTGGAACTATCTGATAATAAATCTTATGTCTGACATAGAGCATAATCCTTGTATTTGTCAACTTGCTAATAATGAATTAAGCATTTTCATAAAGGCAGATTCTAATCTTGTTTTATAGTGAATAAAGGCTCACAGTAATTTGTTATTCACTAGATTGTATTGAAGTTTGTTTTGGTAGTTCTCAGTCTTCAGTATTCTAAATCTTTGTGACATCCAGTAGAAAGTAACCAATAAATATGCATCCCTGGTGCTACTAGGATATAGCGTTACTCTTACCTGGTAACAATTTATCTCAAACCTGGGAAGTGAGGTGGCTCAGGTATTAAGAGCACTTATTTTTGCAAAGGACCAGAGTTTGATGCAACACCCACATGGGGATGCTAGTAACTACACCACCAAATAAGTAAATCTTTAAAACCCATCAATTAACCGAAAGCTGAAGAATGCCAGCAGACCTCCTGTAAAACCTTGAGTTTGTGTTTTCTTGACAACAAACACATCTCTGATGTAAGGTGTCAGATACCTTTCACTGTCCACTGATGACCACAATATAAACTGTGCTTCAATATTAGATATGCTTCCTGGGGATTCATTTCCTCCCGTGGCTGTTGTATCTCAGGAGTGGTCTATGGAAGCCTCAAACTCTCCACACCCAGAGTCCTTCATTTCTCCAGAAGTAGTTATGGAAACCCTACAACCGGCAGCAGGTAAATCATTAAAAGCTATTTGGTTAGTTACTGCACTAGCAATCTCAGAGCCCTCAATTTCCTCAGTATCTATAGCAGGTACAGATAAACAAACTTGTCTCTTCTTCTTTCTTTTGAGACAGGGTCTCTCTATAGAATCCTGCCTGAGTTGGAAGTCACTGTGTGCAACAGGCTGGCCTCAAACTTTTACCGTGATTGATTTATTGTTTATGGTCGATTGATTGATATGTAATTGTTCTTTTAAACATGTACTTTTTCTCTTGGCCATGTCTACTTCACATCTTGTATTCTTAATACATTTGATTGTAGTCAAAAGCTAAGAAATAATGACTTGTCCTTTTTTGTTTTTGTTTTTTGTTTTTTGTTTGTCTTTTTTTCCCAGACGGGGTTTCTCAGTGTAGCTTTGGAGCCTGGAACTAACCATTGTAAATCAGTCTGGTCTCGAACCCACAGAGATCTGCCTGCCTCTGCCTCTCGAGTGTTAGGATTAAAGGTGTGTGCCACCACAGCCTGGCATAGTGACTTATCTTTGTTAGCATCATTTTATTCTTTTAAATGTTGAGTTATCACATCACATGTTAAACTCTGTAGCTTCTTTATATATAAATTTATTTAACTTTATTTTATATGCATTTTTGTGAAGGTATCAGATCCTCCGGAACTAGAGTTGCCAACAGCTGTGAGCTGCCATGTGGGTGCTGGGAATTGAACCCTGGACCTCTGGAAAAGTAGCCTGTGCTCTTAACTTCTGAGCCATCTCTCCAGCCCCAACTCTGCAGCTTCTTAACTAGTATAATCTGATATTCATAAAGTCAAGTATTTCTTGTTCCTTAAGAAAGTAATTTTCACTTGAGGTGTTTTGTTTTGTTTTGTCCCCCCTTCCCCCCCCCCCCCCACTCATAACTTAAAATTTTCTTGGTGTGACTGTTTTGGCTGTTTATGTGTAAGTGTGCCTGGTGCCCACAGAGACCAGAAAAAGGCATCAAATCTTTCCAAACTAGGGTTATAGATGCTTGAGCAAGCATGTGGGTATTGGGAATAGAAAATGAGACTGCAGGAAGAGCAGTCATTGCTCTTAACTGCCTAGCCATCTTCCAGCCCAGAAAGTAATTTCTTTTTGTTTTGGTTCTCTCCCTCCGCGCCCCCCCCCCTCTTTTTGGAGTTTCTCTGTGTAGCCAGAAAGTAATTTTTAAATTCTGGGTATGAATGGTTAATGTTAGGCTATTCTCCCCCCCCCCCCCCCCCCCAAGAGTTTCTCTGTGGCTTTGGAGGCTGTCCTGGAACGAGCTCTGTAGACCAGGCTGTTCTGGAAACTCTCAGAGATCTGCCTACCTCTGCCTCCTGATTGCTGGGATTAAAGGCATTCACCACCAACACCCAGCCTTTTTTTTTTTTTTTTTTTTTTTTTTTTTTTATGTGCTGTGATATTTTGCTTGCATGTATATTTGTGTGATGTTGTTATATCTCCTGGAATTGAATTTGAAGACAGTTGTAAGCTGCCATGTGAGTGATGGGAATTGAACTCAGGTCCTCTGAAGAGCAGCCAGTGCTCTTATCCTTCTCTCCAGCCCTGTTAGGACTGAATTTTTAAACTTAATTTCTTTAGAGCTGTCCAAGGAAATAGAGACGGAATCAACAAAAGAGCAGCTGCCAGCTAACGCTTTGGGAGTGATGGCAGAGGAGACCACTGCTGTGTTGCCACCTCGAGAAACAGATGTATCTCTGTCCACACACATGACACCAGCCACAGAAACAGAAGTGGCATTTGCTAAAGATGCAGAAGAGGCCACCAAACCAGACAGGATATTGTCAGATGTCACAGAGCCATCCATCGAATCAGATATGTTCCTGCCTGAGGACATGGAATTACATGCAGTGACAGAGGAGGCCCCTGTTAAGGATGTCATATTGCCAACAGAAGCGGATTTATCTTTGACCAAGGATATGGCACCTCCCACAGACACTGAAATGGTCCCAGGCAAGGATGTGACACTGCCCAAAGAAACAGAGTTGACACTTCCAATAACAATGGACTCGGTACCACCTGAGGATAGGGTGCTTACCAAAGAAACAGAGTTAGGCCCAGTGAAGGGCATGGTTTCACTCTCAGAAGTGGCACTGGCAAAGGATGCTGAGTTGTCTCCTGAAATACCTACAGCTGAGGAGATGGCACTGCCCTCAGACACCCTGATGGTCTTGACAAAGGATGTAACATTGCCTGTAGAAACAGATGGATCTCTGGTCAAGGACAACAATTCATCTCTGGATAAGGAAATTGCTCCACCTACTGAAACAAAAATTGACATGGTCAGAGATATGGCTCCACTCCCTGAGTCAGAAATGTCTCAGGGCAAAGTGGTCACACTCCCAGAAACAAAGGTGACTGAGTTCAACAGCTCTACCCTGCTTTCAGAAAAAGAGGTAACCTCAGTCAAGGACATATCTCTGCCTCCAGAAACAGAGGCTCCCCTAGGTGAGGATGCTGTTCTGCCCTCGGAAACAGAGTTGACCCTGGACAACAAGGCGACTCCAGCCACAGATGTTGTGCTACCCTCAGAAACAGAAGTAGCAACAATTCAAATTAAGGACCAGGAAAATGCACAGGCTCAAGAAGAACTAAGTGAGGAATTCCAGTTAGAATCTGTCCAGCACAAGGGGCAGTTAGCAGACTCTCCTTGCATGATTCTACCAGGTATGGGCTCCTGCTTTCTCTTAGTATTCTCTGTAAGGGGCAGCTGTCATGCCTGGTAAAATACAACCTCATTCATTGCTTTACAGGTCCACTCATTCCTCCTAACCAGTGTTCTCAACCTCTCTTTCCTCTGCTGGCTAGTCCCATTCTGTGCTCATCCTTGCTTTTCTTCTAGACAAATGAGGCAGTAAGATAGGATCCACAAACCACCATTATTACATCGTCTACATAATGACTTGTATCTATGCACTGTGTCTGCCTTTCTCCTGTTTTATGGGTAAACTGTCCTGTCTTAAATAAAACCAACCCCTTCCTCACTTGACAACAAATCCCATCCCCTTCAATGCTGTTTCCCAGCCATCCTTGTTTTAGTTACTCATTAATTAAATCTTCCTTCCATTTTATCATTCCCTCTGGCTTTTCAAAAGCATTCTTTTTTTGTTTGTTTGTTTGTTTGTTTGTTTTATCTACAGAGGGAAAAAAGTTCTGATAAGATTTCTCATTGTGTAAAGGCAGCAGACATGAAGGCTGACAACCTAAGTTCAATTACTGGGATCTTCATAGTGAATGGAGAGAACCAACTGATAAACTGTTCTCTGAGCTCCAAATATATGCTGTGACATGTGTGTTCCTCTTCCACATAAGATAAATGAAAATTAATTTTTACAAAGGAAAATGGGGAACTATTGACCCTGCCTTCCATCTGCCCCTCCGGTTTTCTAGTTTCTCTTCTTTAGTGCAGGAGAATTCTCTAAAACACATTCTCATCTTCAGTTGAAAATATAGTTGAAATACGATTTCTCTGAAACTTACATGAATTTTACTATTACCTTTAGAACCAGTCAGAGTCGCAGACCAGCAGTCTAACTTGCCAGTAGATGAAGGTTCTCTGTTAGAGAACTTAGAGCAAAAGGAAACATCTGGCAGTCAGCCTTCTGAACTTTCTTCAGGTAAGTTGGGAATTCTTCAACTATTGCAGTTTTAAGTGGTGAGATGATGATGGCTCCTGTGTTGTGTGGTGGTAATTATTAGCAGTACAGTTTATGAAATAAGCTTTCTTCAATACATTCTGCTTTAGGCAGAAGGTGAGCATCTTAAATATTTACTGTTCTGTCAGTTGCAGACTCTAAATTTTGATTCAGTTGAGCTGTTCACTCACTATTCAGGTCTTCAGCTTGTTATTTCAGTCATCTCAATTCACTCAACTTCCTTAATAAGGTAAAAAATTTTAATGTCCTAATGTTTTATAAATATATCTGAAAAAAAGTTCTACACCTCAAGTGATGGTCTTTGATTACCCCATCAAAGCTAGTTTCCTTAGTGTAATGGTTATCACGTTCACCTTACACATGATTACCCCAGCAAGGGTTTGAAAAATGTCTTGGAAAAAAGGCTTTTTGTGGATGAATGCTATGAAGATAGACTACTTAAATGAAACCGTAAATGAATTTTATTTTTTAAAATGTTTACAAGGAATTTGTTGTTTAGAATTTTAGCTAAGTTCATGTATTGCAGGTACCCCTTCCTCACAAGGTAAACAAGTTTGCAGACACAGTGACCGCAGGGCAGCCCGGGCCAGGCCTGCCAGGGTCCCTCCTGAGCTGCTGGAATGTTCTCCTTCATGGAAGACTTTTGATCCCATGCTGGGCCCCTACCCTTTGTCTGAGTTGGGTTTGGTCTCTGGTTCACATTCCTCTGGTGACCATGAGAACCAAAGAAAGAGTACTCATGCTGAATTCCTAGTACCCCAAAGAGATCATGGCAGGGAGGCCAGGGATACAGAAAGCATGCCAGTGATGATGAGGAAAAAGAAGAAGAAACCAAAGCAAAAGAGATATCCTCAGTCCCGAGCTGGGGGACCTTGGGATGACAATGCAGACGAGCCCAAAGATCATTCTGTTGCACCTGGCCCCTTGAAGTCAGGCATTGGCCCCAGCCAGCCTACTCCTGTGGGCACACAACATGGACTTGTATCCAGAAGAGTCTTGAAGTGTGATTGTGCAGAAAGTCACAGCATTACTTCATGTCCAGAACAACCTCCAGAGACTATGGTGAATGCTCAGTTCACGCTGAGAGTAGAGGAAGACCACAGAGGTAACAGCTCAAAGAACCAAGATGAGAACTCGATGCAGCAAGAGGAACACAGGTCCCCAGCTACTTCACACTTGAAGCCTTTAGTGGATACAAGCAAGGCAGTGGGCTCATCCAGTTTGGAAGGACCCCTGATAGACAGTGCTAAACACAAAGCAACAGCTCTCCTAGGGGGTTGTTCCCCCATATTGGGCCAAGAAATTATGAATAGTGTTTCAAAACCCACAACAGAAAAAGTACTAACAAATTTGACCCTCACTTCAACAGCAAATAATCCGTTAGAAGACTGTCTAAAGGAAGGGAATGGTGAAAGTAAAATAACTAAACTGCAGGTGTTGAATGATGGAGTTAAGGATGTTAAAGAACTCAAACCAGAGACATCTCTCAGGCGAGGCGAAGGAGCCAGCCTGTTTGCTTCTAAGGAGCTGAAAGACCCTGAGTTAATTCAGGCTCCTGGGCTGGAGTGTGAGCTGTTTAAGAGAATGATAGGTGACAACAAAAGCAGAAAGGGAAAGGGTCCTGGGAAAGTCAGAACAGGCTCGGGGAAGTTAGGAGCCAAAACTGAGGTGTCACTCCTGTATAGTGAGAAGGAGGGAAGAGCTGATCCTGTGCCAAGGGCACCAGTCCCTGCACCTGAAATAGTGAGTATGGAGGCTTCCAGGAGAGGGCTGGGCTTGGATTCTTCGAAGCAAGCAAAGGCTATTACTGATGTCATAGAAACAGTGGTGAGGGTGGCCAAAGACATGACTGATGCTGGTGTGGGAAGCATCAAGCCACCTTTGGAAACTGGGTCAACCTTGGAGGTTAGGACAGAAAAAAGAGCTGAGGTTAAAAATGTGGGCATTAGTAACCAGAGCAAGGAAGGGAAATGTCCTTGGATGGATCATGAGTCAATTCCCTGGGTTTCTGAAAAAACTAAAAAGAGAGGCAATGGAGGCAGAAACAAAAGGTTTAAAAATAATTATCCTGTACAGCCTACCAAAATGGAGGTCAAGGAAGAAATCATCAACCCACCTTGTGTAGAAAAGGAGAGTGATGATGGTAATGCAGCCCATAAAAACAGGGAATTAGGGCAAACTTCCCCTAAAATACACAATCCTGTGTTCTCACACACATCACACACACCCACAATGGAAGTTGCAGACAAAAAAAGTAAGAATGGTGAGTCTAATTCTGTTGAATTTGGGCCTATTGTGGGGAATAAGACAAATTCAGTTCAAGATTCTACTGTTACTACTGAACCAGCTGCCAAGGTGACTGGTGGAAGATCCCAAGACCCCATCTGGAGGCCAGGATTTGTTCCCTCAGTAGAACCTGAGGAAAACAAGACATGGGTAGCCAAGGGACACACTACAGTGGCGGACAAACCTAATAAAAGGAATGATGATGGGAAATGTAAAAACGTTAAAAATAGTTTTCCTGAGAAGCACATTTTGGAGATTAGGACAGATACAACAAAAATACATACTCCCATGGAAACCACGGGAGACCACAGAATTGAAGAAATGGGGTATATGGATGAAAATAGAAACATTACATTTACCTCTGGGAGAACACCATCAGGGCCAATGAGTAAGTCAGCTCCTCCAGAGGTTATAGGATCATCAGGCTGTGAAACACTGCCCTGCCCTACTCCTCAAGTAGTAAAGAAAGATGATTCCTTCACTGACACTTCTAGAAAAAGCGGGCAAGAGAGATTCCTAGCACAGAACACCAAATTATTAATACAAGATACTTGCAGCAAAGATGGAGTCCCAGGTCAAGAAAGGTCTAAGAGTCCCTCTGTTACTGTGCCCTCTACTAGCACAGAAGTTGTTCTTGGGTCTTCTATAGAAGCCCAAAGAAAGTTTAACAGTCATGGGGATCATTCTCTTGAAAATATAGGTAAACTTTCAGATTGCAGGGAGAATGAAGTAGGGATAATCCCTGAAAGGCATGAGGTAGGAGAATCTGAGTTAGAGCAGTATGGATACTCTAAATATTCAGCACAGCATGCTACAGTGCCTGCTAAAGGACACTTCCTTGCTGGTGTGCCCACAGAAAACCAGAACCTTCCAGAAGAGGTCACAGTCCTAGAAACACATGTAGGTAGTGGTGGTTTGCCAGCATGTCTAGTGAATGAAGGGGAAAAAACTGAGAAAGACTCTGCTCCAGGTCAAAATCCTGACCCTCTGAGAACTAAAGCACAGAAATTCAGTTTGTCTGAGGAGCAAAATGAGAGAGAGAGAGATTTCAAGGACTCAGATAGTTTAGATAAGAAGGTAGATACCATTCTTTTGCCTCCAGAAAATGAAAAGGATAAACTAAAAGAAACTAGTCTGGTTTGTGGAGTCACACAACTGGAATGTGTTGCCACGCTAACAACAGAACAGTCAGATTTCTCATGTGGCAGTACTGAGAGAGAAGGTGAAATGGTGGTGACAGATTACAAGGATTCCCAAGTCCCACAATTCAAAGGTAGCGATATGGAAGCTTCTCAGAAGATGATGGGGATATCTGAACTGAAGGTGCTGAGTGAAAAGAAGAAAGAAGATAAATACGGAATGGCAGAGCCAGTGAAAGGCTACATGAGACCTACAAAGTCTCGAGGATTTTCTCCACATTTGCCAAAGTCTGCAAGGCAGGAAAGAGAGGAATCCAAGCTGCTCAAGTCCAGTGGTATGACCCTGCCATGGGGAAAGTGTGTGTGCTTGGGCTTTTGAGTCATCATCAAAAAAGCAAACGGCTTGTGCCTTAGTTCCATTTAGACTCTAACCATTCTTGTTGATCATTGGTTTGTTGGCATGAAACCCTTTATCTGCTACTTACATGGTCATTTTTTTCAGCCAAGGCATGCCCTGTGTTCAGCTTGAGGAAACTGCCAAACTTGGTTGCATGCCTTTTTAATGTGGCACTGAATCTTGAGTTTTATGGAAAGTTGGTGGAGATCCTCTTTTTTTAAATATTATATATCCTATGTATAAAATAGACAAAGTATCAGTTATTATTTGGTATAAATATTTACAGGGAAGAAATTGTTTGTTGGCTTATTATATGAAACTTCGCTCTTTTTTTATTCTTTTATTTTTAGCTAGTGGAAGGAAGTGTCCAAATTGCTTTCAGTTCAAATGAAAATTGTATGCCTTTATTCAAATAGCTCCAGACTACCATCGGTAGGCACAGCCTTCATGTTTCTAGTAGTGGGAAATGATCTTTTAAGGTATCAGATAGGAGAGGCTGGTTTGATTAGTCTTGCTGTGGTGACTACCATAGGTCAATAGTTGCATGTGGATTGTGTTTATCAAACTGCTTATAAGCTTCACCTATGTTGGTAAAATTCTTATCAATTTTGCCCTTTGGAAATATTTTATTAAGTAATTGGAGTGAAATTAGGATGAATTTTTTTTTTTTTAAAGATTTAGGGATTAATCGTAGGTGCTTGCTGTGTTGCACCCCACCACCCCAGTACACATTTAGTTATGGCTTTCCTGAACATAATGTTTAAAAGATTTCTTTGCTTTTGAAGGATTTTGCAGCCAAGAAACAGTGCTTTCTTAACCAGTTTGCATGATCCGGCTACTAACATGAGAAATTTGAAAACAAAAACCAGTTGCCTAGGCCAAGTAGCCAGTTAGACTTTTGTAGACGATTCATCATGTTGTTGTGTTGTGCACGGTGTGGGCTTGTCCCTTTGGGGAAATATTGTGCTGTGCATGAATAATTGGAATACTTTTGGTGTGAAAAAGGATGCACATGTTATTTTCATCTTTCTGCTTTTATTTTTCTTCTCTTAGCTACTCTATTTAATAAAGTAGAAAATGAAATAAAATAGTGTGTAGAAAGCATTCCAGGGTTCTACCACATTGTTTAGTTTTGGTTTCTAGGCCAACTTTTTCGTTCTGTCAGTGATTAAAAAGTAACAAGTAAATTTTGGGAGAAACTAGCCAGGATTTCCAACGATATGTTCAGTGTTTGCAGAGAATTCTAAAAAAACACTTTTGTTCTTAGAACCTGTAAAGCTCTCTGGACCCTGTCAGGTCACTCCAGGCTTAGTTGTGTCTTTGGAGTTAACTTCTCAGAGTGGCTGATGGGAGTGTAATGAGTAGTGAACAAAATTTATTGCTGCGTCTCTAAATTACCAATTGCCACATCTAAGATTTTTTTTTTTTTTTTTTTGGAGACAAGGTTTCTCTGTGAAACAGCCCTGGATATCCTAGAAGTCAATCTGTAGATCAGGCTTGTCTTGAAGTTACTGAGATATGCCTGACTCTGCCTCCCAAGTGCTGGGATCAAAGGTGTGCTCTACCACAGCCCAGTATACAAACCTTTCTCTTTAAACTTGCCAGTTTTTCAAAAAGAGCTTTACAGCTCAGTGCACACATTTGTAGTCACGCTCATTTTTAAGGCAGGGTCTTACTACGTAGTCCTGGGATTGATGGAAGTGGGGTATCAGCAGGTGCCAGGCAGGGAAACAAACCAGGAAGGGATAAGAATGCAAACTTGGTTCAGTTTCACTTAGAACAGTTTATTTAGACACGGTGCAATTTGAAGAAAAGGTTTGCTTGTATAATACAATACCCAGTGCAAAAGGAAGCATATTTATATAAAAACTCAATTCAAAGTATATGCCATTTCTTCCAAGAAGATGGATTCTAGAGATAGGCCACTTTTATTAGCTGAAGGCATAGGAAGGATCTGGCCTGGTCATGATCATATAGCTAGTTAGTGTAGGGTCATTTTGGCTATTAGCCATCTTTGATCCTGGTTGTAGGTAGGATCTTAGGAAAGCCCCTGACAATACAAGTAATGGTCATTTAGATTACTAGCCATCTCTGGTCTTGGTTGGGAGGGTGTCCTGGCCCAACAGACAATGCAGATCACCTCCAATTACCAGCTTTCTAGATGGAAGAGCAGGTTGTATGGCCTTCCCTTTCAAAGGGCAGTCCTTTGTGCTTAACATTCTCGGTTACTCTGGTGGGCCCAAGGCCCTTCCTACCTCCAACATTGGGAGGCATGAAACTCTATGACTAGATGGCCTCTGTCTCCTCAATGCTGGGATTATAGGCACATACTACCATGCTCTATCTGCTCTGATTTTCGTATCCATGGCTAGTAAGTAGACATGGCCTTAGTGACAACACACTAGGGTATTTGTTGCTGTGAGTGGGACAGTTGGGAACCCCTATAGTAAGGCCCTTCTTGCCATGTTGAAGCCTGTTCACTCGCTCTTTTTTTTAAATCTGGCTTTGTTTCTTTTACTTCAGTTTGCTAGAGCTCATCAACTGTTTGCCAGCAGCTGGGAATGTCACTTTATCATGGGAAAATTGTCTTGGTGTGAAACTTGAAGTAATTTATAAACCCAGAATTCTAACAGTTTCAAAGCCCTTATACATAAATAAAATATGCTCAGCAGATTAAAAAAAAAGCATTTGTAATCTAAGGAGTTACTACTATTTATTTCACAACTAGAGAAACATCCATTTCACAATCTTTTCTTAAAGGAATGCCCTTGTGGTGTGCCTTTCCTTGTACTGTCCTCAACTTGCCTTCTCACAGTCTGGTATTTGGTTTCCTTGACAGTTTCTCATTGCAGCCCAGTTTGGCCTTAACCTTGATACCTTCCTTTCCCTAGTACCAGAGGCTTTTGTGCTACTCAGCCCAGATTGGCTTTTTTAAAAAGTATATAGTAGAATTTACTGGGATTCTGTCGCAGCTAAAAATAGCTACCATTTATTAAAATTTGCTTTGCCCTGCACTGTTATAAACTCTCTTAATTCTCAGTTAACTCTCAAACATACCTACTTGACTGATATTGCTATCACCTTGTATGAAAGAAAACCTCTAAATATGTTTTTGAATGTTGGTTATCTCTTGCATTGACTGATATGTGTCTAAATGTGCTGTGGGGATTGAACAAGTCTAGAAGCTTGAGTCACACATGCTACACATTCATATCACTCTATCACAGAGCTATCCTGCTTAGAGAGGTCCTTCACATTCTCTCACTTTTCACTTCTACCCTCTGGCTGACAGAGCATTAGGAGATTCAAGAAACATAGTAAAAATATTATGAAGGTAAACAGTAAATGGTACTTTCTTATTTTAACCTGTGGCATATCCATTGAAGACAGAGCATCTTATCTATTTAGCAGTGGTGGTCATTTGTATAAGTTTACATACAAGTTAATATTGCCTGCTGCTTTGCATATGGTGGTCATACAGTATGATTTGTCCATGTTGGTATTTCATATTTCATTCAACAGGTATCAAATAAGGTTATTGCTATGTTCTAAAAATAGTTAGGTTGGGTGGTGCACAGAGTCAAGCTGATCTTTGTGAGTTCAAGGCCAGCCCTGTCTACAAAGCGAGTTCCAGGACAGCCGGGACTGTTACACAGAGGAATCCTATCTAAAAAGCCAAAACCAAAGAAACAAAAAAGTAGACAGTAAAATAAATCCTGAATTCTTTAAGGGATTCCAGAATAGAAAGAGAAGAGACTTGTGAGATGCAAAAGACTTGTTATGGGAATGAAGAAGAAAAAGGGACTGAGTCCCTATAGAAGAACAAGAGTTCTGGGGTCTGAGTGGGTCAGGAAATGTTGACAAGACTTTGCTGAGCAAAGCATTGGAGGAGTCGAGTGATGCCAGAGTGGCATGCAGTTGCATGGTGTATTTGAGGAAGTGGCAGATTCAATGGTGCAATGGCAGAGATGTCATTGGGAAACCAGTGAAATCTTTGAAAAGAAGATAAATTCCTAAAGGCTCTAGGGAGTCCTGTGTGCCTCCATAGACAGATGATCTTAAATTACCCTGGAAGTAATTGGTGGATAGAGTTGTGTTTCTGTCTGATTTTAATTTTCTTTTCCTTTGGTAGAGGCTAACAGAAGGTCAGAACTTTGCTTAAAAGGAAATTGTCTTTCATTTACTTCATTTTAGCGCTTGAGTTTACATAAATCAGATTTTTTTTCCCCCCCCATTCTGTCTGTTCACTTCCCAACTTTGAATGTTAATCGGGGAAAATCATCATGTTCTTGAGTTGAACATGTACTAAGATATGTTACTAAAATTCAGTAAATATGGTTTTGAATATAGATATGTATAACTATTATATCCATGTTAAAAAAAAACAAATTATAACTTTGGGCTTATATTAGAAAGAAGTACTATCAGTCATTGTATTTAGAATGACTTTCATTGTAATGATAATTTATTAGGATGGTTTCCTGGAGACAATAACAGAACAGTTGGTCAATCTGGAATATAGTGTTGCCTTGGTAACTAATGAGAATGCAGAGAAAGCAACCATGCAATATACAAAATTCCAAGGCCCTGAACAGGTTAAATATAAACTCCAGGCACACACACAAAAAAAAGGAAACATCTGTCAGTACATCTGGCTGTACCAAACCCTTTGGAGGCTTGCCATGACATTGTCTATCTGACCAAAAAGTATTAGAAACCACCTTTTGACCGACCCAGAAATGCATGAACTTTATCAGATTTAACCTGAATAAAATAGAACTTCAGATCATGTGCCCAGATAGTATTCCACATCATTAGTTCTTGGACTGGGGCTGGCACTCAGGAATATAGCTCTGGGTTCGAGGCTCTGGGTTCAAATCCCAGTGCTGAAAAAAAAGAAAAAAGAAATGTACCAGCTTTTGAGAGTTATAGAAGGCTGCTTTAACGACAGGGGAAGTTAGATCAAATTACACAGAAACATTGCTGCCCACTGATCCTCCCACTGACTTATTATTTTGAGACAAGAGTCTCACTGAAGAACCCTGGTTGTCCTCAAACTCACTGTATGGACCAGGCTGGCTGTGAGAGATCTGCCTATCTCTGCCCCCATAGCACTTCTGTAAGAGAGTATTTTATTGTTCATTTATCTGTGCTAGTTACCCACATGACAGGTATGACAGGTCGTCTTCCCTCCCTAGGATCTTTCAGGGAAGTCTTGTAAATAAAAGATTACTATGGAGTTCAGAAATCATTAAACTATTTTTCTTTGCTAATTAAGGAAACGTTATAACAGAGCCAGAGCTGAGCATGGTGGTAAATATGCATAACCCTAGCACGTGGAAGCCTTGAAGCCATTACAGGCTTCACAGTAAGACGTGTCAAAAGTAAATAAGTTGGCCAGGTCGCTCGATACACAGTTTTTAATGCTAATATTCAGGAGGTAGGGTCAGGCCAATTCAATGATTATAGGCCAAGTTGCAGGCCAGCCAGGGCTGTGCAGTAAGACACACAGTGAGGGTGAGGGGATTAGCAAATAAATAATAAACTTGAAAAGGAAGAACTAGGGAGATAGCTCACTCTGGAAGTGTTTGCTTTGTATTCATGAAGGCCTGCCTGAATTTGATCCCCCTAACATGTGGAAAGATGGGCAAGGTGGGGTATACCTGTAATTTCTGTGCTAGGGAGGTGGAAACAGGGAGGACCTTGAAGCTGGCTCATTGCTCAGCCAGTCTAACCTGATTGGTGACCTCCTAGCCAATGGAAGCACATCTCAAAAGAGGTAGATGTTGTTCCTCAAAATGACACTGCAGATTGTCCTCTAGCTTTCAGAGATAATCATGCATCAATGCACCCACATTTTTATCTTTTTAGATAAAGAATTGAGTTGGGGATTTCCCTAAGTGGAAGAACATTTGCCTGGCATATGCAGGACCCTCTCTATGATACCAGCACCAGAGTTGAGGTTACCTTTTCCAAGTATGTATCATTCAGTAAATAAGATGAACTCTTATTTAGTGGAATAGGAAAATGGGTGATCAAAAATGAGACCTCGATTTTCCCATTATATGTTCATCTTTTGATTGTGGGCAGAACACCCCCCTTGGATGTTCTTCCTGTGAAAGGAGGGGAACAGGTTATAGGAACAGTTCAGCATCCTATATATACTTTTCAGTGTCCTTGCAGTTCATAGAATATTTTGGAAGGCATGAGCAAATGGTATATTTTCTTTTAGGCAGTTAGATTTTGAGAGTTAGCTTTTTTTTTTTTCTCTTTTCTATTTAAAAATTGAAATTAGGTTTTACATGTATGATGGTTATGTTATTTTTCTTTTTTTGCTACTAGGTAAACTGGATAAAAGTAAAAATAATATGACTCTCATAAGCATAAGCAAGTTTCCATGACACTTTTTCTGTAGGTGTTTGATATCCAACTTATGGTCACTGTGTTCAGACATACTGCTACCTCTGTGTCATGAGGCAAGAGGGCTGTTGGACTTAAAAACAAAAACTCATAAGGAACTGAGTTCTATGACATTGGTAGTCCAGAAATGACAGGAGCCACAGAACTCAGTCTATCAAACTTGCATATAAGGGATTTCAGAAATGCTGTATATATAGTTCACATTTGTACTCAAAACCAAAGAGAAAATGGGTCTTTGTTTTTTTTTTTTTTTTTTTGAATTTATGCAAGGTCTTAAGAGCATTTCCTAGGCTGGCTTCCTTCCTCAGCCACCTGAATCCTTAGGAATATATATATATATATATATATATATATATATTCGATTTACTCTTTAGAATTCGGTGAACTGTTTCATAGAATAGTGAGTTAGTACAGGAAGTGAATTACAAGCCAGATAACAAAATCAGCTTTGCTTCAAGCAGTGCACTATACAGACTTAACATGTAAGGTGGTCTCTCCCAGTCTAGGACTTTTGTTGTATGACCACTCAGTCCTAAATTTATGATTTGTAAGCTACAAAGGAAGGAAGGAAGGGATTGTGCCTGCACTAATTGGGAGCATTGGGTTCTAATGGATAAGAAAATCTCCAAGCCACAGAGATCAAAAAGATGAACTGTTGACAAGTATGTTTGCACAATCAGTCCCTGGAAAGAGCAGAGCTGGTATGGGAGGGAGCACCCAGCAAAGAAACAAGAATAAAAGCACAAGTATAGTATACAATTTGACTTATGTATCTTTGTTGGAATACATGGCCAAAAGTCCTGTTCATTGGTGTCTTTGAGAGAATCTCACTATTGTAGCCCAGGCTGGCCCAAATTCCCTGATTCACTGCTTCCTCAGTACTAGGATTAAAGTTGTACACCACTAAGTTGAGCATAGTAATGTCTTTAAGCCCTTCATTAAACTCCCGGTACAGATACCAGTAGAACTCATAGGTCTTTGGAAATCCTACCCAAGTCTGGTTTTGATTTTTAATAAAGAAACAGAAATAGAGACAGTTGGGGTGACAAGATGGCTCAGTTGTGAAAAAGCCTTTTCCCTGAAACCCACATGGCTAAAAGGAACCATCTCTTGAAAGTTAGGCTTTGACTTCTATGGTGAGTGCACACACATTCAGTGAGAGGAAAGGCGAATACCCACAAGCCACAAGTCAGTTTTTGAAAGAATTTGGTGAACTGCTGTGACAGCAAAACACACCCTCTGTTCCTGTAAGGAGTGAATGCCTCAAGAAACATTAAAGTGTTTTCTTTTAAGTGCATATTTGAACAATTTCCTGGAATCATTATTTTTGCAGGACTTATAGCTGAAGATTGGCAAATGAGCCTTGCTTATTTTCTAAAAACAGTTTTTTTTTTAGGTGGGTGAATTTAGCAGGCCAGGCATACAATCAGTTAAGTGGATGTGTGGATACATATGTGTGCATATCGGTAAAAGCTGGAATAATTACTATCCTCAGTGCCTGGATTGCCACCATACCCTATTTTAAATTATAGGGCTAAACAGAGTGCTAGCTAGCAGGAAATTATAGTTACAGATGAACAAACAGTGGCATTCTCTTTCTTTTTTGTTCATTCTTCCTTCCTTTTCACACCTGATAAATGCATTTAGCACCCAACTGCTTTAGGAAAAAGGGGGATTGGGAGAACTATAGAGCTTACCATGAATCCCGGGAACTTGTTGTGATGTCACTGCAAGCTCCGTGTGAACGTGGGTGGTGTGAGAGCTCCAAGAGTGAGTGGGGGAGCAGTGGCAGAGACTATGTCGCTTCCAGACAAGCAGGCAGCCGCTCTCACTGCTGCGTACGGCCAGCTCTCCAAAGGCAAGCCTCTAGAGTGCCGAATGGACTCCCCAAAAGAAATCAGTCAGGCTGGATTTGAATGGCAGAGGACAGAGGGTAAACTGAATGAAATCGGGCTGAATGTCAGCATGGACGGGCAGCTGAAAGACCGGCTTGTGAAGAATACCAGCTTCCTGGAGCAGAATAATAAGCTCTGCTTCTTTGAGGGGAAGCTAGACAAAGACCTCAACACTGAAGAGCCTAACAAGGCGTATCAAGCCACCTCCGGTCACCTTGAGAGCAGGTATGTGATTTCAGAAACCTGCCATCCCTCGGAGGGGAACTTAGTACACCAGAAGACAGCTGATTTCCACCTGGGACCCACAGAGGGGCAAGACAAAGCCACTATAGTTCAGGGAAAGGTGGCAGGGAAGAATGGACTAGAGACCAAGAGCCAGCCAGATCTGAATTTTTGTGGGGCTGCTGACACCATTGCTCAATATGGTAAGGAGCAGGAAACCAGTGCTTGGAACCCCAACTTCGACTCAGTGGCTCAGAGCTCCCAGGTCTCAAGGGCTACAACTCCAGGAAAAGAGAATGGCTTTATCTCTAGCTGCCCGGCAATTGGGGTGATGAATGATAACTCTGAGCAGCCTCATAATCAGTTCCCACTACTGGTAGCTATTACCCACCCAGCCCCCACTATTGAGCACTCGCCCACCACCAGTCCACCAGTCACTATGTTAGAATTCACTCAGGACAATTTGAATGCAGGCTTTTACTGCCCAGCCCAGGAAAAGGAGTTGGAGAAATTGAGTTCTACTGAGGAGGGGCCTGTGCTTGACCAAGCCCCCCAGCAGAAAAAGGCAATGCGCAGAGCCCTGTCTGAGTGCTACCACCTCTCAGTGCCCCCAGCTGTGAACCTTGCTGATAAGTACCCTGAGCTGCCTGCCCGAGAGGAACTTCCTTCTGGCCTGCTACCTCCCATCAGTAGCCCAATGCCAAGCCCTGTGCCCAGGAAACTGGGAGTGCCTGCTATGAGGCGCTCCATGACAGTGGCCGAGGAACAGTCAGCTAGCTGCAGATTGAGTCCTGGCGAACTACCCAGCCTGCCTGCTTCAGAGGTACCTACTCCTTTAACCTTTGAGGGACCAGTGGCCAAGAAGAGAGAAGAACTGATCAACCTCAGCGATGACAGCGGCAGCTCTGAGAAGACAGAAGTGGATGGTGCTGGGGTATATCTCCACAGTAAGCTGGAACAGATTCCTGAAGGAACAAGCAAGGAAAGGGGACAGGAAGATACTAGTGAGACAAGAGTTGATTCATGTCCCTTCATCTGCCAGGGAGGTGAGAAACAGCCAGGACAGACAGCTCTGGCAGGGAAGAAAGAAATTGAGGTCACTGCAACCCAGAGCACGCCATCGTTGCTGTGTGAAGAGACCCCACGTGATGGTATGTTTCTAAATTTTGCCTCCTCTGGGAACCAGCAGACACTGAGGAAGGAGCCAAAGCAATAGGTTACCAACAGGAGCATCAGCAGCTTGTTACTCTTGGTCTGGGACTGCCTGGCGGAAAGCTTAATCCCCTTGTTGGAAGCTTGTTGGGAGTGAGGCAAAAGAGAACAAAGTGAATCTGGCTAGGTCAAGCCGAATGCCTGGCTGTGGATGCAGGCTGGCTGGGTTGGCGATTGGGGGTGGGGGGAGAGGCAGGAGTGGTGGGCTTTAAAGACCAGAGCTGCTTAACCTCATGCCACCCTCCCTATCTATCCCATCCCCCATCTTCCCACCCCTCTAATTCCATTGGTTTGAACCAAATGATTATTGGACTCAGACCATCCCACTGCTGTTTTGATTTACTTGCTTAAAATCTATCACTTTGTTTAGATTCACAGTGGGTTTATCTGTCCTAACCTCTTCAGTTGTACAGTTTGGGTGGAAGCTGTTTTTTTTTTTTTTTTTTTTTCCCCTTCTGCTTTGGAGGATATTTTACTTTTGTTAAAGTTGAAAAGGAGCCTTTTGTACCTGGCTGTTTAATATTCTCCCCTGTCCTTCATGTTCAAGCCTGTCATGCCTCTAGTTCTCTCTTTGTGTGTTTTGAGGATTTGTGGGAAGAAGGAGAAGAAAGGAAATTGGGGAGAGGAGAGACTTGTAAGCATCTGAGTGCTGCCTGGCTCTTTGTGGCTGCCTTCTGTGCTCTCTTCATGGCCTTTTCTTTCCTTTTCCGGCTCCACCCCCACTGCTGGCATTGTTGGTGGTCTAAAACGCTTGTTTGTCCCTGGGTCCAGTTTGGCCACAAAGGACAGTGGTTCACAGGGATGTCAATAAGGGACTTAAAACAAAAACATGGTTTTGTTTAAGTAAGCACTTTTCTTAGGACCCATTCTCAATATTGTCTTAAATACGTTTTCATAACATGTTTTAATTTATAATTGGGCATGTGCCATGATTTGTGGATAGAATCTGGTCTTTTCCTTCCATCTTTACATGACTTCTGGGATTGAATTCTAGTATGTCAGTCTTGTATGGTAAGCATTTTTATGTGAGGAGCCATCTCAGGGCACTAGCAGGTTTTTTTGTCTTTTTTTTTTTTAAGTGGACAAGGCAAAAAAGCTTGTTTCTTCTGTAGTCTCTTATGGTGCAAGATTGTAAGAATCCAGGTGCCCTGGGCCCTTGCAGATTTTTTCAATGGCAGGACTTAGAAAGTCTTCATGGATACCATCCTCTCGTCTTTCTCTCCATCCCCAGGAACCCATGATGGTCATGGAGAGTCGGTGCTATGCATGATCTAAACAGACCCTAATGAAGACTTGATTTTTTCCCCCTTTTGTTGTTTCCTTCCTCCCTCCCTCCCTTCTCTCCCTCGTTTCTTCCCTTCCTTTCTTCCTTCCTTCCTCCTCCTCCTCCTCCTCCTTCTTTTTTTTTTTTTTTTTTTTTTAAGTAGTAGAGATTATGTTCCAGGTTCATACATACTAGGCTTGGCTGCTTGGCTTTCTAAATTACCAAAATTATTGAATTCATGGTGTGACACTGACTGTTAATTCTCTTCCAAGCCTGGAGGGCTAGTGACTTGTGAAGACTTTGTTAGTTTTAGAACAGGTTCATTCTATTTCACACTAATAGAAGGTCATGCTGGCTGGAAAACCATTCTATGTGACTGACAAATCCACTAACTTGTGTGACTAAGCTATAAAGAGTAATTGATTAACATGCCTACCATTTGTCAGTCACTGTCTAGGTACTAGAAATTGTCATTGTCCTTAAGCAACTAAATCACATAGGCAATGGTTTGATGGGCGATGGCTGAAAGGTTTGTGACTCATGAAACATTTCTTGGGGGGGACGACATTTAATCCTGTTTTTTAAAAATAGGATGGCTCATAGTTCAGAGGTAAAGACTTCCAGATAAAGGAAATCAGTACTGGATGTGGAGATACATGAGAGGCTGGGTAGGAGGGTTTCTTCCTTTTTTTTTTTTTTTTTTTTTTTTTTCCCCTCTTTTGTTTTTTTGTTTTGGAGCCTGTCCTGGAACTCTGTAGACCTGGCTGGCCTCGAACTCAAGAGATCTGCCTGCCTTTGCTTCTGGAGTGCTGGGATTAAAAGAATGCTTCACCACCACCAAGCAGCAAGAAGATTCTGTGAGTTCAGCATTAGCCTGGGATGAGAGCCTAGCAAAGAGAGAGAAGCAGTAGAAATGAGAAAGTACTTTAAAACCAAGATGGCGTTGTTCATTTTAAGGAGTATTAGAAATGGGTGTTTAGTCATAGTATGTTTGAAATGCTGTACTGAAAAATTTCTTGATTCTAACTACTATGTTCCTTGCAAGTGACAGCAAATAACCCAGCCCAAGGTCTTTGTTGGGAAGGCTGCCCTGTTCCTAGTAGGTAGGGTCAACTGGGAGAGGTAAAACAACTATAATTTCCAGACTGATGATGCAGGAAGTTTAATGACGCAGGAGGGTGAGGGAGGGTTACAGAAAAGTTTAAGGGTAGCTTGGAAATCTTAGTGTTAAGTACAGAAATAAGAAAAAGTACAAAATGTAGGCTGCATGTAAGAAAAGCCTCCAGTACAGCAATGTGAGAGAGGACAGGTGCTGAGTAAATTAATTCCTAAAGGATCAGAGCCTTCATGGCACAGAGCCCTCTTCCACTCTCAGGAATGTCTTTTCCCCCTTAACAAAACGCCTTTATTTCTAGCCCTTAAAAACCTGTCAAAGGGGGCAAAGAATGTGTCTAGGGAGAAAGAGCTTGTCCAACATGTGTGGGATCCTTTGTTCAATCCCCTGTAAGTATTTCAGCAAGTTCCTTGACAGCCAGGGCTGAGTGGAGAGATCCTGTCTGAAAACATCAAAAATGAAGGGGGAAAACAAAACAAGCAAGCAAAATAGAAACTGGTTATGATAGGTGTGTGTGAGGTGGGTTGCTGGGATTTTGAGCAATCTGAATGGGCAGTACAAACACTGGAAAGTTAATTAGAACAGCACTGGGAAGGGATTGGCATCTTTGGCAGTAGTGCCTAGCATGGCAAAGAATAGGTCCTATGTGTAAGGTCACATAGGCAGTTAACACTGATGCACAGCCATGTTTATGTGTACAGATGGAGATGCTGCTGTGGACATACAAACAGTAAGAAACAAAACTCAAAGACCTGGTTGTCCAGGATTTTGCTGTATACATCAGGGTGACCTTGAACTTGCATCTGTCTGCCTAAAGACAAGTACCAGCATATCTATCTTAGTCTGTTTATAATTACAGCTTTTTTTTTTTTTTTTTTTTTTTTTTTTTTTGGTTTTTGTTTTGTTTACTGAAAGCCTTATGCTGGTGAAAAATATTTAGTTTGAGTTAGAGCCAATAGCAGTAAGTCTCATTTGGTGAGACCTTTTTATGTATTTATGTATTTATTTATTTATTTATAAATTTATTTATAATATGCATTGGTGCTTTGCCATGGGTGTCAGGTCCCTTGGAATTGGAATCACAAACAGGTGTGAGCTGCCATGCACTTGCTGGGAATTGAACCCAGTTTCCTCTGGAAGAGCAGTCAGTGCTCTTAACTACTGAGCCATCTCTCCCGCCTCCAGTGAGACATTTCTTTAGCTTCTACAGAAGAGAAATAATGCCAAATTGGTACAGTTGTTGAGTTTGCATCACGGTTTTAAATTTCTTTTTCTTTCTTTCTTTTAACTAAAACTGCATATGGCTCAAACATAGAGTCTAAAATATTCAACATTAGAAACTCTCCTATCAAGATAAGATTATGTTATCTTTTCTTGCTTCTCCTTTACAAATACAACTCTATATTCCAGGCTTCATAGTATAACAGTTCTGTAAAGGAACCTGAAAGATTGTGAATCTTAGGAACTACAGAATACTGCAGTGGATTCCCAGTGATGTTTATTTCTTATTTCTTCTGTACCCCTAGAGAGGCCTGCACCTAGAATTCTAGCAAGTAGGCAGTAGCAGTATTTGTAGTGAGGAGGAGGAGGAGGAGAAGAGAATGAAAAGAGAGACAGGTCCAGTGTGATTTGCATAAGGACTAGAAAGGATGAGATGGTTCAGCAGGTAAAGCCTCATCTCACCTGGGATTCATTCCTCCAGGATGAGGGCAAAGAACCCTGACTTCCACATATACGCCTTGGTACCCCTTGCCATATGCACACTAAATAAATAAATTGGGTGGGGTTTGTTTGTTTGTTATAAGAAAAAAGGAAGACTAGTAAGATCCTAGTTGTAAACCCTGTTTTCCTGAATATACCCAGCATTGGGCAGTCCACTGTGTTGTTACAGCTTATGACACATTTTTCTGTTCCATGCTCTGGCTATTGACCTGATCTACCCACAATTGCAGCAGTTTCAGGGAGGCCTACCATCCCCTGCTATCACCAAGCAATAACTGTGGACATGGGCTGCTTTGCTTGTCTGACAGTCCTCTACCCAGAGGCAGGTTTAAAAAGCTACAGAGGTGTTTTTGTTTTCTACCTCCTTTCCAGTAGCATCTCAAGATGCAACAGGCTGTCCTCCCTACATGGCCAAAGAATAGTCCAGGGGACTTTTATTATTCATTCCCAGGAGGAGTACATCACTACTTAGCTCCTAACTACTACTAGTAATGCCCAGTGACCCAGGGAATTGCTTTCAATTCTTTCAAGTAGTAGCAACATGGATTGGGAGACTCAATGGGACCAAAAGAACACAGTGCTCAGAATTTATTGCTAGGACTTTAAATGATAAACTTCACTTGAAACACAGCCAAAATCTACATGCTAAATATAACACTCTCATGCCCCTCTCTGTCTCTGTCTGTCTCTCTCTCACACATGCACACACACACACACACACACACACACACACACACACACACACAAAATGTATACCAAAAATAAGTCACAAATTATTTTTAAGAACTACTTCATGACATTTATTTTTGGTGAGTTGAGCATTTGGGCTGTTGTGTATCATGTATGTGATGGCCAGAGGACAACTTGAAGGACTCCATTCTCTTATGTGTACAGTGTTCTGTCTACATTCCTGCACACCAGAAGAGGGCACCAGATGTCATTATATATGCTTGTGAACCACCTTATGGTTACTGGGAAGAGCAGCTAGTGCTCTTAACTAACCTCTGAGTTCCCTATAAAATGTTTTAAATACACTTGAAAAAAAAATAAATAAATAGCCAGGTGTTGGTGGTGCATGCCTTTAACCCCAGCACTCGGGAGGCAGAGGCAAGCACATCTCCTTGAGTTCTAGGCCAGCCTAGTCTACAGAGTGACTTCCAGTAGAATGCAATGCAGAGAAAAAGAGCAAAAAAAAAAAAAAGTAAATCTCAAGAAAGCAATAGAAGTTATTTAAAAGATGACCTATTGTTAATTATACATGTTATAAAATTTTATGTCAGCATGGCAGTACATGTTTGCAATCCTAGGACTCAGGAGGCTAAGGCAGGAGTTTGCCACAAGTTCAAGGTCATCCTGCTATAATACAGTGAGTTCAAGGACAACCTATCCTACAGAGTTCAAACCTTTTCTAACAAAGGAAGGAAGGAAGACATACAGACAAAGCAAAAATCTAAAACAAGTGGCTGGAGACATGGCTTAGTGGTTAAGAAGATCCCTGGGTTCAATTCCCAGCACTCACAAAACTATAATTGTAGTCCCATGGGATCAGATGCCCTCTTCTGACTTAGTACATGCAGATCAAATACCCATATACATAAAGTAGATAAGTAAGTCTTAAAAATCTAAAACAAGCTGGATGGTGGTGGTAGAGGCTCACCCCTTTAGTCCCAGCAGTTGGGAGGCAGAGCCTGGTGGATCTCTGTGAGTTTGAGACCAGCCTGTTCTACAGAACAATTTTGAGGACCAGCTCCAAAGCAATACAGAGAAACCCTGTCTTGAACAACCCCCCCCCCAAAAAAATCTACAACAATAAAAATGAGGTACAATCAGCAGATCTTAATATATCAGTGGTTGAGCATTTGCTGTGGGTTTCATCCTTAAAAAAACAGTGTCAATGAATTTGGCAGATGGGTAGAAATTACTCAGTTTCATCATCTGAATAATAGTGAAAAATAGACTGGAAAAAATAGCAGATTCCCGTAAGGACAGGGACAATAATTTTTAAAAACCTGGCCTTTGATAGCTATTCCCCTCAGAGACTTTAAATGTGAAAGAGGATGCAAGACTCAACGACTGTTCCATGAAATCATCGAATTTGGCAAAAGATGGTAGCATAAAGATTCAAGAAACTAAGCCAGGTGTGGGATTTTTATCCCAGCCTGGGAAGGCAGAAGCAGGTGGATCTCTGAGTTAAATTTGAGGATGTGAGGACGATCTGTCGCCCAGTTGGTCACCAGGGTTGATTCAGCTGATCTGGCTGGTTAGGTGGGTGTCCCCTTCCTCCCTCATCGCTCCATGTGTGTCCCTTTCCTAAATAGAGGAGGACCGGTCAAGGGTATACAGGTAGCTGGGCTCCCCTGCTAGAAACTGCAAACAAGCTCCGAGTTAAATTTAAGGCCAGCCTGGTCTACAAAAAAAAGCAGGGGGAAGTGGGCTGGGGTGGGCTGGGAGAGGATTGGGGAAAAACAAAACAAGAGACTGAACTGAAAATTCCAAATGTGAAAAATGCCCAATACCTCATAGCTAAGTTTTTACAAGTTAGCAGGAACTTTTACAAAAAGATAAAAATCTTGAAAGTGGTAGAAAGGGACTGAGGGCTGTCTATCCAGGAATGAATGACTGTTCCTGACAGAAACCTGAGGACAGGCAGTAGCAGGTGGCTAACAAGAAATAGGTGACATCAGTGATGGCAAAGCTATCCAGGAATAGAATAGACAGAAATTCAAGGACAAATAAGAGCATTTGTATCTAGTGCACAGACCCTTAAAGATAGCTAACAGAAAACCTCCCAAAAGGTGAGATGAGATGTAACAGAAGGGGGATTTGGAATTTCAGTAATGGGAAAACAGCAATAGGTAAAAAGGCATTAATACTATAGACTATATATACCCAATGAATTTTTAAGCCATATTTGATTAACAGAAGAAAGAGTATTATCTGATATGAGGCTTAAAATATGAACAAGAAATAAATCTAACACCTTTTATGCCTGAGTATTGGTGTGTGTGCAGGTGCATATGACACATTTGTGTTTACTGACAACAACCTTAGGTGCCATCCTTAGGAACACCACCCCCTGTTTTGAAACTAGGTCTCTCATTGTCCTGAATCTCCATTGGGGTAGACTGCATGTGTGGCCAGTCTGTGCATCCCTAGCACTGACATTACAAGCAGGCATTTTCCTATGGATTCTAGGGACCAAACACAGGTCTCCATGTACCTGCTTTACCCACTGAGCTGTCTCTACAGCCCTAGAACATTTTATTTTAAAGTGGGGTGAGGTGCTCAGAATATAACTCAGCAGTCATGTGTTTGCCTAGAATGTGCAAGTTGTGTGTTCTGCTGCAGAAAAATCAGGAGTTTATTCTACTGTTCTGTCTCTAATGCTGTTAGTACTGAGACGCTGTACAAAGCAGTGAATTTCAAAACATTTAAAAATTCTGCATCTGAAAGATACTCAAATAGGTCATCATGATTAAAAGAAAGAGGATCCAAGATATGAACTGTCAACTCTTTTTGTTTTTTCTTTTAAGATTGGTTTATTTTTTATTTCATAGATGTTTTTGTCTATATGCTTATGTACCATGTATATCTGGTGCCTGGGATCTCCTAGTACTAGAATCTCTATGCTACAACATGGGTGCTGGGAACCAAACCTAGGTCCTCTGCAAAAGAAGTTGGTGCTCTAAACCTTTGAGATTTCTTCAGCCCTTATTGCTTGATTTTTGAGACTAGATCTCACATAGGCCACTCTGGCCTCAAACTCACTAGGAAGCTACAGCTGACCTTGTGAACTCTGGCCGCTACTACTTCCCCACCAGTATTAGAATTATGGGCCGTGGTGATGCACACCTTTAATCCTAGCACTCGGGAGGCAAAGGCAGAGGGATCTCTGTGAGTTTGAGGCCAGCCTGGTCTATAGTACTAGTTCCAGGACAGGCTCCAAAACTACAGAGAAACCCTGTCTTCAAAAACAAAACAAAAAAAAAGAATTATAGGCATGTACTACTGTACTGGCTCATCTTTTCATATTTTGGTGGTGATGTTGGTTTTTTGAGACAGGCTTTCTCTGTAGCAGGACTTATATATATAATTAATCTCTTTATATTCGAGATGAGACTCAATTATATTGTTATGTTTGGCAATTGCCTTTTGGATTTTATGAGTTTGCATTTCTTTTTTGTGGTTCTGGATTTTGCACTAATCAGAAAATCTTTTCCACATTAGGGTTCCACATATTGTAGTACCATAGTGCTTCTAGGCAAGATTTATTGGCATCTGAAGTATGGAGAAGAAGGAGCTTTGCTAGCTTAGGCTGATGCCGTTATTTTCTGTGGGTCTCAGCCTTGTTGGAAATCTAGGTCACTGTTAGAACTGGAGCAGCCTAATCTCACAACCTCTGTAAGTGGCTCTCTACAGGGAAAGGAAGTAAGGCTGGGGCATTGGATGAGCTGGCTCTTGCCCCATCTCTCAGCAGCCTTTATTCCAGGGATAGACTATAGTAGAAGAGGTTTTTGTTCCCTTTGTTCTCAGGGAGTAGGTATTTGGGTGACAGAAGCTCTTTGTTGGTGTCAAGGGAAAGGAGACTTTAAGGGCTCTTCCCTTCCTTCCACCAATTATCAGCTCCTGGACAAGTCAGCATAGGACAAGTGCTCCTAGAACTGCTGTGATCACAGAGAGTTCATAGGGCTGTGGCCATCCTCAACAGCATCGCCCTGCAGGGTTCTTCAGAATGGAACACAAGTCAGAGCTCTCTCAACTGAGCCTTCTGTGTTAAAATGATTGCAAAGACAAACTTGTTTAAGATAATTACCATTGACTCTCTACTCTTTAGGAATAGCCAGGCAAGAAGAAGGAAAAGCTGCTGTAGGTGTAACAGGAAATGACATCACTACTCCACCAAACAAGGAGCTGCCACCCAGCCCAGAAAAGAAAGCAAAGGTAGGTGATTGAATGGCATAGTTATTCTTTCCAGTAATTTTTAAAAACAGAACCTTTTGCTGTATTTGCTTGAATCATGAATGCAGTGTCTTTTTTCTGAGCTGCCTCAACTTTTTTCAAATTTAGATATTCTTAGAGACTATATTTCCATTTGTTCATATGGCTTAACCCAAATGTCCAAATCTCCTGCCTTTGCCCTTTTGTGTAAATGTTCATTAGATACTTGTTTGTCTTCTGTACAAGACCCTAGGCCTTGTACTTCCGAGGCAAGCACTCTATACCACTGTACCCATGGCTTTTTCATACTAGGTCTTAATATGTCCACTTTCGTCAATGTATAAATGACCCACTTTTCCCTTACTAACAACACAAAGCAATTATAGACTTACTCTGAAATCTTTTCAGGAAAAGGAAATGAAGGTTTTTTTTTTTTTTTTAATTTTTTTTTAATCAGATCATAGCTTCAAAACTACTTTGTAAAAATATAGGCGCTTTGTTTAAGACATAGGTACGAAAAGCAGGGTGTGGTGCCTATCCCTATCATCTTAGCAGTTTGGAAGCCTGAGGCTAGAAGATCTTGAGGTATATGCCAGCCGTTGTACCATAGCAGAGATCCTATTAAAAAAAAAAATAAAAGGAGATCCAGCCAGTAATGACTTACCGTAACCAAAAGTTAATTGATAACAAAGCTATTATTAAATTGTTTACTAACCTTACTACTGGAATTTGTGGCATTGTGATTAAAGAAAACATCTCCAAAGTTCAGTGATAGAACATGTTCTTAGCATGTTTAAGACCTTGAGTTCAAGAATCAAGAAGAAAGTTTTAGTTTCTTTATCTCCATCTTATTATCACCTTATTGTTTACTGAGCTCAGAAGAAAGAAATGCTAATTTTCAGTTGCATCAATCCTCATTGCTTATAATTTTTCTTTGAATTGTGCAGTTTATACTTTATTTTAATTTGTTTTTATTCTTGTCTGTGTGTTTGATGTTCTTTAAAATTTTTTAAATAAAAATTAAACAACCATCAACCTAAAGCCTTTGGCCACCACTCAACTTGCCAAGACTTCAACATCGAAAGCCAAAACACAGCCCACTTCTCTCCCTAAGCAGCCAGCTCCCACCACTACTGGTGGGTTGAATAAAAAACCCATGAGCCTTGCTTCAGGCTCAGTGCCAGCTGCCCCACCCAAACGCCCTGCTGCTGCCACTGCTACTACCAGACCTTCTACCCTACCTGCAAGAGACGTGAAACCAAAGGTAAGTAGGTGTCCATATACTGTGCCAGGAAAAGATTCCCTCTCTGAGTTCAGGTCAATAGAGACCTTGGTGTAGGCTCTTGGTGCTACAGGTGATGAACTGGTGGAATTGAGAAAGTGTAGGGGAAGGGCAAGTACATGCTTTTTCCGAAGTTTGGGTGCCTATTGGTGAGAGCATGGGAACACTTTTTACTTTTGTCTGCCCTGGTCAGAATCAACTATCTACTTTTAGTCTTCTTCATCCTCCTCCTTCTCTTCTTTCTTCTCCTCCTTTTCTTCTGTGGTTTCTCTGTGTAGCCCTGGCTATTCTGGAACTTGCTCCATAGACCAAGCAGGCTTCAACTCAGAACTCAGATCTGCCTACCTCTGCCTCCAAGTGCAGGACCACCTGCAAGCTTACTCCTTTTTCATAATTCCTTACTCTTCACCTAATTAATGTACTTTGATCAGTTTCCTGTAGTTCACAGACTAATCATATAGTTTGGGGTGGGGAAGAATTCTTACATCCAATTTCATTATTTGCCTTTCTCTTTAACCATCCTACAGTATAAAGTTTTCCCAATTCTCAGCAGCATGCTGTCCTTTCTAGCAGAGCTCACCAAGGTCCAGGATCATGTGACAACTTGCTGCTGTAGGCCACTTGTAACTGGGCTCCTTTCGATGTCCATCCTTCCAGTACACATTTAGTGCTGCACTGCTTTCAGGATGTTTTTGGAGGAATGACTGCCTTCCTTAAGCTCTTGTTTTACCCTATTGGTATCTTTAAATTCATGGTGGGAAGTGATTCCCATGTGAACAGGGTACTATTATATTGTAACCCTAGGGACTAAATTGAAACACTGCCTAAGAAGCTGAGAAATGCTATCATCAATCTCAGAAGGCTTTCTTTATTTATTCCCTTGGCTCCTAAAGATCCATTATTGTTACAGAGGGTGGAAGGAAGGTGACTGGCATCCAGGACAGTAGGTCCTCACTAAGGCTTATTGAACAGTGCACCTAGCAAAGAAAAGGGGGCTGCAGGGCTGAGTAGCTGTGTAAGTGTACTATAGTAGTACTATATTAGTTTCTTTCTTTTTTTTTTTTTAAGACAAGGTTTCTCTGTGTAACTTTGGCTGTTCTGGAACTCACTCTGTAGAATAGGCTGTGAGATCCTTCTTGTTTTGTTTTGTGATCTGTCTCACTATGGGGGCAAGTCTGTTCTAGAACTCACTGTATAGTCTGTGGTAGCCTCAAACTCATAACAGTCTTCTTATATACACCTTCCAAGTGTGCTGATACCACAAGCATTAAACACCTTATTCAAGTTATCTGGAGTCCTTGTCTTGGAACCATGTATTTTCATGTCACTGCAGAGTCCATAGCATCTCCTGTTTTCTGGTTATGCTTATAAAATCCTACGGGGCCATCCCTGACCTGTAGCTCACACTTTCCCTTTGCCATTTCCAGCCAATTACAGATGCTAAGGTTCCTGAAAAGCGGACCTCGCCATCCAAGCCTGCATCGGCCCTCAGACCTGGACCTAAAACTACCCCAACTGTTTCAAAAGTCACATCTCCCTCAACTCTTGTTTCCACTGGGCCAAGCAGTAGAAGTCCTGCCACACCTCTGCCTAAGAGGCCCATCGGTGAGTATTACAGTCTTCCTTCCTATGGTAACGCGTTGGAAGGGAATAGATAGGGCTTTCCCATTGTGTCTGACTGTGGCACTGACAGCATAGTGACTCCTTCATGGAACAACCCTCACTCAGTGTTAGGCTCCCTGCACAGTAGCAGTCAGGCAGGCACTGGGTTTAACACGTTCTTATCTGCATGAGCTTAGCAGCCGTGTGTATTCTGAAAAATCTTGAGCAAAGGTGACTCTTGTGAATTCTCAGATGCATTAGTTACTTTATTGTTAGTGACTTCATAGATCCCAGCACCTTGTGTCTATGGGTCCAGCCAGCCTCATGATAAAACCAGTGTGTGGGAAGCCCTAGGGTCTGTCTCTATCATGAAAAAGAGAGACAGGCAACTTAATTTCATAGGCATATTTGTTAAGTCACTATTGGGACTGATGAAAGCAGGATATAGTTCTGGCCTTGTTTATTGTGAACACAGGCTTCATGTGACTATTTAATTTGGGTTTTTTTTTTTTTGTTTGTTTGGTTTCTGTTTTGCTTTGTTTATGTGAGACCGGGTTTCTCTGTGTAACCACTCTGGCTGTCATGGAACTCACTTTGTAGACCAGGCTGGCTTCGAATTCATAGAGATTCTCCTGCCTCTGTATCCCAAGTGCTGGGATTAAATGAATATGCCACCACCCCCTGGCTTAATTTTGTGCTGTATCCAAAAAACAAGCAGAGTCACTGGCTCAGAGCGGGCATTCTGGGGCTGTCAGATGAACAATTAATCTCAGCTGGTCATCTTGTTAAAAATATGACTTTGTTTGTGCAGCCACTAAAACTGAGGGAAAAGCCGCTGATGTCAAAAGGACGACTGCTAAGTCTGCACCAGGTAATATGACTGCCAGAGCCTGGTGAGCCCGCTTCACTTGCCCTACTGGAAGGCTCCCTCTTCCCCCATGAACTCCTGCTACTTTTCATTTCTTTGCAGCTGACTTGAGTCGCTCAAAGACCACCTCTTCCAGTTCTGTGAAGAGAAACACCACTGCCGCGGGGGCAGCACCCCCAGCAGGGATGACTTCTACTCGAGTCAAGCCCACATCTGCACCTTCCCGGCCTTCTGAGGCTCTTTCTATGGACAAGAAGCCCATCTCAGCTAAACCTAGTTCCTCTGCTCCCAGGCTGAGCCGCCTGGCCCCCACTGCTTCTGCCCCTGGTCTGAAGAGTGTTCGCTCCAAGATTGGGTCCACAGAGAATATCAAGCACCAGCCTGGAGGAGGCCGGGTGAGTGCAGGCACTGGGGATCTTAGCCTGCTGGCTTCTGCTTCTCCTGCCACACCCAGTCACCTAGGGGGCTGTTAGGACCTTGCATTCAGTGCCAGGCTGAGTGCTGTTCTTCCTTTCTCTTCCCATGTTCAGTGTGTTGGGATTCTTTGGTTTACATTTTTCTTTGGGCAGTAGAAAGGGTCTTCTATTTTACAAAATTTCTAGAAAGTGGATATGTTGGTCTATAATGTGAACCACAGAATCACTATGAGTTTGAAGCCAGCTTCCACAGGGTTATGGAGCATGGAGGGAGCTTCAGAACCTATGAGGGTAAGAGAACACTGAACATAGAACCCAGTTACAATTATTTCTTTATCCCATGATGTAGGAGGAATCTGTCTCAAAGAAAACTGGGATGCCCTCTGGTGTCCAAGAGAAGCTGTGCTTTGAAATAAACCATACACACCCTATTTTAATCCCAGTTTCCCCTCCATCTTCTCTTCCTGTCCTCCCTCCTTCTTCCCCCACCTCCTAATGGCTTCTCTTAGAGGGTAAGGCCTGCCCTAGGAAGTCAACTAAGTCTGTCTTATCACCCAGTTGAGGCAGGACCAACTCATACCACACACCCACACACAGCCCCACACACCCCTGCCCCGGGCTAAGCAAGGTAACTCACCATAGAGAATGGGCTCCACACTCTGGCTTTCCTAAACCACAGTGCTTCATATTGAGAAAATACTGAGGCTGGGTGTAGCAGCCGAACTTTAATTTTATCAGAGGGGGGCAGAGGCAGGCGGATCTTTGTGAGAGAAAAGCACTTGCCACCGTACCTGACTACATGAGTGTGATGGAGAGACAAAAGTGCCTCCAAGTTTTCTTCTGAATTCCACACATGTGCACAATGGTACATACACAATAAATAACTTTAAAAAAAGAATATTCTGGTTACACAATGACAAATTTATGCATTGAGTTTAGCAGCTGTTGGGAACCCAGAATGTGGAGGAATTGGTAGACAATTTCACTTGAGACTGTGGTGGTTAGAGTCAACAGTTACATCCTTTGCTAGCACTTGAACTATTCTGACAGGATCCAGAGTAGGACACTTAAATTTCTTTAACCCAAAGCTTAGAATTGAGTAGGGGTCCTGGAAATGGGACTCATTAAGAACCCAGGCTGAGTTACCAGAATCCACATTTGTGACTCATAATAAACTTTTGTATGTAACTTCAGTTCCAGTGAGCTCAGTGCCCTCTTCTGGTCTCTGTGGGTACCAGGCATGCATATGGTGTGTGCACGCAAAACACTCACACACATAACATTTAAAACAAAATTTGAATAGGAACAAGAATCATGGTTCATTTGGATGACATTGATGACAAACTGGGACAATTCTGGGATGAGGGCCTCAGGGTTACTTTTGGTGATAAACAGTGGTTGCCATGGACAACCAGCCCAGGGTCCCAACTGAGCCACAGATGACCTTTCTCCTAATCTTTGCTCTTCTTAGATTTTCATACTATAAAAGCTCAAGAGATTCTAGATAACTTGGGCTAGTGACTGGATTATCTGTTGCAGTGAACCTGATGTATGTACATCATGCTTGTTGTCACTGGTGACTATGACCATGTGCTTGGATAGCAGAGTATTGAAGTCAAGAGGACACTGTGATACAAGATGATATTCTCACAAGCATGCTCACAAAAAACAATTGGATCTTCTTAGCTTTGAACCTCTTCTCCATAAATGCATGATCTCATCTTTATTTCAGCTCTGGCCTGTGGTTCCTCCTCCTGTGCCTCTTGCTCAGGGATCTCTGAGGATCTAGTTTAGGAGTGTGTTGTCCTAGGGGCAAGTGTGACCCTGCTTCTTTCTGCCTAACATCCTGGCCTTGGTCTTTTGTGGGGGTCTTTTTGTTTTGTTTTTTGTTTGTTTGTTTTTGTTTTGTTTTTGGATTTTTTTTGTTGTTGTTTTTGTTTGGTTTCAGGGGTTTTTTTTTGTTTGTTTGTTTTTTGTTTTTTTTTTTTTTTGGTCCTTTTTTTTTTTTTTTTTTTTTTTTTTTTTTTTGGTCTTTTTTCTTCCCTCCCACCCTCTTCCTTCCTTGGCATTTCGGCTCTCATCTTTGTTTGAAACTTGCCCCCCCCCCCCCTTTATTTTCATCCAGGCCAAAGTAGAGAAAAAAACTGAGGCAGCTGCCACAGCTGGAAAACCCGAACCTAATGCAGTCACTAAAGCAGCTGGTTCCATTGCAAGTGCACAGAGATCGCCTGCTGGGAAAGTGAGTTTTATTTAGGTTTACCTCTTTGAGGTAAAATGGTAACCATTCTTCTAGCCTGAGTCATTTTCTATTGTATTCTACTTTGCTCCTGTTCTTGACTGGTTCCTGCTTCTTCCTGAGTTCCTTCCTCTAGTTAATGACTCAGCCATCACACAGTTTTTATATCAACCTTGAAAGCTAACCAAGTTTATACCCCATTTCGGGGATACTTACTCAACTTGATGAAGGGAACTTGCAAACTGTCAGTCACTTCCTTGGCATTTGAAACTCACTTATTATGCATACAAATCTGTCATACTCAAGTTCTTCCTCAGAAGACAACAGTGGCAATATCCAGATCCTTGTTGCCACTCTGTCTTCTGACCTCATAAAGCTGCTGCTGGCTCCCTGATCTTTTTTATTTTTATTTTTTCTGGAGATATACCTTTTAAACCCAAGGCTTTGGTATACTACTGCTGAGCTACATCATGATGCCCCCTTCCTTAGTTCATCTCTTAGCTGGTTATTAGGATTTTCATCCATGGTGGAAAAACACCCATGTAGGGATTGCAGTGTCTGCTGAAGGGCATTAGGAAACTAAAACCAGCTTTGTTGTGACTTTCACACACTGAAACATAGGTAGGTACCTCCTATAGCAGGCAGGTGGGTTGTCTGGGCTCTGGACCATAAGGACCAAGATATATAGTCTCACAACCCCAGGAACGGCTGTGATGGGCATGATGGGATGGTGAAAGCTGCATCGTGACTTCTGCTGGGTCATCACTAAAAAATCTGTAGTCCCTTGTTTAGGTACCTCACTGTAGTTTACTAACAGTGACCCACTGTTAAGGTCATGAAGGAAGTTAAGACATGAGAAGCAAAGGTCCCCTGGTTCTGAGGAAGGGGAGGGAGGGCCAAAGAAGGACCCTGTATGTCACTCAGTTCCAGGTGAGGGTGTTGTAGTGCAGCATGGTTGTGCCCTCCTAAATTGGACATCACTATACCACCATTTTGGTCTGTTCTGTTACACATCTAGAGGATTCAGATGATGGTAAAGACAGGTTTGCTGGCTATAATCCCAGGTGAGACAGGAGAACCAGGAGTTTGAGGCCTGATTGGGGTACATAACAAGTCCCAGGCATGCTTATTCATGTAGTCAAGACCCATTTCAAACAAACAAAACAAAGAATGAAAATGAAGTCCCTCCTTGCCTATCACATAGTTTGTTGAATGAAAGGTTTCTGACATGGCAGGAGTCCCACTGTTTCTTGAAAGCCTGAAATTGTTGGGTGAAGTGTGCCAGCTACTGAGTCTGTGGCCTGTGCTCCCCTGGTATCCAGTTCAGGATTCTGTGGCCATTTGCCTTTTTATATAAACAGTGTCTTCCTTCCTGTTGTTATCTGATCTGTGCTGTTGGCTGCCCAACAATTCTTAGAGCAGCTTTTGTTTCTGGGGCTGAATCTGGCTGCAAGTTCCAGGACCCAGATGGGATCTGGTCCAGAGCATCAATATCCTTGCTAGAAAAAGCTAGAGTCCTTGTATCCGTTCTTCAGAGAAGAATCTGGACAAGAAGTTGGGGTGATACTTGGTAGGCCTCAGGGGCCTGTTGAGTCTTAGAAACCACAACCCAGCCCCCATGAGCAGTGAGGGCAGCATTGTTCGGCCTCTGTTGTTGCTTTGTCTACTCACTCCCTCTCTTACTTTCATGTTCCTTTTCATGTGTTTTCCAACCCCTATTCTAACAGAAGTGTGGACAGAGGTTTAAGGTCACTCTTTGTTGGCATTGTGATCACATGTGTACCTGCTCTGTGTAAGTTCTAACTAGCCCTCTCCCTTTGTGTTTTTTGTTTTTGTTTTTTGTTTTCTCTCTCTCTGTTCTCTAACACTCCAGGTCCAGATAGTCTCCAAAAAAGTGAGCTACAGCCATATTCAATCCAAGTGTGGTTCCAAGGACAATATTAAGCATGTCCCTGGAGGTGGCAATGTAAGTATAAGATCTGGTCAGTTGGTGTTTGAGGCATAGCCTCTGTGGGAAACCCCGGCAGGATTACAGTGGTCTGGGTTGGGTATTTGCCAAGAAGCAGGCCTGCCAAGTGATGGGAGCTAGAAGCCTATATATATATATATATAGTGGGTGGTCTCATCTCACCCAAATGTGGGAGGCTTTGTGGTTTTCTCTATCTGAGCCAGAGGTCTCTGCTCTGAAGGCGGAAGTTCGCATTGCTTGAGATGTACAGACTTGACTGTGTGCCTGAGCATCCCTGAGAGAATTCTTTCCCCGGGGTACCCCCTGTGCTTAAATCTTTAACATTACAAAAACAGTATTAACCAGCATTTCACCCTACCACTCCTGCTTCTATCTGTATTCTTCCTTTGTGGGTTGTTTTTTTTTTTTTTTTTGCTCACGTCTTCACCTTTTAGTCCCTTTTCTTTCAGTCTGTTCATCTAAACATCTCCCTTGTTTTCACAGTGCTGTACATGTTAGCTCTTTGCATGTGTTGGGGGTGCTGGTGATTACAGCTCACAAGGAAGTTCTGGTCTGGGGAAACAGCTCAAGGGGTCATTGTCACTTAGTGGGTGTTTTCTACTTGTTCCTGTGATGGTTCCTGCACAGGTGGAAGTCTGCATTGCTGTACCAGGGGCACAGTACAGGGCCACCCCCATGGCACCTACGCTTGCCTCCCATTCAAGAGAGACTGACATCCTGAGCTGGGCTGTTGTTCTGCTTTCGTTCTTTTCTTTCTGCTCCCCTGCTTCCCCCATTCTGCCCAGGTCTGTAAACACCCCCTTGAGGTTTTATTTTGAAGAATGCAGCCAAGCGTGTTCCTTCCCCCAGTCAACCCCCTGGCTCAGTGGTTCTTAATGTCAGACTCCCCATGCTTTGCACTACGGTACAGTGTGAGGTGAGGTTGGCTACAGTGACTAAGACCTTGAAAGACATCATGTACTTTAGGAGTCAGCCTCTGCGACCACAGGAGGTACTGATGTAGCTTTTAATTTTGGGTTCTTAGCCTGGTAGACATGTGAGTGAACAGGAATTCTAAAGGGATTAATTTATTTCTGTGTGTGACAGGATTTAGTGTTTTGGTGTTTTGGCGTATTTATCTGTTAGAGTGTTTGCCCAGCATTCATGGGCCAGAAGTTCAATCCCCAGCATGGCATAAACCAGGTGTGGTGGCACATGCCTGTGAGTCTAGTACTCAGAAGATAGATACAGCAGAATCCTTCCTAACTTTGTGAACCTACAGTTTGCCCTCACCTTTCAACCTGAAAACACCATCAAAAAGCTTTTTAATATCCTCGTCTCAAGATAGCCTCCTGAAAAGTGCATTCACCCTATGCTCACCCCCCCCCCCAAAAAAAATTAAAATCCTGCCTAGGCACCACTGGAGGATCACAGCAGATTACACAGAATAGACTGATGCATATGCTACATAAATAGAACCATGAATAATTATTATTTAACACACCAAGGATTCTGCTGTATCCTCCTTCTACTACTAGAATCACAGGCACAGTGCTCCCCAAGTGTTCCCAAGCTGCACACCCAGAGTACGTTGAAAGATAAGGAAGTCATGTGCTCCGCTCTCCTGTTTCAGCTGCTTCTATGTGTAGCTGGTCCCAACATAAGATTTTATGGCAGTTTGGGTCCTCTGTCACCCTTATAATAGGGAAAGTAAGTGCTCTGATCTGTGGGCAGCTCGTTTCAATAGCATGTGTTGGTGTGGGGGATGTCACAGGCCAGCCATAGCCTTGAAAACTCACAGGCAGAACAGGGCAGAGGATCAGCCTATGATTGGTTGCATACCAAGGTGTTCCTTAAAGAGATAAGAGTTCAAATCCAGCCTGATCTAAATATGAGTTCTGTGATAGCCAGGACTACGTAGAAAGACACTGTCTTAAATAATAAATTAATAAAATCATCAAACCAAAAATCACAGAGATCCACCTGCCTCTGCCTCCCCAAGTGTGTACTACTGCCACCTGGCTCCTTTTTCTTCACACCCTGCTCCCCAAAGCAGGGCCTCCCTGTGCAGCCCTGGCTGTTCCGGAACTTCCTCTGTAGACCAGGCTGGCCTCAGACTCTGAGATCCACCTCCGTGTGTGTGCGTGCGTGCGTGCGTGCGTGCGTGCGTGTGTGTACATACATGTGTACTCAAGTCCTAGCACATGGATAGAGGTGAGAGGGCAGCCTTGGTTGAACCCTGCCTTGTTTGAGATGAGGTCTTTTGTCATTTATCTGCTCCTACCCCAGGCAGGCTGGGGAGTTCCCAGACATTTTCCTTCTCTCTGTGAATTTGCTGTTGCTGTTAATCTAGGTTTTATGTCATATCTGAAGATTTGAATTCAGGTCCTTACACTATATAGCTATCACTTGTACTACCCACAAAGCTATCTCCCTAATCCCATCCTGTCTATGGAATGTTTATTTTCCTGTCTGCTGCCTGTGCTCTTATTTACTTTTCCTTTGTTCTTCAGTTTTCTTTAAGTTGATTTAAGTTTACATTTTTCTTCCACATTTTGGCATGATGCTCCATCAGCCGTCAGTCATATTTGTGGTATCAGAAGAAATTATCATCATGAGACTGCCAGCAACCATTTAGTTTTGGGCTGGAATATGCCTTTTATTCAGAATTTTGCCTCACTGGCTTTTCTTTCATTGAGGTATAGTTAGGAGGTAAAGGGAGGCCTTGAGTGTAACTTCAAATTTGGAAAGAACCTAGTCTCAGACTGACAGAGTGGTTTGTTTCTGTTAATTTACCACAGGTGATCTCGGGGATAGATAGGCATCCTTGCTTCAGTATACATTGGTGGGCTAGTTTCAGTAACAGCCAGCTTTTTTAGCTGACGACAGTACCCTGAAGCAGGAAGATTGCCTTAGATTTAGATTGGCAGGTGTTCAAGGCTATCTATGTTAGTATGAGGTCTATCTTTCAAAGGTAAACAAAACATGAATGATCTGGAATTCATGGAGCTCCAGCTACCTCCTTGAGTGCTGGGATTAGAGAAGTTTGCCTGCACAATCTGCATGGGGAGCATGATCTTGTCAGGCACTTCATTCTGTTGATTATTTTCTAAACAGACAAAGTATCTTATCTGTAAATGAAAGTCTATTAAAGCCTGAAGGAAGCAAGAAAGCTAATTGTGTATGGTGAGAGCAGCCTCTAGGGACACATGGGACTGTTCTGGCAGCACTCTGACTGCTAGAAAAGAACAAGTATCCTAGGAAGGTACATATCTTCCATGGCTAAGAAGCACATTTAAAAATTAGTCTGAAAAATAATCATAGCTCCTGTGTATGGTACTGTAATCCTAGCATTCTGAAGGCTGAAGGCTGCATCAGCAAAGTTGAGTATGTGTCAAAACAACAAAATATGTGTTGCTAGGCGAGGGAGGATACTGCTGTCCTGTGACGCTACTTTTTTTTTTTTAAACATGTACCAGGTATGGCTGGAGAGAGAGTGTGTGTTCAGTGGTTATTTGATTCTCTTTACGTACATGCGAACTCTCACCTATATACAACTCTAGTTTTAGGAGCTCTAACACCTCCTTTCTGGCCTCAGTGGGCACCAGATATGTAAATGATGCACAGATATAACATGCAGGCAGAATACTCAAACACAAAAGTAAAAGTTCGTCTTTCTAACATGAAATGTAAAAATAATTAAATTGATAACTTTACTCTACATTTTAAAGGTAATTCTTTTGCAGAAATGGGAAATAACCCAAGTGCTGAGTTGATGAGTTAGGTGTATGCAGCAGCTGTGCAGATCATTTTTGTGGCCCTTTTGTGCGTTTTTGTTTTCCTGGGAGACTGACTATTCATGAAGCCTATAGGAGTCCAAAGCTACACACATGGCCATGCACTGATCTGGGGGATGTGCATTGAAAACACTGGAAGGATACGCAGTAATTATTAGTCTAGGTTTCCATGGACAAGGAGTTGCTCGGTAGATAAGGCTTTTAGATCAACCCTGATGGGCATTGTAGGAGAGCCTTAATGTTAGTGTTTGTACCCTACAAAGAGGCACAGTTCTGGAGGGTAGAAAGGAAGACTTGGGGCAGGGGAATGGAGTCAGAGGTAAAGACAAAGGCTATAGTAGATCACTGGCTCTTGTAAGTATTTTAGGATGTGGCCTTGACCTTGACCAGACTTGAAATGAGGATAACCAAGGGAGCTCATGTACGTGGGCTGGCCTCATCGATGATCTGTGTCTTCTCTCTAAGGATATTTGCTTTCTGTTCTTCTGTCTAGGTTCAGATTCAAAACAAGAAAGTGGACATCTCCAAGGTCTCCTCCAAGTGTGGGTCCAAAGCTAATATCAAGCACAAGCCTGGTGAGTGGCTCTGCCTGTGGTGCTGAGACTCCTTGGGGTAGGTGGGCCTGTTTCATGACATCAGAACTTGAGCCAGAGCCAGGCAGTGGTGACACACACCTTTAATGCCAGCATTCAGGAGGCAGAGACAGGCGGATCTCTGTGAGTTTAAGGCCAGCCTGATCTACAGAGTGAGTTCCAGGAATGTCTCCAGAGCTACACAGAGAAACTCTGTCTCAAAACAAACAAAAACAAAAACAAAAACAAAAAAAAAAAAAAAAAGGAAAGAAAGAAAAGAAAAGAAAAAACGAAAGAACAAAATCTCTGAGTTATCTTCCACCTAGGGTGCCTGATGGAAACAGCACTGCTTTCCAACCCTGTCAGAGATGGTGGCTGGGTATTGCCCTTTTGTTGGAGGAGGAACAGTTTGTTGACCATTTTCACAGCTGTTCCCTTGGTGATATTTACATCCTGTGCCTGGTAGTCTTGTATGCTGTGTGCCTGGCACTGTTGACCTGGGCCAGCCTCCCAGGTTAGCATGCTGGGAGCTATTGTTGAAGGAGTGGAATGATGTTCAGACTTGTTGCAGGTCCTTTAACAAATGAAGCCCCAAGCAGAGACTCCTAGTTGTCCAGCCTTGACATCAGAAAAGGGGCTTTTGGAATGCTGAGGATCTAGTAGCTGTCCCAGTGGCATTTCCCTCTGGCACCATCACTGACAGTCCTACGGAGGCCTTGTGCTCTGTTTCTGAACACAGCTGACAAGGGTCTGTGAGGTCTGGTGCCAGACCTGATGTCTCCTGAGATCAGCTCCTGGGACAGTTAAAATTGAAGGCACAGAAAATTCCTCCCCTCAGTAGGCTCCAGGCTAGTTTGTTTGTTTTCCTTGGTTTTGTTGTGATTTTGAACTTTTAACAGTGCTCCCACTTGTCCTTCCAAGTACTGGGATTGGGATACCCAATTTAGATTGTATTCTTCGGTGGAAGACTAAACACTGTGGTCCTTATTTATCTGGGAAATCCATTCATGACGTTGCTCTTGCCCTAATGTCACGAAGGGAATTGAGGCCTGGTGTTGCCAGGGCCAGCTCGGCAGTGGGGAGGAAACCTGGTAGTTTGTCGGGAACTTGAGTGGGTGTAGGCTGAGTGCAGGTGGAAAGGAATAGGAGGTCATGCCTGCAGTGTGCACTTTCCCCTTGAACCCTAGTGTGGCCGCGTGCTCTCCACGTTGCCCTTGTGTGCACGTAGCCTTCCCTTCTACCCCAGCCAGAGGTCTCTGGCCCTGTCAGCCCTTTCTCAGCTCCTACTTCCAGATTTGCTCTGTTCCTTCTTTTCTCTCTGGCTCAAGCAATCAATGTCCATGTCCTCTCCCTGTCATTCACTAAGCATCAACGTGAGCAACTGAACAGTCAAGCCCCTGGCTGATGGAACACTTAGGAGAATTGTGGGACCTGGAGAATCAGAAGTCCTTTCAGGCCTCACATCAGTGCTTTGAGAACAGCCTTTCCTCCAAGGGGAGGGAAGTATTGCCATTGCCTCTTTTGTTCTAAGAACCACCCAGGAATTGATTGGGTCATTTTCCTTGTTCTAGAAGTGATAGGCCAGGCTCCTGACTGCCACCGGTGTATTCTGAAACCCTCAGTGACCACTGCCTTTGCTGTTCCAGGTGGAGGAGATGTCAAGATTGAAAGTCAGAAGTTAAACTTCAAGGAGAAGGCCCAGGCCAAAGTGGGATCCCTTGATAATGTTGGCCACCTACCTGCAGGAGGCGCCGTGAAGGTAGTGAGTGGGTCACCAGTGTGCATCTAGAGTGGTGTGTGCAGTTGGAATGGACTTAGTAGGACTGTCACCGCCCCTCAGTTTCTTCAGAAGTTACATGTCCACTCACACCATTTCTGTCTCCATTACCACCATTAGTCCAGAGTGAGGCAGAGGAGGCAAAGAGCCCCAGCCACCTCTCAGCTGGTGGCAGTGTCTGCTCCTGAGAGCTATCGTCTTTATTGGATACATCCCAGCCATTTTCTGATGGAATGTGGGTTGGGGCCTAGGTGAGACGGTAAGCTGGCGTTCTGCACATAGTTCCCTGACTGTCATTTAAACTGCCAGGCACGGGGTACTGCCGCTTGCCTACCCTGCGCCAGTCTCTGGGAGAGCATAAGAACAGAGACAGACTTGCATATCTTGACATTGGCTGGGCCTCTCCTCTTTCCTCACCCCTCTTTCCACAGTACTGTGAGACCTTTTGTGTGCCAAGACTCCATCTATCCCTCATTCCGTGTCTGGGCAGGTGGGGAGACCCATGCAGGTCAAAGCTGCTGATGCTCAGGGGAAGTGGGCAAGGGCAGGGAGCATGGTCTGCGTGCTGGGCATTGTGCAGCTGTCCTTTCCTCCTAGCCCTGACTCTTCTTCGGATAACGGTTTGTCTGTGTGGGACGTTACAGATTTGGAGTCTGGTTGGTTCATGGCCACGGCGGGAAGTGAACGCACCCTGAGATTCACACCCAGGCTTTTCTGTTCTAAGTTTTGTGTTACTTTCCTTTCTCCACTTTTCTCCTTTTTCTGTTCTTTGTATCCACTATCGCCTGCTGGGCTTTCACTAAGAGCTCCCACTGTTTTCTGCTTGACCCCTGCTGGGCATCCTCCTATTGGCCTCTATAAGCCCCTGAAATAATGTTCCTGGCTATAGTCTTTGGATGCCTTCTTCCTGTTTCCTCTGTGTTGATGTGCTCTGAATGGCACCCAGCATAAAAGATGCTGTATGGTGAGGAGACCGCACCACACAGATGAGCCTGCAGGGTGGGACCTACTTCGTTACCAAAGGCCCTCTCAGCACTGGCTGTGGGGCACCCCTATTTCCCAGCTAGGCTTAGTGCACTGCTGTGTGCTCTTCCGAGTTTGTTGTTGTCCTAGCGGTGTTTTTTGTATCGGCCTTGATGAGATTCACAGAGTTCCATAATGAGACTCCCAAGAGTGTCATTATCCCAGCAACTCCAATCTTGAGAGTCAGTGCGAGGGAGGGGGTAAACACCTGGTGAAGAGCCAGTGGCTGCTGGGGTGTGGGCTGGGAAGACTGTGTATGAAACCACCACATCATGCATCCCACTCCCTCCCCGACTGACCCTTCACTGTCTCCCCCACTGTTTCATTGTAGACTGAGGGCGGTGGCAGTGAGGCCCCTCCGTGTCCGGTCCTCCCTGCTGGGGAGGAGCCGGCCATCCCCGAGGCTGCGCCTGATGCTGGCGCTCCTACTTCAGCCAGTGGCCTCAGTGGCCACAACACCCTGTCGGGGGGTGGTGACCAAAGGGAGCCCCAGACCTTGGACAGCCAGATCCAGGAGACAAGTAAGTGGCTGGGCTTGGCCTAAGGGCCAGCCAGGGGCCCTGTCACTGGCTGAAAATTGAAACTCCTTTGTTTTATGACTGGAGTGTGGCCTAAATTTTAACAAAGTAACCTTTTATCTTCCAGGCATCTAATGATGACATTCTGGTCTCGTCTTCCATCTCCCCTATGTTCCCTCTCTTGTCTCCCCCTCCGTGTTGCCCTCTCCCATCCCTCCTCACGTGTCACTGCAGATTGAGACCTACAAGCTGACGTTCCGGGCTAATGCCAGGGCCCGCACCGACCATGGGGCCGACATTGTCTCCCGGCCTCCCCACTTCCCTGGCCACCCAAGCTTGGGGTCCCGGGCCCTGGGCTCCCTTTCCCGGGCTGTCTACTAGACTTGTAAGCTCTTGGGTGCTGAGCTGCCCTGTAGGCCTCTCTCCCTCCTGCCTAGCTTGCTCAGGCGGCGGCAGCCCCCACTGCCTTCACCTCCTTCACCCCTTCTGGGCCCTGCTCCATCTTCACTGACTTACCACTCACTGCACCCCACTGCTGTATGGGCAAAGTTGGGAGGGGATGGGAGTCTAATGGCATCTCTCTGGGATCTATGGGCGGGGTGCTGGATTCCAGTCTCTGATGTTTGGGTTTTTTGGACCAAACCCAAAAGAAACTGACAAACCTTCCCTCTCTTTCCTGGTTCGACTTGGAGGGGGACAAGTAGAGGTGACTCCAGGTGGTAACCAGCACTGATGGAATCCCCTGGAACCTAAACCACTGCCTTCTCCTTGACTTCCACAGTGGAAGCTGCCCTGCAAGTGGCACTAGGCCCTTTTGCCTCGAGTTAGTCAGGGTCAGTTGCCCCTTGTCCCGCTGCGCATCATACCTGGATAGCTGCTGTCTCACTCTCTTTCTCTTGTTCTTATTTCCCAGTAACCTATGAACTGGTGGTGTAGTTTGCTGCTTGAAGCCACGTCTAAATGAGAGTTCTCAGTAGGTGGTGAAGGGAGCAGGGGAGGAGGTTCTGAGTCTCCTCTGAGGAGGCTGTCAGGCATTGGGGGCTGCCCGTACTCTGGGCAGCTTGGGACCCTGTGGGAAGCAGGGCTCCTGCCTAGAGAGCAGATGGACAGCTAGAGCCGGCCAGTGTGACTGGCTGTGCTGGCATTGTGTGTATGCTGCTTTTTCCCCCTAACCAAGAGGCTGGTTTTTAGCGTTTGTCTCTTTCCCTGGGATCCAGTGGTCATGGTGTGATACAAAACCAGGGCTGGAGAAACAGAAATGAAGGTCAAAATCCCTGACCTGCACCTGCAGGCCAAGGCACCTAAACCCTCATGTCTGGGGGAGCCTGAGATGTCCAGAATGCATGTGAACAGTGGGAATCAGGTGTGGAAACTGAAAACTAGAATGCATGAGACTGAGGCCACCCCACTTTCCTTGTGGTGTGACTGACTGGAGAGGAGCAGGAGAGGCCAGGCCAGTCATGGTGGCACAGCCATCCCAGTGTCATCTATTTATGGGTCGGTGGAATGGCTGCAATGCTGAGAAAATCCTGGGAATTTTATCAACACAAGATTCTTATTGCACTTGTATTTTTTTGTATTAAAGTTTGCATGGTTTCTAATAAAGGATTCAAACCTAAGTTTGTAGTGAAATGGCCTAGGAGGGGCTCTCCTGGTGAGGCATTTTCTGCTGTGCAGATTTGCCTGTCAGGAGGCTGGCCCAGATCTCACCCCCTTGACCCTCCTCCTGGCACAACCTCCATTTCTGCTCTGGGTACAGCTTAAGCAGATAGATAGGTCTGTACTCTCTCTCTCTGCCCAAGGAAGTCATCCCTGGGTCCATTTTTGAGGCAGCAGTTTCTTTTCAGATATCGTTACACCCTAGCTCTCCAAACTCACGCACAAGGAATTGCAGGGGCCTGTGGGAAAAGTACCGCTTGAACCAGGGAGTGGCTTTCTTTGCGGGCTGTCTGTAGAAAGCTGCATGGAGCCTTCAGTGTCAGTATTTTTTCAGCAAGAAGAGGCGAGATGGAACTAGGGAGAAGGAAGCAGTAGGGCCTGGGTGCTGATGGTGTAGGGCATAAAGGTACTTGTTAACCTCCTTGATGCTTATCCTGGAGCCTTGATGCTGAAATTAACAAGAGTCCATTGGCCAAAGGATTAGAGAAAGGAAGGTGGCCTAAGCTCTCCAGGTAGACTATAATAAGAGGTCCAGCTCCCTGGGATGGTCCCACAAGTCAACCTAAGAAGGCTGATGTGGCTGATTGGAACCATAGGCCACGTGATGTGTATACTTTGCAACGCTTGGGGGTGAGATCTTTCTGTACTTTCAGTTTGCTCATGGCTTAGCCATTTTACCTGTGTCGATTGTAATTGTACTGATTTAAACAATAAAGCTGCCTGACATCCCATCACACAGGCTGTGTTCTTGTCATGCTAGTCCCTATACCTACGTATTTATCCCTTTGTGCCCTCATGGCCGGGTGGAGCCTGAGATGTCCAGAATGCATGTGAACAGTGGGGAATCAGGTGTGGAAACTGAGAACTAGAATGCATGAGACTGAGGCCCCGCCCTTATCTGTGAGACACGGGCGTGGCCACCGACAAATGCCCAGCATTCCCTGCAGGACCAATACACAAACCAAGGCTGCCTAGGGCTCTCTCCTGCGGGCACCTGGTGCCCGCAACTGTGTCAGTGCTGAGCCTGGCCAAGCAGGTGAAATGTGCTGACAGCTCTGGTGGCTCACTCTTGAAGGGTGGAGGTTAAGCCCCTTCCTCCCTTAGGACTTGGGCCACACCAGCTCTGTATCCCTAGCAGTAAGCATTTATCTGTTCCCCCTGATTTGGGGCTAAGAGCCCAGAATCCTGAGAGGAGCCCTTGGGATGACAACAGCATTCACAAGGGATAAATATAACTTTATTTTAAATAAACATTTGCACTCTGTACATAGCCCCAGCGGAAGAGGGGCTCAGTCATCAGCTGTCTTGCGTACATCAAAACTACCACAAGGTCCCCGCAGCAGCTCTGCCAACAGTGCAAGCAGCTGCCCGTGTTCCTGCTGCACACTTAGTGGAAGTGCAGCTAGCTCACTTCGCAGGCTCCGCTCCACCATTCTGCCTAGGGCTCGCCGCAGCTCCCTTAGCAACCGAACAGTTCGTGAGTCACCTTCTAGCCGCAGAAGGTCACTGTCACTCAGAGAGATGGTGGCTCGGCGCCCATCATCTGGAGAAGGGCAAAGACAGGGAGTCTATGTTGGCCATGTCTCTCGAGTCCATGAGGGCCCTGGGGAGTGGTGGAGGGGAGAGGTACCCACCACGTATGTGGACATCCCCATCGGTCAGGAGCAGCACAGCTAGTGGGTGCACCTGGGAGGAATCTCGAACAAAGACGCTACCATTGGACTTGACAGCCATGAAGTATGTCAGCCATCGGCTCCGTAAGCGGGTAGCCTCCCTAGGGAACGAAGTGCTTTGTAATGTGAAGCTACAGCTCTGGCCACTCTCTGAGGCCCTCCCTCTCTAGTCCTGCCTGCCACCCACCTGTTAATGGTTGACTTGTGCAGCAAGATGTTGCCAGATTTGGTCCTGTAAGTGACACTGTTGGGCTTGAACTTCCCCTGCCGAGTCACCTTACCTTGCCTCACCTAAAGGGACAGAGGAAACGTGAGCAAGGAGCTAGGGGTGGAGAGGTGGGGACCTGAACAGCCCCCTATCCTAGAGGAGGCACCTGTATGAGGTTGGGGTAGAGGCCGGCCATTAGCACACCCTTCACCAGCTCTTCTTCCTCGCTGTACTCATTGCACTGAGCAGAGGGCAGTGTGCAGTCAGAGGGCTTTCCCACCAGGAAAGCCTCGTAAATATTCTCTGAGAACTGCTTGATGAGCCCTGGGGAGGCAAGCAAAGTACAGTGTGAACAGAGGCACTGCCTCAAGCAAGGCTAGGGATGGGGGAGCTCTGCGGGTGGGAGGTGCTCAGGAATGGCCCTCTTGGGGGCCGGGCTGACCGTGGATGAAGCGCAAGCTGGGGGCGTACAGAAGGTTTTCTTCCAGGTAGTTTTCCCGGGAGGTACGGTCCTGCCAACGCAGCACCTCCTCCCAGCCAGCCACAGCACGCACGAAGGCCAAATGGTCACTGCCACTGTCATGGCTCAGCAATGCTTTCACCTGGGAGAGAATGTACGGGGTTCAGGAGAAAGACCAGAGTCCGGCTCAGGACAACGGGTGAGGTATGAATAAACAAAACAGTAAGAGGGCTATAGGAAACACTGGCTCTAACCTTGTCCACCTCCGCCCGGTTCTGCAAACTGCTGCTGAAAGGGTCCCGGGTAAGGCAGGAAACAACTACCAGCAGTGGGTGCAGGCAACGGAAGATGGCAGCCAACACTATGGCCTTGGCCAGTCGGGGGTCGGTAGAGATGTGGGCTAGGCGCTGCCCCAGGGTGGTCAGGTATTCCCGCTGGTCCAGCACCCCTGCAACAGCTCAGCTGTCAGTCCCACCCATGAGCTACTACTTGACACCCCAACCACTCCTAGCCTCCATTTACCGATCTCCTGGAGCAGTATCACAGCCTCGTCCACTGCCTTGATATTGGGACTGTCCACAGCCTTGGAGAGGAACTCCACTGCCTATAGCAACAAGAACCACACCCCATGAGCCTGTGACCCACTTGACCTGTCCAGGAGCAAGCCAGCCCTGCCTCTGCCGTACCGTCTTCTCAGGCATGTGGATTTTGGCTTGCAGCACCAGGTTCTCGAGAGGTGTGCGCAGGATCTCTGGCACTTGGAAAGGAACCATTTTCTCCAGCCGGCTCCTCGGGAACAAGTGGTAGGCAAAACCTGACTGGCAGCGGCCTGCCCTGCCCCGGCGCTGAATCACATTTGCTCTAGACACCCACACGGTCTCCAGGCAGGACACCTGGGGGAAGGCAGGAAACCTACACATGCTACAGGCCTTACCTACCCACTTCTCCAGTCACCCTCATCACTCAACAGGGACATTTCCCAAAAGTACGGTCTTTACTCAAAAAAAGATGTCTACAGCAGATAGGGACAGGGGATAACCTCAGAACGAACAGGAGTCCTCCCCCAAAGGGTGGGCTGGGTCCAAGAGAGAGGCACCACCTTGGTCTTGAGGTCATAGCGTTCCTCCTTGTGCAGGCCGCTGTCTACAACATGCACAATGTCGTTAACTGTGATGGAGGTTTCGGCAATGTTGGTGGCCAATACGATCTTCCTCACCCCAAGTGGAGGCTGCTGGAATATGGCCTTCTGATCCATCATGGGGATATTGGAGTGCACTGGTGGGTAGCAAGATGCAAAAGGGCTACAAGCACTGTTCCAGCCAGAGAGTCTCAGACTGAAGGCAGGACAAGAGTTCGGATCCCCCACCCATCCCTGGCCCCGATAAAGTGGAAGCCATTTGATAAAACACACCCTCAAGGAGAAATGGTCAAACTCAGAAACCTTGAGTACAGGCTGGGGCGCTCCCTAGCACAGAGGCAGGCCTCATCCCTGAGCATACCCAGACTCTCACCTGGTAGAATGAGGTACTTGCTCTCATGCATGCCCAGGGCCTCCTGGAGACGTTGCTGCACTCCTTTGATTTCTTGCCAACCAGGCAGAAAGCACAGTATCCCACCTGTAAAGGGGCCCTACAGCCATGAGCTGGTTGGTTCAGCTAGTAGGGAAAGGGAGTAGCTGAGAAGTGGGAGAAGCACCCACCTGGTTCCCCACGAGCATCGATGTGCAGAACCAAGTCAGTCACAAGGTCCAAATCAAGTGCACATTCATCTTCAGACTGGGGTGGGGGAAGAACGGCCAGTCACAGTCATTGGGTGGGGTCCATACACAGGACACAACAGGGCAGAGTGAGGGTGAGCTACTTGGTGTGTCAACTCCAGCCCTCGCATACTTGCCACACACGGGCATGACTATTCCCTATTTTTTATCAAGGAGACGGGCTTGGGAAAATAATATACTCTATTATGAAGACAGGGAGGAGGGAATCCAAAGGAAAGCCCGGGGACCATGGCGTGTATATAGGGGTGTATCCCTCACCTCATGGTGCCGATGCCGGTGTGGGTACTGGTGTTTGCCTAGCTTGGCCAGGATGTCCTCCAGGTAGTGTTCCTTGACGGGATACATGAAGCCAGGCACCTTGATGACAGGGCAGCCCCCGAAGTATCGGGAGAAGCGCTCATTATCTCCTGTAGCACTCATGAGCACCAGCCGCAGGGCTGGGTTGAGCCGCTGCAGGCCCTTGAGCAGAATCAGCAGGAAGTCTGTGTTCACATCCCGCTCGTGGACCTCATCCACAATGACATGGCTCACACCCTCCAGGCTGGGGTTGCTCTGCAGCTTCCGCAGCAGGATACCCACAGTGCAAAAGAGCAGCGCCCCACCTCGGGCTGGGGGCTTGCTTTCCAAGCGCACCTGGAAGCCCACATTCCGGCGCAAGGAGGGGCCCAGTTCATGGCTGACCCGTTGTGCCACAGACACAGCTGAGATGCGGCGAGGTTGTGTGATGATCACATTGCAGCGGGCACCTCGGCCCTCAGTCACATAGCGCTCCAACAGCAGCTGAGGGATACGTGTGGTCTTCCCACAGCCTGTGTCCCCAGAGATGACCACCACTGGGTGCTGTTCAATGGCACTGAGGATAGTGTCCCGATGAGGGTCCACAGGGAGCTGTGGGGCCTCCTGCCAGATGGGCCCTCGCCTCCGCCACAGCTCTAGCAGGCTCTGGCTCAGGCGTACCTCCTCTGCTTCTGACAGGGGCATGTATGGCTTGCCTGTGATAGGGTCACTCAAGGGCCCTGAGTCCTTGCCTAAGGGCAAGATGTCATCACTCTGCAGCCGGAGTTCTGGGGAAATCCATGAACTGTCCACCGGGTACTAGAGGACGAGGAAGCAAGCAAAATGACAGAAGTGCCTGTCTTCACTCCATGCAGTCAGCCCCTCCAAAGGATTCACCAGGGTCAGATGTTTAGGACCCAACCCACAGAGCAGAGAACTTGAGCTCTGACTGCCCTGATACCCTCATAGGCATGATGACTAAGGGGACTTAGGGCCGGGGGGGCTCCGAGGCTCCCTGCTCAGTGGGAAAAAACAGGTTTTCTATGCCTGTTGCAGGCCGAAAAGAAGCAGCCTTCAGTCTGGAGAGGGAGACAGTGGAATGGAAGGCAGGGCTCTTACATGACTCAGGAAGGCCTCTATCTTGCGAAGGATGGGCTCGGGCACCTGGATGGTACATGGCCGGCGCTGGGTCTCACCCAACTCACGCAAGGAGGCCAGGTTGTACATAGCATGGGTAAGCGGCTCATTGTTCCTGTCCACCAAGCCCAGGCTCTGCAGGAAGATAGGTACGGCTCAAGTCTGTTCTTACAATCCCAGCACTCAGGAGGTGGAGGTAAGAGGCTTGCCAAATTCCAGACGAATCTGGGCTACACAGTATAACTATAATAGTAAATTTAAAACCATTTCTTCCTAAAGAACTGTGATAGCAGAGTAGAACCCTACCACTTGCCCAGTATGGTGGCCCAAGAACATTCCTCTGGTGCACTCACAGCCTTTCAATATCCCAGAAGACTGATCTCATTTCTACAAACTCCCAACACACCTGAGACCAATGAGGCATGCCCCTGAAGACCCTACCCCACAGGCTCTCCCTGTGCAACCTCACGATCGCCTCCCTACCCAAATCCTGCTAGCAGGTGCTGCTGCTAACTGTTCTGGCCACTGCCATCTGTGACCCCATTGTAAAAAGAAGCACATGTGTCCCGTAAACATGATAAACATGGAGTGTCCTGTCAGTGTGTGAACGTAATTAACTAGGCCCTTTAGAGTAAAATGTTTGCTAAGGTCACCTCATGACCTTAGGCAAATGTATGCCTGCCATGTTCTTAGCTTTGTGTGTACACCATGTGGAGAGCTCACTAGCTCCCTCTCCAAATTCAGCCCAAGTTTTCCCTCCCTAAGAACACCGACCCCACTATAGCTTCGTCTAGCTTTGCAATAACTAAAGAAGCAGTGCTCAGGTCACAAGAGGCACCAATGCTAACACTGGGCTGACTGCGTGAATCAGCTTCCCAAACTGCAGCTCCTTCCCAGGCTACCTCTCCCATGCCAAGAGTGTGGGGCTTGTGCATACGGAGTGAAATTGCAGACTCCTCCACATCCTGCACTGAGCCTCAGGTCTTTGCCCTGCTGAGCTCATACACAACCTCCTATTTCACCAGCTGCGTGCAATACTTTTTCTCCTTATTTGTTTTGTTTGTTTGTTTGCTTGCTTGCTTGAATACAGCCTTGCTATGTAGCCCAGGCCAGATTTGATCTCATGACATTCTATCTGCCTGGCCTCCCAAGTACTAGGATAATGGGATGCAGTGCCACCAACTCATGGACTCCTCATGTTCTCCAAGTTAACAGGTGTTCCCTTCACCATCAAAGGGATCTAAGACATGGTTCCCCAAAACCAGATTCATAAGGTACACCAAAGCACCAGATCTGCCACAGAACAGCTCAGTGGGAGGGTGGCCACCAAACCTGAGTAACGCCCTATAGTCAACCCAGAACCTTGGGAAGAAGGCAGGAGAAGAAACTTGCCAGGCTTACTGACCCGCACTGATAATCCTACCATTTGGGACAAGACTGAGTTGGAAGCCAACCTGAGCTGCAAAGCAGGTACCAGACCAGGCTGAGTGAGGCCCTGTCTCAAATGCACAGGGGTTGGCAGTCAGGCTGGGGTAGTAGTTGATTAGCTGCTCAGTTGCCTAACATACATGAAGCTCTGGGTTTGGTCCCTAGCACTGCATGGTGGCACATGCAAGTAGGAGATGGATTCAGAAAGTCCTCAAAGTCATGGTTACCCTCAGCAGTGTAATGAGGACCAGGACAGCCTGGGATACACCAGACCCTGTCTCAGATTTAAAAAACAGGAGAGGAAGGTGTGCTTGCCACCAAGTCACATGACCTGAGTTTGATTGCCAGGGATCAGTACAGTAAGAGAAGAGAACAGACTCCAACATACCCTCTCCTGAGCTCCACATGTACACTATGGTGCACAGACAGTAAGTAAATATTTAAAAGAAAGAAAAAGGCCTAACGGGTGACAATCTGCCAGCTGTAGGCAACACTGCCATCACCTCAATGCCACTTACTTCCTCAAATTTCATTCAGATTGTTCACTTGGCCACCAAGGTTAGCAGGATCTCTCTGGCACCAAGCCAAGCACTGCTTTCACACCTCTCTGCCCGTGAGCACTCTGGTTTCACCTGGGCTCTGGCCAAGTGTTACTAAGGTCAAACTCACAGGCACAGTCCCTGCAGAGACTCTGGGGAAGTAGTCATGGAAACAGTGGTAACATATGCATGCAAGGATGAGCCCCCAGATCCTTTCCTCCTCGGGCACAAACCATGCAAGGCCTGGTGTGTTTTACTTCCTAGAAAAGTGGACTAATCTGTCATAGACAAAGGGACTTACCTTCAGTTTCTTGCAAGCCAAGGCTGCTGCCTTATTCTCAGCTTCAGCTTTGCGGCGCCCTTTGGCAACAAAGGTCATGGGACAGGGCCAGAGCAGAGTGAGTGTAGCCAGCTTGGTCTTGGTGCCCACAGTATGGAACTGCATGAGGTTCTACATGGAAGGTAAATAAGAAAGTTATAAAAGGAGAGAGGTGGGTGGTCTATGCACCTCAAGGAACCCAGAGACGAAGCTTACCTCTACAGCACCAAACGACAGTCACACCAGACTGGATGCAACCAGAGCTCTTTATTTTGGCTTCCCTTTTGTCCCTCATGCTTCATGCCATTCACCCATCAATGACCCTATGTAGCCCTAGCCCTGAGATTGCTTCTCATTTCTTTAGTAGAAAACGGTTCCTACAGTGCCGCTACCTGTCTTCCTAACCCACATCCAGTTAGCACCTTCAGGAAAGTCTGACAGAGTAAAAAGGCCTTACAACCCGGCCCTCAGTCTCCCTCTGAGAACCCTGATATGGTTGGTATCAATGATGACATTTCACACAATGCTGCCACCCCACTCCTATTCTTCACATCCCTAACCCACCACCTGGTCACAGACCCAGGTCTTCCAGTCAGCAGTCCCCAGGCTACACCCTGTGTGGCTATTTTCCTGTCCCTGCTGCTTTGCTTTCCATTCGTCAAGGAGTCCATGTCCTAGCTGGCCTAGGTGGGAGCTAAGACAGGCAACCTAAGCCCTGTCCCACAGCCGAGGCTTCCTTCCTGCTGAGCATTGGGAAGACGGGCACAAGCAAGTGGGTGGCTCATGCACACTTCTGGGAGAGCTCACTCACCTTAGCTGTGGAGGACGATGTTGCGATCTGAATCACTTTGGCCAGAAGGTTCTTGGGAAGTGGAAATTGGGTCAGAGCTCTAATAGCACTGTCATCATCCGTCATTTCAAAAGAACCCCCCCTATGAGGACAAATAGTTAGGTGAAAAAGTCTGTTGTCTTCCTAGGCAAGTTTCTCTGGGACTTCAAGGTTGGGACACAGTGCTGGTAGGACAGATAGGCAGGAGACATGAAATGACGGTCAGGAGTGACTGTCACTCTGCAGAAGCCCACAGTGCCCCGCTTCCCCAAAGAGAATCGAGCAGGATGACTGCTGAGAAGGTGAGGCCCAAATGTGAGCTGGAAAGAGGGACCAAGTACTGTCTGCAGGAGCCCAGCCACAGCCCAAGACAGTAGCTACCAGTGTATGACCCCAGCCAGCGCCAGCCCCAGCCCTCCCTTATGTGGGGGCCCGGAGAAGACTGATCCCATGCCAAGAGGTGGCCAGGGTCCCTGCATCCCTGTCACAGCAGTACCTTGAGTCCCTGAGTGGGTTGTGGGAGTCTTGCTGGGTCATGGACAGAAACTCCGTCACATCAATGGTCCCCTCTTCAAGCTCTTCCTCCTCATCTTCCTCCTCTTCTCGGCCTAAGGATCGGGACAGGCTTCCAGGACCCCCTGGCCGAATATTCTCAGGATTCAGCTGCCGCCAGGAAGTTGGAGGCATGGTGGGTTCCGGGCGCCACCAGTTGTCAGCTGGAGACCCAAAACGATCAGCTAGCACTCGGTATTTGGCTGCATCAAACAGCTCATTCCGTGGACCCAGCAGACCCCAGCCCTGTTGGGTAGAGAAAACTGTGAGGAGCATACTATCACCACACCTGTCAGCCTGTTCTGTGCTCTCCTATACACACCAGCCTTGGCCAGATCCCAATAATGGGAGCTGACAGAGAAGGATCTTGTGATCTAGGCCAGCCTTAACTGTGCAGAGAGCATCTCAAGAAACAATAGTAAAAAGAGAGTGAGGGAATTTCAGACTGCAGAAGGCAAGGAGAAAAGGAAGAGAAGACTTAAAAATGCCTAGGTTTGCTAGATATGCTGGCGAAGGCCTGAAATCCAAGACTCCCAGGCCTAGGCAGGAGGATCACTTAGAGTTACATATGCCTGAGCTGTAAAACTTCATCTCAAACAAATGAAAATAAGCTAGTCAGGGCATGCCTTTAATCCCAGCACTCAGGAGGCAGAGGCAGGCGGATCTCTGAGTTTGAGACCAGCCTGGTCTACAGAGTGAGTTCCAAGACTGCCAGGGCTACATAGAGAAATCCTTTCTAATTAATATTAAGTCTCTGAGTGGTTATTTGGGAAATGGCTGGTGGAACAGAGCTGATTGAGGTCCTGATGAAAAACTCCACCTATAATTACACAGGCAAGCAAGCAACACATGCAAAATAAGTACCTTAAAAAAAAAAAAAAAAAAATTAGGTGGTGGTGCACACCTTTAATCCTAACACCGAGGCAATCAGACAGCTAGCCTGGTCTACAACAGTGAATTCCAGACCAGTCAGGGCTATACAATGAGACCACATCTTAGAAAAAAAAATTTTTTTTGATTTTATAAGGCAAGGGCTGTAGAGTTAGCTCATTTAGTAGAGTGCTTGCCACACAAACCAAAGACCTAAATTCAATCCCCAACTCATGTAAAACACCAGGGGGTAGTGGTGAACTCTTTTTATCCCAATGTGGGGAGGCACAAAGAGTTGCATTATGGGACATGCTAGCCAGCCAACCAGCCCAGCCTAACCAGTGAGCCCCAGGTCACAGAGAGAGATCCCGTTTCAAAAAACAACGTCAGCTGTGGTAAGACATACCTTTAGTCCCAGCACTCAAAAAGCAGAGGCAAGTGTATCTCTGTGTTTGAGGCTAGCCTGGACTAACCTGATCTACATAGGTAGCTCTAAGCCAGGAAAGCTACACCATAAGACGTTGTCAAACAGAAAAACAATGTAGACAACCTCTAGTCAACACACAAGCACATGTCCTCACAAACATACACACATACACATATGCATACCCAGGGAAAGAATAAAACTAGGAAGCAGGAAGGGCTCAGGAAAGATGCATCAACATCTACCAAAATGTCCCTGAAACCAAAACCAGAGCAAGGGACAGCAGTGTCCAGGCCTGCGGGCCTTCAGCAGAGGCGGCTCACCTTGAATAGCTGACAAGCTGCTGCTGCAGCCTGCCGCTCAGCATCTATCTTCTTGCTGCCATAGCCTTCTACCTCCACACTCTTGGGCCACTTTATGTGCAGGGTGACTTTCTGGGAACATGAAAAGAGAATAAAGAAGTGGGGATGGTAGCCCACCCCTGTATCCCTAGCACTGCAGAAGCAGAGGCAAGAGAATCAGGTTACAAAGTAAATTCCAGGACCCTTTATCAATAACAAGCAAACAAGCCGGACGAGGTGGCACAGTCCTTTATCCCCAGCACTAGAGACGCAGAGCCCAAGTGGCTCTTGAGTTCAAGGCCAGCATGGTCTACAGAGTGAGACCTACACAATTCCTACACAGAGAAACCCTGCCTCAAAACAAAGAAACAAACACAAAGCCTTTATACAGAACGGTTTTCCTGAATGCTTCTGAGGGATATAGGCTCTCTGACACTCTTGGAGCAGAAAGGTCCTCACCATTACCTCTTCCCTTGTTAGACAAGGGACCAAAAGCAGGGAGCATTACAGGAGCCTCTTAGATAAGATAAGCACTTCTTACCCACCTGCTGTGCTTGTTTTACCTGAATGAAGCGTGTGGATTTTTGGTGGTTCTTTAAATCTAATTGTATTATGAAATTCTCTACTGTCTGTTCACATTTAGAAAACCCATTCTGGTTGGGCAGAGTAGCACACATCTATAAGACTTTTCAATGTGTGTAGAATACCTTCAGTATCTGTAACCTGGAAGCAGAAGGACCAAGAATCCAAGACCAGCTCCTGTTACGAAGCAAGTTCTAAGCCAACCTAGGCTACGTTAAGACCCTACCTCAAAACAAAACAAACGAAAAACAAATGAATGGGGCTAGGTGGTGGTGCACACCTTTAATCCCAGCACTCAAGAGGCAGAGGCAGGTGGATCTCTGACTTCAAGGCCACTTCCAGGACAGCCAAGGTAACACAGAGAAACCCTGTCATGAAAATCTAAAAACAAATCAAAACAAAAAGGACAAACAAGCAGAATACCAACTTTGGCCTCTTTAAAAGAAAAAAAAAAAACCACCCTAGAGAAAAAAGGGCAGCCAGTATCTTGTGAATCAAACTAGTGATTCACTTAGCCATTAGCAGAGTTACCTTTTTCTTCGGTCCATTCGTGTGCACATAGACCAGCTTGTCTTTTGCATGTGAGATGCCAAGGGCTCTTCCAATCACACTGTTGAGAAGGTTTTTGGGCTGTGGAAACTCCTTTAATAGGTCCCTAGAAGCTAAGAAAATAAGAGTAAAATAGTTACAATTCCTTTTATTTTGAACTACATTATAGATATATCAAAGCCACTCTGAGCTAAAGTTGTTGACTCAGGACCCCAAAATTCAATGGAGTCCTTGGAAAAGGGCTAGATGGTCAATAAACTCCTTTAAGTCTGATTTCTGAAAGAGGGTACTCAAAAAACAAAACAAACCTATCTTACATGCATACACATGAGATGAAGACCCCCCCCTAAAGCGCTTCACATAATCAGGACAGGCCCTAAAGGAACTTTGGCCTGTTCCAGCATGGCAAACATGGCTCTGGCAGGCCTTGTCCTTCTCTCCCATTCCCTCTTCCTCGCTAAACCATTAGATTACATTCCTGATGCTAGTCACAGAGGTCTATTCCCTTATTTGGCCACTTCTCCTAAAGCTGACCACCAAGTTCCAGCTATCAAGTATTGGTACTGATCGTCGTCTTTGAGAGCCTAAGCTGACCCTGATTCTTTCAGGCCCCATGTAGGTCAGGGATGAGATCCAGAATTTAGAGATTATGCCTCCACTCTCAAGTATGCCTCAGCACTCGGCAGAAGTCCTCTCTAAAGCCTAGTCTCATAGCCAAGACAAAGGCAGGAGCCATCCCTTTCCTGTCCACTGGTGTCAAGGGAAAAAGGAAATATCAGATACCAAAAATACAAAATACAAATAATTCAAATGCCTGAGATGTCCCATCTAGCAGTAGCTCCTGCCAGACGGGGTTTAGTGGATCACAGAGGGGCAACTCAGAACAGCTCAAAACAAAATAAAGGCCATTGACATGCAGCATGAGAAATCTTCAGGAGGTGTAAGGCCTTCTCATTTGCCACCTTCAGTCTCTGGCATTATGTTCAACCTATAACACCCTACAACAGAACTTAGTGGGTGTTCCAAGCAGTATCGTTTTTTGAGGCAGGGTTTCTCTGTGTTGCTTTGGAGCCTGTCCTGGAACTAGTTCTGTAGACCAGGCTGAACTCAGAGATCCACCTGCTCGAGTGCTGGGATCAAAGGTGTGCGCCACCAATGACCAGCTTATTTGAAAGGTTTATACACAGCAGTGGACACAATATTCCTCAGTGTTCAGGTAGCATTTGTATTTAATTCTTTTGTCTTTTCAAACATTCATTCATTGCCTAGCAGTTGTTGCAAACTTTTAACCCCAGCAACTGGGAGGCAGAGACAGGCAGATCCTGTGAGTTTCAGGGTGTCAGAGCTATAGAGTGAGGCAATGTCTCAAAAACAATTCTTTTGTTATTACTGGCGGGAGTCAGAGAGCAACCCTTGCAGGTTATTCTCTCCCTCCACTGTGGCCAGGGCTGGGATTTGGGACTGTCTACCAGACTTGCATAGCAAGCACTTTCGCCAGCTGAGCCATCTCACCAGGGTTGCATTTTGAAAATGCTGCTCCAAAATTTCTGATGTAAACTTTTTATGTAGTTTGGGATGTTTACCTGGGGCAGATACCTGTGTCAACTACCTGGAGCACTCTCCTAAATGCTATATTATAAGTCAAGTAAGAATCAAGCAGTTAATGAACAGCACCTAAGTAGATTCAAGGAGAGTTGCTCCATCTTCCCTATTTCAAACCCACTAGACCTACAGATTGCACACTACAGGCCCCAGTTCTTCAAGGTGGTTAAAGGCCAGCTAGCTCACTCTTTTTTTTAAATGTGTGTACAAATGTCTTGTCTGCATATACATCTGTTTGCCACGTGTATGCCTAGTGCTTGTGGAGGCCAGGCGAGGGCACTGGATCCCTGGAACTGGAGTTACAGGTGGTTGTGAGCCTCCATGTGGTTGCTGGGAATTGGTCCTTGATCCTCTGCAAGAGCGCCCAGTGCTCTTACCCACTAAACCATCTCACCAGCCCCTAGCTCACTCTATCTTAATGGTCACGGATGCTCTCGTCTGTTCCATTTTCTGCCCTAGTCAGAAGCCCCACAGCCAAAGCCTACTAAAGATTCTATTTGAATCCCTTTTTGAGATTCTGAAATTCCAGGTGTCTTTGCGATGTCCGACTGTGATGACAGAGCTAGTCCTCAATGCCACCCAACCAGACAGAAGTGTATTCATGTGATTTCCCCACCCACTCATCCTCGCGCAGGCGTGCTGGATTCTAGGTGGTCCTAAGCCACACGAAGCTTTCTAACAGCAGGGCAAAGACACGCAGGTGTAAGAAATTCAAACCACTTTCAAGACCGGCCTCTGTCCCGCGCCCGCGCCGCCTTCCCTAGTCAAGGACGTCGCAGCCCTCACCATTCACCATGCTTCCGTCGCCCTCCCCAGGCTCGCTAGGGGCCACCTCTGATTCGACCTCGGAAGCTTCCTGAGTGCCATCGGGGCGGCCGAAGCTTGATGAGATGCCACGCGAGAGTCCTTGTCGCCCGGCAGCGCAGGGGTCGGGCGGCCGCAGTCGCGGAGAGACGCTGGCAGCCAGCGCCACGAGCCGCCTGGCGGACGCCATTGCGATCCCGCCGATCCCTGCGGCCCCAGAGTGCGACAGTACCACCTCCGTGGGCTCAGCGGTCGGCAGGAGTGCCGTGCGCCCTCTGCTGGCCAGGGGGACTCACTCGGTGCTGAGCTGAACGGAGCTAGGATGCCAGCGGCAAACCACAACCGAGGCAGGCCTCTCTCCCCTCCTCACCAGACTGGGCATCAGGATCTCAAGCAGATTTTAGATTTAGAAAATAGTACTGTGTATTTGCCCTACGTCCACTCAAGGAAATGACCCCTAAGTTTCCTCCAGGTCCTACACATGGGAAATTCCTTACAGGCTGCTTTCTAACAGCCGACTTGGACGTAGATGAGCCAGCCCAGTGGGTAAATGTCTAGTAGGAAAGGCCTCTTTAATCTCCTGGAGTCAAAGGAGAGAGCACTTCTTTTGGGGCAGTGCCAAGAACTGAGCTAGCTCCTCGGTTCTGCTTCCTAGTTTCCAAACTACTGAGTCTAGATTGTACTCCTGTCTCCTAAGGAGCAGGACTCGGTGGGCTGGGGATGGAACTAAATCTGAAAGTAGTGGCTGGGGGGGGGGGCCTGGAAGCGGGGGTTTGGGGGACACACAGAGGCTCAGCACTGTGGAGATAGTTGTGGTTGGGGTTGGCAGTTTAAATTGGGTAGGTTGGGAAGAAGTAATTTGTTTTTAAATTCTAGCCATGATTTGAATAATCCCCTGGAGAGCTTGAGTGTGGTAGCAGACACCTTTAATCCCAGCACTAGGAGGCAGACACAGGTGGGTCTCCAAATTCACGGCCACCCTGATCTAAAGAGTTAGTTTCAGTCCAGCCAGAGCTACACAGAGAAACCTTGTCTCCAATAAACAAACAAGCAAAACATACTTTTAAACTGGTTGTGGTAATCCCAGCACTCATGAGGCAGAGGCAGGCATATCTGAGCTCAGACTGCCTAGTCTGTAGTTAAATTATGGGAAGTCCAGAGCTACAAAGAAACCCAGTCTTGACAAATGAAAAAAGAAAAACTAAAAAATATCATTTCTAGCCAAGAGTGGTGGCACACACCTATAACCCTAGCACTCGGGAGGAGAAGCAGGCCTGCAGCTCGTTTTAAGGCCAGCCTGGTCTGCAGAGGAAGCTCCAGGCTACCCTACGTTATACAATGGAACTCAAAAATTAAAACCAACAACCCACAAAAACCAGGTCTGGGTATGGAGTTGGGTTGGTAGTGCTTGCCTAGCCTCCATAATTACGGTGATTAGGTTTGACTATCAGCACTGTATAGTGCAGGCATGTCTGTAAATTCCAGCACCAGCAAATGGAAGTTCAAGGCCATCCCTGGCAACAAAAAATAGAAAGTTTGAAGCCAGAAGTGGATACATGAGCCACTGTCTTTAAAAATGTTTAAATGTGACAGAAGGGGCTATAGAAATAGCTCATCAGTTAACAGCTCTGCTCTTCCAGAGGACCAGAGTTTGATTCCCAGCACCCACAACTGTGTAACTCTAGTCCCAGGGGACCCTAACACCCTCTTCTGGATTTTGCTGGTACCAGGAATGCACATGGTACACAGAGATACATGTAGGCTGAACACCCATACACACAAAATAAAATAAATTTAAGTATGAATAGTAAAATTCTGACACAGTTGTCACAGGAGACACCACCTGTATTAAACACTCCTGCCCAGATCCATATATAGGGCAGAATATGATTAACCAAGGGCTTTGTGTGTTTGGCTGTGACTTGGCCTCTTCAAAAATAGTCGTCAGAGACTGCAAACAGCCCCAATTTCTTCAAAAGTAAAGAAGTCCACCAAGCCAGGGTGGGCACAACAGTAGCTGAGGACAAACCAAAACATGGTGGTGTCCCAAAAATGCAGGAAACGAGTCTGGAGAAAAGACCCCCATCTAGAAAGCTGACCTGTGCCCACCATGACCCCTCAGTACTGCACACTGCTCCAACAGCCACACACAGGAAATGCATGATTTCTTGGCTTTGTTTCTGAACAGGCAAAGTGAAAAAAACATACACAAAACAAAACTTGCCATAAACTAGTAAATAGCCAAGCTTAAGGACAAGAACATAGGCATCTGCTATGCCACTTTCTCATTTTTTCCCCACAAGACAGTTTCTGTGTGTAATAGGCCTGACTGTTCTGAAACTCAACTTTGGAACCAGGTTGGCCTCAGACTCGCAGAGATCTACCTGCCCCTGCCTCCCAAAGACATGCACCACAACACCTTCCTCATTTTCTCCAATTTTAGAAAGCAGATTTTAAACAGATGCTTAAAATTTTATATTAAAAAAAAAAAAAATCAAGGGGCCCGGAGAGATGGTTGAGTGGTTAAGACTACTGGCTGCTCTTTCAGAAGCCCTGGGTTTAATTCCCAGCATGTGCATGGCAGCGCACAACTGTAACTCCAGCTCTAAGGGGATCTGACACCCTGACACTCGTACACAGACATTCATGCAGGGAAAACACCAATGCACACAAAATAAGAATAAATCATGAGAAGAAAAAAATCAAAGTAAGCATTGTGGTTCATGTCTATAATCCCAGCACTTTATAGGGTGAGGCAGGGTGATTACTGAGAGTTGAAGGCCAGCCTAGGATACAGAATAAGATCTTGTTTCTAAAACTAAAAAGAGCTGGGGCTATAACTTAGTGATAAAGTGACTGACTAGCCTGCATGAGGCCACAGGCTTACTTCCCCACAACCCACACAAAGGCAGAATGAGAGGACTGACTGTGGTTGCCCTCTGACCTCCACACACATACCCTGGCGTGTTTCTACCCAGACACACACCATACACCCATTATACACAATAACAATAAATAAGATCTAAAAACTAAAGCTCAAGCTGGAGGTGAAGGGGTGCATGCCTTTAGTCCCGGCACTCAGGAGGCAGAAGCAGGTACATCTTTGTGAGTTCAAGGCTAGCCTGGTCTACACATTGAGTTCTAGGACAGCCAGGGCTACAAAGAGAAACCCTGCTTCACCCAAAACCAAAACCAAAACCGAAACAAACAAAAGAAAAACCCAGTGACTCCTGTAAAGTCAAGGCAGCTCTTCAGACCAGCTTTTGGAAGCCTTCTATCTCTATGATCTTCTCCCAGGGGTTCAGAGTAGGAATTGGCAACCAAGTCCACTGCTGTTGCTGTAAGCACTTAGCTGCTGGTGTTTGAAACATGATCTCATTTACTGCAGTCTTGCCTTGAATTTGCTAGTGGCCAAAGATGACCTTGAACTATTGATCCTGTAAGCACAGGAATTCAGGCATAAGTCATCACACCTGATTTATTCAGTGCTGGGGGTTGATCTCAAGCTAGCAAAATACTCGCACCACTGAAGAGCGATTCCAGCCGTATAAGGAAGTTAGTGGAACAGAGCTATGTTCATTTGCTTATGTACTATCAATACCTGCTTTCCTGTGATTATGACAGGGTTAACTGCAACAAAAAACATGACAGCAAAACCTCAAATATAACTGGGTATGGTGGCTCATGAATTTGATCCCAGCACACAGAAGAAGCAGGCAAATCTCTGTGAGTTCCAGGACACCCTGGTCTACATACAGAGTTCAGGCCAAGCTATAAAGACCCTATCTCAGGAAAAAAAAAAAAAAAAAAAAGATATAAAACAGCTTACTAACTCAGATGTTTCTTTTTATTTAGTTTTTATTTTATTAATCTTTAGTGTGTATGCATATTCGTGATTCTCTCCTTCCACCGTGGGCTCCAGGGACTGAACTCAAGTCATCGGGATAGCATGGCAATGACTGTTACCTGCTAAGCCATCTCGCCAGCTCTGAGATATTTCTGTCCACTTCTGGATCAGGCAGGACATCTCCACTAAATGGAATCAAGGTGCAGAGGATCTGAGTCTGAAGGTAAGTGTTTAGGAGCTTAACCTTTACTTACATTTTGATATAGCCCAGACTGAAATGGAACTAATTACGTAGCCCAGAATGCCTCAAACTTGTAACAATCCTTTTCTGACTCAGCCTCCCAAGTGCTAAGGGTACAGATATCTTAATCCAAATGCCTGGCCTAGGAACTGAAACTTGAAAGCACCAAAGGACAATAGGAGGAAACCCACAATAACCAAGGCTCTGATGCACACACACCACAGAACCTTTGACAGAAACAGGGGAGGGGCTATCAACACCTAAACAACTGGGGCTCGCAGGCAGCATGTGACAACTTACTCTGCAAGAAGACAGGCTCAAACTGACTGAAGATGGGAAGATAAGAAGAGCTGTAGGAGCCAGGTAAACACCCTTACACATGCCAATGCCACATAGCCCTCAGCGTATGCTGCCACATCAGGGAAAAACACAACTGCATTAAAAAACGCACGGGAAAGAGCAAACTGTGGCCTTGGGTCTGGGCAGAGCATCCTGTAGTATTTCTAGTGCCCCATGCCTCAATTCTGCACAAAAAGGAAAAGATGCACAGAAGACCTTTACAGGCAAGTTCCTTGATTATTCACCCTTCTCTTGGAAGGAGGCCTTGGGAAGAGATTGGCAGTATGGGGGGGGGGGGGGAGGTTTGAAAAGGAGATGACCTTATGGCCAATGTCTTCTGGGTACTATTTGTTTTTATTTTTATTTTACTTTTTGGTTTTCCAAAACAGGGTTTCTCTGAGTAGCCCCGAAATTCACCCGGCAGACCAGGTTAGTGTTGAACTCAAAGATCCACCTGTCTCTGCCTCCCAAATGCTGAGATTAAAGGTATAAGCCACCACGGCCCAGCACAGGTGCTATTTATTTTATTTGACCACTAGAAACACTATTTTTTTTTTAACCTTCTTTTTCTAGGGGTATATAAATCTCATGTATTATTGAAGCAAGACTGGTCCTGAACTCTTTTACTTATTTTATTTTATTTATTTATTTGATTTTCAAATAAATTTTTATTTATTTTATTTATTTTCAAGACAGGGTTTCTCTGTAGCTTTGGAGCCTGTCCTGGAACTTGCTCTTGTAGACCAGGCTGACCTCAAACTCACAGAGATCCGCCTGCCTCTTCCTCCCGAGTGCTGGGACTAAAAGTGTGCTCTACCACCACCCAGCTCACAGCTCCTTCTTAAGGGCAGAAGTAGCAGTGAAGCCACTACTGTGCCATGCCAGGCGCAGTACCTATAAGCCCAGCTACTGGGAGGCTAAGGCATGAGGAGTACTGGAGTCCAGAAGTTCAAAGCTAGCATGTACAATATAGTAAGTCTCTACTGCAAAAATAAACAAGGAGGAGTTGAAGGAGGGAATATAACTCAGTGGTAGAGTCCAAGCATTACATTCATGAGGCCCTATGTTCAATGCCCACCACCACCACCACCACCACAAAAAGAAAGAAAAAAAAAAAAAGGAAACTGAAAGCACCATGGGAGAAAGAAGGTCAAGAAGGTCTAACAGTATGAACATGCCAGGATGCCTTCTAGAGTGAGCAGCACCTATGGGTCACCTCACAGGTTACAGGTGGTGACGACCCATCATTCCAGAGCACTGCCTATCTGACCCCTAGTTAACCCAAACTAACAGTCTTGGAGTTTAGCCACAGCACATCTAAGACTCTCAGAGCCACTCACCTGCCATGTTGGAAATGTTAACGTTCAGCCTTTTCGAGTTACAGGGCATTTTAAGAAAGAAAAAAAAAAGGGCAATCAACTCTTGTTTTAGCAATAGTAGGGGTGGCATTTCTTTAACACCTAAGTCAGGTGGTCACAGGGCTGGAAGTATGTATTTACACTACACTGCCGTCAGATGTCAGGGCCATGGCAGGGTGGAGGGCAGTGCACCGGAGACTTGGCAGCAACACCAGCCACAGAAATTGCTCCCCACACCATTCCTAAGCTCTTGAGCTTCAAAGTACTTTATAGAAACTAGAGTAGACCCACTTTAGATGGAGCAAAGACTCCATGACCTAAAACAGTGTTCTTCCCACTAGACAGAGGGATCGGAACAGGCAGCAAAGACAGTCGAGACAAAAAGGCTACTAGGGATGCTGATCTTGGCAAATGTAGAAAAAAGACTTAAGTCTGAGGGAAGGTTAATTCATGCTTTCTGACTGCTGGTCCTATCCCTAGGTATATGCTCACCTAAAGTGAGCCATCATTTATCTGGGTATTTAAATATACTTCTTTATCAAAAAGATAGGCCATCTTGACAAAGGGCTGTTAGGTAGACTTTAATGTCAGAAAAGTGCTTTCATGTACTAGAGAAGACAGGATCCAAGCATCTAAGACATGGAGCATACCAGGCTGGGTCAGGGCTCTGTTCTGACCCTGCTTTAAGCATTTGCTGTCTCTGAAACAGAAGAGCCATGAATTCCTTGTAGCCTAGACGATATCCCATGCTGGTGCTTAACAATTCAATTTACCATAACATTTCTTTAGGCCACTCATGGAGGCCCAAGGAAACTGTAGGGTCCAAGTCATACAGCCAAGGGTCACAAAAACCTATTGTAGGGCTGGAGAGGTGGCTCATCAGTTAAGAGCACTGCCTGCTTTCCCAAAGGTCCTGAGTTCAATTCCCAGCAACCACATGGTTGCTCACAACCATCTGTAATGAGACCTGGTGCCCGATTCTGGCATGCAGGCATACATGCAGGCAAAATACTGTATACTTAATAAATAAATAAAATCTTAAAAAAACAAAAGAAAAAAACTATTATAAGTCCATTCTCACCTGGGTCTATCAGCTCTGCTAAACCCACCTTCCAGACTCACTTTCCAGAAACACACGTTCCTGGCCAGGGTCTCACTGCCACCCACCTGCCCACTGATCTTGGATCAAGCTGTTGCTGGAGGCAAGGCTCCTCCTTCCTCCTCCCTTACCTCGAGAGATGGTCCCTCCAGGGGCAGGGTTGACACACATGGGTGGAAGGCGGGGTGGGGGAAGTTTGCATTGACGCTGCCTGTGCTGGGTCCGATCTGGGAAAAGAAAAGACACATCAGGGTGACATGTTTTCATCCCTCACAGTGCATACGTGCATACAACTGACTAATTCACCCTGAGAAGCCAAGTGGAGCTCAAGGCAAAACCGGAGAGCCAATCACAGGTTCTCAGGAGCTAGCCAGCACTGCCACACAACAGAACAGTAACTGGTTCATATAGACACCAGAGATACCCTCTTTTGACTCTCCAGAAGGCCGAAAACTATTTCCTCATCTACCCCTTATGAAGTTTAATGATTGTTCTGCTTTGTTTTTCTGAGACAGCATATCTAATAACCGAGGCAGCCCTTGTACTCACTGAACCAAAGATGACTTTGAGCTCTTGGGCCCCAGTGCTGAAATCACTGGTGTAAGTCCTCACATCTAGTCTCTCTGAGTCTAACTATAGATCCATATGCTTTGCTTTTGTCATCTACTTTTGTCTTTTTTTTTTTTTTTTCCAGAGTTGAGGAGAGTTGAGACAGGGTTTCTTTGTGTAGTCCTGGCTGTCCTGGAACTCACTCTATAGACCAGGCTGGCCTCAACTGCACACAGATTGGCCTGCCTCTGCCTCCAGAGTGCTAAGAATAAAGGTGTGACCACAAATTACTTTTATAAGAAGCTCCAAAATTTTGAGACACATGAAATAAAATTAAGCAGCCCCAGAAGCTCAGAGCTCTACTCCCCCCTGCACCGCCTCGGCAATCCTGTTCAATCAGACTGTTCCTGGCACGTTCTTAGCACCATACTAGCTACCTGCCTTGGTCGGCCAAAGCATCTTTCCACACACCAGTGACGACATCCTCTGCTTACACTACTGTACTTACACTTGTCCAAGGTCTATTTTTGCCATGTCTTCTTTTTTAATATAATATTTGTATCAATTCTTTGAGGGCTTCATATATGCCTACAATGTAGTTCGATCACACCGTTTCTCTCATAAGTTTTAAGATACTAGGAATGTGGTTTTCACAGTAAACATAACCCTGAAATGCCTATAGGCTCCTCTAGGTTAAGGCTAAATTCTGAATTAATTTCAGCTCTGCCTTGAGGGTAAAGCTGGAAAAGATTAGCTCGACCTCTCCATTCCTATCTGAAAAGAGTCCTCATCCATATTGAGGGACACTATATGAAAAACAGACAAACACCTGGCGGTGATGGCTCACACCTTTGATCCCAACACTGAAGAGGCAGAGGCAGGTGGATCTCTGTTGAGTTCGAGACCAGCCTGATCTACAGAGTGAGTTCCAGGACAGCCAGGGCTATACAAAGAAACCCTGGTTGCGGGGGCAGAGAGGGAGAGAGAAGACAAAAGAAAACCAGACAGGATTTGGATAAGCAGTGACAGAGACTGGCAGGAAAAAGCACTTTGGGAATGAGATAGCAAACATGCACAAACCCAGGGCGAGAGATGGCACCTGAGCTAAGGGAGGAAAGGAAGCGGACTGCACACTGCGGGGGCGGGCTCACAACCTTCAAGTGGCCAATCAAAGGGAAGAGAGGCTCCGAGTCAGTGTATACTTTCATTTTTACCTTTTCTGAATGAGTCCAGGCTGAACATTTCTGGCCAGGAGAGAAAGCTGGAATCCTGAGAAGGAGGGTCAAAAGGCCATGAATGTTGATTACTATTCCTGGTGCAAGAATCTGCAGAGACTGTAAGAACACAGACATTATCCAGAAGACAGGGAAATGAAGCTGTGAACTAGCGAGCCCCACTGCTGCTCCCCAGGTTTAAGATTGCCAAGGCAGTGGTGGCGGGCTCCTTTAATCCCAGCACTCAGAGGCAGGTGGGTGGAGCTCTGAGTTCAAGGCAAACCTGGTCTACAGAGTGAGTTCCAAGACAGCCTGAGCTACACAGAGAAACCCTCTCACAAGAAAAACAAAAGAAAAAGAAAAAAAAGGCCGGCTCTACACTCTGTTCTTTGCTGCTTTCTAACTGACAGTCCTTCTTTTTGCTGTCCTATAACTCCCTAAGACAGACACAGTTGTACCTAGGTACAACACTGGCAGATTTTCCTGGTCTTTCCAAGAAGAAACTAAATTCCATAGGGACCTTCTGTTGCAAGTGGCATCAGGAAATTGGACTGAGGACTGTCTAAACACAAACTGAGTTTTCAGAAAACCCAGTGGAGTCCTTTGGAATGAGAGTTGGCTGACAGTATCAAAGGGTGACCATATAAAATTTCAGAATTAAAAAGTTTTGCTGAGCAGGGTGATACACACCTTCCATTCCAGCACTCAGGGGGCAGAGGCAGGAGGATCTTTGTGAGTTTGAGGCCAGCCTGGTCTACAGAGTGAGTCCCAGGACAGACAGAGCTTCAGAGAAACTCTGTCTTGAAAAACAACAAGAACAAAAAAAAAAAAAGGTTTTTTATGGTGGAGTCCCTATTTTAAAAAAATGATAACTTTCCAAGTAATAATTGTTAATGATATCATTAATAAATTATAAACACATTAGACCACAGCTACTAGCCAAAGTCTTGATTGGTGGCCCCCCACCAGACAGGGTTTTACTATAGAACCCAGGCTAGCCTGAAACTATTTTCCTATCTCTGCTCCCTGAGCACCGAGGTTACAGGTATGTAGCTCACACCATGTTTTGGTACCTTTATTTATTAATTATTTATTAATACCTTTATCTTTTAACTTCTTTATTTATTTACTTAATTTTCTGAACTCTGATCCTCCTACATCCACCTCCCAAATGAAGGAATTACAAGTGTCTGCCACCAGGCCTAACTTTTAGTAATACATTTAACCCAGGACTAGTGATAACTGGAAAAAGTAACACCTACAATCTAGCAATACTGTTGTGTAAAATACTCAAACTCATACTTAAGTATCTTTTTATTTACTCATTTTGTTTTGGATTTTTCGAGACAGGTTTCTCTGTGTAACAGGCCTGGCCATCCTGGAACTCACAGAGCTCCCAAGCACTGCAATCAAAGGTGTGCATCACCACCACCTAGCAGACATCTTTTTAATAGCACTCCTAGATTAGGAGTAGGTCCAGTAACCCTTACTAGATTTAGTTTTAAAAGATCTATCATGTTTTGCACATTAGGTTAATGTTCAACATTGCTAGGAGACTAGGACGGCCTACACACCTGTCTCTAACTGCTATTCCCTTTCATTCTCAACTTGTGGGGATGTAGGAAGAAAAAGGCCTCATCTTTCAAATCCATATTATGATCTCCTCTACCCCAAGGATGCTGAAAATTTCGGTCAATAAGATATGGTGCATTCAAGAGTGAAAATTTCAAAACAGTATCAATGACAATATCATTTACTCAAAGAAGTTACATCCTACAAACACCTTCTATGCAAATTTTAAAAAGTATAATTTAGGGTTTAAAAGAAAGCCTGAGTGTTCTAATTAACTTATTTTTTGTACTCAAAGCCTTGTACATAGTAAACAATTGATCTACTACTAGAGTATAACTGTAGCCCCAAAACAATACTTCCTTGCTAAGAATTTTTAAAATGTGCATGTAAACGGACTTGGGTTTTGCTCTAGTTTTAGTTTTTAGAGATTTTTCAGACCAAGTCTCACTCTGTAGCCTTAGCCTCTAGAGTGCTGGGATTACAGGCAGACATGACTCACCATGCCCAGCTGAGCTTTGCTTTTAAAAAGTCATTGGATTCTCTTTTTGTCAACTGAGTTTCATATACTATGGTCTTTTCTGTCTTCATCTCAAAAAATATGAGATTCAAGATATTAAAACATCTCACTTTATGATGTTTTAGAACATCTCACAGAGATCCAAAATAAACGTACATCCCTTGTAATGTGGTGATAATTTTCAAAACAATTGATTCTGTCTAATATAATTTATAGATATATATGATATTCTAGTATGTCAAAATTTCTTATGTGAGGAAACACAACTTCTAGTAGACTATGACAGCTCCACAATAGCACATATATTCCATAATGGCAAATTATGAACAATACTCCTAAGAGGACCATAAATGGAGTTAACCACATGCTTTATAGTGTAGCTAAGCGAAATACACAACAATGCTCTATAAGCAGGGCTAAGTCACCTTACCTTATAAAAGCAGCGAGGAGCTCAGATTTTGTAGGCTTTTGAACTGGAGCTGAATTCTTTCCTTGCTATTCCTCATCACGAGGCTGGGCCTCCTCCTGGAAAATACAATGTAAGGTCACTGGAATGGCAATCCCACTAGAAGCCAAACTGTACCAATCACAGAAATCAATTTAACTAACTTTAACAAATTTTTAACACAATGGCATCACTTGAAAGGTCCCCCCAACCTGTTCTAGCCCCACCAAATGTGAATTGTGCCACAGAGTATTTTCAAAAAAGCTAAGAACATTTTCTCCAAGCCCACAGCAAACCTTCCCTTCATTTTTCTAAACCCATAATGGCTATAATATTAATGTATCCAAAATGACACTTCCAGAAGTGTCATTTTAGAGTCATGATAATCTCAAGTACATTTTTACAGTTTAAAAAAAAAAAAAAAAAAAAACTGCCCATAGACTTTACTTCATATAATCCCTGCAACTACCATGTGAAGAACACTCTGTTCCTGGAGAAGGAAACCGAAACAGTTATACAATTTACCCAGGATCCCATAGCATCAGGACAGAATGGAAATCTGCTTTTAAGATTTCTGACCCCATGGGTTTACATGTTTATATTACACTGCTGTTCTTACATATCAACCTGTATTCTGAATGTATCAGGTTCATTTCTGAGAAGTCAAGTGGGGTCCAAAAGCTGATACAACTATGGACGATAGCATCATAAATTAAAATACGTGGGAAGTTACTATCTTTGGGTGTCAGGTCTACATAGATAAAAACTTTGCCAAAGAGTACATAAATGCACAAGTAAAAAGCATTATCATAAATCTAATATTTATATCTCTATATATCAGGAAAGAGTCTTCCCTCCTGGAAATGTCAAGATTCTGAGCGTGACACATGGCACTGCCTTCCAAGAAACCACAGGGGAAATCATCAGGTAATGTATAATTTCACTCTGACTGCACCCATAACAACTTGAGACCTTGCAACTGGACAGCTGCAGTCTACCTGCTCCAGTGCCTGGCAAACCCCCATGAACTGGGGTTGTAAGGTGAACAGTCTCTGCATTGGAACGCCACAATTAAATGACCAAAGTTGATTACACAAAGACTATCTAGAAAGCGTGTTGACGCCATACCCTTGGCTTGAGGGTTCTGAGGACCCCTGGGACTCCACTCCACTGCAAACAAAGGACCCAACATGCATTAGGTCTTTCCCTGCAAAATGGGACAAGTCACCACCAGCAAACAAAGAACACCTCACCCCTTAGCTTCCCCCAGTGACAAGGTCGGTGCAAAAAGGGGCAAACCAAAAGAGTAAAAAAATGCACCAGGCCTCCCTTTGGAGGAACGGTCCAGACCTCACAGTGGGAGGAGGGGCAGACAAAGGTCTCGGGGCACTCCGGAGACTTCCTCCAGGCCCAGCCTAGGGAAAACGGAGCATCCCCTGAGGCGAAGGCGTCGTCGCGCCAATAAAGCGGCCTCTCTCTCGGCCTCCGCGGAGCCCCTGGCAGTGAGGCCCGCCCCGGCAGACCGGTCTGGCCCCCGCCCCGCCCCGGCTCCATGGCAACCGCAGGCCGAGGCCTGACTGCCCACGGCTCGGCCGGGCCGGCTTCACGGGCAGGCCTAGGATGCCCGGCCTGCTCCTCAGGCTCGCCAGCTCCTTCTTCCCACTCTCTGCCAGGCCGCCGGCCGGACCGAGACCCCTCCTCGCGCCGACCACCCCCGACCGTGGCAGGCTGCTTCAAGGGGCACGAAAGGGTAGAATAAAAAGCCCAATTCACCTGTTGTTACAGATGTGAAACAAGCCTCGGTGCACGGCGCATGAGCCGCGGGCCCCCCCAACCACGGCCGGACTACAACTCCCACCAGCGGCGGCGCGGTCCCTTCCGGGTCCCGAGGCGGAAGTCCCGCCTGCGTCCCCCTACGATACACGCTGTAGTTCCTTTCGCCTGCCCTACTGTGAGGAGTGCCTGTTCTTAGGGGCTCGCGAGGCCTTCGGCTCCCTAGACTGTAGCGTTCCCGAGCTCACGGTGCGAGGTGGCCAGGCTGATGCTGCATCCGAGCACTGGCCGGAGGGCGCGCGGCTGTACTCCCGGGCGCAGGCGGGACTTCCGGCGGAGCGGCGGGGGACGCACCCGGCCAGTTCCGTGGGAGCCTGCGGGAGCTGGGGACTGATGGCTATCTCTGGTTGGTCTCGCCTTGCCTAGCCGCAGCTCTGTGTTGTGCCTTTTCTCTCCTGGGTCTCTCCCTTGGTCTCCTGCACTCTTAGGGAGGTGAGCGGTTCTGCCTCACAGAGACATAAATTGTACCAGGCAAAGGACAGGGTAGCGCTTCTGCTAGCTTATGGGGTTGGGGTGAGGGACGACTGCGAGCCCAGGCCACATCGCCTGTCCCCGTTTATGCTCTGAGCAGGATGAAGCGTGTGTTCAACGTAATCCGCCTTCAGTAGAGGAACTCAATGGCGTTGGTCAGTAGTTCACAGCTGGGAGACAGCTGATGTTTGGAGAACCATTGCTCGTAATTAAGAAAGGAAGGAAGGAAGAAACAAAACTCATTCTGTGTATGCGTGTGGGTGTGTACAAGGTAACATGGCATCAGATCCCTTGAAGCTGCAGTTGCAGACTGTTGTGAGCCCGCCCTTACCTTGGGTTTTTCTATTGTTGCTGTGATAAAATATCATGACCAAAAGCAACTTGGGGATGAAAGTTTATTTCATTTTATGGGTCACAGTCTGCCACTGACTGAAGTCAGGTCAGGAACTGAAGCAAAAACCATGTAGAAACCATTGCTTGCTAGCCAGCTTACTTCTCATGGCTTGCCCAGGTGACACCCCCCCCCCTCCTCCTTCATCCTGCCCTCATCAAACATTCAAGAAAATTCCCACAAGCCAATCTGGTGGGGCCGTTTATCAACTGTGGTTCTCTACACAGGTAATACTAGCTTGTGTCAAATTAACAAGGAATACTAATCAAGTCCATGTCCATAGCCTCTCACATTTCCAGCCCAATAACCATATCATTTTTTGTGCAGCCATTTAAAAATGTTATTAAATGGATGCCACAGCACAGGTGACTTCAGCTATTACAGGAGGACTGGGAGTTGGAAGCTAACCTGGATTGCACGGCAAGAATGGCAAGGTGTTACATGCTTTTAATCCCAGCAGTCTGGAGGGAGAGGGAGGTGGATATCTGATCTCAATAGTTCCAGGACATTCAGACGCTGACACAGAGAAGGAAGGAAGGAAGGAAGGAAGGAAGGAAGGAAGGAAGGAAGGAAAGCATGTGATTGTTACTGGCTCTTCATTGCACAAAAGGCTAGGAATTGGAGTGAAACATGGTTCTTTTCATTCAAAGAATCACTTCTTGGGAACAAAAGACATAAAAATCCTTGCACAGGTACTGCAGTTTCTTTTATTAAATAATAAAACTTACGAGTAAATATTACAGAATAAGCCTGAGAGATCATAGAGCAGTGGAGAAATGAATACCTGCCTCTCACCACTTCCCAGATCTAAGAGCTCAAGCATCCTCTCAGCTCCTCCTTGTCCTCCCTGTGCCTTTCTATCTCCCTCTGAGTCCACCAGGAAACTGTGGTCCACTCCAGCCAGCTGAACATGGGAATTCATGTTCAACCAAAGTTGGACTCTGTTAGTGGTCCTGGAACAATCAACACAAAATGCCCCCAACATTCCCCCTTTTTTTGTCTTAAAAGGATTTCAACTCCAACATAGTAAAACTATATACAATAAGAACACTTATCAGGTATTGTACAAATAGAAAGGGAAGGTTAACAAAATAAAGTTATATACAATAAGAATTACATTCATAGGGAGGGAAGGGGAACTGGGGTTGGTATGTAAAATAAAAGTTTGTATTGCTGGGCATTGGTGGTACATGCCTTTAATGCCAGCACTCGGGAGGCAGAAGCAGGTAGATCTTTGTGATTTCCAGGCCAGCCTGATCTAAAGAGCTAGTTCCAAGACAGACTCCAAAGCAATACAGAGAAACCTGTCTCAAACACCCCCCCCCAAAAAAAAAGTCTTAAAAAAATAAAATAAATTTTAGATTTCCAAAATTTAAATAAATAAGTAAATAAAAAACAAGATAACAATTACATTCATAATGTTGATTCCATTTGGCAAATCCCGAGAAAATACCCATTATCTATGGTCTCTTGATGAGTACAAAGTTTTGTGCCTAAGTTACTTTTTTTCATTACTAAGAAAAACTGTAACTATTACTATCTAGTCTTCAACCCCATCAGAGGCCTGCAAAGGCTATAATATTGAACAGGAACTACAGAACAAACAACTTCCAAAACTAGAAATGACAGAGAGCTGGCTGCCTGGAATGTCACCTAAGGTTCCTCTATAAAGTTATAGCATCCATTAGGCCTATAGGCCTAGAATATCTGACAGACTTTTCTGTGAAGCAGGAATTTTGAAGGACTGTTCCACCTTCTCTTACAAAGTTCAACAGTTGCCTTCTTTTGTGTCCTACTTGTACAATTTGGACTCCATAGTGTCAGTACTTAAGGTAAGGGCAATTTCTTTGCCCAGTGGCACATCATTCTCTTTTGGAGTAAATTGGTACAGCCAGGAACAGACATATCTCACTGTGATGAAAAGACTTTTGTTATAAAACATTAAAATGTCATATTCTATAGGTATATATTTAAAATGTCTCTGATTGACCTTGAAAATATACCTAAAATAACTGTTTCATTGTTGCAGATGACTAATAGCCTATATTTTTTATTTTCCTAAATAGCTTTCAAGGACTAGAACTTTACATTGCATTTTTAAATGAGCTGCATAGGTATAATGATTAAATAAAAGAATAGAAATAGCCGGGCATTGGTGGAGCATATCTTTGATCCCAGCACTCGGGAAGCAGAGGCAGGAGGATCTCTGTGAGTTTGAGGCCAGCCTGGTCTACACAGCAAGTTCCTGGAGAGGTTCCAAAGCAAAGCAATACTGAGAAATCCTGTCTTGAAAAGCATATGTGTGTGTGTGTGTGTGTGTGTTTATATATATATATATATATATATATATATATATATAGTGTGTGTGTATTACAGTATAATAAAAATGGCTTTAAATTTGTATCAAAATACAATGTCTTAAACAAAAATAGAAACATATAGTCTGTTTTCACAAAATAACCTTGAATTTATAGTAGTATACAAAATTTAATACCACTGTAAAATATTTGAGATTAATTGTTGCTTTTTAGTTTAAAGTAAATTCAATAATCTACCCTTTTATCCTATCATTCCTGTATCCCAATATTTTCTTTTCAGAAAGAGATCCTTGAATCTAACATCCCTTGCTTAGTTTTCTCCTGACCATGACCAGTAACAACTTCTGTCCAACCCCCCTAAATGAAGACAAGCATTCACAAATGACCAAAGCCACCCAACTCACCTCTTGGGAATGTGGGTGTCATGTTCTTAAAATTACTTCCTGCAGTCTGGGGGTGACAGCATCTTTAGGGGACCCTGAAAAAAATGGAGATAAAGATCAAGTTCTGGGAGGGCAAGCTGTTGTCATGGGACAGTGCAAGGCTTATCTGAAATTCTGACTGGAGTAAGCTACAAGGTTGGCCTATCTTAGCTAACTGCTTTGAAGGTGTCCTAAGTAGTTTGTAGTTTAAAGCTGAGCTTTGGGTGGTGTTTACCAAAATCCAGGTGGATTCATCATTGTGGGGTCCCAATATCCTTTGGGCACTGTTAGGAATGATCAAGGCTCACTGAAGGAAATGTAAACATTTTGAATATCATATGCAGCAGATCTCAAGACGGTTAAAGATACAATCTATTAAATATATCTAGGGTACACAAAATTAGTTCCTAGGTATCTGCTTCAGACTCAAGCCCAAAACCGTGTACAGCAAGCTAGATGAAGCCTATTTCTAGAATCAGTTTGTACTCTATATGACCATTAATATAACAAAAGAAGGTTTATATATATATATATGTATATATATATATGCATATATATGTAATAAATTTTGAGATAATATTAATACTTTTTAAAAAGTTTTAGAGTCAAAACCAAAGGAGGTTATGAGGTTAATGGCAATAGAATCCTTAATTTTGGTTTTTCTTCTGTCTCATACTAGGTAGCTCTTCTGACATGAGACAGAGCTTTTAAATTTTCCTTTAACAACCATTCTTAGGTTTAGATAAGGAGGGAGCTACCCTCCAACTCGAAAGCCAACTTTAATTTTTAAATTAATTGGGACTATAAAAAAATTGCCTTATATGTCTGTAGAGAACAGAAGAGATAAACATTTGGGAAGGTTTATGAGATATTATTCTATTGGAAATGTGCTATATCATTAGGCCAATTTACTCCTTTTCTTGCAGCATATTATCTGGATGTCAAATACCTCATTTTGCAGTGGTCCTCAGATTCCTTAGTTGGATGTCTTATTCTCCTAGAAAGACAAAAACAAAGCCCTTTTGCAACTTTAAATTTGAGGAGGTTTCCCTTTTGGCAGGTTGAATGACCATGCTGTTTATTGAACTATCAGAGGTCTCTCTTGTTTGAATCCAGTCTTCATCAATTTTGATGTTATCCATAGGTTTTCTTCTCCTATAGAAACAAAAGCCAAACATCTTGCCCAATTTAACGCATCCCGGTTTACATTATGAGGTCAACATACTTTTGAAGTATATGGTGTGATTCACTTCAGCAGTTTTTTCAATTAGCCAATGTGTCTGTCCAGCTGTTGTCCCTTTCTCATTAGCATTTTAAAAATTCAAAGTTTATAAAGCATTGTGTAATTTATCTCTGGAGGGGGAATCTTTATTACCCCTTTCTGTTTATTAAGCATAGTTTGTAAAGTGCAATTAGATCATTCTATAACTGCTTGTCCTGTAGGATTGTGTGACATACCTATAATATTTTTTATATTGTAATATGGAAAATTTGTGTCATTATCTGTCTTAATTTGTACAGGAATCCCCATGATGCTATAACTCTTTTTTTTTTTTTTTTTTTTTTTTTTTTTTTTTTTGTTTTTCCAAACTGGGAGATGAACACGGAGATGAACACGGTGATCGGAAGGCTCCATAGCAACTTCGGCCGAATCCTAAGTCAGCCCTCCTGAACCCTGAGGTCCGAGGTACCCGGAGCGGGGTCGTCTTTTGCGAAGAAGGGTCCAGGGTTGGAGTTAGACGGATGCCTCAGATAACCAGAAATCGGCAATGGAGACCACCAACCCTTTTTTTTTTTTTATGTTTTTCAAGACAGGGTTTCTCTGTGTAACAATTCTGGTTCTCCTAGTACTCACTTTTTAGACCAGGCTAACCTCAAACTCAACTGAGATCTACCTGCCTCTGCCTCCTGAGTGCTGGGATCAAAGGAGTGCACCACCACCACCCAGCAATGGCCATAACTTCTAATAAATGTTTAATTACAAACTCACCTTTTCAGAACTTAAAGACATTGTCCATTGACATCCTGAATAAGTATCTATGGCATGGTGCACATACTTCAATTTTCCAATTCCACAAAATGAAAAACATCCATTTTCCAAATTTCATTTGAGTACTGTTTGGGTTACTCCTGCAGGAAGTGGTGCTTGTTACACAAAGAACAACTGGGAAATATCCTTATAATTTCCTTTGTTGCCAAATGATTGAAAAAAATCTTTCTTCAAACCTTTGCTATTGACCTGATATTTCTTGTCTCTCTGTCTCTCTCTCTCTCTCTCTCTGGTTTCTCTGTGTAGCCTTGGCTCTCTTGGAACTCACTCTGTAGGCCAGGCTGGCCTTGAACTCAAAGATCCTCCTGCCTCTGCCTCCTGAGTGCTGGGATTAAAGACATGTAGCACCACTGCCTGGTTCAACATGGCATTTCTTATGAAACTGACACCTCTAGCACATTTCCTACCAATAGGTGATCAACTTCATGATTACCTTATGCTAGAGGACCTAGGATTTGATATTATTATATATACAAGGGATGATTTCTATTTCTGATTATTGTAATTGAATAAATAAGTTAATTTGGAATCATCTGGAACAAGTTCAGTGGTTTCACTATGTAAAGAAATTCTCTGCATATTGAGAATCTGTAGCTATATTAAGAGTTTCTGGAAAATCTAACAATACTATGAGAATAGCATATAATTCTGATTTTTCAAAGGAATCATATGGGCTTTAAACCACTTTATTTATTTTTCTGAACTTATAACCTGCCTTTCCTGATTTATTTCCATCAGTATACATTGTACGGGGGCTCCAGAAGCTGGTGTTCCTCACACAATGTGAGGAAGAATCCAATTAGTTCTTTTTATAAACTGAAGTCGCTTGGTATTTAGATATTTGTTGCTATTGTCTCCCAAGAAATTACTGCAAGCTCTTTGCCAGTGTTCATTTTCTGCCAATAATGAGGCCATTTCAGCATTATTTAGAGGTGCCACAGTTTCTGCTGAGTCTATTCCTGTTAATCCACAAAGTCTCAATCTTCCTTTCAGAATCAATTCACAAGCCTATTCTACATGGGTCTTTAATTTTTTTACTCTTATTTGTGTGGCCAAGATATCCATTCTAAAATATCAACTTCTCTCTACATAAAAAAATTCCTGTAGGAGAATTTGTAGTAGGTAAAATAACCAGAATACAACCAGATAATCTCTTTGTGATTCTTGTAATCTCTTCTCTACCAAAGCAAATTCTCTCTCAGTCTCAGCTGGTAATTTTCTTGGACTATTTAAGTCCCTATAACTTTGAAAGTTTGAAAGAAATTACTTGTTCTTGAGTTGTTAATCCAATTGTAGGCCATTGCCAATTAATATCTATTAGGAATTTTTGAAAATCATTACAAGTTTGTAATTGATCTGTCCTGATTTGTAGTTTCTGTGCTTGAATCTTTTGTAAACTGATCTTGTATCCAAGGTAATTAATAGAATCTCCTTTTTTTTTTTTTTTTTTTTTTTTTTTCTGGAACAATTTGTAATTCCCAACAAGGCAAAAATTTCTTTTTTCTTTCTTCCCCCCTTCCCAGAAACAGGCCTTCTTTGTAGCTTTAGAGGCTGTCCTAGAACTCTCTCAGTAGACCAGGCTGACCAGCAAAAATTAGGTCTTCACAGTTTTTTTTGTTTGTTTGTTTTGTTTTGTTTTTTGGACACAGGGTTTCTCTGTGTAACAGCTATGGCTGTCCTGGAATTTGCTCTGTAGACCAGGCTGACCTCAAACTCACAGAATCCACCTGCCTCTGCCTCCCAAGTGCTGGGATTAAAGGCATGCACCACTGTCCCTGCTTCAAACGTTTTTTTCTAAGGCATCTGACTCTGAATCAGCTAGTAAGATACCACCCATATAATGGTAAATTATAGATTGAAGAAACCTTGTGAATTTTTCCAATGGCTGTTGTATAAAATATTAACACATGCTGGGGCTGTTTTGCATCCCTTGTGGAAGAATTTTCCACTTACACCTTTTAACAGGCTGGGATTATTATATTTATTTAGTATGTATACAGTGTTCTGTCTGCATGCATGCCTTTAGACCAGAAGGGGGCACTAGATCTCACTACAGATGTTTGTGAGTCACCATGTGGTTGCTGGGAATTGAACTCAGGATCGCTGGAATAGCTGTCAGTGCTCTTAACCTCCAAGCCATCTCTCCAGCCCCAAGTCTGGGAATTATTATAAACAGGCAACATTGGCTGAATAGATGGCTCAGTTTTAAGAATACTGGCTGCTCTTCCAGAGAAGCTGGGTTCAATTCCCAGTACCCACATGGCAGCTCACGGCTGTCTATAACTTGTTTCAGGTGATCTGACATCTTCATACCAATGCACACAAAATAAAGTTAAATAAATTATTAAAAATAAATAGGCACCGTGAAGGCAAGTTTTTCTCTATTCTGTTCTTGTAAAGGTATAGTAAAAAAGCAGTCTTTTAGATCAATCACTATAATAGACCATCATTTAGGTAATAAGGCATGGGAATTCCAGGCTACAAAGAGCCCATTAGCTGAATCAACTTATTTATGGCTCTTAAACCTGTTAACATTCTCTATTTTCTAGATTTCTTTTTAATGACAAATATAGGAGAATTCCAAGGATTGGTCTATTCTTAACATGTTGAGCATCAAACTGCTCCTGTAGCAGCTCTTCTAGTGTCTAATTTTTCTGGTGTCAAAGATCATTATTTTACCCAGACAGGTAAGGTAACAACCATTTCAGCAGCTGGGCTGTTAATACCTTTGAAAGATCAGCAGCTTTGTGCCCTATTATGTACAACCTGAACAGTCTGTGACTGTTCTTGATATTACCTTTTAATATTTCTCTCAGAAGCATTCTTTATTTTATGGTTTGTTTCTGAGACTAGAGGAGTGTTAATCTGTGTTTTCCATTGCTGAACAAATCATATCTCCATAAATTCTTGCTATACTAGACACATGGTTTTAATTTTCCTATCTGTCCTTCTAGTCCTATATACTTGACCCATCTTGCACTTTCATTTACCTGAAATAAAGTCCCAATCCTAAGAAGCTGAACATTTACCTCCTGAAGAGGCCAATTTGAATGCCAAGTTTTGGTGAAGTTACATCTGTGCCTGTGTTAACGAAACCTCCAAATACAATGTCATTTATCCATAGTTTTAGCTTTGGTCATTGATAATTTATAAAAGTTTGCCAAAATACTTTTTTATGATCTCTCCTGAATTGTTTTTGTTTTATATACTGAAGCTATTCTGTCACCCAGAGCAGTAAGGTTTTGAACAATAGGCATTAGGTCCCTTACTTGCTTAGTGGAGGAGTTTCCCTGTAAGGAGTAAGGTTTTTCCGCCTGCCGCTGGTCTTGTCCCTCCACCGCGCCAGCCCCAATTAACACACAGAGACTCTGTATTAGATATAATGCTGTTGGCCAGGTACTAGTTTCTTATCGGCTAGCTCTGTCTTAAGTATTAACCCATTTCTATTAATCTACATTTTCCCATGTGGTCTTACCCGAGAGCCAGCTGTTGTCCTGCTCTCTCCAGACTCTCCATCTTGACTCCTCCTTACCTTCCTCTTCCCTCCTTCTCCTAGTCCCTCCTCTCTTGCTTTCCTATTGGCCAACAGTGCTTTATTCATTAACCAGTATGAGAAACATATACAGAATGACATCTCCCATCATCTCCTCTTTTCTGACTAAATAAAAAGAAGGGTTTTAACCTTAACATAGCAAAATATATAACACAACACTTAACAAATGAGAATCACAGTTAACAATATTTAGTCCATTAACATTTAGCAAGATTTAAGAAAATATTCCATCATCTATCCTATCTTTGTGTGTCTAAAGTCTAAGTAACTTATCTTTAATCCTAACTAAGGAAAACTATAACCATAACTATCTGTCTTCAACTCCTTCAAAGACTACAGAAGGATAATATATAAACTCTAGAAATGACAGAGACAACTCACTGCCTGGTCAATCACCCGAAGTTCTTCTGTAATCTTCCATCTTCAGCCCATAGGCCATAGTGTGTCTAGCACACTCCTCAGCAAAGCAGGAAACTTTAAACTGTCTTCTTGTATTGGCAGTTTGTCAGTCATTTTTCTCTGTGTCCTACAGAATGTCTGGCAGACTCTTCCATGAAGCAGGAATCCTTTAGCAATGTCCATCTTGTATCAGCAGTCACTTTCCTGTGGGTCCTGCATATCCAGTTTATACAACACAAAGTCAAACAGTCCAGACAAGAGCAGTATCTTGTACAAATGGCTAGTCTTGCCATATTGGGAACAAACTTCATAACTCCTTTCTTCAAGGTCCATCTTCCTTTCTGATGCAGGTGGTGTTGCCAGGAGCAGTTATGTCTCATTGTCAAGAAAATCCCTAAACCATTTTAAATGCCATATTCTGTAGGTCTTTGAAATGTTTGAAGAATGCCTATTCATCTCCAAATACATCTCTGTATATCTAGAAATCCTAAGTAACTTAACTATAAGTTTTGACTATTATAGGTAACTATAATATGTACTGAATTATACACAATACCTAAACAAGAGGAGAAACACTTTTCACAAGATTGACCTTAAATTTGTATCAATAAATGAAAATCCATTCCAAAACAAAGTATTCATATCTATAACATTTCCCCCATGCTGACAGGGAATGATTGAACCAAATTTGACACTGGGGCTTGTGAGAAACTCCCTAAGGCATTTCCTGAGGGCTTAGGGTTACCTTGCCTGTTCTTTGTTTGTCTGCATTCAGCCTTTGCCTTGCTTTACTATTTGGATTATCTCTAGAAAAAGGACCATTGTCTGTAGGAAAGCCTTGCCTACAATTTCTTTTTTCTTTTTTTCTTTTTTTTTTTTTTTTTTTGTCTTTTTTTTCTTGATTTTTGTTTGTTTGTTTTTGTTTTGTTTTTTTTAAGACAGGGTTTCTCTGTATTTAGAGCCTGTCCTGGAACTGGCTCTATAAACCAGGCTGGCCTCAAACTCACAGAGATGCACCTGTCTCTGCCTCCCTAGTGCTGGGACTAAAGGTGTGTGCCACCAATGTCCAGCTACAATTTCTTTTTTGATGACATTGTTTACCATAATTAAAATATCTGACCTTTTGATTTTTTTATTAACATTTTTTGAAATCACCTCTTCCATCCAAGTATCATCATGAGTATAAGGACCAACATTGACTGTACTTCAGATTCACTTATCTATGGGTGCTGATCCTACCTTTAAAGGCCTGATCACCCTCTTGCCTTCTGAATTAGCATTTTCACAAGCCAAAGATTCAATTACTATTTGTCTAACTTCTGGATCTGATACCATTCTATTCACAGTTAAAGTCAATCATTGTAAAAAAATCAGTGAAGGCTTCTTCGGTGCCTTGTATAATTTTAGTAAATTATTCAATCCTTTTGCCTGATTCTTCAGCCCTATCCCAAGCACTCAAAGCTGCTGTATGGCATACAGTCAAGGTGTAATCATCAAATGTAGACTATCTTTGAAAATCAGCATACTGACCTTCACCAAGAAGCTGGTCTTAGGAAATTTCAATACCTCTAGCCCTATTTCATTCTTCTATGACCCTAGGCTCACCTTTCCACCATGACTTCCATTGTAACTCAGGACCAGCTTCCAATACTACTGTAACTAAATCTCTTTAGTCTTGTGGAATAATTCTGTTCTGAGTTGCCCATGAATTTAACATCTGCTTCACAAAAGGTGGGTGCATATTATATGAAACATTTTGATAGGATTCCAATTAGCTTCTGCATAGCTTTGGAGATGCCTGTCCTCTGGTGGCCGTTTGAGTATGTTAACTAGCTAAATTAAGGTTGGTGTCCTAATAACCTTGGACCACTCTTCAAGTTCATCATGCTCTAAATTCCTCTGTGTCTGAATATTTTTTTTATTTTTATTAGTATGTCTTTCTAAGACTTGTATCTTATCAGTAGTAAGTCTAAAGCTTGTATCTTATCACTAGTAAGTTCACCTAAGGCTTGTATCTTATCAGTAAGTAGCCTTTCTAAAGATTGTATCTTATCAATATTAAGTCCTAAGGGTTGTATCTTATCAGTCAAATTATCATTTGGCACAGTTATCAAACAACCTTTAAAGGATAAAATATGAATTAGCAAACTGATACTAATTATGATTGACATTATGTCAATCCAAGCTAAATTGTTTATCCCCTCATTTTTTTCCATTTGGAGGTCAGACATGATCCTAACTCCTTGCATTGTGATATTTCCTATTCTTAACATGAGGAGATTTTTCCTCTTTTTTTTTTTTTTTAAACCTACTACCCCGTTTAAAAATTCCCAAGTGTCTTGCCAGCTCTGATGATGCTGACAGTTAGTTGCAGGGACAATGTTCAACTGTGCCCGCAGAGAGGACGGCCACAGCAGGGAACACTGTGGCTGCTCTTGCCGCTGTGCTTGTGGTGGTGGTGGTAGGGATGTGTGTGTGAGATATCTGAAGAATAAGAAAACCAGTAGGAGAAATCCATGTGCCTGGAACACAGCAGAGTGGGTTGTTAGCGGCTAACTGTTAATGCTCAGTACGACTGTGCAGAGGACTCCACCGGGTGGACACCAGTGGTGCAAGCCTTCCCCTCAACAGCTTTTAGACATAGCAGCAGCAGTACAAGCCCTTGCCCCTAGTGTGGGCCCGCAGTGGGTATAGGCCACAGGCAGCGGCAGCTGTGGGTCAGGGAGTAGCCTGGCCAGCAGCGGGACTATTTCTGCTCAACCCTGGCGTTTGTGCTGTGCACGCAGGACTGGCTTGAGAGGGGAGCAGTGGGCTTGCTCTGCTCCACCCAAGTTCTTGTGCCAGCCATGAAGGGAGGGGCAGGGAGAGGCCTGAGATGTAGGCACAGGAAAAAGTGGGCAGGAGAAGCCCGCTTGCCTAGGATGTGGCATGGGAGGACACCGGGCCGCCTGAATGAAGGGGCCAGTGATGAGTGCTGTCACAGGCATTTTCAGAGCTGGTGGGTGGCAGTGCAGGTACCAACAGGAAAATCTCTTGGTGTGAAAAGCCGGTGGCATGTGGTCATAGGGTGAAGTGGTGGCTTTAAAAAGCTGTGGTGTGATTTCGCCACAGGTTACAAGGTTGTGATTTCTTTCTTCATTTTATTAAATAATAAAACTTGGGAGTAAATATTAGAAAATAAATCAGAGAGATCCATGGAGCAATAGAGATGTGAACATACCTGTCTCTCCCTACTTGCCAGATCTAAGAGTCCAGACATCCCCCTCTCTCCTCCTTTTTCTCTTCCGTGGGTCCTTCTATCTCCCTGTGAGTCCACCAGGAAACTCTATGTTCCACTCCAGCCAGCTGAAAGTAGGATTCTGCCCTCCAAACCAATATTCCCGGTGTAATAAATAACAAACAAATCTCACCCAACCCACAGACCCACGTTAGGTATGTACCTGTAAATGCAACACTTAGTTAAGTAGAAACAGGATGTTCAAGGTTAGCCTCAGCTACATAGTTAGACCAGTTTTGGGCTATATGAGACTGCATTTCTAAGAAACAAACAAATCCCTGTGTTCTTAGAGGTTGTTTTTTACTGGCAGGTACCCAGACTATGAGAACCCTGGCCTCAGGAGGCATGGTATTTAGTAGAAAAGCTGACACAGTCTGAAGTCAAAGGAAAGTGATAAATGCTAGGTAGGACTCAAGAAAAGGTGTGCCTACTGCTAAATGACAACATTGGGACAGGTTGACAGGTGAATCCCAAGACTACAATAGGTCACTGTGGTCATTGGGTTGAGCAAATGTGTGGGCTTTTAGAGAAAATAGAAGGAAGTTCAGAGTGGTTCAACCCTGGGTTGCTACAACTTTGGGACCAGCCTGGGCTACAGTGAGAGACACTGTCTCAACAAACAAAGCAGGAAGTGGGTACTGGTAAGATGACTCAGAAGTTAAGAGCACTTGCTCTTCTGGAAGACTCACGTTCAACTCCTAGCATCTACATTGAAGTTAACAACCCTTTGTAGCTCCAGTTCCAAGGGATTTCATGCCCGTTCTTATGCTTCCATCACCACTGCCTGTACGTAGTACACAGATATAAAGGCAGGCAAATACCATACACATAAAAATAAATAAATGTAAAAAAAATATTAAAGAGCTGGGCAGTGGGCGAATGCCTTTGATCCCAGCACTCAGGAGGCAGAGGCAGGTGGACTTCTGTGAGTTCAAGACCAGTCTGGTCTACAAGAGCTAGTTCCAGGACAGCCTCCAAAGCTGCAGAGAGACCCTGTCTCAAAAACAACAACAACAACAACAACAGCAACAACAAAACAATCACCAGAGTCCACCTGGTAGAAGCAAAGGACCAAACTGGGGAAGTTGTCCTTTGACCTTTCCGTACATGCTATGGTGTGCTGCCCACACACACATACACAAATAAAGAAGTGACACAACAACAACAAACTCTGGCCAGTTGGTGGTGGCACACGCCTTTAATCCCAGCACTTCAGAGGCAGAGGCAGGTGGATCTCTTGAGTTTGAGGCCAGCCTGGTTTACAGAGCAAGTTCCAGGGCAAGCTCCAAAAATACAGAGAAACCTGCCTCAAACAGCAGCAACAACAAAAAGAATAATAACCCAGAGTCAGCTATCAGGGTAAAAGCTGGAAGATCAGACAAACAAAGGAGCAGCCATAGTCACTTCTTACCTCTCTGAATCTTTAGATCAAAGGTCAGACATCCTGTCTGTACAGATGTCTATGGTTAATTAGTGGCTAGCTCTACCCTTTGATCTCCAGGAAAAGCTTTATTTGGCAAAACACAAAATATCACACAACAACAACAACAAAAATGTAATTTTAAGAATTAAAAAAATAAGGTGGATGATGGTGGCATATACCTTTAATCCTAGCCATCAAGGGTGGCAGAGGCAAGTGGATCTCTGAGTTTGAGGCCAGCCTGGTCTACAGAGGGAGCTCCAGGACATCAAAGATTACAGAGACACCCTATCTCAAAAAACAAAACCAAAACATCAGGCCTACTGTTTCACTCTTTAACTCCAGTACTTGGGAGGCAGAGGCAGGCAGATCTCTGTAGCCAGGCTACACAGTGAGACCCTGCCTCAAAACACAGAACAAACACAGAACTAGGGGGTAAACACTGTTCTTCTGAACAATGTTACTAATTCCAGTCCCAGTCTTCATTTTAAATATACTTGGAGGACTAGAGAAATGACTGGGCAGTTAAAAGCAATCGCTTGCCAGGCTTAGTGACACATACCTTAAATCCCAGCACTTGGGAGGCAGAGGCAGGTGGATCTTTGTGAGATCAAAGCAAAGTACTCTGCAAGTGAACTATATTCCCAGTCATGGTAGGCTGTTTCATTCTTAGATTTTAAGTGAGCTGGGCAGTGGTGATTCATGCCTTTAATACCAGCACTTGGAAGGTAGAAGCAGGTAGAGCTCTGTGAGTTTGAGGCCAGCTAGTTCTAGGACAGCCAGGGCAGTTACACAAGAAACCCTGTCTTGAAAAACAAACAAACAGATTAATGGTGTATAGGTGTTTTGTCTGTGTGTTTATCTGTATATCATGTGCATAGCTGGTGACAAAGGTCAAAAGATTACCTGGAATTGGACTTGCAAAAGGCTGTGAGCTGACCTGAGAGCTGGAAATTGAACTCGGATCCTTTGGAAGAATAACCAGTGCACTTAACTCTTAATAACTGAGTCATCTCTCCAGCCCTGCCCCACATTCTTTTGACAGGGTCTCTAGTCCTGCTTTGCCTCAATACCCCATGTAGCCGATGATCTTGAACCTGTGTTCCTCTTGCCTCCATCTGCCTAATGTGAGCTTTGATCTTTGCTTTATGTGGTGTTGGGGACTGAACCCAGGAGCGTGTGCACACTAGGTAAGTATTATATCAACTGAGGAATATCTCCAGCCCCCTTTCAATAAAAAGTCATTACTGTTACTTGTGGGTGTATACCTGTGCACATATATGAATGTGTGGATGCTGGTGGTTTGACCCGAGTGGTCAGGCTTGGATGACAGTACTTTAATTCTAAGTTATCTCACTGAGTTCCCTTTTTATTGTATTACTTTTGGTTTTAGATTATTTTATGTGTATGAGTACTAGGCCTGTATGTATATACGTGCATAATTTATATACCTAGTATTCGTACCCTCAGAGGTCAGAAGAGGGCACCAAAGCCCCTGGAACCAGAGTTAAAGATGGTTGTGATCCACCATGTGGGTTCTGAGAACTGAACCCAGGTCCTCTGGAAAGTTGACAAGTGCTCCTTACCACTGAGCCATGTCTCCAGCCCCTCCCTTTTTATTCTTTGAGACAGGGTGTCAACACGTTTCCCAAACAGATCATGAACTTGCAGTCCTTCTGCCTAAGGCTTCCAACTCACAGTATAGCAAGTTGGGGGCCAACCTGGGTTACGTGAGATCCTGCCTCAAATCCCAATAAAGTAAGGCTACAGAAATCATAGAAATATTATCACTACTTACAAAATAGTCAAATAGAGGTAGAATCAGAGGCAGAAAAACTGCCTAGAGTTTGAGACAAGGCTGCCCTGTATAGTGACTTATAATTCATCTAGGGCTCCGTATCCATATTGAGACTCTGCCAAAAAAATCAAAACTTAGCTCTTGCATCTTAGTATTGGTTACACCTAAAAGTTTTGTTTTCTAAAAGCCACTAAGGAGACAGTCATGGTTGCCCACACCTTTAATCCCAGCACTTGGGAGGCAGAGGCAGGTGGTTCTCTGAGTCCAAAGCCAGACTGGTCTGCAGATCAAATTCCACGACAGCTAGGGCTACACAGAGAAACTCTCTGAATCCTGGTCCCCATCCCCCCAAAAAGACACTAAAGATGAGAAAAACAGGGTTGGTAAGATGGCTCAGTGGGTAAGTGCTGTTGCTGTATAATTCTGGTGAACTGAGTTCAGTCCTGTAAATTGGCCCCCCATAAGCTAATAGGGAGTTGTAGAAGGAAGTGTGTCACTGGTGGGGGCCAGCTTTGAGGTCGCCAATGCTCAAGCTATGCCTAGTTCAGTTCTCTTCCTGTCGTCAATAGATCAAGATGTAGAATATTCAGCCCCTTCTCCAGCACCAAGTCTGCCTGCTTACCACTGTGTCCCACCATGATGATAATGGACTAAACCTCTGAAACTGTAAGCCATCCCTAAAGCATGAGAAATAAGATTCCAGTGTAAAATATTGTCTGATGGATGTTTATTTGGGGAGAAAACACACCAGAAACAGATGACCGCCGCAGATTCCTGTTCCAAGGATGCCTCTGGATGCTTTCTGTCTCTGACCAGGAAGTAAGATCTCAAGCTGGGGTCCAGGAACCTAGACCTAGTCCCCCCAGGTCACGCCCATATCTGTCCCCATTCCCCAATGGGCGTGACCAGTACAACAGGTATGGGCAGGGTAGATATCTCATTACAATTCCCCTTTTAGTCTAAAGAAAAGATTTAGGCTGGATACAAAACTATATACAAAAACAGTAATATCAAGTATGCTCTAGGAAAAGGAAATGTAAGAACACACACACTTAAGACCTTTTCCAGTGAGGTAACAAGAGCAAATGGCAAGAACTATATATCCAGTCCTAGGGTGAAGGCATAACAGAGATTACTATAGAGTTGTCCTGTTAAGAGTAGTTTTTCCAGGCAGCCTTCCCCAACTAACACAGAGAGACTCTGTATTAGATATAAAGCTGTTGATCAGTTACTAGTTTCTTATCAGCTAGCTCTGTCTTAAATATTAACCCATTTCTATTAATCTAAGTATTTCCACGTGGTCTCGTCTTACTGGAGAGAGAGTCTGGACCTCTGTTCTCTCAAGTCTCTACATGCTGTCTCCTCCTTACTACTTCCGGAATCCTACCTATCTTGATTTTCTATTGGCCAATAGTGCTTTATTCATTAACCAATATGAGAAACATATTTACAGAATGGCATCTCCCTTCATTGTCCTAGGTACAAGCTGGTAAGTCTTGTACCTAGGAAGAGAGAACAATAATTGTCTACTCTTCAACCTCATCAAAGACCTGAGAAGGAAGATAACAATACTAGGTAGAGTAGGCAGGAAGTGCAGGCAGGCAGCTTCCAAAAGGTGCATCAAAGACAGAAACAGCAGGCTACCTGGACAGTCACCCAAAGTCTCACAGCAACATCAGGGCAACCAGCTTTGGCTGAGGCCTAGAGTATCTGACAGACCAACAAGAAGCAGGGAGGTAGAAAGGCTGTCTTACCCTGAGTTGGCAAGGATCAGCAATCTTCTATGTTTGTCTTCTGCAAGCACTGTAGGACAGCATGTCCAAAGTCAAGGTAGGGTTAATTCTTTACCCAAGAGGCCATTAGCCAAGGAGAGGATGGATTCCAGGAGTGACATCAGTGCCCAACATACTCTCAGGAATAGCTTGGTGCTGTTAGAAGCAATAGTGTCTCATGTCAAAGGAGTACTAATATTAAAATATTTAATGCTATGTTCTGCAGGTATATGACATGTTTGAAGATCAAACATCTATGTCTGACTAATCTCATAAGTATAAGAAACATGGGTGAAGATAATCTGTACAAATGGTTGAAACTTCCCTAAGTAATTTAGCAAGGACAATGATTTTAGCAATATAACTATATACATACATATATATATATATATATATATATATATATATATGCATGTAAATATCTAAAACAGAGGTAGAATTGAAATGTCTTGACCAGAGGTAGAACTTTATAGAGCAATGTGATAAAAAATATCCTAAATTGTATCAATATACAAAATGTCTAGAACATATGTAAAACTATACATACATAGAATATTATAAAGATATCTGTGCATGAAACATAAACAGAAAGATCTTACACAATATGACAAAATATAATATGCAAATTATCTGAGAAAGGAATACAAAGTTATTTTTACATTAGTTACAACATATAAGAATCTATAACAATGTAAATTGTATATAACTAATAATTACTAAGTGTTGTTCATCATTGTAGTCCTATCTACTGACTTGTGGAGGGAAGCAGTGTTCATTATTTTAGTCCTGTCTACTGACATGTGGTCTTATAACTCAAGGACTTAGATCAAATTTCAAGTATCCTCTTTTTCTTTTTGATTTTGGAGACAGGGTTTCTCTGCTTCCCCAGTACTGGTATTAAAGGCATGTGCCACCACTCCCTGGCTTCTTATTTTAAAATATGATTTTTAAATTTTAATATGTGTATACAAGAGTGAATGTATGTGTACCTGGGATACATAGGTTCCTGTAGAGTCCAGAAGAAGGCATTGGATCCCTTGGACTGAGGTTAAAGGCAATTGTAAGCCACCCAATAGTCAGTGCTGGCCACTGCATCCCAGTCTTCTGAAAGAGCAGCGAGTACTCTTGACTCCTGGGCATCTCTCCAACTCTGACCAGTCCATTTTTAAAAAAAGAGACAATTCCATTATCCTCAATAATTTTACTTTTCAATTTGTGTTTTTTGTGTATGTATACATAACATGTGTGTGGAGGAACAGATTGTTTTTTTCTTTTTGAGTGTGTGAATATGTGAAAGGGCACCTTTCATGACCTGGCATCAGTGTGGGGATCTGAGGAAAACTGCCAGCAGTCAGTTCTCTGTTGCAGGATATTTGATAGCACTGTGAATCTCTGAGACTGTGTAAATACAATTAACCTTAGACCAGGGGTGGAGCTAGTGACTAGTTGACAGGAATTAGCCATAGAGAATACAGTGGAGCTGGGGATATGGATACAGAGACACACAGGAAGTAGAAGGGAGGGACTTAGATTCTCAGGCATTTTTGCTTTGGAACTGAAGGAGAGATGCTCTCTTGCTGGGTCTCTGACCAAAAAGGAAGGTCATCTGGTTGCTTCTCAGCTTCTCTGACTCCTGAATCTTTATTGGAAATAGAACAACTTCGCTAAAAACATCTACCATGTGGGTTCTAGGATTCTCAGGTCATCAGCAACTTTACTGAGTTTTCTCACTGGTAGTCTTATACCAATATTACATTTCTGACTTTTTTGTTTGATTGTTTTTGTTTTTTCGAGACAGGGTTTCCCTGTGTAGCTTTGGAGCTGGTCCTGAAACTAGCTCTTGTAAACCAGGCAGGTCTCGAACTCAGAGATGCCCCTGCCTCTGCCTCCAGAATGCTGGGACTAAAGGCATGGCAAATTCCTGACTTTAAAAAAAATTACTTATCTTTATTTAACGTGCATAGCTGTTTTTGCCTGCATTTCTGTGTGAGGGTGTCAGATCTTAGAATTACAGTTGTGAGCTGCCATGTGGGTGCTGAGGATTGAACTCAGGTCCTCTGGGAGAACAGTTGATGCTCTTAGCCACTGAGCCATTACTGCAGTCCTAATTCCTAATTGCTTCCTCCTCTTCTCCTCCTCCTTCTTCTTGAGACAAGGATTTCTTTATGAAGCTCAGACTGGACTAACAATCTTCCTGTGATTACAATTGTGTGCCAATATGTGTAGCTAAATTCTAGAAAGCACACACACTTAGTTTCACTTACGTTGCTGTGATAGAATAGCTTCACAAAAAACAAAACAAAACAAAACAAAAAACAATTTAGGGGAGAAAAGATTTATTTTACCTAACAATTCCATGTTACTGTCTGTTGATAAAGGTAGAGCACATTGATAAAGGGAGAGCACAGTGCTAGGAGCTTGAGCTAGTTGGTCAAGAGCAAACAAAAAACAAATACCTTGCTACCTTGTGCTCGGCTTTATAACTGCTATTATACAGTTAAGGATGCCTAGGGTAGACAATTCCAGCTGACTATGGGTGTGTAGTTTTTTTGCATTGTTGGGGATTGATCCAGGGCCTTGTGCTTTGCAGCATGTATTCTATCACTAAGTTATACCTCCAGTGCAAATGTCTTGAAAATTTACATTTATTTGTCTGGGAATGGTGCCATGTGCTTTAAAACAAAAACAACAAAAGCTGTATTTCCTTAGTGTGTATAAACTTCTGTGAGCATGTGGAGGTCAGCTTTAACAGTCTCTTTTCGTCTTCTACCATCATGGATGCAGGGAATGAAATCAAATTGTTGGGTTTGGCAGCATGCACCTTCATCCAATGAGTCATTTTAGTTTTTGTTTTGATATGTAAGCAAAGTACTTAAGATGTAGTTTGATATCTTGTCTGAAACTTTATTTTTTTTGCAATTTCTCCTCTTTTTGTGGGCAAGGATGGTTAGACAAGCTTTTGTTTTTAGATTTATTCATCTTATATGTGTTGTCTGCATTATGTGTACCACATGCTTGGTGCTCAAGGGCTCCAAGAGGACATTGGATCCCCTGGAGCTCTATGGATGATTATAAACCACTATGTAGGTGCTGAGAATTGAACCTGAGTTATCTGCAAGAACAAGTGCTATTAACCACTGAGCTGTTTCTCCAGCTCTGAGACAAAGTTTTACTATACATGTGAACTCACAAACTTCTTGCCTCAGCCTCCCTAGTACTTGGATTATAGGGGTGTAACACTAAAAGGGACCCTGCAGGTGGTCACAACAGGCAAAGACATGTGAATGAAAACTCTGTTCAGATTGACTTTGTCATCCTAGATCAAGTCTTGGAGAGTCTGATACCAGCTGGTTCATTCCCAACAAATTTAAACAAAGTATAATTTGGAAAAAAAAAAGTTTCTTGGTGCAATACAATCCCAGTGCATAAGAAAGCATAATTACATCAAAACTTGACTCAGGGTATATGTCATTTCTTCCAAGAAGATGAGTTCTACCTGAACTTCTTAAGGGCTAAGGAAAGGTCTGGTTTGGTCTGAGCTATACAGACAGCATCGAGGTCATTTGGGCTATTAGCCACTGGTGTTCCTGGTTGTGGAGTTTGGGGGAGCCCTGGCTATACAGATAATTAGGTATCTCAGGTTCTGGTTGTAGGAGCTTGAAGAGCCTCTCCATGAAAGGGTCATTTAGATTACCAGCTACCTCCAGTCCTCAGATCACGAAGCTATTAATCATTGTCAACTACCACCTTTTTTTTCTTCTTTCTTTTTTTCCATAACAGGCTTTTCTGTGTAGCCTTGGCTGTACTGGGACTCATTCTGTAGACCAGGCAGGCATTGAACTCAGAGATCCACCTGCCTCTGCCTCCTGAGTGTTGGGATTAAAGGTGTGTGCTATCATTGTCTGGCTTAATTATTAGCTTTGTTTGGTTTGTTTTGAGACAGTTTCACTGTATTAGGCTTGGCTGTCCTGAAATTCATTCTGTAGGCCAGGTTGGCCTCGAACTCACAGATCCACCTGCCTCTGCCTCCTGAGTGCTGGGTTTAAAGGTATGTGCCACCACTGCCTGCCTACCAGCTTTCTTTATGGAAGAACAAGTTTTACATCTTTCCCATTGGTTTCTGTGTGCTCTGTGGGCAGCATAACATTATGTTCGACTATGCACCTTGGAACCTCTCTCTGGGGTCTCACATAGCCTAGGATGGCCTTAAACTAGCTTTGAACCCTAAGTTGATCTTGAACTCCTCATCCTCCTGCCTCTAATTCTCTAGTGCTGTGTTTACGGGCACTGTATCCAAGTTAAAAAATATATTTTATTTGTATGTATATGTGTGCATGCTCACAATCCTCTATGTATGTTGGCATGTGTAATAGTTAGAGGACAACTTGTGGGAGTCTGTCTTTCCACCCTATGGATCCTAGGGACTCAGGTAATCAGATTTGGCAGCAACAACCCCTGAGCTATCATTGTGTACCCCTCCCTCCAAGCTTTATTCTTTTCTTTTTTCTTTCATTTTTGTTTTTTGAGTCAGAGTTTCTCTGTGTAGCTTTGGAGCCTATTCTGGCACTCATTCTGTATCTTGAACTTACCTGGAGATCTTGAATTTTTTTTTTTTTTAATCAAGAGAAGGAATAGCTTTATTTCATCTAATAGGTTATATATATGGGAGTTGGGGCAGGAACTCAAGTAGAAACTGAAAACAAAAAACATGAAGGAATTCTTCTTGCTGGCTGGCTCAAGCTCATGTTCATTGAGATTCTGTACCACCCAGGCCTGCCTGCCTGGGGAATGGTGCTGCCTGCAGTGGGTTGAACCCTTCTTCATCAACTAACATTTAAGACAATTCCCCACAGGAACTTGAACTTATCTGCCTGCTCTACCACCCCAAGACTGGAATTATGGCTCTCCACTGCCACACACAATTCCTATGCATTTTCAGTTTGTTTGAAAGACTTTAAAAAATTAATTACAGATCTGCCTGCAAGCCAGTAGAGGGCATCAGATCTTGATGGATGGTTGGGAGCCGACGTGGTTACTGGGAACTGAACTCTGGAGGAGCAGCCAATGCTCTTAACTGCTAAACCATCTGTCCAGCTGGTTTTTTTTTTTTTTTTTTTTTTAGAGCTTATTTCAGGGTATAACTTCTGGTTTAGACACACACACACACACACACACACCAAAAAACCAAAACCAAACCAAAAAAACCCTAGGCTGTTAAGGGCACTTGTTCTTGCAGAGTACCTGGGTTTGAGTCCCAGCATCCATGTGGCAGCTCACAATTATCTGTATCTCCAGTTCCAGAGGATACCTTTTTCTAACTTTCATAGACATACATGGAATATCAAAACACTAATATACACTTATCCACATAAAAAACAAGACTCTATTCCCTGCGCTAGTTATTTTACCTACCATTGCTTTTCCATTTTGGGCATGGTATCTGAGTTTGAGGCCAGCCTAGTCTACAGAGTGAGTTGAGTACAGTCAGAGCTACACTTTGTCTTGAAAAACTATTTTTAAAAAGGTGTGGTCAGTACAAATTGTGGTACAATGTAAGTAGTGCTTCACAAAACCCAGCTACTATTAGTTCCAGAGTTTAAGTTCTTAATTGGCATAATCCATTTCTTTTTTGGTCTTTTGAGATGGTTTCTCTGTTTGATAGCCCCAGCTGTCCTGGAACTTGCTTTGTAGACCTGGCTGACCTTGAACTCACAGAGATCAGCCTGCCTCTGCCTTCTGAGTGCTGGGATTAAAGGTGTGGGCTACTACCACCCATTGTTTTTTTTTTTTTTTTTTTTTTTTTGAGATAAGGATTCTTTTCTTTGAGGTAGGGTTTCTCTGTCTTGTCCTGGAATCTCAGCCTTCCTGAGATCAAAGGCATGTGCCACCAACTCGCGGCTCTTTCTTTTGGAAAGAACTTTTAGATTTATTTACTTTGTGTATGTGTGTGTGTGTGAATGTGCCATGACAAGCATGTCCCCAGAGGCTGCCTTTGGAGACAGGAGGACAAGGTAGCTGGTTGGTTCTTTTCAGTCAATTGCTTGGGTTCTGTGACTGAACTCAGATTGCCAGGCTTGGTATTAACACTGACCCGTCTCACTGTTATGCTCCATTTCTTTGGTTTTGTTTTAGACAAGGTCTCTCTATGTGGTTCTGGAGTCACTGTGTTGACTGGCCTGGCTTTGAACTCAAGAGATCTGCTTGTCCCTACCTCCTGAGTGCCAGGATTAATGGTGTGTGCCACCACAGCCTGACTCTGCCCTGTTGCATTTTTAGAAAGGATTAGATATTTTTGATGTATGTATGCCACAGCACAGGGTGCAGATCCGGGGATAACTGTGGGGATTTTCTCTTTCCACTGTCATGTGGGTTCCGGGTTCCATTTCAGGGTGCCACACTTGCCACAGCTCCAGACATGGTACTTCCTGTTCCCCAATTGCCCATAAACTCGTAGCAACCCTCCCATCATCACCAGCGCTGTGATTATTGGCATGTGCCACCCTAATCAGCTCAGGATCCACATTTCCCCAAATCACCCTCCATACTCATGGGATCTTTCAGATATATACACCTCATCATGTCACGTCTTCAGATAACAGTTTGCTTCCCAGTCCTGTAGGTAAAGTCAGCCTTTACAGTTCTTTCACTGAGGGCTCTTTCTCACATTCAGTCTTGATTGCCCGTCCTTTCTAGTTACATCCTATTCCCTTTTCCCTGTCTCACTGTGTGCATATATACATATATTTATGTGTGTATGTATGTACATATGTATATATTTTAATTTGTTTTGTTTCTCTGGCTTCGAACTCCAGAGATCCACCTGCCTCTGGGACTAAAGGCGTGTGCCACCACCGTCCAGCGGCTACCTGTATTCATTTTTAAAAGGTTGAAAAACTCATCCTTGCTCATTTAGAGCTCCAGGATCATATAGTATGATGTTCACGTTTCCAATATGGCCAGTCCCACTTTGTAGACCATTCATTTATAAACTATGTACTGAACCTGTGTTGTCAAAACGTCCTGTCTCCCAACGCCGAGTATATACCTGTGAATAAAAACACCAGGTTGTGGAGAGAACTACAAAGAAACCGTCGGGTGGGTGTGATTGGCTGTTCAGTCAGGGACCGGTTTTCTGGAATACTTTCATGAATTTGAGAAAGCCTCGAGTGCGAGTATCAAAATAGAAGATAATCTCGAGGTCGCAGTAGTAGCTGGAGTCAGGCCGAGGCGGCAGAAACCAGCCGATGTGGTTCGAGAGACATTAATGAGAGCTCGAAGGTGTGTGAAGCTGAAGCTCCAAGCAACACTGGGGCTTGAATGACGCTTTCCAAGGCCGACGCGGTCTCCGGGTGTCGTAGGACTGTAGGCAGGCGGGGACTGCACACTAGATCTCAGGGTGGGCCTCTAGACCTCGCTCGCACTACACACCCGAGATGGCTTTCTCAAGTTGCCATACAGGATCTCCTTGAGGTTGCTGACTGCCTAACGATCAGATGCAGGAAGCCGGGGAGGGTCAGATGCAGAAGCCGCGAAGAGAAGCTGCTGGGACTCATTCCTGAGAGGCGGGCGGAAGAGGCGGGCAGCTCCTCTTGTTGTAGTGGGCGACCGGCGTGCTGCGCATGCGTGCGCCTGCTCTTCGAGCCAGTCCGTTACCGCTCCGGTGCCTGGGAGGGGCGGGGCCTGGCCCCGACGCCGGAAGGTGGGCTGGATGGGCGGGGCTAGGAGGAGGCGGCGGTAGCTGCGCGCGCGCGCGCGGGTGCGAACGGGAAACGCCGCGAGGGCCAGGCCGGGCGGCGGAGACGACGGACGGTGACCATGGCCGCGACAGCGGGCGGCGGTCCGGGAGCGGCAGCAGGCTCCGTGGGTGCAGGGGGTGTGGCGGCGGCCTCGGGCCTGGCCGTGTACCGGAGGAAGGACGGGGGCCCGGCCAGCAAGTTTTGGGAAAGCCCGGACACGGTGTCCCAGCTGGATTCGGTGCGAGTCTGGCTGGGCAAGCACTACAAGAAGGTGGGTCCGCGCGCGCCCGTGGGCACCGAGGCGCCACGCGACAGGAGCTGGTGGTGGCTGCGGGCCTCGCGAGCCTCGGGCCACCCCTCCCCCCCTCCGCGCGCCACGAGGGACAACAAAGGCTGGCTCGCCTCTCGCCACGCCCCCGCGGGCGGCTGCAGGCACGCGGCGGGATGGGCCCTCCTGCTGGCTCTCCCGGGCCCACGCACTCGCGTGGGAAGCCCCAGCTCGCTCGTTGTTCCGCGCAGAAGCAGGTGGAGCTGGGCAGAGCCGCAGGGCGTGTGTCCCTTGTCTTTTGTTAGCTGCCTTAGGTGTGTGAACAAAGAACGTTCAAGACCGAGCCCAGCGTAGTAAAAGTAGCTTGAAGTTTTGTTTAGAGACCAGTTTCTAAGTGGTTCCGTAACTAAGGGTTTGCTACCCGCTGTGGATGCCCTAAGGGACCTGGGTTGATTGTCTCGTGAGTTAATAATGTAGGTTTAAATTTTGCAATAGGAGTGATACCGGACTACCTAAAAGTGATGGTTTATTGTACTTTTTGTGATGTGTAAAGATATGAGTACAAGAGTTAAGGTCTTTCATCAAGAACTGTTTGTTTTCTTTGTAATTTTTTTCTTAAACCTCCCTTGTTTCTCCTACTTTCGAATGCACATTCTGCTGAGTCAGTATTACAAAGTTGTGAATTAACCATTTGCTTTTTTTAAAAAATTGCATCAATTTATTTTGGAGAGGTGAATCCCATTCCTGTGTTGATGTTAAGTAAATTGTCTTCTAACACCGACTGGGTCCAGGAATCGAACTTAGGTCATCAGGCTTGATAATGAGTGCCTTTACCGGTGTGTGTTCACCTCACTGGTAGAGTAAAAGTCCCACTATGTAAATGTTGAGGAATGACTCCAAAACACTTCCTCTACTACTCTCAAATTCAGTAGTGTTTACCCCATCGAGGCCCCGGGGTGAGTTTTAACTGTGTCATCCTTAATAGCTGTTTGAATAAGTGTTTGTTGAATGAGTGAAAAGTCAAACTAGGACCTCGGTATTTAAATAGTTTTGTAGAGTGTTCACTTAGCATGGGTCAGGCCTAGGGTTTGAACCCCAGCACCTAATATCTGTAATCCTTTGAGAGGTTCAAGCATGGAGATCACATAGTGAGCTCGAAACTCAAGAGGAGCCTGGGCTCCAACATGTCTTAAAACAGCCTGTCTTAAAAAAGTAGAAACTAGTCCCTGACTGGCTTGGGGTCTACAGCTTGGTGGACTGTTGGTATTCGACAGGGACCTTGGGTTTTTTCGGAAGTAACCCTGTTTCTAAGGCTTTAAAAGTCAGAAAGTGTTGACTTATTTATGCTTGGTGCACACTAAGCATTTCTCCCCCTCTTCTCCATTGTCTCACTATGTAGCTCTGGCTGTTCTGGAACTCACTGTTTAGACCAGGCTGGCTTCAAATTCCCAGAGATCTTCCTGCCTGTCTCCTGAGCACTAGAATAGGTATAAGCCACCACACCGTGTTCACTAAGCATTACTGTTGTATTTAACAGTGTATTTAGAAGATATAAACTTTTTAAGTTTATGTTTAGTTTGTTTGTATGACTGTTTTGCCTGTATTCACGTCTGTGTACCAAAGTGTGCCTGGTGCCCACATAAACCAGAAGGATCACTTGGATTATCTGGAAGTGGAGTTGACAGTGGTTTTGAGCTCCCTTGTGTGTGTTGAGAATCAAACCTAGATTACTCTGGAAGAGCAGCTGAATCCTCTCCCCCTCCAACCCTTTCAGAGGTTTTGCATTTAATTCATTAATTATGCTTTCCTAGTCATGAAACTTGTCTTTTTTGTGTGGGTGGTTTATGGGTGCTTTTTATGCATGTATGTATGTGTGCCGCGTGCATGTCTGGTATCCTCACACCAGGAGACTGGAGTTAGACATTTCTGAACTGCCATGCAGGTGTTGGTAAGAGCACCTAGTCTTAACTGTTGAGGCATCATACAGTATCTGCTTTTTTAACTATGCACTCGTATGTAGGCCTGGCTGTGATAGTGCATGCCTGACTATGAAGGCAGAGGCAGGCAGATCTCTGAGTTCTAGGACAGCCAATGCTACACAAACCCTGTCAGGAGAAAAGAGACTAAATTAAGAAAATATGCACATATGTGGTTTGTATGATTCTTTACAGTGGAGAGTGTGCTTCACATACCTAAAATTTGATGGAGTGCTGTTACTTAATAGGTAGTAGGAAGTAAGGTAGCTTTCTCTCCAGGATCAGCTGTACCAGGTTTGAATTCCTGTCTTTTTCTTGCAGTATGTTCATGCTGATGCTCCTACCAATAAAGCACTGGCTGGACTGGTGGTACAGCTTCTTCAGTTCCAAGAAGATGCCTTTGGGAAGCATGTCACCAACCCAGCTTTCACCAAACTACCTGTAAGTACTTCAGCTTCTGCCTCCCCCCAACACACACACACACACACACACACACACACACACACACACACACACACACACACACACACGGTTTCTCTGTGTACCCAGCTTTCACCAAACTACCTGTAAGTACTTCAGCTTCTGCCTCCCCCCAAAACAAACAAACACACACACACACACACACACACACACACACACACACACACACACACACACACACACACGGTTTCTCTGTGTAGCCCAGGCTGTCCTGAATTTGCTTTGTAGATACTGCCCGGCACAGTTTCTGTACTTTGAAGTGTCAACCTTCTGTGTCTGATTTCCCTTGCTATTGCAGTGAGGGGGGGTGGGGTGGACACAACTGTATAGAGTAGTATTTTGTTTAGTCTGTTTTTGAGACAGGCTTTCACATATTCTGGGATTGACTTGGAACTGCCTACGAATTAGAGGCTAGCTGTGACTATGTCACCCTTTTGCCTTCCATGAGCTGGGATTTTAGGCATTTGCTACCATTCTTAGTTGGTGGCAGATTCTTGCCTGCTATTATGTCTTTTAATGTGTTTTAGACTCTGCAACAATCATGAATATTTCTGCGTTAGGGTTGCCATAGTTTATGCTGTGCTGTTCATACTGGTACTTACTTGTTAGAACCTTGTGGTAAGAGTACTTTCATATTTTGTTTTGTTTTTAATTTATGTGCATTGGTGAGACGGTGTCAGAGCCCCTGGAACTGGAGTTACAGACAGTTGTGAGCTATCAGGGAATTTAACCTGAGACCTTTGGAAGAGCAGCTAGTGCTCTGAACCTCTCTAGCTCCTTGTTTTGTTTTTGTTTTTAATTAAAAATTTAAATAGCTGGACAGAGGTGGTGCACCTCTTTAATCCAAGCACTTAGTAGAATAGGTTGACCTACAGTGCCAGCCTGATCTACAGAGTGAGTTCCAGGACAGCCAGAGATACATAGAGAAAGAAATCCTGTCTCAAAAAGACAAAGACAATTAAATTTAGTTTATTTACTGTGTGATTGTGTGTGTGTGGGCATGTGCCTGCCACAGTGTGCATGTGGGGGTCAGGACTTCAGGAGTTGGCTCTTCCAGCCTGTGGGTCACAGGGACCAAACTCAAGTCATCACTATTGAGAGCAAGTACCCTGACCTGCCACCTTCTCTTTCACACAAGTAAGCGAGTATATGCATGAAAAAGGATGCCTGTCCTCAGCAATTAGCCACCTGAGGTGCTGTAATGGGGATCCAGAGTACAAGCATGCTTGTTGGAATTGAAGACCTTTTTTTCTTTGTGGTTTTCCAGTCTAGGACTTTGTGCATACTGGGCAAGTTCTTTAACAGTCTTGTTTGACAGACTCAGACTAAAGGTCAGTGTAGTTTATACTTTTTAAATTCTATCAAGGGACAATGAGGTGGCTGAGCAGATGAAAGCACTTGGCTCATGCTTGACAATCTTGAGTTCTGTCTCTGGGATGTACATGATGGAAGGAAAAACAGACTCCCTCGCATTGTCGTCTTATGTACACATTTGTACTGTGGCACTTGCACACCCTACACACGCACAAATAAATCTGTGCAGATTTTTTTGTTCTTTTCAGTCAGGGTCTCTCTATATAACCTTGGCTGTCCTGCTCACTATCTAGACCATAATGTCTTTAAACTCACAGAAATTAACCTGCCTCTGCCTCCTGAATGCCGGCCTATAAATGGAAATTTAGTAAGTTAATTTTTTTTTTTGTTTTTTGGAGATAAGGTCTTTGTATATTCCTGCCTGTCCTGGAACTCAATGGGTAGACTAGGCTGGCCTTAAATGCAGACCCTGCCTCTATCGCTCTGGTGCTGGAATTAAAATGTGTTACCCATTCCCAGCTAATGAATTTTTTAAAATATACTTTGTATACTTTATTTTTAATTTTTATTTATATGTTTGTGTGTGTTATACATGCAGGTAAAACACCTATACACAAATCTAAAAAAAATTATACAGTGATCTCATAATTTAGTGTAGTTTATCAAATGTCACATCATTCAGAATAAAATCTGCATAAAGTACTTTTTTTTTTTTTTAAGACAGGGTCTCTATCTAGCTCTGACTGTTCTAGAATAAAGTTTTTTGTTTTGTTTTTTAAAGCCTAGTAAGAGATGCATACTTTTTTAGAGACATGGTTTCTGTGTATTGCTTTGGAGCCTGTCCTGGAACTCGCTCTGTAGACAGGCTGGCCTCCAGCTCCCAGAGATTCCCTGCCTCTGCCTCCCAAGTGCTGGGATCAAAGGTGTGTGCCACCAACGCTGACAGAGATGAAAACTTTTAATCCCAGCACTTGGAAGGCAGAGGCTGGTGGATCTCTGAATTCAAGACTATCCCGGGCTACAGTAGTGAGTTCCAGGACAGCCAGAACTAAATAATAAAATCCTGTCTCAGGAACAAACAACAAAAGTTTATTTTTAAAAATATGATTCATATTTTGGTATTCCTAATTATGAGCATCTAAGTGTCATCATCCAAAATGACATTACAAGGGACTTTAACTGCTGGGAACTAAACCATTATTTACTAAAAGAGTTTAGGAATTGTAGATTATTTAAGTCATAAACCATAATTAAAAATAATTCATGGCTTAGTGCCAGTAGAACCAGATATATTTCTTTTCCTCTCAAAATAGAATGTAGCATTTGCGTAAATGGAAGAGATGGTTCTGGATTGTAATACTGTAAAAGAAAGTTGCATGAGAATGACTTAACAAAGCAAATATATTTCTTGTTGTAGTTTTGTTTTTTGAGGAAGGGTTTTTCTGTGAACCATGATTACCCCCCCCCCCAATCATCCTCCTGCCTCTGCTCCTGTGTGCTGGGATTAAAGGTGTTTACCAGGTTCCACCACTGCCAACTATTTACTTTTAAAGATTTAAATTTTTATTTTAATTTTTTTGTGTGTATGGGTGTGTCTGAGTGTAGGTTTGGGTGTGTGCCGACCTGCAGGGCTTGTTGAAGTCAGGAATGCCTTGATCTTCTAGATTGGAGTTATAGAGAGCTGTGAGCCACCATGTGGATGTTGGTAATCAAACTTGGTCCTCTGCAAAAGTAGTAAGTGCTGAGCCTCCTCTCTAGCCCAGTAAATGTAATTTTAAAAGTCTGGGGGGGGGGGAATTTTTTGTGTAGCTCAGTGTAGTGGCTCATTCCTCTGGATTCAGTAACCATGAGATGGAGGAGGGAAGATTAAAGTTTAAACTCAATCTCAGCTACATTGCTCATTTGAGCCCAGTGTGGTCTACATGAAGACTCTGGTTTAAAAAAATATCCAGGCATCAGAGGTCCACAGCTTTCATTCAGGTCCTTGTGGCAGAGATCTCTGAGTCAGACTGGGCCACAGAATGAGTCCCAGGATGGCCAGGGCTACACAGAGAAACACAGTCTTGAAAAACACACTCAAAAAAAAAAAAAAAAAAAAAAAAATCTGGGACTCAGACCTGGTGATTGAAGCATAGAATTGGGTTACTGGGGATGGAGGAGGGAAGATTAAAGTTTAAACTCAATCTCAGCTACATTGCTCATTTGAGCCCAGTGTGGTCTACATGAAGACTCTGGTTTAAAAAAATATCCAGGCATCAGAGGTCCACAGCTTTCATTCAGGTCCTTGTGGCAGAGATCTCTGAGTCAGACTGGGCCACAGAATGAGTCCCAGGATGGCCAGGGCTACACAGAGAAACACAGTCTTGAAAAACACACTCAAAAAAAAAAAAAAAAAAAAAAAAAATCTGGGACTCAGACCTGGTGATTGAAGCATAGAATTGGGTTACTGGGGAGGCTGGGGCAAAAGTTCAGGGTTGCCTGAGCTGCAGAGTGAGGTTAGGGTTGGTTACCCAGGGTACCTGAGAACCTTACTGAGTTAAAAAGGAGGCCTGGAATTGTAGTTCACCAGTAAGAGCATTTGTTTTAGCATGTAGGAATCCCTGAGTAAAGTTTCAAGTATAACATGAATGGTCTTATTGGAACTTTTATTTTTCTCGTGCTATTTGTCATTTTTAGGCAAAATGTTTTATGGATTTCAAAGCTGGAGGCACCTTGTGTCACATTCTTGGGGCTGCTTACAAGTTCAAAAATGAACAGGGGTGGTAAGTATTTTTAAAATTTATTTGCATGTTTTGATGTGATATTATTCAATGTGAAATCATTTTCTCTTGTATGTTGAGAATTCTGTAAGAATATTGCTGTTAATGGTAATGTAAGGCCTGTGTTTTAAATCAGTTTCAAATCTTTTCTGAAGCACATAGTCAGGTGTGGTGGTCTACACTTTTCATCCTAGCACTTGGGACAGAAGCAAGTAGATCTAACCTAACCTTCAAAGACAAAACAAAGCAAAGAGCCTCCTTTCATTTTTTTTCTTACATTCAAGAAAAATTACAACTGTTTTTATTGGGTAAATAATATATTTAGTTTTTGTGGTATTGGGAATTGAATCGAAGGGCTTGTGTTTGCTACCAGTGTGCTCCTTCAGTATGTCCGTAGCTACACATAGAGCTCTACCTGCCTCTGTCTCCCAAGTGCTGGGATTAAAGGCCTGTACCACCACTCCCCTGCTAAAGTTTATTTAGTTATTATGTATATAGTATTCTCATGCATGCATGCCTGCAGGCCAGAAGAAGGTACCAGATATCATTGTTGGGAGCTACCATGTGGTTGCTTGGTATTGAACTCAGAACTTGTGGAAGAGCAGCCAGTGCTCCTCACAACTGAGTCATCTCTCCAGCCCTAGTGATGGCTTTTAAAGTTTCATAGTTTATCATTATTATAGAAATTCCTTACTGGTTTTTGACCTCCCCACTCACCCAATCTCAGTGAGTTTGTGTTTTGTCTTATAAAGATTGACTGTAGAATCTTTTTCATGGAGGCAGAGGCAGGTGGATCTCTGAGTTAGAGGACAGTCTGGTCTACAAAGTGAGTTCTAGGACAGGCTCCAAAGTTACAGAAAAACTCTGTTTTGAAAAACCAAAAAAATCCTTTTCATGGATCTGCTTTTAGGTAACTGATTGATGTGATAAGGAATGTTATCCAGGAGGGCTCTCCCATTGTTGCCTCCTGCATTTACAAGTATTACAAGTGCTCAAGATATACATATGACCATGTTTTGGAATTTGCTGGTACGCCTTTAGAATATAATTTAACGTGGCTTAGTGATAAAAAATTAATATTTTTATTTTTTATGTGTTTATTTTTTGCTTTTTGCTTATGTATGTATATACGTCAGTGAGTGTAGGTACCCATGGAGGTCTGAAGAAGGCGCTAGATCCTTTGGAACTGGAGTTAGAGGCACTTGATGTGCTTAGTCAGGGCTGAGAGGTTGTCATAGCTTTCATCTTCATTAGCAGAGTTCTCTGACTTCCACACATGTGCTGTGGCACCTATTGGTGCCACATTGTATTTCCTGTCTCTATCTCATAATTAGAAATTCTTTTTGTTTTTTTGTGACAGGGTCTTTCTGTAGTACTGGCTTTCCTGAAACTCGAGGTGTAGAGTAGGCTGACCTGTAACTCAAGAGATTAATTTGCCTCTGCCTCCTTACTGCTGGGATTAAAGGCTTGTACCACTGTGCCTAGCAGCACAATAATTGTATGTGTTTATAGGCATGTGCATCACCTGTGTAGAGGTCAGAGGACAACTTTTGAAGTCAGTTTTCCTGCCATGTAGGTACTAGGGATGAAACTTAGGTTGTCAGCCTTATCATTTTACTGCTGAGCCATCTTGCCATTCTTGAACAAAATGACTTTAAGTAAACATTCTTCCTTCTTGGGTATCATATTCCATTTCCTTATATCTTTGAAACTACCATTATTTTACATTTCTTTCTTTGTATTAAACCCAGATTAAACCCAGATCCATTCTATATGTTAGGCAAGCATTTTATCACAAGTTATGTCCCCAGCCTTGTGACCTACTTTCCTATATCATGAATATATCTTGGACTGAAGGAAAATAGGAATAGCATTGGTACCCCGAAAATTTTGCATATGTGTATATGAGTGGAGGTAAGAAGACAAATTTTGGTGAATCCATTGTCGTCTTCCACTGTGTGGGTTCTGTGGATCAAATTCAGGTTATCAGGGTTAACATCAGTACGTGTACTCATTGAGTCATCTTCCAGATCAAAAGGTCTATTATGATGGTTTGAATAATATGCATTTTTGTAGTACTGACAGAATATGTTCACTTTATACAGTAGTAGCTTAGTTTCCAAGCCTTTCTGATTCATTTGAGTTCAGTTCTAAAATGACATTTCTCCTTCTTGTATGTAAGATGGACTTAGGAACTTATTAGTAAAGGCCTTTTTTCCTTCCTTAGGCGGAGATTTGATCTTCAGAATCCATCCCGAATGGACCGTAATGTTGAAATGTTCATGAACATTGAAAAAACCTTGGTACAGGTGAGTTGTAGAATTAGGCTTTGTCCTCCTGTCGTGTTTTAGAAAGTGCTTCTTCAGGCCCAGGCTGACCTAAAAAAATGCCCCCCCCCAAACAAAATCCATTCCTAAATCGGGTGCATGAGTCACTAGCTCCACTTGATTGATTTCCCCCTCCCCCCCCCTTGGTTTTTCAAGACAGTTTCTCTGTGTTGCCTTGGTTGTCCTGGGACTCACTCTGTAGACGAGGCTGGCCTTGATCTCAGAGATCAACCTGCCTCTGCCTGCGAAGTGCTGGAATTACAGGCGTGTGCCACCACCCTGCTTGAAGGTTTATTGCCTTTAATATACTTCAGTTCTAAGATTGTCTTTATTGGATTGCCAAAAGAAAAAGGGAAGGAGTTTTCTGAAATACATAATTTTATTGTTTTTATGTGTGTTAGCATTTGAACTGTAACTGACTTGATCATTTAAAGACTGTCAGTCTCTTAATTTTTTTTTTTTTTTTTTTTTTTGCTTGAGATAGGGTTTCTTTTGTAGCTTTGATTGCTCTGTAACTTGCACTGTAGAGACAAGACAAGGCTGCACTAGAACCTAAGAGATCTACCTGCCTCTGCTTCCTTAGTGCTGGGATAAAGGGAGTACACCACCACCTGTCCCAAAACATTTTTATTTTCTTATTTGTTTTAGTCCTGGCCATCCTGGGACTCATGTATATATATATATATACACCATGCTGGCCTTGAACTCACAGATTCTCTTTTCTTCCCGCCAAGTGATGAATTAAAGGCATGCACTACCAAATTCAACTAGTCTTGACATTTTTTTTATCACTAACTATAGGGCCAGCCTCTTTTAGCCAAGGTCATGAAAAAAAAAAAAGTATGAATGTGCCATGAACTAAACTTTTTCTTTCTGAGGGAATACCAAAGAAACACATGCTTTTGGTTGTTGTTTTTGTTTTTCTGTGTGTAGCTTTGGAGCCTGTCCTGGAACTCACTCTGTAAACCAGGCTGGCCTCGAACTCACTGAGATCCAATTTTCTCTGTTCCACAAGTGCTCGGGTTAAAGGCCTGCGCCACCACCCAGGCAGAAACACATGCTTTCTGATGGTAACCTCTTTTACGTCATCTTAAAAAATCTCTACACAGTTACTTGTCTACATAGAGCTATACCTGTCTTCTACATCATTTGCACATTCACACACTTACACACTCTTCACAGAACAAACTCTGGACAATATATAAATTATATTTTCAGGGTCATGTAGCATTTTGTGAATAAATAGTACGAAACAGAGCCATTCTGATACAGAAGGAATTGCAAGGTTTCCCTCAGGCTTAGAATGTCACAATGACATGGTGGATATGAGTATCCATGGCAATGCTTGTTTGTGCAGGTGGGAGGCACCCCCTATCTGTACATAGCCTGAGAGACATCATAGAGACATCATGGAAATGCATAGAGAGCAATGAGCAGTTTAACCTTGTATTATAAAAGTGAGGTTAGGGCCAAACCGTGCTGACACATACCTTTAATCCCAGCACTCTGGAAGCAGACCAGCTTGTTCTACAGAGTGAGTTCTAGGACAGGTTCCAAAGGTACAGAGAAACCCTGTCTCAAAAACAAAACAAAAAGTGTGGTTAGGAGTCGGCGCAGAAAGTCAATTGGTGAGAAGTTTTTGTGCAGGGAGTTGTGTCTTTAATTCTATCTGCCAGGCTTTTTGCAAGCCAAAAACTGGCACAAAGGTTGTTACATGCCTGACTTTGGTTCCACAGACACCTGGGAATGTGTCCTTGTGCAATTCATTTGCAGGGGCAACTGTCAACTTTGAGTTTGTTTTAGGGCCAAAATCAGGTAATGGTGTAAAATGCAGTTTTAGTTGCTGAACCATCTCACTGCAATAATGCTCACCAAATTCTGTTTTTGTTTTATGTATTTGAGTGTTTTACCTGTATATATATACAGTATATATACCTGTATGTATATATGTGTACCATGTGTGCAGTGCCTACAGAGCTCAGAAGCATGCATCAAATTCCCTGTAGCTGAAATGAGCTGCTGTTAGCCATTGAGACAGCTCTCTACCTCATCTTTTTGATAAAGGATCTCTCATTGAACCTGGACATGAGCCATTTTGGCTAGTGCCTGGCCAGGAAACTCAGTGGGATGATAACTTGTTTGTTCTTCAGAGATACCATTTTGGTCCACAGATGTGTGCCACAACCCCCAGCTTCTCTGGTGGTACTGGGCATTCAAAATCAATTTCTTATGCTCAAACAGAACTTTACCCACTGAGTCTTCTCCCCTGACCTTTACTTATTTGTTTATTGTGGTTGGGGGTTGAGACAGGGTCTCAACTTGTAGCTCTGGCTGTCCTGTAACTCACTGTGTAGACCAGACCAGATCACCACGAACACATAGAGATCATCCTAACTCTGTCTCCTGAGTGCTGGGATTGAATCCCTGATGTCTCTCACCTTGCTGAATTTTAAGCAATAATTTCATTTCAAATGATTGTCAGCAGTCTTTCTGGCTGCAGAAGGGGTCTGGGGGTGATTTTGAATAGCCTACTAAACCGTCTAGGTTTCATTAAGATAGGACTATTATATTGTGTATCAAAAGATGTCTTCCAAGCTGGGCATGGTGGCACATGCCTATAATCTCAATACATGGGAGCCAGAGGCATGTGGATCTCTGAGTTCCATGACAGCTAGGGCTACACAGAGAAACCCTGTCTCAAAGAACCAAAAACCAAAACAAAGATGTCTTCCTATCTTAAGAAATGAAGGTTTGAATGTCAGCTTCAGACATTAAGTTGATGAGTGATCAGGGACCTGTGAGATGCTTCAATGGGTAAAGGCACTTGCTGTCAAGATTGTTACTTGGAGTTCAGTTCCTGGCATCCTTGTTTGTCTAATGACAACATGTATGCCAAGGTGAACGGTTTCCACATACATTTAAAAACAAAAAAGAAACAGAATGAAAGGATGATGAACAGTCAAAGAAACAGCATTTCAAAACCACTTGAATTTCAAAGTGTGTCTGTTTGTTTTCTCAGAACAATTGTCTGACTAGACCCAACATCTACCTCATTCCAGACATTGACTTGAAGTTGGCTAATAAATTGAAGGATATCATCAAACGGCATCAGGTAATAAACATGATCCCTATAGTGCAGTGGTAGATTACTTTTAATAGATACCACAGTTTGCCTCTTTGTATGCGTTTGCTTTGAAGGAAAGACTTGTCTGAGTTTTTGCATAACCCTTTAGGAACATTCAGTAGTCTGTGGGATGAGTTGCAGTAGTCTTAGAAGTGTACTTAAATAGCTAAAATGGCCCATATGCTTTTTTAACTCAGAATTTACAAGCTCACAAGAGTTGGTAGCAAGATTGTTGATTGTATGAAGTGAAATATACTTTAAAATCAACTCCCGGACACACCCAACACTAAATAATATTTATATATGTTCTCTTTGTAAAATTAGCAGAAAAATTCAGGTTTCCAGGCAAGTGCAAGTGTGTATGCTAGTTCATACCTCTAGATATTGGAGGCTACTTGAGTGTTCAAGACCAAATGTCTTGACTGTTGGACAGCAAGACTGTCCACTGCTGCTGCTGTTTTGATCATCTTACTTCATTTTAGGCTGAAGGTTTTTGTTTTGTTTTTGCTCCCTGTAATGTTGGTTCCACCAAAGTAAATAGTGTGATAACTGTGGATATGTAGGTATACAATAATTTTCTGTAAAACATTTCTATGACAAGTGTTTAATTAAGATCTGTAATTGATTAAAAAGCCTCATGAAATATCTCCATTTTCTGCTGTAAAAAATATTAGCATTTGAAGTATGTCTTAGCTTTTAGTAAAATATATGCCATAAAAGCAAATATTTTACTCACCCCCTTCTCCAGCTTTTATTCCTATTACTGTAACTAAATAACAACAGTCTATCTATCGGTCTATCCATCTATCAATCACCCCCCCATCTCTACCTACCTACCTTATTTATTTGAGGCAGGTTCTTACTGTGTAGCTCTGGCTGGCTTGGAACTCACTATGTAGACCAGGGTGGCCTTAAACTTTCTGATGTCTGCCTACCTCTGTCTCTTGAGTACTGGGATAAAAGCCCTATGTCATTGTGCCAGGCTTATTTATTTAATTATTTAAATATTATTTAATTAAAACTGTATGTGTGTGAGAGTACCTGTTGAGATCATGGCATCATATTTTCTGACTGGGAGCCAAGATCCTTTGCCACAGCAGAGGGCACGCTTATCTTCTGAGCCATCTTTCAAACCCATCACAATTCCCTCTTTCCCTTCCTCCCTCCCTTCTTTCTTCCTTCCTTTTTTGTTTTTGTTTTTTGAGACAGGTTTTTCTCAGTATAGCAGCTCTGGATGTCACTCTGTAGATCAGGCTGGCTTCCAACAAAGTTTATTTATTTATTTTGTTTTTTTTGAGACAGGTTTTCTCTGTATTGCTTTGGAGAGTCTCCTGGAACTAGCTCTGTAGACCAGGCTGTCCTCAAACTCACAGAGATCCACCTGCCTCCTGAGTGTTGGGATTAAAGGCTTGCACCACCAACTGCCGGCCCAACAAAATTCTTAAGAATGATCCATCATTTATTACTCCCTTTCAAGGCTGGAGACATGGCCCAGTAGTTAAGAGCACTTGTTGTTCTTGTAAAGGACCTAAATTCAATTCTCTGTAGCTCACAACCATCTGCAACTCTTAATTCCAGGACATCTGAAGTTCTTTTCTGACTTCTGTGGGTACAGACACACATGGTGGAATGACAACAGGCAAAACATTCATACACATAAATAAATCTTGAAAAAAATCATGAGGCTGGAAAATCGGCTAAGGTTAGGAGAACTAGCTGTTTCCCTAGAGGATCTAGTTTGATTCTTAGCACTCACATGGCAGTTAACAATCTTTTGTTTCTTCAGTTCTTGGAATCCAACATCCTCTTCTTGCCTCTCTGGGAACCAGGCACTAAGGTAGAATACAGCCATACATGCAGGCAAAGCGCTGATACACATATAATAAAATTTCTTCTCTTCACAGAAGACATGCACAGACTAGCTTGTTGTGTAATCTAAGTAGTAAACCACAGAGGTGAGGTTAGAGTCAGCAGTGACAGGCTCCACCAGGAAAGGTCCTACATATTGTAAATATTGTATGTTGGCTCATACTCACTTTATAGTGATACACCTTCCCCACCTATGTGATGCTATTCAAAAGCGTACACTAATAGTCCAGTGGTTGTGAAGGTTTTATCTTTTGAGGCAGGTAACAGATAACTATTGTAGCCAGTTCTACATTTTTTACAGTTTCTTTTTTTTGGGGGGGGGTTTGAAGACAGGGTTTCCCTGTGTAACCGCTCTGACTCTCCTGAACTTGCTCTGTAGACCAGGCTGGCCTCCAACTCAAAGAGATCCACCTGCCTGTGCCTCCTGAGTTCTGGGATTAAAGGTGTGTGCCACTACCTCCTGGCTACATTTCTAGTTTTCTGCAGATGAAGTGGCATTATGTTTATTGGATTGGAATAAGTAATCATTGTTAAAGGAGAAATGCAGAAGGCGCCTTGAGTTGCAACTTCAACCTGAATGCATGACCTTCCCTTGTTTGTATGGTCTCAAGAATAAGCAGTTGTTGGTTTAAATGGACTTGCGTTGATCTTTTACATATTTAGTATTCTTTGGCCTAGACAGTTTAGCCGTAATTTTTATAGTAGTTTTCAACCATTGGTGTACAATGATAGCAGTGTACACTGCTTAATTCAGCCGTCCCATGTGTTATTGATGTAGCATCAGTGTACATGCCAAAATTCATGCCATTTAATAATGATGATTCATGCTGGAGGCTTAGGTAAGAGGATGAAGAATTTGAGACCATCCTAGCCTACATATTTGAAACCTGGGGCTTTTTGTTTTATTGTTTTAGTAAGGCAGTCTCAAGTAGCTAGACCAGCTTCAAATTTAGTGTGTTGCAGGATGACATTCACTTCTTTGGCTTCCTGTTTCCCAAGTTCTCATGTTAAAGGTTTAGCTAAAACTGTGTAAGTTTGCAAGGTGAATTAATAACATATTACCATTACCCTTATGTTGTTGCATTCCCACAGTCATTTTTTATGATGGCTTTGAAATAATTTTAAGAACTTCGGGTATGCGAAGAAACTCTTAACATTTTGAATGCTAACATATTCCTAAAAAAGTTTGACTTGTTTCTTTAAGAGAATTTCTCGGGTTTGGATTAATGGTAGTTGATATAATCTATGTAAATATTCCCAAATCTGAAAAACTCTGAAACTTGAAACACTTGAGGTAAAAAAGCATTTTGGATAAAGAATATTCAGCCCTTACTTGCATATGTGTAAATAATATTTTCTGTTGTTAACCACTATTTCTTTTCTCTACTAAAAGTGACTTTAAAAACCAGTTCTTTTGGAGAATTTGCCTCTATCAGCTAATAGTTTGCTTGCCATGTGCCTTATTTGTATATTCTTTGTTTGTTTGCTTTGCAGGGGACATTTACTGATGAGAAATCAAAAGCTTCCCACCATGTTTATCCATGTCCTTCTTCACAAGAGGATGGTAAGTTAGCTTTTGGTTAGGAGTTATTTAACTCATACACTGTATTGTGTGTAAATAATGTAGCCTTCTTCTAAAAAATGGCTAAATACTCTATCATTAAAACAGAGTTCTTTTGTTTAATGTATCATTTGTCCCCACTCCTCAAGTATTCTGAGTATATCACTAGATTCTTTTAGAAAGTGAGATTTACCCGTGCTTCTCTGTGCTCTAACCTGTTAGCAATTTTTAAGATTTATTTACTGTTGCATGTGAAATAAAAGACCCAGAGACAAATATTGGGGTTCAAACTTCAAGCTGAAGATCAGAAAAGCAAAACAGCCAGCCAGTAGCTTTCACCTCTAACTTATGCTGATAAGTGCTGATCTAAGCGAGCTCTTCACCAAGCCTCAAACTGCTGTCTCTCCTCAGTATGGCTGGAGAGAATCTGAGACTGAGCCAACTGAAGAACCTGCTCTTATCTTTTATACTTCTCTAGTGCTGGGATTAAAGCTATGTGATACCAAGTGCTGAGATCATCTTTGTGTGAGCTGTTTCTCTTAGCAAGGATCAATCTTGTGTAGTCAGTGTGGCCTTGAACTAACAGCTCCATCTACCTCTTATCCTGAATCTTGGGATTAAAGGTGTATGCCTCTGGTATCTATGGCTTGTGGCTGACTTTGCTTTCTGAATCCGCAGGCAAGCTTTAATAATTCATAAGTAATATATCACCATTTTATTATTATATATGTTCTGCCTGCATGTATGTCTGCACTCCAAGACGGTACCAGGTCTCAATATAAATGGCTGTTAGCCACCATGTGGTCCACGGGAATTGAATTCAGGATCTCTGGAGGAGCAGCCAGTGCTCGTAATCTCTGAGCCATCTCTCCATGGTGTACAGACCATAATGTAGCAATTTTTATCTGGTGATTTGAGCGGCCATTTTATCTTATACACTGTTGATTTTTGTTGCTGTGACCTGCTACAAATACAGGGATATGTGAAGCGTGTGACTACTTGTTGATTGTCACAGAGTTCAATAAGAAGAAACTAGTCCAGCAGTGGTGGTGCACACCTTTAATCCCAGCACTCGTGAGGCAGAGACAGGCGGATCTCCGAAGTCATGGCCAACCTGGTCTACAAGAGAAGCACAGCTAGGGCTTCAGAGAAATCCTGTCTGGAAAAACCAAACCAAAAACTGGTTGGGTAAAGTTGTAGTTTGATATCTGTGTAAATTGAGGCAGGATTCCATATAGCCCAGGTTGGCCTTGAAGTTCTCTGTAGCCAAGGATGATCTTAACATTGAGCCCTTCATGCCTTCACTTACTGAATGCTGACTGTATCACATCCAGTTTTATTTGGTGTTGGGGATGGGATTCATTACTCACTGAGTTACATCACCAGCTGTTCAGCTGTTGTCGAGGAAGAGGATCAGAGGACAACTTGTGTGAATTGGTTTTCTTCTGTGTGTAGGGTCCTGTGATTCAAACTTGAGTCAGTTGCCTTGGAGGCAAGAAATGTATTGCCTGAGCCTGTCACATTTGAACATTCACTGTTAACATTAAAGTGATGAGGATTTTTCTTTTTCCTTTAGGAGCTCACAGTGTAGTTCATACTCAGGCTGGTTTGAATCGAAACTCTGCCTCAACCTCCCAAATGCTGTTTTCTGTCATTAACTTCTCTCATCTTGTGTTTGAGGACATCTGTTTTAAGTTGATTTTTAAGTTCATTGATTGTCTTCTCTGTTCCTTAATACTTTAGGTTTATTATTTATTTTTTTGTACTTTTAGTTTTCTGTCTTTTATATGACAGGGTTGCTTTATGTAACCTAGCTCTCCTGGAACTTGCTATTTCAATTTTCCTTTTCTTTTTTGTGGGAGTGGTGGTGATTTCAAGACAGGGTTTCTCTGTGTATTCCTGGCTGTCTTGGAATTAGCTCTGTAGACCAGCCTGGCCTAGAATCAGCAATCCACTTGCCTCTTCCTTTTGAGGGCTGGGATAAAAGTCTTGTGCCAGGCATAAATTTTCATTTTGTTTTTTGCTTACTAGTGTTTTTTTGTAGTGTCCCTTTCCCCAAGTTCTTTCAAAGGTAGGTTTGAATTCCTCTCATGTAATGTATTTCATAGACTAAAAATTCTGCTTTGTTTCTTTTCTTTTTTAAATGTGTTTTGCCTGTGTGTGTGTGTGTGTGTGTGTGTGTGTGTGTGTGTGTGTGTGTGTGTCTATATAACATGTGCCTGCAACATCTGTAAGAGCTATCTGTTCCTCTAGGACTGCAGTCACAGAGGGTTGTCAGCCACATTATGGGTTCTGGAAATCTAACCTGAGTCCTGGAAAAACAGCCAATGCTTTTAACCACTCTAGCCACTGTTGACTTGGTTTTGTTATGTTTAGTTTTGTTTTTTTGACACAGAGCAACTAGAGTTCTCTAGTGGCCTTTGAACTCAGCCCTGACTGGCTTAGGTTTTTTGAGTTTTTTTTTTTTTTTTTAAAGAATTGTTTCAAGTCTTGTCCCAACTCTAGTTCTCTCTCTCTCTCTCTCTCTCTCTCTCTCTCTCTCTCTCTCTCTCTCACACACACACACACACACACACACACACACACACACCTACCTTCCCTCCCTCCCTCACTTTTTGGCTGGGAGAGGGATACAGTTTCTCTGTGTAACAGCCCTGGCTACCCTGGAACTTACTTTGAAGACCAAGCTGGCTGGAACTCACATAGTTCTACCTGCCTCTGCCTTCTTCATGCTAGATTAAAGGTGTGTGCCACCAAGCCTGGCTTGAAACATTGCAAACAAACAAACAAACAAACCCCACATTTCTTCATTTGTGTGACATTTTGTATAGGGGAAAACATTCTACTCTTTAGTATTCCCATTTAGTGGTTCCTTTCTGCAAACCTAATGATATACAATCTATATCCTTTCCTTTAATTATTTTTTGGTTTTTCATTTAAAATATTGATTTATAGCTGGGCATGGTGCTGTATGCCCAGCATTTGAGAAGCAGAGACAGATGATTACTGAGTTTGAAGCCAGCCAGGACTACAGAGGGACCCTGCCTAGAAAAAAAAAAATGTTTATATTTATTATATACACATGTGTTTGTGAGTGCATGGGTCAGAAGACAACTCTGGACTTCTCTTTATATTTGTATGTGGATGTGTACATACCACTTTTAGACTTGTAAATATCAGAGGATATCTTGTGGAAGTTGGTTTTCTTTTCCTCCTGTGTGGATTTCTGTAATCACACTCATGTCAAGTCTTGGCTGCAAATGCCTTCCAACACCTGGACCATTTTGTAAAGATTGCTTCAGGAATATTGAATCTATCTTCAAATATATGTCCCTTTAGAAGGGAAAGTAACAAAAAGATAGCCATCATCATCAGAGCTGATTCAGGTAGAAGTTTTTGCAGTGAAGCCTGTGAAAAACTTTATAATAGTAAAAGTAATTATGCAGACATATAAATTCAGAGTCTTTGTACATAAGATTTATGCTAAAGACATATGACTAACAGTCAAGAAAAGCCAACACGTAAAGCAGTATAATTTGTGAAGTTAGATTTAGTATTTCTAAGGCAATTTTTGCTAGTTTTCGAAAACCCAGATCTTGGTTGGAGGTGGTTCAGGCATTTGTTGCCAAGGCTGTTGACCTGAGTTCAATGCTGGAGATCCATAAGACAGAAAGAGACAACCAACATACACATTTTGTTTGTGTTTAGTTTGTCTATTGCTTTTAGACCTATAATAGGAGCACATGAGGAAGTTGCTGGTGCACACACAGTAAGAGATAGGCACTGAGTGTCTTTCTTGATCACTTCTACTTTTTTTCTTTTTCTTCTTTTTTTTAAAGATGGGTTTCTCTGTGGTTTTGGAGGCAGTTCTGGAACTAGTTCTTGTAGACCAGGCTGGTCTTAGAGATCCACTTGCTTCTGCCTCCCAAGTGCTGAGATCAAAGGCATGCGCCACCACTACCCAGCCACTTTCTACTTTTTAAAAAAGATTTATTTATACTCATTTTGGTGTTTTTGAGATAGGGTTTCTTTGTAATTTTGGCTGTAATTTTGTTCTGTAAACCAGGCTGACTTGCAACTCAGAGACCCAAATGTCTCTTCCTCTCAAGTGCTTAGATAAAGGCCTGAGCCACCATTTCCTGACCCTTAAGATTTATTTTCACTTGTCTATGTGTGTATGGGAATATGTGCATGTATATATAGGTGCCCTCAGAGGTCAGAAAGTGTCATGTCCCCTGAAGCTGGAATTATGTAGGGTTGTTTGTTTGTGAGCTTCCGATGTGAGTGCCTGGAAATGAACTCTTAGATCTTCTGCACATTCTGTTCTCGCTTGCCCCCAGTCTCTCCAGCCCCTTCGCCTTGTTTTTCGAATCATTTAATGAATTTCTAGCTCCTTTTTAGTTGGCCACACCAGCTGCCAGGGAGCTTCAGTGATTCGACTGTGTCCATTCAGCTAATGCTGGAGATGCATGTGCACACCTCCAGCTTCGGCTTTGTTATTATTACTTTTTAGATCAATTAATTTTACTCTGTGTGTCTGAATGTTTTGCCTGCATGAAATTATGTGTGCCTTGTGTTTGCTTGTTGGATTCCCTGGAATTGGGGTTACAGATGGTTGAGACACATTACAGGTGCTAGAAATCAATCCTGGGTTTTCTGTCTGTAAAATCAACCTGTGTTATAGACTGCTGCACCAGCTCTCCAGCCTCCTAGCTTTTTATTGGACTGCTGGGATCTAAACTTGGTCCTCACGTTTTGGTGACTAGTACTTTGTTGACTGGCTATGCCCTAGTTCCAGATTTTTAATCTGCTAAATGCCTTTCAGTTTGAAAACTTAAAATTTAGAGCTAGAGAGATGACTCAATATTTAGTGCCCTAACTGCTTTTGCAAAGGACCAGAGTTATGTTCCCACCACCCATATGCCATCAGCTGTCTTATGTGACTGTGGTGCCAGGGCATCTGACAGCTCACCTCCATTTGGTCTTTTACACACACGTGTACATGACACTCAAGAGTATGCCCATGCATAAAATTAAATGTTTTCCTCAAAATTCTTAGTAAATTCATTTTGTATTTTATGTTTCATGAAAATACCAAAACTGAAATAAAGTTTTTCCTTCTTTCAGAAGAGTGGTTGAGACCAGTGATGAGAAAAGACAAGCAGGTGTTGGTACACTGGGGCTTTCACCCAGACAGGTAAGTAAGTTTGTCCGTCCCTCCTCCCTCCCTCCTGTCCTTTTTTTGTTTTTCAAGTCAGTATTTCTCTGTGTAGGTTTGGAGCCTTTCTTGGAACTCTGCCTCCCAAGTGCTGGGATTAAAAACTGACTGAGCCACCAACACCCAGCCTATTTTCTAACACTGTTTCCTTAATTGCTCATAATTATCTTGATCAAACAGCATGTGCCTGCGGGACATTAGTATGAAATTTATTAGCAGTTCTGTTGCATATAGTAGTAGGCCAAGCAACCGTGAAAAAGGTAACTATTAAAAATATAAAGCACTCTCTGATACATAATCTTTTTGAGACAGGGCTTTCCTGGCTATCATAGAATTTTGTCTGTAGACATGGCTGGCCTGGAATTCACGTACACGCCTGCTGCTGCTGTTCAAGTGCTGGGATTAAAGGCGAGTGCCAAGAGCACCCAGCCTTGTCTTTCATTAAAATGTTAAAATGTTTGTTGTTGCCTGCACCCTTTATTCTCTATTTTCTTTATTTTGGATGGGTGGGTGAGGATTAAACTTAGGTCTTAACACTAAGGGTTAGTAATTTACCACAGAACCAACTTCATCTTTTATGTATTAAAAACATTGAACATTTATGAAATGTAATATTACATTCTAATACAGCTGTACATATTGTACTGAAAAAATTGGGGCAATTCATATTTTTATTGTTTTAAGATTTATTTATTTTTATGTGTATTGGTGTATTGCCTGTATATATGTCTGTGTGAGAGTGTCAGATTCCATGGTATTGGAGTTACAGATAATTGGGAGTTGCTACGTGGTTGCTGGAAGACCCAGGTCATCTGGAAGAGCAGCTATTGCTCTCAAAACCTTAGCCATCTCTCCAGCCCCCATGTTTTTATTTCTTTTCCATTACTTTGTATTTGGAGCCTTTGGATCTTTTCTCCACATAGGCAATTCCTGTATGTATGCTCTGGTATAAAGATTTATGTCAGCTGGGCGTGGTGGCACACACCTTTCTTTAATCCCAGAGCTAGGGAGGCAGAGGCAGGAAGATCTCTGAGTTCAAGGCCAGCCTGGTCTATGGAGCTAGTTCCTTGACAGGCTCCAAAGCAATACAGAGTAACCCTTTCTCGAAAAACAAAGAAAAAACTATGCATGTCAAAATATTATGAATGAAATGATATCTAATCCTGATATTCTTCTTGTCAGAAATTACCTGGTTACTTCTTTTCCCGTTGGCTTTCCGTTTTGGTTTGAAATAGTATCTCAGTATGCAGAAAAGCTTTCAATCTGCTGCCCTTTTGCCTAACCCAGTATGACTGCTGGGATTATAGGCATGCAATCCTCTGTCCTTGCCTCTTGTCTCTCTTGCCTATTCTATAATTCTCCCTGACTTTTTGATTGCGTGGTCTTGATTTTGAAATATTTGGTGATGGCTTATTCCCTTTACATCTCCCAAGTAGCTGGAATAGTAGTCGTGTATCATTGTATCTGACATAATTACATTTTAAAGTAAAGAAAATGTAAATTAGTTATGTCGAATTTTAACAATGTATGCTTAGTCTTCTGTTTTTGAGGCAGGTCTTCCATATATAGCTCAGGCTGCCCTTGAACTAAGGACTTTTCTACCTCAGTCTCCTAATTGCTGGGATCACAGGCTAAGCTACTATGCTTAGCATGTGTTGGTTGTTTTTAAATATACTTTGGGTTAATGAAGTGAAATTGATAATCCATTTATTGTGTTCTGTAATTTATGTTTTTAATTGAGAAAATATTGTAATATTAACAGTAAAATTTGGGTAATTGCCTTATGTACTTAAAGTATACATCTTTAGGTTAGTACTTGCAACACATTTTTGTATTGTTTCAGTTTTTCCTGACATGTTTTCTCTGTGTAGGTTTGGCTGTCCTGGAACTCGCTTTGTTGTCTTTGAATTTAGAGAGCTACCTGCCTTGAAGCCTAGTGTCACCACTCTTTTGAAAAGCCTTTCAATACCATTGTAGCTATTGGAGAAAAGCTGCTTGTTCTTTGAAACACCTAAGTTGTGTTTCAAATTTATGGCAAACTATGTGACTCTAGGATTGACAGTTTTTATGAATATTAATCTGAGATGTTCTCCACAGTTTCATGTTTTGACAGATACTTGGTCCAAAGTATGTGTTGTGGTTGTAAGCTCAAGGGATCCCTTAGGAACTGGGTGGTTCATGCTCATTGGAAGGTTGTGGCTGCCCCTGGTTTCTACCTGGTTCTCTTTTCCTGTTTTGTTCTGTTGACCAAGCCTCTATGACATACTCAGCTGCATTGAAGTCTATCATGCCATCCATATGATTATGGACCGAACTCTAAAGCTAATGCCAAAAAACAATCTTTTCTCTCATAAGTTGTTCCCTCTACCTGTTACAATACCTGTTCTGCAGTTACTCAGTATCAAATGACTAATGTATAGATGTATTAATAATAAAATCCCACAGACAGATAACTGGGGTTAAAGCTGAAAATCAGAGAAGCAAAGCCGCCAGTCACTAGCAGCCACTAGAGAGTTCGTAACCTCTTCCAATGCTCAGACCTAAGGGGCGATGCTGTCCTCAGATTATCTCCAGACTGTATCTCTGTCTCCACCAAACCTCAGACTGCACTGAGCACCTGTCTCCTCCCTTACGTTCCTCTCTAGTGCTGGAATGAAAGGCGTGGGATCCCAAGTGCTGTGGTCATCCTCGTGTGAGCTCTGTTTCTGTTTTGGGCTGGATCAATTTTTTGAGTAGCTCAGGGTGGCCTTAAATTAACATATCTGTTTGCCTCTGTGGGATTAAAGGTGTGTGCCACCACTACCTCGCCACTAGGGCTAACTAGTATGGCTGGCTTTGTACTCTGATTTTCAGGCAAGCTTTGTTAGATCATAAGATATCAACATATAGAGATGTATAGGTCCTGTCTTGTATTTTTGTTCCTATAACCTGTTCTGAAAGCCACTTGTGTTATAATTTATAATCTAAACTTTTGAAGAATATAAAATTATGCCCCCACATTATAGTAATCTTTGCTTAGTATATTTACTTAGCTATCCAAGACTACCCCCCATCTTGCATTTAACCATTCTGGGAAAATTTGTTGAGTATGTGTATGTATATATGTGTACACACAACAAATACTGAGTTTAGAAAACTGCTGACCCAGCATTTGGGAGACATGGCAGGCAAATCCATGTCAATTCCAAGCTATCATACAAAAGCTTGATTTCAGTGTTGCTTGGTTTTCTGTTTTTTTGTGTGTGTTTTTTGGACAGGGTTTCTCTGTGGCTTTGGAGGCTGTCCTGGAACTAGCTCTTGTAGATCAGGCTGGTCTCAAACTCACAAAGATCCTATCTGTCTCTGCTTCCCGAGTGCTGGGATCAAAGGCGTGTACCACCACCACCCAGCCTCCTAATAATATTTTATTAATGCATTCTTAGTTTTTTAGTCGTCTTTTTATCATATAGACTGGCTCTTAATTTTGTTTTTGTTTGTAATTTGCTTTAGCTATGACACTTGGGTCCACTGTAATGATGTTGACGCTGAAATTGAAGATCCACCAATTGCAGAAAAGCCATGGAAGGTAATAGGTCTTTAAAGAAGAATGATCATCTTGCCTTACTTAGTCTTGAGAGATTACAGGAGTGAGCCCATGCCTACCCTGCAACAATGTTTTTTAAAAAGAGATATATATGTCCTTGCTTCAAGAGAGTATCTATGTCCCTGATTACATAGTTTCAAGGCTTTAGGAGTTCATGTGGGCAGTTTTTAAGGAGAATCCAAAGCCAATTCAGAGTATGAGAAATGTATGTTGTAAAATAAAGTTCACCATGAGTGGGGGCCTTGAATCAGTAACTTCTCTCAATTTTGTGTTCCTCCCGCCATGATGTCACCACCATTGTGGACAAATATCACTCTGAAATTAAAACCCCACGTAACCTTTTTGTTTTGTTTCATTGGTTTTTCTCAAGTTGGGGTTTCGCTGTGTATCCCTGGCTGTCCTGGAACTCACAGAGATCCACCTTCCTCTGCTTCCTGAGTGCTGGGATTGAAGGTGTGCTCCACCACTGCCAGTAAGAGATGTTTTCCAAAGTATCAGTAAAAGGGGCTTTTGTTCACACAGTTCAGCCTTGGCTATGTTCTTTCCCCCAGGAAGCAACTTTGTTAAACTAGCCTTTTAAAAGGAGAGCAAAATTCAGCAGGCCATGGTTGTTTACGCCTATAATCCCAGCATTTGGTGGGCAGAGGTAGGCATATCTGTGGGTTCGAGGCCAGCCTAATCTATAGTGCTAGCTCCAGGACAGCTAAAATGGGTACATAGAAACCTAGTCTGTAAAAACAAAAAACAAATGTAGAGCAAAATTTATTTTTTAAAAAACACAATTTGAGGACTGTGCAGTGATGGTACACACCTTTTACCCTATCTCTTGAGGTAGAAGTATTCAGTTTGATGCCATCCTGGTCTGCAGAGCAAGTTCTAGGACAGCAAGGACTACACAAAGAAATCCAGTCTGGAAAAAATAAAAGGCTAGATTTTCTTTTCTTTTTTCCCTCAGTTTTTCCAGACAGGGTTTTGCTATGTGGCTTTGGAGTCTGTCCTGGCATTCACTCTGTATCCCGCTCTTCGTACTCAAAAAGATCCACCTGCCTCTGCCTCCTGAGTGCTGGGATTAAAGGCGTGCACCCCCACAGCCCAGCTAAAAGACATGATTTCCGGGGCCAGAGAGACAGCTCATTACATTAGTTAAGAAAAGAACACTTCCAGAGGTTCTGAGTTCAGTTCCCAGTAATCACATTGTGACTTACAACCATTTATAATGAGATCTGGTGCCCTCTTTTGGCATACAGATGTAAATGCAGGCAGAGCACTACATAACAAAACAAAACCAAAAAAAAAAAAAAAAAAAAAAAAAAAAAATCAGTATTTTAAAATGTGTAGTTATCACAGTTACCAGAAAATGCACATCTCCTCCTGGCCTCTCCTGCACCTTAAGCATTGTGTATCTGGTCTGTTTTGGTGTCTCCATTTTATCCAAGTTCATTACGTTGTTGTCAGTATCAGTTTTTCCCTTTAAATGCCTCACCTTCCTTTGTGAAGCCATTTTAGGCTTTAGGTGTGCTTTTAGAACAACAGGCATAGCAGGTGACCTTGAATCACCCATGGCTCATGCTTTATCCTGTCTGTTTCTCCCCTTTTAAAATACTGAATAGTTGCTGGGCTTAGTGCTGCACAGATTTAATTCCAGTACTAAGGCAGAGGCCGGTGGAATTCTGTGGTTAAGGAAGGTTGTTCACATTCAGAGTTTGAGACCAGCCAGGGCTACACAGAGGAGGTACCCTGTCTTAAAAACAAAGGACAGCGACAAAATGAAAAACAATATGTGTCTTATATCATCAAAATGTTGTTAGGAAGCACTATGCGTCAAACCAGCTTTGACCACACCCATGATCAGACCACTTGTCTATTGTCCTTCCTTTATAGGTAGGTATCTGGGAGGTTCATTGAACCCTCACCTAGATTCTGGAGGTTCTATTGTATCTCTTAGCTTTCTGTATCTAATCTTGTCCAAATTGGACATGGCCTCATGATCCTGAGAGTATATAGACTAGAAGGTTAGCAGAAGGGAAACCCCTTTTGCAGCTATGCTGTGAGAATTTCTTGGTGTAGCTTGGTTTCCTGAGTTCAGATTTGGTAGGATTGTACTGGTTTATTGTTCATGTTCTACAAAGAGGAGGCAAACATTTGTGTACCTGGGGAAAGTTCTGAAACAGATGCTCAACTTGTCTACTATTAGCTACTATATTACAGCTTGCTTTCAGTGTTCAAAGAAGCCTCTAGAGTTTGAATTGCTAGTTGTTGGCTCATTGTCACCAAGCACTACATCCCTCTCTCCTCTGTGACCTGAGGTATGACTAAGAGGAAGAAAAACTCTAGTGTCAAATTCTAATTGTGCCCATTTGATGTGGTTTCAGGTTCATGTAAAATGGATTTTGGACACGGACGTTTTCAATGAGTGGATGAATGAAGAGGATTATGAAGTAGATGAGAATAGGAAACCAGTCAGTTTTCGTCAGCGAATTTCAACAAAGAATGAAGAGGTACTTATTTTGGGACTATTTCTTGACTGTGGTTGCCTTTTCTTTTTTGTTCTAAATGTTTTCTTATAAACTGCCACATCCACCTAAAGTGTACCTGTGCAAGTTACTGAGTCATTATTAATAGCCATTTGTTGTCATCTTGACAGATGAATGGAAATTGAGTCTCTAAAATTTAAAATGGGTCAAGATAGTATGATAATTCTATATACAATTGTTAGACCCTAATTCTGGGGGTCCTGATGGGCCGACGGGAGAGCCCAGCAACACAAACACCAAAACCAGGAGATGCAACAAAGCAAGAGGTGTTTGTTGAACGAATGCACTCGGGTGTCAGCAGTCTTAGGGAAAGCTGCACACCCCTCAAAAGGTTCAGGCTCCTTTTTATAGAGACAAACTGCAAATCAGCATTCATGCATGGGGCACAAGGTAATTGATTACAAAGTATGATCTCATGTTTGAGAGATCACCCAGGTGTAACCTGTTCTTCTTTAGAGGAAAAACCATAGAATGACTTGGAAAGTCCCTAGACTGTCCATTGGCCAGGTGTGACCCAGACAGGGCTGTTTTATCTGGGACCATTTGTTCCAGGGTTGGGGGCCTGTTTCCTTGTTGTCGGCCAAGACCTGTGAGAACCTTTTTTTCATACTCTGGCTTTCTCTTGGCTGTAACTAGCCATATTTAACAAGATCAGTCTAGCATATAACCACTAGCACCATCACCATAGTAACTTTATTATTCTCATAATTCCTGATGTTTCCACATATGTCAGCGTCTGTTCTTTGTGATTTTCTATATTTTGCAAGAACTATTTTCCTTCCCTTTTACCACATCCTTGCTCTGCAAACTAAAATCTTTCACAATGCTACATATGTATGTGCACTGTGTTGTGTATGTATGGTATCTGTGGATGCCAGAAGACTTGGAGCTTTGAAGATAGTTTGTGGGTGCTGGGAATCAAGCCTTGATCCCCTGGAAGAGCACCTGGTCGTCTTCCCTTCTGACCCTTCTCACCAGCCTAAGTAGTTACTCTTTATTTATTTTTGCTTTGTATGCATTGTTTTGCTTGCATGTCTGTCTGCATGAGGGTGCCCTGGAACATGAGTTACATACAGTTTTGATCTGTCATGTGGATACCAGGCCTGTGTTTTAATTTTTAAATGCATCTTAGAATTTAGCCAACAAAGTAATAGTAACTTTCACATTATTAAATAATATCATAGTCTAATGTATCTACCAGTTTCCCATAGGAAAACCAATTTAATATATTTCAGTAACTTCAGTGCATACCAAATACTACAAAAATACTAGTCTTAAAATGCTGGCAGTGGTTGGGCAGTAGTGGTATATGCCTTTAATACCTGCACTTGGGAGGCTGAGGCACACAGATCTCTCTCTGTATTCAAGGCCACCCTGGTCTGCAGAATAAGTTCTAAGACAGGCTCCATAGCTACAGAGAAACTCCCCCTCCCCTTCCAAAATGCTGCAGTGTTCTGAGAATATGGAATTTGTCATTTAACATTCTTTAATTTACTATTAAGTCCAGGTTCTTATTTATATGAAGATGCCACAATGCAAATTACTACTTCATATGCTAACCTAAAAAAAATTCTGATTAAATGGAGTTCAGATTTTTGGGTATTTATACTCATTCCATTAGAAACACTGTTTGTGCCATGAATGGTTTTGTGTGCTTTAAACCCCTGCACTCAGGAGGCAGAGGCTGCAGATCAGTGGGCTTCCAAGCTAACCACAGTTACATAGTGAGGTCCTGTCACAGCTTGTGGGCTACATATGTCAACTAGAGTAGGATTTGTCAGTAAGCATTTCAGTAACTGCTAATAAAAATGAAACATACTACTGAACAGAGAAATTACAGAGTCTATTGATCCTGTCAAAAGTATCAGCTGGACAGGGATGGAACACACCTTTAATCCCCGTATAGGGGAGGCAGAGGCAGGTGAATCTCTGAGCATGACAAGAATGTTTTTGCTATAAAAAGTTTTAAAAATACAATGAATGTAACAAAGCAGTTATGCATTTCAGTTTTGATATATTGTCTACTGCAGTGGCTCTTAATCTTCCTAATGCTCCAACCCTTTCTATATCTTCATCATGTTGTTGGAATCCCCAACCATAAAATTATTTTTGTTGCTATGCGATAACTATAATTTTGGTGCTGTTGGTGTTTAATGTGGTGGCTTCATTTCCTCTTTCCAGTAGGTATTGTAGTGTATGGAAACTTACCATTGACATGGGTTTGTAGAAACAGGAATTGACAAAGTTGTCTGATACTTGTTTTCATTACTTCTTCCTAGCCAGTCAGAAGTCCAGAGAGGAGAGATAGAAAAGCATCAGCTAATGCACGAAAGAGGAAACATTCCCCTTCACCTCCCCCTCCTACACCTACAGAATCCAGGAAGAAGAGTGGGAAGAAAGGGTAAGATGCTTTTAGCATGTTTGGAAGTTAGTGAAACTTTGAATGGATCTCTAGGTGAACACATTAAATCCAGTCTTTTCTGGATACTGAAAAGGTGGGAAGGTAGGAGTTTTAGAAATCATGTCTTGAGGTGGGGTGTGGTGACGCGTGCCTTTAGTCAAAGCCCTTGGGAGGCAGAGCCAGGTGGATCCCTGAGTTTAAGGCTAGCGTGGTGTTCCAAGTGAGTTCCAGGACACGCAGAACTACACAGAGAAATTCTGTCTTTGCAAAAACGAATTAGAATCAGTCATATCCTGATTCATGTGTGCAGACTTGTCTACAAAGCATGTTCTAGGATAGCCTGGGCTTATTTCCCAAGACACACCATAGTTATTGCATTTGACCGCCTCTCCCATTTGTGATTAAATTGACTGATAGTTAGAACCTGTGTAACTGTTGAGTTGTTGGGTATTCTGACAAACCTAACAGTCTGGTTTAAATGACAATATGGGCTTTTTCTTTAGGACATAACTATATGTGCTTTCTTTTTCTTTTTTTTTTTTTTTTAAGTTAATTTTATTTTTTTATTTTGGTTTTTCAAGAAAAGGTTTTTCTGTGTAGTCCTATCTGTCCTGGAACTCACTTTGTAGACCAGGTTACCATTGACCTCAGGTCCACCCTTTTCTGTCTTCCAAGTGTGCACCACCACCCAGTGACAATTTTTATTTCTATTGAATTAATTGCTGACAATATAAAATGTAACTTCAATTCCTTATACAGTGCTTGGACTTTATACTTAAATTATAGATAATATTTGATAATTCTGTCATCATAAATAGATATTTGATAATTTCAGACTTGCCTATTTTAACACACCTACATATATTTGGTTGGTGGTTGGTTGGTTGGTTGATTTTTCAAGACAGAATGTCTCTGTGTAGCCTCTGATTGTTCTTGAACTCATGCTGTAGACAAGGCTGCCCTTGAAATCAGAGCATAGCCTGCTTCTGCCTACCAGATTCTGGGATTGAAGGCTTGTATCCCCACCACTATGCTTTATTAAGTTTCTTTTATTTTGAGGTAGGTTATCTATCTAGTCTTGTCTGTCTTGGACCATGCTCTATAAACAGGCTGGCCTCAAATTTACAATCATCTACCTGCCTCTGTGTGAAACAAACTAGAGTCCTTTGAGAAGAAGAAACCTCAATTAAGAAAACTACCAGATATCCCTGTGAGCAGTCATCCTTAATTGATGATGTAGGAGCGCTCCTTTAACCAGCTAGTAAGCCACACTTCTCCATGCTGTCTGTATTAGTTCCTGCCTCCAGGTTCTTCTCTTTTCCTGTTCCGTATTTTCTTGGTGCGTGCATGTTGAGATAGTCTTGCCTCGTTTCATATTTTAATTCTCAAGAATATTACTAGTTTAACAAATGGTAACTTTTCAGAGAAAGAACCCTGGCCGTTTTCATAAGGAGCATGATAGTTTTTAATACTCAAATGATATGTCCTGAAAATAACAGCTGTCCGTGTTTTATAAACCTTTTCATTTTATCATATATAGGCTGAGCGAATGCTGTGTTTCCTTAGCAGATTTTCTTTTATGTTCTCAAGAATATTTGGATGACTCCCGTTTCTTAAACTAGTCACTTAGAGTTTGTTGCTCATTTGATGTTACTTTAGTGAGGTATCTAATTTGTTTATTTTTTTAATGTAATTTTCAAATCAATACTAAATTTAAATAGACCTTCTGACATTTTGTTAAAAGTATGTATAATTTCTGTTCTGTTTGTATCAGACAAGCTAGTGTTTATGGGAAGCGTAGAAGTCAGAAAGAAGAAGATGAGCAAGAAGATCTTACCAAGGACATGGAAGACCCAACACCTGTACCCAATATAGAGGAGGTGGTTCTCCCTAAGAACGGTTGGTGCGCTTCGGCATGGCACTGAGTGTCTGCTATCATTTCACCTTAGAACAAGTAATGTCATGTTCTGGATTCTTACCTTTTAGTTTTTTGAGATAGCACCTCTCTATAGCCCTGGTTCTCCTTGTACATTCAGGCTACCCCAGACTCACAGAGATCTGCCTGCATCTCTGTCCACATCCTGAGTGTTGTGCCCTTATGCCCCTATCATATAGTTCTAAACTTTCAACATGAAAACTTCTATTTATGGGCCAGTTGTGTGTGCGTGTGTGTTTGAAAAGACACAGCAGGCACATGAATTTAAAACTGTCTTTGTATAGTCGTGTTAACCTATAATCTAAGCCCTTTGGCTTAGCTTGTGCAGGAGGATTTTGAAATTGAGGTAAGCCTGGTCTTTATGTTTTTAAAACTAAAAGAGCTGGGAATAATTGTTCAGTGGGAGAGTGCTTGTCTGGCACATGACACTCTGAGATCAATTTCAGTCTTATACTCCCAATTTTTTGTTGTTTTCTGCCTGTATCTGCCTCTCCAGTGCTGGGATTAAAGGTATGTGCCACCACCATCTGGCCACTTTTACTTTTGAGACAGGGTTTCTCTGTCCCAAGACCTTGGATGTCTTGGGACTTACTTTGTAGACCAGGCTAACCCTGAATTCACAGAGATCTGCCTGCTTCTCCTTCCATACTGCTGGGTTTAAAGGTGAAGACCAGTCTCTGGTCTTCAAAACAGCGTTTCTCTGTGTAACAGTTCTTGCTATCCTGGAACTAGCCATGTAGAACACTGGCCATGTAGAATAGACTGTTCTCAAACTCATTGAGGTCCTCCTGCCTCTGCCTCCCAAGTGCTGGGATTAAAGGTGTGTGCCACCATCATCTGGCCCAATAACTTTTTAAAAGAGGAAATTAGTAATGTTAAAGGAAAAAAAAAATCCTAACGCTTAATTCACAAAAACTTTGGGATAAGAGCTGAAGCATCTTGGGTTGATAAATTAACTTTTCTGCATTTGCAAAATAGAAACATACTGCTATTTGAGTGTGGTTGTAGGTTAGTGTCTTAAAGCCAAGCTTGTGGTGTTTATATGAAAGTGAATAGAGAATATATAGGGGTTTTAGTGATATGCATATGTATCATGTTCTTCCATGTTGTTTTTTGTTTTACTTACTTTATGTTAATGGCTGCTGTTTCTGCATGTATGTGTACCACACAGGCCCCAGGAAGCTGGAAGAGGGTGTCAGATCCCTTAGGATTGGTGTTACCCTGTGCATCTTGCTCTTAATTACTTAGCTGTCTTTCCAGCTCCTCACCTTACATTCTTTAAATCAGTGTGACTGTTTCTTCTAAAACATGATTTTGATGGCTTCTTTTCTTCTTCTAGTGAACCCAAAGAAAGATAGTGAAAATACACCTGTTAAAGGCGGCACGGTGGCAGACCTAGGTAAAGAACTATGTACAAATGTTTCTTTCCTGAATATTTCTGTTACTTAAACACTGCTTTCTCTGTTGCATAGTGTTACTTTGCTTTGCTTTGTTTCCTGCCTTCTGTACTGTTTCCTATCGGCATAGATTAGCTGCATTCCCAGTGTTCTGCATCTGACAGTGTATGGCATTTTCTCACTAACTAGCAAAAACTTGGCAATATTTTACTTTCACTTGAAAATAATTATGAGTTTCAGAGATTAATTTCTAATTAAAATTCTATTTACCATAGCCCTGCAAATGTTTGCATTGTATGTTAGGGGTGTGTGAATATTCACACTATACATCATGGGTTTGAGGCCAGCCTTGAACTACATAATGATTTTCAGGCCAGCCTGTGCCTAAGGTCCTTATCTCCCCCAACACTGTCTATTTATTATTGTGTGTATGATTTGATTTCAAGCTCAAATGTGTTAAGATTAGAGGACAACCAGTAGTTGTTTCACTGTGAAAGTACAGTGACTGATCCTGAAGTTTTGTGGCAGGTACTACCACTGAGAAAAAATTCTCCTCAACCTCCTTTTTACATTTTATTTCGTTTATCCATGCCTTGCTTCTTGGCTTACGCCCCAGTGGTATGATTTGATGCATTTTTCTAGAATATTGTCTAAAGTTTAAACAGAGCATTTGTGATGTCAACTTATCAAAGACAGTAAACAGATATACTCTGATGTTTCTAGCTCCTTTTGAATAACTTATTTGTTCCCCGTGTATTCAGTTTTCTCTATCACACGTGATGATTGCTCATTCAAAAGGAAAAAAAAAAAAATTACAAATAGCCGTTTATTTCTTTCTGTTGCATGGACAGTATAGAATGTTTTAAAACTGGATGCTCTTCATTGTGAAATTCTTCCAAACAAGGATAATACTTTGTAATTTAGTTTTCTTATTTATTTTTCAGTCAGGGTGTCTATATATCCCTCTCTGCTCTGGAACTTACTCTGTAAAGTTGGCTTTAAACTCTCAAAGATCTTTCTGCCTCCCAAGTGATGAATTAACATCTGTACTGCTATGGCTGGCTGTAACATGTAATTTTTTTCTTTGTATTCTTATTTACTTTAATTTCATTTTACATTCTAATTATAGTTCTCCATCACCCCATAACATCTAATTTTTAAGTATATTTCTTGAAAATGAATGGACAAAAATGTCCATTTTTCAGTGAGATAATTATTTAGAATGTGTTTGTGACACACTTTATTAACTATTTTTGTTTTGTTTTTTATTTTTTAAAGACAGGGTTTCTCTGTATAGCCCTTGCTGTCCTATAACTCACTCTGTAGATCAAGCTGGCCTTGAACTCAGAGCTCTGTCTGCCTCTGCCTCCTACATGCTACTCAGTTTATGACATACTTTATTAAGAGAGTTAAATAGAAGGCAGTTTTAGGAGAACTGTAGTGACCCCAACTGAGTTGTTTCTTTCCTCTCCTGGGCCCATGCATATTGGGCTGGAATCTTGTCAGTGACCACCTGCCCTCAGAGGCTACAACCAGAAGGGTGCTTTTTTTGTTTGTGAACAGTGTGTGTTATTAATCACTTGTTGGAATGACCCTTTATACAGTTGGTGGAAGGCAACCAGTTTAGAACTGGTAACACATTTTTCTGTCCTTTTTTGGGGATGTATTTCATACCATAAGTACTCATCCTGAAACCTCTGTTACATTTTTGTAGATCAGTGATGTCCATTTCTGTACTGGGTAGCTAAATTCTAGATATTAGGTGTATACTTTAAACTATTAAGCCCTCTTGGGTCTGTTTTAATAATGAAATGAATGTTTTATTGGTTAGAATATAAAACTTCTTTGCTGAGGTGAAATGGAGACCAGAGTATTTTAGATGCGTCTTTCAAAGTATTCTAATGTTAAGTGGCATAGCCCATGTTTTGATTCTTTTCTGTGTTTATCCTCAGTGGTTTTTTTGAAAGTGTTCTTTTTATGTACAGGGTTTGTTTATTTTTATTTATTTCATTGTTTTGTTTTTTCGAGTCAGAGTTTCTCAGTGTAGTTTTGGAGGCTGTCCTAGACTCACTTTGTACCAGGCTGGCCTCAAACTCACAGAGATCTGCCTGCCTCTGCCTCCCAAGTGGTGTCGCTAAAGGCGTGTCACCAACACCCTGCTTATATTATTTTATGTCTACTCATTTGTTGTTTATTTTAGGCAAGGTCTCACTATTGAGCCTGAATGGTCTAGATTTCACTTTGTAGACTGGCCTTGGCCTACAAGATGCTGGCCAACTTCTGTCTGCCTAAGTCTACCATGGCTGGCTACATCAGATAGTTTGTGGATTTTTTCCTTTGCATTTTATGGCCTATAAATTTCAAGGGATTTTATAAATGATTTCTTTACTGTTCATTGTTCCAGTCTTTAGTAAGATTTAAAATAATAATAATAATAATAATAATAATAATTGTTTTTCATGGATGCTTTGATTGAGTGTATTGATATGAACTGTATGTGTTCAGTCCCCTGGCTGTTAGAAAGGGCACAGATTCCCCTGGATCTGGGGTTAATGGAGTGTCATGAGCCACTATCTCAGAGCTGGGAACTGAACCTATGTCCTTTGCAGTAGTAGCAAAATATTCTTTACTGTTGAGCCATCTCTTCAGGTACCTCGTTGCATTTTATATATAGTTTTTTTTTTTTTTTCTTTTATTATCAACACTTAGGCCTTAAAAAGCATGTATTTCTGGGTTTTTTTTTTTTTTTTTTTTTCCTGCTTTTTAAAGCTGAAAGTTTGCTGTATATCTCAGGCTGGCCTTAAACTCTTCTTCCCTCTTCTGTACTCCTAGGACTAGACCTATGTCACCATGCTTGTCCAGTTTATTCGCTAATACTTTCACTCTTCCCTTTCTGTGGAAGCAACAAAACCACCTGCTTTACCCATCCTTTGGAGACTGGTTCTTCAGTCAGATCTCACATGTTATCAGCAAGATCCCATTGTGATGCTACATTATGATAACTGTTAAAAATAATTATGAAGTGTTCATTGTTGAAAAGCTGATATGACCTTCTACCTCCATGCATTTGTTTAAAATGATCATTTACTTATTGTGAATTTGTGTTAATAATGATCTGTCCTTAATTTTCTCTGTCCAGTTAATCAGTTTTGAAGAATTTAAAGATTCCACGTTAATCCTAATACCATTGAGTGCTTATTAAAACAACTTGTTTTGATTTTGCAGATGAGCAGGATGAAGAAGCCGTTACAACAGGAGGAAAGGTAAACGTTCATTTAGGCCTGAGCTGAGAGTTTTCTGTTAGTTTTGTGCACTGAGCAGAAACTGAATTATCTATTTCCAGAGTGGCCACACACTGTCCAGTATCTGAGGATATTCTTGAATCCTCTGGCCTTTGCCTCCTGACTGCGGATACTGCTGTGGCAGGTTCATGTGGTAACGGGGATTGTCCCTGAGTGACTGGTGTGTTAGTGAGTAAGCACCTACCACCTGATCCCTAATAAATTCAGAACATGGTCTCAGTGTTTTGTTCAGGCTGTACAGATTCTTGGCTTAAGTGACTGCTGAGTCAGACTCCTACATAGTTAAAATCAGGTGCATGTAATATTAAACCTAGGGCTTTTCTTTTTCTTTTTTTCTTTTTCTTTTCTTTCTTTTTTTTTTTTTTTATGATACATTTTCATAGTATTGCTCAGCTGACTTTGGCCTAGGACCTCATGGGTGTCTTTCAGGATTGCTGTCATTAGCTACTACATCAGTTAAATTTACTGTTTAGTATTCCCTGATAATAGTTTTGCTTTGTAATGAAGATTTATTAGACAGGAACTTTGCCCTTCTCAAGGGTCACCTTCATACAGTATAAGTTGAGTCATGCGCCTATTTACAATGTAGTAACCATAGTTGGCTACATTGTTGTTGGTGTGCCTGTAAATTTGAGATGAGTAGTGTACCCTGTCTTGCCTTGCTTTTGTCATTTTTCTGTTGGTGCAGGCATAATGTAGATTACAGCAAGTGTAGACTTTTATCATGCTTTTAACTTTACCTACCTACCTACCTACCTACTGGTTTTTGAAGACTGGGTTTTTCTGTGTAACATCCCTGGCTGTCCTCACAAATTTACCGAGATCAGCTGGTCTCTGCCTCCCAAGTGCTGGGATTAAAGGTGTGGGGCTACCACTACCTGGTCTGACTTTATTTTTGTAAAGACTTTGTTTTTGAGACAGGATTTTCTCTTTTGCTTTGGAGCCTGTCTTGGAACTCACTTTGTAGATCAGACAAGCCTTGAACTCATAGATTTACTGCTCTCGGCTTCCTGAGTACTTGGATTAAAGGAGTGCACCATCACCGCCCAGTTTTGTAAAGTCCTATTTACAAAACTATTAGTGTGTCACATTGTGTGTGTGTGGTTGCTCATGGAAACAGAAGAAGATGTTTGATCCTTTGGAATTCATTGTGAGCTTCCTGATATGGGTGCTGGTCATCATAGGATGACCAAGTGCTTTTACCGGTAAGGTATCTCTTTCTCCCCGCTCAAGTTTTCTAATCACTCACTTTCCATTTACCAGTTCTGGTGTAGAGGCTTCTTTTATTTGTTTGCTTCTGTTTTTCAAGACAGGGTTTCTCTGTGTAAAGTCCTAGCCATCCTGGAACTCACTTTGTAGATCTGGCTGGCCTCTCACTTACAGAGATTTGTTTGTTTCTGATTCCTGAGTGCATGATCTATGATAACCAGCTCAAAATATTTCTTTGGTGATATTTCTTAATAGAAAAGAACTATATAGGGTTAGAAATTATATGATTACTGAAAAGATGCCTCTGTTGGTACAGTACCTGCTACTTAGGCATAAGGACCTGATTGTGGAGCTCTAGTTCCCACAGTAGTACCTAGAGAGGAAGCAGCAGTGATCGTCCGCAGAGCTCATTGCTTAAGCCAACACAATCAAATGAAGGCCCTCCGTATTTATTAAAATAAGCTTGACAGTGATAGAGGAGGATACTTTTACATACCTAAATGCATACATCCACATGAATATTTAGTTCATACCCAATGTTTAAACACACATGCATAATTAAGGTTGATCATTTCCCCAGTACTCAAAATTCTCTTGCCTCTGCTATAGAAAGAGATTTTCTCCATCTATCCTGGTTCCACTGGACAGGTTTCTCTCCACCCACTGGGTCTCACAGCTGCTTAATGAAATAACCACTCTGAGTCTTACTATGAATTATAGTTGTTTAGCCAATGACTCAGGCTTCTTATTGACTAGCTCTTTTTTATTAACCCATTTTTATTAATCTATGTATCTCCACATGGCCTTGGCTTACCGTTGATGCCTGGGTCCCTTGACTCCCTGGCTGCTACATGAAGTCTGTGTTTTCTTTCTCCCTGTGACTTTGTTTGGAATTCCTACCTACCTAAATTCTGCCTGCCTAGTGCTAGGAACAGCTTCATTTATCACTCAATAAGAGAAACATATTCACAGCATACACATCATTCTGATTCCTAAGTTAAGGGATTAAATGTGCGTGCCACCATACCTGGCATCTTTAGTATGTATGCTTATGCTAATCATGAATAGGCAATTGGAGGCTTTAAGATATTTTCTAAGTGTTGGTCTATCTTTGGAAATGGATTGTCAGGCATGCTGAGATGTCTCAGCCAATAAAAGCAATTGCTGTATAGTCTTCTGAGCCCATGTAAAGGTATAAGGAGAAAACCAGCTCTAGTTACCTCTTATCTTCACACAATTTCCATTCCAAATAATAAGAAAAGGATAATTTACAAAATGGCCACAAAAGAAAGAGCAATGATTCAAAGGCTCTTAAAGGAAGTGAATGTCACATTTAATGTGTTACCTCTGATCAGGTTTTGCTCTGAGATATCAGTAAAAGAAATTTTTGAGATACTTGGATCATTTCATTTTAAAGTCTCTTAGATATCTGATCCATTAGGATTGGAACAGGGTCTCATCATGTAACACAGGCCATGTGTGTGTTGTGTTTGTATGCAATTGTTTGAGAAAGGGTTGGGAAGTTGGTTCTCTCCTTCCTCTATAGCTACTTGGGAATGGTAGCCCTAGTTGTCTTTGAACTCACTGCATAAACAAGTCTGGTATCAACTCCTGTACAGAGATCCTCCTGCCTCTCCAAATGCTTGGATTACATGTGTGTGCTATTACTATTACACTCAGCACAAAACTTAAGCGGCTCAATGATGAGCAGCTCCTTTAGCTCCATTCCTGTTACGCTTATGACTTACTGCTCTGTTTTGTTTTTTTGTTTTGTTTTTCCTTTTTCCACAGAAGTATGTGCTATTGTAACTCTTAAATCACTATGAGGCATAAATGAGCTAATGTGTATAGGGTGGTAGGTTCTCATGTTTATTTAGTAGTAGAAGCAATCTTATGCTTTTGTTAACATCTTTACTTGTTTTGTAAACAATACAAAAACTAGTAATTGATTTGTGGTCATAAAATTGTGTGAATAAAAGGAAGCTATTGTGAAGGGCTTCAGGGACAACACAGCTGTTCAGGAGCATTTGTTACACTCCAGAGTACTCAGGTTTGGTTCCCACCACCACATGGTGGCGCTCAAAACCGTTTGTAACTTTAGGGAACTGATACCCTCTTCTGAAATATCTAGACATTGTGTAAAAGTGGTCCACAGACATACATGCTGGCACATGCTTAAAGTAACAATTTAAAAAAATTAATGGGTTCTTGTGAAAAAAAGATTTGAAAATGTATTATTTCTTGATTATAAAACATTGTTTCTTTTATTAGATAATTTGAATGTTATTTGTTTAAAGGAAAAGTAAACCTTGGTGTAAATGCTTTTATTCCTTTAAAACTTAGAAATGTCAGTGCCTGTGAATTGTTCTGCTGGTCCTTCAAATTGGATTTACTGTTTTCATTGTATTTGACCTAATATCATATGTGTGATTTGTCTGTAATCTTCTGTCTGAACTAACTTCAATTTTTTTATAGGAGGATGAAGATCCTAACAAAGGTGATCCCAGTCGGTCAGTTGATCCAGGAGAAGATAATGTGACAGAGCAGACCAATCACATCATTATTCCCAGCTATGCATCATGGTTTGATTATAACTGGTAAGTAGGTTTTTTCCATTTGAAGTGTGGGAACACTTATTTTCAAACTGTGTTGTGTTTTGCCCACTTCATATAGTCAGTCACCTTGCATGAAGAAGATGGACAGTTACTTTTTTGAACATGTTCTAACTTTGTGTTGTTGTCTTGTGTGTTTCCTCTTTTGACTATGAATGGTTAAGTAACATTATATAGTTACTTAATAAGATCTGACAAAGCTGTGTGTGGTGATCCCTTTGGGGGGATACATATCAGATATCCTGAATAGCAGTTATTTATATTGCAATTCATAGCAGTAGCAAAATTACAGTTATGTAGTACCAGTAAAATAGTTTTTTGTTTGGGGGTCACCACAACATGAGGAACTTTATTAAAGGGTAGCAGCATTAGGAAAGTGGACTTGTTTTTTTAACCTGGGCTGGCCTTATTTTCTAGGTTGGGTCTTAGTCTTTCTGTCTTAGTTTTTCTCTCGCCTTTTCTCAAGTTTTAAAACAATTAACAATTATTTTAAAATGGTTTAAATACATTTTAGGATAAAAGTTGCTTAAACACAAGTTTCAAAAATTATTTTTATGTTTATTTTTGAATTGTGTACCTGCCCTTATGGGGTATACATGTAAAGAGGACTTTGGCTAGAGTTACAGGCGATTGTAAGCCACCTCATTTTTGTGTTGAGAACTGGCCTGCATGCTTTCCTGTATGCCAGAAGAGGGCTCCAGATGTCTTGATACATACTTCTGAGCCACCATGTGGGTGCTGAGAATTGAACCCAGAACCTCTGGAAGAGCAGCCAGTGTCCTAACCTTTGAGCCATCTCTCTAAGTTGTCAACCCGTCTGTCCACTTTCCTACCTACCTAAGTGTGAAAGTAGAGGTCAGGACAACTTGCTGGAATTTTTTCTCCTGCATCTGTATGTGTGTAGGTGATTAAAGGCATATTTGGTGACAAGATCCTTTACTATTGAGCCAACTTTGTAGACAGTCCACCATGTGACATAGATGTTAGATGATGTAATTCAGATGAAGAAAAAGGAAGGGCCAATCAGCTATGCATAGATCACTGATTTGTTCTGTCACATGTAACTAATACTTAACATGATTTCCCTTTGAAAAGCCTTTAGAACTCACATATCATCATACTTACCACACACACATCTGTTGCAAAAATCTGGATACATAGTTGATTGACATAGAGCTAGGTCTGATCAATTTTTCTTGGACCCTACAGTGCTTCCAGCCTAAAAAATATTTTTAATAGTTTAATATCTTAATATATTATATAGTTACTTAATAAGATCTGACAATGCTTGTCAGGTATTTTTCTTCATCACAATTTCTGAGGGTTGGAAGAAACCAAACTGGTGTTTAGGATTCTGAGTTAGTATTGTAAATTCCTACTCTTGGCTGACTCCATTGTATGAACATACTTAGTACTCTGATTTTTGTTAGTCACTTTCCTTTAAAATCTTTATTATAACAGTATAAAGAGAAAGTAAAATCATAATTTTTATTGTCCTCATAGTTTTTGTTTTTCCTTTTTGAGAATGGACCTTGAGTTATATATACCCAGGACTTGTGTCAGTTGTTGGTGTTACAGACTTGAGTCACAATTCCCAAAAGTTTTTCAGCTAATGAGGGAATAGCAAGTACAGTGCATTCTTTGGATAGGAAATACATGTTTTCAACATTGTTGTTTCCTCTTAAATGTAAAGGAAATTATTCAGTCAAACTATTTTTAGTAAGATGTACTCAGTTTTTGTATTTATTAGTTTTCCTTTGAAACTTGAATAATGCAGAGCTCAAATTTTAATATTGATTTGTTTTCCAAAAAGCAATCTAAATCCACTACTCTCCCTTTTTTTTTCTTCAGTATTCATGTGATTGAACGGCGTGCTCTTCCTGAGTTTTTTAATGGAAAAAACAAATCCAAGACTCCAGAAATGTGAGCCCAGTATTTTTATAGTACTTTTTTATGTTCATAGCATGAATTTGTTGCTTTAGTTTTTTGTATGAGTGTTTTGCTTGCATATGTATTTATGCGTACCACGTATGTGCAGTGAATGTGATGGCTAGAAGAGGGCATTGGGTCTCTTGAAGCTGAAACTAAAGTAGGTTATGAGCCAAATCTCAGTCCTTTGCAAAATCAGCAGCAAGTGCTTTTAATAACCCTGATTCTCCTGATTCAAAAAATACAATCTCACTTGGTTGTTACTACTTTTTACTTTTTTATTTTTAATATACAAATAGTGTACACCACTCAGAAATTATACACATCTTCTGCATGCTTTTAACTTTAAAGGAACTTGTAGTTTTTCTAAACCAGATTATATGTATATCAGTTCTAGCACTTAAATCTTGAATGTAATAAATGGTATTTAGTTGAGGTTTGTCGTAGTAGCTTGTAATTGTTTCTATAGCTTTATGGTCAGGTATGGAATGGAACCATTTTGCCCCATTATAAATTATTACTAATTGCAAGCATGTTGTATAGAACCATTCAGCTGCATTTGAATTGAGTTAAATTACCTAGAGCATTTGCTTTTGCAATATAATTAGAAAAAACTGGAGGGGGAAGTACACAGTGTATTTTTTTGTGTGTGTGACCCATTATGTATTTCTGGAAATTTGTTGTTTGCTCTTTTATTTTTGCTGTCTTTCTTTCTGTTTGTTTGTTTGAGATAGAGTCTTACTATGAAGGCCAGCCTAGCCTCGAACTATCTGCCTGCCTTTGTTCCTGATGGGGGTCAAACAGGTGCTTGGCCTGCTTCTTTTTTTTTTTTTTTTTTCCCCCGAAACCAGAACATTTATTTTATGACTGACTGAAATCATTAAGATGAGCTGGATGCTGCAACAGCTGCTCTCTTGGGTTTAGGTGTTGTCCCTTCACGGAATCCATGTCTGAATCTTCGATAGACAATCTTTAGGTGCCTCATACGCCCAGTCCCGGTAGTGTTTCGCCTCTTAGCCTTGGCACTCCAGTTATACTCTCTCTTGCGCTTGGCAGGGCAGCCACATTTGCCACAGGTGGACTTCTGAAGGTGGTAGGCCTTGGAGCCACAGCGGCGGCACAACGTGTGCGTCTTATTGCGACGCTTTCCAAAGGATGACGTTCCTTTCGTCATCTTGCTTCTGCCGCTGAGGCCACAGAGCTTGGCCTGCTTCTTGAGCCTCTTGTCTCTGAGATTAACGCTCCGTTCTACTCTATTTGCATTGCATGTGTGCTTCCAAAGTTAGACTGTCTTGTGATCATACCATTTTAGGAAGAAATGACTTAAAATCTTTTCCATGGACCCTGGTTGTAGTTTTCCAAGTTAATTTGAATTCAGTGCTTTGATGTCAGAGATAACTGCTGTTTTAGTGTTAAAAAATTCCAGATTGTGATTTAAAGCCAGGGTTGTTTTTCCATCTTTTTAAATACTTCAGTGTTTAGGGAGTCATGACTTTAAAATTAATTAGACTTTTTTATTTTAGCCTTTTCTTCTTGTAAATTTAGTCATTTTGTATGTTCATGGTTGGGCAGTAAACTTTTGAACTATTTGCCTTTTTGCTCTTATGTAACTGCCTTGTGAAATTTTTGTTTCTTACATGCAAACATTTTGTTAGTGCATGCAAAAACTTGTGATAGGCTATACCTTTAATCCCAGCAGAGCAGGTGGATCTTTGAGTTCAAGACCAGCTTGGTTTGCAGAGTGAGTTCTGGCCAGGACAGCCAGGACTACACAGAGAAACCCTATCTTTGGGGATGGGGCAAGGGAACTTGTTGATAGATGACACAATCCTTAACATTCTTAATTTTCTTTTTAAATAATTCATTTAACTTTATTTTATGTTCATCAGATTCCCCTGGAACTATTAATATTTTAGTACAATATCAGTGTTGCTGCTTAATATTGTCCTTTTTTTTTTTTTTTTTTTTTTGCCTATGGATGTCAAATTTTGAGTTTTGTCTTTGGAAACATTTTATCTAAAAGATGCAAGTCTACCTTAAGAATTTTGCCCTTGTGTTTTTTAGATACTTGGCATATCGAAATTTTATGATTGACACATACCGTCTAAATCCCCAAGAATATTTAACCAGTACTGCTTGTCGGAGAAACCTGACTGGAGATGTGTGTGCTGTGATGAGGTAAATGTTTCGCTTAGATCCTGTACTATAGGTGGTTAGAGCTACATTGCTCTTTTATATCTAACCACTTTTGTTTTCGTGTGCTAGTTTGAGCTTGAATTCCAGAAGAGGACATCTATAGACATTTAGGCTCAGTCTGACATGGGTGCTGGCCAAATTTGAGAGACAGTATACTGCAGGATTTCTGCCACAAATGCTTTTAAAAAACTCAAGGATATTGGGGATGGAGAGATGGCTTAGTGGTTAAGAGCACCAGCTGCTCTTCAGAAGACCCAGGTTCAATTCCCAACGACGACATGGTGGCTCACAACTGTCTCTTGCCCATATAGTTGACAAGATTAACTAGGTAGACTTCTTCATTGCACTCAAAGGGATTCTGTATTTTTAATACTAATTTTAATAATTTGTTCTTACACGGCCAACCCCCATATTGTGGAGACTTACTAATGAATTGTCAGCCTTATCTTAGGCTTGTTTTTTTTTTTTTTTTTAACCTTAAATTAAGCCATTTCCATTCATTTATGTGCTGTCCAGATGATTGTTTACCTTGCCTTAGTGCTGGCCATCCTGTTTCTGCTTCTTCCATTCTGTTTGACCCTCAGCTGGCTGGCTGCCTCCCATTTTCTCTCTGCCTGCCAGCCCTGCCTGTCTCTACTTGGCCCAGCTATTAGCCATTCAGGTTTTTCTTAGACCAATCAGGTACTTTAGGCAGACTAGATGAAATAGCAGTACATCTTTATATAGTTAGACAAATATTCTTTTCCACAAGACTGTATTGCATAGTTTATGTCTTGTTTTGTATTCAGATCATACAATGACAAGAGATTTGAGTGGAAAGTGTAAATACCATTTCAGAACAAAATTAAATTTTGGATTTCCATTTCTGAATTCAGAGAAGGAGTTTTTTCATCTCAAAAATAGAAAGCAAAATGAACACCCACAATTAATTGACATTTTACTCACTGTGAAGGTTGTGCATTCTCCCTCAGACAGCACCAAGATACTTGGCTAGTTTGTCACCTGCAGAACATTTTACAAATTGTATGATCATGGGTTCACAACCCGGATTTGTTCTCTAGAACGTAATGTATATAACTCTTCTCTTTCAGGGTTCATGCCTTCTTAGAGCAGTGGGGCCTTGTTAACTACCAAGTAGATCCTGAAAGTCGACCCATGGCAATGGGGCCTCCTCCTACCCCTCATTTCAATGTGTTAGCCGACACACCCTCAGGCCTTGTGCCTCTGCATCTTCGATCACCTCAGGTAAGTTCGGTCTAACAGCTCTTGAGGGCGACCTTTCATTCTTGTCCTGTTGGAAGTACCCATTCTAGTGATCAGGGTGATTCTTGGGATTGTGTACAGTTTGGTTTTCATGTCTCCAAGTGGAAATTTGTGTTCACGACAATGTGTATATACGTTTAAGGTAATGTGCCACCAATTTAATTATAGTATGAAGTTACAAAATTTAGTTACTTTTTAGCACCTTATCCCTTTGCCATCAATGTTACTAGTCAATAAGCAGACAAGACAATGAACTTTTCATCCAGTCTGTGTCTTAAAAATGTACATTTAAAAATTTTAATAATTACTATTTCAGAAGTAAATGTACATTGTTTTGAAAGACTACTGTACCAAACAAATTATTAAAGTAGGACGTTCATACTGTATTTGCTCTTTATTGCTAAAGAGACTATATCATGTTAGCAGAGAAAGTGGCTGCCCTTTCTGAGTTAAGAGAGCACCAAGAACACTTGTCTTTTCAATGCAAGTTCTTACCAGTGTGATTTTGTGAAAACTTGATCCAAAGCATTTCTTTTTTATTTGTTTTGTTTTCTTTTTTGAGAGAAGATTTTACTATGTGGCCCTGGCTGTCCTGGCCCTCACTCTGTATATCAGGCTGGCCTTGAACTCAAAGAGATCCTCCTACCTCTGCCTCCCAAGTTCTGTAATGAAATATGTGTGTTACCACACTCAGCTGACAAAGAGATTTAAGAACCAATGTTAAATACGATTTTAATACTAGATTGAATTTTCAGTGGTTAGAGCACAGGATGCTCTTCTGAGGATCCAGGTTCAATTCCCAGCACCCACATGTCAGCTCACAATATCTATAATTCCAGTCATAAACAAAACACAATGAACAAAATAAGACAACCCCCCCCCTCAGAACTTCTATCCCCTTGAATTTGAAAAGGCTAATGTCATTTTGTCATTTATCTACCTCATAGGTCCCTGCTGCTCAGCAGATGTTAAATTTTCCTGAAAAGAATAAGGAAAAACCAATTGATTTGCAGAACTTTGGTCTTCGAACTGACATTTACTCCAAGAAAACACTGGCAAAGGTAAAGACCTTTTTGTAAACCCACATGGACCACCCACTTGCATGGCTTTTATAGGCAATCCAGTCTTTGATAGGATCTAGCAAGGTGTTAGCAAGGTTTCTACTGAGCTCTGATGCATTTCAATAGTCACTTATATGATTAGCAGATAGTTATTTAAAAATAACTATGGATAGTACATTTTGAAGTTAATACATTTTGAGAAGTAAATTAGAATGTATAGTAAGAAGCAGGCATTAATGTTGTTAGCTTCTATAGTGAATCAGCAGACTATTGAGATTACAAAACAAGTTAGTGAGTTTAGGGCCCTGTTTACTCACTGAACCAATAAGAAAAAACGTAAATGGATAATGGTGAAGAAAGTATGAAACAATAAGAGCAAAGTACAGGAGCCTTGTCATCAATCAAGAATATGTCATTAGAGGACAAGAAAGAAGTGTAGATATTGCTGTCTTTAGGGTTTTCATTGCTGTGAAGATACACCATGACAACTCTAAAAGAACGCATTTTGCTGGGGTGACAGCTGTAGTTTGAGAGGTTCAGTCCATTATCATGTTAGGGAGCATGGTGGCATGCAGGTGTGCTAGGTCTGAGAGTGCTACATCTTGGAGGTAACAGGAAGTCAGCCGACACTGGGTGGTATCCTGAGCATAGGAAACCTCCACGGCCACCCCACAGGGGCACACTTCCTCCAACAAGGCCATACCCACTACATCAAAGCCATACCTCCTTAATAGTGCCACTCCCTATGAGATTTTGGGCTGGTTACATTCAAACTACCACAATAGGATTGATGAGTTGTCTATGTAATGATTAACTCTATGCTAGAACTAATAAAAAGATATATACATACAGGGGTGGCAAAGTGGCTTAGGGCTTCACAGTACTTGCAACCAAGTCTAACAACCTGAATTTAAATCTTTAGCACACACTTAAAAGCCGTATGTGGTGGTGCCTTCTTGGGGGAAAAGGGAGGAGACAGACAGGCCAACCTGCTTGAAACCTGCAGGTCCAGTGTTGTGGAGTAGGCAGCACAGAGGGACACAGACAAAGGGACATTGCCAAAACCAAGGTGGAGTGTAAGGAGTACGGTTTTTCCACCTGCCGCCTGGTCTTGTCCCGCCGCCGCGCCAGCCCCAATTAACACACTGAGACTCTGTATTAGATATAATTCTGTTGGCCAGGTACTTGTTTCTTATCGGCTAACTCTGTCTTCAGTATTAACCCATTTCTGCTGATCTATGTATTTCTCTTACCGGGGAGCCTGCAGCATACTGCTTTCTCCCGACTCTCCATCTTGACTCCTCCCTACTCCTTCCTCTTTCCTCCTCCTCTCCTAGTCCCTCCTATCTTCCTTTCCTATTGGCCAACAGTGCTTTATTCATTAACCAGTATAAGAAACCTATACAGAATGACATCTCCCATCAGTGGAGTCTTAAAGCCTTCACCTGAGGTTGTCCTTGACCCCAGTGTACACATTCTCACTAAGGAACATGCACATATACACCTCATTCAAAAACAATACAGTTCATTTGTTTGCTTGTTTTTTTTTTTTCGGGACAGGGCTTCAGTGTGTAGTCCTGGCTGTCCTCGGACTCACAGAGATCCACCTGCCTCTGCCTCCTGAGTGCTGGGACCAAAGGTGTGCGCCACCACCACCCACTAATGAGTTTTAAATCATGATAAAATCTAAATGAGGAGGCTAAATAATATGGGTAAGAAATGAAATTGGATTTAAATGAATAATAAAATTGATGGCTTCCAGTTGTGGTGGTAGCATAGTCAGATCTGGTCTACAGAATGAGTTCCAGGACAGCCAGAACTGTTACAGAGAAATTTTATCTCTCCCTCAAAACAAACTGAAATCAACAACAACAAAAACCCCCAACTGATGGCTGATGCTACATCATCAATGATAGATGACAAAGGACAAAAAACTATTGTATGGGACTACAAACTCATTCCTGAAATCTGTATTAAATAATCAATAGGGTAAAACGATGTTTGAAATGTTTAAAAGTATAGAAGTTGCTGTTAGCATTTTGCAAAAACCTATAGGAAGTTCCTGAGGATGAAAAGAAATGAGCCCAGATAGAATTAACACAAGTCAGCAGTGGTTCATGGCTATGCATCATCCTACTCTGCCTGCTTTTCTGAATTACCCAGAAATCTTTTTGCTTAGTGTATGTTTCCCTAACACTTTTGGCCATTCCTTTGTGTTTTGGGGTTTTTCACTTGCATGCATGTCTTTGTTGTGCATGATGAAATCATGCCTACAGAGCCCAGAAGAGGATATTGGATGTTCTGGAACTGAAGTTAGAAGATGGTTGTGAGATACCATATGATTGTTGGGAATTGAAACTGAGTCTTCTGAGCAACAAAGAATGCCTTTACTGTTGTGCTGTCTCTGCAGTCCTGTGTACTTTTATGTGCATGAATCTTCATCTGCATGTTCATGTGCTTTGTTTGAGTGGTTGCTGTGAAGACCAGGGAAGGGTGTCGTGTCAGATTGGGTAAAAGTGGAGTTACAGGTACTTCAGAACTGCTATGTGGGTGCTGAAATAATAACCCAGGTCTTTAGAAGAGCAACTAGTGCTAGTAACCCACATGCCTTCTCTCCAGCCCTTCAATTATAATTTTCCAAAGTATTTTTACAATACACATAATTGAATAAAGTGTACTTGAAAGGCCAGTGTATTAAACAGTACAGATTTTTTTTTTTTTTGACTGCGCATGGTGACATGTCATTGAGCTTTTCATAAAAGCTCAAGACCTTTTTAAATAAAAGTAGTAATATTAAGTGTTTGGGTCCATTATGTGTGGGTGTGAGTGACCATTTCCGTATTCAGCACAAAGAACAGGAAATGAAAGTATACTTCGGATGTTTCTACATTTTATAGGAAATGCAAAAATATTAATTCAAAGTAGACTGACCAATTGTAAACTAATGTTGTAAGTCCTAACACAGCTATTTTAAGTATAATTCCCTAGTAACTTTTATACGTGTGTGTGTGTTTGTGTTTACAATAGTAAAACCATAATCTCAGTTTTTAATATGGTTTCTAATTCTTGTAGTCTCAGCACTGAGGTGGATAAAGGCAAATTTGATAACAGGCTGGGCATAACATAGTGAGTTTGAAGTCAGAGCACAAAAGCAAGATTTGTTTTTTAAAAGAGAAAAAAATATTTGCTCAAACATAGAAATATTCAATAAAAGGAACATTTAAAGAAACAGAAAATAGCGATTATCATTTGACCCTAACAATAATAACAAAATATGCTTGTGTGCCTTCTCTCTTTAAGCGCCCCCCCCCCCCATGCTGGAAATTGAATTCAGGGTATCACAAATGCTAGGCAAGAGCCCCACCACTGAGTCCCAGCCACATTGGATATTTTAGTTTTTATTTTTAAATTTTTAATTATTTGTATGTCTGTATACCATTTGCATGCAGTACCCCGTTAGTTCAGAAGATGGCATTAGATCCTCTGGAACTGGAGTTTTAGAGATGATTGTAAGCCATGCTGATTATGGAACCTTTGTGCTCTGGAAAAACAGCTAGTGATCATAACTGTTGAACTTTCTCTTCAGCCCTCCTCTTACATACATTTTTATTTTCTTGCATACAGGTTTGTGTTTTATATTTGAAAAGTTGTTTATTCTTGCATACAGTTTAACACTCCACTGAAATTGCAAAATTGTCAAATTGGGTTAAAAAAAAGTCAAAAACTTGAGTTTACAACATAGACACAACTAAAAGTAAAACAATGGAGGAAGATATACCTGCATTCACCTCAGAGCCAGAGCATTAATTATATTTAGCATATAAAGACAACAGAGTTGTTCAAACACATGCTCTGGTGATGATTAAAAAAAGCTATAATTAAGAATGCATGATATTTTCAGATTCCACATTCATACGTACATGTGTAGGCATAAAGTATAGAAATATATAAACAAAAATTGGGAAATAGTCAACACTGGAAATGCCTCAGATATAAGTATCAGTGTCAGCAAGTACTTATAGTTATTCCCCAACAACAGTCTATGTCAAGATTCCACTGGTTAACTTGTCACAAACACCAAAGAAATAATTCCAGTGTTCTGAGTCTCTTCTAGCAATCTAAAAGGAAAGAGAATGTTCCTATAGATAAACATAGATATCCTGTTGATAGATACATAACTAGTGTTCTTGGACATGGAAGCAAAAAATTAAGAATCATTTGTAAATTCATATGTAGAATTGACAAAATGCAAATATCTTAAATGGTCATAATATAATTTTTGGTTTGTTCAGACTGTGTAATAGTGTGAAAAACAAATGAAACATTCCACTATCTTCATACAGACTGCATGATTAGGACAAAATACATTCCCCGTTTTTTCATAATTCTAGCACTAAGCAGGCTTATTATTTGATGTTTGAGATTGATAAAGTAAGATCCACTCTCAGAACAGCAAAACTAAACAGTGAGGCTGGAGAGATGGTTCAGTGATTAAGAACACTTACTGTTCCTATGCAAATATTACAGACTTTCAAAGATTATAGAAATCAGAGTAGGAAAATTTGTAGTATTAATTTCATCTATCTGTCTTTGAAGTATATACATTTAAAAGTAGAGAATATTATCAACTATACCACATAGGCTGTCCCAAGTGAGTCTGTGTGTGGAACATGGTCTGCCAATCAAGGATTCTCTTGTCATAGTTCAGGTGACTATAACCTGTATGACACCAGTGTCCTAATACCTCCTTCTTCTAGCTAGGGATTGTCAAGAAAGAAGTCATGTGACTGTAGGGAATCATGGGGAGACTTTTCAGATATGTGGGTGGGAGATAATGTGGAAATGTTAAGGTTGGATGAACCCTGAGTATTTGCATTCAAAGATATCCTAGTAGTTAAGAATAAGTTCTTGTAAAGAACCTTGGTTTGGTTCCTGGCTTATTACCTTCTATAACTCCAATTGCAGGGGACCTGCTGGCCTCTGTGTGTACTGCATGCACATGTACACACGTGAGCAAAACATTCATACAGCTCAAGTAAAAGTAAAAATTAAAAGTTAATCTAGTGTTTTATATGTGTGGTACATTTTTTCTTAGAATTCTACGGAAAGTTATTTTTTCAACTTTTACTAAATATTTACGCTAATTTCCCCCATTATGTGTGTATGTGCATGCAAACTCAGTTCTGTGGAGTCAGAGGACAAGTTTTGGAAGTCACTGTTCTCTTTCATCCAAATGGGTTCTGGAGACTCAAACTCCGTCTGTCAGGCCTAACAAACTCAGTCTGTCAGGCCTAATGGTGACTGCCTTTACCTTATCAGCTTTCTGGCATATAGGTTACTTTTGCAGAATTATAGGTGATTTATCTTATTTATGAATTTCTGAATTTATATCTTCCAAAGTTAAAATAACATGGAACTAGTTCCAGTGACTAATGAAAACAGGAAGCTGTTGAAGCATGCCAGACCCTCCATTGAATTTTGAACTTTTTGAATGTTTAATTATTGGGGGACTCATCTTAGTGGACCGGGTAAAATTGTTCTATGCTTAAAGAAGTCCTGCTTGAACTCCATCCATATCCATTGGTGATGAATAAATAATTTTTGACTCTGTTTCTTTAGAGTAAAGGTGCTAGTGCTGGAAGGGAGTGGACAGAACAGGAGACCCTTCTCCTCCTCGAGGTGAGCTGACCGGTGACCTATCCTTAAAGCTGATGCATGTAAATTCCTACTTGCTCTGTTTTCTTCTTTGTCTCTAAATACAATTCAAAAGGATACCCTTCCTGTTGCTATTTTAAGTTATTCTAGACTCTCCGTCTGATATCTGTGTTAAGCACGAGTCTTTTCAGCCCTACCTTTCACAATCCAAACTCCTAACTAAACATATCTGTGCTGTATGGCGCTGAGACAGAGTGCGCTCAATACTCACAGGTGAACACAACTTGTTTTTAGTGCTGGTGGGACCTTTGTGCCGTTAGGAGCAATTTAATTGCAGTACAGCTGCAAACAGCAGCAGTTCTGCTCACCGGTGCTCCGAATTCCCTCTTCCCCAGCTGTGAGATTAGTGGATGGTGCGGGAGAGATGGCTCAGCCATTAAAGCCAAGACTCAAAACCAAATATGTAAGTTACATAAGAAACCCTCATCTACTCTTTATTCAGAACAAACTGAAGAAAACAGTTGTATCCTTAAACAATAATACATTTTCTGTGCTTCGGGTGGAATCTGGGCTGTGTTTATGTTGAATTCTTTTTTAAACATAAGAAGAAAGTAAGTCTCAGCAGCATTGTTTACCATTAACACTATCCATAAATGCAGTTTGTTTAGAGCAATTACTAGCTTAAAAGTTGGTTTCTAGATACACACTCTTTAATCTTAGCATTTGAAGACTGATACTTGAGGATTGCAAGTCCTTTGCTCTTCATGGTCAGGTAGGACAACTGTTTCAAAAACCTTAAATGAAAAAAATAGCAAAATGCACACACACAGAAAGTGCCAGGTATGGTGCTGCACACCTGTGATCTCAGCATGCAAGAGGCTAGACCAGTTAGCTAGACAGGATGCTTTTCCTCAAACCAAAGCATGTTTCTGTCTTTCCTTTCACATTTGTAACTTAGTGTTAGGTGTGCACATGGGAGTTTTGATCTTCCAGCCTTCAAAACTGTTATAAAACTTCTGTGATGTAGGCCATCAGTCAAGACTATTTTGAATAGTAGATGGCCTATTGGCTGTACTCTTCAATAATCCCAGCAGTAAGAGAAAAAAAAGTAGTAGCTAGGAACTTTGTTGTTTGTTTGTTTGTTTGTTTCATTGGGGGTGGGGTGATAACTGCATGATGACAGTTCTTTTCTTCTCCAATGGGATCCCATGGTTGAACTCAGTTTATTAGGCTTGGCTGCAAATGCTTTTATCAGCAGGCCCAAATGAGAGACCTGTGTCTAAAAAATCAAATGGAGGTCAGTAGTATTAGATAACTAGACATTGACCTCTGGTCTTCATGCACATGCATTGCATGCTGGTTCACACACGTTTGTGTACACACACACACATCCTCAAGATAAGCTTCAGAATAGGTAACCATCAAAATTGAGTCATATCCAAACAAAACTTAGATTTGTCCCTAATAGGTAAGTCTAGTTATTTATTTTTTAGATTGCCTACTTACTGTTTTGTGTGTGTGTGTGTGTGTGTGTGTGTGTTTTGAGACCAGCTCCTTTATAGAGTCCTGGCTGTCTTGAAACTCACTGTGTAGACCAGGATGGCCTCTGCCTGTCTCTTGCCCCTGCCTCCCAAGTGCTTCTATTAAAGCCATGTTTTACCTTGCCCAACCTCACTTTTATTTTTTAGTTATTTGAGACAGGGTTTCTGTGTAGCCTTGACTGTCCTGGGAATCATTTTGTGTACCAGGCTGGTCTGGAACTCACAGAAATGTACCTACCTGGTTCCTATGTACTGGCTTAGAATAGCGTCTTGGGATCTGACTTACTCGTCTGCCTAAGGAGTAGAGAATGGGGTTGTTTTGATCATGTTTGACTTTAGCCTGATAGCTAACTGATAAAATGTGAATCCTTTGAAGGTAGGAGAGAAAACTTCTTTTGAATTAATGATTTTCCAGCCTTGTAAAATGGTAATGAGAAGCTCTACCTAGAACATTCACAAGCTCCTGCCACCACAACAAAATATTAACAAATAAACAAACAAAAATATTAGCAAACGGTAGGAAGTCATGATCCTAAAGAGATGTAACTTCAGTGAGCTCCTAAAAAGTCTTTAAGTTATTTCAGTTCTTGTATTTATATTTCTTTTTTTTCTTGGTGTATTTTGTCTTTAACCTGTTATTATTTAAGGTTTGTTAGGATTTTTTTTTTAACCAAAATTTATAAATTTTATGACTTAAAAATCTTACTATTAGTCTCAATTTTTATTAAAAATATACCATCTGGTATATCTTAATTTTGTTATTTTGTATGTATGTATGTATGTATGTATGTATGTATGTATGTATGTAGTCTGAGTATATGAGGACAACTTTGAAGTCGGTTCTCTCCTAGCGTCAGGTGGGCTGCTAAACAAATGACTTATCTGCTAGGTATGTTGCTTACCCTTTACCTGTAGTTTTTGATAATTTATGCTTTACTTTCGAAATAGTTGATCATAGAATGGCTTCTAATGGAGTAACTATCTCTTCATTTATCAGGTTGTTGATTTTTCTCGGTTTGATTTTCTTTTTAACCTCTTCATCTTACACATAATTTAGTGAACTTTTTATTTCATTTTAATGCTGTTCAAGTATTCCAATTTAAAATTATTTATTGTTATTAGAGAAATACAAGTACCATTTTTATCTTCTGTTGCACTTTTCACTGGTCATTTTATATTTAGTGTTAATCTTTACTATCTTTCATTTTCTTTAGACGGTTTTATGTAAACCATACCAATCCTGTTAAAGGGCAGGTTTATAATGTGCATATATTTTCTTTATTTTTGTTGCCCGTCTCATAGCTTACTACAATGAAAATCGTCAAATTACCATTTTATTCTAATGTGCAAATAATCATTTATATTATTATTTTGAGATATCTTCTTTCCCAATCTGGTAATCTTTAAAACTTCTTTCTGCCTCAGTTTACTGAGCATTGAGGTTTAAAGGCATGTGCCATTACAACTAAATTACTACCCAGAATTTTAAGAAGTACTGATTAAAGAATGTTAGCAAACCAGGTGGTTTTGCCTCTTACAGCACTCTGGAGTTTGAGCAATGAGATTAGAAGTTTGAGACCAGTTTGTACCTTATAGTGAGACCCTGTCACATGGAAGAGGGGGGAAAACCACATGCTTCATTTTTCCTGACATATCATCTCCTTTTTACTTGATATTAACAGTCTTCATTTATTTAGGCTCTGGAAATGTACAAGGATGATTGGAATAAAGTCTCAGAACATGTTGGAAGTCGTACTCAGGATGAATGCATCCTTCACTTTTTGAGGCTTCCCATTGAGGACCCATACCTTGAAAATTCGGATGCTTCCCTTGGGCCTCTAGCTTACCAGCCTGTCCCTTTCAGCCAGTCCGGAAACCCAGTGATGAGTACTGTTGCTTTTTTAGCATCTGTGGTTGATCCTCGTGTGGCATCTGCTGCAGCAAAAGCAGCGTTGGGTATGTACTTTCTGTGTAAGCTGCCTCTCCAGCACTATAAAGGCTGACCTCAGATTTAAATATTGTTAACTGTGAGCTCAAGGTAAGTTGCCTGCTATGTAAGCATAATGGCCTGAGTTTGCATCTCCAAAATCCATGTTATAGCTGGACATTCCAGATTGTGCTTGTAGAATCTTCACTAGGGGCAGAGATAGATGGTCACTGGCAGCATCTCAGAGAATAAGATGGAGGAAGATGTGAAAGAGAAAAATCTGTCCTGATGTAAACCTCTGGTCTGCACACATGCCCATTGGAGTGAACTTACACACAAATTCAAATCTACACACTTAAACTCACAAAGTTATACTCGTTTTGCAAATCACAAAAAAAGGGGGGGGCTTCATAGACGTTATAAATAACCTTATAATGTATTAAAATAGTTCGTAGGTTAAGAGCATTTAATTTCTCTTTCACGTTTTTTTTTTTTTTTTAAAGTCTATTTTGTATATGTGTGTTTATGTAATCACCTGTAGTTTATGTCTGAAGGTCAAAGGACTAGCAGGGGGAGGAGGATTCTACCATGTGTGCCTTGTGAATGAAACTTAAAACTGTCAGTTTAGCCACAAGTGCCTTTTCCTGCCGAGAGAATATTTGCTTAGAATTAGATGAGCAGCCAGAGGTGGTGACAGACACCTGTGAAATAACTTCTGGGAGGCAGAGGCAAAAATCATGACTTTGAGCTTCATCTTGGACTGCAATAGATTTTGTCTCTTATGTATATGCACGTAAACATTTCTTTCCTCACATATTTATAGAAAAGTATGTGTTTTGTGGCATTAGGAAATTGGTAGAGCCGAAGAATAGAAGTTATGTCATATTTGTAGCAAATTAATTTTGTTCTGATGTCTTTGCTATTAAAGGATTTTTAGCTTTGATCCTTGGTGTTTTTTTTTTTTTTTTTTTACAACTGCCAGTGTAGTCAACAGAGATAAAATTAGGACTGCAATTTTAATTGTTACCAATAGATCTTTAAAAATCTTATAAAAGTATTATTTAAGATGTTATTAGATGTTTAGGGTAAAAATCTGGAATACAGTTTGGTGACACAAGCCTTTTTAATCCCAGCACTTGGGAGGCAAAAGAAGGTGAATCTCTGTAAGTTCATGGCCAGCCTGGTCTATACTGCGAGTTCTAGGACAAGCTCCAAAGCCACAGGGAAACCCTTTCTCGAACCCTCCCCCCCCCCAAAAAAAAAAAAGTAGATTGATTCATTTTACCCTCTGCCCCAAAGATCTCATTAAAACCAAAACAATGCTGCTGTGCCAGATACTCTAGGTCATGTATAGGACCACATATCTATGCAAAATGAAAATGCTATTTTCTTTTGATTTTTGAATCAGAGGAGTTTTCTCGGGTCCGAGAAGAAGTACCACTGGAATTAGTTGAAGCACATGTCAAAAAAGTACAAGAAGCTGCGAGAGCTTCTGGAAAGGTGGATCCGACCTATGGCTTGGAGAGCAGCTGTATTGCAGGCACCGGTCCTGATGAGCCAGAAAAACTTGGTGAGTCATTGCTCTGCCCAGGATTTGGTTTCAGATGTTTATATTCCCTGTCATTGTGTGAGATAATAGGGTTTGTTTACACTTAAACAAACAAAGTGATCAGTATAAACTTGCCTCTTTAAGTTTAGTGCCTGAATTTTTTGTTTTCCTCTCACATACTTAGGGAGTATGGCACAAAATGGCATGGAGAAAGCAAGAACTAAAAATAATGCCTGGTAACTAAACAATAGTTTTATAATTAGGACATTTTTGGGGTTTTCTGTTTTGTTTTCAAGACATGGTTTCTTTGTGTAAAAGCTCTTGGAGTCCTGGAACTCTCTCAAATCGAATTCATAGAGATCTACCTACCCTCTCCCTTCTGAGTGCCAGAATTAAAGGTATACACTACTGTGCCTGGCTATTTTGAGATTTTTATGGTTGATGATCAATCTGTTTCATTATATGTACTTAAGTTACTTTAAAATTGTGTTTTAAAAACTTGCGTAAAATACCTATAAAATAAAACTCCCTATTTTATCCACTTAGTTTGTAATTCAATAATTTCTACTATATTCACATTTGTCTTTATTCTGTAACATTTTCGATTTCATAAAATGATTCTCCTACCTCTGGGGGTTTGTTTATTGTTTCCTTGAAACAGGTTCTCACTTTCTAGCCTCAACCTCCTACGTGTGGGAAGTGCAGGTTGGGTTACTGTACTTGGCTTTTTAGTCTCCCTATTCTATTGCCAGTGATTCACATGAGCCTTTTATGTCCTGATTCTTTTTCTTAGCTAGCACTGGTGTTCTCAAGCATTACAGATCACCTTTACTCCACTGAGCACATGTTCTGTGTTGGGTACTTTTTAAATAATTAATTCTGTGCTTTTGTTTTACACAGAAATCATCCAACAATGGAAAGAATTTTTCAACTATGTGCAACAGAACAATAAAAGTAGCCTTAAACAGTTTCATATGTTATCTTACTTGACACGCATACTTCATAGCAAGATGTGTAGATATAGATATATAAAGGTAACAAAATACCTAATTTTTTAATACAACAGTCCACAAAGGCAAGCATATGTCACATAACAGAAGTTAACGGCACCCAATGTGAATAATCAGAAAACACTTAAATCTTAGGCAGGCCTTAATGGTTAAAGGCTCAATTAAGAACTGATTTTAGACTAAAAGGCTAAGAGAAATTGGAAGGTTAAACTGGGAGACTCAAATGCTTATGAAATACCTGCCTTATAGTATGTTCTCAATAAGTAACTATATATCATTCTTGATTATTTAATAAGTTCTATAATTATTTACTAACTCAGTACCTCATCTGTAAATTACCTTTATAAAATAACTAGATATAATTCCAATTTCTTTTAGCCATTTAGGTAATGATTTCAATCCTCATTTTTACTAACCACATTATTTTTAGAATGATTTTGGCAACTACTCCTCAGTTTATGCAGTGTCCTACCTTGTTCAAGTTAAATTTTAAAAATGTATTCTTATGGGGTTTGGTGGCACAAATCTTTGATCCTAGCACCTAGGTGTCAGAGGAAGATCCCATCAGTTCCAAGCAGACCTAGTCTACATAGTGAGACCCCCATCTCAAAAATTAAAAATAGTTTCTAAGTATTTTCTTAAGCTATGTATACATGGGACATTCTATCAGCTGGGACATGGGATTTTCAGCCTTTTGTTCTATGAACACCATCAAAATGATAAAGGAAATAAGAGTCTGCATCATCTCTAAGGTTGACAGTTTGGGGACTGGAGAGAAGGCTCAGCAATTAAGAGCCCTAACTAGCCGCCCTTTTATGAGATCAACCTATGAATCCCTGCACTCACATCGAAGCTCACAGCTCTATAACTCGGTTCCAGGGCATTATATGCCCTCTTCTCTATCCTGGCACATTGCAGTGCATGCAGGCGATGCACAGACATGTGCAGGCAAAACACCCGCACCCAAGAAGTGAAAGTAAATACAGTACTTGCTAGTGGGATGTAGCAGTACACACCTGTAATCCCAGCACTAGGGAGGCAGATGCAGGCAGATCTCACTGAGTTCAAGGACAGCCTGGTCTTAACACTGAGTTCAGGACAGGCAGGGCTATGTAGAGAATCTGTCTCAAAAACCAAAGAGAATGAATGAATAAATGAATGAATGAACGAACGAACGAACAGCCGGGTTGACAGTTCATATCACAACTCAAACCAAGCAGAAGCTATGTTTTCATGAGAGAAATACACAACATACAATTAAACTTTTCAAAAACATTCCCTAAGAGTACAGCAGTTTTTCTTAGTTTTTTTTTTTTTTTGCATTAAATCGCTCTTTACTACACCATCATTCTATAAGCAGATATTAAATTGCATTGCCTTTTATCTTAGAATAATGGCCAATTTTAAAAAGGTTGGTGTCATATTTGCCTTGCCTTACCAAAGAGAATGTGAATGTGTAATACTTTTGGAATGTGGAAATAGAATATATATAATTGTGGGTAGTTTTTCAAAAGCAAATCAGGTATTTCTTGATGATGATATATATATTAATTTAAAATGTATATATATTGCATTTTCTGTTTGGCTTTCTGCTCGAATTTTATCAATTTAAGCCCTCATGTTTTCAGATAGAATTTCATTATGTGGAACACATACATCTATCTGTTTCTTCCTATAGAGTGCTGGTGTTAAAGGGGTGCTCCACTATATCAGCCAGAAGCTACATTTTTAAATCAGAACATTACTGATAATTCTCTTCCTCCATGTTCTTCTCACCTTCCCACTCCTAGCAGTGGGAATCCTGTATTTTAGAGTTCTGTATACTTTTAAAATGACTTTTATCACTAACATAGATAACAGTTAAGCAACATAAGTTAAGTATAATTTTTAATTGCGTTTTAGTTTTTATAAACTATGGAATATTTATACGTTTGAGATGACTTTCTCTTTTTCTCATTCAGTGTCCATGTAGTTATAGGTTCCAAGTAATTCACCCCTGTAAAATATGTTCTGTATGATTTTAATCCATTTTAGCTGCCTTTTCTTTTGGATGGACAGTTTGGGCTATTGCCTTTGGTTTTAACTTAAAATATTTATGCATACTCATATATATCTGTGTGTTTGTGTGTATGTACACATACAGTGTTCTACTACTTTTTTTTTAACTACGGTGGTGAAGCTAGGCATATGGTTGAACCAGATGACAAATCAAAATGAATCCATATCACTAACTTTGCTGTTTGACAGTCACTTTTTTTTCATCAAATCTGTTTCTCCGAACATTCTCCAGACTTACACATTCTTGCTTGTTTTTACATTTGGGTATGAGCAGGCCCTATGTTCTAGAGCATTTTAGAAAATACTATTTTCAGCCAGGCAGAGGTGGTTCATGCCTTTAGTCCCAGCACTTGGGAGGCAGACACAGGCGGATCTCTGTGAGTTCGAGGCCAACCTGGTCTACAGATTGAGTTACAGGACAGGTTCCAAAACAATGCAGAGAAACCCTGTCTTGAAAAAAAAAAGAAAATACCATTTTCCCCAAAGCTTGTGTTGGGTTTTACTTGGACTGACAGCCTGTCATTCAACACTACCTTGCTTTACAGTCCAGCTAATCAGCGAGTGTGTCCCTTCCTGTGGTCTTTCTCCATCTCTGACTCACTTCTGTGTTCTGTCTTTACTATTTCTTAGTCAGCCCATGAACCAGTTCATTTTTGCTTCTGCTCCATCTTAATTATAGTTTTCATTCATTCATTCATTCATTCATTCATTTATTTATTTGTGTCTTCTGTGCTAATTGTTTTTTGTTTTGTTTTTCGAGGCAAGATTTCTCTGTGTAACAGCTCTGATTGTCCTGTAACCAGCTCTGTAGACCAGGCTGGCCTCAAAACTCACAGAGATCTGTCTCCTCTGCCTTCCAAGTGCTGGGATTAAATGCATTACGCCACTGCCCATCACTAATTTTTTATTAACCATTCTGCATGTCCTTTCTCCCATTTTGTTATTCATGTCATTTTTTTGAGACAGGATTTCAAATACAGAGAACTCATGCTGGAATTAAAAGTGTACACATCACACTGGGTTCTTTTTCTTCCTTTCTTTTTTTTTTGGGGGGGTGAGTCTTTTGTGTTAGTTTATGACTATAAGGATTTTGCCTGCATACCTGGTAGCCTGGACGTCAGAAGAGGGAATTGAAACCTCTTGAACCTGGAGATATGGATGGTTTTGAGACACTGTGTCGGTGCTGGGACTGGAATGTGGGTCCTGTACAAGACCAACAAACATCTGTGAGCTATCTTGCAGCTCATCTTTTTTTAGACTCAGTGATAGAGTTAATTTCATACATTTTTGTTTTATTGATGCTATGACATTCCTTTGTGTCTTTTTTATGGTTATTTTCTCTATGCTATCTTTTATACACTATTATCATGTACTCATTTTCTTTTAGTTTGAAATTTTCATAAATACACACAAAGCTTCTTGCTCATATTCTCTCCACAGTCCTACCTCCAATTCTCCTAATCCAAACACATCTCTTTCCCACCTTCATGTCCTCATTTATATATTGATATGCATACATATTCATATTATATTACTCTATATCCCCTGGCTAGCTCAGTGAAGCACATTTTTAATTCCCAGTGTTCAGAAGGCAGACAGGACCATAGCTGATTTCTGGGCAAGCTGGACTATACTGTGAGTTCTTATCTCCAAAAACATAAATAACGTCCATAATTATAAGCCCTCTAAGTTCAAATAAGTGCTACTTATGTGGGCATAGTTAGCCACTGTCTTAGAACCGCATTGCCTCAGTTTTTAGGCAACCCTGTGCAAAAATTGGAGGGTCTTTCCTTCCACGAACTTGGCTCAACTACAGTTTAATTACTTTACAACATGTTGATAATACTATTCCGTTCAAATCTTGGTCCTAAAGTTAGCATGATCTGGCACTACCTCTGGCATTGCATGCTTACTCCCTTAGGGAAGATATGATGATTAGTAGCTGCTAGTCAGCCATTATTCTGGAAACTGATTAGTGGACTCAAGTTAAAAAACTAGACATCAGTTTTCCTACTCGTTGATTTGAGCAGTAGTTTTTGTTATAGTGGAGGTTAATGAGCCTGTTTAAAGTTTTCAAATCCTTATTGATGATGCATTTACAATGGGATAATATAAAATTTTAATATGTAGAGTATTTATATCCTGTTAGTTAAAATTATAACAAACTCTTGTTACTTTTAAGAATACCTGACTGGTTTTTTGTTTCAAAGAATGTTCATTTTCTATAATATTGTCGTTTTCCCCCTACACTCCTCCCCAGAGATTGACTTCAGATCATGATCTTCCTTAATTCTTGTAGTCACATTGATCCGCCTTCCTCGGCCTCAGCCTTCTGAGTGCTGGGATTAAAGGCATGTGTCACCACCACCATGTGGCTGATCTTCCTTAATTCTTGACAGCATTCTCTGTATAAATTATTAGATAGCCAATAACAACATTAATAACCTCTTTCTCACTTTTCTTGTTGAATTGGGACCACACACACACACACACACACACACACACACACACACAGAGTTATATATTTTGTCTCCTTAATACTGCATTTCTGACCACCTATGTTTGTCATGGCTCCTTACAAGATGCTCATGCCATGGTTTGTACTTCTGTGGGTGAGGCCAGAGTTAGGTGCTCCTGTGGTTTCAGCAACTGCAGGACTGATAGAAATATGTCTATATTTATTCTTTAACCTTTTTAAAAACTTTATTCCATACAGAAAATTCACATGCGCATATTGCATTTCCTCAAGTAAAACTCATTTTCATCAACAGCCCTAGGTCAAGAAACATTAGTTGGCATCATTCCAGATTGTCTACACTGAACCTGGTTATCTCCTACCTCCCTTCCTGTTCTGACTTACATTTTTTGTTATTCTCACACCCTTCTTCCTTCCTCATAAAGGATGTGTTATCTATGCTTTGCCAATAGAAGGATAGGTTCATTACACTTAATAGGAACACATTTCAGATGTTCCACAATACCCGATTCTTACCTATTTCCATATTGGTTTTGTTCTTTCACTTGTAGAAGGGTCTGAAGAAGAGAAGATGGAAACAGATTCTGATGGTCAGCAGCTTGAAAAGGTAAAGACTGTTCAGATGTCTTCTCCCAGAAAAACCATACAGTGCTTTTCCAGCACACTGGCTTTCAGATTTTGTAATTAATAAGTTTCCTTCTGGGGACTAGCATTGGATTTTGTCATTTAAGTTATAGTTCAGGCAAAGCATAATACAGGCTGATTTCCATTGAGTCTTCACTATAGTTACACCCACACCGTCTCCCCGCTCTTTTGCACTATGTTCAGGCACAATTGGTAGTATGAATACAAAAGTTGGTGACTGTGAATATTGAATTGTAGGACTTGGGTGTTACATACTTTTACCAGAAGAGAATTTCAGAGTACTAAGATTTCTTAGCTTACTTCACTGTGGACAGAAGAATATTTAGTAGAGAATTTATGAGCAACCAACCTTTGAGGTAGATTTTAAAGAGTAAAAGCTTTCAATATTAAAATGGTGGGTCAGGGTTCAAAGCCTATGTACAGCATCTAAGTGTCCTTGTTCATACGTGATGGTAAAGGCTCAGCAGTGTTCTTGAATGGACAGCCTCTTCAAGGACCATACCTTGGTGTGTACAGTATCAATTATAGCATATAATGGATACTCTCACTATTTGAGTAAATATATAGGAGTGTGATTTAAGATCTTGATTACATGTGAGAGTATGAAACTAAATAAGGAGAGGCTACTGGTACTAAACAATTGGTTATAATTTCAGCAGTTTTCCATATTTGAGGGAGTAATGTGATTTCTTGTAATTCTTAGACTTTGGGGTGGTTGTTTGTTTTTGTTTTTGTTTTGTTGGTTATTTTTTTGGGGGGGGGTTGGTTTGGTTGGTTTTTGAGACAAGGTTCCTCTGTAGCCCTGGCTGTCCTAGAACTCACTTTGTTGACCAAGCTGGCCTAAAACTCTAATAAGAGATCTGCTTGCCTTTGTCTTCTGAATGTTAGGATTAAGGGCAATACACTACTACCGCCCACCTTGTGGTTGGTTTTTTGTTGGCACGTGTCACATTGTGAAGCTCTCTGGATGACTGGACCTCTCTGTATAGACCAATCCTCAGACTTAGAGTTTCCTACCTCCATCTGTCTTGGGAGTGCTAAAGCCCTGCATGAAAGTTTGCACTACATGCCTGGTGCTTGAGGAGTCCAGAAGAAGGCAATCTGGTTCCCTGGTTCAGCATTGCAGGAGGTTGTGAGCTGCCATTGAGTACTAGGAATCCATCCTGGGCCTTCTGAAGTACAGCGAGTGCCCTTGTCTGTTAAGCCATCTTTCAGTGTTTCATTTATTTGTTAAAATAGCTTCACCGAGTTGGTGATAGTCTCCATTTTGTAGATTTATTCTCTCATTTATTTGAGGTCACAAGAGTTTCAAAGTGACCAAATTTTAACCAGTGAATTGGCCTTCAATTACCAAAGCATGATCACGGTTCTTGTCTGTGTTCCTAAAGCCATCAGTAAAATGCATGCTAAAATCATTTGATCATGTTTTCCTCTGGCAGTGGCAGCCAGCTTCTTTCAGCATTAAAACACTTGGATTCTCAGATCCAAATAAATGCCAGGTACCCATGGTGGCCTACCTACATTTTTAGCTTCAAAAGGCAGAGATCAGGTCCCCAAGCAAGATGAGTTTAAGAGCCCATGCCTTATTGAATAAGGTGGAAGAGTGACTGGGGATAATTACCAACATCAACCACAGTCATGCTTGTGCACGTGCACCCACACTCGTGCAAATGTGTGTGCACATACAACACATGAATGCAGGGGAAGTGACACACTACGGAAAATCAACTGTGTCTTTTATGTTGGATTTTTGTTTTCAATCAATACACAACACTGGTTAGCTACTCTGATTCCTTTGGGCATTACAAACCTTGTCCTTGTTGCAGAAGAACTGGGCACTATGTGTTTGGGTTAGGGTTAGGGCCTCTTTTTGGGGTCTTCCTTACAGGCCCTTCAGAATTTATTCTATTTCTTAGCAAACAATAGTGAAACCTGTTGTCAGCTTAAGTTGTCTTCACTCCTAAAAGAAGCGCTTTACTCACTCCCTCTTGTTTTGTACTACTTTCAGGCAGAAAACAAAGTGGAAAATGAATCGGATGAAGGTGATAAAACGCAAGATGGAGAAAATGAGAAAAACAATGAGAAGGAACAAGATAGTGAAGTTAGTGAGGATATCAAACCAGGTGACTTGGGCCAGAGCTCCTTAGACTGTTAGCATGTGACTTATAAAGGCATCAAACAAGTTCTGGCCATTGGTATAGAAATACCCTCCCCTATGAGTGGGAATTTTCTTTGGGTTGCCAACTAATTAAAAACATGAAGCCTTATTATTAATTCTGAATTCTCAGCCTTTGCTCATGCTTTTAACATATTTCTATTTATCGATGTTTTGCCTTAGGGCTTTTTACTTACTTTTCTTTCATTCTGTATGTCTTACTTTCTTGCTTTATCCGAGGCTGGCTGGCTGGCCCCAGTAATCTTTTTCTTTCTTCCCTGAGCCTGAATTCCTCCTCCTACTTATTCTTCCCTGCCTGGAAGTTTTGCCTATACCTCACTATTGGCCATTCAGCTTTCTGTTAGACCAATCAGGTACCTTAGACAGGCAAGTTAAAACAACAACACATCTTTACATAATTAAACAAGTATAATACATGTTTGTATAGTTAAACAAATATCATACAACAATTTCTACACACCTTTACATAGTCAAACAAATAATCCACAGCGATCTTCTTTAAAGTATTATTATTATTTTTTTTTTTTTTTTAAAGAAAATTACAATTGTTTTTATTGTTAGTGGGTTTTGGTTTGCTTGCTTGCTTGTTTGTTTGTTTGACATGGTCTCACTATATAGCCTGAACTGGCCTGGAACACAGTTTCCTATGTATTTTTATGTTTTTGCGGTTTATATTACGTGCATGGGTTTTTGCCTGTGTGCATGTCTTTGTAACACATGTTCATTACCCGTTATTGGAGCTCTGGCAAACCTGAGCTCACCTTCAGGTACTGAGATTTAGCCATGGTCCTCTGGAAAGAGCAGCCAGTAAGTGCTGTTAACCACTTTGTTCTAGTCTCTTGTGTTGGTTGCTGTTTTGAGATAGTTATTTAAATAGCCCAAGCTAAACTGGCTAAAAAGCTTATGCTGGTTTTGAACTCCTGGTCCTTCCTTCCAAGCACTAGTATTACAGGCTTGTGCCTCCCTGTTGGCTTTCTTTATTTAGTTTGGGTTGGTCGGCAGGGTGATTGAGCCTAGGGCACTATACATGCTGTACCTCAGGCCATGTCCACAGTCTGGTTTGGTGCATTGTTGTTTCTTTAGTTTTAAGCTGGAATAGTCTTAAATTCTCTCTATGGTCTAGGCAGTCTCTGTGCTTGTTGTCCCTTAGTCTCAACATCTAGTGAAGCTGACTTTACATGCCTCCAAGGTGCTAAGATTGGATGTATGGTACCACATGCATGACCCTTGAGTTTTATTGAACATAACGGTTACATATCAGTGCTCAGCCTGGAGCTGCTTTTGCCTGTTCTCAATAGAGATTAATCAAATTGTTCATCAACATTTAAATTCCCTTAATTCTTTGGTCTCTCTTTGTGTCCTATTTCTTCAGATTTAGTGCCACTTTGTCTGTCTGTCTGTCCTATTCCTGTCTGTTGTAGTAGCAGCCTGTCCCAGACTTGTGGAGTACTATTCTCAATGTCTGATTTCGTTCCAGATTCAGGGTTGTCCCCAGATCATTCTGCTTCTTAATGAAATGAACAAATGTGTGAGTCCTAAGCTGTGGTCCCCTCAACTTACTTTATATCCAAGGAACCATAAAAAGAGCTGAAGAAAATGACACATAGAGTGTACCACTTCCAAAATATGCCCAGTAGATGTGTACTTAAATACAGGGGCAGAGTCAAAAAAAGGGCATTGAAACATCTATGTAACATCATTCCTTGTTTAAAAGTCGTTTAAATCATGGCAAAAGAAGCTAATGGGTTATTGAGACTTGCCTACACTCATAATAAAAATTTTATGAATATTTTCAGAAGAAAAGGAGAATGAAGAGAACAAGGAACTCACTGATACATGTAAAGAAAGAGAAAGTGATACCGGGAAGAAGAAAGTGGAACACGAGATTTCTGAGGGAAATGTCGCCACAGCCGCAGCAGCTGCTCTCGCCTCAGCTGCTACCAAAGCCAAGGTTTGCCCCAACAGCCCCTTCCCGTGCTCTCTTAAGCCATGAATGGTCATATTGTTTTTAGTTAATTGGGAACAGTTAGTATAAAGAACCTTCCTCCCGGCAGGAGATGACTGTTTGCTTGAATGGCATTTCTAGGTTAAGAAATCCCCAGGCAGAAGGAGGGTGTTAAGAGTAGATCCGGTCCTAGGGGGTGACAGTTTTCCTTCTATTCATTATTGCCTTTAGCTTTGTGAAGGCTGCCAATTGAAGGCATATTTTGTATTCCCCATAAGGGTCTCCTTTATCTTTTTATTTTTAATTTGCTTATGGAACTTGGACCATTGTTTCAATAAATTTTACCAAATTGAAATATTTATGATATTAAGACAAAATCTGCTTTTTTGTATAATTCTTCATCCTGATAGTACAGACTGAAAAGGAGAGAGCCTAAAATAGCTTTTTCTTCTTGAATTTGCCAGCTTTTCTGGGGGTGGTTTTTGCTATTTATAACATGGTCTCGACTGCAATGCATATTTAAGAAGACAAGAAAATGTTATTTTCCCACGCTTTGTTTTAATTTAGCATTTAAAGCATTCTGAAGATGAATATATGAAATTTTAAAAACATTCATCCATTCTTTCTTAGTGGTTTCCTTCCATTGTAATTTACCAGATTTCAAGGGCCTGCAGGTTCTAGAACTTTGCTAATCATCTATCTTGAGTATTTCTTCACATGTAGATATAGATGGTATTTCAGAGCCCTTCAAAAATCACTCTGCTGCTGTGAACTACTTACTCTTGAGTGTTTAAGCTGTAAGATTCATAGGTCAACACGTCAAACCACAAAAGGAATTTCTTCCCATCTGACCTAGGTAGATATAAATCCCCCGAAGGACGTCTTTCTGGAGAAGTCATTACAATTTTTCTCTCGCCCGTTTTACTCCAACCTGTCTCTACTTTCCAGTGCTGGGATTAAAAACATACGCCACCATGCCTAGCTTTCTTGTGAGTTTTGAGGCATACTCTTACATAATAGTAAATTCTAATAAGGTGCCAGTTGATTGCTTTCCTTTTTTCAAGTTTTGTCCCTCCATTGGAAAGTTTTCTTTTTTCACGCCTCTGTCTTCTGGCAGTTTGGATTATTTGAACATCATCTTTCTTCTGAAGTGTGTGGAGTTTTTATTGTGTTGTTTTGAGACAGGGTTCACTATGTAGCCTTGATGACCCACCTGCCTATGAATACTGAGATTAAAGGTGTGCTCTCCCACACCCAGAAGTGTCTGAATTCTTACTATACACATTGCATTGGGGATTATCTCATCAGTATAGGATTAGAAGCTACAAGAGCATCCATTCTTTCTCGGTTTTCAAACCTGTAACTTACATTGATCTTTGATTCCTTGATCTTGGGTTTTCTTTGACTTCTCTGGTCCCAAGTCTGTAATAGCTCTTTGACTCATCTGCTAAGGATCAGCCCCTCTTAGAGAGTCTTCTTCTAATCTTTACCTGTTTTATTTCTGCTGCCCTGTTGTCTATCATGCAACTGAAATGGCATTTTGTCTTTGGTTTTTGTAACCGTTGTTTTATATGTATGTATGTATGTATGTATGTATATTTATCATGTATGCTGCATATGTGTTTGTTCCATGGAAACCAGAGGCATTGAATCTATTGAAGCTGAATTACAGGTGGTTCTGAGCTACTTGATGCAGGTGCTGGAAATTCAGTTTGGTCCCTCTGGAAGAGTAGGGCACAATCTTAACTGCTGAGCCTCTCTCAACATTGTTTTTTTCTCCCTTTTTCTTTTATGGCTGTTTTGCCAGCACATGTATCCGGATCATGTGTGTGCACAGCCTTGAGAAAACTAGAACAGGGTGTCTAGTCCCCTGGAACTGGACTTAGACAGTGATGAGCCCTGTGTGGGTACTGGCAATCAAGTCTGGGTGCTCTGCAAGAGCAGCCAGTTCTCTTGATAACTGAGTCATCTCTATTTATTTATTTATTTATTTATTTATTTATTTTAAGTGCTTACATTGAAATAAGTAGGGCAGATAAGTCTTTAGCTCTGAATTTTGCATAAATGATTCCACCCATGTAAGCAGCAATAGCGCCAGAAATTTATTACTACCCTCGAGGAGCTTACACGTATCCCTTACATCTAATGGACAACCCCAGCTTGTCTCCTGGCTTTAGATTTTTTTTTAATATTTACTGTTATTGGTGTATATGCATGTATGTGCAGGTGCACACGTCACAGCATATGCTTTTGAGGATCAGAACGACTTGAGGGCTTTAGATTTTTAAGATTGATTCTCTCCTTCCTTCACATAGGTTCTGGGTGTCAAGGTTCAGCCATCAGGCTTTGTGACACACTTCATTATCTACAGTGAGCCATCTCAAAGTACTTTTTTCCTTCATATAAATGTAATCCCATAATAGCAATAACTTTTAAAAATTAAGTTCTCATGAAAATGTGGATTAATGAAAGAAGAATTACTAAATGCTTTTTGTTTTTCTTTATTTAATCTATGATCTAGGTTAATACTGTGTAGGCCAGGCTGGCCTTCATGCATGACCTTCCTCCCACACCTTGTTCAAATTACAGCTATATGCCTCCATGCCTGTCTTGAAGAAATACTGTCTTCAGTACCCTCCCTGTCTCCACTAAAATTTCTAATTCTTCATTGTGCTTAGGATCTTCATTTAGTTTTAATCTTCTTTTCTTTGGAATCATTTTTTATCTTGTGGTTCTATATTAAAAAAAAAAAAAACAGACCTCAACATTTGTAGCCTTTTCCATCCTGGAATATGATTCTCTCACCCTTCCTTCCTGTAATTTTCCCATCATGTGGTTGCTGGTAATTGTACTCAGGACCTCTGGAAACTTCTAACCTCTGAGCCATCTTTTTAGCCCAGCTTGTCCTGTTCTTAACCACTGTCGTGTGTTTTAGTCTATTTCATATAGTATATATAATAATATAATAAGGAAATAAAATGATGGACTATATGTTTTATCCATTATGTACTAGGAACCATGAATACTAGATTTCTTCTCTTTATAAAAGCTATGTGATTTATTACCAGGCCTGTTTAGTCTGTTCATCCATGTTCTCAGGTTTTTCTCTGTGTAGCTGTGGCAGTCCTGGAACTAGACCAGGCTGACTTCACACTCAAAGATCTACCAGCTCTGCCTCCCAACTGCTGGGATTAACAAGGCTTCCAACGTTCAGTATTAAAGTAAATTTCCCTTTAATGCAACAGCAGTGCAAATGTTCCTGCTGTATAGGTTGCACGTGTGAGTTTAGTGCCATGTAGCTGGATGTGATACAGCTCACAGCACATAATCATTTTTGTGCTGCATGGTAATCGGGGGGCAAGGAATTCATTTGAATTACTGTAATTAGCAAGGCTTCACTAAGCATTCCAAGTTTCTCTTACTTTGTTTTTCTGTGTCTATAAACAGCTTTGTTATTCACTGTTTGTCACCCTCAAACAAGGAGAGGTAATTAGAGTCTCAGGATCTAGCTTATGCTTTTTCACCGCCCTTCCCCTGGGAGTGCCCCTTCAGAAACATGTCCATTTTTTTTTATCTACTGACAAGCTGTGATGGGCCAAACCTACAGTAGGATTGTGGGCACATTAGCAGGCGTATTCACACATGGCTAGGTCCACTGGGTTTTCTTCTGTCTGGGTGTTGAGACTTTGAAGGGGGAGCTGAAAATTACCTTTGGAATAAACTAGAAACCTCAGACCCTAGAGGGAGAGGAGATTCTCCCACCCCCCTCCACTCAGGAATCAGAAAGTCATTTCTCTCCAAACAGAAATAATCTCATTTTATCAAAGTCATATATTTGCCTCAGATTTCTTCTTAAACTACTCTGTCCACACAAACTAAAATGGCAAACATAGATTTGGGTTCATGGAAACTGAGCAACAAAAAATCATTTTCTTACCCCTTATATTGACATACATCATAAATACTCCACCAGGTGTACTTAAACTTTATGTGTTGAGTCTTGGATGTCATCATAACTCTGTTTAGCACCACTGCATAAGCGACCAAAGAAAAAGTTTTCCTATTAGACCCAATTTCTCTGCAGTTAGCCCTGTTTATTTTCATCCTTGTATGAGTCAACAGAAGTCACTTCTACCCTTTGGAATCCCTGCCTCAAACCCCAGACAGTGAAGTGGTTGTGCTTGTGGGTTCCACCGTGGCGTGTCTCCAGTCTACTCATCAGGCTTTGTAGAGGCAGCTCTACAAAGCAGTTATCTTCCTCTGATAACCTGTGTGTCTCCTTTGTTGTTACTAGGTCTGCCATAAATGCACACGTTGGGTATCAGCATTGGTGGTTTTTGTTGTTGTTGTTTGTTTTGTTTTAAAGATTTTCCCTGAATCTGCTAGAGCATGTTCTTCATTTTCATTAGCATGTATAGGAAGGAATGCTTTTCAGGTCATGATTTGAGAAATATATATTCAGTACTCTCCATTGACTAGCTGCTGTACATGGCTCTAATTTGAATTTCATTTTATCTCGAGTTTTAAACGCATACTGTGTACTGGTTTAGTTTTGAGAAATTTGACACAATCCAAAATAAGTTTTTTGTTTTGTTTTGATTTGGTTTTTGTTTTTGGGGACACCGTTTCTCTGTCCTGTTTCTCACTCTGTAGATCACCTGCCTTTGCCTTCCTTCTGAGTGCTGTGTTTAAAGATAATGAGCCACCACTGCCTGGCAAAAGTTTTTTGGGAGGAAGAGTATAATTACATGCCTCTGTTTCCTCTCTCCAGACCCTCTGAGATGGCCCTACTTGCTCTTCCAAATTCATGGCCTCTTTTATTTATTTTTACTGCATGCACATATGTATGTGCTTATATATTCCTAAATGTAACATGTTCATACATCAGAATCTATTTTCACCAACATGACTGCCCAAACATGAGCTAAACAATGAGGTCACCAACACAAAGAACAAGGAAATCATTTTTTAATTTGCTTCACCCTGTTCTAATTTATTTCTTGCCTCTGTGGTACACAGATTTTTCTGGGTTTTGTTCTTAAATTTCCAATGATACTGATTTTTTTTTTTTTTATTTAAGCTTTTTAAACTTTTTTCATACTTGATGTCCTTTCAGCTTGCATAAGAAGGAACATGTTTTAACATTGTGTATTTAATAATACATAGGATGTTTCTAATTTCCTACATAAATCTCAGCCATTAAGATGAATCCATACACAAAAAGTTTTTGGAGGCCTGGGTACCTGAGTCCAGTCCTATTTCAAAAAGAGAACTTTTTAAAATTGCCCTCTGACCTCTATCGGCCTGCTGCAGTACCCAGGCACCTACAGTCACAAGATACTCAATAATGAAATATGGGTTACATATTTAAAAAAAATATATATAAATCACATAGTGTAGTACTCATCATAATGAGAATCAGCTTAAAATTTTTAAAATATTTTTAGCCACGCTTTGTCATGATGTGTGTCATGAAAGATTTAAGTGCACTGCTATAGGACTATAACCTCAGCTTTCACTTAAATATCTCTACACCTTGTGCATTGTTATCTGTAAAGGAATGGCAGCTGAGTCCACAAAGATGGCTAATAACACAAATGGCTCTTACAGAGGACCCAGGTTTAGTTCTCAGTACCCAGTTTGTGTGGCTCACAAGTTATTTGAACTCCAGCTCTGATGCCCTCTTCTGGATACCAGGGGTACTGTACACAAGTGTATAGACTCAGAAGTAAACATTTATATGCACATGTAAACTTTTTAAATAAAACAATCTTGCTTTACATGGTTGTGCATGACTTTAATCCCAACACTGAAGAGGCAAAGACAGGAGGATTTCTGAGTTCAAGGCCAGCCTGGTCTAGAGAGCAATTTCCAAGAAAAGCAGGGCTACACAGAGAAACCTTTTCTCGAAAAACCAATGAAATAATCTTTAAAACATGGTAATTAAAGCTATGATATAGTGTCACATTTCACCATTGTTCCCAGAAGCCTATCTTAAATGCCTCCTAGATTCTGTTGGAAATGAAGAGATTAGAAAGATAGCCTTCTCTATATTTTATTAAATTCCTGCTTACAAAGAAGATGCACATAATATTTAGAGATTGCAAAATGCATTTTGGAGTTTGTTGGGGGATAATCAATGCAGATAGTCAGAGCCTGGCCACATATGGGTAATGTGGCTCTACTTTGTGCTATTTAGTAGTCAGGAAGCATGAATGCAACTGACTGCTGTGCTTGGCTATGAAGTCATTTGGCCACCTTCCACCTTTCTGCTCCTGTGTTTGTATATATAGCTCTGTATACTGTCTTTAATCTTAGGACAAAGTGTTGTTCTGGTCTTCCTTGCCCCACACAGTTCGTTTGCTTACCATGGGAAAGCTTTGTGAAAGAATTTTTGGTGCTAAAGAGACAAGCTGATTAGCCTTAGGAAATTCATAGCAGGGAGAGGATGGTAAGGACAGATTTGAGAGCATCATCATTGTTCCCTTAGCACGTACATAGGTTCAGATAAATAGGTAGCTAGGTAGGGGCAGTTGGTGGTGAACTCATCAAGAGTCTTTGTGCTTGCTGTTGGTACATGCTTTTAATCCCAACTTGGGAGACAGAAAGGTGGATCTCTGGGTTCTAGACCATCCTGGTCTTCATAGTGAGTTCCAGGACAGCCAGAGCTACATATTGACACTCGCTGAAAAACCAAAAAATAATCTAAGAAGTCTTTTTCAGATAGTCTGTCCTATATAGCTCTCTTCCTTGTTTTAGACTTTTGTGATAAGAATGTGCCCTTGGAGAATTTCCTTTAATCCTTTATAATAAGTTACTATTTTAGGGGTTTCAGAAGGGGTTCCATGGTTTGAATTCATATGACAGTTTATGGGAGTTGAGTCTCTCCATTTTGCATGTTCTGGAGGTAGATCTCGATTTTTCAGGTTAAAAAAAATAAGTGCCTTTGCCCACTGTTGAACTTTAGCATTTTCTTATGTTTGTGGTCTTTGCCCTTAGCACCTGGCTGCTGTGGAAGAGAGAAAGATCAAGTCCCTGGTAGCTCTCCTGGTTGAGACGCAGATGAAGAAACTAGAGATCAAACTTCGACATTTTGAAGAGCTTGAAACTATTATGGACAGAGAGAAAGAGGCTGTAAGTAAAAGGGATTTGCATGTTGGTGTCTTAAAAATGAACCCTCACTGCCTTTAAGAGATAGAAGTTAGATAATGTAATGGTAGACTCTTCCATTACTCTCTAGATTTTCCTGTCAACCAATGATGATAAAGTAAATGGATTCCTGTCTTCATTTTAAAATTCACTGTTTGTATATCTTAGCTGTTTACATACTTGAAGTGTAAGTTGACTCTTACACTTCCTGTCTATCTGTTTCTAGTGAAGTATAAAAGCCTATAAATCCATTACATTTTTCAAGATTTTCTTAATTTTTTTCCCTGTCTTTAACAAAAACATTAGAAAATAGAAGTTTATCTTGTTTTAACTTAAGGGCCCATTTATCTACAATGTCCACACTTTTAACCTTTTATTTTATCACACCTCCTGACCTCTTCTGGAGGTTTACTGGTAGTTGGAACTAGGCCCAGGTTGATGCTCAAGCAGCATTTGCCAAAAAGCTACTAAGTTCTGCTCTTTGCTGGGGCTAGAATTTATTTGGCCCCTTGTTCTGATACATTTTCATCAGCTTTCCTTCTTCCTTCCTTCCTTCCTTCCTTCCATTCTTCCTTCCTTATTCCTTTTCATAACTTGGAAGTTAATTGGGTGAGGGTTGTTTCCTGACACTACTACTTCCTGTATTCCACTTAGCCTAAGACCTTTCTTTAAACTTTGAGCTCTGAACTCAGTCCATTACATTTCCTGATCCTCCTTTTCTCTTTAGACTACACTTTGTATTTTTCTTTATCAGCTTGCTCTGTTTCATAATCTCCTCTGCCAACACCATTAATTCAAAGTTCTTCAAATTATCCTCAGTTAGACTTTTTTTTTTTTTTTTTTTTTTTTGGACATGCTTAGAAAGCAGGTGTATTCTTTACTAGACTGTCACAGGAAAGGCTGTAGGCCACTTACTAATTATTCTCCTCTGAAACTTTTCAAATTGATTCCTTATTCTTCAGATAGTCCTCAGCATTGTCCTCTATGCTCCAGCTATAACGATCTATTAAGCCACATTTAAAACATGCAGCTGCTTTCCTAATCCTAAATCCACATTCACTGACCATCAGTATGGTCAGGCCTGTCAGAGCAACAGCCCCTGCTCCTGGTACCTTCTTCTATCCTTATCCTAGTCAGTGTTCTGTTGCTGTGAGGGGACACCATGACCACAGTAACTCTTACAAATGAAAGCATTTCATTGGTGCTGGCTTACAGTTAGGGACCATGGCAGCATTCAGGCAATCATGATGATGGAGAGGTAGCTGACATTTCTGTATCTGGATCCACAGGCAGCAGATCCAGAACCACTGTACCTGTGTTGGGTTTTGAAATCTCAAAGTCTATCCTTAGTGATTCACTTACTTCAACAAGACGGCATAGTGCCTCCTAGTTCCTCCCAAGTAGTTGTACTCCATAATGACGAAGCATTCAAACATATGAGCTTATGGAGACAATACAGCTATGTGGATCATAACTATTATCAGTGGTAGATAGATAGGTATGCTTCAGTACAGGTGGTTCATATAATAAGAAATGGGATCTTTAGGAACCAACATGAAGATTTACAAACATAATGAAAATGGGTCACTTCATAAATATGACCTGTTAATTTTGTGTACAATTGAACCCTGATGTTTTTTAGAACCAAAAACTAGTGTCCTGTCTATTGTTGGCAAGTGAAGCCCTGACTATTATCTAAACAGTGATCTTTGCAGGCTGTGAAAGGCTTCTTCAGTGACAGAATTATGGCATGTGTTTGGCATACATATGTTTAGTGTACAGTAACTACGCATGTGCCTTCATTTACACAATTTATTATTCAAAGACTACATCTGAAATTTTATATTTGTAAGCTTTGTAAACTTGTTATGTCAGCCACTGTGCTGATGTACTGTAGGCAGTCTTTTCTGTCCCTCCAGCTAGCCACACACACATAACCACACAGAGACTTCTTATTAATTATGAGAGCTTGGCTGATAACTTAGGCTTGTCCCTAACTAGTTCTTATAACTTAAATTAACCCATGTGCCCCCACCCCCACCCCAGGGATTTCTCTGTGGAGTGGTCCTGGCTATCCTGGAAGTCACAGAGATTTTCCTGCCTCTGCCTCCCAAGTGCTGGGACTAAACGATTGCACCACCACTGCCCAGCTAACCCATATCTTTTAATCTGCATTCTTTCATGTGTCTCAGTTACTTTTACTCTCTATTCCCTAACCTGCTTCCTCTTCACCTGGCTGTGACTCCTCAGGATTCCACCCTTAGCATTTTTCTCTGCCCCCAAAATCCTGCTTAGCTACTGGCCATTTAGCTTTTTATTAAACCAGTCACAGTGAAATATCTTTACACAGTATAAAGAATGATTCCACAACGATGTACTACATATAGATACTTTAGTTTACTCCTCTAAAAATATTTGAGAAAAGTAGAAGCATAAACACAGTGATTGCTTTGATTGTTCTTTTTGAAAGACCCAACAGTGATGCTGATCTGTCAGTTCTCTTACCTCGTACAGGCACAGGCAGACAAGTTAGTAACTTCTAATGTGAGCCAAACACAGAGCCAGACAGAGTGTCAAACGTGTGTGGTTTTTTTTTTTTTTTTAATCTGCTGTTTTATAGCTTAGGGACAAACAGAACATTATTACCTCCTTTATTAAACTAAAGTCTCTATGATGTATAGACTTGTGTTGTATTTCTCTTGTGAAATAAGTGAAGCTGATACTGTGGGAAATGAGTAGGTCAGCCAGTCATGAATGCACCTACCAGGTGTCTTTATTTTAGGGCACATTGCTATTTGGTTTTCCCCTAATATAATTGATTTTATTTATCTAAGTAGCAATAGATCTTTATAAAAAAAATTCAGAATTATATACAAATACAATGTTGCTTTTCTTTTTTCAGTTTCGTTTGTTTATGTATATAGTGTTATGCTTTTATGTTTGCCTGTATATCAAAAGAGGGCACCAGATCTCATATAGATGAGCCACCATGTGGTGGCTGGGAATTTTACTCAAGACCTCTGGATGAGCATTCAGTACTCTTAACCTCTGAGCCATTTCTCCAGCCCTTCTTGTTTTTCTTCTAAAGACTTAAAAGAAAATGTTCCCTTGAGTCAAATATTGTATAATCGAGAGAAACGTTTTATATATTTCAGATATAACGAGTGCTCAGTAGCTGTTAGCCCAGTGTTCTCATAGAGTGGCAACAAGAAGAAAGGCAGTAGGTAGTGACACAATCTATCGGGGAGGTGGCATAATAGAAAATACAATCCCAGTCATGTTATCAAACTGAGTTAACACAGGCAGTTCACAGTCATCTGTAGCCCCGGTTCCAGCACTCTGTGCTGGCCTCTGTGAGCTCTATACGTATACAGTGCAGACTTACAGGCAGGTAAAAATACAATTTTTAAAAAATTCTTGTTTCTCTCTCTCTCTCTCTCTCTCTCTCTCTCTCTCTCTCTCTCTCTCTCTCTCTCTCTGTGTGTGTGTGTGTGTGTGTGTGTGTGTGTGTAAACAAAGTTAAACAATTCCTTTGAGACCAATGTGTATATTGAGAGAAGGGAAGTTGCCATGTTTGGCCCACTGAGGATTATCTAGAAAAGCTTTCTGAAGGAGGAGTTGTTCTGATTTTATGTAAGGCTGAATATGAAAGAAAGACAAGATAATCCTAGTGCCTGACGAGTATTTTGGTGTTGATGACTTTGGAAGTGGTCATGATGAATTGTTCATTCGTCGGGTGTTTTTGTTTCAGGTATCTAGGTACCAAGAATAGGGCTATGTATAAAATAAGATTACTGTGCCTTCCTGGAACTCAGTGAGAACAAAGTTTATGAAGTTACATTGTTAAATGCTATGTATATGTGTATGCTTTGTATATATACACATGTCAGAATATTAATGAACTTGATTCATCAGGGTACCCCTTAATATGAAACTAATATCTCAGGGCATAAGAGATGGCTAGGCACTTAAGAGCATTGGTATCCCTTCCATAGTGGTGAGACTCAGTTCCCAACACCCACATGGCAGCTCACAGCTATCTCCAGCTCCAGTTAGGGTGATCCATCAACCTTTTCTAGCCTCCTCGTGCAGCAGGCACGTTTGTGGTGCACATGCATGGATGTGGACAAAGTGCACATAAAAGAGAAGGCAGACATCTGGGTCTAGAGCCCTGCAGAGGGAATCTGACTTAATGTCACAGAAACTAGAAAGTAGTTAGATGTGCTTGACTTAGGGAAAATACTACCAGGGCGCCTGTGGGAAGATCTGTGGATTGAAGTGTTGGGGCTGTGTGTATGGGTAGGTCAGTGGGAGAACATGCTCTCAGCCTGTGCAAGGCCCTGCTTCAATCCCCACCTGCAAAATTTAACACACACAGTTTCTTTTGAAAGAAATGTAGAATGACCACTAGGCCATGAGTTGAGTGAGAATGGGGTCAGATCCTAGGCAGATTTTCAAGGAAGAACCAGCTCATTTGTGATTTTTGTGGGTTCACAAGAGAAACCAATAAAGCAGATTTAAGGGGCGGGGCACTCATGTGAGGTAATGACTTAGACCAGAATGACAGCCTTTCACATGAAAGAAGTAACATTCCAGATAGATTTCTAAAGGTAAAACTAGCAGTATTATTTTTAGTTTTTAGTCAGTCTATACTCCTAGGAAATGGGAGGTCAGAGAATAAAATCAAGGTGTCCTTGTGGACAGAGCCTGACATTACTGGGATTGCCTATAATCCCAGCACTCCTCAGATGGAGGTGGGAGAATCAAGTCTGAGGCCAGTCTAGAACTACATGAGACAATGTCTTCAACATGAAACAAAAATGAAAGGTGTCTATAGAATAAGGTATGATTTTTTAATATTTCTTTATAGTTCTTGTTTGTATTCTATTTAGGCAGCATTTGTTAGGGGAAGGAGCTAATGGGTTCTCATGCAGGTCAGGCTGGCCTTGAATTTGTATTGCCTGAGATGTGAAGGTTGACTGAACTTGAGATGCTCTTGCCGCTGCTGTTTGAGTACTGGCCGTCAGTGCTAGCCTTCCATCTTGGCATAGGTTCTGGGGATTGAATTTACATCACCTGGCTTTTGAATTGAACCTTCTATCTACTGAGCCATCTCAGCAGCCCAACCTTTATATTACTTTGCTTGTTTGTTTTTGAGACAGGATCTTTCTCCTGAGGCCCTGCCGGATTAGAGCGCTCTATGTAAATCAGGCTCGTTTTGAACTCACTGCCTTCCACTGCCTTCCCAGGGCTGGGATTAAAAGTATATGCATTATACCCAGCAACTCTGCTTTTACTCTGAAATATTTAATTTTTCTTTATTATTATTAACATTGTTGGTGTGCGTATATTCATGTGTTGCTCCACAGTATAGTTGTTAAGGCCAAAGGACAACTTGTTAGAGTCAATTTTCTCTTTCTACTATGTGGGTTCCTGGAATCAAACTTAGTCATTAGATTTAGCTATAAATGCCTTTACACACTGGGCCTTCTCACAGTTCCCTAATTTGTTTTCATATCTCTTGGCAATAATACAAAATGGTTGATCAGGCAGTGGTGATACGCAATTTTAATCCCAGCACTGGGAGGGCAGAGGCATGCAAATCTCTCTGAGTAGGAGCCCAGCCTGATCTACAGAGTGAGTTCTAGAACAGGTTGGGCTACACAGAGAACCTGTCTCAAAAAACAACAAATAAAGTAAATGGATATTTAATTTAAAAAGTATTATGTGTAACATAAAAAGTTTAGGTAATAAGAACAATAAAAGCTGTCTTTGCGATCAAAATATGAATTCCTCGTACCTCAGCCTCCCACGTTTTGGGATTCCAGGCATGGATTTCCACTCTAGGCTTCATTGAACCATTTTAAGTAGGTAAGGCCACTGATCCATGAAACTCAAATGGTGGAATGAAAGGCCTTCCATACATCATTCAGTGTGGCAGGCATGCACAGGCATGATTCAGCAGCTTTCTATCTTTCAGAAGAGAGACAGGGTTTTATAACTTTAATGTTTTGCAAACATTTCATTACCCTAAAAAGTTGTACCCATACTAGCAGTAACCCTTTTCCCCTAGTTTGACTATGTCCTCCTGTACCTTATGTGTAATCTGTCTGGTATAATCTACTTTCTGTCTTTGTAGATGTACTTATTCTTGACAATTCATGTAACATGAGTAATTAATATGTGACCTTTTCTACCTAGATTTTTGGGTGTGGTTTTTGTTTTGTTTTTTGAGACAGGGGTTCTCTGTGTAGCTTTGAAGTCTGTCATAGAACTAGCTTTTAGATCAGGCTGGTCTCAAACTCACAGAGATATGCCTGCTTCTGCCTCCCAAGTGCTGGGATTAAAGGCATGCGCTATTACCACCTGGCTCCATATAGCTACTTAAACTTAGTGGGTTTTCAGAGGTTGCCCATGCTACATTGCATGTTATAAAATACATAGAACACTGAAAAGATTTATTCCTAGAGATAGTCGTTATTCGTTTGGTGTTTTCCAGAATGTTCTCGATGTGTATTTATACATGATCACAGGATTTGTGTATATTGGGATCATAAATATTTTCTGTTGCAAATTGATTTTCTTCCAACTCTGTGGTTCTGACGCAACTATAGATCAAAATAATGTTTTACTGAATAGTTGTGTTCCCACAGATGAAATATTTACATGGCAGATTTCCAGATGTTAAATCATGGCTCAGTGGTTGAATACATTTAAAATGTGCCTTAATACTGCCAGCTTGTTAGGAAAGACCTCCTTCCCATCCATCCTTCCTTCCTGGTTGTCATGAACATTGTTGCTACATTTTGTTGTTTGGAATACTAAAATTGGTCTTGTCTTTTATTTTCTGATAGTTTCAAAATCTTTGTTGTTGTGCAAAATAGTGAATTCATATCACATGTCAGGTGTATGGATGGTCCCGCCTCTCCTCCCTGTTACCCCTCTACCTCCTGCTTCACACTGGTTTACTTTGAGCTTCCCACTTACCAGAGAAATCTTGTGATTGGTTTTCTTTTTTGAGCCTATCTTATTTTATTGGGAATGACTAAACGTTTTGATATTTTTTTTTCCCAAGCATTTCACTGCATAGCCCTAGCTGCCCTAGAACTCCCACTTGCCTCTGTCTGACTGAGTGCTGGATTTAAAGACGAACCCATGTGAAACTGCATTGTGTATAAGCCACATTTTCTTTGAACTATTCACCTGTTGACTGATTTCATGTCTTGACTGTTGTTTATAATGTTGTAATGAGCATAGTTGAGCAGATGTGTGGTGTGGATTTTAATCTAGATGCCTGGATCTATTGTAAGTCCATTTTTGTTGTTTTGAGGAGCCCCATAATGATTTCTGTAACAACCAAATTTGTGTGCCTTGTATATTTTGTTTTAATTCATTTATTTATTGTACTGTTTTTTGAGAAACGGTTTCTTTATATAGCTCTGGCTGTCCAGGAACTTCCTCTGTAGACCAGACAGGCATCAAACTCAGAGATTCACCTGGTTCTGTCTCTTTAATACTGGGATTAAAGGCCACCAGTACCCAGACTTGTTTTTTTTTTTTGTTTTTTTTTTGTTTTTCAGGCAGAGCACACACTGTAGCCCAGGCTGACCTCAAGGTCATGTTTGTCTGTCTGCCCTAGCTTCATGAATGCTGGGCCTACATTCTTGAGCTGTGGCTGTGGCTATCTTTTTACAGTGTATGGTTTTGTAGATTTTTGAGGGTGGGGGTTTCGTGACAGGATAGCCTTATCTTTCCTTGAACTCAATCTGTAGACCTTGATTGCAATATCTGTCTACGTCTTCCGCTCAAGTGCTGGAATTAAAGGCATGTACCACTACATACACCCAGCTAGGTTTCTATTCTAGTCTTCACATTAAGTTTGCCATTTTGATTTTTTTTTTTTTTTTTTAAACAATGTAAAAGAGAGGTATCAATTGATGTTTCTACGTCTGGGAGTCTAGTTTTCCCAGAACTACTTGGTGAAGAGGTTTTCTTTTCTCATTGTATCTTGACACCTTTATCAGACATTAGGTACCAATGTGAATTTCTACAGTCTTTAGATTTGATTTGATGTCTGGAATACTTCATTTACATAATGACACCAGGATGTAGCAGCTTTTTTAGATCTGTAGCAGCTTTTTCAGATCTGCTGCCTCTGCCCCAGAGCACCCTGGAGTGTCTGGGAGCCGCAATCTGGGCCTTACTCTCACCTCAGGGGACTTATTCATCCTACATTAAAGCTTTGGGTTTTAACTGGGTTTTGTTACCCCCCCCCCCAGGTGTATGTATGTGTATTTAATCACTTGCCTTGTTTAATTTTCATAATTACTTCCTTCTAATTACTTTCTGTGTTTTCAGATGGTAGGCACAGTTAAGCAAGGCATCCAGGGAGGGTGGGACCAGGGCATTTGCAACTAACCTGGGCAACAATGGAGATCTAGTCATAAGTCTAGACTAGAAGTCTCACATTCAACCCAGTAAAATTTGAGCCATACATGTAATAAGATTTTTGTAGCAGCCATGTTAAAATTTTAAGACAACTGAAATTATAATAATTTAGTATTATAACACAAATTCTACTTACAATCAGAATGAGAGTTTTTCTTTTTCCTTCTTTTTAAACTGGACAGTGACATGGTTCAGCTGGTAAGACACTTAAAACCTAAGTTCAATCCCCAGGACCCACATGGTAGATAGAACATAGTCAAACAAGTTATCCTCTGATCTCCATGTGTGTCCCTGTCTCTATTCATATTGGCTGTATTTCAAATACTTAGTATATAGATGTCACTTAATGTGAACTACACTAGACACTGCAGCCCTAGAAAGGGATTCCAATGAGAGATCAGGCTGTGGGAATGATGGGATGGGGTCACTACTGAGAAGTAAGTCTAACCTCATCTTTCATATTTCCATACATATACATATATCTATAATGAGATCTGATGCCCTCCTCTTGAATTAGGAGAATATGTGATAAAGCATACATATATATGAAATAATGTCTACTTTAAAAAATAGTAATGTTTGGTTTTGAATCAGTGTCTCCTCCAGCCCAGACTGGCGTCAGACTCACTAACTGCTAAGAAGGACCTAGAACTTTTTATCCTTAAGCCTCTAACTTCTGAGGGCTGGAGTTGCACACTCACCTAGCTGTTTATCTTAATTATTCACTCATTTCCTTTTTTGGCAGTTGGATTTGGACCCAGTGGTTCATGTGTGTGCTCTACTACTGAACTACATGCCATTTCCCTGACCTGTTTGTTATTCTGAATATTGAAGTATTTATATTCTTCACATTTTCTTTGTAAAAAAAATTGTATTTAGGGGCTGGTGAGATGACTTGTCAGTTAAGAGCACTGACTACTTTTCCAGAGGATCTGGGTTCAATCCCCAGCACAAACATGGCAGCTCACAACTTTCAGCTGTGCGTTAGTGTAGCATGCCTTTAGTTCCAGCACTTGGGAGGCAGAGGCATGCGGATTTCTGTGAGTTCGAGGCCAGCCTTGTCTACAGAGCTAGTTCCAGGACATGCTCCAAAACAATACAGAGAAACTCTGTCTCGAGAAACAAACATACAAAAAGATCTGACACCTCACACAGACAGATATGCAGGAACACCAATGCACATAAAATAAATAAATAATTTATGATTTAATGAGTGAGAATGTGTGAAATTGTTGACCCCGTGTGATTTTTAGCTATCTAAAAGCTAAGATTTGCCCAGCCATACCATTCCAAAGTTCCACATAGGAGGGGAAAGTGTGTGTGCTCATGCGCATGCCTAAGATCTTGCCACTCTTGGACATTTTATATTCTAAAATAGATAGTTGCCAAATGGATCACCTGGAGAGGTTAAATGTATTGTTTTAAATGTTGCTGAGAGGAATTGGTAAAGGGAATTTCTTCCCCCCCCCCCCTTTCTTTCTCTTAACTAGGGAAGTAGTATTAAGATCTGCAGGCTTTGCCAGACACAGTGGCACATAGATATAGTCCCAGCTATTTAGAAACTAGAACAAGTGGATCATTTGATTCCAGGAATTCAAGGGTGGCCTGGGTAAGGTGGTTGAATACTGTTTCCAGTCATACTTAAAGGATGAAAGCCTATCAGTCTTTTGAAAGTAGGTCCTTTGGGCATTTGCCCCACTGCTGTAGAGTATAAGGAAAAGCAGATTGGAACTAAACATAGGGACATCCCAGGTAAGGGGCCTCTTTCTATAGCATTTTGTGGATGGAACTCATGAATCAAATGCATGTCCTACATGTCATAAAGTCCTGAGAAACCTCTTGGTATCATTTCTTTTCTGTTTCCTTTATTCTAGCTAGAACAACAGAGACAGCAGTTACTTACTGAGCGCCAGAACTTCCACATGGAACAATTGAAATATGCTGAGCTACGAGCTCGACAACAAATGGAACAGCAGCAACATGGCCAGAACCCTCAGCAAGCACACCAGCACTCAGGAGGGCCTGGTCTGGCCCCACTTGGAACAGCAGGGCACCCTGGCATGATGCCTCATCAGCAGCCCCCACCCTACCCTCTGATGCACCATCAGATGCCGCCACCCCATCCTCCCCAGCCAGGTAAGAGGGAACCTTGCTAACAGGAAATTTGTCAGAGGTGGTTACCATGCCAGGATGGTCCTTTCCACCTCTCTACTGGATCCTTTTTATCTTGGGTAGATCAGCTTCTAAGATGATCGATCGTCAGGCATGGTGATGCACACCTATGTTTTACAAGACAGGCTGAGTTGGTGAACTCCGTGTCAGCCTGAGGTACACAGTGATGCCCTGTGTACCGATACCCAGCCCCACGTTAAAGTATTCTTAGACATTCTCTGTACTGTTATCACTTCAAGAAAACTTGTAAGACAAATGAACATTCATGACTCTCTTTAATATTTTCTCACAGATATGAGGTATTTGGATACTGTTTTTTTCATAGTCCTGTAAACTTGTACAATTCAGTTTGGGTTGTACAGTCAGTGTAAACATTTTAATTGTACAATAATAAACGTTTTCCTAGAGCCACAGTTGATGCTTACTGGTGTAGAATGCAAATATTCTCTCCAGTGTATGCAAAAGAAGCAATTAGTCCAAGTGGTGGCGGCTCACACCTTTAATACCAACACTCCTGAGGCAGAGGCAGGCTGATGTCTGTGAGTTCCAGAAAAGCGTAAGCTGTTACACAGAGAAATCCTGTCTCAAAAAAAAAAAAAAAAAAAAAAAAAAAAAAACAGTGGCAATTACATAGACAGGGATTTTTTTTTCCCCCTTTGAAGTCTCAGAAAGTCCTAACCCCTTACTCCTTCAAAAGACAGGTTTCTGAATAATCTTTCAGAAGTTACCAAATCATATTTGCCTATAGAGGCCATGGTTGAGTACAGTTGCAATCTGACTCCTTACATTAGCACAACACAAATTCATATTTCAAGCACGGTAGTTATTTCAAAATATTGCTGCAGGCAGTAGTGGTGCATGCCTTTAATCTCTGCACTCAAGAGGCAGAGGCAGGTGGATCTCTTGAGTTCAAGGAAAGCCAGGGCTACACAAAGAAACTGTCTCAAAAATAAATAAATAGCTAAGATGGGTACTAGGCTCAACTAGTAAGGCCAGCCTGAACTGTTGCAAGTTGTAGGCCAGCTTGGGCTTTAAGAACAAAACATATACTACTGTATTGTGCTGCCTTGCTTCACCCACACTATTTCATTCCTCATAACCCTTGCTCTGCAGATGAAGACCTGATCTGTGGCAACGCCACCTAGCCTTGGTGGAGCCGGGGTTCACACTGAGCTCTGTCTGATTCTAGGGGAAACGAATGCCATAGTGCTGCCTCCTGTGCCACAGAGGACCTAGATGCAGCTACTTCCTTACTGAGGCAGGGTGTGTGTGTGCACATGTATATAATAGAAAGGTCCATACAAGGAGTCAGTAGATAAAGGTACTTGAAACCCAAACCTGATGACCTCAGTTCAGTCCATGGAACCTGAGATAGAAGGAAGAAATTGATTCCTAAAAGTTGTCTTCTGACCCCAAATATTCTTGCCATGCATGCTTATCCTTGCATTAATACAAATCACATATTATAATTAATACTTTTTTAGAATAAAAGATAACGTACATTTGGAAGAATGTGTAAATCCTAAGTGTTTGCTTGATGAGTTTTGATAGATTATAACCCCTGTAACAGTCTCCAGTCCTGCTCTCCATGTCTGCCCCTCCCAGGGTACAGCTCTCCCAACTTCCAGGCACAGTGACTACTTTATTTGTTGTAATCATAATGATTTCTGTCTGGCTTTCTTAGTACCGTGTACATAAGATGTGCATACACTTCTGTGAATGTTGTGTCTGTTTTTCTTTTTGCCGTGCAGAGTTCATCTGTTCCTACCCTAACTTGTGAATTTTCCTGTTGGTAAATGTGGATTGGATTGCTTTTCAAATTTGAGTTGTACGATTAGCGAATTCAGCTGTGAACAAGCAGATGCATGTCTCTTAGTGAATATACATTCTTAGTGTATGTGCCCATAGAATTGAGAGTATACATAGGACATGTCTATGTTCATACAGTAGATGCTACCATATTTCCATAAGTTAGGCCTGCTTAAAGTCTAGCAGACAAGGTTAATCCTTTTGTTTATTTTGGGTTGTTTGTTTGCTTATTTGGGGTTTATTTTTTCTTTTGTTTTTCTAGCAAAATTTCCAGGTTCAGGGAGAGATGCCATCTCAAAAAAGAATAAAGCAGAAGGTGATAGAGTACACTTAAGCATCGTCCTCTGGAATATGTGTGTGTAGAGTCCTGTGCATCTGAACCCCCCCCCCCCCACACACACACAGAATAAAACCATCTATCAATAGGATAGGACCCATTCAGGTGTGATAGCACTTGGACGGTAGAGGCAGGAAGACCAGCCACAGTACATAGTGAGATCTCAGTGATATTATTGTTCATTGTTTTAAGTCTCCTAGGCTTTGAGCACAAATGGTGCTGAGCATCCAAGTAGTGGATGTCTACACTGTGAAATGCACCTCTAAACATACTGCATATGCTTAGTTTCTGCCGCTTCAGTCCTTGTTTCCCTAGACTTCATTTAAATCCATTCAAGTGCATTAAGTCCTGTCTACTGCATGCTTCTCTCTTGCTTTGTTAGCTTTTGTCTCTGCCTATATCTTATGTCTATATAGATATATCCCAAGTTAGTTTATCTAGGTCTGTGTGTGCAGATGTTAGAGTGAATGCAGGTATGCTTAAAGGCTGGAGGGCAGAGGCTTTGGGTCCTCTAGAGCTGGAGATACAGGCGGTTGTGAGCTGCCAAGCATGGGTGATGGGAACTGTGTGTGGGTTCTTTGGCAGAGTAGTGGTCTCTCTTAAACACTGAGCTAACTCTTCACCCCAAAGTGTTTCTGCTCTATGATTGTCACATCTGTTTTTACCCTGAACTTGTTAGAGGCAACACTGCATTCATCTTCTGTAAGCTGTAAAGGGGCATTTAACAGTTTTTCATCTAAAAACTTACTTAGCTGCTGGGGCTAGAGATGGATCAGCAGTTAAGAGCACTGGCTGCTCTTCCAGAGGACCCTGGTAAAGTCCCAGCACAATCAGTTGTTACAGATTATTTTATTTATTTTATATGGGGTGCATGTATGTCATCTCAGATGTGTGTAGGTTAGAGAACATGTGGAAGGTAGTTCTCTCTGCATCATGTGGCTTCCAGGTATCAAACTTAGTCACAGGTTTCTCAAGGCCCTGTGAACTATGGTAAAGTACTCTTTCCCCTTTAGCACCTCCCTGGCCCAGCCACTAATTCTTGAGTGAGCCATTTGTTGCTGCTGCCCAACTATGCTTGACTTTGTTGTATTCACAATTACATGGATAACCACGATGGAGAGTGGACTGGTTTGGTGACCATTGCATGTGGGCTGTAGTACAGCTCTGGTAGCCCAGCTGCCTAGCATGCCTAAGGCCCTGGGATCCACCCGTAGCACCACCAAAAAAGAAAGTAATCAGTGTGGTTTGGTGAGAAAATGTTATTTCTATAAGATGTTAATTGAATAGTAAAAGTAGGGCATGTCTCTCAGCCGAAGCACTGGGCACTTACTATTCTTCATTTTCTTGGAGTAAAAAATCAAGATGGCCTTACTGTGTAGCCCAGGTTAGTTTCCAGTCAATGCTCATCCTTTTTTTCCCCTCAAGACACTATGCCACTGCTGCCCCCACACCATGTTCGTAGATAGCGTGTTACCCACAGAGGCAGAAGGAGAGCATTGGGTGCTCTGTGGCTGGGGGCTGCCTGAGCTTGGTTGTAAGCCAGTATGGCTATGGGGAACTGGACTTAGGTCATCTGGAAGAGCAAGTGCTCTTTAACTACTGCAGCATCCCTCAGAACCCAGCCTTTGCCCTTAGTTCAACCCAGTTCCAGAAGCCTACCCATGAGAAATGGCAGTGTTCACAAAAGGGTAAGCCCCACACTGAAAGGGGAGAAAGAAAGACCCTGCTCATTATATCACCCCCGTTTGTAGTCTGTGGTACCTCTAGTCCTGCCTGACAGTGAGGCCCCCTCCCTCACAGAGAGTACCTGTGACAGGCACCCCCAGGAAGCTGCTGTGGAAAGGAAACCTCTGTGGAGCCTGGGCTTCCCTCACTTGGCCCCCATTGTGTTGTTTCTGTTCTCCTGGGGAGTCAGCCAGAGGATGTCTGCATAGTTAGAAATGGATGGATGACACATGCTTAAGACTAGATATTCACAGGTTCCGTTTCTCTTTTCTCTCCATATCCTTCCAATGAATAAAAAGTAAAATCCTTTGCTAATGTCCCATTAGACATGATAGGTGTAAGGCTTTAGTAACAATTAATAAACATAGGAGTGTGGGGGGTTTTTTCTACTGGCTAAACCTAATTTTAGCAGACCTTTGCATTTTCCAGGCTTCGGATGCCTGCTGTATGTAGGTCAGACTCCCGCCATCCTGTGTTTTGCCAGTGCTTTTTGGACGCTTGCGCACTGCCTCTCCTCCCTGTATTCCCTGTCTCACTCTTCTTCCATCCCCACCTCAGACAGGGAAATATGCCCCCTCGTGTGTCTGTGTTAATAGACTATGTACGTACACATTTCATATCGTTTATATTATCTCCTTGGTGTTTCAGTTTTTTGTGAGCCGTACTTCAAGCCTGAGAGAGAATTACCAGGAATATCTTGATTTATGTTTTTTTAAAAAGGGTTATACTTCTGTGAAGTATAGGGCAGGGGGAGTTTGTCTGTAGATTTCAGATAGACAAGACAGTGATTTTTGTATTCATTCCACGCCTCTTAATTTCTGTTTCATATTTGATGCTCCCAAATCATCTTTTCTGGAGCTGGTGGATGATGGCTCTGTTGGTAACTGCTTGCTAGTGCCCACATAAGGACCTTTATTTGATTGTAGTACTTACATAACAGGGTGGTGTGATTTACATCGCACACTTGTAAATCCAGGGTTGGGGAGGTGCAGGCAGGATGCCTGGGGCTTGCTGCCCAGCCAGCCTAGTCAGAAGCAGAAGTCAGTTTTACTCTAATCTTTCGTTTTTGCTGTCACCCCTTTCCAATGAGAATGACTTTATAAACCTGTCTATGATGAAAGGAGAAAGATTTTTTTTTTTTCAGGCTTCAAATTTCACAGTAAGTAAAGGAAAGAATTTGCTTGCTTTTGTTTATTTTAAATGTTGTTCTCAGATTTGAGAAACCCCAAAACTACCCTGTCCCAGGTTACCACTCTAGAGATGCAGGGGAATAGGAAAGTGGACCACTGACACTGATCATGTGCTTATGTGATGGATACACATCACTTCATAAAGTTTGTCAGATTGTTTCTTGAATCGCTTTTTCTCTGGTGGAACACACTCTCGGATATACTGTTGCTTCAGAAAAGCTGCCTAGGGTCAAAGCACTACTCCATTGGTGGAGGGCTTGCATTACAAAATATCACAGAATCTGATGGTGGACTGTGCCTTTGCTGACAGGTGTGCAAGGTGCATACAAGGACCACACATCCAAAGCCAGGTATATATACTACATCCTCAGATCCAGTTTCCCCCATGTTTGGAGAGTTCCTCATTTCATTTCTTCACCTTTCTCCAGCAGGGAAAATAGTCCTAATGGGTTTGGATGAGTTCAAACTTCTAAAGCTCTTAAAATGCCTAGAGCGTAGTAGCATGTTTCATACATTATATTTCTGTGTCATCATAACAAGCTTATCAAACATTTGGTTTAACTGAAAACAATAGAAGATTGGGCTTGAAGATTTAGTTAGTAGAGGGCTTGCTGAGCATGCATGAAGATTTCAATGTAATCCCCAGCACTGTATAAAACTTAACATCAATACATACACAAAAACCCCTACTTATAATCTCTATTCTCAAGAAGTAGAAGCAAGAATATAGAAAGTTTAAGGTTGGGCTGGAGAGATGGCTCAGAGATTAAGAGCACTCACTGTATGATCTTCGAAAGGTCCCGAGTTCAAGTCCCAGCAATCACATGATGGTTTGCTACCATCTGTAATGAAATCTGGTAGCTTCTTCTGGCATGCAGGCAGAACACTGTATATATAATAAATAAATACTTGAAAAAAGAAAAAAAAGAAGTAGTTTAAGGTCATCCTCGGATACAAAGAGAATGTAAGGCTGGCCTGGACTACATACATATGAGATGATTTCCAAAAAATAGGAATTTATTCTCCCAGTTTGAAGTTGAGGTCTCTGGCAGCCAGCCATCTCATGTTCCTGCTAGGGATTTAACGGAGCATAGCTTCTGGTGGTCACATGTCGTCCCTGCTTGCAGCCATTCACATTTCCCTTTATCCTACCTGGCTTCCTGTGCTCTTCCTCTGGACACTTCCTGGAATTAGGACTTCTCAGGTGATCTCAGATGTCCTCCTATCTCTGTGAGCCCACAGTCATACTTGCGCTGCCCTCCAATCTACTACAGCTTGAATATCGACCAAACACTTGAAAAGTAGTTCTGATTTTTTTAATGTTCTCTAGATGTGAGTTATTTGCATACAAACTTTTTAAAGGACGTTTTGAGGGGCTGGAGAAGATGGCTCACTGATTCCATAGAATCCAGGTTCAGTTCCCGGCATCCACGTTGCAGCTCACAGCTGTCTGTAACTCCAGTTCCAGGACATCTGAACTCTCTCACAGATATACAAACAAGAAAAAGATTATTTTGATTACTTGAATATTTTTTATTTCAAAATTGGGGATTATGGCTGTTCAGCTTATAAAAGGTGTTTAAGTCAGTGTTTTGTTTAAGAAATATTGAAGGAAACAAGTATGGTAGTGCTGCTCACCTTTAGTCCTAGCACTCAGGCTTGGGGTTAGGGTTAGGAGGAAGATACAGGCAGATCTCTGAACTCAAGGCCAGTGCCGCTGGGGTTACATAATGAGATGAGTCTCAAGTAAACAAATGAATAGGAGTTGTAGGTGTGATATAGTGAGGACTTCCATGCAAACTTTTATTTGGGCAGGGTATGAGTGAGAAGAGAACTGCAGCTTAGAAGCCTTGAATATATTTTATGATTTTCCTTACTCTGTCCGTAAAGAAAGCTTTGGAACAGTACATGGTGTAATTCCATCACTAGAGCATCAGAGGAGGAGGATCATCACAAGTTCAAGATTAGCCTGGGTTGCATATCGAGCCACCTTGATTACATACCAAGATCCTGTGTGAAAAGACAAATTGTTGTTTTGCTTCTCTGAGCTTCATTTTACTCCCTGTAAGATAACAACATTGGCTCTTGGTTCTAGTTTTCTTTTGTGATAAAACACCATGACCAAAAGCAAGTTGAGGAGAAAGGTTATACTTCCCAATTTCAGTCCATCTCTGAGGGAAATCAGGGCAGTACTGGAGCGGCTCAGGAACCATAGAGTAACACTGTTTTCTGGCTTGCTTTCACAGCCTTCTTATATAAGCCAGGACCACCTGCTCAGGAGTAGCACCTCCCTCCCCTGGTATGTTGAGCTGTCCTACATCAGTCATTGGTCAAGAAAGTATTTCACAGAAATACCCCAAGCCGCTCACCGGTTGGGCTCACCTCTTTCCTCAGGGACTCATAATTTGTGTCAGGTTTAACCCAGCACAAGCATGTTAGAGGAACCACTGACAAAAGAAGGCGCTATTTAAAAGAAGAAAACAGTTGCCCTGATCAAAACTGAGCCATACAATTAAGGAGTTCAACTGTTGAGGTTTATTCAGGACAGTCTTGGGGAAACTAAGTAGCTTGCCTAGGAACACATACCCAGAAAGAATATGCTGAATTGAAAGGGAAATGGTGGCTGTTGTGTGTCAGACCAGAAGCGGATTGCGATAGGCACTGTGTGTGATGTGGTGATCCACTGCCTATTCAGTTACCAGGCAAGCTCTCCTTTGGGTGATGCTTTCCTTGGGATGGCGCTCTTTGTGATTGTAAGACAGGTTTTTCTGTGTATCCCTGGTTATTCTGGAGCTCACTCTGAAGACCAGGCTAGCCCTGAACTCAGAAATCTACCTTCCTCTGCCTCCCAAGTGCTGGGATTAAAGTCATGTACCATCGTTGACCATAACTAAATATATATTTATCTATACTCTGCAATCATGGACATTAAGTTGGTTATTTTCCCCCGAATGCATTTATACTTATAATACTTTAAATCTCCCAACACAGGTCAGATACCAGGCCCTGGCTCCATGATGCCTGGACAGCCCATGCCAGGCCGCATGATTCCCACTGTGGCAGCCAACATTCATCCTACTGGGAGTGGCCCTGCCCCTCCCGGTATGCCTCCAATGCCTGGAAACATCTTAGGACCCAGGGTACCCCTCACAGCACCAAATGGCATGTGTAAGTAGCACAGTGGGAAGATATTCCCTCAGCATCCTCCTTGGGGTGGGGCTACTGATAAGAAAGAAAGGCTTTCTTCATGTGATGTAGCAAGCCCAAGGCAGTCCAGCCTTCAATAATGAGTTGTGGAAGATGTTTTGGTATGAAATTCAAGTTATATACTCAGTACTGAGGTCTGTGGCTAAGCCACTTCTCTGTCACATATAATTAAACCTGACTAGTTTGAATCTCAACTGACATGCATAGCTCCTGCCTGTTATTCCCTCTCTCCAAATCTTTTATACTGCAAGGTTAAATGTAGTGAATTGGCTCAGGAGCAGAGGAAGAAAGATCCCTGGTTTGTGGCCAGCCTGGTCTACAGAGCAAGTTCTAGGACAGCCAAGAATCTTAAATAGAGAGACCCTGTCTCACGGTGAATAAAAAGAATCCTTGTCCTGCCTGACCTTAATTAGGAAACAGAGAGAGAAGTTGGTAGGGGTGTTCTCTTGACTATGGAGGATTGACTTAGCAACTATAGACTGTGGTTCTAGAACAACAAACCAAATTAAACAAATACTTTTAAAAAGTTTAATAGGGTTTAGTAAAAGTAATGAGAGAAGGCTGGTGAGATGTCTTAGCGGGTACAGGCACTTGCAACTAAACCTAACACCATGAGTTTGATTCCTCGGAACCTGCATGGTGGAGAAGAGGACTCCCACAGTTACCTTCTGGCTTCAACACACATGCTATAGCACCAACACAACTATGTATGCATGTGTGATACACACAGAAAATAAAAATTCTACAAGAACCTACAAAATACTCTGGATGCTCTGTAGCGTTCCAGGGAGCTTCATTGAAGGGAAGCAGGCTTCACGAAGAGGTGTGGGCACCACACCTCTATAAATCCCTGAGACTAAGGCAACATAGATGTACAGAAGGAAGTCTTGGCTTCATGGAGTTTCTAAAATCTGGCCCCTGTGAAAAATTATTTCCCTTGAGCTTGTGGCCAGTTTTCACCGTAGAGTGTCTAAGAAAGTGCTTGCCAAGCCACCCCAGGTAAGAAAGAATTTGCTTTCCAAGAGAGCTGACCCACAGTCATCTCTGGTGGACAGATAATATCCCTGGATTTCTCAGTGTTATACATGGTTTTTGACATTAGGGACCTCAGAGGAGTGCCTTTAAGAACATGGAGTTTTACCTTGTGTGAACAGGTCTCTGGGAATCTAACCCTGACTTGGTTCTTGGGCCCTGGACAGGCCTCGCTGCCTAAGTAGCTTTCCGTCCTCAGGGCTTAGTCTCCTTCTCAAAGATCACAAAGGAACAGACTGTTAGATTCAGGGTGTTTGAAAAGCTGTAGAGGTTTGCTAGAAGCCTCTCAGGAGTGTGGATGGGTGAATGCCTAGCTAGTGTAGCTATACTTTAATTATTTGTTTGATATGTTTTCATTCCTGGCAAGATCTAGGGATTTTAAAGCCTTGGATTAAATGATCTCTAGGGTTTCTTTGTACGCTAAAGCTTCAAGAGTTGAAATAGAAAAGAACCCCAGACACTCAACGCTAATTGTTTCCTTCAGGACCTGACCTAGTTTGGGCCAGAAATCCAAGGATGACAGTTGAGGAGCTGTAAGGGCCTCCCAGGACTATCCAGCTCGTCAGCAGCTGCCTGAGTGAAGTTCTGTGGCCCTGCTGGAAACAGTTAATCAGCAAGAAGTTACTGATAATCTCTCCTGTGCCCAGCTAGGCTAGACACCATGGAATAAAGAAAGATAAAGATACAGAGCTTGCCCATTAAGGTCCTCATTATTTAATTGAAGAAACACAATTAGTAGAGAGAACAATTAGAATACAATAAAATGGAAATACAATTAAGTTCTTTTAAAAAAAAAAAGTCTGGAGTGGTTCTTGGAATGATTGGTCCTTCAAGAAGGGTGGATGAATTCTGACACTTCCCTTTCCTACTTCTTAGATTAGGCTTAGGACCATGAGCACCAGCTGTGTATTTGACCTCAAAGGTAGCAAGCCACTGAGCCCACACTGTTTACCTGCTACAAAGAAAGTTACTTCCTAGCTAGGCGGTGGTGGTGCACACCTTTGATCCTAGCACTCGGGAGGCAGAAGCAGATGGATCTAGCCTGGTCTACAAGAGCTAGTTCCAGGACAACCTCCAAAACCACAGAGAAACACTGTCTCAAAGAACCAAAAAAAGAAAAAAGTTACTTCCTAAACTAGGCTTTAATGTCTTTAATCCTAGCACTACAGCTTAGGCAGGCAAAACTCTCAATTTGAAGCTGGCAAGTTCCAGACCAGCCAGTGCTACATAGTAAAATCTTATACCCCCATCCCTCACCCCCAAAAAAGCACCTACCTGTCACTTTCCATTGGAATAGATTTTTTTTTCCCCTTGGGCCTCCTTGTTTCTAGCAATGACGAGTTACCTTGGATGTATTTGCAGATCCTCCTCCACCACAGCAGCAGCCACAGCCTTCACCAGCAGACGGGGTTCCTCCACCTCCTGCTCCAGGCCCACCAGCCTCGGCCACTCCTTAGCCTGGAAGAAACAGGGAGCCTCCACACCCACCACAAGCTGAAATGGGGATGGCAAGACTTGTGTCTCAGCTTCCTTGCTTTTCTTTTGGGATTTTTTTTTTTTCCCTCACAGCCCCAAGCATGAGTCCCATGTCTCTCCACCCCCGATATTCTCGATGTCAAGTCCTTAGCTGATACTCAGTAGAAGCCTGTGGTGACTAGTGTGCCCAGGCAATTTGAAGTAAGCCGTGTGCCAGGTGTTGGCAGTTGCTCTGCAGGTCCAGTTGACATTAGTGTTCTATGTCTCTGTTTTGTCTTATGCTTCAGTGGATAATTCTCGATAATTACTATCCTTTCTTCTCCTGTTGTTTTTAAGGAGAGCATCCTCAATTAATAGAAACCAAAAACTAACTGGTGATGGACAGGAGACAGCCACAGAGGGGGGGCACACCTTAAAGCATTATAAGTGACCTTATTTCTACTTTTCTGAGCTAAGAGTGGTGCTACTGGTGAGGTTCCTGAGGCATTCGCCACCCAAAAATGCACCCATCTGAGAAGATCTGGGGAAGAAAGACACACCTGTTGCTCTTATTCCCTGGTGAGGACTGTGAAGGACTACCCTGAAAGAACACACACTGTACCTAGTATAGTACCAGGCAGCACAAACATCAGCAGAGCCCACTCCTTCCCTTCTCCACAAGTCTGGGTTTCTGTGCAGATTGGCAGGGTTGGAACTAGGATTGTTTTCCTTGGGACAGTGTGAGTTTTAAAGGTTGGAATTTTGGGAGGCATTCCCTAGGTTTTCCCTGACTAGTCAGGAAAGTTAAAGAATCTAGGGCCCTACCTACATACCTTTAGGAGTCCTACCCAACCCCACACATATCTTTTCCCTCACCCCCACATCTAGCTGAACTTTATATGTGTTTTTTTAAACCTCCTATGAGAAAAGAAAGGAAAAAAAAAATGTTAAAATGGGTAAGTAGATTGTGCTAAATGTTTTATCTCATGAAACTTGGTTAGGTGGCTGAGGGTACAAGTCCCTAAACTACCTCTTGCTGAGCCAGGGTGAATGGGATTTCTAGAAGCGGTACTGAGGTTCAGAATGGCAGTGGAGGAGTGGGGCCCACCCAGCAGCCTCCTGTAACTCTGTCACAGGGTTGTAGAAAATATGTGAGGGCACAGGACCTCACTTGGCTCCAAAGCATTATGTTTTAAAGTTTGGGATGCTCACACTAGGAGGATGGGGTACCATTCCAGAGGAAGAGCCACAGAAAAGCCTTAATTTGAGCCTGCATATACCCCTTCTTGAGTGGTTTGATAGTTAACTGGTTTTGTCAGCTCATCCTTCCTTCCCTTCTGTCCTTCCATGATTAGCAAGGTGTTTCTGTCAGTTTCAGTTGAGTGACAGGTTTCATTATCGAGAATGCAAAGTAGAATGTCTTATGGATATCTTTTTCTATGTGTGTTTTAAAGCTTTACATATGGGGGGGAGGTGTCCACAACACCTTAGAGCCCTTAATGTCAGAACACAAAAATCCACGGTTGAGATTTGCCCTTGAGACCCTCTTGTTTGCCTCTACTAGGTGGCCTTGGTCACCGTCGGAGTCCTGGCGTACTAGAGCAAAGGAAACCTTACCCCTTTCTTATGTGTGCTCTAGACTCTTGGAGTAGAAATGGAAGTGAGCTTGTTCCTTGAGAGGTTACATAACTCATTTGCCTCCAGGAATACCCCAGTGCCTTTAGACAGTGGCCAGGGTTTCCCCTATTTCCCTCCTTTCTCTCCCAAAGGAAACTCACTCCCAAGCTCGCCTTTCCCCTGGAGTCCTAGAAGGAGAATGGGACTCTGGTTCACACTGTGGTCCTTTATAACCTCAGGTCTGTAATGTGATCACCTTCCAGTTTGAAAGATGCAAGTGGAGTTATTTTTGCAGCGCTTGAAACCTACAGAGCCTGAGTTCAACGCAGCTCCTTCTATGTCTTTCAGTTGGGTTTCATTCTTGTAATAACACCCATCCAGTTTTGTGAGGGGCGGGCTGTGTGGCTTTTGTACAAATGTGTTTCTAAGTGTGGGTTGTTTTTTGTTTTGTTTTGGTTGTTTTCTTGTTTCTAAATGAGGGAAGGGAATTTTGAGAGTTTGGGAGAAAATGAATGAAAGTGGCTTAATTTCCCTCTTTTTCATTAAATAAATGATATACCATTTATGAATTCTAGTTATATTTTCTGCTTCATCCATTCATTTCATGCTGTATCCTGTGAAGAACCTACATACTCCGTCTCACATGGTTCTAATTAGCAATTAAAATTCCATGTCTCAGGGTCTACTAGGTTGATAACTTTCTAGGGGCTTCAAAGAGTGACCATAAATTTGAATGCCTTACTCACTTGGACGCCTTCTCCTTCAGTCAAAAAAGGTGAATGGATGTTCTGTCACAGGGTTACCTAATGTCCTCATGTCTTGCTTCCTGAGGTGAAGTGGTGGGTCCCGGTTAAATGGTTCCTGGTTGGAAGCAAGCTTTCTAGTGGAAGCTTCCATGAACATGATCTACTACAAGGACAATTCAGAGCACCACAACTGCAAACCCTTTGCCAGAAAGGACAGAACTGCTGGTTTTCAAGATCCTTATGAGTCCAGAGAAACAAAGAGTTTCTGCCATGCAGTGATCTCCATCTGCTCAGGAAAGGTGCCTTTAGCAAAGAGCTGAAGCTCTAAGTCTCTAAGGGGTAATGGGGAAGTTAATCCTTGATGCAATCTAACCGAAAACTGGTTTATAAGCAAGTGTGAATTCTTGTTCTTTTTGGTAAGTATAAAACTTTTTTTTAAGACATAGCATACCATGTACAGTCCAGTCCATATGTTTCTCAAACTATTAGTATAATTTCTCTAAATTCATTAAAATTGGTGATTTTCAAACCTGATTGTGTATATCAGCCTGTGAAGGTGCTTGCCACCAAACCAGTCCCTGAACCACCCACATACTGAACGAGAACCAACTCTGTAAAATTGTCCTCTGACCTTCACATGCACACTGGTATGCACCCATACATATACATAAATGCATGTAATTTTATTTTTGAGATAGTCTCACTATGTAAACTTTGCTAGCCTGGAACTTAGCTGTAAACCAGGCTGGTCTTGCACTAACGAAGATTCCCATGCCACTGAAGTACTGTTATTAAAGCCATATATATGGCTTTAATTTTCTCCTTAATAAGTTGGTGTGGTATTACAAAACTCTACAAATTCTTCTTGGGGCATTTCATCTGGTAGAAATTTGAACTGTATAGTCTGCATATAGGGAAATCATAGCAGCAAATAACTACCAAGGCTGTACTGTCCGATCAACCAGAATCTGAACAGTTAATAAATAGCATTTCACACAGGACCAAGCATTCTTGAAAATGAAGGCAATGGTGGTACATTCTTGTAATCACAGCTCAGAAGGATCCCAAGTTTAAGACCAACCTGCTATACATAAGATCTGTCTCAAAAAAAAAAAAAAGAAAGAAAATTTTCCCCCCTGGAGAAAACGGGGATAATGTGTAAAATCTGCACTGAGTGAACTATAATTTTCTGTATAATATTCTGAATTCAGTCCCCAATGGGAGATAGGGAATTGCTTCTGGTATGCTGCATGTAATATTCTGGGGGACCAGCCTTTGTTAATCTTAAGAACTCATGTCATAAAGGGCAGAGGCAAGTGGCTCTCTTTGAAGCCCCTTAAGGGCTGGCTACAAAGTGAAGTGGGAGGAAGCTTGGATCCTGAACTTCGGGCCGATGTCTCAGATGACTGTCACAAAGAATGGCTCTTTTTCTCTGTTTTCTGAAGAGTCAGGCAGATCTTTGCCTCTCCCCCACTTCCTTTCCCTTCCCTCCCTTTGCTCTCTTCCCCCAATAAAACTTCGCATTTAAAAAGTGATAGCTAATGGAGCCAGGTGTAGTGGTGCACACCTTACTACCAGCTTTCAGTAGGCAGAAGCAGGTGGATCTGTATAGTTTGAGCACAGCCAGGTCTACACAGAAACCCTGTAGGTGTAGGAGGGAAAAGTCAGTGACCCAGTTACTATTAATACTCGTACCCTCCAGGCCCAGCCTGCCCTGTTCTGACCCCTGGAGAAACCAAAAATGGAAAATTCCCTGTCTGTTTGCTGTGTGAAATTGGAGATGTCCTTAACCACATACACACACACACACAAGACTTTTGCATGTTCTTGTAGCTTCATGATGAGCAGCCATGTAACCTGTACCAGCAGTAGCTTTTCCCTTAGGAGAAATCACTGCCCTAAGTGTTTGAAGACCTTAGCCAAAATACCCATACCTTAAAGTACAGTGACCACAACCTGTAGGTAGGCACCTGACACTTGGGGGGGGGAAATGTGTCTAACTTGATTTCTTAGCAGCCTATCATTTTGTATGCTCTACCAGGTGAAGCAGCTCTCAGGGATTGGCTTTGGCCTTCACACTGACACTTGTAGTGGCCATCTGGAATGTAGCATCCCTTATTCCATCTCAGGTCACTGTTGAAAGGGGCCCTCATGTATCCCAGGATAGCCTTCAACTTCTGACCCTCCTGCCTTAACCTCCTATGTGCCACTGTGCCCAGCTCTTAGCAGTGTCTACCAGGAATGGTGGAAGTAAGTTCATGTAGATCATTACCATCCAAGTAAGTTTGTCCCCAAGCCTGGTCATTCTGTGGTGGTTGTTATTAATAGCATAGCAGCTAGGCATAGTGACATGCTTGTAGTACCAGAATTTTTGATAGAGGCAGAACTGGGAATTTAAGGCTGGCCTCAGTCCTGTATTAAGTTTGAAGCCAACCTGGGATGGGAGATAAGGTCTCAAGGGAGTGGAGTGTAGGACATGAACACCACGATGAAAGTGGAGGTTGGGCTGTGCTGGAGATGGGTCTTCTGTTGCCCTGCTCTGCATCCTTATCCTCTGATATCTAGGGATGGAAATTGGGGTCTGGAGAAGTGTCTCAGGTTAGAAGCACTTGCTCTTGTAGAGCACCCGCATGGTGGCTCGCAACCATCTGTAACTCCAGTTCCAGGGCATCTGAAGTCCTCTTTCTTCCTGAATACCAGCTATAGTGTGGTGCACATACATGTACATGCAGGCACAACACCCATGCACACACACACACAAAAACGAATATTTAAAGGGTGAAATGAAGAGCCTCCACATTCAGATAAATATAATTTTTAAGAAGGAAATCCAAAATTTCAGTGTGTTCGTGTTTCTACTGAGGGTTTAAAGTCAAGCTGATGTTCTCTATCTGGACCAAACTCTGCCTGGTCAGTTAAAATGAGAGCTGTGACAGTAGCCCACTGGTGAAGCCATTGTCTTTCTATCCGTATTTAAGGATGCATGCAGCAGTCATGGCAGTGGTCCTTGTGGCATGGCTTGGCTTTATCAGCAATCAGCAAGTTGCCAAAACTCCATAGAAAACAGGCAAGTAGAAGCCATTGCCATGCAAAACATCTCAAATGGTACATGAGTTTTTTTTTCCCTGCTCAATTTATATATATCACCTAATTACTCTGTTCTCGGTGCTAGGAAGGATCATGTCAACAGTTGATTTTTTGTTTTTAATTCCAAAATGGTGCTTGATAAACAGCACATTGACAGCACATTTCCTTTTGTGCACAAGGTCCTGGGTTCAATTCCAAGCCAACACACAATTGAACTAAGTGGTAACAGAATTTGTCTCCAGGGAGGGTAACAGAATTTGTCTCCAGGGAGGGGAGAACATAGTTAAGGAATGAGATATTTCATATTTAGTACCATATGTTTGTTTTACTGATTAAAACCCCAGAATTTAAAAGGATAGTTAAACAAAATGTGTTAAAGATGGAAAACAAGCTAGGATAGATAGAGGGGTTTGCCTGGTTGGTTCTAGACAGGGATTACACGCATGAACTACCATTACCAGCAAAAACAATTATGTATTTTGTAGTACTAGGAACTGAACCTAAAGTCTGTGTTAGGCAGGTTCTCTCCCTAACCCTGAGTGAGAAAAGACTCTTTGTTGCTGCCATGCCCTAGACATGAAGTGCCTTGCCACACAGCCGGGCCATAGAACAAAAAGGTAAGCACCTCCACCAACATCCACTTTTGACAACTATCAGCCAAGAACTGAAAACAAGCAGATACTGGCTCCCTCTTGAATGGAACTCCAGACTCAAGGAACCGGGACAGATGTGGCTCGTTGCCACTCCATAGATGCCATCTACAGGCCCTACAGAGCCTACCTCTGATCCTGGTACTGAATGGGATATAAAGGCCTAACTGCGTGAACAGGACGAGAGGGTCTCACAGAGGGCACAGTAATAGGAAATTGAACTTTTCTGGCACAAGGTTTGCCAGGCTGGGGAAATAGGCTGCAGCGTTGTTGTGACAGGAGAAATGAGTGTTGAACTAAATAAATGATGGATTCTCCATCTTGGTCATATTTGGTATCTGACCATCAACACCAGCATCACCTCTTGTCCTTGGGCTGAGCTGGACATAATCATTTATGTCGATAACAAGATATCAAGAAATAGGCTATTTGGAGGCGAGGACTACTAGATGTCTAAGTCATGGCTCTCTGCCTCCCTTCCCAACAGGTCTCCAATAAGCAATGAATCTGGGTTAAGGGCCACATCTTATGTGCATTGGCGATGATCTAGACCTTGATATAACCAGGAACTTGGGTTTGGGTAATACTGGTCACCTGGGAAGCTATGCATTCTGAGGAAGTAGGGACAGACTCAAAGTCCGCCCCGGATTTAGAGAAGGCAAGGCAAAGTCAAAGTATTGGGGAGGGTCTCACGCCTTGTCCGAGTAATACGTTGGGCAGACCTGGTTGTGCAAGATCTAAATTAATGGCTTTGGCTGTAGACGGATTAGGTCTGATCCGATTAGAGCCTAGGCCGTCGTATTCGCCTCCTTGCCGGGTTCTGTCGACGTTAGCCCTGCTCTCGGGAAGACTGGGAGACCGACGGGAGAACCTTCCCTGCCCCGAACATCGGCTTGGCGCAGAAACCCGAGAGTCGGTACCCGGGACCCCGCCGCTTTCCACACGGGGGGCGCGGGCTTCCGCCCCCTGCGGCCCTTCCGAGCCCCGCCCCGAGCCTGCGGGTGTCTGAGCCCGCGACGTCCCCGCCTCCCTGCGCGCGCGTGGCGGGTGGGTTCCTAGTTGGTCCTCGGCCGAGCGCGCTCTGCACAGGGAGCGCAGGCCGCGCAGGCCGGCCCTGCGGGCTCCCGCCCGTGCACCTGTCGGCTTCCCCCCCGCAGCTCTGCTGCCGCCCCTGTGCGCCGCGCGTCCGTCCCTCTCCACGTCCGGTGCCAGGGGGGGTCTGTCTGTCCCCCTGGCCAGGAGGACCGAGAGGGGCCGGCGTCAACGCGACGTGCAGCGGGGCGGGCGGAGTGGGGGCGGCGCCGAGCGCGGCGGCGGCGGCGGCGGGCGGCAGCGGCGGCGCGGGAGGCGGGGAGGCGCGGCGCGCGGAGGACAGCGGCTGACGGCGGCATGCGGCGGCTCATGCTGCCCACCGTGGGTTGAGGCGGCCGCAGACGGGCGGCAGGCGCGGCGGCCGGGCAAGCTGAGGGCGCAGCCAAGCCGCGCGCACCGCGCACCGCGCACCGCGGCCAGGGCTCCGCGCAATGGGCCGAGCTGGAGGCGGGGGCCCGAGTCGGGGGCCGCCGCCGGCGCTGCTGCTTCTGGGGGCCACGCTCGTCCTCGCCGCTGGGGCCGTGCCGGGTAGGTACCCACCGCGGCCGCGATCGCAGCCAGCCCTCGCGCCCCACCCCGGGCCAGGGTCTCGCTGGCTTCAGGTCCAGGTGGAGTCCCCAAGCCCTGACAAGGGGGCGGGGCACCGCCTGGCCTGCAGCCGGGGACCTGGGCGGGAAAGGGGCGCGGGAGGAGGAGAGGACCTGTAAGGGGGTGGGGGGGACACAGGCCAACGGGGAGCAGCCGGTAGCCTGTGAGGAGACGGCAGGGTGGGCTAGGGTGGGGGTGGGGTCTTGAGGTAGGGGCGGGGTCTTGGACGGGGCGGGGCCTGGGTGAGATTTGTGGGCGGGGTTTGTGGGCGGGGCGGGGTCCCGAAGATGAGGCGAGGATGAGCCTGAGTTGGTGGACTACCCTGACCTTGCCTGTCAGACTGCGGGCGTTGTCGGGGGCGGGAAACCAGAGGCAAGGTGTATTTCCCGGGCTTGGGAGGTAGACTCAGGGGCGGGCCTTAAAAGTGGGGCGTGGCCTTGGAAACCGAAGGGGTGTCCCTGGGTGGACCCTGGTCTACTGGATCCCTCTCAGACCCCCACGCGCGACCTTAACACCCTGCCCCTCGCCCTCCCACAGCACGCGAAGCAGGCAGTGCGATCGAGGCTGAAGAGCTGGTGAGGAGCGGCCTTGCATGGGAGCCGCGTGCCAATGACACGCGGGAGGGCGCCGGCTCGCCAGCAGCTGGGGAAGATGAGACCTCGTGGAGAGCGCCCGGCAGTGAGCTGGCTGCTGCGATGGGCCCTGAGGTCGGGCAAGAGGAGGCACTAGAGGCATCGGCTGCAGTGACTGGCACTGCCTGGCTGGAGGCAGATAGCCCAGGCCTGGGTGGAGTGACCTCAGAGACTGGCAGTGGTGACGCCCAGACCCTCCCAGCTACGCTCCAAGCTCCTGATGAGGCTCTTGGGTCGTCTACAGTACCCCCTGCCATCCCTGAGGCTACTGAAGCCAGTGGGCCTCCCTTGCCCACCACTCATGATAAGCTTAGCCCAGGCTCCGAACTCCCTGAGAGCCCCTTGGAGGTGTGGCTGAACCTGGGAGGTAGCACACCTGACCCTCAAGGGCCAGAACCCACTTATCCCCTTCAAGGCACTCTAGAGACCCAACCAGCCTCAGATACAATTGACATCGACTACTTTGAAGGATTGGATAGCGAGGGTCATGGTACAGACATGGGCAGCTTCCCAGGCTCACCAGGAACCTCAGAGCATCACCCTGATACCGAAGGAGAGACCCCTTCCTGGAGCCTGCTTGACTTATATGATGACTTCACCCCCTTTGATGAGTCGGATTTCTACCCCACCACATCCTTCTATGATGATTTGGAAGAAGAGGAGGAGGAGGATAAGGATGCAGTGGGAGGTGGAGATCTGGAAGATGAAAATGACCTCCTCCTGCCCTCTCAGAAGCCCGGCGTGGGGCCTGGGACAGGACAGCCCACCAGTCGGTGGCATGCTGTCCCTCCACAGCATACTCTGGGGATGGTCCCCGGCAGCAGCATCTCTCTCAGGCCCCGCCCAGGAGATCCAGGCAGGGACCTGGCTTCAGGGGAAAATGGCACAGAGTGTCGAGTTGGCTTTGTCAGGCACAATGGTTCCTGCCGGTCAGTGTGTGACCTCTTCCCAAGTTACTGTCACAATGGCGGCCAGTGCTACCTGGTGGAAAACATAGGGGCTTTTTGCAGGTAAGGGAGTGACAGGTGTTCGGGGGCTGGTAAAAACAGTGCCTGCCTGAGCAGTGTAGATGGGTCAGACTCAGCAAAGGGGAGGATTTGAGAGGCACTGCTGCCCAGAGGAGGTGCATTCACAACCCAAACACACTGGGTACATGGGTACACATCTCCTCTGTAATCTCAACACTGGGGAGACTGGGGCAGGACACTTGTGAAAAACGGCCACTCAACTTTAAAGGCAAAGTGGGGGTTTCTCCAAGTGCTTAGGAAAGCAGCCTTCCTAGTAAAGGGAGCAGCCCTGCTGGGAAGTTAAGATGGCTGCAGAGTGTTCCTGCCTCACTGTATGTATTTGGCCAGAGAGTTTCTCTGAAGCCGGTGTGGGCATGAAAAGTCAAAATGCAACCCCAGGACAGCCCCTACAGCAGCCACACTCACAGGTGGAGTCAAGCAGAAGCTTCTCACAAAACCTTGCCATCTGTCAGTGTCCTTGATTGGATGGTAATTGGAGATTACCTTTTTTGGGATAGTCAAGTGTATAATGTTTTCAAAGAAAAGAGTTTAGATATCCCTAAGGACATCATCTAAAGCTTCCATCCCACATCTCATCAGGAACTTCAGGCACCTCATCTCTGGGAATGCCCTTCACTTACCTGATGGAAAACACAGCTCCCTGTGGAAGGATTGAAATCAAGGGTGGCCTGGGCCATTTTGTTTGTTTGGTTGGTTGTTTTTTTTTTTTTTTTTTTGAGACAGGATTTCTCTGGGTGATTCTTTACACAGTGGAGAACACAGTCTTGCTCTTACTAGACCTCTGAGGAGTGTTTCTGTTCTCCACGTATCTCTTTTCTTTCTTTCATTTATTTATTTATTCATTTTGAAACAGGGTCTCACTGTATGACCCCGGCTGTCCTGGAACTCACTTTATAGATCAGGTTGGCCTTGAACTCTGCTTCCTAGAGCTGGGCTTTAGGAACCATGCTCAGTCCTTTCTTGCTTTTTGTCTCGTTTGTTTGGTTGGTTGGTTTTGGGGTGGGGGAGTGTTTTTTGTTGTTGTCCATTTGGTTTTGTTTTTTGAAACAGGGTTTCTCTGCGTAGCCCTGGCTGTCCTGGGACTAGCTCTAGTAGACCAGGCTGGCCTCGAACTCACAGAAATCTATCTGACTCTGCCTCCCACTGCCCAGCTGTCCTTTCTTAGACCAGGCTGGCCTTGAATTCCCCTGTGTAGCCAAGGATAGCCTCGAGCTCCTAAACCCCTCCTTCTACTTCCCAAGTCCCAGGATCGATCGTGTGCCTGAGCCACACCCAGCCATGGCTCTCTTTTAAGTATCTCAGTGTTTCTTTTTGTTCCTTGATTATTAAGCACTTAAGATTTGGCTATAGCACCCTGGCATTGAAGCTTGTGTTCCAGCTCTGTCTGATGATGGTCGTGGCACTAGGAGCACCCATATAGGATATAACTACATAGTTATAGGAGGAGTTGTCCAGCCATTCCCAAGAGTAATTTCTTGATCCAAAAAATTATAGTGATGGAAAAGCATAGTAATTAGTGACTGTAATCCCAGCACTTTCAAGGCAGAGACAAAAGAAACTGAAGTTCAAAGCTAGCCTCAGCTATATACATAGTAAGTTTGAAGCCACCCTGACTCAAAACAGAAAGAAAGAAATATTGTGGGGTATTAGAAAGAACTTGCCAGTTTAAAGACCACCAAAGGTGTAAGAGATTCTGTGAGTTTATTCTGTCTTTAGTCTGAAGAACTATAGTGATGACTTCAGGCTGGGGACAGCAGAGTTGGCAAAATCATCTTTTATCCTCCTGGAGGCCTGCCATTTTTACCTTCAAAGTGAGCTTCCCGCCACAGTGTGAGGTCTGGAGCTCTGGCTGCCTTTGGAGGTCTGTGGAAGTGCCCAGAACTCCTGATTCTCTCGGGGAATTCTCCAGTAGGAGAAAGATTGTCCTCCTTCATGGTCCACATGGCCATTCTCCCCAACAGGAGGACTTCTCCACACGGCCTATACCACTTCCCCCTGCTTAGCTTCTGACCCAAGGTCACACTTAGACCTCCCTCCCCAGGCTCCTGCTTCAGCTTTGCACACCCAGGCCTGGTGGCTGCTGGCAAACTGTTTTACATTCCACTCACAGGAGACTGCTGAGTCTTTCGTTGCAGACTGCAGCGTGCCTTTGTCTCCGTTACCCTGGCCCGCTGCAAGGAGAGGATCTGAGCTATGGAGAACTTTTCTAGATCACTGGGTGAGAGGGCCCCCACATAGAAGGGTCTGCATTCCCTGGCAACCTTACACAGATTGTCTGTACCTCCCATTGCCAGGAGATTTAGATGAAAACACAAATCCCTTATTAGACACTCCTCCCCACCCCATTCTGGGTGTGAGGTAGCCACTTCGCATAATTTCACCTCTGTACCTCTTTTCCTAGCCTGCCATTCACCGAGGTTCGTGTCCTCCCTCCTCTGCCTGCCTCTATCCTTCTATATCTTTCCTCTTTGAAGCAGCCTGGTTTCCATGGAAACAGCAATGTCATTGGAAGAGTTGGAGCCTGGGAATGTCCCCAAGGGCAGGAGAAAGTCACTCAACAAAAGGAGGAAAAGCCCTCTGTTGGCAGGCTAGTTCTCACAGTCCTGAGAAGCTTTGGGGGCAGAACTTGGGGCTGTAGGGGTAGGAAGAGAAAACCCACCTATCTTAGTGTGCCAGTGTCATGTGAACTGGTGCAGGGCAGGTCCCAGTACTTCGCCTTGAGTCACATCATCATCTTCCACCCCGAGCCAGAGCAGGCAGAATTCTGGGAACCCCTGCAAGGCAGAAGTCTAGGATTCCCTTCCCTCCCATCACTTAACACTCATGGAACTTAAGAGTTTCCTTCAGTTTCCCGGCTTTGCTCACCTGGCCCATTTCACAGCTGTAAAGTTGGGGTGAAGACAGTGAGGAGATCTGCTTGGATTGGGGAGGCTGTGATCCCGTAGTCAGTCCTCAGAGCAGGCTATTGAGCTGAGCTCTTGCTGTGGCTAAGCCCTGAGTCCCTCTGTCCTTGTAGGTGTAACACTCAGGACTACATCTGGCACAAGGGGATGCGCTGTGAGTCCATCATCACCGATTTCCAGGTGATGTGCGTGGCCATTGGCTCAGCGGCTCTTGTACTGCTCTTACTGTTCATGATGACCGTGTTCTTTGCCAAGAAGCTCTATCTGCTCAAGACTGAGAATACCAAGCTGCGGAGGACCAAGTAAGTGTGTACCCTGCAGCCTTTGCCAGGCAGAGGCACCCTGTCCCAGCCAAGGCTGTGCCTAGGAGGGCTGCTCGCACGGGTTCCCGAGCCCTTTGGCTCATGCTCAAAGTTCACCCAAGTTTATCTATTCATATGTAAAATGTGCCAGGTGAAGCCCTGGGCCTGCACAGTTGTCAGCCAGCCACACTCCAGCATCTAAAACCCAGGAAAGGATGCTAATGAGAGGGCTTCCAGCCCACACCATGTCCCTAACTCAATAAATTACTACACTCACTCTGCCCTCCCTGTCTCCAGTGACACCCAGTGACCAGCGAAATAATTTTGCTCACAAATCAGTATGGAGTAACTTCAGCCCCTTCAGACCTGCTGTCATTTAATGTCAGCTCCTCCTCCTCCTTAGTGGATGCTGAGGAGAGAGATGTTATTGGCACACTGCATTGCCTTTTAAAAGCTCACCCTTTAGGCTAGGGAGTTAGCTCCATTGGTAGGATGCTTGCCTCCAATACTCAAAGCTACTCAAAATTACCGTGTTATTCCATTGCACCATGTAAACAGGGTGTGACCGTGTATCCCAGCCCTCAGGAAAGATGGAGGGAAGCTAGAGGGTCAGAAAGTCAAGGTCAACCTCAGCTGCATAGGGAGGTTGGAGCCAGTCTGAGCTATGTAAGCCCCTTTTTCAAAAATGAATAAAAAATAAGGGAAAGACTCACCCTTGAAAGCATGCCCTATAACAGTCTGTTTGCCATTGTTCATTTTCATCTTCTGAGAGCGTACCCTAGTCTGCAATAGTCCCCTTGGTCCTTGTCCACTTCCGCCCTTTACTCCTTACTCTTAATAAGTTGAACCTGTTTTGTATACATATTTTCAGGCTTGTGTACACCTGTGCGCACACACACACAAGTGCCGCTCAATCCGATCCCAGCATGATAGAATGTCGGGGTTAACTCTTGTGTCCTTTAAGGACCACGCAGGAATACAGGCTCTCTGGGCTGTGCCTGCTGTGCATCTGAGAGCTGACCCACACCTTTAACACTCAGATGTGACCTTAAGCACTAGGAAAAGATCTCTCTCATCACTAAGCAAAGTAAAAACCCTATTGAAAGTGTCCCAGGAGACTACGAGCCCAGCTTCCTTGGGACCCGAGACAGTTTATGTAGCACTGGGCTCACTTTGCTTTCCTTTCCCGCCCTATTGACCCCACTGGCCTGAGCCTCCCTCCAGAGAATGTGACTGAAGGACTTTCCCTAGGTCCTGGGAAAAAGACAAAACGCCATCTGTTGCTCCTGTGCTGGGTAAAGACCTGCACTGTGCAGACAGCGGCAGCCCCGTGACCTTGCAGCTAACCGCCCTGGGGCTGAAGGGCCTCCTCCTTTGTCCCTGTGCATTGAGGCAGGGACACAAATCTGTGCACATGCTCACTCCAGAGGGACACAAGCCGGGCCCTTGGCCCCTCATTCCATGGCTCCACCAAAGCAATGGGTTTGCAGGGAGCTGGATCATAGGGCCTCTTCAGTCAGGGCAGCTGCTGATGGCGGTTGCCGGAGAAGGGGGGTCACTGCTCTGAGAATGCCATGTGCACTGAGCCCTGCAGATGCTACTGACAGTTATTGATTCTAAGATACACATTTCTTCCCACATATTAGCGTCTCTGAAATTGGATTGTGTCTTACAATTGCTGGCATCGCACAATCACTGTTGGCCAGATGGTTGTCTTGATACAGTAGTGATTGCCTGGCATGCACAAACACGATCATAGTTGTTCATATCATTGGCAGTTCTTTAAAGTCCCAACGTGCTACTTCAAGTATAGAAATCCCAGGGGACAAGAAAGTATTGGATTGGCTTACGTGGCTGGTTTGTTCCCAATGGTGGTCAAGTCTTGGTGCATCTTACTGTATTGATGGTATAAAGCGGTATTCAACAATGAAGCCGAGGCATTGGTGCTACTACTACAGTTTGCTTCGATCACTTGACATTTCCCCTCTCCTGTCCTTCCAGCAAATTCCGGACTCCATCTGAACTCCACAATGATAACTTCTCCCTCTCCACCATTGCCGAGGGCTCTCATCCAAATGTAAGGAAACTTTGCGACACCCCCTGTGTCTCCTCCCCCCATGCCCGTGCCTTGGCTCACTATGATAACCTTGTCTGTCAGGTAACTTGTCTTCTTCACATCCCCCCTTTTGCATGTCTCTGCCCTGGCCCCATCTCAGAGTAGGAAGTCAGTTTAGGGCAACCCAGTGGGTCAAGGAAGGTGGGATGAGCATTCTGGGGCATCACTCCTCCGACAGGCTGTTTCAGGCACTGGAGTCTTCTCGAATGGCTTTTAATTTGAACCTTCATCTGCCCTTTGGAAGTTAGTCATTGTCTTTTACCTTGCATTGCTGGACAATTTCCTGGTGGTCCCTGAAGCCAATGGAGACCGCCCTGATGCTCCTTGGTGTGTTCTGAGGCCCCGTAGCAGCTAGCTCATGGGTCTGAGATGAGCACAGAAACTGTTAGAATTATTATTAGTCTAGAGTAATTCTGATCCTTGTGTAGACAGGGCTGGGTTTTGTTGTTGTTGTTGTTTTTTGGGGTTTTTGTTTGTTTTTGTTGTTTTGTTTTTGAGATAGACCCTCCCTATATCACTGACTAGCATTGAATTTGCCATGGACTCTCCTACTTCCATCTCCCAGTTCCTGGAATCGTAAGCATGAAGCACTACCATGACTGACTTTTGGGGGTGGGGTTGAGGGAGCTAGAGTTGAGGCAGGGTCTCTTGTAGCCCAGGCTGGCCTCCAACTTGCTATGTAGCCTACGATGGGTTTGAAATCCTGATCCTCCCACCGGTCTCCTAAATGTGATTACCAGTGTGTACACCACACCTTGCTTGTAATTCTGCTCTTAGAAGGGTAAGTTCACACTATTAGTTGAACCTACCGATCAGGTCACAATGGACCATGTTCTAAAGACACTGGCTAACTGACCAGCCCATAGTATAATACTGGATGCTATCAGAGAATTTAAAAATAAAGCAGGAGCCATCCAAACCAAATTATATCATGTCTAGATCCAAGAGTGTCACAAACAACGCAGGCTCCATGTTTCCAGATGAGCACTTTGTCAGGATACAGATCACAGTTGCACAGAGGCAGGGACTGGCCGAGATGCTCTGACTGGGCAATGACTCTGAAGCAGAGGTTTGAAAAACGTTTTGATTAGACCTAGGGAGTCAGGACTCCTTGCTCCATAATAGTCTAGACCGTTCTGTCCAGGGATGCCTCCTGTAAGTTAGCAATGTTTCCTATCTGAAGCTGACTGTGTTAACTCACAGTGTAATCCCAGCACTTGGGAAGATGAGGCAGGAGGACAGTTATGAGTTCAATCAGCACTTGAGACTTTGTCTGGAAGAGAGAGAAAGACAGTTTGAGGCCAACTTGGACTACATATTGAGATCCTATCTCAGTAAATAAATATATAAACAACAAAAGGACTGGGAAGATAGCTTGGTCCGTGAAGTACCTTCAGTCAGGGTTTCTAGATCACTAGAGAATGATGGTGTGTGCAGGCTCTCTCTCTCTCTCAGATCCTCTGTTGGACCTGCCAGCTTGTACAATGTGGCAGCAGATGTGACCAATGTGGAGTTGCTCCCGCCTAACAGTGCAAATGCCCTCAGGAAGGTTTGCTGCTTCTGGCAGCTTCACACGGACTCCTTACCCTTCTGAAAGGGATGGAGGAAACAGCTCCTCCTAGAGCTGTGCTTGCGTGAGCCTGCAGTTCTTAGCTGGGCTCTGTGGGGAGGTCAGGGTTGAGAGACCCAGCTTTGAAAGCAGCAGAGAGCAGGATAGCTGCCTTGGACCTGCCTAAGGAGGGGCTGTGGTCTTGGCTGACACAGTAGTTGGTCAGCCCTCGGAGAAGTGGCTGGACCAAGCCATGGTAGTCTCTTGGCTCTTCTTGGGTCCTGAAGGTAGTTTTCAGCTGGAGTTACACCAAAGATCAACCCAAGGCCCCTACATGTACACTATGTACACACACACACACACACATGCGTGCACAAACACACACACACGTGCGCGCGCCTTGGACTTGCACCCAGAAGCATCTTCTTCTTTCTGCATGTGTATGGGTGCAAGTATCTCATCTCACTGTTCAGGTCAAGAGGATAACATGAGGGAATTAGTTCTCTCCTTCCACTATTTGAGTTCCAGGGTTCAAACTCAGTTCATTAGACTTGGCAGCAGTCACCGTTACCCACAGGGCCATCTCACAAGCCCAATTTTATAATTTTTAATATAGAGGTTATTTCTTTGTAGAACTAGAGTTGGCCATCTTCCTACCTGTGCCATAAACTCCGTATGTCATACTCTAAAGAGACTGCACCATTTTAAGACCTCTGCTGCTCTGGGCTAAAGTAAGACATTGTCACCTGTGACACAGCTCACAGTCTGTGCGGCTGAGCAGCTCTCCTGAAGATGACTTGAGGGAGAGGGTTGGAGAACATGTAGGAAGGTTCAGCTGTACAGTCTGAATGGAACCACCTGAAACCCACAGGTGGACTGCCCAGCCCTCAGCTGCTGTGTGCTTACCAGTCTAATCAAAGGGGAGGGGACCCCTGGGTCCTCTGAAGGTCTGAGAGGGTTCCCGGGCGTTCTGTTCGCCCGTGTTCCCCTCATGGACCCTTTAGCACTTTTGACTCTTGCTTAAATCTTTCCTGCTTCCCAGACTGCACCTGTCTGTGTGCTGCCCTTTGCCTCAGACGTTTGCATCTGGACGTGGGGGGACCCAGGCCTGAGCCCACATTACCCCTGGGCATGGAGTGCCCATATGGCTAGGGTGGGACACTGGGAATAGGGGGTCCACAGTGGTTCTTGGGGTGCATGCCAAGTGTCTGTCCTGTTCCCTCATGGCCAGGTACATCTGCCAAGTCAAAGGCAGATGGCCCATCTGCTGTGCATTCGGTGACCTTGGACTTAACAGGACAGGACCAGCTCTGGAAGAGACAGTTGGGCTGAAGGAACCCTACCTTAACTCTTTGCAGGAGGTTTTACCTTGTTTGAGATCCCTGTCTGGGAGCAAACCCCTGCTTCATCCTCTTCGGGCCTGCTCCCCCAACCCCGTGGCCCAGAAGGCAGTTTTCTCAGTAGCTCAGACTGGCTTTGAATTTGCCATCCCCCTGGGATCACAGGCCTGAGTCGCCAGGACTGGTTGGCAGGCCCTGAGCCCTTGAGGGGTGGCCTCTCCACCTTTGTGACATTGGCACTCTTTATAAGTCACCCATCACAGTTTTCCCACAGTTTGCCCCGAGAGCATGTGATGAGGCTTCCACAGGGACCAGAAACCAGGTTCTTAAGAGGAGAGGTGGCTGTAGGCCAGGTGGGCTTTCCTTGGCTTTTCAGACTACCTCACCCTTCTGGAGTGGAGGGAAGAGTCTCCTGCATTTTGGGCAGGCACTATCAACTAAGAGTTGGTATATATCTCCTGCCTGCCCCTATCTTGAACTTTGAAAGTGGCTAAAGCAGAATGAGCCACTATGTAGTGACACTTAACTATAACTCAAATACTTGGAAAGGCTGAGGCAGAAGGATCATGAAGTCATCCTGGGCTACATAGTAAGAATTGTCTTTAGGAAGCTGAGCATGGTGTGATTCTGGAATGTGAAAGGCAAAAATAAAAGTATTAAGAGTGCATGTTCATCCTTAGCTACGTTAAGTTCAAAACCAGTTTGGGCAACATGAAACCCTGTCTCAAAAACAAACAGGGCTGCCAAGATGTCTCAGCAAATGAGAGTGCTTGCCACCAAGCCTGATGTCCTCAGTTTGATCCCAGGGATCCATGTGGTAGAAAGAGAGAACGAACTCCCACAAATTACCCTCTGACCTCCATGTGAGCACTGGGGCACAACCCCCCATAATATCAGTAATTAACTTTAAAAGGTTTACACAAACAGGAGCTAGAGAGATGAGAGCTGGAGTTTGAGCCCTGCACTCCCATAGCAAGCTGGCTGTCCATGCACATTGACAATCCTAGCTCCAAGGTAGGCAGAGGCAGGAGGATGGCTGGGACTTGCTGGCTTCCGGTTTAGATGAGAAAACTAGAGTCTGGTTTCTGCCCCGCCTCCAAAGAAGAGATGGAGGGTGGTAAATGAGGAGCCTGAAGCCCCTTCTGTCCATCACAAACAGGCAGCACATGTGTGCATACACTCACAGACACATGCAGCACAGGTGTGCACACACTCACAGACACATGCAGCACAGGTGTGCATACACTCACAGACACATGCAGCACAGGTGTGCATACACTCACAGACACATGCAGCACAGGTGTGCATACACTCACAGACACATGCAGCACAGGTGTGCACACACTCACAGACACATGCAGCACAGGTGTGCATACACTCACAGACACATGCAGCACAGGTGTGCATACACTCACAGACACATGCAGCACAGGTGTGCATACACTCACAGACACATGCAGCACAGGTGTGCACACACTCACAGACACATGCAGCACAGGTGTGCATACACTCACAGACACATGCAGCACAGGTGTGCACACACTCACAGACACATGCAGCACAGGTGTGCACACACTCACAGACACATGCAGCACAGGTATGCACACACTCACAGACACATGCAGCACAGGTGTGCACACACTCACAGACACATGCAGCACAGGTATGCACACACTCACAGACACATGCAGCACAGGTATGCACACACTCACAGACACATGCAGCACAGGTGGGCATACACTCACAGACAGATGCAACACACGTATGTATACACTCACAGACACATGCAGCACAGGTGTGCACACACTCACAGACACATGCAGATAACTAAGTATTCTTTTTAAGCTAACCTGAGGGTGATAGTGAATGCCTCTAATTCTAGCACTTGGGAGGCAGAGGCAAAGGCAGATGGATCTCTGTGAACTCTAGGCCAATCTGGTCTACATAGAAAGTTCTTGAACAGCCAGGGATTCAGTGAAACCCTATCAAAACAAAACACAAAAATCCAACAGGAGGTGGTGGCGCACGCTGTAATCCCAGATAAACCCGATCTCAAACAAACAAATAGAAGATATCTAGTGAGATAAGAATATTCTCCCCTTTAAAGGGTACATATGTATGTGCATGTGTGAGTTTATATGTGCCACATGCTTGACTGGTACCCAAGGAGAGCAAAGATTATGAGATCCTCCGGAGCTGGAATAACATGGGTGCTGGGAACCGAACCTGGGTCCTCTGGAAGAAACTGTAAGTGATCATAACCACTGAGCCGCCTCTCCAGCCCCGTCTCTACCCTTCTTGATGAACATGAGCCTGTCTGTGTAACCAGCAGAGTCAGGACACTTACAATGGCTACTTGGGCACAGAGAAGCTGAGGCTGAGGAGTCCCACTGCATCCTCCCTGCAGTGGGCTTCATGGGAAGGAATGGAGCAGGAGTTGCCATGGCAACCCTCTGAGTGGTCAGAATGTGAAGTCGGAGGCCTGTGCAGGTGTGGGCTTCCCGTAAACCCTTAACAGGCAAATGCAGCCAAGGGTAGGTGCCTGTTCTGGGCACAGGTGGACCTCCAAGGTGCATTCTGAACCCTCAGCTTGACCTTGGGCTCACAAAGAATGTGGGAGGCCCCAGAGTTAATGTCTCCAGCAGGTGCACTTCGGACGACTGAGGCCCAGGAGTCTTTAACCTCCAGCTGCAGTTTCAGGAAGCCCAAGGCCTCTGGCTTCTGCAGACACCACACTCTGGTACACATACCCACACACGGTACATACATACACATAACTAGGAAAAATAATGAAATACTTATTTTCAGAGATAGGCGGATCTCTGTTAGTTCAAGGCCACCCTGGTCTACAGAGTGAGTTCCAGGACAGGCTCCAAAGCTACAGAGAAACCCTGTCTTGAAACAAACAAACAACAACAACAAAAAAATATTTTCTGGGGAAAAAAATCTTTAAAAAATAAATATCCAGGTATGGCAGTGCATGCCTTTAATCCCAGCACTAGGGAGTCCGATCTCTGTGAGTTCAAGGCCAGCCGGGGCTGCATAGTAAGACTCTGCCAGTAAATAAACAAACAGAGTGGACCTGTTTCTCCCTCATGTCTCTTTGTGAGAAAAGATGCATGGCCTGAAGCAAACTCATTCATAATCTCATTACATGTGTATGTGTCTGCCTGCCTGTTTGTTTCTGAGAGGGCCCCACACAGTACAGGCCGGTCTTCAACTTGCTATGTAGCCAAGGCTAGCCCTGAATCCACATCCCTAGGGCTGAGGTTACCAGTGAGTCTTATGAAGATGACTTTCCTCCCTGGCCGATGCTCCTCAGGTCAGCCCCTCAGGCTCTCCTCACCCCCCCCACCCCCGTTCAGCACCTCCGCCACGCCCTCACCCTCCGCCACCTAGGGAAGCCTGACAAGATTGCTTTGGTTCTTCTGCCTGTCTTCTTTGTTCCCGACAACCCTCCCCCACTCTCTCCTCTTCTAGGATGATCCCAGCGCTCCCCACAAAATCCAGGAAGCTCTCAAGTCCTGTCTGAAAGAGGAAGAGTCCTTTAACATCCAGAACTCCATGTCACCCAAGCCTGAGGGTGGCAAGGGTGACCAAGCTGACTTGGAGGTGAACTGTCTCCAGAATAACCTAACCTGAAACAGGATGAGGGAAGGGGGGTGGGGGAGGGGGGCCACTGTCTCCTCTTGTACAGTTGGCTTCTCAGAACCATTTGTTAAGCTTTTCTTTTTCTGATCTCATGGCATGCTCCGATGTGTTTTGTAGGAGGGGGAAACACTTAAAATAAGCAAAGAAACTGAGCAGGATTGCATATATTGGATCGTTTTTGTCTGTGCTGTCTGTGCATTGCTTCTGCAGCTGGGATTTCTAAACCTTTGCTGTTATTCAACTGACTTTTTTTTGTACTTTGACCCACCTTTTTTTGGAATACCACTTAAAAAACAAGGTTCTTGAAATAAAACTTTTTAAAAAGCTGTCCACTCTCTTAGTATCATGGCGTCTCCTGCCTGCTCATTGTCTTTGGTTCTGAGTTCCTCCCTCTCTCATGGGAGGTGTGTGCCTAAAAATGTTTGAAATCGGGCTAGAAAGATTTGCAGAGGGCTAGCGTTCGGTTCCTGTCAAGCACATACGCACATCTTCTCAGTGGTGGCACATCATCTCTGGCTGCCTTAGCAACAGGACAGACCATGCCTTGGACTGTAGTGCATTTTCTCACAGCTCTGGGAGTAAAGGTGTCCACAGGATTGGTTTCTATTAGGCCTCTTTTCCTGGCGTTCCAACAGCTGTCTTCTCTGTATCCTCACTGGGCCATCTTGAGGAACATGTATGGAAAGAGGGGTACAGGACCATCCTCCAAGCCAAGCAGCCACTATCTTAGGGAGCTTGGCTGCATTCACTAGGAAAAGTCACCTCAGCTGGGCTTGTTGACCGTTTACACCCTGCAGAGAGCAGGCACAGCTGCTTCCTACTGCCTGTCGTATCCAACTCTGCCCTAATTGCCCACAGCTAGAGTATATATAGGGGTGGCGGCGACTAGGGGCAGGGGTTCCATCCAGGCCAGTGTGCAGGAAAGTCACAATTTGTGGGAGAAGCACCTACCCCGGTGAGTAACCCTTCACCTGTGTTCTGTAAGTGAGCCCAATAAGCTCATTGGTTTTCCCAAAGTGAACTTTGAAGGCACTATTCCTTGATTTATTTTTGGGGTCTTAGATGGAAGGATAGATATTGCTCATATCCCCTCCCCAACCAAGGAATTTTAGCAACAGAAGGAAATGTCATTCATATCTTTTGGTTTTGTTTCCTGAGATAGGGGTCTCATGTGGAAACCTCCTAGGGTTGGCTTTTAACTCCTGACCTTCCCTCCTCTTCCTCCCAAGTGCTGGGGTTACAAAAGTGTTTGAGCACACCTGTCTTGTTGTTGTGGTTTTTTGTTTTTGTTTGTTTTTCGAAACAGGGTTTCTCTGTATTGTTTTGGAGCCTGTCCAGAAACTCACTCTGTAGACCAGACTAGCCTCAAACTCACAGAGATCTGCCTGCCTCTGCCTCCCAAGTGCTGGGACCAAAGGCATGCACATCAATGCCCGGCCTTTTTCCTTCCTGTTCTTTTAAAGACAGGCTCTACTGGAACGGGACATCACTGAACACGGCATTTAGCCCTAACAAGCTCTTGAAAGACTTTTTCTCCAACTACCATTACTTTGGAGATTAAGGAGTCAATATATGACCTTTTGTGTAGGGGTGAGCACAATTTGATCCATAATACTCTGCCACATCTACTATTGAAGACAAGGTACAACCAGGTGTAGTTGTGTACAGCTTTAATCCCAGCACTCAGGAGACAGAAGCAGGCAGATCTCAGTGAGTTTGAAGCCACCCTGATCTACAGAATGAGTTACAGGACAGTCACAGATGTTACACAGAGAAAACTTGTCAAAAAAACAAAAGCAAAACAAAAACAGTTGATCAGTGGGTAAAGTGCTTGCTGCACAAACATGAAGATGTGAGTTCAAATCCCCGGCACCCACGTAAAAACTAGGCATGGTATCGCTTCTGTAACCCCAGTGCTGGGAGACTGTGAGTCCCGGAGGCAAACTGGCCAGCCAGGCCTGCAGAAAGCAGTGAGTTCTGGGTTCCCTGAGAGACATCTTTAAAAAGGTGAAGAGGAAGATAGCCACTGTGTGTGTGTGAACAGGTGAGTGTCCACACTTGAGAAATAGACACAAAGAGCACAGTGTGTCTTCAATAGACTTGTAGGAAGAGTTCAGAAAAGAGATTGAAGGTGGGCTTCAAGGGGCCCGTGAGACGGCTCAGAGGGTAAGGGTGCTTGCTGCCAAGCAATCTGAGTTTGATCCCTAGAACCCGTGTTGTGGAAAGGGAAGCAACTCCTGAAAGTTGTTTTCTGCCTTCAGCAAGGGCAGACATGCACACGCACTAAAAACAAACAAAGCCGACTCTGAAGGCTAGGACATCCTTCAGAGTGTTCAGAGTGGTACAAGAGAGGGGCATTGAGAAAAGGCATGCTGTGTGAGAAGATTTTATGGGAAGGAGAGGTTCAGGTGATAGGGCTGAAAAGGGCCTTTGAGGACAGATTGCAAAGACTCAGCCATCACAGGGCTGAAGCCGTCAGAAGAAGTTAACAGGAGGCCAAACTCCAGGCAGGCCCATAATCCAGCTACTTCAGAAACAGGAGGCGAGGATCACAGGATCCCGAGCTGTTGAGTGAGCTCTAGGCCAGCCTAGACACTTGGTGACCCTCTCTAGCTCAATAAAAAGTGAAAGGGGACCCGGATGCAGCTCAGCGCTTGGACACCTACTAGGAACACACTACACCCTGGGCTCCATCCCCAGCCCTTCATTTGCTGACTGAGGATGGGGTGAACGCCAGCTGAAAATCAGGTGTAACAATGCAGGCACTAAATGAAGATGAATTTTCTAGAACTTTCCCCCTGTATTCAATCTGACTCCAGCTCCTGAAAGTGTTATTTCTGCTGGCTACTTCTGTTTTTGGATGCTTCTCCTCGGTTCCTATGTTGAAAAGTTTTTCTCTTTTTTTTTTTTTTTTTTTTTTTTTTGAGATGGTTTCTCTGTGTAGCTTTGGAGCCTGGAACTCACTCTGTAGACCAGGTTGACCTCAAACTCACAGAGATCCACCTGCCTCTGGCTCCCAGGTGCTGGGATTAAAGGTGTGTGCCACCACTGCCCAGCATTAGAAAGCTTTTCTAGTATATACATAGCACTGGGTGCAACCATAATGGAGGGTGTGGCATACACCTTTAGTCCCAGCACTTGGGAGCCAGAGGCAGGTGGATCTCTGTGAGTTTGAGGCCAGCCTGGTCTAAAGAGCAAGTTCCAGGATAGCCAAGGCTACAAAGAGAAACCCTGTCACAAAACAAAAACAACAAAGTCCTAGGCAGCACTGTATGAACTAGGTGTGCTGGTGGGTCATTCCAATCCCAGCACGAAGCAGGAGGAAGCAGGTGGCCCAGAAGTGAGAAGTCATACTAAACTACATAGCTAGCCTGGGCTGTCTGGAACCTTTTCTCACAATAAGCAAACAAAAGTGCTGGGAATGTGGTGTGCATGGCCACACCTAGCCTTATTTTTTATTTAGTGATGGACATTGTATTTGAAAACTGATTAGAGCATCTTCAGACCTGGGAGGGTTCCTTCCTGACTTTTTGATTGCTTCTGTAAGGTGCCCGGTGGCACTGGAATTCTGGGATCATGTTAAGTCCTGGTGGGTTGTTTTTGTTTGGTTTGGTTAGTTTGGCTTTGGTTTTGTGGTTCGTCTCCCTGTGTAATACTCTGGCTGTCCTGGTACTTGCTCTGTAGAGCAGGCTGGCCTGGAACTCAGAGGTCTGCCTGCCTCTACTGACTGCTGGTACTGAGATTAAAGGTGTGTGCTGCCACCGCTGCCTGGATATGGTGGCTGTTTTCTAAGCCACTGACACCAATCAGACTACGCAAGGCTGGTTACCTTTGATAACTCTTTAACCTTCTGACCATGTTGACCAGGACTCTTCTACCTTTGGTAGATCCTGCATGCAAGAGCTGGTCCCAACAATACTGCACGTTCTGCCGGCCGCCTCCCGATATAAAGGGACAGGTGTGTCCACCTGTCTGGGTCCCTGTCCTTCCTGGATGGCAGCTAGAATCTCTGTGGTGCCCTGTTTGCTGTTTGGTGCTTGTCGGAGGTTTGTACAGCTTTTTGTGTGTAGAGGAGTTGGTCCAATTACCTAGTCTCCTATTGACCAGCAACAGAAGTCCTATGTTCCTAGCTTGAACTCCTCCTACCCAGATAGAGTTCCGTGAAGTCTGCAGTTTGCTACCGGATAGTGCTGTATATTATAGGAGACTATTTCTTGACCATCTTTCTTATCTAATTGGGTTGGGTGGGGGGGGTGAACTTGGTGTGGCTTGTATGAGATTTCTGGATTATTCTCTGAATTAGAGGACCTTTCCTTTGAGGCTAAACACCTCTGGATTCTTTCACAAAGAAACCAGTTGATGAAGGGGATTTATGTGTAAAGGAACCTTGTGAATCAAAATCTAAGCACTGTGGTTGTTGTGCTTTTCCCACGACCATATTAGGGAATGTGTCTCAAAGACCTGGCTGTGTCCTCGGGAGGGCCAGGAAAACCCAGAGTGAAGCGCAGGCAGGAAACAGTAGAGGCCTGTTCAGGAGGGTCACCACTTGCTGCCCGGGGTCCCTGTGGCAAAGAAGGGACTGAGTGTTGGAGTCGGATGTACTGATTTCTATCTGTTCCTGCCTTTTTTCGAGCCAGCGTTTTTTGTTTTGCTTGGTGATTGTGATCCACGGGGCGGCCAGCGCCCTCTCTGGGGACCCTTTACAGAGGTTACTTAACTCTTGGGACAGCCTCTCTTCACCCTGCTGTTTTCAGACAGTGTGTTCTTCTGTCTGCTCTCTGCACCCCACCCTGGAGTCTGCCATAAATCTTTAAGGAAAGGCTAGGGCCGGGAGCTGGCTCACCCAGTAACAGCTTCCGGGACAGCCCTGGCCACTTGGGTTCAATTTCCAAAACCCACACAGAGGTGGGAACAGAGAAGCAGCTCTACAGAGCAGTCCTCTGACCTCCACACGCGCTGTTGGCCGCGTACTTACATCACAGATGAGAGTTGGGGAGATGACCCTGTGGGTAAAGAAAGTGCTGGCTGTGCAAGCAAGACAACCCGAGTTCAGGACCCCAGCACACACATAACAAGCCAGGCCTAGCGCATGTACCTACAATCCCAGTGCTTGATGTGATGTAGAACTCAGAGTGATGGGACTGATGTTATAAAGGACAGCTGAGGAGACATTCGGTCGTGCAAGTAGAATTTAGCTAAAGGCACACTGTCTCCAAAGCACCTGTACCCAGGCCAGTTAGACACAAGAAAATTTAGGGTGTCAGGATGTAATTGTCTGTTCTCCAGGACTACCCAGCCATTAGACTCCATTCCCATAACAAATGAGGCAGAGCCAACTTGCAACCAGCCCCATACCCTAACAAAAGACATACTTCCAATGGGCAGCTCAAGGGGTGGCCTGGGGTCACAACCCCCCTGAGGCCCTGGCTGGCCACTACATCTTAGGTGGTCTTGTCAGCAAAAAGATAATTCTGCCAGGTGGACAAGAACACCCTGGGTAACAACTGCTTTAACAGCAAACAAAAAAACCCACTAGTATACTTAAAACAATTCTGGCAATATGCAGTATTTTTGCTGTGTAAATCTCCCATCTCCCTGAGTGGCCAGATTTGTCATCTCGTATGTTTAAAGTGTTCAGAGTAAAGTACACACCTTTAGTCCCAGATCTCTGGAGTCAGAGGCAGGTAGATGTCTATAGTTCAAGGACAGCGTGGTCTACATAGTGAGTTCTAAGACAGCCAGAGCTACATAGTGAAACCCTATCTCAAAAAAGGAAAAAAAGAAAAGAGAGAGAGAGAGAGAAGAAAGGAGAGAGAGACAGAGATAGAAGGAGGGAAGGAAGGAGGGAGGGAAGGAAGGAGGAAATTGGTCAAGTTGTAAGCTGGTCAGGGACCTGAAAGGGGTTAAGGATGGCAGTGTGTATGGGCTGCATAAACCTAAGGTGTATGTAAGTTAGTAAGATCTATTTATGGCCGCTTGTCTTTGAGCAATAGGCACAGGCAGCCCTGGGTGTCTCAGTGAACATCTGTCTCACTTTCCTGAGTGAGTGGAGTGGTCTCACTGTGGGGAGAATATTCTTTCAACATGCTGAGAGGCAGAAACAGGAGGACCCCAGGGGCTCATGGAGCAACTGGCTAGTCAGTCAGTGAGTTTCTAGACTCAGTGAAAGACCCTGCCTCAGAAGAGAGGAGAGTGATCAACACACACACACACACAGAAGCACTGTGGCTTCCAAAGGTGCATCCACGGGCATTCATACCCACAAACACCGGCAGGCACACACCATGGGAAAGAGACTCCAGGGAGAAGAAAACCCCTCATCTGTGGAGCCCAGGAGAGGTGGACCCTGACTGGTAGGGTGAACTTCAGGGGTGTATATGCACTACTGACCTTCAGGGGTATATGCACTACTTACCTTCAGGGGTTTATGCACTACTGGCTTCTGATTTTGCCATCACTTTACACCAATACCAGTACCTTGCCACCATGACAGGCTGAAGTTATTCTGAAACCTTCAAGGATTGCTAGTAAATGTTTTAGTCACAGGAACGCAAACCTAGCATACATTTTTACACAGCAGCCCTGGAGGTCAGAGGACAGCTTACTGTTTAACTATTTGAAAATGTGTTACTGTATGGGACCTGGGAATTTAACTCAAGTTGTGATGTTTGATGGCAAGAACCTTTACCCACTAGGCTATCTGGCCAGGTCCTAATTGTATAAATTTGTGTTGACTTTTGTAGCATTATGAGTTGAACATCAGTATCTGTCTAATGGTACTATGGTTTAGATATCAGTTGTCCCTTCTAAAAGACCCATGGTTGCAGGCCAAACACCAATGCATATAAAATAAAATAAATAAATTATAAAAAACAAAACAAAACAAAAAACCTCATGGTGAATGGCTTGTTTCCCACCAGAGAATCTATCATTGAGAGGTTATTTTGGAGTTAGGGGTGTTGGTAGAGCTCTCAGAGCATGCACAAAGCCCTGGAGTCAGTCTCCAGCACAACAGAAACTGGGCAATGATAGCACAAGGCTACATTCAACCCCGTCTCAAAAAAGATAGGTGGGCTGGAGAGATGATTCAGCAGTTAAGAGTTTGCTGCTCTTGCAAATGACCTGGGTTCAATCCCCAGCACCCACATTGCATGGCTCAAAATTGCCTATAACTCCTGTTCAGAGAATCTAACACCTAACACCCTCTTCTGACTTCCACAGGCACTTACACACATGAGGTAGACAAACAAACTCTCCAGGCACAATACATACACACAAAATTAATAAGCATATAAATATTTTGAAAGTAGGAACAACATATAAAAGAATACAAGTCCATTTACCCAGATATTAAAACCATTAAAAAATTAGAAAAACCAGGCATTGTGGTATACACCTAAAATCCCAACACTTGAAGGTAGAGGCAGCAGGTCAGAAGTTCAAGGCCATTCTCAGCTTCATCGTGAGTTTCAGGCCAGCTTGGTAGGCAAGACCCTGTCTCCAAAAAACACCTTAAAAATAAAGTAATTTAAAAAAGAAGGGCAATTTTATTATGATGGCTCTGATCAATGAACTGACGAGTTGATAGAATACTTTTTTAAAGCAGGGTCTCTTCATGTATCCCTGACTGTCCTGGAACTTACTATATAAAACAGGCTGGCCTTGAACTCACAGAGACCCACCTCCCTCTGCCTCTCAAGTGTTAGGATCAAAGGTGTGTGCCACCACATAGTACATTTTATTTATTTATTTTAACTTTGGTTTTTCAAGACGGGGGTTTCTCTGTGTAACAGTCCTGGCTGTCCTAGGACTCACTTTGTAGACCAGGCTGGCCTCACTGAGATCTGCCTGCTCTGCTCTGCCTCCCAAGTGCTGATATCAAAGGCTTGTAGATGGAAGTTTCTGTCTCACCCAGTCCCGCAGCTGTTTAGTCCCAAATAAACACACATTAATTATAAACTGTTTGGCCTATGGCTCAGGCTTCTTAGTGGCTAGCTCTCTCCTAATTATTAACCCATTCCTATTAATCTGTGTCTCTCCACATGGTCTTGGCTTAACGGTGATGCCTGGGCCTCTTCCTTCCTCAGCAGCTACATGGTGCCCGGCCCCACCCACCCAGACCCACTCTCTCTTCCCAGAATTCTCCTAACCTGGTAGCCCTGCCTGTACTTCCTGCCTGTCCATTGGACAATGGCCAAAACAGCTTTATTAGTCAACCAGTAAGAGAAAATCCCCATTCACCACCGGGCAAGTCTTTTATTTTTTTAAGTGCATTTACTTCTATGTGTGAATGTCTGTTCAGCTTGCGCATGCCTCGTATCTATTGGAGACTATGAAGAATGTTCCAAGTTTCCCTGGAACTAGAATTACAGACAGTTGTGAGCTGCCAAGTGGATGCTGGGAATTGAACCTGGGTCCTCTAGAAGAGCAGCCAGTGCTCTTAACCACTGAACCATCTCTCCAGCCCTGGTAGGTTCTTAATTTACTGAAGATACTGGAAGGTGGTAGAGAGAGGGGGAGGGGCCTCGCGCTCCAGCTCCAATCCTCTGTAAGATTTGGCCCAGCCCAGGGTGGGATTTTGTTAGAGGAAGTACCATCTGGGGAGTGCTTTTGAAGGCTGTGTCTTTCCCCTGTCCTTCACCTCTTCCTGGCTGCCATCATGTGAGAACACCTCCCCTCCACGCCTGTCATTCTACCATGCTTCCATGTTTCTGTCTCACACCCCAGAAACGGTGAAGTCAGATGACCATGGACCAGAAGCGCCGAAGCCACAAACCAAAGTAGATTTACCTTTAAGAAAGTTTTGTGGGCATGGATTCATGTGTGAGCATGCACATGTACATATTCACATGTATAGGTGCACATGCATGGGTATGCATGTTGAGTCTGAGAATCTTCCTCTATTGTTTTCCACCATTTTCTTTTCTTTTCTTCCTTCCTTCCTTCCTTCCTTTCTTCCTTTCTCTCTTTATTAATATGGTCTTTCACAAAACCTAGAGCTTGCCAATTCAGCTAAATTAGCTGGCCAGCAAGCCCAAGGAATTCTCTTGTCTCTGCCTCACAAGGGCTGGAAATTTAGACAAATAACACCATACCTGGCTTTTAGGATGGCGAGAAGAGAGCCTGGTGGTGGTGGCACACGCCTTTAATCGGATCTGAGGCCAGCCTGATCTACAAAGAGAAACCCTGTCTGGAAAAACAAAACCAAACGAACAAAAAAGCTGGTGACCAGAATTGAACTTGGGTCCTCAAGGTTTTGTCACAAACACTTCACCAACTGAGCCATCCCCTCAGGAGACCCCCTCCACCCTTTTTGATACAGGCAGCATATCATGTGGCTTAGGCTGGCCTCAGATGCACTGTGTAACCAACGGAGACCATGAACGTCTGGTCCTCACGCCAGGATTAGGCATGTGACCCGCACCCAGTTTATGCCATGCTGGGTGCTGACTTTGGGCCCTCCAGGCAGGCCCTCAATCAGCTGAGCTACATCCCTAGCTCCTTTCTTCCTTTATTTTTTTTCTCAGGTATTTGGTCCCAGTAACAAAAAAACTGACTAGCACAATGCCTTTGCCCATTTTATCTCATGTTTCTATGGTTACAACTGATTTCCTAAGGTTAGTGTTTGCAAATGTATATATATGTCTAGTCTTTTTTTTTTTTTTAACTAGGCAAAGAATTTTATTAACCCCTTTCCAAACTTTATTCCCAGGCTTCTTCAGCTTAATTTGCTGCAAAGAATGTATTGTGTTTAAGCAAAAACTGAAAAGAGCTGCAGTGTTCAGGGGGCTTGGGCTTAAAAACATTAGAGATCTAGATTTATCAGATCCATAACAAAAGAATTTTAAAAAGCAGTCATGATATAAAATAGCAGCTCCTGTGACTTCTGCAAGTGTCAGCTTCTTTAGAAGTCACCTCAATTCAGTTTGCCTCGTTCTTAGAAGCCTCATCAGAATTCTCCACCAGATCCGGGACTTCATCCTCTTCCTCCTCTCCGGACTTCATCATCATCATCCTCCTCTCCAGCAGCAAGTGGCGCTTTTCCATCCACAGGTTGTTTGGGCAGAGCTGCAGCCAGTTTCCTTAAACTAGTCAGACTGCCCGCCCCAAGCTGGTTCAGGATGCTGGGAAGCATTTCCGTCAGCTGCTTTGTCTCAGCATGGCCTGCAATGGTGAAGGCGTTTGCTGCAGGAGGCGCCTGAACTGTAGGGCTGTTAAAGTGGATCCCTGTTCCTTGGTTTGTAAACATGTTCACCTCTTCAATACCAGAGATGTTGTTCACCTCTGACTTCTTTAAGGGGAACTGCAGTTTTTTGTCGTCTGCTGTGGCTGTTCTGTGGACCACTTTCTTCTTTCTTCGAGCAGATCCTTTGCCACCAATGTGCACTTGTGCCTGCAGCTTGGCCAGTGTTTCCTGTTCATGGTCTTTTCTTTCATCTTGTCAGAGTAGAAATGGGGCCACACGGGGAACTAGGGTTCTCGAGCAGACTGGCTGAGATAAGGCGCGCGCGCACACACACACACACACACACACACACACACACACACACACACACACACACACACAGGGACACAAGATCATAAGTCTAGTGTTTAAAAAAAATACTGCAGAAATTTATCTTCTAAACAACATATGGACAGTTTTACTGGTATGGAAATATTGTTTAATGGAAACATTCCATCATTAATATTATATCACTAATAAATTTTGGTTTGAATATTTGTATTGCTATGCAATTTTCTTCTTACCATTTCTTAGATTGATTTTTTTTTCTTTTTTTTTTTTTTTTTTTTTTTTTTTTTTTTTGTGTTTGTGTGACAGGGTTGTGAATCCCTGGCTGTCCTGGAACTCACTCTGTAGACCAGACTGGCCTTGAATTCACAGGAACCTGCCTGACTCTGCCTTCTGAGTGGTAGGATTAAAGGTGTATGCCATCACTGAGCAGCTATCATTTCTTTCCTTTTTTTTTTTTTTTTTTTTTTTTTTTTTGGTTTGGTTTTTTGAGACAGGGTTTTATTGAGCCAGGAACAAGGAGAGGCAGGGCTGACAGGCAGAGGTAAAAAATAGAAATAAAAAACGAGGTAGGAGAAAGAAACAAGAAAACAAGTAAAGGAGGCGTCAGGGGCCACCCAGCCACCCAGCCACCCAGGCAGCCATAGAGATAGGAGAGTAAGATATACAGAAGTAAAAAGTATAAAAGCCCAAAGGGGAAAGGTAGATGGGATAATTTAAGATAAGAAAAGCTGGTTAGAAACTAACCAAGCTAAGGCTGGGCACTCATAACTAAGCGTAAGCCTACGTGGGTGAGTTATTTGGGAAAACGCATAAACAACAATTATAAAGTGGCGCTCAGATATCCATCTAGAGCCTGAGAAAGAGGGACAAAGATGCAGCTCCTTTAAGAGGCTCTGCTGTTCAGCCGGCAGTGCTAAATAGAAGCCAGAAACAGCAAGCTAAGTAAGAACCACTTGCAGCATCCCAGGTGTGGGATTGCATAGCTAGGAAGGTTTAATAGAGCTCTCAGTCATGAACCTCTGACTGGCCGAGCTTTCCCAACCTGAGAAGTGGGCGGAGCCAGCTGATAGAGCTGCACTCAGAGGACCCAGGTGTAGGAGCTTAACAGTTTCAAAGTTTGCCGGTGCAGTCAAAAACGACTAGAGACGTGCACTAAATAGGTTCCAGTGTGTTTTACAATGTGTGTAGGCATAAGAAATAGAGAAAGAAATAGTTTTTAAAAAGTGATAAAGTCTCTAAAGACAGTAAAAGTAGTAAAGAATAAACCATGTAGAGATGGGAAACACAGGGAGTGTGCTGTTGTATTGATTTTGAAATTTTGATTGCCTAAAAGCAAAGGACAGCTGCTAAGAGACCTGGAATCGAAAGGGGACTGTGGAAAGAAACCAGCCTAGATATTTTTAAGAATGTCTAAATGTTTAAAAAGCCAAAAAATATATTTATCAAATGGAAATCAAAAATACTTTGGAGTTTTGTTTCCACAGGACACAAGAGGCTGTGGATTTGTTCCAGGTTGATAGGGATCTGGTTTGATCAGGGGAGACCTCCTGAACCTTGACAGGTGATGCATATCAACAAAGGTTAATGCTGGTCTTCCCCGGACTTGAGCAGTATCTGTTTTCTCTCTGGGACCTTGAAGATGTCTTCACCCACGTTCAGCAGGAAGCAGTCTAGAGAGCACAATGTCCACATTCCCAAGAGCTGGATTGTGGGAGGCTTTTGTTTATTTGGTGAGTCATGGGTGTTTGTTATAATTTAGGGGAATATAGGAATATATGTTTAAAAACTATTAATCTCAGATATTTTGCCTTGGCATGGATTTTGATATATGGATACCAATTCAAAGTCAATTTTGTTACCCTGAATGTATGTTTTTACTCTTCTTTAAAGGGTTTTTGTATGTTGAGACAAATATAAGGTAAATTTTGTTACCACACACTGTAAAATGTTTCTACTGTTTAAAGGATTTTTGTATATTGATACCAATTTAAAGTTATTGCTTTTTACAACATATTGTATGTGTGTTTCTGCTCTTGTTTAAGGTATTGTACCTAGGCAGTTCATTTTAAAATGTAAGGTAAAATTCTAGTTTTTAAAAGCTATTATTATAAACTATTTAGGATAATGAAGGAAAACAGGTCAGTAGTCATCTATAACAATCAAATTTATAGATATGTTTGTTAGGCTTTCCAGATCATAAAGAGATATATTTTAGATAGATAGATGGTCTTCAAAACTTTCAAAGACTGACAGAACATGGCGTTTAAAATGTTTTGTTCACTTAGGGCTTTTCACGACAGTGAGGCACATCTGCTCCTGGCAGCACCATTTCTGTTTGTTTGTTTTCGAGACAGGGTTTCTCTGTGGCTTTGGAGTCTGTCCTGGAACTTGCTCTGTAGACCAGGCTGGCCTCAAACTCATAGAGATCCTCCTGCCTCTGCCTCTCGAGTGCTGGGATTAAAGGTATGTGCCACCAATGCCCTGCGAACCAATTTACTTCAGAAATGATGGGCATCGAAGAAACCCCTTAGGAACTTTGCTTTTGATGTGGCAAAGCCAGCCATTAAGGCCAGAAACTGCTTTTGCCTTGACTGCTCGACAGTATGCTGTATAAACTGGACATGCAGGACCCACAGAAAAGTGACTGCTGAACTTTGCTAAAAACAAGACAGGACAGTCCTTCAAAATTCCTGCTTCAAGGAAGAGTCTTCTAGATGTTCCAGAGGAAAATGACTGACAAACTGCCAATCAAGGCAGGACAGTCTTTCAAATTTCCTGCTCTAGTGAAGTCTTCAGATACTATGGGCCTGTAGGCTGAATATGGATGCCTCAATGTTGCAAGAAACTTGGGGTGACTGTCCAAGCAGTCAGATATCTCCATCATTTCTAGAGTTTTTAGAAGGTGTTTGCAATGTACTTTTTGTTTACTTAAATAATATTTTATCCTCTGGTGCCTTTGGAATTGAAGACTAGTAGTTATCGTTTCAGTTTTCCTAAGATATAAAGTATGTTAGGTATAAAACTTTGGATTCACTAAGATAGGATAGATAATGCATTATTTTCTCTAAATATGCTAATTATAAATGGACAAAATATTGTTTATTCATTCTTACTTGATAGCTGTTTTGTTGTATATAGGTTTATTGTTAAATTTAAAATCTTTTTATTTAGTAAAGGGAGAAATGTTGGGGAATAGTATTTTAAGGTGTGTGACTTTTGTTTATGCTGCATTTGTTTAACTCTGTAAAGCTGTGTTACTGTGTTTGTCTAAAATGCCTGGTGGTCCTAATAAAGAGCTGAATGACCAATAGCGAGCCAGGAGCAAGGACAGGTGGGGCTGGCAGGCAGACAGTATAAATAGAAGGAAAAAATAAGGGGAGTACAAGAGATCAAGGATAGGAGGACGTCAGGGGCCAGCCGCCCAGCCACGGAGAAGGAAAGTAAGATATACAGAAGAAAAAGATAAAACCCAGAGGGAAAAGGGATATGGGTTAATTTACATTAAAAAAAAAAGCTGACTGAAAACAAGCCAAACTAAGGTCGGACAGTCCCAGTGTGTGTTATTTGGGAGCTGGGTAATAGGACCCTCAAAAAACACAAAAGAGTAAAACATCAAACTAGTGTTCTGCCTGCATGATGCCTGTAGGCCAGAAGAGGGCGCCAGATATCATTGCAGATGGTTGTGAGCCACCACGTGGTTGCTGGGAATCGAACTCTGGACCTATGGAAGAGCAGTCAGTGCTCTTAATAGCTGAGCCGTCCCTCCAGCCCTGGTTTGAATTTTTTAAATTTATTTTTTTATTGTATTTTTCTTATTTAGGTCAGAGGGCAACTTTTAGGGTCGGTTCTCTCCTTCATGTGGCTCCCAGGGATTGAACTCAGGCTTGGTGTCAAAAGCCTTTGCCCACTGAGCTGTATCACAGCCCACTAGTGATTGGCTGTAAGCGTGATCATGTGACCCTACTCAGTCGGCCTTGTCCGCAGGTTTATAATTACTGAAGACCATTTCATCTCCTCTAAGATTCTCTCTACGAACTAACCCACATGCTCTTCAAGTCAGTTCTTTTCTGAATTTTATTTTACTTATATTTAGTGTATGGTGTTTTGTGGCCTGTATGTCTGTAGTATGCCATATGCATACCCGAGCAGGCCAGAAGAGGGTATTAGACCCCCTTGAACTGGAGTTACAGAGCTGCCATGTGGGTGCTGGGACTCGAACCTGAATCCTCTGGAAAAGCCAGTGCTCTTAACTGCTAAGCCCACTCTCCAACCTCCCAATGAGATTCTTTCATAGAACTGTCATCACTGGAAACTATTTTGTGTGTGCCTGTGGGGGGGAAGTGGTGTGTGGGGGGGGTGGGGTGGTGTGTGTGTATTTGTGTGTGGTGTGTGTGTGTGGGGTGTGGGGTGTGTGTATGTATGTGGGGGAGGATGTGGGGTGGGTGGGTGAGCATGTGTGGGTGGTGGTGGTGGTGTGTGTATATGTGTGTGGGGGGTGTGTGTATGTGTGGGGGGAGTGTGGGGTGTGTGTATGTGGGCGTGGGTGGGTGGGCGTGTGTGGGTGAGTATGGGCGGGTGGTGCACTCCCTTCTGTGTGCACACATGGAAGCTAGGAGCCATTGTTGAGTGTCTTTCTCTGTTCTCTGCCTTCATTTTGGGACAGGATACCTCACTGAACCAGGGCTCACTGTTTTAGCTAGACTGGCTGGCCAGAAAACTCCAGGGATCCTCCTGTCTCTGTACCCCAAACAGCACTGTAGTTATAGATGTAGGTGCTGGGGATCTGAACTGACACCTTCTTGTTTATCCAGCAAGCAATTTACCCACTGAGCCATCTCCCCAGCTCTAGAGATCTTACTTAAAATTAACAGATATTGATATGACATTTACTATATGGCAGACACAGGAATAATCTATAATTACTAACTCACTTAACTCTTTTAACTTGGGTGCAAGTACTTAATTACCCCACCCTACTGAGGAACCTCAGCACTGAGACAGGATATCGTGCAGCCCAGGCTGGCCTCAGTCTAGCTATGGAGCTGAAGATAACTGTCTCAGAGCTGAGGTTCAAGCTGGTACTCATAAACCAACTCCATCACCTCTGATTGTCTCCCTTGCAGGTTAATTTGCTTGCTATCTGACTCTATAGGAAGAGTTTTGAGATATTCTGTAGGTGGCAGTGCTGGATGGATGGATGGACGGACAGACGGACAGATAGATGAACAGATGAATAGCAGACAGGCATTTGTTTATTTGCACCCATTATCCCTATCCTGGAAGAAGGCTGAGCCTTCCTTGGGAGGCTGCTGGGGACCTGTGGGGTCATCTCTTTCCTGGCTCTCTGATGATACCCTTTTCTCTGGATCCAAAAAGAGACCTATTATAAGGCCTCAGGAGCCCTTTGGGTTGGCCCTCCTCCTGCTGGGTACTGCAGCTGGCTCCTTGTAGAAGCAGAGAGAGCTGGCCTTCCCCCTTGGCAGTACTTGTGTCCCTTTGATGTTCCCAGAGGCCAGGCTCAGCGGGAGGCTAGGCTTCTGCTGCTAATCACACAGCTTGCTGGGGCCTGTCCACGTGGCTTGCTTTGAGGGTCAGCCAGAGCTCTGGTGGGAACTGCTTACTGCTCTAATTGGGCCTCTCTTGGGAGGCAGCAGGCCCTGGGTCTCTTGTCTTTACTCTGGCGACAGCTTCACTCTCTCAAGGAGGACATCATGCTTCCTGGTGCAGCTGGTTCTGTGGCCAGCCTGGGCAGAAGTTCACTGCTGTTCTGCAGAAACCCTGGGGTAGTCTGGGCCCTGGCCAAAGGCCACAACAAGGCCAAACTAAGTTGCCAGGAGTAACCTTCACTGAGCCCAGTGACATGGCTCTACTCCCTCCTCACTAGCAACTGGAATGAGTTCTCACAGGAAAAAGGACTTTTCCCTCAGCTCCCTTGGCCACCCAGGCCCTGCCATACATCAGACACATAACTGGCTTCTGGTGTTTATGAAGAGTCACCCATGTGTAGCTGAATGTAATTGGCCCACATAATCTCATAGCAAGTGGCACTAAGGTGTGACTTTGTTGCTGCAGTGGGTGTGGCCTTGTTGGAGGAACTGTGTCACTGTGGGGGCGGGCTTTGAGGTTTCCTATGCTCAGGATACTGCCCAGTGTCTCAGTCAACTTCCTGTTGCCTGCAAGATATAAGACTCAGCTATCTCTCCAGTACCCTGTCTACCTGCATGCTGCTATGATCCCCACCATGATGATAATGGACTAAACCTCTGAGATTGTAAGCAAGCCACCGCAATTGAATGTTTCCCTTGTATGAGTTGCCATGGTCATGGTGTCTCTTCAAGGCAACTAAGAACCCTGACTGAGATACCATGTGAATATTGTCATATACTCCAGAGTTCCTGTAAACCTAAAAGTCAGAGGCGATCATGTCCAACCAGAGCAAACTTCAGTCCCTACTGATATCTTGCCTTGATTTACCTTTCCTGAACAACTGAAAGAATGTCAAGCACTAGAGGAGCTCTACTTCAGAGGGCCTGGCAACATGTCTTCTACCCTTCAGACTCCAAGTGCCAATCAGAGCAAGGATGAGCTGGTCCTTGTCATATGTTTGTGGTTGACATCTCCTCTATCAGAGGACTAAACCTTTGAGATTGTAAGCAAGCCAGCCCCAATTAAATGTTTTCCTTTATAAGAGTTGCCATGGTCCTCATGTCTCTTCACAGCAATGGAAACCCTAAGAAAGACAGAAGTTGGTACCAGGGCTTGGGGTATTGCTGTGACAGGCTGGACCATGCTTTTGTTGGAAGGAGTATGGACCTTGGGACTGTGGATTAGAAAAGCAGTTGAATGCTTTTAAGTGCTGCGTAATGGACCATAGTAGTAGGAACATGGAAGGCAGGTGGTGCTGAGTGTGATTTGATGAACTGTGGGGGCTAGCTCACGAGGTTTCAGAGGAGAATTTTAGCATGTTGCCTAAAGATCGTTTTTGTGATATTTTGGTGAAGAATGTGGCTGCCCTTTGCCCTTGTCCAAAATGTCTGCCTGAGGCTAAATTGGAGAGAAATGGATTAATTCCATTGGCAAAGGAAATCCCCAAACAACCTAGTATAGACTCTACTGTGTGGTTATTAGTGGTAACTCCAGTGAAAATTTATAATGAAAAGGAGGAAGGTAACAAAGTAAAAATACAAAATATACAATTTAAGGGGAAAAGGAAGGGACACCTGGAAGTGGAATAGAGCTAAGTCCTGTGTTCAGGGAGATAAACAGATTCAGAAATAGAATAAATGGAGTGATGACCTCAGGGGAACATTCTACCTACTAAGTTGCCAACTTGTGAAAAAGAATTGAAGAAAAGCTTAGAGCTGGGTGTGAAGGTGCACACCTTAATCCCAGTACTCAGAAGGCAGAGGCTGGTGGATCTCTGAGTTCTAGGCCAACCTGGTCTACAGATCAGTTTCACAACAGCCAAGCTTAGGTAGTATAGGAAGCCATCAAAAACAGGAAGCTGGTGAAGATGTAATTGAATGAAGGAACCAAGTTCCAGCCTCAGCAAGCAGTAGAACTTGACGGCTTCCGCCACGTGGGTCTGGCTTTAGAATCAAGGACAGAAGAAAGGGGTTACGGAATATTCCTCTGTGACTAAGGAAAGTTGCTGAGGCCAGGTGTGTGTCAGGGATGTCCCAAAATAGGGGCCCAGAGAGGCCATTGAGTGATGCTGTGAAGGATTGCCTGGATCGCTTTGTTAGATGTTAGATGATGGGAGAGCCTTGTGATACCTACCTGCCAAGCAGAGCTGCTAACAGGGGATGGAACCAGCCCAAGAGAAAGAAGCGTGCTGCAGTCAACAAAGCTGAAAGGGATTGGAAATCTGAAGAGTGAGTGTTTTGACATCAGACATGGAGGTACACAGTTTAGTTTATCCAGATGGTTTCTGGTCTTGCCTCTGTCCAGTACCTTCTTACTCTGCTCCATTCCCTACATTTTGGAATGGTAATGTATATCCTGTGCCATTATATGCTGGAAATGTGTGATCTGTTTTTTTTTTTTTTTTAATTTTGATGTTATAGGGTATTACAGTTAAGAGATTTACATGAATCTCAGGAAAAAATGTTAAACTTTAAAACAGTGTTGAGACTGTGATAAGCATTTTGCATTATGACATGGTTACAAGCTTATGGGGGCCAGGGAGTGAAATGGGGTTGTTTGCAACACACACACACCCCAAAAAACAACAAAAACCAGGGGCAGGGGCTATGCACAGATCTGCAGCATGTGGACTCTGCTGTCTAGCTGTGGCTTCCTGAAGCAACTTCATTGCAGGTAGAGCAAGAATGGAGAGTAGCGGGGACTCAGGTGAGGGGAAGGAGGGAAGGTAGTAGGGTCCCAGGCTATTCTGCAGCAGAACTCTGAAGATGTGAGTCTAATGAACAACAAGGACTGGAGAGATGGCTCATCAGTTAAGAAAGTATACTGTTCTTATGGAAGACCCAAGTTCATTTCCCAGGACCCACTGTAAGCAGCTCATACTAGCTCCTAACTCCAGCCCTAGAGGCATCCAGTGTTCTGGCCTCCTCAGGTACTAGCACTCATATGCATATATCCATTGCACTGGTTAGTCTTTTGTTTTTTAATCAGCTTAACACAGTTAGGGTCATTTGAGAAGAAGAAACCTCAACAGAAAATGCATCCATCAGATTGTCCTGTAGGCAAGTCTGTAGGGCTCTTCCTTCCTTTCTCTCTCTCTCTCTCTCTCTCTCTCTCTCTCTCTCTCTCTCTCTCTCTCTCTCTCTCTCTCCCTCCCTCTTTCTCTCCCTCTCCCTCCCTCTCTCCCTCTCTCTCTCTCTCTCTCTCTCTCTCTCTCTCTCTCTCTCTCTCTCAAGACAGGTTTCTTCACCCAGCTCTGGCTGTCCCAGAACTTGCTCTGTAGATCAGGTTTGCCTCAAACTCAGAGATCCCCCTAACTCTGTCTCCTAAATGCTGGGATAAAAGGTGTGCACCACCGCCTCTTGCCCTCAGAACCTGCTCTTAGAGGATCAGGTTTGAGGGTTTCTGGAAAAAAGCTCTGGGGGTTCTTTTGTGGCAAATGTGGATTACAGGAGGGGGAGACTGTTCCTAAGTGGGTGGGTTCTTTGGCCCTGAGGTCAAATCAGGGCCCTTCTTGCCAAGGTATTGTATCTCGGTTGAGTCGCGCTGAGCTGATACCCAGTCATGTCAGCGCTGTCCTAGTTGTTTGCTGGGGCTTGGGGCCTAAGCTGGGACTTGTAAAACCTAAGTATCCTGTTTCTAATGTATGAAGATCATTTTCAAGACCCAAAATGTCCTCTACAGTCACCTTGGGCTCATTGTAAGTCCCACCTATTGAGTCTACCGTTTACAACCAAGCAAGCCCCAGAGCCTGGTTCACCTGGTGTCCAGCTCCTCTGTGGCTCTGTTGGTCCTCAGAGTGCTGCTAGTTAATGATGCCAGCAGCAGGCTAATGATGTGGAGGAGCATGGGTGTGAATAGCACTTTGTAAACTGTGATGCTCCCGTTCTTTCTTTCTTTTTTTTTTTTCTGTTTTAAAAAGTTTTAGAAGTGTTTTGCCTGTATGCGTGCATCTATACACCATGTACATGCCTAAATGATTTGTGAGGTCCTTCTGTATGCTACAAATATTTGTTGCTTTTATTGGTGGATGAATAAAGCTGTTTTGGCCAATGGACAGGCAGAATTTCACTAGGCGGCAAATTGGAACAAAGGGACAGAGAGAAGGAAGACAGAGTCAAGGAGATGCCATGTGGCCACAGGAGAAGCAAGAGTTAAGGGCATCACCAGTAAGTCACAACCACAAGGAGATAAAGAGTAATAGAAATGGGTTAATATTTTAAGAGAGAGCTGGCCAGTAATAAGCCTAAGCCATTGGCCAAACAATTATGGGGCGGTAAGCACAGCTCCCACCCAGTGGTTCCAGAGCTGGTACCTCTGCTGTGTGTCTCTCTCTGCCTCTTTCTGTGTGTTTTGAAACAGGGTCTCATTATGTAGTCCTGGCTGGCCTGGTATTGACAGAGACCCACCTGCCTCCCAAGTTCCTCCCAAACCTAGATCTCTCTTTCTCTTAATCCTCATGTGTATGCCTATATTAAACCCCAACTGCTTCATAAAAATAGAGACAGAGACGTACAGAATAACAAGACAGACAGACAGAGTGAGTGAGTGTGACTGAGACTCAGAAGAAAGTATGACATGTTCAAGAGTGTCTTCTCTTGTGTGGGCTTCTATTAAAAAAAAAAACCACACACACACACACAGAAACTGAGAGATTCCAAGTATATGCTCCCCAAGGAGAATAGCCTATTTTTAAAAAGTGAGTGTGGGTATATGTATATGTATATGTATATGTATATGTATATGTATATGCGTGTGTTTGTGGGCATGGAAGTACACAGGTGTGTGGGGGCCAGAGGGCAAAACAACCTCAGGTGTCACCCTCACCTGCTGCCCATTCCCTTTGAGACACACTCTCTTATTGTCTTGGAGTTCAACAAGTAGACCAAGACGGCTGGCCAGGAAATTCCAGGGACCTTCCTGTACCCAGTGTTGAGGCTGTGGCATTCACCACCAAGCCCAGCGTTCTCGTCTGAGTTCTAGAGATCAAACTCAGGTCCTCAAACTTGCAAGGCAAATGTTCTGACTGAGCCATCTCCCCAGTGCATCAGACTTCCTATTGGAAAATCTACTCTTGGACAACATGGCGCATACCTTTAGCCCCAGCATTTAGGAGGCCAAGGCAAGTAGACGTCTGCGAGTTTGAGGCCAGCCTGGTCTACACAGTGAGATTCTGTCTGAAAAACAAAATGTACTCATGAGCTGGTGGTGGAACTTGCCTGTAGCCATGACATTCAGGAGAGTAAAGCAGAGTGGTCAGAACCAGCCGGTGTTACCTTGTATGATAACATCTCAACAGGTATTTCCGACCCTTTTTCCTGATCTCTCAGTACTCATTTTCCTCATTGTGTTTCCATGGGAACCCAAAGAAGAATCCATGTGGCTAAATGATTAATAAATAGCCAGGTGGTATGGTATAAGCCTTTAATCCCAGCACTTGAGAGCAGAGGAAGGCAGATCTTTATGAGTTCCAGGCCAGCCTGGTCTACAGAGTGAGTTTCAGGACAGCCAGGGCTACACAGAGAAACCCTGTCTCAAAAATATAAAAAATGAATAAGCCGGGCATAGTGGTATATGCCTTTAATCCCAGCACCCAGTAGTTAAGGACACCGGCTGCTCTTCCAGAGGAGTGGAGTTCAGTTCCCAGCATGCACAGGGCAGCTCACAACCACCTACAACACCAGTCCTAGGGGATCCACAGGCACTGTACATGGGGTGTGCACACATACATGCAGGCAAAGCATCAGGGGTATAAGATAAATAATTTTTAAAACAAACAAAAATGAATACACCAGGGTGTGAAGTAACAGTGGTGTTGACAATCACACCATGTGACAAATCTTTGGAGAGCTGGTTTAACTTCTTAGGTCCGAGCCACATTTAAAATGTAAAGTTTGTTATTAGTGTATGTGTGTGATGTGGGGGACATGTGTACCATTCAAATGTGGAAGTCAGAGGACAACTGTCTGGAGTCAAATCTCCTTCCAACTTGATGCAAATTCTGAGGATCTCGTTCAGGTCTCCAGGTTAGCAAGTGCCTTTAGCTGCTGAGCTGTCGCACCTGCCCTGAGTCACATTTTTGTGCTCTGCAGACTGTGGTGGCTCTTTGGTATGTTAGGCTGGAGTGAGCCAGTGGATTATGGTGGTGAGGTATAGAAGGAAGAAGGTGGTGTACTTTTGCTGATACCAGATAAGGACTGACCGTTACTCTTTGGGTTTTTTTGTTTTGTTTTGTTTTAAGATTTTATTTATTTATAGCCGGGCAGTGGTAGCACATGCCTTTGATCCCAGCACTCAGAAAGCAGAGGCAGGCGGATCTCTATGAGTTCAAGACCAACCTGGTCTACAAAAGCTAGTTCTAGGACAGCCTCCAAAGCCACAGAGAAACCCTGTCTTGAAATATATATACATATGTATATATATGTATGTATGTATGTATATATATATTTATAACTTATTATGTATACAGTTATCTGCATGCATGCTTACACACCAGAAGAAGGCACCAGATCTCATTATAGGTGGTTATGGGCCACCATGTGATTGCTGGGTATTGAACTCAGGACTTCTGGAAGAGCAGCCAGTGTTCTTAGCCATTGAGCTATCTCTCCAGCCCTATTTGTTTGTTTTTTTATTTTAAACATTTGTTCTTTTTGTTGTTGTTGTTTTTGAGACAAGGTTTCTCTGTGTAGCCCTAGCTGTCCTTGAACTCACAGAGGTCCACCTGCCCCTGCCCCCTTGATGCTGGAATTAAAGGTGTGCGCCACCACTGCTCAGCTATTTTTATTTTGTAAAATGTTTATTTGTTTGAGAATGTGTAAGTCTGTGTGAGTGTGTGGAGATACACACATGGAAGCTGGAAGAGATTATTGGATGTCTGCTCTTTTGAGGCAAGGTCTCTCCCTGCTTTCTTAGCTATATTAGAGATCAGGAAACCCAGATGTCTTTGTCTCCCCATGGAGCTGGCCTTGGAGATGTGTTCAGGAAAGACCTGGCTTGTCACATGGTACTGGGGTCCAAACTCTGATCCCCATGATTGGGCAACAAGCACTCTTAATGTCTGAGCCATCTCTCTGGCCCCCAGTGATAAAGTGGAGCTCTAAGCCCCTGTGGGCTCTGCCCGAGCACTGGGGACCACACAGGAAGTCTAGGAAGAAGCTGAAAGGGAAGCAGACAGGACAGTTAGTTGTCAAGGGATGATCCAGTGTGGGAAAAGTTGCTAGTGCCCAAGTAAAATGGTGATGAAAGGAAAGTCACCACGGCATGGAGCTCATCGGTGACACTGACCCGCAAGGGCCTGGGGAGAAGTAGTGGGCAGAGGAGTGAGGACAGTAGGCTCACAGAGCCATGGGGAGAGAGACAGTCCCACAATGTGTGGGTATCCCTGTTGTGCAATATTAGTTTAAGATGTGTTACATTTGTTCATGCTGTGAAATGTTTGTTTAATGATGCAGAGATGTGTTGCATTCTTTTAAGTTGCATGTGTTTAACTCTGTAAAGCTGTGTTACTTTGCCTGTCTAAAACATCTGATTGGTCTAATACAGAGCTAAATGGCCAACAGCTAGGCGGGAAAGAGAAACAGGCAGGGTTGGTAGGCAGAAAGAATAAATAGGAGAAATCTAGGCTAAAGAAAGAGGGAGGTCCAGGTGTTGGTGGCAACGCATTTAATCCCGGTCGGTGGTACTCAGGAGGCAGAGGCAGGTGGAGCTTGGTGAGTTCGAGGCCAGCCTGGTCTACAGAGTGAGTTCCACCTAGCCACACAACCAGCCACCTAGTAAGAAGGGAAGCAAGATACATAGAATAAAGAGAGGTTAAAAAGCCCAAAGGCAAAATGTAGTTAAAGGAAAGTGAGATATTTTAAGTTAGAAAATCTGGCTGGAAACAAGCCAAGCTAAGGCCAGGTATTCATAAGTAAGAATAAGTCTCCATGTATTTATTTGGAGCTGGATGGCAGGCCCCCAAAGAGTTAAAAACAAACAACAACAAACTACACATACCATTGCTCAGCAGTGTTTCCCCCTTACTTAGGGTTGATCTGGGGACCAGGTGCTTCTTGAATGTGCAAATGTGCAGCCCACATAGATTTCCCATCCCCCACCCCACCCGCACCCGGCACCTGCAGCTCTCTTGACTTTTCAAGCTGCAGGGCTGCACTTGGGAGCCTGTGGTCTCACCTGCACTCACTGCAGCCCTGGCTTTTGTCCCCATGCGCCTTGTTATCCAGCCAGATGCTGTCCCTTCTGCTCACAGGATGGCAGTACTTGTTGGAGCATCACTCTAACTTACCGTGGTCCCAGAGACCAGCACACAGACCCTCCCTGCCTTGTCTTGTGCTTTGAGGAGACATAGGTGACAACTGATTCTGCCCTTATTGTGGTGCATTAAAATTGGGCCATGAACCAGATTTGGTGGCTCATACCTGTAATGCCAGGACTTGGAAGCAGGAAGGTTGGGAGTTCAAATCCAGCTTGGGAAATACTGTGAGTTCCAGGCCAGAGTGAGGCCCTGTGACTACAGGAAGATTAGTTAGTTGTGGGCATACCTATCATGATGAGCCTTCCATCCCCCCCTTCCTCGTGTTCTCTGATGGGCAGGAGCTGTTTAAAAAACAGCCAGCAGAGTCCAAAGTGCTGCACACTCATGTGCCTCTTCAAAAACTCTGTTAAATTTTTAAAATCCATGTTATTTTTGTTGTTGCTGTTGTTGGTTTTTTATTTTTATTTATTTATTTATTTATTTATTTATTTTTGAGACAGGGTCTTACTATAGAGCATTGGCTGGCCTGGAACTTCCGATGTAGGCCAGGCTGGCCTGGAACTCAGAGGTTCACTGGCCTCTGCCTGGCTGTTTTGTGAGGTAACCCAGGCTGACCTTGAACTCCTTATACTGCTGCCTCTGCCTCCTAGGTGCTGAGATTATGTGTGTGTGCCACCACATCTTCTTAAAAAAAGTCTGAGCAGTGGTGGTGCACGCCTTTAATCCCAGCAATCAGGAGGCAGAAGCAGGCGAATCTCTGTGAGTCTGAAACCAGCCTGGTCTACAGAATGAGTTCCAGGGCAGCCAGGACAACACAGAGAAACCCCATCCTTAAAACAAAAACAAGAACAAAAACAAAACAAAAAAAAAAAACTGAAACAAAACAGATTCTGCCTCAAGTTTATTTATAGAAACAGCACAGGATGCCAGCCATCTGCAAACAGTTTGGAGAGAGGGACACCCACCAGTCCATCTGTCCTCACTTTGGCAGACAGAGGCTGCCTTTCACAGGGGACTGGGGACCTCTGGGAACTTGAGCTAGAAGTGGGGCAGGGTTAGGTCCAAAGTGGACCCCAAACGGCAGTGCTGGAGACAGGGTCCTAAAGACAGGATGGTCAAGAGAATGGTGCATGGTGAACAATGCCTTGGGGAGCTCCTCTCTCTCTCTCTCTCTCTCTCTCTCTCTCTCTCTCTCTCTCTCTCTCTCTCTCTCTCTCTCTCAACAGGGTTTCTCTGTGTAGCTTTGGCTGTTCTGTAGATCAGACTGACATCAGACTCATGGAGATCTACCTGCTTCTGCCTCCCGAGTGCTGGGATTCAAGGCATGCGCCACCACTCTCTGGTGTGATCTGGTTTCTGGATGACATTTCTGTGCTGTTTGGGTACTGGGTGTGTGTGGGTTTCACACAACCTGTGGCTCCCGAGGACCTTGGTTCTTTGGGACAGTTTCATGTAGCCCAGCTCTTCTCAGTCTTGCCAAGGATGACTTTGAACTCCAGATCCTCCTGTCTCCACCCCTGGAGTTCTGGAATTACAAGTGAGTGCCTCACATTCATCTTTTTTAATTTTCCTTGTGATCACTGACTTTTTAACATTGTCTTGTTAAATACACTAACTATGTTGGCTTGTCCCAGGCATCTTGAAACCCAGCCGACTGGACATCCATGTCAGATGCCCAAGCCGGTAGTGTATCATATACACTTTAGAGTTCCTATGCCACGTTGCCAACTGTTCCCCCCAGAGCCTCAGGGTGCCAGCTCCCACTGCCCTACCCCTCTCCACAACAACCGCGTCCCCTGGCTTCTCTTGACATTTGTCAGCACTTTGCACCTTGACTCCCTGGGGTCTGGCAGGTGGGGGTGGAGGGGTCTCTGTGTGACCACAACAGCGCTGTGACGCTTCTCCATGCTTCAGAGACATCTGTCCCCACATTATACTCGATGGAACCTGTCAATCACAGTCAGAAGTAGAGTTTCATCTGAGTTTCCTAAAGGAATAAATGAGACAAGAGACCCTACGAATACCCAGTCCAACCTAACCTCCCTTATTGCTTGAAGAACAACCCAGGCTTCCAGGAGGGGGAGGCAGAACCCTTGGCCAGGACACGCTGGGTGTGGTTGGGGCTCTAAAGTATCCTATGGCTCCCCTGGGACGAGGTGAGTCCTCAGACCCATCTGCACCATTCAAGTCCTGATCTGAGCTCCCATTCTGACCGGTTCATCATCTTGGACCGAGGGACGATCACATTCAGTTGTGGGCAGCTTGGCAGGGGCAGCAGCTCTCTGTGATGAGATGCAGTTGGCACCAGAGTGTGGGACAAAGGGCTAGCTGGCAGGGAATCAGAGAGTCCCTTCTGCCATCAGCTCCGGCTTTCCGCTGGGGATACGTAAGAGGATTAGGGCTCAGAACTCTGGACAAGGGGCTTTTATTCGCCCGGACTGAATTTTCATTGGCTTACAAAGCCCAAGTGGAGGGGGAGGGTCTGTTCTCTGGTCTCTTTTGGGGGAGCACAGAGAGCCCTGCCCCCCTCGGTGATGGATGGGGCATCTAGGCCTACCACACCTGTTTAAGGCAAAAGCTCCAGGGCCCAGGGGGCATCCTGTCCCCGCCATAGGAACAGCCTTTTACAGAGGGGCAGGGAATTTCCTGAGTCGTCCGTGCCTTATATGGGAATCAAAGTCCTGAGATGTCAGGGCAGCAGAGGCTTGTTGCAGCCATTCCCTCCTCTGAGTTACAGAAGAGCTGGTGATGTATGGGAGTCCTCTGTGCTGGAGCACTAGAGCAGGGACTGGAATGAGGAGAGGAAGGAGCTGGAGCCACCTGGAGTGGGTTTGTCCTCAGTCTGCTGCTGGGCTGATCTGTGTCCACGATGGCTGGTGGGTGGAGTGTTTGTCCTAGCATCTCTCTCTCTGGTTTTTTGAGACAGCGTTTCTCTGAATAGCCCTGGCTGTCCTGGAACTAGCTCTGTAGACCAGGCTGGCCTCAAACTCATAGAGACCCATCCACCTGCCTCTGCCTCCTCAGTGCTGGGATTAAAGGCATGCACCATTATGTGAGACATTTTTTGTTGTGTTGTTTTTTAGACAGACCCTCAAGTATCCCAGGCTTGCCTCCTCACACTCGATGTATGTAGTCCAGGATGACCTCGGAGCCCTGATCCTGCGGATTCTATTTCCTACGTGTTGGGACCACAAGCATGTGACACCACATCCCTTGGAGTCAGAGGACAACTTTCAGGGTGAATTCTCTTCTTCCATGCAGCTTCGAGGGATCCAATTTAGGCCACTAGGCTTAGTGCAAAGCACCTGTAACCACAGAGTCATCTCTCTGGTGCTGCACACACAGTATAAATTTAATGTCTTTCATGTTTGCGTCAGTTTTTCTTAAGAAAATAATATGAGGTACATCTCAGTGGTAGAGCACATGTTTAGCACAGGAAGGAAGAGAGGAAGGGAGGAGGATATTAAATCCCCTGATACTTGCATCTACTCTCTCCCTCCAGAAGTAAGTACTGAGAAGACTTTAATGTTGATTCTCCTCTATGTAGTTAACAAATCCTGAGCTCCCACTCTTCAATCCGATGTACCCACTGGGAATTCAGCAATGAACCTGACCAGCAAAATTTCTTCCCTAGGTGTCAACAGCTAAACAAATAACTGAAAACCTATGGTATTGTCAGTAAGAGATATGCCTGCCTCTGCCTCCCTAGTGCTGGGATTAAAGGCGTGTACTACCACCACCAGGCACAAATATGTTTTTAAATCTAGACATACCCTTTTCACCTTCCTTTTTTGTTGGTTTTGTTTTGGTTTGCTTTGGGACAGGGTCTTGCTGTGGGATAACCCTCCTGTACACTGTGAAGATGTGTTGCTCTCATTGTTAATAAAGAGCTGATTGGCCAATAGCTAGGCAGGATTTTAGGGGCAGAGAGAATGCAGGGAAGAAGTAGGGTGGAGTCAGAGTCCCCAGCCAAACACAGGGAGGAAACAGATGAAAGAAAGGTACCATCAAGTGGCAGAATGTAGATTAATAGGAATGGGTTAATTTAAGTTGTAAGAGCTAGTTAGTAGCAAGTGTGAGCTATTGACTGAGCATTCATAATTAATATTAAGCCTCCCTGTTCGTTATCTAGGAACTTGTGGGTGGGAAGAAAAGCTTGCCTATAGGGTCTTATTATGTAACCCTGGCTGTCCTGGAACTCACTCTGTAGACCAGGCTGGCCTCAAACTCACAGAGATCCACCTGCCTCTGCCTCCTGAGTGCTGGGATGAAAGACATGCGCCACCACACCCGGTCTTCAGCTTCCTTTTGAAAGGAGTCTCTTGCTCTCCCATAACACCCATTCTTAAGTCTACATTAAAATGTTTACTGGAGACTGGAGAGATGGCTCAGCTGTTAAGAGTACTTAACCTGCAGGACCTGAGTAGGCAGTTCTTTGATTGACAGTTGGAAGGACAGGGCTGTTGTGGTGGCTTGAATGAAAATGGCCCCAATAGGCTCATACAGAGTGGTGCTATTAGAAAGGGGGGCCTTGCTGGAGTAGGTGTGGCCATGATAGAGGACTTGTGTCATTGGGGATGGGCTTTGAGGTTTTAGATGCTCATGTCAGGCCCAGTGTCTCTCTCTTCCTGCCAATCCAGTTGCAGAACTCATGGCTCCTTCTCCAGCACCATGTCTGGCTGCATGTTGCCATGTTCCTGGCATGAGGGTAATGGACTGACCCTCTGAACTGTAAGCCAGCCACCCCAATGTTTTCCTTTATGAGAGGTACCATAGTTATTGTGTCTCTTCACAGCAATAGAAACCCTAACTTAGACATCTACATTCAATGTTGTGTTGTTTTTGTTTGTTTTGACAGGGACTCTCTAAGTAGTCCTAGCTGGACTGGAACTCATTATGTAGACCAGGCCAACCCCAAACTCATAGAGATCTACCTGCCTCTAAGTCTGGAATTTGGGGATTAAAGGTATATGCCATCACACCAGGCTAAGTCCTTTATTCTTCTTTTTTGAAATTTATTTTTATTTTATGTACATTGATGTTTTGCCTGCAAGTATGTCTAGATGCGGTGGGAATGGGAGTTGCAGCCAGCCGTGAGCCGCCATGTGAGTGCTGAGAATTGAACCGGGTCCTCTGGAAGAGCAGCCAGTGCTGAGCCATCCCTCCAGCCCCCAAGTTCTATATTCTTGACCATAGAGTTTGGAGTGGGATTTCCAGAACCCACACAAAAAAGCTAGCCATGATGGCATATGCTCATAATCCCAGTGATGGCAAGATCGGAGGAAGACACAGACGGATACTTGGGGTGTACTGGCCAGCTGGCCTGACCTACCAGATGAAGTTCCAGGCCAATGAGAGGCTCTGTCTCAAACAAAAGGGAGATGGTACCTGCAGTTACCCTGACCTTCACATGATGGAGAGAACAGATACCCACAAGTTACTCTCTTCCTTTGACATGTCCACGCTGTGGCAGGAGCATCCTCATCATCTTCCTCAATAAATAAATAGATAAGTAAAATAAAAGTACAAAATTAAAGGAGATGTTTAAGGCCATTCTCTGCTACATAGTGAATTTGAGGCCAGTCCGGATCTCCATAAGATCTTGTCTCAAAAAAACAACACTGGGCATGAGGGCATACACCTTTAACCCCAGCATTCTAGAGGCAGAGTCAGGTTGATCTCTGTGAATTCAAAACCAGGCTGGTCTATCGAGGAAGTGTGGGACAGCCAGGGCTACACAGTGAGACCCTGTTTCAAAAAACAAAGAAAAGTAAAATAAAAATAGAAAACAATCTACTAACATTAAAATGAAATGAACTAACCACAGCTTTGGTTTTCTTGTTTTACTAAATTTCAGTAGATTTTTCCTGAATTAAGATTTCATTTGTGGGCTGGAGAGATGGCTCAGAAGTTAAGAGCACTGGCTGCCCTTCCAAAGGCCCTGAGTTCAATTCCCAGCAACCACATGGGGGCTTACAACCAGATTAAATGTGTGCAGCACAAATTGGGCGGTGATGGTGCACACGTTTGATCCTAGTACACTGGAGGCAGAGGAAGGTGGATCTCTGAGTTCGAGGCCAACCTGGTCTACAGAGTGAGTTCCAGGGCAGCCAGGGCTACAAAAAGAAACCCTGTCTCAAGAAACCAAAGAGGGGGGGGGGAGACAAGAAAGAAAAAGTTTCAGGAATTTTTCTGGTCTTCCCCCATGTCTGCACAGAGTGCCCTCGGTGACACAACACAGCAGAAGTAGGCAGGGCCTACCAGGACCCACTAACCAAGCCTGAGCAGTCAGTATGGCCAGGTGCTATCAGGGCAAGGCTTAATAGCAACTAGACTTCGATCAAGAAAAGAAGTCAATAGACCGTGAAAACGATCCAACCGAACCATCACAGAAGTCAGAAACATAGCCTGTCGACATGGCCTCTTGTGAAGATACGCAAAGCCTCCAGCTCCTTCAGCTGCTTCTGCCTCCAAATCCTCTGCAGATAGAGTCTTTTACTTCAGGGCGTAGAGTGGTGGCAGGCTCCGGCCACGGAAGGGGCGTTTGATGTTAGATGCTCTGGCAGCTGTGGGGCCCCTCCTGCCTTGCTGCCGGGCCAGTGGCCACAAGCTCCTCACCCCTACTTCCGAAAAGCCCATTCATGGCTTCTCTCAAGGTCTCATCCAACCCTGCCTCCTCTGTCCACACAAAGCCACCCTTTTTTCTTGGGGACCCAGGTGGCAGTTGAAACTGTAAATAATGATGTCTCTTCTTGTGGCCCCAGAAAGCTCCCAAAGGGCAGCTTTGTCTGTTCGTGGTACCAAGGAGTCAGATGAGGGCACTTGGTCTCCGTTTTAGGAAGAACTCAGCATGGCCGCACCCCAGAGTTGAAGGGCACCTTACAGACAGACAGACCCTCTGGAATTACAGACAAGACAGGCAAGGGTCTTATTCTCAGCCAGAGCAGTGAAGACTCCCCACCCTCCACCCCTCAGCTGTAAACCCCAGTGTGGCATTGGGCTTGCCTTCTGCTGCCCCTCCCGGCCTCAAACTCACTAGCTCAGTCCTGCACTCCTGCCTTTCCTCCATGACCTCAGCTGGCTACTGGGCTGGCTACTGATGAGTTCTGCTCTCTGCTCTAGACCCTGCTGCTTTGGAATGTTCACTGTCTTCACTGCCGGGCAGGATTCAGCACCTCCTGGCTTGCGGTCCCACCTCAATTAAAGTAAGGCAGCCATTGCTGTTGGCTACACACCCAACACATTGCTCCCGCCTCCTCAGCTGCAGGACGCCCAGGGCCCCGCCCTTATTCCCTAGTCACGCTCCCTCAGACCCTCAGCACTGACTGACTCACTTCGTGTGTACTGCCTCGCTCAGTGAGTGATGAATCCCAACAAAGCCATTCCAGGGCTGGAGAAGCAGCTCAGTAAAATGCTTGTTCACTTTGCAAGCATGAGGACTTGAGTTCGATGCCCAGCACTCATGTAATCCCAGTGCTGGGGAAGTGAGACAGGGGGATCCTTGCAGCTCTTTCCAGCCGGCCCACCCTAATTGGCAAGCCTACGTTCCTAGTAAGAACTCCCGCCTCCTCTGGCAAGATGGCTCGGTGGGTAAAGGGTGTCTGCTGCCAAGCCGAATGACCTGAGTTGTCACCCCAGGACCCACATGATGGAAGATTACCAACTAATGAAAGCTGCCCTCTGACCTTCACACCCAAGTTATGATATGCACATACCTTCCCCCACCCAGTAAACAGATGCATGTAATTAGAGAAAAAGTTGCCTTAAAAACCAAAGTGCTATGCTTGTGAGATGGCTCAGCTGGTAAGGGAGCTTCCCACCAAACCTGATTATCTGCTTTTGATCCGAGACCCACATGGGGGAAGGAGAGAACTGGCCCCTGAGATGTGTCCTCTGACACCTGCACCCACCCCACCCCCAAGTGTAATAAAAATCGCATTCCTAGTACATAAGAAACATCCATTTGTGTGTCCTTTGGGGCCCACAGTTCCGGGAGAGGTGCTGCCAGTTTCTCCCAGGATTCTGCAGTCTCCAATTTGACAGCAGGACCCTGTCCAGGCCCTTCCTACTTCTACCTTGCTCTAGAGCTCCTTTCCAAGTTCCTTTTCCCTTAGCCCAGTCATTTCGGAAGTCTGGCTAAAACCACCCCTCAGTTTCTGGAATTCTCTCTTGTGCCTGGCTTCCCCGGACTATACCAAACTGACCACAGGTCCTTGATTCTTCTTTCATTCTTATGTTTCTGTATTTAGGTATTCAAAGTCCTAGCAATACATTAATGAAGAAAAGAGACAACCCCCCCTCCCCCCCGGCCTCTGGGACTGGAAATGTGGCTTAACAGTTAAGAGCATCTGCTGCTCTCCCAGAGGACCCAGGTTCCATTCCCAGCACTTAGTGTCCTCTGTAACTGCAGCTCTAGGGAACCAAGGGGACCTGATGCCTGAGTCCCAGGACACCTGCATTCATGTGCACACACATGTCCACATGCACCACACACACACACACACACACACACACACACACACACACACACACACACACAGTTTAAAAAAAAAAAACCTTTTTAAAAAATTCTCTGGAGAGGAGAGAAAGCTAAGGGGTTAAGAGCACTGGCGGCTCTTCCAGAGGACCCAGGTTCAATTCCTAGCACCCACATGGCAGCTCATAGCAATCTATAATTCCAGTTCCAGGGGATCTGATGCCTTCTTCAAGCACACATGTGATACATGGGCTTACATGCAGACAAAACACCCATACACACATAAAAAATCAAAATTAAAATCTATGTCCTCAAGCTGGGCTTGACCTTAATCCTAGCACTCAGGAGGCAGAGGCAGGAGGATGGAGCTCTGTGAGTTTGAGGCCAGCTTGGTCTACAGAGAGAGTTCCAGGACAGCTAGGACTCTTACACAGAGAAACCCTGTCTCAAAACAACAAAATCTATGCTCTCCAGATCTCAGTGAGTTTGAGGCCAGCCTGGTCTACAAAGCAGGTTCTAGGACAGCCAGGGCTACACAGAGAAACCCTATCTTGAACTCTCTCCTCAATGCCCCCCCCCCAAAAAAAAGAGTCATACTGTTTAATAACTCCTTCGGACTTGGTAACTTGGCAGCATTAGCCAGTGTCTGCTGCCCTCTGGTGGTCATGTAGGAAATGGCCCATCTTGCCTCCAGCTTTCTTTTAGCCAAATATGGGTTGTAAAGATTCACCTTCAGCTCCATCCCAGAGAGAAGGCAGAAGCAAGTGCTATGCCCAGGTAGTAAACAATATGAAGACACCAAGAGTGTTTGTCAGAGAGATGAGTTCAAGGGCACAGTCATGACAGGAAAGGCTTTGAAGTTGAGAAGGCCCAAGGCCTGGAATAGTATTTTTAGTAGTTATGGTCAATGTCATCATTGTCGTTTTCAGTATTGAGGCAAGGTCTCATTGTATATCCCTAGCTAGTCTGTCACTCTGTAGACCAGGCTGGCCTCACATTCACAGAGGTCCACCTGTGTGCCCGTGAGTGCTGCCCCTGAGTGCAGGGATTAAAGGCATTCCTGGCTATTTTGTTTTAGAAGAATTAATTTTTTAAAAACTTTTTTGATGTGCCAGTATTTTGGCTGCATCTAAATATGTTCACCACATGTATGCCTGGTGCCTGTGGAGGTCTTAAGAGAGTGTCCAATCTCCTGGCCATCATGTGGATGTTGGGAGCTGAACCTAGGTACTCTGGAAGAGCATCCAGTGCTCTTAACCCTTAAGCCATCTCTTTAGCCCCATTTATTATTTTTAATGTATATGTGTGTATGCCAATGTGTCTGCCATGTGTGTGGATGCTTGAAGTGGCCGGAAAAGGGTAACTCCTGGAGGAGGAGTTACAAGCAGTTGTGAGATGTCTATTGTGAGTGCCAGGAACTGAACTCATGTCCTTGGAAAAACAGCGAGAGTCTTAATGGGCGAGCCACCTCTCCAACCAACAAAACAGTCTCTGGGTTGGAAGGACCGGCGCTAAGGAGGTGGGGAGATGAAGGCAGTAGAGTTCTTAGGACGGCATTACCGGGGAGAGGGGAAGACACGGCGCTCTCAAATGTTCAGCATATGAAAATGCTCCCAAGGCCAGGGGAAGAAGCCCAAAAAAGACCAAAGGTGAAGAACTAGGAAAAGGGGGTAGTTTTTCAACCTAATAAATTACAGCCATGAGCCGGGTGTTGGTGGCTCACGCCTTTGATTCCAGCACTCGGGAGTTCGAGACCAGCTCAGTCTACAAGAGCTAGTTCCAGGACAGTCTCCAAACCTACAGAGAAACCCTGTCTTGAAAAACCAAAACAAATAAACCAAAAAACTAACACCCTTTTTCGTGGTGAAAAGCCAACTTCTTTCCCTCAAAATGAGAACAAGACAAAGATGTGCGTATTTTCACCATTTCCTGCCATGTACTTAAGCAAGAGCATGTAGTACCTAAGCGAGAAAGGAAGAGATAAAACTATCCTACTCACTGACATCATGGTCATTTGCTCAGAAAATCCAGTGGGAACTTTTAAAAGATATGGGAATTAAAGAGTTTAGCAAGGATGAAGGTAAATCAGTACACAAAAATAGATTGTAACTGGGAATGTGCTTGCCTAGCACATGTGAAACATTCCCTGGCAGCACACATCCAAAATGCAAAACAGAGCTGGAGAGATGGCTCAGTGGGCAGAGGTATTTGCTTTGAAAGCCTGGTGACCTGAGTTTAATGCCTCAAACCCGCAGGAAGGTAGGAGAGAACAGACTCCACCAAGCTGTTCTATGACCTCCACATGTACACAGTGGTTCACTTATTCCCTTGATAATAATAATGACAATTGTACTAGGCCTAGACTCAAATTCATTTAATCCCTACACTAGGGAGGAAGAGGCCTGGCTTACATGGTGAGATTCTGTGTCAAATGCATTTCTACATATTGCTAGCAATGTAAAAAAAAAAAAAAAAGGAAACCGAAGAATATTATTAATGAAGCCAGGTGGTGGTGCACACACCCTTAATCCCAGCACTCGGGAGGCAGAGGCAGGCGGATCTCTGTGAGTTTGGAGCCAGCCTGGTCTACTGATTGATTTCCAGGTCATCCAGAGCTGTTATACAGAGAAACCCTGTCCTAGAAACCAAACCAAACCAAAACAAAACAAAACAAAAACAAAAACAAAAAAAATCCCAAAACCCTATTTATGCTATGGTAGTATATGGTAATCCCAGCACTCAAGAGGCAGAGGGAGGTGGGTCTCTGTGAGTTCCTGGTCTATATAATGAGTTCCAGTCTGGCCAGGGCTACAGAGCAAGGTCCTGCCTCCAAAAGCCAAGAAATAAAACATGACCCAAGCAAGACGGAGGGATGGCCTGTGACCTGTGACTCTCCCTTGGTTCCCACTCTTCTTGTCTCTGTGGGCTCTGACACTCGTGTGCACATACCCAAACACATATGCATGATTAAGAATATAAAAATAGGACCTTTTAAAACAATAGAAAAAAACAAAACCCGGTAGATTAATCTGATGGCTTGTGACATTGTGTGTGCTGAACAGATCAGAGACCTAGCTGTGAGTACCAGGCCAACTCCTGAGGTCAGCTGTTGTGGAATAATCCTTTTGTACACTGTGAAGTTGTGTCACTCTCATTGATTTAATAGAGATAATTGGCTAACAGCCAAACAGGAAGAAGGTAGGCGGGAGAGCCAGACAGAGAGAATGCAAACTAAAAGAACACTGGGAAGAAGAGAGAGGCATGGTCAGGAGACAAGGAGAGAAGCAAGCTGAACTTGCCTTGCTGATAAAAAGTTCTGAGAATGTGGTAGTACATAGTCTAAAAATATGGGTTAATTTAAGTTGTAAGAGCTAGTTGGTAACAAGCCATTGCTTTCAGCTGAACATTTATAATTATTAGTAAGTCTCCATATGGTTATTTGGGAGCTGGCAGGTGGGACAGAAAAGTCTGCCTACAATCAGTAATTGCTGTTTTTCTTTTTAAAAATCTTAGCATCTGGAGACGTGATCCAGCAGCTGAAAGCATAGTTACTGGGGGAGGTTTCAATTTGGACTTTGCAGGTACTAGGCATACGTGTAGGCAAAAGATCCATACACATAAAATAATTTTTTTGTTTTGTTTTGACATGGTTTTTCTCTGTAAAAGCCCTGGCTACCCTGGAAATCACTTTGTGAACCAGGCTGACCTCGAACTCACAGAGATTCCCCCGGCCTCTGCCTCCTGAGTGCTGGGATTAAAGTCAAGTGCCACCACTGCCTGACATAAAATTTTAATTTTCAGTTGTCATTGTTTGTAGAAATGTGAGTGTAGCTTCACATGTGCCGTGGTATACTTGTGGAGCTCATTCGACAGCTCTGAGAAATGAGACCATCTTCTTCCACTGTGAGTTCAGGGGACCAAGCTCTGCTCATAGGCTTGCAGGCCAAGCCCTTCTGCCAGCAGAGTCAGCTGGCACAACCCAGTGGTGTCTTTGTCACTGCCACTAAACCCAAACAACCCTTCCCTTTCCATTTGTTTTGAGGCAGAGTCTCACGATGTAGCCCTTGCTGCCCTGGAACTCACTATATGAACCCGGCTGGCCTTACACTCACAGAGATCCACCTGCCTCTGCCTCCTGAGTGCCGGAATTAAAAATATGTACAGCACATTTTGGGCTGTAATTCTAAATCATTTTGACTCAGAGAAGTAGGCCTTGATTTCCATCCCAAGAGCAGAGCTTCAGATAAGTCATTTTGTTCATTATCTTAATCTTGTAGTTTTTGCAAAAACACCCTTTTACTGACCCTTTTACACACAGCTGTGTTTAGCTTTGGGTTTATAAAAAAAAATGCTTAGTTTACATTCCACCTGATCTTAATATACTGAAAAACAAACAAAAATAAACAAAAGGCAAAAATTCACTTAAGCTCCACACACACTTTCCAAATCCGATTAACTCTCTCTTCCCTTGGTAACAGGCCCTAGGGACACTATTTCCCCAACTGTAATACAGGTAAGCCTGACTTTGATGAATTCCTTTTTCTTTCATGATCTGAGGGGCTCATTAGGCTAGAACAAAACGACATGATTTAAGCAGGTCCCTTAGGGAAGGCTTCTGACGACATACAGTGATATCTGAACCAAAGACCTGAAGGAATGACTTAACTGAATATTTGGCAAAAGAATCATCCCCAAAAGAGGAACTTCATTGCAAAGCCCCTGAGGATGGGCATCAAGGTGTACTCCAAACACACTTTCTTTGTTAAAAGGTGTTGTCCCAGGTATAGTGGCAGAGCCTTTAATTCATGCACCTAGGAGGCAGAGGCAGGCAGACACCTGAATTGGAGGCCAGCCTGGTTTGCCTAGCAAGTTTCAGGGCAATACTACGTAGACTGTCTCAAGGGAAAAATATTATATGTGTGGTTGCTTTGCTTACATATACATCTTTTCGCCATGAGCATGATAGCTGGGAGCTGTCGTGTGAGTACTGGGGATTGAAACTGGGGTCATTTGGAAGAGTAGCCAGTGTCCTTAACTGCTGAGCCATCTCTCCAATCCTAACTCCAATTTCTCAGGGAGGCCAACTCCGACAACTACTTTAAAACCCCTTACCTATCTTGCTTTTCTCTACAGTATCTACAAAGAATGGAAGTTTTGGGGTTTTGTTTGTCTTTTGTTTTTCCTCTGTTTCTGTCTCCCTCCCTTCCTCTCTGTTTCTTGAGCCAGAGTTTCTCTGTAGCTTTGGAGCCAGCCTGTCCTGAAACTCTCTGTAGACCAGGCTGGCCTTGAACTCACAGATATGCACCTGCCTCTGTCTCTCAAGAGCTGTTATCAAAGGTGTGTGCTACCACCATCTGGTAAGAAAGGGCAGGGTTTGGGTTCTTTTGTTTTGTTTTGGTTTTTGGAGACTGTTTTTGCTTTGGAGGCTGTCCTGGAACTCACTCTGTAGACCAGACTGGCCTCACACTCAGAGATCCGCCTGCCTCTTCTTCCCAAGTGCTGGAATTAAAGGTGTGCATCACCACTGCCTGGTGGGAAAGGACGTTTTTATAATTATTTTTATTCTTTTCTAATTATTTCTTTTGAGATTATAACATAATTACATTGTTTCCCTTCCCTTTCCTCCCTCTCCTTGCTCTCTTTCACATTCATTACCTCTTCATTGTTGTTACATGCATGGCATGTATGTTTAAGTATGTTTGTATTTCATTGCTTTTATTCTTTTCGGTTGGTGTGTTTGAGACAGGGTTTCACTATGTAGTAGCCCTGGCTGTCCTGGAACTCGCTCTGTAGACCATGATGGCCTCAAACCCAGAGATCCACCTGTCTCTGCCTGTCGAGTGCTGGCCACAGCTGTGAGCACCAGTTTTCTGTTGTTTTTGCTGTAATGGGATTGTAACATAGGTTTTTCCACATGTTTGGAAAGTGCGCTTCCTCTGACTTATATCTCTAACCCTGTCTTTTTTTTTTTTTTTTTTTTTAAATTAGGCAAAGGGCGGGCCTCAACCACTTAAATAAAATTGTGTGTATGACTGTTTTGACTGCATTTACCATTTTTATGCCTGATGCCCTTGGAGGCGATTAGAGGTATCAGATACCCTGGGACTGGAGTTATAGTCCATGTGGGTAGTGAGAATCAAATCAGAGCCCTCTGAAACCTGCTGACCTTAAAATTTTCCTGTATGGTGTGTGTGTGTGTGCAGGTGCCGCAGAGGCCAGAAGAGGGCGTCAGGTCTCCTGGGGCAGGAGTTAAAAGCTGGGTGCTGAGAACCAAAGCCTGGCCCTCCGGAAGAGCAGCAAGAGTTTTCAATACCTGAAGCACCTTTTTAGCCCACTGCCTTCTGCTTTTATACAAAGAACTTTTATGGATGGGACTCAGTGCCAGAAGTTTCGATTTCCGCTTTCTGCAAAGATCCCGCCAGCATCTTCCCTATATGTTCCATGGATGTAGCCCAAGTTTGTGCGCAAGACACGTGGGAACCTTCTACAGCCATGAGGAGAGACCAAGACCCTGGTCTGCGGAGGGAACCTGCCCCAAAAAGGAGGAATCTTGCTCGCTCCCCCACTCGCGCTAAGCTGAGCGAGTGACCCCAGCAGCATAACCCATCTGGAATGAGGGATCTCTCTATGGCTCAGCAGCACCGGCACACATGCTCACGCGCTTGCGTGTCACAGGTACAAGCCTGATTGGCTGAAGCGGGAGTGGGATCACGCATGCGCAGTTTCTCACGCGCGCGCAAGGACTCGCGGGTGTTTTTCTTTGGCCTTCATTCTCTCTGTAGAACCCTAATTTCTCATCCCAGTTCACAATGTTCCCGGAACTCAATAACCTTCTCAGCATCACCCCAGAGAGGACGGAGCAGGTAAGATGTGTGTGGGGGGGCCGGGAAGGGGGCGTGTCCCGGGAGCATGCGGGAAGTCGCGGGGTGGGGATAGTGCGTCTGCCGTAACCCAGGGCACCTGGGAGTTGTAGTCTGGAAAGGCCTTGCCTGGGTGAGGGTGGATGCTTGGGCCTGAGTGAGCTGGGCTTCTGACCGGCTGGCGTGTGCTTAGTGTCTTTGTACACCATTTCCAGCCCTTGGGAGCGTGTACTCCGTGCCGCCCTGGCGCCCAGAGGCATTTGCAGAGCAGGTTCGAGAGGAGCCGCTTACCTGCTCTGAGTCTCCCTCCACCCCTGGAACACTGCTTCCACACTTCCCCGTTCTGATGGTGTCTAAGAATTGTTAACAGAAACATCTGGTTGCGCAAAGCATTCAGCATAGCCTGTCTACTCTGTTTTCCTGAGCCTCCTCACTCCAGATTTTCACGTAGAGGTTACTTTCCCCAGGAGTTTAGCTGGCAGTCGTGTTCTGTAATTTGCAGTGAACATACCACGTGTGGAAAGCTTTTTGTGACCCCTGTGGTGCCAGGCTAATTTTAAGTTTGAATAGACCCGTGTGGATTTTATTTGTGCAACAGTTCTTGTCTGTCCAAGCCTCCAGTTAGCTCTTGCTACTTTGCCAGGTGCTAGGGCATTTCCCACGTCCATATACTTCAAAGACTGACATTTGCATTTTATGTGTGTGGTGGGGGCGCGCGGGGTGGGATGGGCTGAAAGCCAGAGAGATTATAGCACATTTGTAAAGTTGACATAGCATTGAGGTGATTCAGATGTTCTTTGTTACTTACAGAAAATGGCTGGAGCAGATAGCTAGACACTGCAAAGACTTTTTTTTTTTTCCTTTTTGATACATCTCTATGTATCCTTTGATGTCCTGGAATTCACTTGGCTGGCCTTGAACTCAGATATCCACCTGCCTCTGGTTCCAAGTACTGGGATTAAAGGTGTGCACTGTCACCACCCAGCTAATAATCGATTTTCTTATTTTTTTAAACATCCTGTATTTATTATTTTTAATTGTATATACTCATGTATTTCTGTGCATATGAGCACAGGTGTCTGTAGAGGCTAGAGGCATTGTTGGATTGTTCTGGAGCTAGAGTTATAGGCAGTTGTGAGCTGCCTGATGTTGGTCTGAGGAACCAAATCTAGTCCCTGCAAGAGCAATGTGTTCTCCTAATTTGTAAGTCATCTCTCCAGCCCTGATATGTTCTCAGTTTTTAATCTTTGTGTGTATGTGTGTTCCCACTTTTGTGGATGTGAATATAGTTGCACACATGTCCTGGTGTGGGTGTGGTGGTCAGTCCTCTTTGTTTTGGGATGGTTGTTCACTGCATACACTAGCTGGCCCAAGAACTCCTAGAAGTTCTCGGTCTTTGCCTCCTGTCTCTCTGCAGAAGCACTGAGCTTACAGATGTTCACTACTGGGTCTGAGTTCTGGGGATTCAAACTCAGGTCCTCATTATTGCACAGTGAGTGATTTACCACTGAGCCATCTCCTCCACTCTGGTGTTTATTCACCTTTGGGCTAATTTGCCATTAACAAATGGCTGTTGGCTCAGAGGTAAAGAGCACTGGCTGCTCTTCCAAAGGTCCTGAGTTCAATTCCCAGCAAGCACATGGTGGCTCACAACCATCTGTAATGAGATCTGGTGCTGTCTTCTGAGATGCAGGGATACATGCAGGCAGAACACTGTATACATAATAAACATATAGCTGTTGGTGTATAGAAATGTACATAATTGACTTGATTTTCTGTTGGGGTCTATGTCTTCACAGTAGGTCTAATTTACCTTATCTTCACTTTCAGGGGAAACTGACTCTACTCTGCGATGCCAAGACAGATGGCAGCTTTCTTGTACATCACTTCCTGTCCTTCTACCTCAAAGGTATGCAGCTAACTCCCTGATGCTATAGAAAAGGAAACTCAGGTCTGGAGAGATGGCTCAGAGGTTAAGAGCACTGGCTACTCTCTCAGAGGACCTGGGTTCAATTCTCTGTACTTACATGGTGGCTCATAACCATCTGTAACTTAAGATTAGGATAGAAATCAGTAATTGTTTAACTGGACATGCCTTAAAACCAGCACTTGGGAAGCAGGACAGCCAGAGCTACACAGAGACACCTGTCACAAACAAACAAACACAAACAAGAACAGCTAAGAAAGTAGAGAAGAAAAACCCTAAGGAAGCAATGGGAAGAACATTGACTAGTCTTGGCTTTGGTATTTGTGTACTCAGTAAGCTATTAAGTAACAGGTTATTGGAGCATCATTAGACCCTGCCAAACAATGGCATGTGCCCACCTGATTTCCATTCTACCTTCCCTCCTTCACCACCTTGCCTTCTCTATCAACTGTGTGTTAGCTAGCACCTCACTGAAGTTCTTGTGTAGCCTCCTGACTCAGCTGTTTCTCAGTTGTGTGTTTAAGTCTTAGACCTCCTAACTCTGTTAATATTTCGCCATTGCAATAGATGCTTCCTGTCGAACATGGCCTCTGCTGTTTATATTTGGAAATAGATTAGAAAATCCTCTTCTCCCATTGTTTGTTGTTTTTTTTTTTGTGGTGATATTATTGTGAAATGGAGTTTCCTGTAGCCCAAGCTAGTCTTGAACTTGCTATGTAGCTGAGGATGACCCAGAATTTCAGATCCTCCTTTCTCCACCTCGAAAGTCCTAGAATTACGGATGTGTGCCATCATGCCTGATTTTTGTTTTTCGAGACAGGGTTTCTCTGTGGCTTTGAAGCCTGTCCTTGAACTAGCTCTTGTAGACCAGGCTGGTCTCGAAACCACAGAGAACCGCCTGCCTCTGGCTCCTGAGTGCTGAGACTACAGGTGTGCACCACCACCGCCCGGCCCGTGCCAGTTTGTATTTAGTGCTGGGGATCCAACTCAGTGCTTCATGAATGCTAGGTAAACACTTTGTTAATTTAGCTACATCCCCAGCACAAGAATTATTCATTATTGGATTCTCCTTGAGTATATTTGCCAGCTATGATAATGCCTGCTTGTACTAACTAATTCACAGCTTTGGAGTAGTTTCCCCCCCCCCCCAGATGATGTGATTTTTCTATTCTACATCATAGAAAAGCAAAATAATTTATGAGTAAATTATTAGAATGAATAAGGCTCAGTTAAGTAGCTGGAGTTTCTTGGAGTTTAACTCATATAAGACTGTTAATCAATTGTCTTCCTGTATATCAACAGTAAACACAGAACAAAATTGGAAAAGAGACACAATTTACAACAGAATAAAATTGAGTACCTAGGAGTTGTGGAGGTAGTCTTTTAAAATGCCATGCAAGCATGAGAACCTGAGTTCAGATCTCCAGACTTCCATAAAAGCAGAACATGGTGCAGATCTGTAACTACTGTCCTGGGGTGTGAGGGGAAGAGTTGGGTAGATCCCTGGAAGCTCATTGGCCAGCCAGCCTAGCCAAGTCAGTGAGCTCCAGATCCAGGGAGAGACCCTGTCTCCAAAAATAAGATGGAGAGCAATTGAGCAGGTCACCTGATGCTGGTCTTTGGCCTACACACACACACACACACACACACACACACACACACACACACACACACACACTATTTAGGGACCAGAGCAGTAGCTCATTTGGTAAAAATCACTGCCTGATGACCTCCTGAGTTCAATCCCCAGGACCCACATGGCGGGAGGATAGAACTAATTCCTACATGTTGTCCTCTGCCTTCTATATTCCCAGCCAGTACATGTACCCCATAGATAGGTAGATCATAGATAGACAGACAAATATAATAACCAGTGTGGAGATGTAATTTAATGATAGAACTGGGTTTAATCCCCAGTCCTAGAAAACAAAAGGAAAAAAGTACTGTTGTGCCCAAATTCTGAACTCCAAAATCACCAAGATACCCATTCCAGTGCAAGAGCAAAGAGTCTTCTATTTAACAAGTTGACTGTCTTAACTTGGGCCCTTTGTCCATTCATCATGGCAGTTGGTGTGAGAAGCACCCAGACTGAGGAGGGGAATTTATTGGGGTATATAAGGGGAGTGTCTAGGGGTACACAACAGTTTCAGAATTGGTTCACTTCTGGGCTTGGGTGATCTGTTCTGTGTTGATTGGTTAATTGGTTGTTATGGCTTGTAGGCCTTCCCAGGGCAGTTGCTATGTTCTGCACTATGCCACTTTTACCGTAAAGCACATCCAGAGCCCGCCAGCTATCTTCTGATTGGTTCCTGGTCACATGGAGGGTATCTGACTTCCTAGTGACTAGGGCAGCTCCTGCAAGGTTAGAAGGCCGGAAACTCAGCAACATGCACTGAGTCAGTGGCCTACATCTTGCTGGGTCTTTTCTGCAGTGTCATGGGTGCTAAAGTAAGGGCTGGGTGAGGGTCTGGTCCCTTCAGTACATTTTGGCTTGGTAAGATAGTTCAGAAGGGAAAAGTACTTGTCACACAAGTGTGGCACAAGTGTTTGGAACCTGTGTGAAGGAGAGAACTGACTCCACAGGGTTGTCCTCTGACCTCTTCATTTTTGTTTTGTTTTTGTTTTTTCTAGACAGGGTTTCTCTGTATCACAGCCCTGGCTGTCCTGGAACTTTCTCTGTAGACCAGACTGGTCTTGAACTCACAGAGATCCACCTGTCTCTGCCTCCCAAGGTCTGGGATTAAAAGCATGCACCACCACCGTCTGGCTTGTCCTCAGACTTCTATACATATATATCATGCATACATACAATAATACATTTTTTTTAAAGATTTATTTATCATGTATGCAGTATTCTGTCCGTATGTCTGCCCTCAGGCCAGAAGAGGGCATTAGATCTCACTACAGATGTTTGTGAGTCACTATGTAGTTTCTGGGAATTGAACTCAGGACCTCTGGAAGAGCAGCCAGTGCTCTTAACCTCTAAGCCACCTCTGCAGCCTCTTGTTTTGTTTTTTTGTTTTTTGAGACAGGGTTTCTCTTTGTAAAAGTCTTGGCTGTCCTGGAACTTATTTTGTAGATCAGGCTGGCTTCGAACTCACTGAGATCTGCCTGTTTCTGCCTCTGAAGTGCTGGAGCTAAAGACATGTGCCACCACTGCCTGGCACAATAATAACTTTTGTATGCATCTTCGGGACTTGGGGTTGTAGCTCAGTTTGTAGATAGAGTGTTTGCTTCATATATGTGAATTCCCAGCACCATCTAAACCAAGTGAGGTAGCTCATGCTAGTAATCTTAGCACTCAGGAGTTAGAGGCTGGAGGATCAAGAGTTCAAGGTCAGGGGCTGAAGAAAGGGCTTAGTAGTTAAAAGTACTGGCTGGTTTTCTAGAGGACTCAGGTTTGATTCCTAGCACCCACATAGTGACTTACAAGTATATAACTTCAGTTCCAGGGGATCTGACGCCCTCTTCTGGTATATAAGGGCACCAGACATGCATTTGGTGCACAAACATACATTCAGGTCAAACATCTATGTACATAACATTAAAAATAAATAGAACCAGTGATAGTGACACACACCTTTAATCCCAGCACTTGGGAGGCTGAGACAGGTGGATCTCTTTAAGTTTGGGAACGGCCTGGTCTACCGAGCTAGTTCCAGGGCAACCAGAGCTACATAGTGAGACCCTATCTTGGAAAATTAAAAGAAGGGCCTGGAGAGATGGCTCAGTGGTTAAGAGTACTGGCTGCTCTTGTATAGAACCCGGGTTCAATTTCCAGTACCCACAGCTGTCTGTGACTCCAGTTCCAGGGGATCTGGCATCCTCACACTAATGCACATAAAATAAAATAAAATTAAATTAGTTTTTTCTTTAAAAAAAAGAAAAATTAAAAGAAAAAAAAAAGAGTTCAAGGTCATCCTGGGTTATATAGAGAGTTTAAGACAAGACCAGCGTGTGCTACATGAGCCCCATCTCATGTGCTCGAATGCTTGGCCTGTAGGGAATGGCACTAGCAGGAAGTGTGACCTTGTTGGAGGAAGTGAGTCACCATGGGGACAGGCTTTGAGGTCTGATACATGCTTAAGCCATGCCCATTGTGGGACACAGTTTACTTTATGTTGCCTGGGGATCAAGATGTCTGTCTACATGTTGAGTTGCTTCCTGCCACAATAATGGGCTAAACTACTGAAATTGTGATCCAGCCCCTGTAGATGAATTTTTCTGTCCTGCCTGGTCCCATAGCCTTTTGGTCTCGAGTAAACAGAGGCATATATTAATTATAAACTGTTTGGTCTATGGCTCAGGCTCCTTATTGGCTAGCTCTCTCTTAATTATCAACCCATTTCTATTAGCCTGTGTATCTCCACATGGTCTTGGCTTACCGGTGATGCCCTGGCCCACTCCTTGGCTGTTACGTGGCGCCTCCCTAACAACTCACTCCTCCTCCCAGCTTCTCCTAGTCTGGTGGCCCTGCCTACACTTGCTGCCTGCAACATCCTGCCTGTCCATTGGCCAAAACAGCTTTAGTCATCAACCAATAAGAGAAACATATATTCACAGAATTCAAAAGAACATCTCCACCAAGCCCCAATTAAATATTTTCCTTTACAAGAGTTGCCATCATCAAAGTGTCTCTTTACTGCAACAGAAACCCTAACTAAAACAAGAAGGAGATGCATCTTAGACTGAAATTAAGCACAATCTTATTAGGGCCCAAGGCCTCTGGGTGCCGTCTAGATCTACCTCACGTCTTCTGTTTCCAGATAAATGAATTATTCATGTCTTGCTGTAAGCAGAGGATTTGTTTAAAGAGTCAGTTTGCTTTGTTTTGTTTTCTAGCTAATTGTAAAGTCTGCTTTGTGGCCCTCGTCCAGTCCTTCAGCCACTACAATATTGTGGCCCAGAAGCTGGTAAGTATCTCAGCCCTGTGTGGTGACATTCCTTTGCAAGAGCATGTGTCGTGCACAGGCTGAGAGGCTGCGCTTTTCTCTTTAAATTGTGGAGAGTCTAGCAGAGGAGGGACTAAGGAAATCTCGGGATCCAGAACCTCTTTTTTAAAGGATTAAAGCAGAATCTGTTTTACTGAAAATACATAGAACCAGACCTAGTGCTTGTGGATGACAGTGAATCAAATCTTTCTACTGGTTGTGGCCAGTTAAGGTTTTCTTGCCTAGCTGAGTATGCTAGCATATGATTCTAATCCCAGTATGTGGGAGGCAGAGGCAGAAGTATCTGTAAATGCAAGGCCAGTCTAGTCTACATAGTGAGTTCCAGGACAGCCAGGGCTGCATTGTGAGACCCTGTCTCCAAACAAACGATCAACAACAAAGGTGTCTGGTGTGTAGAGAGAGTTCCAGGACCACACAGAGAAACCTGTCTCAGAACAAAAAAAGCAAGGTCACCCTCTACAACATCTTAAGTCAAGGTCTGCTTGTTTACACATCTAAAAGCAGAACAGGAACAGACGTTGTCTTGTGCCCTCTTATTAGCTGGTATGTAGTTTCTCCTAAAGTTCCCACAGGGCACTTCACTCTGCTTTTTGTCACATTTAGGGGGTCAGCCTGACAGCAGCGCGGGAACGAGGGCAGCTTGTGTTCCTGGAGGGTCTCAAGTCCGCAGCGGATTTCTTCTTCCACACTCAGGAGGAGCCTCACCCCCTGCGGTTCCTCAGGTCAGACTGCAAAGCTGGTGTGGGGGGGGGGGCAGACGAGGCCAGCTGTGTGTGGTTCCTTCTGCTTGTGTGGGAAGGCAGAAGTGGCTTCAAGGACCACACCCTTCCCCTGTGTTATGAGTCAGATGGCCCTTGGCCTTTATCATGAAGCTGATGGTAGGTAGTGGTCCCCAGAACTATAGCAAGCATCATTCGCAGCGAGTGTGGAGTGTGGCACAGTGAAATGCTGTGCTGTTTCTCCCGCGGGGACCCCTGGGGCAACACCTTTGCTTCTCCTTGCCTTCATGTAGAAACTAAGGGTTATGGGCCAGTGACTTGTTTTTGTAGATATAGTTTTATTGGAACATAGCCGTATTTATATGTTGGCTTATTGTCCATGGCTATTTTGGCTTTATAGCAACAGATTGGACAGTTGAGGCAGGAAAAATGAGCAGCAAGCCTAAATATCTCTGATGTGACTCTTTAACACCAGCAACAGGAAACTGGGGCCATCTCATTTGGTTTTCATCATCACGGGTCTGGACTGGCTGTGCTGGCACTTTTCAACCTTTCTGAGCATCAGCCCTGATTTGGCTAATGTTCTTTCTCTTTCACAAAGGAGTCATGAAAGATCTCTCCCCCACTGCCCTACTCTTTCAGATATACCCTTCCCATGTGCAGTGGCTAGTGTGTGTGTGTGTGTGTGTGTGTGTGTGTGTGTGTGTGAGTGAGAGAGAGGGGGGGGGGAGGGAGAGAGGTCTTACCGGCACCCTGACCTTGATTTTATCCTCTGACAGCAGGGAGGGGCTGGTTATGCCTGATCCCAGTGTGGGGACCTGTTCTCCTTATGAGCGAGGATAGCCCAGTGGCAGCAGGGAGGGTGGTTGCCCTGGGCATTATGCTTCATTCCTCCTCCCACTGCTGGGAAATGACTGCTTGCAACATCCCTGGGGAAGGTGGAGGTGGGTTGCTCCCTATGTGTCAGAAACATATAAACCAGCGGCCCTAGTCTGCCACCCTTCTCCAGGACATCTGAACTGCTGTTAGCTTCCTCTAGTGACTCAGGATCTCCTGGGAAGTCTCTTTGACTTACCCAACCTGACCTACTCTTGCCATAGCTCTTGGATGGAGAGGCTGTATGGTTCTCTTTTACTTTATATCCTTCTTTTGAGATAATCTCATGCCTTCCCCAGGCTGGCCTCCAGCTTGCTGTTGTCTTGCTTCTATAGTCGTTGGGACTATAGGCATGGATCACCACGCCAGGGTTCTATGCTGTCTGTTCAGGGCCCCAAAGCTTACTCATTCTTTTGTAGCTCCTAAGTTTTACCTTTGTACCCAGTAGGCCTCAGAAAATACCTGAATTGGAATAAAGTAAAATTGTGTGTGTGTGTGTGTGTGTGTGTGTGTGTGTGTGTTTGCTTTTCCGGGTCTTTGCCTCCTCCAGTCTTCCTTGGTAACCCTTTGTCCCAGAGAGACACTTGTAGAGCTGGGCATGGTGGCACATGCCCGTAATCCTAGCATTTGGGAGGTAGAGACAATAGGAGAGTGCATTTCAGGTCAGTTACTCTGAAGAGAAGAGCCGGGGCTGAGCAGAGTTGACAGTGTTTGCTTAGTGTGCACGAAGCCCTGTGTGTGACTCGTGTGGGAGGAAGCATCCAGGATGGGGAAGGTCAGGGAATCAAGGTCACGCTTGAGTTGGCTCCATAGTGAGTTCAAGGCCAGGCTGGGGTTCACGAGGCAGTGTCATAATAAAATATAACATTGTGTCTCTAGGGAGGCGAGTGCAGGGAACCTGCAGCCGCTGTATCAGTTTGTACAGGACTCCCTGAAGCCCGTGGACGGTGGGGAGACTCCGTGGAAGTACCCAGTGCTGTTGGTGGACAACCTCAGTGTGCTGCTGAGCCTGGGCCTGGGCGCAGTTGCTGTGCTGGACTTTGTACAGTACTGCAGGGCCACGGTTTGCTGCGAATTGAAGGTATCGAGGGGCTGTTGTCAGGGTTCTGCTGGGCTGTCTGAGAACCCAAACATGGGTGCTGTTCGCTTGTAGTTTAGCTCTCCTCTGGCAGACCCAGAAATTCTTCATTCCACCCATGCTGCTTTACTCTGCTTGGCATTGCTAATTAATAAACCCCTCAAAGTTAAAGTTTGAAGAGCACTGTGGGACAGTGCTGTAGTCCTTGCCTGTGTGGCCTGTGGGTCCTTCCTTACTGAGTTGTGAAGATCAGTAATGACCATAAACTCCTTTAGGTTTTTCTCTCCTCGTGGGGAGTTGGGGTTGAGCCTAGAACCTTTCACTAAATCACTTTAAAAATGGCAAAGTAGGGCTGGGGATGTCACTCAGTTGGTGACACGCTTGTGTAGTTCAGCAGCACTGTATAGACTGGGTGTGGTGCCGTATGCCTGCAACCTCAGCACTTAGGAGGCAGAGTCAGGAGCTTCAGAAGTTCACCTCATCTTCAGCCACACAGTGAGTCCCAGCTCCCCTGTGATGCATGGAATTCAACAAGGTAAAACGCAGCTGTATACATGCTCACACGTCTGTAATCCCAGCACTTGGGAGGTCGTGGGTTTTAGGCCAGGCAAAAGCCTAATGACTCGAATTTGAGCTCCAGAACCCACATAAAGGTGAAAGGCCTGGGCGGCACACGTCTTTAATGCCTACACTCGGGAGGCAGAGGCAGGTGGGTCTCAGTGAGTTCGAGGGCAGCCTGGTCTACAAAGTGGGTTCCAGGACAGTCAGGACTGTTACACAGAGGAACCCTGTCTCAAGAAAACAACAAAAGGTGAAAAGAGAGAACACATCTCACAAAACTGTCCTCTGACCTCCACATGTGCACTGCGTGTGTCAGTACACACACATACACACATGTACACACACGCTAAAAAAAGAATGTTAAGAAAACAAAACAATGGAATGACAGGCTGAACATGGTAGCATATGTTTATAATCCTCAAACTTCAAGTTTGAGGCCAGCTTGGGCCAGCCAGGACTGTGTAGTAAGACCTTGTGTCAAAGAATGAACGAAATAAAACGAACAGAAAAGAAATCGAATGAAGTGAGTTGCTATGTAGTGCAGTGCCTGGCCCACAGTGGCCACTGGTCAGGGGTGATGACACGGCCTATAGGAACTTATGCGTATTGTGTAGAGAGGCGAGACTCAGTGCAGAGGAGTGGATTAGAGAATTAGTGGTAGAGAAAGGGTTAGTGGGGTGTCACTAACCGTGTGAGCATTGCACAGTCCTGCCTGAAGCTGTGTTCAAGGGACTGCTGAGACTCTTGGGTACAGTCACAGGACCAGGGTCTAGGGTAATGCAGAAAGGGAAGTGGCTAGGAAGGAGGGAGGGGGAGAAAGAGAGAGGGAAGGAGTTGAGAGACAGCATGGAAGGAAGAAGGGGCAAGGGGCTTGCCCTTTGCTATTTGGCCAGAATAGCTGGCCTGCAAGCTTCAGGGATTCCTATCTCTACGTTCCTAATGCTCTGTAGTGTCATGGTTAAATGTGCACTCCCGTGCCTGGCTTTTTTTGAGGCAGGATCCCATGTCATTCAGACAAGTTGACTGAACTTGCTATGTGTAGGCAAGGGTAACCTTGAACTTCCAATAGTCTTCCCTCTACCCCCCAAGTCCTGAAAACACAGATGTATACACCACACCAACCTCACACCTGCCTCTTTATTTTTTTATTTATGTGTGTGTCTGTGTAAGCATGTGCATGTGCAGGTGACCTCAGAGGCTGGAAGCGAGCATTAGATCATCTGAAGCTGGAGTGACATGCAGTTGTGAGCTGCCTGACATGGGTGCTGGGAATTGAATTTGGGTCTTCCTCAATGGTAGTTACACACTTGTTTTTTTATTGTTGTTTCAGTTTCTTTATGTAGTATTGACTGTTCTGGCACTAGCTCTGTAGACCAGGCTGGCCTTGAATTCACAGAGATCCACCTGCCTCTGCCTCCCGAGTGCTGGGATTAAAGGTGTGCGCCTCCATCACCGGGTTAACGCAGGACCTTGTACAGCTGAATATGTGCTAAATTAAGCTGCACCTCCACTCCTACCCTGACACTTCCCCCCACATGGTGCCAAGTCAAATCTAGGGCCTCAAGCATCGTGGGCAAGGACTCTACCACTGAACTGTATAGCTCAAAACTGTCACTTAGCCATCAGGTCACATGTGTCCTCCCTTATGGCCCCTTTGAGATCTCCTTACCCCATGCCTCTTTCTTGCTGGTTTTGTCACCCTAGATTGTCACCCTAGATTATCTTTGGAGCTCAGTTCTCTTTTCCATCCTGTATTATCTGGTATACATCGAGTTCTTAGGAACTGTGGACTGAATGGTACTTGGCAGAATGCTGTCAATTGCCAGGTATTGGTGGCACACACCTTTAATCCCAGCACTGAGGAGGCAGAGGCAGGTGGATCTCTGTGAGCCTGGTCTACAGAGAGAGTTTCAGGACAGACTCCAAAGCAATACAGAGAAACCCTGCCTCGAAAAACAAACAAACAAACAAACAAACAAACAGAATGCTGGCAATTAAGTGAAATTTTTAAAAATACTTAATTTGGCTGGATGGTGGTGGTGCATGCCTTTAATCCCAGCACTCAGGAGGCAGAAGCAGGTAGATCTCTTAAATTCCAGGCCAGCCCAGGACAAGTTCCAGGACATCCAGAGCTATGAAGAGAAATACTGTCTCATAACTCCCCTCCCCTGTGGTGGGGGTGGGGGGTGGGGAAGCAAACAAACAATTTAATTTGGTAGTGGGGGCATGAATGTGCCACAGACAGTTTTCAGGAGTCCCTTCTCTTTCCACCATTTGGGGTCGGATTGAACTCAGATCATCAGGATCGATGGCAAGTGCCTTTACCTGCCAAGCCATATTGCTAGCCCCTGGTGGCATGATACTCCGGGATAGAGACTGGGCACCTGGAGTGGGTTTACTTTTAGATGAGTTGAGTTGGAAGTGTGGTTGGACTTGCTGGTGAAAGGGTCCAGTAGAATTAGGGTCCTGGAGCCCCTTGGGGTCTTTCTTAGGAAGAAGCTTTTGTAGCAGCAGTAGGGGTGGGAGGATCTGAGAGAGGATGTGCGGACACTAGGTATGGAGACACTGCAACCCTGGGACCCATTTGGTAAGGAGCAGGTTTCCCTCTTGTGTCTGATGCAGGGAAATGTGGTAGCCCTTGTACATGACCACAAAGATGCCGAGGATAAGGAGAATGACATCCTGCTGAATGGCCTTAGTCATCAAAGCCACCTGGTCCTGCGAGCTGAGGGCCTGGCCACTGGATTCTGCAAGGATGTGCATGGACAGGTACACAGGCTGAGCCAGCCGTTGGATGCTCTGGGTGGAAGGGAAACCTTGGGGGTTTTGGGGGTTCGGTGCCCTGCGCCAGGTGGTGCATAGACTCCTGCAGGAAGCACTTTTCCTGATAGTCTCATTTGTGGTCGAGGTGGTGTTCTGTAAAGGTTGGCAGTGTTTATTGTAGAAGTCGGTCCCATTACCCTATGACACATTTGTCTGAGCTGTCATGGAAGCCCGGGAGGCAGTGGATTCCCAGTGGAGCCGGTGCTTGGTAGCTGCCCTGCCCTTCATTCTCCTCCCTCCCTGCAGCTGAGGATCCTCTGGAGGAGGTCGCAGCCCACAGCCCGGAGGGATCGAAGCCTCACTTACCAATACAAGATACAGGACAAGAATGTGTCCTTTTTTGCCAAGGGAATGTCTCCTGCTGTCTTGTGACCTGGTTTGGAGACAACTTTGTGACTTTGGATGGTTTTTTATGTAGAAGATAAAGCAACTGGGTAGGAATGGTCCTTCAGACCTCTGGCCCACGCATCAGGCTGTGACCAGGGATGGACCTGAGCTGTGAGGGTGTGGTTCCCCAGCGCTCTGCTCAGTAAACACAGTGAGGAATCTGCATGTGGCTTCTGCTGAGAGCAACTGTATGGTGAACCCCAGCTGAAGGATCCTTCGGAGCATCCCATGTAACTTCAGCCTCGCCTGCCCTTTTTCGGTGGCTGTGCCTTTAAGAGCCACTGTGGTAGAGTGAAGCAGTCAGGAAGTTGTTCTGAATGGCAGCCATCCTTGGACAAAGAAGGCTGGAATAAAAAAAGGTTCTCACACCAGCTTCCTGGGGTTGTCTCTTTTATGTTTCATTTCCACCTTACAAAGGGACTTCCTTGAAGTCAGTGAGAAAATGGGCTTGGAGAAGAGGTAAGGACTTTGGAGGCCCAGAGCCATTGGAGGCCTAGAGCCACTGTGGGTGATGGAGGTGGAATCCAAAGCTGCACTCGCTGGCCTGCATTCCTGGAGACCACGGCCAGGTGTCCCTCCTCCTTCTGTTTCTGCAGCTTTGCCCATATGCTGGAGTCCTAGCCATCAATAGCATGCCACCAGGGCCTTGGTCACATGGGACCCTGTCTAGGGCACAGGTGAGTATGACCTTGATGAGAAGAGTAGGGAAGTGTCCTGCTGCCAGGCTGGAAAGGCCCTGGTGAGTAACTAGTAACTCCTTTGAAGACAGTGGGCACAAGAGGAGGGAGTTCTTGGGACCAGTGTGTGTGTGTGTGTGTGTGTGTGTGTGTGTGTGTTTGGGACCAGTGGTGTGTGTGTGTGTGTGTGTGTGTGTGTGTGTGTGTGTGTGTGTGTTTGGAACCAGTGGTGTGTGTGTGTGTGTGTGTGTGTGTGTTTGGGACCAGTGGTGTGTGTGTGTGTGTGTGTGTGTGTTTGGGACCAGTGGTGTGTGTGTGTGTGTGTGTGTGTGTTTGGGACCAGTGGTGTGTGTGTGTGTGTGTGTGTGTGTGTGTGTGTGCGTGCGTGCGTGCGTGCGTGTGGCCAGACCTTTGAAAGAAGGTCTCTCTGTGTAGCTCTGGCTGACCTGGAACTATGTAGACCTGGCTGGTCTCAAGCTCACAGAGATTCACCTGCCTCTGCCTCCTGAGTGCTGTATTAAAGGTCTGAACTGCCTCCTGGCTAAGAGGAGGGAGTTGTTACCCCAACATCTTGCAAATGGCCACTGGTGCCACCTAGCTTCTTAGTAGAGGTCACCTCAGAGGGACACTAAGTGTTCTCTTAAAATGAGAACATTGTTTTTACATGTGAATTATGCCACTAGTAAAACTAAAAACTAGAGAGAGAGAGAGAGAGAATATTGAATCTATAGCTTTACATTTGCTAGGCAAGTGCTCTGTGACTGAATTACAACCATAGTCTCTCTCTTTTCTAATATCTATCTTTATTATGTATACAGTGTTCTGCCTGCATGTCTGCCTGCACTCCAGAAGAGAGCACCAGATCATGTTATAGATGTTTGTAGCCACCATGTGGTTGCTGGGAATTGAACTTAGAACCTCTGGAAGACTAGCCAGTGCTCTTAACCGCTGAGCCATCTCTCCAGTCCTACACCCATAGTCTTGCATGGTACTGGAGCTGAGAGCTATGTCGTGGTCTACTGGCAGAAAGAGAAGGAGGGAGGGAGGGAGAGAGAGAAATTGAGCTTTTAAAGCCTCAAAGCTTATTTCCAGCAACCCACTTCCTTCAGAGAGGCCATATACCTCTTAATCCCTGTAAACAGTGCCACTCCCTGTGACCAAGCATTTGAATATATGAGCCTCTGGGGAACATTATTCAGACCACCACAGGGGTGTGTGTCACTACAGCAAGATCACCTGCCTCCAAAGTGTGTCACCAAAGTCCCTACAGCATTGCTCTCAAACGCAGACTCCATTGTCACCCTCAAATGCTGGGCCTTGCCAGCAGGAAAAGTTGTGGGAAAATCCAGGGCTGTGGTTGGCTGTGGAATTCTGTGGGGAGCATGTGGATCCCACTGGACTCAGCAGCGATGAGGCCTTGAGGATGCGCAGTGTCCTGGCTGCCAAAGAGAAAGCTGTTTTGTTTTCTAAACAGGTTCTCACTATTTAGCCCAGGCTGGCCTTAAACGCATAGCAATACTCGTTTGTTTTTCGAGACAGTTTCTGTGTAGTTTTGAAGACTGTCCTGGAACCCACTCTGTAGACCAGGCTGGCCTGGAACTCACAGAGATCCACCTGCCTCTGCCTCCCAGCGCTGGGATTAAAGGTTCTGCGCCATCACTGCCTGGTACTGATTTATTTATTTATATTTATTTGTTTATTGGCAGAGTCTTACTATGTCACCACTGCTGGGTCTGGGACTCTCTATGTAGACCAGACTGGTCTCAAACTCACATAGATCCACCAGCCTCTGCCTCCCATTTGCTACCACACTCAGCTATTTGATTTTGTTCAAGTGCCTAGTGTTGGCAGTCAGAAGTCGGGATTGAATCCCCTGCAGCTGGAGTAGCAGATGAGTATAAGCTTCCACGAAAGTACTAGGAACTGAACCTGGGTCCTCTGCAAGAGCAGCCAGAGCTCTTAACTACTGAGCTACCTCTGTAGCCATGTTATTATTTTAAAATAGTTTATTTCAAACTGGTCATGGTGGCTCAAGCCCTTAGGGGGACAGAGACAGGCTGCTCCATTCATTCTAGGTCAACATGGTCTACATGGTGGGATCCAGGCCAGCCAGGGCTACACAGTGAGACCCTGCGTCAGAAAACCAAAACATGGGGCTGGAGAGATGGTTCAGAGGTTAAGAGCATTGACTGCTCTTCCAGAGGTCCTGAGTTCAATTCCCAGCAACCATATGGTGGCTCCCAGCCATCTATAATGGGATCCGGTGCCCTCTTCTGGTGTGCAGGCACACATGTTGTATACCTAATAAAAAAATAAATCATTAAAAAAAAAAAAAGAAAGAAAACCAAAACATGTAATTTCAAACAAAACATACAAATATTTTATTTTAGTTTTTAATTATCTATTTGTGTGTGTGTGTCTGTGTGCAGATATGTATACATAAGTACAGGTGCCCATTGAAGCCAGAAGCTGGAGTTCCAGTAGTGAGCAGCTTGATAAGGATTCTCTGGATGAAATGCAGGTCCTCTGCAAGAGCAGTATGAGCTTTAACTGGTGAGTCATCTTCCACCTGATTCCATTGAAGTCTCCAGAAAGAGCAGATGTGTAGAAACAGATTATGGGTTAGTAGTTGTTTGGAGACTGGGAGTAGGAATGGGAAGTCAAGTCATTTAATCTCTCTACACCTCAGTTTCATCATTTAAAAAGTGGGAAGATAATAGTTTCTATTTCATGGTCTTATTAAATTTTGTATTTATTTTGTGCATGTATGTGGATGGGTTTGTATGTGCCACAGCACAGGCATGGAGATCAGATGACAACCTGTGGGGGCTGGTTCTCTCCTGTGCACCCCAGGGATCTAACTCAGGTCTTCAGGATTAACAGTAAGCATCTTTACCTACTGAGCCATCATTAAAAATTATCTTATTTTACTGGTGTAGATAGTTTTGCCTGCATGTATGTCTGTATACCATGTGCATGCTTGATGCCTGCAGAGGCCAGAAGAGAGCATTGGATCCCTTGGAGTTAGATGGGTATGTGTTGTGAGTCTCTCCATCTTGACTGCCAGCTCCCAAATAACCACACAGAGACTTCTTATTAATTATGAGAGCTCAGCCTTAGCTAAGGCTTGTTCCTAGCTCTTATAACTTAAATTAACTCATATTTTATCAAATTCTTCCACGGGCTCGTTACCTTGTGTCTGTTTTGCCCATCCTGCTTCAGCCAAGTCTGTAGACTCTGACTTTCTTCTTCCCAGAATCCTCTCTGTCCACAAGTCCTGCCTATACCTCCTGCCTAGCGATTGCAATATAGCTTGTTTTTAAGCCAATCACACTGACAAATCTACACACTGTATAAAGGAATATTCTATAACACTTGTGAGCTACCACATGGATGCTAGGGATCCTGGGTAAGGAGAGCAGTGTTATTAAACCTGAGCCATCTTTCTCGTTTTCTCCTGCCAACCTCCCATCCCCCAGGATTTTTACTTATTTATTTTTGCAGTATGTGGGTTTGAACCCAGTGCTCACACATGCCAGGCAGAATGCTACCAAGGAGCTATAACCCCAGACCATATTTTTTGTTTTCTTGAGAAAGACCCTAGCTATCTAGTCTGAGTGGCCTTGAACTTAAAGTGCCCCCCCACCCCCGCCTCTACTGTTTGAGTTATGAATTTGTAAGCTGGAAATTGTTTTATTGTGCCCTTGGTGTGCAACAGATGATGAAATCCTAGGAAATACAGATGCTGAATGAACATCAGAATGATCGTCAATGCAGCATTGAGAGGATTATTATGTGTACATCATTCCTTCTGCATGTACCCCTGCAGGCCAGAAGAGGCCACCAGATCTCATAGATGGTTGTGAGCCAACATGTGGGTGCTGGGAATTGAACATAGGACCGCTGGAAGAGTAGCCAGTGCTCTTAACCTCTGAGCCATCTCTCCAGCCCTGAGTTTGAATATTTTTAAGTGACTGTAACAGTGGTTACAGTGACTGCCACTTTCTGGAATCAAGGCATTTTGTGTGTTCATGTTCTGTTTTCGTTTCTTTCAAAGCCTTGGGGCGTGGTGTTCTTGATTATGTCCTGGACCTTGGCTTGTAGCTTGAAGTTTCCTGAGGTTAAATAGATTCTCTCAGCCACAGGGCTGTGGCTTGCATCTGGACTGAACCATTTTTGCTCATCCATATTGTCAGTTGCTATCTATTACCTTTGTATGTGTGGAGGGGGATTTTCGAGACAGGGTTTCTCTGTGTAGCCCTGGCTGTTCTGGAACTCACTTTGTAGACCAGGCTGGCCTCGAACTCAGAGAGTTCACAGCTCTGCCTCCTGAGTGCTGGGATCGTACATGTATGTCCTCATGCCCAGCAAATATTTTCTTTAGAGCAGTGGTTCTTTAATATACTTCCTCATGTTATGGTGATACCCAACCATAACATTATTTTGTTGCTACCTTATAACTGTAATTTTGTTACTGTTATGAGTCATAATGGAAATATCATATGTAGGATATTTAATATGCCACCTCCAAAGCAGTCTCTACCCACAGGTTGAGAACTACTGGTTTATAGGTGCATTTCTGCATTTGTTAGATAGACTCATTCTCTGTCCTTGAAGGTTGTTCTGATATCAAATGTAACACTAGGCACAAGATAGAAATGTGACTACTGGGAATTATTAAGTTTTTGGTGATTTCCTGTTCCATTCAGGTTTTGTTTGTTTGTTTTTTGTTTTGTTTTTCTAAACAGGGTTTCTCTGTGTAGCTTTGTAAACCAGGCTGGCCTTGAACTCACAGAGATCAGCCTGAAAAATACAATTTTCAATAAATTACATAAAAAAACCACAAACAAACAAACTGCAGAGCAGTGGTGGCACACCTTTAATCCCAGCATTCGGGAGGCAGAGGCAGGCAGATCTTTGTGAGTTCTAGGCTAGCCTGGTCTACAGAATGAGTGCCAGACAGGACAGCCAAGCTGACATAGAGAAACCCTGTCTCAAAAAAACAGAGAGGTGGGGGGAGAGAGAGAAGAGAGAGGTAGAGATGAGACAGAGGGAGAGAGGGAAGGGGAGGTAGGTAGGAAGAGAGAGAAAGAGAGAGAGAGAGAGAGAGAGAGAGAGAGAGATGCCCAGTCAGAGTAAGCGTGGAGTCTGTGTTATCAGTGTATGGGGATAGAGTTTGTGTCCATCACTGATGCTACTGTCCCCTCATTCCTCTGAAAAATCTTAGTCCAGAGCCCTTCCCTGTATTTGTCCTCAGGCTTTGGTCTCTGGCTGGCCTTGCCTACCCAGCGGTTAGCAACCCACTGACTGGCCTGCCCCTGACCTTGGCTTCTCAGGCAGTCATAGTGGAAACCACTTTCTCCCCTGTACTAGATACCAGACCCAAGGCTGGGACACTAGTCAGAGCTGCACAGAAAAGCCACTTTGTATCACTGTCTGCTCCTTGCCCTGGACAGCCTGGTTTAAATGCAGAGTCCCAGGCAAGCCATGGCAACGTAGTGATACCCTAGCTCAAAAAAAATAAAATAAATGCTTGTGTCTTGGAGGCTGTTTTAGAGGAGTACAGCTTGGTGGAGTAAGGTTGGGTGGGGTAGGGCAGGGTGTGGGGATGACACCAGCTCCCTGTTTCCTCTCTGGAGGGAGGGTTTTAGTTCAGTGGGCCCAGGGCTCAGCAGACTTTAGTTTAACTAACTTTTCCCTAGGTGACTATGCTGTGATGGGAGTTTAGAAACACAGTCTGTCCAGGAATTTAGCAGTAAAAGAAAGAGCTTAGCCCTGCAGGATCATGATAGGCTCTACTGGAGAGGTAGCTCAGTATGGAGTGCTGTGTGTATGCATGCATGGTGGTGGAAACAGGTTTTGTTTGTTTGTTTGTTTGTTTGTTTGTTTTGAGACAGGGTTTCTCTGTGGCTTTGGAGGCTGTCTTGGAACTTGCTCTGTAGACTAGGCTGGCATCGAACTCACAGAGATCCACCTGCCTCTGCCTCCCAAGTGCTGGGATTAAAAATGTGTGCCTGCACCGCCTGGTGTTTGAAACAGATATTCTTGGTGTTGGACAAAGACACATGAATAGAGGTAAAACTTAGCAAGGCAATTTCTCTTTTTTGCACAAAAGGTTGGGTTGGCAAGCTTACCAGGGCAGGAAGTGGATTTGCTTTTATTCTAATGCTGGCAATGACTGTGTCTTTTCCCCATTGGCTGAAGTCCAACCTCAGAGTATTTTGAGATTAATTAGTTTTAAAAGAATGTATGTAAAGGAAATTAAGAAAATGGGGACAAGGTTGTCTGTTCCAGGCCATTACATTGTTCAGGGAATACTCTGTGTGTATTGCAAAAACAAAAGTTTTATAAGGTGGAGGGGGTTAAAAGATTTTAATCCCCCCCTTTGTTGAGACAGTGTTTCTCTGTGTAGCCCTGGCTGTCCTGGAACTCACTCTGTAGGCCAGGCTGGTCTTGAACTTACAGTGATCTGCTTACCTGCCTCTTCCTCTGCCTCCCCAGTGCTGGGAATAAAAGCGGGACCCACCACCAGGTGCACCTCAGACTCTTAAATGCTAGGGTTACAGGTGTTTTTGTTTGCTTCTCTGTTGCTATGATAAAGCACTAACCCAAATTAACTTGCGAAGGGGTTGGGGTGAGAGAGGTGGTCCAGTGGTTAAAAGCAGTATTGCTCTTACGAGGGCCTGGGCTCTGCTTCCAGTGGCTCACAACCATTTATAATTCCAGTTCTAGGGGAGGATGAGGCCCTGGACACCAGGCACACATGCAGTGCTTATACATACCAGCAGGTGAAACACTCATACCACATTAAACAATAAGTGAATCTTAAAAAGTATCAACTTGGGGAGCTAAGGGTTTATTTGGCTCACATTTGTTACCGCCACAGTCCATCACTGAGGGAAATCAGGTCACTTTTTTTTTTTTTTTCCCAGTTCTGAGGTTTGAGCTCAAGGTTCACTTTTTCTTGTTGGGGGAGTGGGGAATGACAGTGTCCTATGTGTCCCAGACTGTCCTCAAAGTAGCAGCCTTGGACTTCTGCTCCTCCTTCCTGTACCTCACGGGGCTCAGATTATAGGTACGAGCTACCATACTCAGTTTACTTGGTGCTGGGGATCAAACCCAGGCTTTGTGCGGGCTAGGCAAGCAGTCTACCAACCGAGCTACATCCCTCCTGGAAACCTGCTTTATAAAATGATTCTCATCTTACTCCATAGCCTAACCCTGATATAGGCTATTATCTCAAAGGGTCACCTGGGTCCAAAGACGTTTGATTTTGAGACAAGGCCTCACTTTGTAGTCCTTGCTGCTCTGGACTTACTATGTAAACCAGCCTGGCCTTGGGCTCACAGAGATCCAGTTTTCCCCTCTTGAGTGCTGGGGTAAGACATTTGTTCTTGATACTGTTTTAACGGCACAACAACAGAACAGGAAAAGAGGCGGGCCAGACCCTTGGAAAGAAAATCCATTTTGGTGTGAAGGGGTTGAGAGACCACCAAACCACAGAAACAAACAAATGAACACTTTGGAAGGAAGTCTAGGAGGATCACTGGGGCTGAGGTGGCCAGAAGGGCCATCTCTGGTTTCTGTCTTGCATGGTGACTCTAACTGTACTTTCGGTGGCACCCTTGAGTGAAGGAACAGCCTCCATTTTACCTAGGCAGGTCTTGGTGTTAGAAGGTGTTAGAAGCATGTTTAGAGCACCAGGATGGGGGTGGGGTGGGGTTTCTGACCTTTGACACTCAGTCAAGAGCTGAGCATTTGCAGTGTGTTCAAGAGCTCTCTTCACAGGTGGATGTGAGGGAGTTTAGCAACCAAGGTTGGGGCTATTGCTGGTTGCCTGGACCCTGCCTCATCTCCTCTTTCTTCCGTGAGACTCGCCTCTATTTTCAAGGACAAATGAGAGAGCGCTTGCAGAATTCAGCCCTTCACCAAGACAATCACTCAGCATAACTGTTGCGGTTAGATTACCTGTTACACGTGCAGGTCGACTGACGGCAAGTCAGCAGGTGGAAGAGACTAAACACCCATAATCCTCCCCCCTAGGAATAAGCAGTATCACCTTCCACACTGCCCCATACATTGCATTTTTAACAAAAATGGAATCAGACTCCGGCTTGTTTTTGAGTCTTCTTTCTTTGTAAGTGCTCATTAAACATCCTTGGTGTGGGAGGCTCCTGTACTTAGTTCAACTACATGCATCTACCGCTTAACTCAGTTGCTTCTAATTCCCTGTGTTTTCTTGTTGATGATGCTGAGGATCAAACCCAGGGCCCCAAGGGTCTGAGGCAATTGCTCTACTATTGAGCCACACGCCCAGCCCCGCTTCGAATCCTCTGGTATTATAAAGCATAGAACGTGAGCCTCTCGTGCGTGTTCTTGGTGACTTTCCGGGAGTGTGCTGTCAAAATTCCTAAGGGATACTCTCGCCATCCTTTGCCATTTTCAGGCCCCCGCGGGGGTGTGGCAGGGGACCGCCAGGGGGCGAACCCGAGCCGCTGGCACAGTCAGATTGCGCATGCGCACGCCGCTGGGAGCACGTGTGGAGGGCGGCGGAGCGGGAGGGGAAAGGTAGGAGTTGAGAGGTGAAGGGGCGGGGAGCTGCGCGGGCGCCGGGCGACCGAGGGGGAGACGGCGGGCTCCAGACACCGGACCGCGGGCCAGGGGCGCGCAGGCCGCGCTCCGCCGCTCTGCCGCCGCTGCCCGGGAGCTGCCTCGCCGCCACAGGTACCCTCAGCGCGCGTCTCCACGGCGCGGCAGGGCCCCGGCTCCGGCCTCGCGCCGCTCGCGCCCGGGAGTTCCGGGATGGGGGCGAGCCGGGGCAGGGACGCGCGGGCGTGGGCGCTGTCCAGCAGCCCGAGGGCGGCTCCGGAGACCGCAGCCCGGCGCGGGGGCCGGACGGCCCGGGTGGCGCCGGGTCTCAGGAGCCCGCTGTGGGGGTTAACCGTCCCGGGTTTCCAGAGTGCGGGCTATAGACCCTGTGACTCAGTCCTGCCTCTTTCCGAAGATCCCATAGCGAGGCAGCATGTAGACTCTGCTGGGCGTGCTCGGTTTCTGGTTTTCTGTATTGCTTAAACCTAAACTTTGCTCGCTTATGTTGCTAGTGTTTACTTCCAGGTGGGTTTGTTGCTTCACGGCTATAATGCGATAGCGCTAGCTGCAGGGAGCCTTGCGTCCACACTGCATCGCAGAAAGTTGTGCAGATGGAGACGATGAAGAGGGCAATGAGCCCCTGGCCCCGGGGCGGGGGAGAGGCACGGGAAGGAGGGGATGGGGGGGGGCGGTTCTGGCAGGAGTCTTCCCTAGTTCTGCTCATTCACTTCATCTCTTGTGGTGACAGCTGATGATTAAACGCTCTCCGGTGATCTTGCAGTAATTTTTGTGACGGAGGAACAGCCCTTGACGATGTTACCTTTGTGTGCATTTGTGGAGTTCGCTCATGCAGTGTGCTGCCATTTCAGGGTGTTGTGCAGCAGAGTAGAGCTTTTATTATAGAGTCAGGATCAAATGTGTCTAGTTAGTGCTGAATGCATTGCAGGTGTATCCTGAATGATGCTTAATTGAAGATTGTGTCTTTTTAAGTCTGTGTTAATGTATTTCCGATCTAAAGTGTTTTATGTATATTTGCAGTGCTTCTGCCAGGCACACGGTCTTTAAAAAAAAAAAAAAAAAAAAACCAAAAAACCAATAGTATATACAAGTATAAACATTATTTCTGTACTTGTTATTTCATTATTTGAGGATGTAGAACTAGGGCATTGGTCTACCACTGAACAACACCTGTGGCTATTCATTTTGAGTCGGGCTTCATTGCCCAGGCTGACCACAAAGTTTCACCCTCCTGCCTCAGTTTCCTTAATATGTGGGATAATAGGTGTGTGTGCCACTGCTCCTGTTCGTCACTCGTTCTTTTGATCATAAGTTGAGTGGAAGAGCTGGACTTGGAACTCATTTGTTGTTGAGCACTCTCTTTTGCTACTGTGGCATAAGAAAAAGGAAAAGGACCTCTCTCAAGGCTTCCATGTGCCTTAGCTTCACTAGCTTGGGAGCCACAAATTTAGATTATTGTCCTGAGGTGGGTTGAAAACTTTATTCTTCGTTTGTGGCTAGAACATAGCCATAGAAACTGATTTGCCTGACATCATATATAAGCTGCTTAACTGTCTAGTTAGGAAAGGAACCGTGTCTTTTGTACACATGTGTCTGTTAACCTGGGTGGTAAACTTTAGGGTGTCCACATGAATTCAGGATCACTTCAGATGAATGTGTCTCAGGGAGCCCAGAAGACTCTTAGAATCACGTGCTGTTTGCTTACTCTGACTACAGGTATCCATTTGTTGGCTGTCACAAGCACTGTGTGTAGTTTGGTTTTTGTTATCTCTCCAGCTTGTATGTGGAGGATCAGGCCTTCAAACCATGTCATCCAGTCTTTGCCACATGAGCTCCTGCCCCTTGTAACTAACACCATCTTGAGTTTGCTAAAGAAACATCAGGTATCTTTTGCCACCTAAAGTGATACTTCGGGGTAATATTTATTGAGTGCTTGTTCTGTTGGGCACTGTGCTAGGAGCTGCAGGGTTAGCTTCTGAAGTCACATAATGAACAGATGGAATCACAGTGTTAGCTCTTTTTTCTTTTTCTTTTTGCTGTTTTCTTTTTCTTTTTTTCCGAGACAGGGTTTCTCTGTATTTTTTTTGGAGTCTGTCCTAGAACTAGCTTTGTATACCAGGCTGGCCTTGAACTCACGGAGATCTACCTGCTTCTGCCTCTTCTTCCCAAGTGCTGGGATTAAAGGCACCACCAATACCCGGCTAGTGTTAGCTCTTTTATGTGTGAATTTAAGGCACTTTTTTCTCAGGGAAGCCACAGGTCACTAGCCAGTTAGGGGCTGAGCTTGTATGCAAACTTGTTTGCCTGACAGCAGTCTGAGTTTTCCTGCTAATGTACCCACTGACTTCATAGTCTCCCTATTGTTCTATTGGCAAAGGGGGGTAGTGGGAGGCAGTATGAGTGGAGGGAAGCAGCCTGTGTCCCGGAGTTAAGTCTGAGATGGCAAATTTTAGTAAGACAGAGCTCTCATCTCGTCCATCTTCCCCATTCTCTTTGTTGCACTTTTCTAGTTATTTTTTTTAATTTGTAGAAAATGATACGTAACATAAAAATGACAATTTTAATGATTAAATGTAGTAGTCAGGGATATTAAATATACTCACAGTATTGTATAGTTGTCATTATTATACATTTCCAGAACTTTTATTCTACACAGACTGCTGCCCCATGAAACAATCCCTCATTTCCCTGTCTTCCAAAACTAGCAGCCTCTGTTCCATTTTCTGTTTCTGTGAACTTGCTTATGTTATTTCATCTAAGGGGAATTGTATACTTTAGATATATCTATTTTATATGCACATATATGCATATACGTGTACCATATGTTTCCCTCACAGAGGTCAGAAGTGTGTCAGATCCTCTGGAACTTGAGTTAGGGATTGTTGAGAACAACCATGTGGGTGCTGGAAACCAAAGCCTGGTTCGGTTCTCTGCAAGAAGAAGCGCTTTAACCACTGAGCCATCTCTCCAGCCCATGTACCTCTTTTGTGTCTGGTTCCTTTCACTTTGCTTTCAAGGTTCAGCCATGTATTGTTTATTATATTTCATTCCTTTTTCAGATTCAATTATATTATTTTGTATGTATATCCACATTTTTTTTTCAAGACAGGGTTTTTTGCATAGCTAGGCAACTTATAGACCAGCCTAGATTTGAACTCAAGAGATCCACCTGCCTCTGCTTCCCCAGCGCTGGGATTAAAAAACAATGAATGCTAAATATCCACATTTTAAAAGAACTCTTATCTTTCAGTGAACATTGGAGTAATTTCTATTGTTTTTTTTTTTTTAATTGGGAATGGTGATGTTAGGAACATGAGTGTACAGTTAATCATAGCCAAAAGGCTGAATATAATACCTGTATATAGATCTAACTTTGAAGTTTTGCTTTTAAAAGTTCATTGCTGCCTGGTGGTAGTGACCATTCCTTTACTCCCAGCACTGGGGAGGCAGAGACAGGCAGATCTCTGTGAGTTCGAGGCCAGCCTGGTCTACAAATTGAGTTCCAGGACAGCCAGAGCTGTTACACAGAGAAACCCTGTCTCAAATCAAAAAATAAAATAGATAGATAGATAGACAGACAGACAGAAAGACAGACAGATCTGATACTGACCTCATGTTGTCCATATAGAGTTGTACTTATGTACTCACGTCCAGCACCTTGATTCACATGCACATATTGGGCTTATGTCTCACACATACACGCACACACGCACAGAAATGTGGGTGGTGTCTGTACTTTACAGTCATGTCATGTGGAATAGAGATAGAGATAATTTTACTTTTGACTTTTGAATTCAGATGCCTAAGGAGAAGGGTAGCTGAGGAGGGGGAGAAGAATTTTGCTTAATTGTTTTGTGTAGTTGGATTTTTTACTCTGCTCCTTGGGGGCCCACCACCCAGCTCCCAAATAAACACACAGAGACTTACTCTTACTTGTGAATGCCCGGCCTTAGCTTGGCTTGTTTCTAGCCAGCTTTTCTTGTTATCCTGTCCACCCTTTGCTTGTGGGATCTTACTTTTCTCTATTCTGTCTGCCTTTCTTCTCTTCTTACTCTGTGGCCGGTTGTGTGACTGACTTCTGGTGAGCTCCTCTCCTTTCCTTGCTCCTCCTTCCCATTCTTCCTAACCACTTCCTGCCGGCTAATTGCTGACTCAGCCTCCTGACCCCAGGTTAATTTTATTCAATCAAATATAACATAGCTTTGTATTGCTAACAAAAGCAGCAGAAACAAATGTAACACACAATTAAATAATATTCAATTAAAATAATATTCAGTATTTTGGCTAGCACCTTCCGTATGATATAAAACAAAAGTGATTTTGGGAAAAGGTTCAAGTCTTTGTTCCATTTACCTGCTGAGTATGACATGCATTTTTTGTTTCATTTTTGTTTTTTTGAGACAGGGCCTCACTTTTTCTGTTGTGGAACTCACTATGGACAAGGCTGGCCTTGAACTCACAGAGATCTGCCTGCCTCTGCTTCCTGAGTGCTGTGATTAAAGATGTGCTCCACCAGGCCAGGCAGCTGTGCATTTTTCATATGTAGCTTTTATGTGTGTGTTGAGGAAACTTCTTTCTGTTCCTAGTTAGTTTTTAATCAAGAGAGTATTGATTTTTGACACTTTTTATACTAGTTGAGATGATCATTATGATTTTTATTTGCTTATTCTTTGGTGACTTCACACATACATTCAATGATTTTAGACCATTTCTACCCTCTCCCCCCCCCCCACAACTTCTAGACTTCTTTCCATGTCATCCTTCCAACTTCATGTTCTCCTCTTATTTATTTATTTATTTATTTATTGTTTTGTTTTGTTTTGTTTTTCGAGACAGGGTTTCTCTGTGTGGTTTTGGAGCCTGTCCTGGAACTCACTCTGTAGACCAGGCTGGCCTCGAACTCACAGAGATCCACCTGCCTCTGCCTCCCCAGTGCTAGGATTAAAGGTCTGCACCACTAGCACCCAGCCTCCTCTTTTTTATGTAACCGACTAAGTCAGGGTAGCTATGCCTCTATGCTGTGTGTAGGGCCATCCACTGGAGCTTGGGCAACTGACCATGCACCACACCCCTAACAAAAACTGACTCTTACCTGAGCAGCCATTAACTGTCAGTAGCTCCCCAGCTAGTGGGGGCCTCACAAGGCCCTTTCCTCTTCATGCTGGAATGCTGACTGGCTTGATCTTGTACAGGTCTTATGCAGTCTGCTATAGCTGCTATGAGTTGATAAGCGCAATGGTCATGTGTTTCCAGATGACACTGTTTTCTTCAACCCCTGGCTCTTAGTCTTTCCAGTCATTCTTCTTTGATGTTTGCTGAGTATTGGAATGGAGTGTTGTAGAGATGTCCCGTCAGTCAGGACATAGCACTTCACAATCACAAATATTTGTACTTAGTTTTTTGTTTGTTTTTGAGACAGGGTTTCACTGTGTAGCCCTGGCTGACCTGGAACTTGCTCTGTAGACTATTCATTATCATTTTCTCCTTAATCTTATTTTCTGTTGTTTTGAGACAGAGTCACAGAGTCCAGGATAGTCTTGAACTTGCTGTATAATTGAGGGTGATCTTGAACTTCTGATCTGCCTGCCTTTACCTCCCAAGCACTGACATCACAGTTGCTTGTTGACACATGTGATTTATGTGATGGTGCTGGGTTTTTAATTCAGGGTTCCATTCATACTAGGCAAGCACTCTTCTGAGCTGTATCACCAGCTCTCTTTGTTAATGTGGTATATTACATTAATTATATTTTGTTTGTTGAACCAACCTTATATTCTGGGGATAAATCCTAGTTGAGTATTGGAGACAAGTATTATTTGTTTTTGTTTTTTGAGACAGGGTTTCTCTGTGTAGCTTTGGAGCCTGTCCTAGACTCACTCTGTAGACTGGGCTGGCATTAAACTCAGAGAACCACCTGCCTCTGCTTCCCAAGTGCTGGGATTAAAGGTGTGTGCCACCACTGCTTGACTGAGACAAATTTTAATTTTTATTATTTGATTTATGTGTAAGTGGCCTTGTGTGTGGTCTATGTATGCATTCTTTTGCTGTGAGTGTGGAGGCCTTAGGTTGATGTCAGGTATTTTTCCCATTCTTTTATCTTCTTACTATTTTATAAAGATTTATTGGGCTGGAAAGATGGATCAGTTGTTAAGATCATTTGTTCTCGCAAAGGACCCAGGTTCAATTCCTAGCAGTCACATAGTGGCTCATACCATCTAGAACTCCAGTTCCAGGGGATCCAATGTGGTTTTCTGACCTCTGAGGGCACCAGGCATGCTTGTGACACACAGACATACATTTTATGTGTTTGTGCCTAGTGTGTGTATTTCTGAAGTCCCATTAGAGTTATTAATATTACTTATAAACAAATGCGGTGGTGGCCCACACTTTTAATCCTAGCACTTGGGAGGAACAGACAGGCAGATCTCCAAGTTGGAGGCCAACCTGATCTATAGAGTTCCAGGGTGGTCAGGGGTACTCAGAGAAACTCTGTCTCGAAAAAAAATTAATAACAAAAGCCAAATTCACAGGTGAAAAGTGGTTAAAAGTGCTTGCTGCTCTATCCTGAGAACCAGAACTTGAAGTTCAACTCTGTTTTGTAACAGAGAGCTTACAAACATCTGGGCCTGCAGCAGCTCCAAGGGATCCAATGTCCTCTTCTGGCCTCTGCAGGCGCCACTACCCACCCACATGCTCATGTCCTCATATAGACATCCATGACACACTGTTGTACATACAAACAATAAAAGTAAAAGTAAATCTTAAAAAAAATTACAAGCCAGGTAACTTTTATGTATTGGGGAAATGGAGACTAGAAAATAACTAGAAAATTATAAATACATTTGCATTTGAGAAATGTCTTCATAGTTAGCCCACCAACACACCACTCTTTGCCTCCTAGTGAATAGAAGGGGTTGGAGGTACAGCCAGTGGCCATATCTTAACTGGTGAGCTGTAATTCCAGCCTTGGGAGACCAAGACAAGAGTAGGATGAGTAGCCATGTTGGGTTTGATTAAAGGGACATTGAGTCAATGAATAAGGTGGAAAATTGATTGAGGATGATTGGCAATCCACACACATACAAAAAAACATGTAATACACATGAATACCACACATGTGAAAAATGGAAAAAGAAAACACACACACACACACAGAAGGAATTTTGGAGCCTGGTTTGGGCTTAGCTGTTAATAGGATGGGAAACATAGGGGCAGATGGGCAAGAAAGAGTTTCAGGGATGCAAGTCTCCTCTGATAAGATGGCATTGGAAGGGGCTACTGTCCTCTGCAGCTGTTGTGTTGAGGGCTCCCAGACTCTGGCCCCTCGAAAAAAGGAGCCCTGGTGAACCTCCTCTTCTGTCACTGTCCCTTCAGAGGCAGCTCTTTGTATTCATTGTGGTTGGAGGGGAGCCATCTTCCATGTAGCATTTATAGTAAGAGTCTTGATGTGGCCGTGATTGAGCAAAGACTCATCTATTACTTCTATTTTGGAGATTAGGTTATATAAATTGTCTAGGTCTTGGTGGCTGTCATCAGAACACATTACCAGCAGGAATCGGGCAAGAGTGTGACCTGCTTGTCATACTATCTAGCTAGTGTGACCTGATTGTGCTGGTGTGTGGCAGGCAGCAGGAGTGCAGGTCCTGGCCTCGCTTCTGCCGGTACTGATGGGGCTGAGAGCACTTTCCTGGGCCAAGGGTTTTATCTATTGTAATGAGGCCCCTAAGGGCTGGGCTGAGTGATTCTTTCATCTTTAAAAATAGAGTCTTTATCCCTGGTGTATCACCCTCCCTGTGGAGGGGGGGGGAATGGGATGGGAGGGTGGTGGTGGGGGCATGGGAGGGAGGGAGGGAGGGGGAACTGGGATCAATATGTAAAATAAGAAAAAAAAAAATAGATTCTTTAAGCCACGGTGGTGGCATACTCCTTTGATTCCAGCACTCAGAGGCAGGTGGATGTCTGTGAGTTCTAGGGATAGCCATGGCTGTTACACAGAGAAACCCTATCTTGAAAAACCAAAAAACAGCAACAACAACAAAAACCCCAAACCACCAACTAAACAAAATAGATTCTTTGGGAGATGGAAAGATGTTTCAGTGCTTAAGAGTACTTGTTGCTCTTGTAGAAGACCCAAGCTTGGTTCTGAGCATCCACATCAGGCATCAGGCAATTTACAACTGCCTTTAAGTCCATTTCAGGGTATTGGACACCCAGCTCCTCCTTTGCCTCTTGGACACCGGAATACACATGTCCTCATGCATGTATTCAGTTACACATACACATTTAAGTAAACATTTAAAAAATGAAATCAGAATATTCTTTCCTCATATTAGCAGTGATGAATCAGTTCAGTCTTTTTACTAGTAATTCCTGGCTAGGTCACAAAGGGATGAAATTAGACCCTTTATTTGTTGATACTTGAGTGTGAAGATCATGTATGTGGCTGTGACAACCATCACAGTGAGTACAGTCAGTTCTTCCTAGAGGAGGTGTTGCTGTGCCATCCCGATGACTCTACGGTGTATCAGAAATCATCCTCTTTAGTGCTTGAGCGTCAGGGTCTCTGAAATCCACTTTCTGTTTTTAGTTCAGTTAGCTTGGTCTGTTGAAAATTCCTCCAGTTTATTTGGCTAATTTTGATTCTTACAGAAATTAAGTTTCCTGCCCTGAACATTATTACTTTGCAAAACAACTTAAATGAAAAGCCAACGTTTGTACTGATGGAGTAGTTTGGCTCAGCAGACTGAGCTGCAGTGACTTTGCACAGGTCCACATGAGGCACCAGGTGCACCCAGAGAACGCAAAGTAACTCAGCCATGACCTCCTTCCTCCCTTGAGGGAGTGCAGTCAGTACAGCCTGCTGAGAGTGTCCGTGTGAACTGAGGGCTGGAAGTGCAGCCAGAGAAGCCAGAAGGAGGCTGCTGCGTCCACAGCCCATTGTTTTTGAATTGTTCCTTCATTGTTTTTGAATTTTAGCTTTTTTTTTTAAAGATTTATTCATTTTTATGTGCTTTGGAGTTTTGCCTGCATATATACCTGTGTGAGGGTGTCTAGAACTGGAGTTACAGATAGTTGTGAGCTGCCATGTGTGGGTGTTGGGAGTCGAACCTGGGTCTTCTGGAAGAGCAAACATTACTCTTAACTGCTGAGCCATCTCTCCAGCTCTGAATTTTAGCTTTTAAAATGCAGAAATTTAAACTGGACAGTGGTGGTGCACACCTTTAATCCCAGCATTTGGGAGGCAGAGGCAAGAAGATCTTTGTGAGTTTGAGGCCATCCTGGTCTACAGAGTGAGTTCCAGGACAGCCAGGACTGTTACACAGAGAAACTCTGTCTGGAAAAACAAAAACAAAAACAAAAACAAAACAAAATTTATTTACAAAGCACAAAATTCAAAAGTTACAGCAGCATGCACAGGAAAGTGTCCCTTCTATTCTGCTCTTGTTACAGATCATCTCCCTAGAGACAGCATGCTTTTTATGTGTCCATTTAGGGGTATTTTATGCATATACAGTCAAATACAGAGAACACTTTTTTTGTTTGTTTGTTTTGGAGACAGGGTCTCTTTATGTAGCCCTCCTTGGCCTGGAATTCACTGTGTAGTCCAGGCTGGCCTCAAACTCACAGAGCTCCCCTTCCTTACTTTCTAAGTGTTGGAACTAAAGGCATGCACCACCATGGCCTGGCTTGCTTTGGTCTTTAAGTTGTGTTCTGGGGATCAAACTCAGGTCATCAGGCTTCTGCATCACGTGCCTTTACCCACTGAGCCATCTTGCTGGCACTGTCTTGTAATTTTATCCTTAAATTTATATTTAAGATTATCTTAGGCATTTTACATATTTCTACCATTATATCTGTTTTGCAGTCAGGGTTTATTTTAGTGTGAAATATAGTTTGAACTTAATTTTTTTCCAGATGTGTAACTATTTGTGGAATACCTGTTGTTGAATGAGTCATTTTTCTCTCAATTGGTTAAAATTTCTCATGTTTTTTTTTTTGTCTTTAAATATTTGAAGGCTTTCCTTTTTTTCTTTTTTAAATTTTATTTTCTGTGCACTGGTATTTTATCTGCATTCATATGTTTGTGAGGATCCTCTCAAACTGTAGTTACAGATAGTTGTGAGCTGCCATGTGGTAATGGGAATTGAACCCGAGTCCTCTGGAAGAGCAGCCAGTGTTCTTAACCACTGAGCCATCTCTCCAGCCCTCCTTATCTTGTTCTATATGTGGTATTCTTTGCCATAGGTACTGTTGATGGAGTTTTATTCTGTTAACAGTAATCTTAAGTATTCATGAGTTAGTACCCACTTTTAACTACTTTATGTTTTGATATTTGGTAAATGTAGTTGCAAATACATACAGACAAAGCACTCATATAAAATTGAGTGAGTCCAGCAGGGGAATGGTGGGGCACACCTTTGATCCCAGCACTGGGGAGGCAGAGCCAGGTGGATCTCAGTGAGTTTGAGGCCAGTCTATTCTACAGAGAGAGTTCCAAGAGAGCTAGGTCTACGCAGAGAAACCCTGTCTTAAAAAAAAAAAAATGAGTGACTCATAAAAAAAAAAATGTTTAAAAAATAAAGTCATATGTTTTTCTTGTTTTTTGTTTTTCAAGACAGGGTTTCTCTGTATACTACTCTTGCCTATCCTGGAGCTCTCTTGGTAGACCAGGCTGGCCTTGAAAATCAGCGGTCCTCCTGCCTCTGCCTCCTGTGGGTGTTCACCACCACTGCCCAGCTAAGTCCTGTATGATTTTATTGGGACTGTGCTGTATTTTTTGATTAATTATTCCTTTTGAGATAATGTTTTACTATGCAGTGCTGGCTGGCCTGGAACTCTGTGTAGACCAGGCTGACCTCCATCCAGCTCATCGGTCTGCTGAACTGGGACTAAAGCTGTGCACCACCACGCCCAATATGCGATATTCTTGTTATACCCATTGTTACTGAGAACAGGCCATGACTTTTCTCTTTGTTCAAGTTGTTTGTATTCTTTAGAGTTTGAAAGAACTTTGTTTCTCAGGTCTTTTTGTTTTGCTTTTTTAGTGTTTTTGAATGATATACATCTGCTTATTCATGATAGACATGAAGGCATTGATTTCTTTTTAAAATGTGCCAATTTTTCTTGTGTGGCTGCACTCACATGTGTAGGTCAAAGGACCATTTATCTCTTTCTGCCTGGTGAGTCCTGGATGCCAACTCAGGTCATCAGGCTTGGTGGCAAGCTTCCTTACCTGCTGAGACATCTTGCCAGCCCTGGCATGGGTTTCCTACATGTTTGTTTTCACTGACTTTTGTGATTCTTTTTTCATCTGTAAAAGATTTTCAGTTGATTTTTATTGGATTTTCTAGAGATAAAATAATATCTGCAAAAGTTAATGTCACCTTTCTTTTTCATACATATTTAAGTATGGGTTAAGTTTGTCAAATTGATTAGAGTGAGACAGGCACCTAGATTAGTGAATCACCTGTTTGTGTGTGTGAGGCTTATTTCCAGAGAGGATTAACTTGGGGCCACCCTGTTTAGGCAGCTCCATGGAATAGACAAGGCCCACACTGAATAAAAGGAGGAAAAGGAGAAACACTGCTGTTGTGCTACTGCAGACGTTTCCTCCCCCTCCCCCTTTCCCTCTCCTCTTCCCTTCCTCCTTCTCCCCCTCCCTCCTTCCCTCTCTCCCTCCCTTCCTTCCTCTCTCCCCCTCCCCCTCCCTCTCTTTCTCTCCTCTCCCTTTCCCTTCCTCCCTCTCTCTCTCCCTCCCTCTCTCCCTCCCTCTCTCCCCCTCCCTCCCTCTCTCTCCCTCTCCCTTTCCCTTCCTCCCTCTCTCTCTCTCCCTCCCTCTCTTCCTTCCCCTCTCCTTCTCCCCCCCTTTCTCTCTCTCTGTCTCCCTCCCTCTGCTTCCTGGTCATTATGATGAAGCTACATTGTTCCACCATTCCTTCTCTGCTATACCAGACTAAAACCCCTGAAACTAAACCAAAATAAATAATTCTTTTAATTTATTTATGTCAGTATTTTATCACAGCAACAGTGTCTAAGTAATGGTGAAAATTGGTCCCAGAGAAATGAGGCTGTTGCTGTGACTCCCACACCTTCTGGGTTTGAAGCCTTGGGAACTGGTATGCAGGAGCTGCAAAGAGTTTGGAGAGCTGGAAGTGGTGGCACACACCTTTGGTCCTCTATGCGGGTGGATCTCTGAGTTTGAGGCAGCTTGGTCTACAGAGTGAGTTCCAGGACAGCCAGGGCTATAAAGAGAGACTGTCTCAGAAACAAAGTTTAGAGCCGTGGACTAGGGAAGCCCTACAGTGTTATTTATAGAACTTAGGTGATTCAGGTAGGAGGCGATTTAGCAGGTGAGGATGCTGATAAAATATGAGTAATGAGAACTGTGCTGAGAGGTTTTGGGTGGGAGAAGTACTCTACGTTTTGGCCAGGCCTGGTACAGGCTTATAATACCATCTCCTGAGGAGACTGAGGCAGGAGGATGGCAAGTTAATTGCCTGCCTCGTAACATACTGAGACTGTCTGAGATTTTTTTTTTTTTTTTTTAAGGTTTCTCAAGATAGAGTTTCTCTGTGTCCAGGCTGTCCTGGAACTCACTCTGTAGACTAGGCTGGCCTCGAACTCACAGAGATCCCACCTGCCTCTGTCTCCCGAGTGCTGGAATTAAAGACTTGGGCCACCACCACCCAGCCCGCCTGAGAGTCTTTAAAAAGTAAAAAGAGGACTGGGGATTGGCTTAGTGGTGTAGTGCCCTAAGCCCAGGTTCCACCCTAAGTTCCAGAAGAAAAAAGGAATTTCTGGGTCTAAGATTTTGTGTGAGGCTAAATTGAGGATGATAGATTAGTGGTAGGAGGTGTAAGTTCATTAATTATAGAATGCTTACCTAGCATGCACAGTCCTAGATTTGATCCCCAGCACTGCATACATTGAATATAGTGGCAAATGCCTGTCATTCCAGGAGTCAGGAGGTGGAGACAGGAGGGTCAGAAATTCAAAGTCATCGACTCAGACCCCCTGAACGTGGGTGTCAGTTAGGCTTGGGTAGTCTATGGGGCCTCTGGTAATGGATCAGTATTTATCCCTAGTGTATGAATAGAGTTTGGGAGCCCATTCCACATAGAGCGACACTCTCTCAGCCTAGACACATGGGAGAGGGCCTAGGCCCTGCTCCAAGTGGTATGACAGACTGATGATCCCCCATGAAAGGCCTCACCCTCCCTGGGGAGCCAAAAGGGGATGGGATTGGTGGTTGGTGGGGGGCATGGGAGGATGGGAGGGAGAGAGAACTGGGATTGATATATAAAACAAGTTTGTTTCTAATTTGAACTAAAAAAAAGAAAGAAACATAAGTAAATGAGAAAAAAAAGAAAGAAATCCAAGGGCATCCTCAGCTACATAGCAAATTTGAGGCTGACCTGAACTATATGAAACTCTGACTCAGTTAAAAAAAAGAAGTGGCTGAAGGTGAGAGGTTCATATGTGGATAAGAGGAGAGTGTAGGGATGATAATAACCAGAATATATTATATACATATATGAAATTGCCAGAGGAAAAAAAAATCCATTTTTTTGAGACAGGGTTTCTCTGTATTGTTTTGGAGCCTGTCCTAGAACTAGCTCTGTAGACCAGGCTAGCCTTGAACTCAGAGATCTGCCTGTCTCTGCCTCCCGGCCCCCCCCCCAAAAAGTCAAATTTTTAAAGTGATAAAATTAATTTGTCTAGTGAAGAAATTTCAAGCATTAAAGCGTTCAGCTGGGATGGCTTATAGTGTGGCATGTGGGAGGGTAAACCAGACCTGAAGGATTTGAAAAATTTGCAGCATACCCAGAGAAAGAGCAGGAGATTGTGGCTGCTGAAGCAATTAGGACTGTTACAGAAGCTGGTATAATACTTTGCACAAAAGCAGTATGGAAGGCACATTGAAAGCATCTCAGGAATTGGCCAGTTTCTACCTGTAGCATCCTGCTCACATGTGTAAAGGTTTTGGCTTATGTGAGAGACTGCTTTGAGAAGAGAGTGTTGGGGTGCACAGGAGTCTGGTCTTGGCTCAGTCATGCTGGCACTCAGAGACCACTGCAGCCGTGGTTCAAGGGGTCCTAGCTAGTGTTTGAGTAGGCAGCATCACATGGTGCTACCCAGGAAATTCAGTTTCGAAGGATGCAGAATATAAGAGTTATGGAGGTTATGGAGACTTCGCCTAAATTTTTCTTTTCTTCTTTCATTAAATTATTTGGTGTGTTTGTGTCATGGGGGTCGAAGGACAGTTTGTAAAAGTCAGCTCCCTCTTTTCACCATGTGGATCCTAGGAACTGAACTCAGGTCATCACTCTAAGTAGCAAGAACCTTTGTCCACCAGTCCATTGTGTCAGCTCCCACCTAAATTTCCAAAGGAAAGCCTTGGCCAGACCTGGTGGCATTTATTCTCAGCACTCAGGAGGCAGAGACAAGTAGATCCTGAGTTTGAGGTCAACCTGGTCTACAGAGTGAGCTCAGGACACCCAGGGCTACACAGAAAACTTTGTCTGAATAAAGAAAAAACAAAAGAATCACACACATACACAAAGCCTGAAAGACCAAGGAATGTATGTTGTTATGAGCATGTTTTCCCACCAGCCTGGCCCCAGAGCTGCACCAGCCCCAAATAACACACAGAGACGCTGTATTAGGTATAAAGCTGTCAGCCTGTTACTAGTGTTTCTTATTGGCTAGCTGTCTTAAATATTAACCCATTTCTATTAATCTGTGTGTTTCCACATGGTTCGGGTCCTTCTCTCTGTCCTACATTTTGAATCTCCCATCTACCTCTCCCTGAAACCTCCTTGTCTCCTAGTCTTGCTTATCTTGCTTTCCTATTGGCCAACAGGGCTTTATTCATTAACCAAGAAGAGAAACATATTTACAGAAAGATATCTCTGTAAGAACTAGTTAAGAACAAGCCTAAGCTATTGACTGAGCTTTTATAATTAATAAGAAGTCTCCTTGTGATTTGGTAGCTGGCTGATGGGACAGAGAAAGACTCACACTACATCTCCCATTTTTCACTTCAGAAAGAGATCCCTGAATCTAATCTCCTTTGTTTATCTTTTCCTCTAATCATGACCAGTAACAATTTATAACCAATCCTCCTAAACGATGACAAACATCCATAACCCACTGAATGACCAAAATCCACCCACCCCATCTCTTGGGAATGTGGGTGTTGTATTTGGTAGACTGCTTCCTGTTGTCTGGGGGGTGTTGGCATCTTTGGGGAACCTGAGAAAATGACCAAGTCCTGGCTAGGATAGTCTATGAGGCTGGACTATCTCAGTCAGCAGCCTTGAAGCTGCTGGATGCAGAACTCTGAGGAAACTGTAACATGAAGAAACTGCAACAGAGGTACTCTGAGAGGCCAGATCACCTGGACCATTGTCCCCTTGCTCTGAAAATAAACTGTGAAAGGTAACATACACATCCACAGTAACACAAGATGATTTTTGTTTTATGTTTGGACAGGTAAAATATGTCTGTCACCTGTCTTTGTAGTTTCTCTGGGTGTATTTATGTCATTAGCCAGGAATTTCTGGGGGTTTCCACCTGATAAAACCTGATCCTCTTTAATCTTTATAAATCCACAGTCTTTCATTTTCTGTGGAAACAAAAGCAAAACCTTTTCTCCAATGCAACATATTTTTGACTTCCATTTTGAAGTTAATATACTTTAAAAATATATAGGTTGGTTTAATTTAGCCATTTCCTTAATCCAGTGTCTCTTGGCAGCTATTGTTTGTTCATCAGTTATCAAAAAATTCAAAGACAGCACAGTGACATACAGGATCCAGACTCCCTGTGTATTTCCCATCTCTACATGGGTTCTTCTTTTTAATTACTTTACTCTTTCTTTAAAGACTTAATCTGGGTTTTTTTGTTTGTTTTTTGTTTTGTTTTGTTTTATGAGACAGGGTTTCTCTGTGTAACAGCTCTGGCTGTCTTAGAACTAGCTCTGTAGACCAGAATGGCCTTGAGCTCACAGAAATCTGCCTGCCTTTACCTCCTGAGTGCTAGGACTAAAGGTGTGCACCACCACTGCAGGGCTACTCTGTTATTTATTTTTTTTTTTTTTTAACTTTTATTTGCTTGCTTGTTTTTGGTTTTTTGAGGCAGGGTTTTGCTGTAGCTTTCGAGCCTGTCCTGGAACTTGCTCAGTAGACCAGGCTGGCCTCCAACTCACAGAGATCCATCTCTCTCTCCCCTCTCTCTCCCGAGTGCTGGGATTAAAGGCTTGTGTGTGGTAGTAAAGGTTTATGGCACCACTGCTGAGCTTTGTTTGTTTGTTTTTATGACTGTGTCCTTTTTCTTTTCTTTTCTAAATGTACATATATTGTTAAACACACTGTAACCTTTTTTAAGGTTTTTGTTTTTCCATCTGAACCTGCTTTACTGCCTATTTGTAACCTTTTCTGTCTTCATGAACAAAATCTTAAACTGCTGCACGATGTTGTTGGTGATTTTACACTTTGCTCTTTGGGGGCCTGCCACCCAACTACCAAATAAATGCATGGAGACTTGCACTTAATTTATGAATGCCAGGCATTATATTGGCTTGTTTCTAGCTAGTTTTTCTTAAATTATCCCATCTACCTTTGCCTCTGGGCTTTTACCTTTCTCTATTTATTCTATATATCTTTCTTTCCTTCTTACTCCGTGGCTTTCTGAGTGGCTAGGTGGCTGGCCCCTGACAACCTCCTCTCCTTTTCTCGATCCTCTTTCTTCTTTCACACCTATTTATTCTCTGTGCCTGCCAGCCCCACCTGTTTCTCTCTTCTGCCTAGCTATTGGCCATTCAGCTCTTTATTTAGACCAATCATGTATTTTGGACATTTATAGAGTTAAACAAATGCAACATAAAAGAATGCAACAAATCTTTGCATCATTAAACAAATATTCTACAGCATGAACAAATGTAACACATCTTAAACTAATATTTCACAACAGTGAAGCCTATCTTATAAGCTGGCTGTGACTCAAGTCTGCAGGCTGTGTTGGGGAGGTGAATCTCTGTGCCGTGGCCTGCATGACAGACTGTGGAACTAGTAAGCTGTGTTTGGCTCTATTTTTGTGTCTTTTTAAAGCTTTCTCAGGTCGTATGTGGAAATACATGCTTGGATGTAGTCAGATTTTTCTGTCCCTCCAGCCAGCTCCTATATCATCATGACATGGAGACATATTATGAAAGCTCAGTGGATAGTTTAGACTTGTTTCTAACTAGCTCTTATAACTAAAATTAACCTTTATCTTTTAATCTACATTCTTTTATGTGGTTTGGTTACCTTTCGTTTGTAATGCTCATGCTACGTGTTCTGTGTCCCTGGCATCTCTTCTTGACTCTACCCTCTTCCTTCCTAGTGTTCTCTCTGCCCTGAAAATTCTGCCTAATTATTTGTCAGTCAGTTTTTTATTAAACCAATCACAGTGACATATCTTTACATAACATAAGCAAGCATTTTTCAACAGGTAAGTTTATGGTGACTGTGATAATATCTGATTGTTGATGATTTGGTCATTTAATTATACTTATCCAGAAAGTTTTTAGGGCTTTGTTTTGTTTGAGACATTGTCTCATGTAACCCACCAGACTAGCCTGGAACTGACTTTATAGCTGAAGCTAGCCTTGAACTCTTAATCCTCCTGCTTCTGTCTCCCAGGTGCTGGGATTATAGGTCTGGTATTCATTATTCTGTCTTACTTTGGGGGGGGGTGTTTGTTTTTCTTTTTTGTTTTTGTTTTTGTTTTGTTTTTCTGTGTAGCCTTGGCTGTCCTGGAACTTGCTCTATAAACCAGGCAGGCCTGGAACTCACTGAGATCTGCATGCCTCTGTCTCCCAAGTGCTGGGATTAAAGGTGTGTGTGCCACCACTGCCTAACAAGGTTTTTTTGTTTTGTTTTTTTGTGTGTTTGTTTTGAGTCAGGTTCCCATATAGCACAGGCTGACTTTGAATTTAGCATGTAACTGAGGCTGGCTTTTAATTTAGGCCTTCTACCCCCAAAATACTAGGATTATGTGTGTGTACCACTTAGGACTTTTAAGTTTTTATTGTACCAAGAACTGTTCTAGGCACTGGTGTACAATCATGGGCAAGGAATTTGTTTATAGTCTTGTCAGGGCACAGACCACTCATAATTACAGATTTTTAAATTCTCTGAAAGACAGTAGGCTCTGTGAGAACAGTAGAGGGAACTACAGGCGAACATATGGTCAGGTGAGCTGTTTTTGTATAACGACCTGAGACGCAATAGATGTAAAAGAGCCAGCCTACACAGAGAAGGCAGCAGCGGAGAGAACAGCTGTGCCAGGGCCTGATGGAGCGAGGCTGGCGCCTGGATTGGAAGAGGACAGAATTAGGAAGGTGGCATGAGGTGAAGCTGGGGAAGACCAGGACAGCTTGTGCAGATCTCTTGCAGACTGGGACAGATGTCTGGAGTTTGTTCTAAGTGTAGAAGGAATCTGGCCAATGGTTAAGATAATCTTAGACTTTTTGACCCCTGAAAGAAGTCGATCAGAAGGCAAGAGAGGTAGCAACAGGAGCAGCTCAGCTGAGAGTTGGGTCTTGGAGACGGAAAAGAGGTTGAGAAGAACTACCAGATTTCTGCCTTGGGGACTGCAGCTGTGAGAACAGGATGAGCGAGATTAGAAAGTGCTTGTAAGAGAGAAGAATGAATTCAGATAAGAGATCCACATGATGTGTCAAATGTGTTGGTAAAACTCATGGTTTGTGCAGAGCGAGTTAGCTCATTTACAGTAGTAAACTGAGGAACAGTGCCAGTAACATGGTGATTGGTGACCAGCTTCCTCATAAAGTTTACCAATACTAAGAGATTTTTAAGAATAAAAACAGCCAAGAATTGTATTTTTTATTCTTTGGTTTTTTGAGACAGAGTTTCTCTGTGTAGCTTTGGAACCTGTCCTGGAACTCGCTCTGTAGATCAGGCTGGCCTCTAACTCACAGAGATCGGAAGATTAAAGGAGTGCACCACCAACACACAGCTTAACACTGAGAATTTTACAGAAGTTTCTCTAGAACAAGCAGTGGTAAGTGTGTGGACACTGCCCAGATTAGGGGTGTTTTAGGAAGCTCACTGAGTACAGTGTAGGTGGAGACCACATTCCATTGTCTCTCCCTCTTCCTCATTCCCCTCCCCCCTCTCTGGAGTCAATGTTTCTGTATGTAGCCCTGGTTGTCTTAGAACTCACTATGTAGACTACACTGGCCTCAAATCAAGAAATCCCTGCCCTGCCTCTGCCTCCCAAGTGCTGTGATTAAAGGCCCATGCCACCACTGCCTGGCTGTCCCTCTCCCTTTTAAAGTTTTGCTTTATTTGATTTGATTTGTGTTTGTGCATGGACAGATGTGTGTGTGTGGAAGTCAGAGGACAGCCTTCCATAGTTGGCCCTCTCCTTCCACCTAGGGTTCTAGGTATCACACTCAGGTCACCGTGCGTGGACAGCAAGCACATCCACCTGCTGAGCCATCTTTTGGCTTCTAATCACATTTTCTTCTGGTAAATGTGTTAATGAGCTTTCTGTCACTATAACCAAATACCTTAAATAGCTTGTTTATAGAGAACCAAGTGTTTTCTCTCCTTTTTCTTCTGGTTCAGCCTTTTTGAGTGCTGGGGTTAACAGTCACCAGCCACCCCTACACCCCATTTTACAGGTCCCATTCCACAGCTGAGTTGCTTTGGGGCCTGTAGAGAGGCAGCACATGATAGTGGGAAGCAAATGAAAGAGCTCACCTGTTTCCTTTACTACAGGGAGACAGGCCAGGGGCCCACAGTCTCCTCCAAAACTCTGCCCCAGTGACTGGAGACTTCCATCAGCTCCATCCCTCCATAGCATCGCCAGCCTCAGACTAAGTACTGGACACTTGGGCCTTGGGGAGACATTCCAGACCAAATTAGTAAAAACAAAACAAACAAAACAAACCCAAACTAAGTAAACAAAAACTGGTCTCTATTAGATGTAAATGCCTTCTAGGAAGAATTACAAATGTTTGAGTTTGCTGACTTGTACTGTGGAGCTGGTACTGTCGTTAGTATTTTGTTGGGATACTGATGTTGGGTTATTCTGCTGTGCACCAGCCTTCTGTAGGTTCTGTGGCCTGCTCCAGTACCATTGTTGACTGGGCTCTGTTACTTTATTTGTTTTGTTTTTGCTTTTGTTTTTCAAGACAGGGTTCTCTGTGTAGTCCTGGCTGTCCTGGAACTCACTCTGCAGACCAGGCTGGCCTCAAACTCACAGTTTCCACCTGCCTCTGCCTCTAACTGCTGGGATTAAAGGCGTGTGCCACCACACAGGCAGGCTCTGTTATTTTTGGTGCCTGACTTTGCAACATGTAAATCTTTCTCAAGACTGTGCCTGGCTACACAGCTGGTGTGCTACAGGCAGTGAAATAAGTGGTGTTAGGGCGAGGGGAGGGACTAAGAAGATGGGTCAGTTGGTAAAGTACTTGTGTACTAGAGACCTCAGTGATTTCAATGCCCTATGCAAACTGGGCATGGTAGCTGTAATCCCGCCACCTGGGAGGGAGGGTCAGGAAGATCTCTGGGGCTCAGCCTCAGCTTGGTTCTGTTTGGACCTAGTTTATTGTATGAAGCAAGAGCAATAGTGTGTGTAAAGTGCTTACAATTGTATTTGTACAAGATAATCACCAAATGAACAGTGTGGCTGTAGCACTGCAGCACTTGTTTATTTGTTTGTTTATTTATTTGTGCAGCCGAACCACAGTTTCCCCTCCCTCTACTCCTACCAGCCCCTCTTCCCCACCTCCTGTTTGCCTCCCCCATCTGCTTCTCCTCACATTCTGTTCAGAAAAAAGACAGACCTACCATGGATATCAACAACCATGGCATAACAAGCTGTAATAAGACTAAGTACCTCCCCGGATATTAAGCTATTGTATTTTGACTTTACTATTTAGTGTTACTATGCTACTGTTGCTACTTTGTATTAAGGTACTTTGGGAGAAAATATGGACACAAAAGCAAAATAAAAATAACTCAATAATTCCACCTTCCAGGAGTAAATTCTGTCCGTATTTTGAAATTTAAAGATTTTTTTTTAGTAATATTATGAACATATGTTTACACACTTAATCTTTTCCTCCCTCCCTTCCTTCTTTCCTTCTTCCCATTAATTTATCATCATATGTAGACAAGGCTGTTTTCAAAGTCAATGCACAGCTAGAAAGACCTTCTTTAGCCACCATCTTCCCAAGTGCTAGAGTGCAGACAGACATTTACGTGCAAGTCTATTAGAAGGCTGGGGACAACTACTCTGTAGGACCCCAGAGTCTGCAAGTACTTTGCTCTCTGAGCCATCTTGTCAACTCTTTTATAATAATAAGATCATTTTAAAGTACTTTTTATGGACAATTTCATACTTAGAACTATATAAGAATCTCAAGTTATCTGTCACCCACTCTTGACAATTACTATAGTTGTGGCCAAGGCTACTCATTTAAAGGTAATTTGGCACTATATCTATTTAGCAAAATAACACTAGTAGGCAAGTGCTGTACTACTGATACTCTAGCCCTTGGAGTTTTGAGACAAAGTCCCCCTATGTATAGCTCTGGCTGGCTTTGAACTCCATGATTAGTTTAGCCTTGAATTTGACATCATCCTGCCTCTGCCTGTTAAGTGTCAGGATTACAGGTGTGTACTATTTGTATCTGGCTTGTCATACTTTATCTTTTTTTGTTTTAATCTTTTAGAAGAAAGGTTTTACCATACAACTCAGGCTATAGCCAGGCTGGACCCTGAGCTTTTAGTCCTCCTGCTTCTGCCTCCGAGGATGTACTTTTTTTGTTTGTTTGTTTTTCAAGACATGGTTTTTCTGTATAGCTTTGGCTGTCCTGGAACTTACTCTGTAGATCAGGCTGGCTTTGAACTCAGAGATTTGCCTGGTTCTGCCTCCAGAGTGCTGGGATTAAAGGTGTGTGCCACTACTGTCTTGGCAAACTTTTCTTAAGTAGGTGTCTTAGAGAGATCCTGCCCCTAAAAACTAAAATGGCCAGGCATGGTGGTGTATGTCTTTACTCCCAATATTCAGGAGGCAGAGGCAGGTGAATCTCTTGAGTTGGAGGGCAGCCTGGTCTACAGAGTGAGTTCCAGGACAGCCACAGCTAAGTATAAAGACCCTGTCTCAAAAAATTAAATAAAAAATAGTCTTAAATTGGAGATTTTTATAATTCAAAAGTTGGTCAAGCTAATGAGATAGCTTCTAACAGCATGGGAAAAAGAAGTGTCATTGAATTGAAGATAGAATGGTGGAAATTGTCAGATCTGGTTAGTAGAGATTAAACTGAAGAAAAACGAATAGCTTTCAAGGAACCAATAGGATAGTAATAAAAAGTCATTTGTTATCCAAAATCCAAATTTGGTGTTGAAAATATATTTGAGTAAATAGAAAAGAAGTCAGTATGTTTCTGTATGCAGATAGCATTATGTAGAAAACCCCACAGAATCTGTTAAGATCCTATAACTAAGTGATTTCAGTGCAGCTGCAGTATAAAAGATCACCTTAGGACCACCTAGATGGCTCACTGGTACAGATGCTTGCTGCCTGATGGTGCAAACCTGAAAACCCCAGTTTGATCCCTGTACTCACATAAAGATGGAAGGAACCAACAGAGTCCACAAATTGTCCTTTGAGCGACCATACATGTGTTGTAACATGTACCCAGTTATAGAAAAGCCAGTATAAAAGTAATGGAAACCAGAATTGTAAACACAGTTGCAAAAAAAAAAAAAAAAAAAAAAAAAAAGGGCAGGGAAGAAATATTAGGTGTAAATCTGAAAAATAACTACAGGAATTCTATAAACCCTTTGTACTAAAAACTATAAATGCTAAAGAAAGAAAAAAATACAAATGGAGATACACTTGGATTTGAAGTCTCAATGTAATAAATATACAAATGATATACAGCTTTAACATAACTTTTACCAAAATCCAAGGGTTGGAGAGATGGTTCTGTGCTTAAGCACACATGCTGCTTTTTCAGAGAACCAGAGCTAAATTCTTAGCACCAACATCAGATGGCTAACAATCCAGGGGCTCTGAAGTGGCTAGCCTGCATGGGTACCCACATTTGCATGCATGTAACTCACCCTACCCCAAACACATATACATGTGATGAAAAGTAAAGTAAATCTTAAGCCAGGCAGTGATGTCACACATCTTTAATCCCAGCACTCTGGATGGGAGGCAGAGGCAGATAGAACTCTTGAGTTTGAGGCCAGTTTGGTCTATAGAGTGAGTTCCAGGACAGCCAGGGCTACACAGAAAACTTTGTTTCAAAAACGATACAACAATAATAATACTTTTACAAAAATCTGTAAGCCAAGCACAGTGGCATGAAGCCTATAATCACAGCACTTGGAAGGCTGAGGCAGAAGATTGAGAATAATAATCTAACCAACAGTGGAGAGGGTACCATCTCCCCATGGAAGCAGAAGCAGAGATTTACAGCTAAGCACTGAGCTGTACTCCTGGAATCCAGTTGTAGACAGGGAGGAGTGATGAGCTTGGGTAGTGTGCTGGAAGTGGAACCGGTATTTATCCCTAGTGCACAGATGGACTTTGGGAGCCCATTCCCGATGGAAGGGTACTCTCTCAGCCTAGATACACGGGAAGGGCCTTGGTTGCCCCAAGTGATATGACAGACTTTGATGATCCCTCATGGGAGGTCTCACCCTCTCTGAGGAGTGGATGGGAGGTGGGATGGGGAGATGGGTGGGGGGAGTGGCTGGGTGGGAGGGAGAGGAACTGGGATTGGTATGTAAAAGGAGATTGTTTAAATTTAAAAATAAGAAAAAAAAAAAAAAGAAAGAAATCTTGCTTCTGTCTCCCCAAAACTGAGATTCCAGATCTGTGCCCATAAACCCAACTAACGAATTGCTTTTTTATCAGAGGTGCCAAGTCAGTTCAATGGAAGGAGGAAGTCTTCAAGAGACATGCAAACTGGGAGGGGGGCCCGTATGGGGGGTTAAGGAGGTAGGGGAGAGGGGGAGGAAATTAGTGAACGAACCTAGACTTAACCTGTACATTTTACCCAAAATGAACTCAGATGGGCACAGATTTAATGTAAAACAGTACAAATTTTAGGAGATTACATTATAATCAAGTAGTGTCACTTCTAAAAATTAATATACTCAAAGAATTAAAATCAGTCTTTAAGAAGCATACAAGAGCAGGGCAGTGGTGCACACCCTTAATCCCAGCACTCTGGGAGGCAGAGGCGAGGCAGGCAGCAAGTTCCAGGGCAGGGCTGTTAACACAGAGAAAGCCTGTCTCGAAAAACAAGAACAAAAAAAGCATGTAAGAATGTTTATTAGTGGTACTATTCACAATAGCTGGGGGTATAAGGGGGCAGAAACTACCCAATATTTGTCAACTGGTGAATGGATAAGCAAAATGTAACATATGCATTTAGTGATTGAACTGTAAAACTGGAATACTGATAACTTACTAGCATTGTTCAGTCTTGAAAACACACCATAGAAGAAGCCATTCACAGAGAGGCATTGTATGATCCCATTGTATGACATGTCCAGAAGTGGATTGGTGGATGTCAGAATGGCAGTACTGAAGGCAACAGGGAACCACAGTGAGTGGTAGGCGTGGTAGAATGTTCTGGACTTAGTGGTGATGGTTGGCAGGTAGGCCAGCACAGGTCACTTCTATGACCAATTTAAATGGTGGGTGATTTTTTTTTCTTATGGTATAATTTTTTTTTTTTTTTCAGGTAGGTTCTTGATGTATAGCCCTAGTTGCCTGGAACTTTCTGTATGGACCAGGCTAGTCTTGAATTTTTAGCATTCCTCTTGCCTCTTCCCAAATTCTGGGATTATGAGCCACTGTGCCTGACTTAATATTTTATTTAAAAAAATACTCAGCCTGGTGGTGGCGGAGGCGGCACATGCCTTTATTAATCCCAGCACTCGGGAGGCAGAGGCAGGTGGATCTCTGTGAGTTCGAGCCTAGCCTGGTCTATGAAGCTGTACAGAGAAACCCTGTTTCAAACAACAAAATACTCAACAATTTAAAAATAATGTGATTTGAAAAACGAGACATTTCTGTCTGGAGGAGCACTCAGTAGTTAAGAGCACGCACTGTTGTTACAGAGGACCCAGCTTCATTCCCTGCATCCACATGGCACCTCATAAGTGCTTGTAACTCCAGATCCAGAGGATCTGAAGCCTCTGGCCTCGTGTGCACATACCCTCAGACACACTTATACACACGATTAAGAATAAGTCCTTGACCCCCCCAAAAAAAAGTAGAAAAAGAAAATGAGGCACTTCCTGGAAGAAGACATACTGGTGGTGAATTAAATGCATGAAAAATTGGTCAGATGTGGTGTGCATCTGTAATTGTAGTTTGAAAAATATTTTGGTAATTTCTTATTTTTTGGCTGGGGGTTAAGACAAGGTGTCAGCCTTGGTCTTGAGCTTGCCAGGGCTAGTCTTGAATTCTTGATCCTGTTGCGTCCACTTCTCAAGTGCTTCAGTTATGGTACATGCTGCCACACCTGGTTTCCTTCCCCCCTTTGGCAGTACTGATGGCAGAGCCCACAGCATCATGGGTAGGAGGTAAGTGCTCTATCACAGAGCCCTGGTCCCCATTTTGGCAGTTTCTTAGAAATCTTATACTCTGCATCCCAGCATTTTTACTTCTACGCATTTATTTCAGAAAATGGTCAAAGCAAAAGAAGAGGATAGCAAATGAAGTGCTTAATATGTTAGTAGACTGTGTGTATGATTTCCCCCAAACTTCCATATTTGCACTTTATTTGGGATGAGCTAAGGTCATGGACACTTAAACTATAATATTAGTCTGTCTCTCCGCTGTGCTCACACACTTGTTCCTTTCCTTAACCCTTCCATTTTATGAGTTCTTGGGGTGACTTGGTGGGCTCATCCTCTCCTCCTAGGCCTCCTGGGCCGCTCTCCTGTGCTAGCAGTGTATTTTCTTTAAATGTAAAACTTAATTCGGCCTTCTAATAACAGGCTCCTTTGTTTTTGCTTATATATGGACTTTCCCAAAGGCAGGGGCAGAATTGCTTATGTTTTTTTTTTTTTTTTTTTGTTTGTTTGTTTTTCAAAACAGGATTTCTCTGTGTGTAACTCTGGTCTTCCTGGAATTTGCTGAGTGCTGGGATTAAAGGCTTGTGCCACCATGCCCAGCTTTTTTTTTTTTTTTCCTTCCTTATATTTTTATGTAACAGGTCTACTTGGGCCTCCAGGGCAAGACTGTCTCTTTAAATACGGGGAAGAAGGGCTGTAGATTTTGATCTGAAGCAACCGGTAACTCTGGGGCAATGTAGGAAAAACAGGTTATTGGCTCAGGTTGGGTAAATTTTGCTTTGTATTGAAATCTCTACTGTGTAGCAGACATACATAATGTCACTTCTTCCTAGGTTCAGTTGATCTGTGTCATGAGCTAAAATTTGGACTTGTTTTCCAGATGCTCTGAAGATTAATAATTAGTGTGATGGCAGTGAAATGGAGAGAGTCGGCTACAGAATGGGAGTGAATGCTGGCTTTGGTGTTCACCTCATGTCATTCTAAGTGTAAGAGAGCTGGGCTGCAGAGATGGGTCCCTTTCCCGTGTAGCTGATGTGCATGTATACAAGAGAGGCGGGAGAAGAGATAAGGATTAGAAATAGAATTTCCTGGAGGGTTTGGTCTTGGAAAACATTTAAGGGAAGAGATGTGGACAGCTAGTTAGGGTAGCCTGTCTCTGGGGAACATTTTGCTAGTGTGTCTCTGGCAGGCATACATTGTGTTGGTTTGCTTTTAGGGGCAGGATGGAGGGTAAAGGGATGGTGGGACAAGTAGTTGCTTCCTGGGGTCTCTGTTGAAAAGAGTTCCCCACTGTTGAACAGGCTCTGTCTTTTGAGGGCATGCACTTGAATAGTGGAACTGCTGTCCCTTTTGCTCCTTGTATGAGCAGCACTCACCTGCTGCCTCTGTTCACTCCCTGTGACAGAGACTTACAGGGACTTCTTGGTATCCCCTTAGAGAGGCTCCTGACTGGAAAATTGCATGTGCACCTTAAGTCTAGTGCCTCTAGGAAGATAGAAGGAGTGGTGGCCATTCCTGTGGATTTGTGAGGATTTGCTTCTGATTTCTGGTCTTGACATTTGAGTCATCTTTATAGTCTGGGTTGTCATCAGTGAGCTTAAACAAGCCAAGACACGTCTGAGCAAGTTCTTGATAGCATAGACCAAGGAAATGGCAACATGGAGCAGAAAGTGAATTTAAACTTGAATCTCATTAGAGAAGGATATCAAGAAGAGAATTCTAGATACTTGAGCTTCTGTAAGAACTTCCTATTTTATTTGATTGGTTTAAGATTAATAGCAAATACAGAAATAATTGTAAGTTAGATAATGGGATGGCTTATAGACTGGGGGAAAAAAGTTGATGAGCCAGTCTTTAGAAAGGACTGAAGCCAAAACAGCCTGGGGATCTTGGGAGCAAACCTCTGTGGGGTGAATAAGAACCACCAGTAATACATAGCCAGTTCTTCCTCCATTCCATTCAGAAGCCAGTGTCCACGCAGTGAGGCCCAGCTGGTATGGTCTGACTCAAGGTGGTACACTTTGACTGATAACCAGGACTGTGGACCTAGTAGGAGCCCGCGAGTGCCAATGGGCTGCTGTTACTTTAAAAGGAGACAGCTGACAGACAGAAGGCAGAAACAGTAGGATTCATCTGCCCTCAGTTCCTAAGAACAACTGTGGGACCAAGAACAGAGGCTGCAACCTAACACTACTGCCTTTGAGTAAGTGTAGTTTGGTGACTTCTGTTTCAAAGTCCTAAGCTTTTTGGTGCTGAGGGCAGATTATACTGGACAGTCTTTGTTAGTAATCACTGTTTGTTCAGGAATGTGTTTGGGGGTTTGCAATTCTTTGCTAAGGTTTTTCTAGGGATCTGTCAGTCTAGCCTGTGCACAGAAGAGGACGGGTGGGTGGGTGGGGGGGATGGGGTGCTCAAAGCAGCCATTTGGCAGAGCAGCTGAAGGTTATATTTGTTGTATAGTATGCTTGCTTATGCCCTCTGGGGAGTGGTCTTTTACAAATGCCAAATATGGGGCTGGGACATGTGTAGCTCAGTAGTAGAGCATTTGCTGAGCATTTGTGAGGCTCTGGGTTTGATTCTTAGCATGTGCAAAAACAAAAACAAAATCAAAAATCCTAATATGGAAAAAGGTTGAGAATTGGTAACTAGGCCTAGAAGGGAAGGCCTCTGGCTTGTTTGGTTAGACTGGCAAAGTGATCCAGTGTCTAGAGCAACAGGACCTTTCACAGCCCTGTTGTTTATGACCCAATGATCTGTGACGCCAGCCACTCAACAGCCCCAAAAGAGGTGGGCTCTTGTGGGAATTTGCAAAATATAAATAAGCTTTATTAACAATTATTACAGAAAAGTAGAAAGTTGAGGAAATGTGAGGAATTAAGCAAAAGCGATAGAAACTCCTGAGAAGAGAGAAGGGTTTTCAAGAGAGTACGAAACCACTCAATTTTGTAGTTTAGAGGTTTTATAGGGTTATTGCAAAGACTATGACCAAGGTAACTGTTGTGAGGTTGGTTCGTTCTCTGGACTGTGCTTTGGGTAGAGCCAAGTGGAGGGTCCACAGGATCTATGCATGTCCCCGTGGCCCAAGCAGGGAGATGCACTGTTGTCCACTGTTCATATGTGGTTCTCTTAGGAGTGGTTGAAGCCCCTTCTATCCATCTCCAGGTTTGTTAGTTATTGACCTTGCCCGTCTTCTTGTTGTTACTACTTGGCCATGGTAACCTTGCAGGTGTGTAAGTGCTGTGAACGAGTCTCATCTGCGTTTTCACATTTAGATGATCAGCCTGTGGCTTTACCATGGCAAAGTGTCACCTCTGTCACAGCCATCATTAGTAGCCTTGTGTTTAACTCCCTGTCCATGGGGTGCTCTGATGTGACCTTCTAGGCAGGAGCTTCTTGTTAAAAGCCATCCTTACTTACAGTCTAGTCTATTATGATTAGTTGCATTAGAAGCAAGACTGTGTGAAAGGATAATGGTGTCTTACATACATTTCTCAATTGCTTCTGATGGTGTGGGTGGAGAGCTGGCCAGGAGCCCATCTCTCCTCTTATCTGACTAGCTTGGTTGTCTCATACCCAACTATAAAGCTCACTTACTCAACTTCCTCAGTGTTCCAGACCTTGCTATGCTAACCCTTACTCATCTTTTAAACCCTAGCCTGTCTTCTTACTGCACAATAAATGAGCAACTTTCAGTTTTACCATGGGCTCTCTTGTCTTAGTGCCTACAGACAGCGAGCTCTTGTGTCAAGAGAGCGGTGTATACAGCAAGGCAGTGGTGGTGCACATCTTTAGTCCCAGCACTTGGGAGGCAGAGACGGGCGGATCTCTGTGAGTTTGAGGCCAGCCTGGTCTATAGAGCGAGTTCCAGGACAGCCAAGGCTGTTAACATGGAGATAGCCTGTCTTGAAAAACCAGAGGGGAGGAGGAGGGGGTAGAGAGAAGACGGTAGAGAGGGGCTTATAGTCACTTACAAAGGTACCAACGTTGTACTTGTGCTTATGTTGAGACTCATTTCTCTAGACCCTACATATCCTGAAACCAGTCCCTAGCCAAATGAATAACTGCCACCTCCTATTGGCAGTCCTGCTGTGCAGAACTTAATGTTCTATTTTATTGTATGTGCATTGATGTCTGTGTGAGGGTGCCGGATCCCCTAGAACTGGAGTTACAGACAGTTATGAGCTGCTATATGGGTCCTGGGAATTGAACCCAGGTCCTCAGGAAGAGTAGCCAGTGCTCTTAACCCCTGAGCCATCTCTCTAGCCCCCTAATACTTAATGTTAATTTACTTTTCGCCCTTCTGGTTAGGTACCTGCAGATGATGTCCATTGTCATTGGTATCCAACATCTACCGGGCTGATCCATGGTCACTTTCCGGGATGGCAACAAGGTGACTTAGCTGAGGATGACCCTGACTGAAAGGCTGCGTGAGAAGATATCTCAGGCCTTCTACAACCATGGACTGCTCTGTGCATCCTACCCTATCCCCATCATCCTCTTCACAGGGCTCTGCATCTTGGCCTGCTGGTATGTTTCTGCTTTGCCCTCTGTGTGGTAGAATAGTGTTGTGTGACTTCACTAAACTGCTGTGCTGGAACTCTTGGACACTGTACATTCTCACGTCATGGGGATGTGATACTCATTGGAGCTGCACACTGGAGAGTCTGGGAGAAATTTGTAAAAGTTAATAAGAGAACATTGTGTGTGTGGGGGGGAAAGGAAACTAGTGCTTGTTGGTGTGACAAAATGATAAAATGATACACCACATTTATTCACAACACCAGTGGTGATTTTCTCCTTCTAAGAAGCTTCAAGGCATAATCTTTAATTTTAATTTTCTGTCCTTGAAGTGACAGTTTCCCTTTGGTGTTTAACAAGAGCCCCCAAGTATTGCAAGGTGAAGTGTGCATTTGAATAGCTCGCTGGGTGCTGTCTGTAGGCTGACTCCAAAGGCTTGCTTCTCTAAATGCTTGCCATTTTGTCATGTTCATATGAAGCCTTCTTCTGATACTCGGGGCCTGATGTGTTGGGAGGGTTGTAGTAGAAGCCATGGGTGCTTGTGTTTCTTGCCTGTTTTTCACACAAGCCTTGTAGAAGCCTGAAGACTGACTGATTATGGCTTTGTAAGATGAGGGACTTGGTATAAAGTGGTCTCTTTAACCATAGGACATTGTCAGCTGTGTAAAGAGCCCATCTTAATATCATTTTCTCTAGAAAGAACTCTGTTTTCTAGGCCGGGGTGTAGCTCAATGGTTAGAGCTTTCTTTGGTTTGTTCAGGGCACCAAAAGAAAAATGAAGTTTTCCAGATTCACTGTGTGCAGTACTGTGTTAGAGCTAGTCTGGTGCAGGACTGAACCTCCTATTTAGATCTGTTGCAAATGATACCAGGCTCTCCCCTAGTTCACAGTAAGAAAGACGAGTATCATTCAGTGAGCGTCTCCTGCCTTGTGCCATGTTGGTGACTCAGAAATATAACTATATTTCTCATTTGTCCTCACAAGACTTAGGAAATGGTCCAGTTATCCCTTCATTCCACAAAGTGGGTAGCCTGCCTGGTTCATACCATTGCTAAAGATGGAAAGTGGGCCTCAAGAACTGTGGTGCCTGCTCCTGTAGCCTCTCTTACCTGCCTCTTCATTCTGGCTCAGTGTATATTGGTGTTTAAAAATCTACCAAACTGTTTGGCATATGATGATAAGTTACTTACAGTGACACACTAATGATGAATTAGGAGTGCTGTGAGAACCCAGCTATACAAAACAGCAACAGAAACTCTCTCACCTGACTGCTTCCTTTCTCTTAGAGTTTTACTTTCCTCCCCCTGGTTTATAGGATACAGCAGGGTTCTCAAACATGAAGTAGCACCAAAGCCGTATGGAAGGCAGGTTAAACACAGATTGGTGGGCTTTCATTCATCAGGTTTTTTTGAACCTAAAAATTTGCTGCTGTCACAAGTTCTGAAGTCTGGGGATCACACACTGGGAAGCACTGAGCAATTTCCATTTGTGCCTGGAACTCACTATGAGAGCACCTGCCTCTGCCTGCTGAGTACTGAGATTAAAGGTGTGTACCACCACACTAAGCTCCCCCAATTTTTTAAATAACTAATTTTATTTTATGTACATTGGCATGAGGGGTTCAGATCTCCTGGAACTGGACTTACTGACAATTGTGAGCCACCATGTGGGTGCTGAGAATTGAACCCAGGTCCTCTGGAAGAGCAGCCAGTGTTCTTAACTGCTGAGCCACGTCTCTAGCCCCTGTACATGGAGTTTCTCTTCCTCCTAGTCCTACCGCTGTTCCATCCCAAATAAACACACAGAGGCTTATGCTATTTCTTATCCCATTTCTATTGATCTGTGGATCTCCATGTGGTTTTGGCTTACTGGAGAATGCCAGGTGTCCTGTCTTCCCGGTAGCTACATGACTTGGTGTCTGTCTGGTGGCCTCTCTCTGCATCCTCTCCCCAGAACTCTCCTCGTCTGGTCGCCCCGCCTATACTTCCTGCCTGGCTGCTGGCCAATCAGTGTTTTACCCATCAACCAGTAAGAGAAACTTATATTAACAGCATGCAGAAGGACGTCCCCCATCAAGCCCCCATCCCCCGAAATCTTCTTTTGAGGATGAACTACTACTTCCCATCATTGCAGGGTTTTGTTTGTTTGTTTTGTTTTGTTTGTTTTTCTTACGGCATATTTTCTTGGGGGGGCAGTGGATCATTGAGACAGGGTTTCTCTGTGTAACAGCCCTGGCTGTCCTGGAATTCCATGGCCTCGAACTAACAGAGATCCACCTGCCTCTGCCTCCCAGTGCTGGGATTAAAGGCTTGCACCACCACCGCCTGGCTTTTCCATAGTTTCTTAAGCAACTTCCCTGCTCATATGCCAAATTAACGAGATGTCTTTAAAAATTGCTCCCTACATTTTTACTTATTCATTTTGTGTGCTTGTGTGGAAATCAAAAGAAAACTTTCTATTCACTGTGTGGATCTGATAGCTGGAATACAAGTCAGCCTTTACCCACTGAGCCATCTCAGCAGCTCTAACTGAATGTGTTTTGGCATATTAATTAATGCATTTGGTATGAATAGCACACAGGCTAGTAGTACCATTGAAAGGCTAACCAGATGACTCTGGAAGGCCAGATATGTTTGAAGTCCTGAGCAAATTCTCCCACTTGATCCTGGAAGGGAGCTTTCGAATCAGAGGTTCAGTGAACTAATTTTACAGAGTTGCATACTGCCAGGCCTGTAGGAGTGTGGTTTCTTCACCCCTACAGTTCAGGGTGTATTCTTGGGTGTGGCTTTTGTGGTTATTGTTTCCGGGGTGCTTTACCAGGTAGGGATTTGGAGACAGGCTGCTTTGAGCCATGGTGTAGAGATGTTCTTACTTACTTTCCTTCTCTGACAGGAGCTCACTGAGTTCTTGAACTTAGGCATACAAATCTCATTTTCTATTCTGGGAAGTATTTCAGTTGGAACAACTCCCTTTCTGTCAGAGACTTGAGTTGCCTACAGAAAACAAAGCATGGGCAGCAGCCAGCTTTTAATAATTGTGTTAGATATTTAGGTTCCATTTAATTGTTTTTTATCTCTTAGGTAAGTTTGTTAAGGACCTCTGCACTTAATATCCTTCCTCAGATCCAGTAGTTTTCTGAGCTGTAGCAATATAGCTGTGTTTGCCCCAGTTCATCACCAAGTACCCTCCAGAAAGGAACAGAGCCACACTAGAGTGGGTAGTGACCAGTGGTGGCTCAGAAATGTGTGCCTCTCTCCATCAGGCTGAAGAGTCAAGGGTTGAGAAGTTGTGTATGTAGGAGTCGGATACCCTCAGACAGCACCAGGGGTCAGATTTTCTTCTCTAAGCTGGCACTGAGGCTCTGGGGTCAGTGACTGAGACCTGAGGATACTCCTTCCTGTAGCCTGAACACTGAGCCTTGTATGTGGGCTTTGGTAAATTCTCTCCTGCCTGGCTCCTAAGTGCAGTAACTGTTTATTCCCCTCCTGGGAAAATCTGATGAAACCTACAGCAAATAGGCATTGTAGCAAAAGATGTATTTATATTTCCTAGAGGTTAGGCTTCTGGGACCCAAGGGGGTGACCCAGAAGGTTCCTAGACCTTCCTTGGTAGAGTATGTATGTGGGGGTGCACTATGAGTTGAAGGAAAAGGGTATAAGTAGGGTAGACTTCAGCTCGGAGAGGAAGTTGGTATCACAATGATATCATACTAAGCTTCCTGAGGTTGATGTCCTGCAAGAGTTTAGAACAGACTCGGTCCCTTTCCCTCTTGCTTTTGTTTTATTTTTGTTTTTGAGACCAAGTTTCTCTTTGTAGCCTTGGCTGGCCTCGAACTCACGGAGATCTGCTGGCCTCTACCTCCTGAGTAGTAGGATTAAAGGCGTGCACCACTACAGCATAGCCCTTTCTGTTTTTCTTTTTGGGAGTGACTGGCACCTTCAGCTGATGCTATGTATCTCATCAATAGTGGTCTGTATTTCTCAACCCTTTCTCCCTACACCTCAGGTTGTTCACACAGTGGAATGTGTAACAGCTTGCCTCTGCCTGCTTAGACACATTTATATGTACTTTTCACAAATAAGAGAAAAAAAATCAGAGTAACTTAGGCCTGTCTGTGCTTATAGTTGGGTGGGCAAGACTTGCTGAAATCAAAATTTCAAAGCACTTCTGACCTCTGCCCTAAAGCCTAGACTCTGGAGGCCCAGTAGTCAGCTCTGTACTTGTTCCACTGTTTGAACATTGAAAACCAGAGCCTCACATACAAGCCTTGTAAAAATTCCCAAAGCTTGTAGGGAGTCAAAGACTGCTTTATTACCCAAGAACTGCTCGAGTAGAAGGTGAAACAGAAGGAGTACACTTCAGTCTTTTACTACCCTATTCTCCTAGTCTTGTATTGTTTACATGTGAATGAACTGGGTTTTGGGAGGCACACCTGTAATCCCAGCACTCGGGAAGCAGAGGTAGGTAGGTCTCTGAGTTCAAGACCAGGCTGCTCTGCATAGCAAGTTCCAGGGCATTCAGGGCTATGCAGTGAGACCTTGTCTTATAAACAAACAGATGGCTGGAGAGATGGCTCAATCTTCTACTTCAGTAATGGATGTGCCATCCAGACAGGAGCCAGGCATGGTAGTACATGCCTGTAATCCCAACACTTAAGGTAGGAGGATCAAGAGCTAACCGCTGAGCCATCTCTCCAGCCCCAAGGATCAAGAGATAAAGGGAGCCTCAGCTATGTAGTAAGTTCAAGGCCAGCCTAAACTACATGAGACTTACCTCAAAATAAACAAAAACCCACCAGAACACAAAAAGCAGCAACAAGCTAAGGTCAGTAAGGAAATAGAGGCTTGACAATACTGTAAACAGCTAGAATAATAAGCAGAAGCAGATCATTTCATCCAACAGCCATAGAGCACACTTACCACTGAATGCACATACTCCACAGGATGGACCAGGTATTAGGTTACAAATAAATATTAATTTAAAAACTTCCAAAATGTCCCTCTTTTGATCACAGTGGAATAAAACCAAAATAAGATGAGTAACAGAAAGAAAACAGGATAATTCACAAATGCATGAAAATTAAAACCAATGAGTCAAAGAAATGAGGAGTTAGAAATACCTTGAGATTATGAAAATAAAAATTACAACACATAAAAATACAGTATACTATAAGCAGGTCCCTCTTGGGCCTCAGTGATTCCTCGGGCACTACTGACCCCAGTGACTTTACACTGGTAGGAAACCACCTAGAACTGAGAGGAAGCATAATTTGGAAATCCTGTCTATGGGGACCTACAGGCAGTGGCAGAGCATGAGATAACAAAGCATAACATTCAGGCTGGAGGGACACAGCACTGAAACACCCTGACTATTGGGGTGACTAAGGGTCCTGGCACCAAAAGAAACCAACAGATGGACAGACAATGGGTTAAGGTGCTCTGAGTAACCCCCTGGGTGTAGGATGATCGTGAGATTGGTGACTGGTGGTGGTTGGTGACGGCAGGCAAAGTGGAGAGTATAGAAGTTTAGTTAATAGGAGGTTGTGTGGGCTGTCTATAGCATGGAGTGACCTGGCTCTAATTCTCAGCTCTGAATTGCTGTACATAAGCCCTTTAGCTGGAGGTCTTCCCTATTTCCCAAGTAAGTCTCTTTCTCCCAGGCTTAATGTGCTCTCTTGTGCATCTCTGGGCCTTGCACAATGTCTGGCCCTGAGATGATGCTCAAATATTTGTTGAAAGGATGATCACTGAGAAAAACTACCAGGCAACTGGCTGCCTATTATTGATGACACAACTGCCAGGAAGCCATGTCCAGAAAGGAAGCAGAAGCAAACCACACACAGATTTTCCTGCCACAGAAGCTTCACTCTCGCCCGTTGCAACCCCCTAGGATAGACATGCTTTAGATTGTAGGATGACAACTATAGAGGAAAGCTGGCCTTCTATTGCTAACCAAGTGCTGGGATTACAAGCATGTGCTAACACACTTGACTCCAAAGATGCTTTCATGTTGTGTTAGTCTCTGGTTCCATTTGAATAGTGTATCATTTTGGAGCTCACTATTTGGGTTGGGTTTGGTTGACTTATCTGGGTGACCTTTAGCCAGGTACTTGATCATTCTTTGATTTATCTATAAATGGAGGGAAGGATGTTGGCGCTTACCTCCTGTGAAGAAGTATTTATGTGGCTAATACACTTAAAATGTTGAGAACGGTTTGTGGCACAGAGGCTGGAGAGATGGCTCTGCAGTTAGGAGAACTTGCTGCTCTTCCAGAGGATCCAGGTTGGTTCTGCTTCTGCACCCACACGGCTGCTAACCGCCACCTGTAACTCCCGTTCCAGAGGAACCAGTGCCCTCTTTTGGCTTCTGCAAGCACCGTGTTTGTGTGATATGCAGACATACATGCTGGCAAAACATGCACATACACAAAATAAAAACAAATCTTTAAAAGAAAAATAGTTTCAGCTGGGTGGTGGTGCCACTTTAATCCCAGCACTGGGGAGGCAGAGGTAGGCGTCCCTGTGAGTTCAAGGCCAGCCTGGTCTACAGACCAAGTTCCAGGACAGGCTCCAAAGCTATAGAGAAACCCTGTCTCAGAAACGCCCCCCCCTATTAAAAAATAATAAGTAAATAAAAAATAGTTCCTAGCATATAATTAAAGCCTTATGTAAGCTTAAGGTTTGATGATGATGATGATTTACCTTCTCCCTCGGTTTCTGCTTTCATGGCCTAAAATTAAAAACAGATTACAAAATACATACATGCAAACCAAAACTCAAGAACAATGAACAACATTATTAATAATGACAAACCATACAGACACAGACAAGCATACACATGCACACACACATGCATGCATGCATGCAGCCACCAAAAAATCCCAGCCAGCTAGGCATGGTGATACAAGTCTATTATTCCCAGCATCTGGGAGGCTAAAGATTAGTGAGTTCAAGGTCAGTGTGGACTACATAGGAAGATTTTATCTCAAAATAATGATCAGTGATTGTAATAACCTTGTTTCTTAAAGCTGTGGTTAGCAAGGAGGCTATCTCTAGATTTTTTTATTTATGAAATTTTAATTTTTATGTTAGTATGTCTGCATGAGTGTTTGCCACTTGTTTGGTGCTGGACAAAGCAAGAGAGTCCCCTGGAGTTACAGATGAATGTAAGCCACACAAAAGAGTACTGGGGACTGAACTCAGTTCCTCTGGAAGAGCAGAAAAAAAAAAAAAATACTACCACTGAGTTAACTCTCCTCCCTCCCTAGCTTTATTCTCAGTAGCCTCAACTAGAAATAGCCAAGTGGACCTTGACAGTGAAGTAGACTAATGTACTATAATATATTTATGCAAGAGTAGTACCTACCTATGATGTCAGGCATTTTATTGTGGTGCTAGGGGTTGAACATAAGGCCTTAGATATGCTAGGCAGACACTCCACCACTGACTCACATCTCCAGCCCTAACTAACGTGTCCATAAAAATGAGAGGTACTGTGTGCAGCCACTCACAAGAGTATATAAATAGGATAATTTATTTTGTATGATATTCAGAAATAGGCAAAACTGACTTGACAAGATGCTCAGTGGGTAGAGAGTGTTTGCTGCCTGGGGACTTGAGTTTGATCCCTGGAATCTATGTGATGGAAGGGCTGAAAGAACCTCCTGCAGGTTGTCCTCTGACCTCCACACATGCTCTGGAATGTACATCTCCCCCACAGCAAATAAGGAAACAAGCAAGCAAGTTAATAAGTGTAAAAAAAAAAAAAAAAAAAAGCCAAAACTGTGGCAGGTGTGTGGTTGGCAAGCGTGCAGAGCACATACACCAAAAACAAATGAAAAGGCGAATTGAAGTTGTAATGGGAGAGACTGTCCTTACTGTCTCTGGAGGTCATGGGTGTGTGTTGACTCAGGCTGTCTTCTGAGGTTCTGGAAATGCTCTGTGTCTTATCTAGGTAGTGATTAGTCACACAAAGGCACAGATGAGAACTGAGCGCTCTGTGCATGAAGTGCACATTACACTCATCTAAGTCGCTTCCTTTCTGTTTGCATGATAGTATCTCAGTGTAGGAAGGCCTCAGAATTGCCACCTTTTTGCCTCAGTCCTCTTACACAAATTATTTCTGAATATTAAGAAGATTTTAGGCCTGGTGTGATGGCACACACCTTTAATCCTAGCTCTCGGAAGGCAGAGAGGGGTAGGCAGATCTCTGGGAGTTTGAGGCCAGCCTGGTCTTCAAAGTGATTTTCAGGATAGCTAGAGCTGTTACACAGAGAAACTCTGTCTTAAAAAACAGATAAATAAATAATAAAATTTTAAATGAGACATGAAACAGAACACACATCTATTTTATATCTTGTTGACTGAAGCCATGTGCTGGGGTCAGTATGTCCTTCACAATTTTCATGATCTGTCTCTTTAAAACAGCGCAGCCCTCTGAATCAGAAGTCCACTGGATTTGTATCCTCATCCCTAGTTTTTCTTTTAACTATCTATATCTGATTGATAGATAAGGTTTTAATTTGTTTTTAACATCTTGTCTAAAAATCTCAGAAAACATATAGCCAGCCTGTTATATTAGTTGGGCTTCCTTATAGGCTTTGTGACTACAGTAAGTTTGAATAAATTTGGTCTAGGTGACTTCTGAATTTCAGCTCTGAAATGTTATGGTTAGTAAAGTGTTCTTACACAGCTCTAGCAAAGGGAATGCAGCTGGAATTGCAGTGGCTCCTGAGTCCCCACCATCTCACAGCAGACTCCGCCTCTCAGAAGTCCTCATTCACTCTTCCCTCCTCTCCCCTCTCCCCAGCTACCCTCTGCTGAAGCTCCCCTTGCCTGGAACGGGACCTGTGGAATTCTCTACTCCGGTGAAGGACTACTCACCCCCGCCTGTGGACTCTGACCACAAACAAGGAGAGCCCAGTGAGCAGCCAGAGTGGGTAGGTGCTCAGCTTGTCACTGGGGAGAGCCCTAGCAGAGAGCTGATTGGTGGAGGCAGGCTCGGCAAGTGACAGAGAGAGTGGTCAGCTTCAGACTAGTGAATTCATGCACTCACCTGCTTTAGGAAGGCACCGGAGTGTTTAGTTACACGTGTAATGAGTAACCTGTATTGAAAGAAAACATTTAATGATGCCAAGTGTGAGTGCCCTACAAAAACTAGGGTTTTCAGTTGTCCTCTCAGTGACCAGCTGAACTTAGTTCATACCTGGCCTAGTCACACACATGTACAGGGACCAGATAACGTGTTTCTTCCTTGATCCTAAGTAGTCATGAGAAAGTTGGGGCCCAGAGTGACTAAGTGCTTCAGTTACTAATTTATGATAGTTAGCACAGGATTAGAACTTTCTCTCTCTGTTCTCCAAGTCCTAGCCAACTGGACTGCACTGTTGTCATTTGATGAAAAGTCTCTGCAGTTGAAGGGGCCCACACACTGTGGTTTCTACACTTCTGTTTGAAGCGCATAGGTTGACCAGCTCATCTCTGGTATCTTATCTACCATGTGGAAGGACATGGTGCTCCTTATGTGTGTGTCCTTCATGTGTCCCATAGACTGGTGCTGGGCTTGATGAGTTTTTGAGGAAAAGTAAAACTTGGGGCAGAGCTCCTCCTCTCCACCCTGGACAATATAGCGCCTTCTTTCCATTTCCTTTCTGGTTAATGTGAGCTAACTAGTTAGGAGTTTGACTCTCCTGGTGTTGGACTAGGACACCCTGATAAGAGAGGCGTGTTACAGTTACACACCTCCTCAGTGAGGAATTTGCATCTGCTCTCACCAAGACCTGTGCGTGTGATGGTCTAAGACCATCTAGTTCTGGGCTAGAGAGATAGCTCAGTGGTCAAAGAGTTTGGTTCCTAGACGCACATGAGGTGGTGTACAGCCATTTTTAACTCTAGTTCCAGGGGAGCTGTTACTCTCTGACCTCTGAGGGAACCTTCTTCCGACATGGTGCACATAAACTCATGAAGACACACATATACACACATAAAAGTTTTTTGAAGCCAGGCAGTGGTGGCATACTCCTTTAATCCCAGTACTCAAGAGGTAGAGGCAGGAGGGTCTCTGTGAGTTCAAGGCCAGTCTGTTCTACAGAGTGAGTACCAAGATACCAGGGCAATGCAGAGAAACCTTGTCTTGAAAAACAAGCAAGCAAACAAACAAACAAAAAGTTGACTTTTTCTTTCTTTCTTTTAATGAAAGAAACTGTTTTGTGTTCTATGTACCAGATTGGCCATTGGTTCATAATGGGATCTTCTTGATGCAAATATTTTGCCATCATTAACTGCTTAATATAGTTCTACTGTATATTGACCTGATGATACCTAGTCCCCAACAAAGTAGTTTTGGTTTATGGATGTTTCTTGACTAATAGAGTTCAGTGGACCTGTTTGTACAAGATAGATGTATTTGTGGGCTTCCCTTAGTACTTTCATTGGCCTAGGGTGGTGACAATGTATAGAGCAGTTTAAGGTCTAAACAGTTGGAGAATTACATAGTTCTTTCTGTTACAGCCTCTATCCCTGAGTGGTGGAGGGAACTCAGGGCTTAGTGCTGTAGCCAGATACCATGCTAACTCAATGATGAGTCACCACACTCATATTGGCTATGTACGATTAAAAATAGAAGCCCACAATAGATTGTGAGAACCACTTCAGTTATAAAGAACAGAAAACCCAACTTAAAGCAGAGTAAGTGGAAAAGAAAGACTTCACATAACTCATAGGCAGGGGCAGAAATGCCTTCTACATTACATGGCCTGGTCCTCAGGAATCCATCTTTTCCCTCTGGGCCAGCTTCCTCTCCATCTTCCTAACAGTGGCTGGAGGAGCTTCAGCAGCAAATCTAGTGGATGATAAGTTCATTCCCAGATCCTGTCTCCAGGGCACCTACTTTGTTACTGATGTCATCACCTAGCCAAGCAGGACAAATTACGGCATCTGGAAAAAACATTGAAGGCCCGGGCACTGGGAGGACATACAGGAGCCACCACCCACACACACTAGAGAACTACAGCTTCTGTATTCCTGCCTTCTGCTCTGTTGTTGTTGTTTTTGGAGTAAACCCGGATGCTATGGGGACAGCTCAGGGTGCTAGTCCTTGAGGAGGTCTCACCCTGTTTGTGGAGATATGACAAAGATTTTTAAAGTATGAAGTATATGTTGAAGTGACGTGGTGGACGTGGGACTCTGGAGGATGGCTCAGTGGTTAAAGGTGCTTATTGTTCTTAAAGAGGACCCATAGGCAGTGCACAGCCATGCCTAACTCCAGTCCCAGGAGATCAACACCCTCTGGCCTCTGCAGGCACCTTCACACACCTGGGGCACATAAACTCAGGCAGGCATGGATACACACGCAGATGGGCCAAGAGCTTTAAGTAGTCAGTGCCGGAGCAGGTTTTGCAATTAGTTAAGGAGTATTGAATTATAAGCATGTGTTTTTACACTGCAAGTAAATGGTAAATACCTGTAAATTTGCCCTGAATCCATTCAATTAACTGACTAAATAAATAGAGACAATAGGCAAATCCTTGGGCAGAAAATATCTGAACAATTTATGTAGATAGTCCTCTCTCAAGAAGGTAGTGTGTAATTCCCTTCTCCTTTTTGTTTTAGTTTTTTGGAACAAGGTTTAATGTTGCCTATGCTGGCCTCAATCTGGACTGAGGCTGGTCTTGAACTCCTGTTTCTTCTGCATCCACCTCTCAAGTACTAGGATATAGGAGTGTTTCACAGTACTCTACTTCTGAGATGTCCTTCCACAGAGCACAGGGCAGGGAGGAGTATGCGCAATGGAGAACTTGACAGGCAGTCCTCAAGAAAGTGGTGGAGGTTAATGAGAACCGCAGTTACCTCTAGAGCCTTCCTCCCAGGTGGATAGCTCTAGTCTACTGAGTAAAACATCATCAACCCCACAAAATACCTGATCAGCACTCCACAAAACAAGGAAAGTCTGAGAAACCGTCACAAGCTAAGAGAAGCAAGCCTTTGGTGGCATGGCATGGTCCATATTTTTAGAATTTTCAGTTCAAGTTTAGATGGCTCTGTTGCTTTGGGTCTGAGATGCGGCAGAACATCATGGGGGAAGTAGAGTGGTGAAGGAGCCTGTCCATATCCTGTGACAGGAAAGGAAACAGGAAGAGGCAGAGAGGCAGGAGCAATTGTGTGTGTGTGTGTCTGTGTCCATCCGTCTGTCCATCAGTCTGTGTTCCCAGAAGAAGATGTCAGATCTCCCAGAGTTAGAGTTATAGGAATTTGTGAGTTTCCCAGCATGAGTGCTGGGAACTGAACTCTGGTCTTCTGGAAGAGCAGCATGCACTTATAACCACTAAGCCATTTCTCCAGTCCCCACAGAGTCTGTCTAATCATCCTTGCCAGGTTCTTGGTCTGAGTTCAGCCCACTCTCTATTAGACTTGTGTGACCTATGGCTTTAGAGGATTGGCAAGGGGCAGTTCCTTCTGGGCAGAAGTCTGTGGTTATCGAGAAAGAAAAACAAAGCAGAAACAGTAGAGACTTTCATTCCCCAGTATGTGGCCTTGGGCAAATGACTTTTGCACCTTCATTACCATATTCATAAAACAAGGGTGATAATTATACCTGTGTTAGACATTGTCAAAAGGATTAAATGAGAAAATACAAACAGTGCAGTGCTTGGCCCATGATTAACATTCAACAAATGTTTGTGCCTGTCACAGTAGAGCAGAGAGGACAAAAAGGAAGGTTTGTATGCTTGGACTGCTGGTAAGGTCACTAGGTGTGCATACCTTAGGCCTGCCCTAAGCTTAGTGGTTCTATCTTCAGGCAGCTTGTCCTAACTTCCTGTGCATATGGATCCTGCTGCTCCTCCGTGTTTGCCCTGCTATACTTTTGAAGTTGTATCGCTCAGATTTACATAAACATCAATATTTTTGACACTTCAATGCTAAAAAAAAAAAAAAGGGGGTTCTTGTAGGGTAAGACACAATGAATGTGCCTGTTATTCTGAGCATTGTAAGTGAGGAGGTTGGTGGACCCAAGTTGTTCCTGGGCTCTTGAGTTCTAGAGTAGATAGTGGAAACCACTAATGCTCTTAAAGGGAATAACATGGACTAGATAGTAGAAGCCATTCCCTTAAAAGGAATAACCTGGGCTAGAGAGATGGCTCAGCGACTACGAGCCCTTAGCACTCTTATGGATGGCCCGGGGTTGGATTCTCCAGTTCCAGGAGATCAGATGCCCTCTCCTGACCTCCAGGGGCATTAGGCATGTATGTGGTAAACATACCTACGTGCAGACAAAACATTCACACACTTAAACATTGTTTGCTTTTTAAAAAGAATGACAGTGAAAATGTGGCAAAGAAATCAATCTTAATGAACTTGTAGTTCATTAACTCAGTTAGTAGGCTGAGTTGATACTGCCTGGGATGCCAAATCCAGTTTCCATAATTCCAGGGAGTAATGTTTTCCTTCTGATGCTTTGCTGGATTTGATTTACATCTGTTATTTTGGTTGTCCTTCCCTGGGACCCGATTTAACTGGGTGGTTTATTTCCATTTCCCTAAGCAGTAAGGAAGACCTTGAGTCTTGGAGAGCCCATAGAACCTCACCCATAGCACACAGCCAGGGAGGGTGGTACTAGAATTTGAGTCTAGGTAGTGCTATTTACTTATGAAGGAAGAACTGAATTTAAAATAGAAAATGGGTTTTAAAAGGAATAGAAACCTGAGGACTCTGGCACTTGAATGCCTACCCTACAGCAGCTTTCTTGGTCATGTGAACTTCCTGCTTTTGCCCCAGTCCTCACCAGGCCCTTCCTTGTACAGACCAATCTGGCAGGATCTCAGAGGCATACAGGCTTGTTCCATTCTGGGCTTCCAAGGCTAGCATTGTAGAGTCTGTGGTGGCTGCCTAAGCCTGGACACAGAGAAGATCTGGGCAGAGACCTCATACTATGAACAGTGGTGGCCAGAGAAGCCGTTGGCTCCCAGGACCATAGCTCTTCTCCCATTCTTCTTATGGACTTTTCTCTCCCGTGTCAAGATTGTATGGCATGATCTGAGCAGGTGGGCTGTAGAAGAGGCATTAAGCTTGGGCTCAGGCAGCTGGGGTTTAATCTGGGTCCGCTCCCTATCAGCTGTGTGACCTTAGACTCCTCCCTTAGCTGTCTTGACCTTGGTTCTCTTATCTAGGTATTCAGTTCAGGGTCTTTCACAACACTGCAGTCCAGCTGTCAGCTCAGGCTTCAGGCACCTCAGAATTCAACTCAGGGAATCTGCTTCCATACTCACTCATATGACTGACTGGCAACAGGTTTCTTGCAGACCTCTTAGTTGCTTTCTGAGTGTTGGCTAAATGCCCTTTCCAGAGTGGCTAACAAGATACATTGTTTCACCAGGTGTTGGTACCAAACGATGTGGAATTGTTACAGTGTCCAGTAACCTAAATTCAAAGATGGCATATCTTTGGCTGTATTCCCTGGCAGAAGTAAATCATTAGATCTAGCATTCTCTTAAGGGGGTGGGTACAGGGTCTTGAGCTTCAGAAGGTGTAACTTATTGGGGGCCATGTTAGCAGGCTACCTACCTCTGTCTCCATCTAGTTCAGGGCATCTGGGTCACACATGTAGGGTACTATTCTTCATCTGCTTCCATACCTGTTTCTCACTTGAACATCAGGTAGGGTTATTAAGAGAACCCGTCTCCACTGGATGGGTGCACTATAGAGTGGATCATCTTCACTAGCATTTTACTTCCTGCTCAGAGGACCTCAGAGGTAATGGAGTCTCTCCGCTCCACCTGCTCAGGCTCTGTGAGGTCACTTGCTCAATGCACCCTTTGCTGGCTGGCTCCCCTCCCAGTTCCCTGTACCTTCCCGATGAACTAGTGGTTTCAGGGTCTGCTTCTGGAAGTTTCTAAGCCAGTCTAGGGACTGTGAGAGAATACTGATGTCCAGAGAGGGAACTTGAGGTCACATCAGATGATGATTTGATATGTGGAGCATCGTCTTGGAAGGTTTAGGTAGAAGTTGGTGGGTATGAGTCAAGAGCTATATGGCTGAAGAATGGGTCTGTATAGGAGACCCGCCAACATGATCTGTCTGCGATGAAAGCCCAGGAGCTGTGGGTTACCCACAACGGGTGGGACATCAAAGGAGAAAGTCGTCTAGGGCAAGTGGAATAACAATATATTTCTAAAGAAGTATGGTGGAAGACTGCTGCACCCGTGTAATCCCAGCACTCAGGAGGCTAAGGCAGAAGGATCATAAATCTGAGGCCAGCCAAAGCCACATAGTAAAACCCTCTCCCACAAAGCAAATACATAGAAAGCCGTACTACTGCCTTCCCATGAATGAAGGCGCTGTAACAATACACCTCCAAGAAGAATTGTGGATAAACTTGGGGAATGGGGCACTACTAAAACTTAGGGCGCCTGACCCTATATCCCAGATTGTGAATTGCAGTTATTAGTCCTTTGTTGAAATACTGACCCAAAGCCAGGAGGTGGTAGTAGGAGCGGCACGCCTTTATCCCAGCACTCAAGAGGCAGAGGCAAGTGGCTCTCTGAGTTTGAGGCCAGCCTGGTCTATAAAGTAAGTAAGTTCCAGAAGGCCAAGGCTGTTACACAGAGAAACTCTCTCAAAAAACAAACAAACAAAAAACACAAGCCCACAGGATTCTGGGTGGGAAGGAAGATGGAAGTATACTAGAAAGTGTGAGCTCTTGGCCTGGAAATTGACTGAAAGGTCAGTAGGTCACATCCTTTGGGGGGGGGACACGTTCAGAGGGGGAGAAAGGCAGCTAGCAGAGGTGTGGTATGTTAGAGTCATGTCTGACACCCAGTAGGATTAAGCCTGGGGCTGGAAGCTCCCTGGTGCCATAAGGGTGCTGTGCCCTTCACAGGTTTGGGGATGATCCCCAAAAGAGTCTCCGAGAGCTCTTGGCCTCCAGGAAGAAGCTTCCTTCCTTCACTCAGGCAAGTGTGTGTTGAGTCAGTGAAATGCTCTTGGGTCAGAGCCTATGGCTGCCGGAAGTTCTCGGCTGCAGCTTCGAGTGAGCTCTGGGTCAGAGTCCTCACTAAGCTAGCATCATAAATGACTTCACAGCCAACACTTGGAAAACAGAAGCAGGAGGATTACTATAAGTCCCAGTCCAGCTAGAACTAAGCCTAAGACCTTGTTTCAACCAAAAATAAACTGAGCCTTATGAACTGTGCTTCTAAAATGTTCATTTGAGCCCAGAAGATGGCCAGTGACTTTTGTCCACTCATCTGCCTGTGGAGTCCCTGAATAAGGCAGGCTTTGTCTTTAAAACCGATCCCTCAGGCATGCCCACTCCCTCTAACCCACCTCTCTCTCTCCCTCTCTCCCCTGTCTCCCTGTCTGCCTCTCCTCTCTCTCTCTGCCTCCCTCTCCCTCTCCCTCTCTCTCCCTATCCCTCTCTCTGCCATTGTACCCCCAGGGCATCTCTCCAGAACCTTGCTTTTGTTAGGCACCCCTCTATCTCAGGGATACTTGGGCTTTTCTGTCATCAGCTTAAAGCCCAGAAGGTTTGACCAGGTTTTGAGGTTGGCATTTTGATTGTCCTGATTACCTTCCAAGGTCCCTTCGTGCTGTCCAGGCCTTCTTTTCTCTCAATGTCACTTACTCCTCAGGTAACCTTCCTGCCCTTCTCCCGCCCACCTTCGCATTCTCATAGCTGTTCAGTGATGATTGACCCAGTGCACACTTTAGGAATGTTCCGTGGCATTTGTGTCACCGGAAACTGCATGTACGAATGCTTTTATCTGTAGTTTGGGTCCTGGTTCCAGTGATGTCAACATCAAAATGAAAGCATTCATGTCCTTCTGCCGGAAGTTTATGGAGCCGCTAGTCAGCATGCTCTGGGAGTGAGACAGGCATACATCAAGAGGCGTACACCAGGTTCTAGTGAGAAAAGTGTGCCACATTTAGTGAGAGAGTGAGTCTGAGACACTGTGGTACCTGTTTGGTTAAGAAACTGCCTGAGCAATCCTTGCTTCCTCCAGTACTGCCACCACCAGACAGGTGCCACCACCGCCCACCTAAGCCTTGATTTTTTTTAAGATTTCTTTTATGTGTGTCACTGTCCCTCCTATCTGTGTGTCTATGAGAAGAATCCCCTGGAGCTGGAGTCAGACAGTTGTTAGTGCCGTGTGGGTGCTTGGAATTGAACCTGGGTTCTGTAGATCAGCCAGTGCTCTTATCCTCTGAGCCATCTCTCCGGACCCTGGGCCTTGATCTTTTAAGCACACTACAGAGGAGCAACTCTGTAAGAGCAGCCCCTGTGTATCAGTGAAGCAGCTACATGCCTCTGGGAGCCTGTACTCTGGTACAGCCAACAGCTATGCTCTATAAAGGGCGAGACAGTAAATGATTTAGACTTAGCTGTCTGGGAGTCCAGATGTCTGTTGCAGACACACAGCTCTGTTGTAATAGGGTGGGTAGCTGAGGATGATTGCGGTGTTTCCAACATACCTTTATTACAGGAAAAGACAGAAAATGAACCTGGGCTTTGCTTTGGCTTGTGGGAGCCATGCTTTCCTGATACCTGGTCCATTAGTACGTTTCTCATTAGTGCATGCTCAATGAGCTCTTACTGAGCACGGTCCCGTGCTTCCTTACGATCCTGTCCTATTCCTTCGACAGTATGTGGGTGCCCCAGTGGCATACATCCAACAGATATTTGTGAAGTCATCAGTGTCTCCCTGGCACAAAAATCTTCTGGCGGTAGATGTGTTCCGATCACCTCTGTCCCGGGCATTCCAACTGGTGGAGGAAATCCGGAACCATGTGCTGAGAGACAGGTACTCCTCTCAGGGACCCCAGACTCTCGAGTACCAAAGGGAGTTATATTTCTCGCTCCTAACTACTACAGTCAGCTCTACAGTTCTCAGGGTCTTCGTGGGCTCTTTGTGGCTGTTTCCTCACAACTCACGGAGTGTGAATGGGCATAATTGTAGGGAGGTAACTGAGAAACAGCTGACCCATGGCTCCTGCTTTTGGCCTCTGCTAAGATTAGCAAGCTGTGCCTTGGGGTACCTTCTGGAACATGTTGGCTTAACAGACTGTCACCATCAGGTTTTAGTTAACTAATGACTTTGACAAGGATTTTGGTGCACTAAAACCCTAAAGTTTCTTCCTTTCCTAATTGTCCCCTAAAATTGGCAGAGGTGTTTAGTGGGGGTGTTTGCATGCTCTCACACACTTCCTTTCCTGGAAAGAGATGGCCTTGAGGGCTCCAGTGCACTCTAGGGGCTGGACATGTGCATGGTCACATTGAGCACTTGAAGCCTTTCCCATTGCCCTCAGCATCAGGCTGTCCTGTGAGCTCAGGGAAATAAGACATTTAGGAGCCTGATGGCAGATGGTGCCTCATAAGTGCAGTGGGTTGGCCCTGTGCTGGCAGAAACACCAGAAGGTTCCTCCCATCTTCTGCGTAGCTCAGGGACCAAGAGCCTGGAAGAAGTTTGCCTTCAGGTGACAGACTTGCTGCCAGGACTCAGGAAACTCCGGAACCTACTTCCTGAACATGGATGCCTGCTGCTGTCCCCTGGTAACTTCTGGCAGAATGACTGGGAGCGATTCCATGCTGACCCTGACATCATTGGGACCATCCATCAGCATGAGCCCAAAACTCTGCAGACATCAGCCACACTCAAAGGTACCCTCGGCACTGGAGAGCCTGTGTGTGGTCACTGTCTCTCCTTCAATGGGTACCATCCCTTGCTTCTAAGTGTAACTCCAGGGAAGGAGTCCTGGGTAGCCCTGCTACATCCCCACGACTGTTATTCCTACATCAGTACTTGTTGGTTTCTGCCCACAGACTTGCTGTTTGGTGTTCCTGGGAAGTACAGTGGGGTGAGCCTCTACACAAGAAAGAGGATGGTCTCATACACCATCACCTTGGCCTTCCAGCACTACCATGCCAAGTAAGGTGCTCAGACTCCCAGCTGCTCTGTGGTACTTAGCTTGAGTGGTTGCTTCTCTGACCAACATGGCCCCAGGCCTCTTATTAAAATGTTTATGTCCTTTACACAAGGAACTAGATCTGATCTTTGGAATGAGATGGTGCTCAGACCTGACTAAGAACCAGGGAAATTCTGTGGCCTGGTGTTCTCTCTGGTTTCTTCCAGGTGCCTCAGCTGAGTGCTGAGCTCAGTGCAGCCTGTGTCTTGTCTGAGCAGCTTTCCGCACTCAGCGAGGGTGCTTGAGTGCCTTTGACGGGCTCTTGTGAGCCTTTGGCACCTGGAGTTGTGTGATAAATCAAGAAAGGTTTGCCTTCCAGTGTCTGTGGAGACTAGAGAGATGTTGAGACGCCACAGAGCTTTCTTTAAACAAGTGGGTGGAGGAGACCCTGCTGGGCCCCTCTAGGGACTTTTTTGTCTACAGGTTTCTGAGCAGCCTACGTGCCCGGCTCATGCTCCTGCACCCCAGCCCCAACTGCAGCTTGCGGGCCGAGAACCTGGTCCATGTGCACTTCAAAGAGGAGATTGGCATTGCCGAGCTCATCCCCCTCGTGACCACCTACATCATCCTGTTTGCCTACATCTACTTCTCCACACGTAGGTCCCCAAATGAGCTTTTCCATGACATTCACTTCCCTGCTGTTAGAGATGGCTTGGAGCCGAGATGTAGAATGTATCTGGTGACTTCATTCCCCCATAGTCTCAGGGGCTTCTGAGGAAGAGACACTTTATGGGTTAGAGCTCCCGAAAGGTATGCTATGTTTATGAGACCAGAAGTGCCTGTACTTACCATTTTCTTCTGGATTTAGCAGGAGCCTTCGCTTCCTTGCTTGTCGGCATATTCTGCTCCCAGGAGCTCAGCTAAGGAGGGTTCCGGGGGCTGGGGAGGTACTGCACTGATGTGCCCTCTCTGCTCTTCAGGCAAGATCGACATGGTCAAGTCTAAGTGGGGACTCGCCCTGGCAGCCGTGGTCACAGTGCTTAGCTCCCTGCTCATGTCTGTAGGACTCTGCACTCTCTTCGGCCTGACACCCACACTCAATGGCGGGTAGGTCTCACAGGGCCAGAGTGAGCCACCAGACCCCTTGTATGTCTGGGCCTGACTGACTACTGGTGACCATTGCACTGGATGTTTGTTGTTTCCCCATGTCTTTGCCGTATTATTTTTGCCATTGAAGAGGTCCATGTTCTTCCTCTTTAAGCATATGTGTATGTGTATGGCATATCTATATATATAGAATATGTGGTTATGTGTATGTGTGTGCATATATACGCATATACATTATGTTTTATATATAGAATATTTGTATTTGTATATATGGTGTCTGTGTATATATAGATTTTGATGCTTAGATTTTAAATCCATATACATATTGCTTTTATTTATTTTTTTGGTTTTGGTTTTTTTGAGACAGGGTTTTTCTGTGTAGCCCTGACTCTCCAGGAATTCACTCTGTAGACCAGGCTGGCGTCAAACTCACAGAGATCCGCCTGCCTCTGCCTCCTGAGGGCCAGGATTAAAGCGTGCACTACCACCACCCGGTGCTTTAGTTTTTAGATTTGTTTATTGTTTTTAATATGTTGGGGGATAGAGTTTGTGTCCATCACTGATGCTACTGTCCCCTCATTCCTCTGAAAAATCTTAGTCCAGAGCCCTTCCCTGTATTTGTCCTCAGGCTTTGGTCTCTGGCTGGCCTTGCCTACCTAGCGGTTAGCAACCCACTGACTGGCCTGCCCCTGACCTTGGCTTCTCAGGCAGTCATAGTGGAAACCACTTTCTCCCCTGTACTAGATACCAGACCCAAGGCTGGGACACTAGTCAGAGCTGCACAGAAAAGCCACTTTGTATCACTGTCTGCTCCTTGCCCTGGACAGTCTGCTTCCTTTTCTGAGCCACTTTAAGAGTTTCCCTTATGTGGGTGAGGCTCAGCCAGCAGCCAGATGCTCTATGGGAGCCATTGTTCTTCCACAGACACAGCATCTCAGCAAAGATTAGGGATTAAGTCTAAGGTCATCCCTCCTATTTAGGTCAGTATCTTGGCCCGGAATAACCAGTGTAGGATCCTAGAATGCTAGTTCCATCAGCCATTGGAGCCTAGTGTGGGAGGGTTAGGAAAGCTGTGGTCTGGCAGTGGGCACAATAATGTTCTCCTCGGGGCCTCTTCCAGTCTCTTCTCCACTGGGTGGAAGAGACAGGGATGGTAGTTGGCCTCTTGGCAAAGCTTTTGAGCCTGCCCCAGAGCTAAAAGCTGTGTTGATAAGCAACCTGTTTTGGGTGGAGGTATATTAGAGAGGGTTACTGCCCTGTGCTGCAGGAACTACTCAGCAGCCTCGCCATAGGCCAGGGCTCATGCCTGCTAAGAACCAACCCCTTCCTGTCTCTCCTCTGTCCCCAGTGAGATTTTCCCATACCTGGTGGTGGTTATTGGGTTAGAGAATGTGTTGGTGCTCACCAAGTCAGTTGTATCAACCCCAGTGGATCTCGAGGTGAAGCTTCGGATTGCACAAGGTAATGCTGGGGTGATGGGCTGTTCTTTTATGTTTATGCCCAAGGACATAAGGGTCCCTCGAAACAAGCCTTTTAGAGCTGTGGTGATGCATGCTGCAGAAGCATGAGGACCTCAGTCCAAACCCCAGGCCCATGTAGAAGCCTAACAAAGTAGTACAAGGTGATCCCACCACTGGGAACAGAGACAAGTGGGCCCTTAGAGCTAACAAAGTAGTACAAGGTGATCCCACCACTGGGAACAGAGACAAGTGGGCCCTTAGAGCTGCCTGGCCAGCCGCCTTAACCTATTGAGTGAGTCTTGGGCCAATGAGAGAGACTGTCTCAAAATACAAAGTAGATGGCTCCTGCAGAACAACACCTGGTGTGACCTCTGACCTCTACACACACTTCCATACATATGCACCCACACAACTCTACCAAAAGAAAGAAAGGAAGGAAGGAAGGAAGGAAGGAAGGAAGGAAGAAAGAAAGAAAGAAAACCCTGCCTTCAGGGTAGTATGTCATTGGCCAGCCTGTTAGTTTTATGTCCCAAGGAACCATCTTGTCCTTACAGTGTACTTGGTCTTGGCCCATGTGTCAGTAAGAAAGCTAGCCAGCCAGTAGCAGACCCCTCGCACCCCTACCCAGCCCCTGACAGATTCTCACTGTGTAGCCCTGGCTGGCCTGGAACTTGCTGTGTAGACCAGGGTGGCCTCAAACTCATAGAGGTCTGCCTGCCCCAGCCTCATGAGTGCTGCGATTAAAGTTGTGAGCCACCTTTCCTCTGTAGCAACTGTGTGATGGTGGGGACTCCTAGAGTCTGGCCATTGAGTGCAGTGGCTGCCCAGAGGCTGCCCGTTCTTCATGCTCCTGTCCTTCTGAGGACTGCAAGGCCAGGTGCAGACATTAAAGCAGGTGGGTCTTCACTGACCTGGGCTCTGGTTCTCCCTCTGCAGGTTTAAGCAGTGAGAGCTGGTCCATCATGAAAAACATGGCAACTGAACTGGGCATCATCCTCATTGGCTACTTCACCCTTGTGCCCGCTATCCAGGTAAGTCATCTGGGCTTTTAATAGAATCCATGCTGCTGTGCCAGAGATCTTAAACAAAGGCCAGGGAAGAAAACCTAATTCTCAGCAAGTTCTGCCCCTTAAGTAGGCATGGATGCAAATCACCCCTTTGCCGTGGCAGGGCAGAGTTCACCTCTTCTTTCAGTGGCACCTGGTCGGAAAGGTACGTTATTTATAACGTATGCACACGCCAGAGGACGGCACCATATCTCATTATAGGTAGTTGTGAGCCACCATGTTGTTGCTGGGAATTGAACTCAAGACCTCTGGAAGAGTAGCCAGTGCTCTTAACCTCTGAGCCATCTCTCCATCGCCAAGAGAGGCTCTTTGGGACTAGAATTTTCTAGAAAAGCACCCTCTCAGTCCACTAGGAGAAAGGCAAGCAGACTCTGTGCTGCCCCCTAGTGAGCTGCTAGCCCTACCTGCATAGTCTCCGGATCCATAGCTGAAGAATATTTTTCTTTGTCTTTGCTGTGCTCTGCTAATTCTGAGGGATTTGCTTTCCAGGCTTGTAGCCACAGCACCTTTTGTGTGTTTGTTTTTGTTCCAGGAGTTCTGCCTCTTTGCTGTTGTGGGCCTGGTGTCTGACTTCTTCCTCCAGATGCTGTTTTTCACCACTGTCCTGTCAATCGACATTCGGCGAATGGAGGTAGGAGTGGCTGGACTGCCCTACCCCCTCGCTCTCTTGCTTGGTGCTTGCTCTCTTCAGACATGGGAGGTAGCACTCCCATGCAGGCAGCCTCTGAATAGCTTTGCGCCTGATTATTGTGCCCTCAACAGCTAGCGGACCTAAACAAGCGTCTGCCCCCTGAATCCTGCCTGCCCTCAGCGAAGCCCGTGGGAAGGCCAGCTCGCTATGAGAGACAGCTAGCTGTACGGCCATCCATGCCACATACCATCACACTGCAACCATCTTCCTTCCGAAACTTGCGGCTCCCCAAAAGACTGCGTGTCATCTACTTCCTGGCCCGTACTCGCCTGGCACAGCGCCTCATCATGGTACCCATCATCCCTGTTCTGCCTTGCAGAGGACAGCTTTCAAATCCCAGGGGTGGCCCTTGAAAGCCTTGCTTCCTGAGCACGGGGATTGTCTAGGATGGAGCCACTGTGCACGGTCAATGTTTTCCTGAGTTGTGGCTAATCACACTCCGCGTAGCATGTAGACAGCAGAGAGTAGTGGCGTGTGCTGCCTGCTGGGGTGGCAGTGTCTTTCCCTGCAGCAGAAGGGAGAGGCGGGTAACACTGAGGCCCTGTGGAAGGCTTTCAGCTGGTCAACCCTCTGGCTGTGCCCACCTGGGAATGGTGTCAACCTTCTGGGCCTAGCTGAGGAGAGGAAGCTCTGTCAAACTAAAGCAGTCCCAGTGATTTCTCACCTTGAAAACCCACTCCGTAGCCATAGGAAGGAGCCAGGCCTCTAGTGGCAGTTGTCAGTGGGTGGTAGTCAGAGAAGATGGGGAGGTTAAAAAAAAAAGTGTACAGCTTGGAGGTCATGACCCGCCTGCTCATGGAGTGAGCCATCAGTGTGAGGACCCAGATTGCTTGGGGCCCGGGGCTGCCCATGCCTACAAAGCCCTACTGAGCACCTGACCCCTCACTGCAGGCTGGAACCGTTGTTTGGATTGGCATCCTGGTATACACAGACCCAGCAGGGCTGCGTACCTACCTCGCTGCCCAGGTGACAGAACAGAGCCCACTGGGTGAGGGTTCCCTGGGCCCCATGCCTGTGCCTAGTGGAGTGCTGCCTGCCAGCCACCCGGACCCTGCCTTCTCCATCTTCCCACCTGATGCTCCTAAACTGCCAGAGAACCAGACATTGCCAGGTGAGCTGCCTGAGCATGCTGTTCCAGAGGGTGTCCATGACAGCCGAGCCCCAGAGGTAACTTGGGGGCCTGAGGATGAGGAGCTGTGGAGGAAACTGTCCTTCCGCCACTGGCCCACGCTCTTCAACTACTACAACATCACACTGGCCAAAAGGTAAGTTGAGCAGTGCCAGCTGTCAACCTCTCTCTTAGTATCAGCTCGACCTCCCAGAGCATCTCCTTCTCCACTAGGTGAGAGAAAACTAGTCTGAATTATGCACTGAATGTGAAATAGTTGAAAACAACTCACGGGGCAGTGATGCAGGAACTGTGGCACTCCCAGCAGACGCACCTGGCGTCCTTGTTCTGGGGAGTTAACGATCGCTTGCCCCTCTTCCCGTGGCAGAGTGAGGTCCATTGGGTTTGCTAGGATGCTAGCTAGTGTTGGGAAATAGCGAGATTTGGGTGCCAGAGCTGGTTTGGGGAAGGGGCTTCAGGCTGTGAGAAGACTACATTAGGAGGGCATCCTGGCAGGGCATCTCTGACTGTCCACAGGTACATCAGCCTGCTGCCTGTCATACCTGTCACACTGCGCCTAAACCCACGGGAGGCCCTGGAGGGGCGGCACCCTCAGGATGGTCGCAGTGCCTGGGCCCCACCTGAGTCTTTGCCTGCAGGCCTCTGGGAGGCTGCATCTAAGGGGCCAGGTGGAACACAAGCCCATGGCGACATTACCTTGTACAAGTAAGGCCCCAGTGAGGCAAGGAAGTGGGTCAGGGTGAGGCCAGCGTTGGGGTGCACCCTGCTCACTTTTGCGGTCCTGTGCAGGGTGGCCGCACTCGGCCTGGCAGCGGGCATCGTCCTTGTGCTCCTGCTGCTCTGCCTCTACCGGGTGCTGTGCCCGCGGAACTATGGGCAGCCCGGTGGGGGTCCCGGCAGGCGGAGGCGCGGAGAGCTGCCTTGCGATGACTATGGCTACGCGCCGCCTGAGACGGAGATCGTGCCGCTGGTGCTGCGAGGGCACCTCATGGTGAGTGGGGTGGGGTTCCGCCGACAGCGGGCCATCACGGCCTTGGCCCGGGCCAACACAGCACCCTCATGCAGGACATCGAGTGTCTGGCTAGCGATGGGATGCTGCTAGTGAGCTGCTGCTTAGCAGGACAAGTCTGCGTGTGGGACGCACAGACCGGGGACTGCCTCACGCGCATCCCGCGCCCAGGGTAAGCTCAGATTGGCTCTGCCCGGTGCTTGCTCTCTTGGGCTCCTCCCCTAGCTCACCCTATGGCTGCTCGACCTGGGCAGGTCACGCCGGGACAGCTGCGGAGGCGGAGCCTTTGAAACTCAGGAGAACTGGGAAAGGCTGTCGGATGGCGGCAAAACTAGCCCTGAGGAGCCTGGGGACAGCCCTCCGCTTCGACACCGCCCCCGAGGGCCTGCACAGCCTTCCCTCTTTGGGGACCAGCCAGACCTCACCTGCTTAATCGACACCAACTTCTCAGTGCAGCTGCCCCCAGAGCCCACTCAGCCCGAGCCTCGGCACCGGACGGGCTGTGGCCGCTCTAGGGACTCTGGATATGACTTCAGCCGACTGGTGCAACGCGTGTACCAGGAGGAGGGCCTGGCTGCTGCGCAGGTGCCAGCCCTCCGCCCGCCCTCTCCAGGATCCCCGCTGCCCCAGGCTTCTCAGGAGGAGGGGGCTGAACTCGAGAAGGGCTCCCCTCCTCTAGCCTGGGCCCCCAACACAGCCGGCTCTATCTGGAGCTTGGAGCTGCAAGGCAACCTCATCGTGGTTGGGCGGAGCAGCGGCCGGCTGGAGGTGGGCCGAGGGGCTGCTTACATCTAGCTGGGGGGTTCCCACGAGGAGTGGGTGCTCACAGCCTCTGCGCTCGCAGGTGTGGGACGCCATTGAGGGGATGCTCTGCTGCAGCAACGAGGAGGTCTCCTCAGGCATCACAGCCCTTGTCTTTCTGGACAGGAGGTAAGAGTCCCAGCTGCTTGCTAGGCCCATCTGTCAGGGTCAGGCCACTCTATGCTGAGGCTTACAGCTTACAGCCCCTTTCCTTCACGTGCGGTGGGATCTGACCTATTTTCAGTCTCTAGTACCTGGCCGTGAGGGTGGGTCAGGTGGTGACCACTGTAAAACTCGTGTCTGCAGCAGGCCAGGCACAAGGTAAGCTCTCAGGGCACTGCCTTTTCTCCCTGCCCTCTAAGTCGGTTTCTCCTGGATTATGAACACTGACAGAAAATGTGTTTGCAGACCTTTTGGTTTTTGTTTTGTATTTAAAACAAGGCCTCATCTGGGTATTCTTTAGATTATTTTTTTTTGAACATGTTCAGGGCATTTTGTCTTGAGAAAGGTATTTTGCTGCGTATGTGTGTGGGGGACAGCAGGGCTAGGGGTGCCAGTGGAACTTGCACAGGCCTTTACTTCATTTGACTCACAGCCTGGACAACTGCTAGGTCCTCATGCTTGTTCTTTTTAGCTTTTGGAAGAGCTCACGTCTCGTTCCTGGTAACCATGCTTTCTCCCCACTCTCCCCTTCCTATGCATCATGGATTCCCATGAGCTATTTTTGATGGTCTTGGGCAGAAGTTGTAATATGCACTGCCTTTTGCTGGGACAAGATTTCACAGCCCCACAATTTGTGATTGTATGAGCCATTGGTGAATCTGCCTGCAGCCTGTGCCTAAGAATTCTTGAGAGCAAAGAAAATCTTTTTGTGGTTAAAGGAGACAAATAGACAGACACTTGGGTCAACGTTGATTAAGATGTGGAGATTGCAGTCAGTCCCTGTGGGGACTCCGCGCCACATGCTCACCCTAGGTCCTTTTCCTCGTGTTCAGATTTGAGCCAGTTCTGCTTATCTTAAGCTACAGGCTACAGGGGAACTCATTTGTTGTATGTGTAACCCTGGAACTCGCTCTGTAGGCCAGGCTGGCCTTGAACTCACATCCACCTGCCTCTGAGTGATGGGACTAAAGGCATGGTCCACCACTGTCTGACCAAAAAAAAGGTTTCATTGTTCTCTTGTGTGTATGAATGCACACCATGTGATTAGTGCCTATGGAGGTCAGAAGGGGGCATCAGAGTCCCTGGAAATGGCCATGAGCTGCCATGTAGGTGCTGGGAACTGATCCTGGGTCCTCTGCAACAGCAGATGCTCATTAAAGTGCAGCCTCGTCTCTCCAGCCTGTTTTGGTATTGACTTACAGGTGTGTATGACACTTAGAGGCAGGCACATTACACACATGGGCTCATTTAACTTCACAACCACTTTTGAGGTGGGCACTGTTAATCCCCATTTTACAACAATAAGGCTTAAGGAGGCCTTGTCGTAACTGCCACCCTCCAGCTGTAGCATCTTTCTTATAGTACTTTGTGTATTCCCTATGGCCATAGCCCATAGCCTTTCCTGCCTTTCTCTTCTAGGATTGTAGCTGCTCGGCTTAATGGTTCCCTTGATTTCTTTTCCCTGGAGACCCACACTTCCCTCAGCCCCCTGCAGTTCAGAGGTCAGTGGGCCCTGGGGGCAGCAGATATTATAATACATGGTGGTGTTGCTGAGACGCATTTTCAGGGTCTCTCACTGCACCTGTCCTCCTCAGGGACCCCAGGGCGAGGCAGTTCTCCTTCTTCGTCTGTGTACAGCAGCAGCAACACAGTGGCCTGTCATCTGACCCACACAGTGCCCTGTGCACACCAAAAACCCATCACAGCCCTGAGAGCTGCTGCCGGGCGCCTGGTGACAGGGAGCCAAGACCATACTCTAAGAGTGAGTATTGTTTATCTCTGGAAAGTGGGGGGGGCAGGAGTCCTAGTGGGACGATGGAGGGTCCCAGAGACCAAAGCCCACTGCTGCTCCTTCCTGTCCTAGGTCTTCCGACTCGAGGACTCGTGTTGCCTTTTTACCCTGCAGGGTCACTCGGGGGCAATCACAACTGTGTACATTGATCAGGTGAGCGACCTGTTGTGGGGCTGTGGGGAGTCAGATGCACCAACTCAGTCTGGCCCTTGGAAGCAAAAATGGGATGGGGACACCTTGTCGAGAAAGGCACTCTACCTGTGATCCCGTTTCCTTGGGCTTCTTTCCCCAGACCATGGTACTGGCCAGTGGAGGGCAGGATGGAGCCATCTGCCTATGGGATGTACTAACAGGTAGCCGGGTCAGCCATACATTTGCTCACCGTGGAGATGTTACCTCCCTTACCTGTACCACCTCCTGTGTCATTAGTAGTGGTTTGGATGACCTCATCAATATCTGGGACCGCAGCACAGGCATCAAGCTTTACTCCATTCAGCAGGTAAGCCGGTGGGAGTGGAGGGTTGTTGGTGTGGTGTTTGGGGGATGAACTCACACTGAAGACCTCCTCTGGCTTCACCTCCAGGATCTGGGCTGTGGTGCAAGCTTAGGTGTCATCTCAGACAACCTTCTGGTGACTGGCGGCCAGGGCTGTGTCTCCTTTTGGGACCTAAACTACGGGGACCTGTTACAGACAGTCTACTTGGGCAAGAACAGTGAGGCCCAGCCTGCCCGTCAGATTCTGGTACTGGACAATGCTGCCATTGTCTGCAACTTTGGCAGTGAGCTCAGCCTAGTGTATGTGCCCTCTGTGCTGGAGAAACTGGACTGAGGGCAGGTCGACTACACAACCCACTTGCCCCCACCCAGAGTGGGGCACTGGGGGCAAACAACTCTTTGGACCTAGACTGGAGGCAAGAGCTAGGCATCTTCTTTGCAGCTGACTCTGAACTGTTGTCTCCTGACTGTAATATTAAACTTTTTAAAAAACCACATTATACCCAGAAGCCTGAGCTGCTTACGTCAATCCACTCTACTCATAGACCGTACTCACAGATGTTCAAGAAACATGATTGCCAGGCAGTGGTGGCACATGCCGTTAACCCCAGTACTTGGGAGGCAAAGGCTTCCTAGAAAAAAAACCTGTCTTGAAAAACAAATGTGGTAAGGGAGAGAGGTGCCTGGCACTCCTGAGGCAGCATGGGTGAACTCAGACATTGGCCACGGACTAGGTTTATTATTTCAGTGACCTAGAGCTGAGCTGTCAGGTGCCAGCCACAAAGGAGCAGAGCCTGACCTGAGGCCTGCAGGGCAGCTCCATCTGGCAGAGCTAAAGGCAGCAGGGATGGGAGATGTAGTGTAAGGACCAGGTAAGCAAAGCCTGTTCAGGTCTTGTTAAGTGTCCAGAGTGGATCCAGGAGGCTTAGGGGGTCATCCGTAGGCTGGGCAGCCCTCAGCCCCTGCCCATTATGGGCCTGTAGAAAGTTCTGCTTGCTCATCCGTTGCTTGCCCCGCAAAGAGCTGTCCAGTGAAAATGCCTCTGGAGTCAGAGAAGCCAACAGCTCCAGGGAGGAGGAGGGGGGCCCTAAGCTGGGGGCTTCAGGCACTGGTGGCTCCTCCTCTGGCTGTGGGGCTTCAGGCAGAGGCGAAGAGAGAGGGGGAGGAGAGGAGGATGGAACGGGGGTAGGCTCTGGAAGGCTGGCAGGTGGGAGACCTGGGGGCTCTACAGGGCCTGGAAGGCTGGCAGCTGGGGAATCCAAGCCACCTAGGGGCCGGATGCTGAGCTTGGCAATGGTAGCCTGGATAGAACTGATGGATACATCTCCACCGAGGACCAGGTCCTGTGAGTCCTGAGGCAGGTGATTCTGAGAAGGTAGAGCTAGTAAGAAGGCAGTTTGACCAGGTTTTGATTGTCCCAGTAGAGCCCTCAAGGAAGTGCCCTCACCTTCTGACTGATGCTCATGCTGGCCACAGGCTTGCCTGGAGGGGGCACACCATGGCGCTGTAGGACCTGCTCCACATGCCTCACCAGTGCCTCATGGCAGAACTTGAGGTGCAGCTAGAAAGACAGATTTGGGCTAATGAGCTGGGCAGGGGCCATCCTCAGTAAGGGCAGACCCGGCCCACCCACTCACTTTTTCCTGCAGCATGTGTTTTCTCTGCTGCCTCATCCGCCTCACCAGCTGAGGCAGCTCAGGGATCCCATTCCCAGCCTCCACTTCCTGTACCGCTGCATACAGCAGTGCAAAGGCTCCTGTGCGGCCCACTCCGGAGCTGGGACGAGAGGGAAGTTAGAAGGCCAGGCTAAGAGCCCACAGGGTAGAACCCTCCCTCAGTGCCTGCCAGCTCCCTACCTGCAGTGCACGACAACAGGTGTGTGCAGAGGTCGCTGGTGCAGGTAATGTGCATGCACCTCCTGGATGAAGCGCAGCAGGTTGCCAGGGCTGTCCGGCAGGCCTCTGCAGGAAAGGGCAGGTAGGAACCAGGCCTCACAAGATGCATGTTTCACCCCTCAGCACCCACGGAGTTTGCCCCACCCCCACCCCCAGCACCCACCAGAGTTCGCCCCTACCCCACCACCCACAACAGTGAACGCACAACTCAGGCCAAGTAGGGAAGTGGAGGTGCACAAGAGAGCGCTTGAGGCTCTGATCTCGGAACTGCAGACTCAGCACACGCTCCACATGGGTTTCGGTAGTACGAACACTGCTCAGTGCCACGCTCAGGGCTCCGTGCACCATGGGCTGGCCCCTCTCAGTGGGGAAGTAGCGTGCCACTTTTTGCTGAAGGGGTAACAAGACAGTTAATGCTAGCTTACCCAGACTCCCTGCCTCCTGACTCCACAATCCCCTCCTGGATGTCCACCCCAGGCTCTTACCTTCTCCATTTCAGCCTCAGACACCAACATCACAATGACTGACACTTTCTGTTCATGCACCATGAGCCAGAAATCAGCAGCTGTGCCAGGCAGTGGGGCCTGGGTGGCCACTAAGGGTGGGCAGTATGGGGAGAGCCCCTCCACACAGCTAGCATTGATGTAGTCATCTTTGCCTGATCGCAACACCACACGGTTGCTGTCATAAGGCATAACATCCTGGTGCCGGTTCTTCAGTGAGTAGCAGCGGGCAATAGCAATGGATCGACCTCGGGCATCATGTTCCTGTGCCTCTTGCAACTCTCTCCAGATTGTGTCCAGTGCTCCTGCATCCCCCAGCTGTCCCCGAAAGGTCTCCAGCTCCTGCTGCAACTGCTGCAACCTCTCAGGATGTTCATAGGGGTCTTGCTCAATCAGCCGCAGGGCCTGTGGCCGACGGCCCTCAGCTGCATCTACCTTGGTAGGCTGCAGCAGGGGCTGCCCACCCCCAGGAGGCTGAGTACCGCCATGCTGGCTCTCAGGGCTAGAAGACAGCAGGTCTGCAGCTGCAGCACCTCGGCGCAAACACGGTGGTGGCTCTGCTGTTGGAGGCCTTGAAGGTACTGGGCCAGGCCCTGGCGATGGGGCAGGTGAAGGCACCAAGTGGGGACTAGGAGTGGGCTGACTGGCTGGTGGGGGGCCTCGAATAGAAACTGGGGTTGCCTGAGGACCCAGGGGCCTAGGGGAAGGGGCAGGGCCATATGCCAAGGGAGGATGAGGATGAGGAGGCCCAGGGCTAGGGAAAGGCAGAGCCCCTGAGTGTGGGGGAAGAGGGTCTTGAGATGGGCCTGGATAGAGCTGGCTGTGCAGGGCGGGTGGTGGCTGTCCCAGGACACCAGGCTGAGGGGTAAAAGGGTAGGGAGGTGGAGGTGGGGGAAGAACCCCTGGGGCCTGAGATGGAAAGAGATGTGGATGCTGGAATGGAAGGGGCTGCTGTGGGGGTTGTGGTCCAAATGCTGGCTGTGGGGGTTGGGGCTGAGGCTGAGCTTGGGGCCCAATCCTGGGGGCTGGAAAGCCTGTTGGGATCCCAGGAGGAAAGTGGTGCTGTAGTGTAGGGCCTGGGAGGTGCTGCTTGGTCCCGATAGGAAAGGTATAGGGTGTGGGCAGAGGCTGTGGTTGGGGAACAGGTTGAGGCATTGGAAAGCAGGGCTGGGGAAGAGCTGGGGTAGGGTTTGGCCGTGGTGCTGTATGGCTAGAGATAGGAGCCTGCACGCTATCTACTGTGGTGGTAGCTGGCCGAACTGCCATGGCTAACTCAGGTCCTGAGAACTGAGGCGGCGGGGCCGAGGGAACACCTACAAGCGGTGGAGGCGGCCCTACCCCCACATAGGGACCACTCACAACGCCATGCTGGGGAGAGGATCTGGGTGCCAGGCCCAGCTCCGATGTGTAGGTGGGGGCTGGGTAGATGACCGTCCCAGGTGCCATGGGCACTGGAGGCCTAGGCTGCATCAGTTGTGTGGGGCCTGCATGGGTCCCAGGGGGTAGGGGTCCTGAGAGGTAGTGGGTTGCTGGGCCTGTGGGGCTGGGGAAGGGCCCAGGACAAAAGTGAAGTGGGCCAGGGGCTCCTAGGAACGGGTCAGGCAGCCGTGAGCCAACCACCATGTCAGGGGGCAAGCTGCGCAGCTCCTCAGGGGGGTCGCCGGTCTCCACTGCCTCACCCTCCTCTCGGCGGGAGAGCAGCGGTTTTGGGGCGGTGGGCCGAGGTGGTGGTGCCTTCTTCTTCAGCTCCCTGAGGGACAGGCAGAGAAGTAAGGCCAGCCCCCATAAACCAGGCTGGCCTGGGCTGGGTTCATAATGAAGCCTAAAGCCCACACCCACCTGTCCAGGAGCTGCTGGCGGGTGGCCTCTTGGGCACGGCATATGGACTGTGTCCGTTCCAGCAGGGTGGCTACCTTGCTTTCCAGGTCTGCATAAAAGTCCTTGCCTTCCTGGGACTTCTTCATCAGGTCCTCATAGGCTTCATATGAAGCCACCAAGGTCTGTAGCGTGGAATTCCACCTTGGTGGGCAAAAGAGAAAGCCAAGATGAGGCAAGCTGTCGGACGGAGCTCCACCTGGGCCTGGGCTAGAACAAAGGCAGGCACTGACTTCTGGTCCACTTCACTGAGCACCCTCCGCACAGCTGCATACTGCACATTGGCCTCAGTCAGCGCCCGGAGGACATTGTCCTGGGCTGCCAGGTTCTGCTCCAGGTACACCTTCAGCTGATCATACTTCTTCAGCTGCTCCTCAAACAGTTTCTGTGGAAAGATGGGGACAAAGACCCTAAGGAAGAAGCCCCCAAACAGAGTCCTGCCTGGACGCTCACCAGACCCACCTTCATCTCGGAGTGGTCAGTGGTGACGAGGGAGGCAGTGATGTCATCCTTGTGGATCAGCTCTCGGAGTTGCTGCTCCAGAGATACACGCTGGTCCCGCATCTCCTGCACCTTGGCTAGGATGCGTTTCAGGCTCTGCAGCACAGCCTTGTCCTCTGTGGGCAGCAGCAATCAGAGAGGCCAAAGAAGCCTCAGCTCCAAGCCCCTCCGGCTAGCACTGGGCAGGGCTTACCTGGGGTGAGGGCTGGTGTGGGCAGGGCAGCCCGCACCTGGTCCAGTGGTCCACTAAGCAGGCGCAAGTTACCAACGTGCAGATTCATAGCGCGGTGCAGCTCACTGTTGGTGAAGGAAGCCTTTTCATGAACTTCCATGTACTTGGCCCACTCTCGCCTCACCTCTGCAAGCTCAGCCTTGGCCACAGAGGGGCCAGGGGCAGCTACAGCCTGGCCAAGGGTCTCCTGCAATTTCTGCTCTTGCAACTCATCTTCTTCCAGCAGATCCCTGATGTCCTTGAGGGAGGCTTCCACATCCGTGAACACGCCTGACAGCACTGCGGTGTATTGGATAGCCACTGAGGTAGGCAGACCAGGCAGCACTCTGCCCTCTGCCCACAAGACACAGAATGCCCACTTGGATCAGAGATTGTTTCCCAGCACTCGCTAAACTCCACAAATACAGGAAGCCCATGGCTCACTGATCCACAGGAGCATTTGGAAGGTTTATGCCTGGGCCGGACTTCAGCAGCATCCTCAGTGGAGGAGGCCACAGCATGACTTGCCTGCTAGCCCCCTGCACCTGTCTGCTCTGTGCTTTGCTCACCCTGCATAGACTGGACAAGGTTCTTGACAGTGTCAGGCCGCACACTGAGTGCTGCACACTTCTCCATGAGCTGGGGTGGGATGTGGTTGTAGGCATCCAGGTTGTCCACTGTCTCAGGATCCAGCTGCATCGAGTCCATGAACTGACTAGAGAAGGAGAGGGGATGATGATAGGATCAGATGGACGCTGGGCTCTGACCCAACTCCTCCCACAGAAGAGCCTGCTAGCTTGGTCCCTCCACTGAAACTAGACTGAAGACTTATCTTCTACCCTACACTGACAGAGACAGAGGGGCAGAAGCACACCCCCCCCCACACAGCACCTCAACACTCAAAATCTAGATATAGCCTCTGAGCAGGGAGGCAAGAAATGTGGTATGTCCTCTACCACCCACAGCTTGTCCCATACTTACTCCAAGACCTCATTCTTGTCTCCAATCTTGGCCAGCATTTCCCGAAGTAGCTTGGCCTTCTCCTCACTAAGGAATAAACAGACCAGTTGCTGGAAACCTATATACTTTAGGGACCTCAAGGACCTCTGTGCCAAGGGAAAACCAGTCCCTCCTACACACCTGTACAATGATGAGGCCTCGTGGGCAGCCATAGGCACCAATTTGGCGAAGATATCAGGACCTGTAACAGCTGGGTCTGTGGGATTTACTGGCAAGGGCTTCACCAAGGGGGCTCCTAAGAGCAGGAGGTATCACAGAGATCAGGCCAATATGAAGACTCAAGGCAGCTTCCTCCCAATTCTATCTTCCTCTGCCAACCCCACCCCTCAGCATCCCTTTAGTGGTCAGACCTTTCACAGGCTGAAGGGTATCCAGTGCAGGCACCGCCTCATGGTAGATAAAGTCATTATCCTTCTTGGCAGAATTATATCTTGGGAGTCAGGAGTGGGGGGGGGGTCAAAGGGAAGGAAGGGACAGGAAGAAGAAATCACAGATTACTAAGGTTTCACAAACCAGATTGCCATGGAGGCCACCACTCTCTGGCACTGTCAGCTTCCTCCCAAGGGTGCAGAGGAACAAGTTATTTAATAAGAAAGCACCTGACCACCTTAGTCCCATATACTTACTTTCCCCCAATGACATCCATAGCAAATCGAAGTGCATCTTGCACAGTGTCAGGCTGGCCCTGTGGAGATAGAAGAGATAACCAAGGCCAATGTCGACACCTGTCAGCTCAGCTAGCCTTGCCATGTGCCTTCAAGGCCTTGAAAGGCAACCACGCTCGCTCAGCTTTACCTTGGCCAACTTGATAGCTTCATTAAGCTTGTCCAGGGCACTCTGGAAGTAGGCCACCTGTGGAGGGCAAAGCCTGGTCTGTCCTACCTGATGGTCTGATCACTGAAGGTAAGACCGACAGCTCAGACAGCCGATGCAGTCCTCCCTGTGGGAGCCACCCTGCCTTCTGAGAAGTGACCCCAGGGATGGGCTACAAGGTGGGAAGATGCCAAGCCTACAGCAAGGTTATGATGGCCTAGTGAGGAGGACAAGGCAGAGAGGACCACCTCCAGTATAATGTAAAGACTTTTTTTTTTCTTGCCATGAGTGTTGGCTCCTCTGAAACTGGAGTTATAGACAGTTGTAAAACTGCATTGTGGGTGCTGGGAATTGAACCCGGATTCTCTTCAAGAACATTCAGCACTCTTAACCGCTGCACCGTTTCTCCAGCCCCATAAAAGACAGAATCTTAAAAGCCTGGAACACATCCTGAGTTTACCCCTTACCGGAAGCCCACTTACCCGTTCCCCAAATTTCTGTTGCTCCTCAGCCTGCTTCCCCATGTGCAGCTGGGAAAGAAAAGGAGGCTTCATGACTTGTCACCTGAGCTATACCCACCTGGCCTAGTCCATAACCAGTAACCCCTCGCCTTACATGAGCCACAGCTGCGAAGTAGTAGATCTTCATTTGGACCAGCTTCTTCCAGTCTTTCTGGATACGGCCCAGTAGCGAAGCGGTATCGGGATTTTCCAAGGCCCGGCACGCCTCCTTGTAGTAATCTACTACCTAGGAATTAGGATGAATTTAGTAATCAAAGGTCAGGAGCAAAGCAAATGCTTAGCTGCAGCCCTGCTCTTACCTGGGCACTGATACGGGCCACTAGGAAGCTCTTCCGGTTGTCCAGCATGGACTTCTCCAACAGGCACTCCTGAGCCTGGCCCTGTAGCAACAAGTGCAAGTCAATACCCTGCTCACCTGAAGGCCCTTCCCTCGTGGACCGAGGAACAAGACCAAAATATCCCCTCTTGGCTGTTCCTAGAATTACCACCCTGTGCCTGATCTACCTGGAACTCAAAAGATTCAACGCCAAGGCCTCCTTCCTGCCTGTCCCTCATTGCCTGCAACATGGCTAGCCCAGGATCTAGATGTAACCTGCTTTCTCCCTTAGCCATTTCTCCAATTCAAAGTGAAGTTAGGGGTGGTGGCTCATGACTAACCCCAAAAGACTGAGGCAGGAGGACTGGCCATGATTCTGAAGCAAGCCTAGACTAACACAGTAAGTTCCAGACCAGTTTGAACTACAAAATGTGACCTCATCTCAAAGCAGAAACAAAACCAATTTGGTTCCACCAGAGCAAGCCCTGCTCACCAGCATGAGGTTGACATTGAGAGTGAGGATCTGGCGGCTCATGTCTACACTGAAGGCCTGTGGGAAGTGCTCACGCAAGTAGGCAAAGGCACCCGCCGCGCACTGGAAATGGGTGCAGGAGACTTTCATGCCCTGGGAGGGAAGAAGTGAAGAGATGGCCACTTCCATAAGGCAGGGATCTTTCAGACTCTGGTAGCTGAGGTTCTCCACAGCACACCCACATGTCCACACTGGCCCCTCCCCAGTCCTTACCTCCTCAGACACCCGCTTGTCCATAGCCCCCAGCATGGAGTGCAATGCACCTAGACAGGCAAGAGACATTGTTAGGAGTGCCTGGGGATGCTTCCCAGGCTGCCCATACCTGTGTTGAGCCTGAGGCAGAGGGGCACCTGCTGCCATCCAGTCAGAAAAACAGGTCTGAGAACTGGGCAGTCGGTGCCAGGAGAGCCAAGGAAGAACCATCACAAACCCAGCCAGACCCCTTCTGTTCTGCCCTGGCTGGGTGGTAGAGGCGGGAGGAACCCACGCTTTCCCCTCAGCCAAGCCAGTGACTGAAGCCACTAGTAGGGGAGTGGGGAGTATGTGACACTGCAGACACAGAAAGGCCACGACTCCCTATTGGAGTGTGCAGTGACAACTTCGCATTAGCCCAGCAGAGCAGCTCTTTAAACAGTGATGTCCCAGGCCTCCGAGAACAGAAGTGCCAGTGTAGCTGTGGTGGAGGCAGGAGAGGGGTCAGAACCCAGGCATCTTCCTGTCATTCGGACATAGCCTTTTCGGCCATCTGATCTGATGAACTGAGACCCAGGCTGGCAAGGCTTGGTGTAGGGCCCATGGAAGGATCTAGCCGCTTACCAAGGTTGTAGAGAATACAGGCCTGCTCGTACTTGATGTCTTCGTGGGCCACAGACTTTCCAGAGAAGATCTCCGTCCTGTACACATGCATCTCAGTCATCCAGAGGGCAGGAGGACCTGGCCTGGGCCCAAGGGTCAGGGAAGGCCACCAACCATTCCAGATTGAGACAGGGGTTTGTGTCAGCTCACACTAACACTCCCCATCCCATGTGAGGAGAGGGGAGGGGAAAGGACCATGCCTACCACCCAGGCACCCCAGCTATCTAAGCACCTTCTAAGTTCTCAACTTCCCAGCCCAGCCTACTAGCTCTCACCAGGTGACAGCTACGGCGGCCTCCTGGCCTGAGCCCATGGGAACCCGACTCTGCAGGTAGTGTAGCTGGCCAAGGTACTTTCGAAGGACACTGCAGCCCTCAAAATCCCGTGCAACACGAATAGCATTCTGGGAAATAAGAAATAAGAAAGCCCTATCTTCACCTGCAGTTGTTGGACATACCATCCTGCCAGCCTAAGCTGGTAGACTGAGTCTGTCCCACATTTCTAGAAGAAGAGACTCTAAAATATGCTTTGACTATATTCAACCTTAAAAATTATTTTACGCGTATAGGTGTTTTGCCTGCATGGGTATGCATCACATGTGTGCCTGGTGTCTGTGGAGGTCAGAAGAGGGAACTGGATCCCCTGGCAACTTGAGGTACATATGGTTGTGAGCTGCCATGCAGGTGCTGGGAACTGAACCTGAGTCCTTTAGAAAAGAGGCCTGTGCTCTTAACTGCTGAGCCATTTCTCCAGCTCCTATGTTTAACTCTACCCTTCCCCGTTTGTTTAACTTTTGACCCACAGCTCTCTATCTAAAAATGTACAGCAAGAGAAACCCAGGAGGGAGACAGAGGACCAATCATTTGAGGCCATTCTTGACTAGAAAATTCATGACGGGTAGATATGCAAAAGGAGGGGATAAAAAATCCTTGAATGTGCATACAAGGGCATTTCTCACAACATTATCAGATTAAAACAATGGATGCCACTAGACTTTCCACTAAAGAGAACTATTTACATCAATTATGTTAAGGCAACTCAAGACAAAGGTTGCTATGGATATACTAAGACTTCTATGACACATAGGCAAAAAAATAATGGAACAGATGAATATATGATCTCATTTCTATAGAATAAGCAAATAAATAATACGGACCAAAAAAGCAGAAAAAAATCCAGATGACTACACCTCAAAATGTTAACAGTGATTATGAGTAATACTACTGAAGTGATTTCTCTCTGTGTGTATGTACAGCATACATGTGTATGTATGTGTGCAGGGCACATACCAGAGGCTGATGATATCAGGTATCTTCCACTATTATTTGCCACCTTATCTTCTGAAACAGGGTCTCTCAGGAAACCCAGAGCTCTCCAACTGGCTAGACCTACCTCCACTCCCCTGACCATTCACCCCCTTGCCAAACACTAGCATTACAAATATTCATGACCACACCTGGCATTTTATATGGATTTGGGGGATCCAAACCCAAATTCTTGTGTCTGTATGTCTGGCACTTTACTAAATAAGCTATCTTCCCAACCCCAATGTATCTTCTTTTAAATAAATATACAGATATAGATAGGCAGACAGATTCATGTCTGATATAGACATAAAAAATTTTTGTTTGCTCACATATTCTTGATATTTACTGTTTTCAGTATTTTTTGTTTGTTTTGTTTTTTTCCAGATAGGGTTTCTCTACAGCTCTGGAATCTGTCCTGGAACTTGCTTTGTAGACCAGGCTGACCTCAAACTACAAAGATCTACCTATCTCTGCCTCCCGAATGCTGGGATTAAAGGACTGCACCACCACTGCCTAGCCTGTTTTCAGTTTTTACAGTAATAAATCTTTCTAGTTGGGAGGAAAATTAAACAAAACAAAGGAATCCTCTGTTCAAACTTTAACAAGCAGAGCATATATAGCTATCAAGGAGCAGGTCCTCAGTGAGGAACTGGGTGAAATACCATAAACTCCCTTGTCCAGCCCTGCAGAAAGGACCAGAAACCCTGACTAGGATGCTAATAGCTATGGGGCCCAGAAGCAAGGCCAGGCAGCAGGTGATTCAGAGCCCTTAGCAAGGCAAGGGTGTTCTCAGCAAGGACACACTCCCCATGTGCCCCACACACCTCATCCTTGCTTGGCAATGATTAGGGTGACTATTAGTAATAAAAAGGTAAAATAAGCCAGGCATGGCAGTACATGACTGCAGTTCTAACACTTGGAAGGTAGAGGCAGGAGGATCAGGATCAAGTCATATTTCACTGCAGAGTATGTTAAAGGCCAGCTTGAACTACATAAGACCCTGTTGTGTGTGTGGGGGGGAGGGGGGGACCCTTTCCTCACAAAACAGTAAGGCCTTGGCTTGCATACTTTGTAAACCAAGGAGGCTGGAGGATCACAAGTTCCAGGCCAGCCTGGGCTACATGGTGGGACTCTCAAAAACAACAAAGACAATAACAAACACTGAGAAAATGGAGAAATTAGGACTCTTGTGTACTGCTAGTAGAGATGTAAAATGGTTAGCCATTGGGCAAAATTAGTGTGGTGACTCTTCAAAAATCCAATCTATTACATAATTCAGTAATTCTACTTTTGAGTATATACCCAAAAGCAGGCTATTGGGATGATTCCTACCCATGTTAACAGCAGTTTTACTTTGGCTTTTGTTTGGTTTTTGAGACAGGGTTTCTCTATGTAACAGCCCTGGCTGTCCTGGAACTTGCTTTCTAGACCATGTTGGCCTTGAACTCAAATCAATCTGCCTCTGCTTCCCAGGTGCTAGAATTAAAGGTTTATCCACCACCGTCTGGGGCTCTTTTTCTAAATGTGGCTCAAGAAAGAGGGTCATGTAGCCTAGGCCCACGATCAGCGATCATGCCTCCTCAAGCTGGGCTTACAAGTGTGCACCATGTTTGACTTTAAAAAAGTGTTTCACAGCTTCTCTGTTATCTGTAATTGCCAGCATCATGACTATGTATTTAGACCCATTATTAAGAAAATAAGGCAGTGGTGGTCCATGCCTTTAATCCCAGCACTCAGGAGGCAGAAGCAGGTGGATCTCTGCGAGTTCTACAGATTGCAGACTGCGTTCCAGGACAGCCAAGACTGTGATATACAGAAATACAGAAAGCTTGTCTTGAAGAAAAAAACAAAACAAAAAACAACAACAACAACAACAAAGAAAAAAAAAACAGAAAGAAAAAGAAAAGAAGGGTATCTGGGGATGGTGGCACATACCTTTAATTCTTTAATCCCAGCAGTCAGGCCCAGAGGCCAGCATAGTCTACATAGCCATCTCCAGGACAGCCAGCACTACAGCGACCCATCTCAAAAAAACCCAATAATAATAGCAAACAAGTTACTTCAACACAGCACTGAACTGTCGGGATGGCTCAGTGGGTAAAAGCACCTGCTGTGAAGCCTGTCCATCTGAGTTCAGTCCCTGGAACCCACGGTAGAAGGGGAGAGCAGACTTGCAAGTTGTCCTTTGACTGCCATACAAATGTCCTCCCCCCTCTTGTCTGTGCACAAACACACAGAAAATTTTAAACATGGTATCATGAGATTTCATTCAATCTAATAAAACCAAGGTTGCTACTAAGTGAATCACTGAACAAAGACAATGAACATCCCAGGTGGGATACGACAGAGCAGGATGTATGAGATTTAGTTATACTGCTCAGAATTGCAAGCAATCTGGAGCTTCTAAATTACTTACTCTGCAATTTTCCAGTTAGTGTTTTGGAATACAAGTGACTGAAATTAAATGAAATTTCAGAAGGTGAAATAGAAAATGAAGGAGATGCCACATTTAAGATTCCATGGCCCTGACAAAAGACAATATAGAAAAAGAACAAAAAACTCAACAGACTCAAAATATGTTGAATTCTTATATGTCAATGTTTCAAAAAGGTTGAAAATATGGGGGAAAGGGAAATGCAAACTGTACCTAAATGATAGCCACACAGATTAAAGCATTAAATTAAAAAAACAAAACAAAACAACCTCAGGAGTTGCACAAGATGGCTGAGGCGGTAAGGGTTCTTGCCTCTTGCCACCAAGCCTGAGGGCCTGAGGTTGCACATGGTAGAAGAATCAACTCAACTCCTGCCAACTCCTGCAAGTTGTCTGCCCGCCACACATGCCCACATTCACACAATACATACTATAAGTGTAATTGTAAAACAAAAACAAAAATCCTTAAAGCCAAGCATAGAGGCATATACCTATAATCCCCTTGGAGGATAGACGGCATGAGGGCTCAGTCCATGACAGGCTACATTGTAAGTTCTAGGCCAGCTAGGATAGATAATGAGACCCTGTCTCAAAAACAAAACAATAAGGGCTAGCCAAGCATGATGGTGCATGTTTTTAATTCTAGTACTTGGGATGCAGAGGCAGGTGGATCCCTTGAGTGTGAGGCCAGCCTGGTCTACATAATGAGTTTCAGGACAGCCACAGCTACACAGAGAAACTTTGTCTCAAAACAAACAAACAGGGGCTGGAGAGATGGCTCAAAGGTTAAGAACACTGGCTGCTCTTCCAGGGGTCCTGAGTTCATTCCCAGCAACCAGATGGTGGCTCACAACCATCTGTAATGAGATCTGGTGCCCTCTTCTGGCCTGCAAGCATACATGCAGGCAGAACACTGTATACATAATAAATCTTAAACAAAAAACCCTATAGAGTCTGGATGTATAGTAGAATACATCTGCTGTAGAATACTGGTAGAATACTTGCCTGGCATGAATGAAGCCCTGAGTTTGATCCAGGATCACTAAACTAGTGATGGCATAACCTCAGCATTTAAGACCGGGAGGTGGGGAGGGTCAAAACTTCAAGATCATCCCTAGCTACATAAAGTTATAGGCCTAAGGGTTTCATGAGACCATGTCTCTAAAATAGACAGACGACATAACAAGTAAAACCACTTGCCATCAAACCTGAAGACATGAGTTTAATTCCCAGTACAGAAAATAACAAAGATTTAAACATAAAGGAGCAATGTCTATCTATAGTTCCAGAACTTTCAGGACTAGAAGGTCAGCCTGAGCTACACTGAGACCCTATAAAAAGAAACAAAAAGTAAAATAAAATCCTTTTTCACCTATCAGACTTTTGGAGTTAACACAAAAATGTTTCTACCAGCAATTTTGATGCTTTTGTAGACAAAAAAAAAAAAAAGTAAATTCAAATATGACCACAGGACCACAGAAGGTAGAGCTGTGTTTTGATTTTTTTTAAAACCTCCTTAGCAAACCAATTCCATTCATACTTACATAAAAATACCTTACCTGTCTGAGTAATTCCAGCTTCTTCAGTTCCTCATTGTAGGCTTCTGGGTTCTCTCCATAATTTTTCAGAACAAACTAGAGGGGAAAAAGGAACAAGCAAAATGTAAACATATTGCTCTGCAGACCTGCCCTGAGTATGGAGCAGTCGTCAGAGCTGGGTCTCAGCTACAGTAAGCAGCACACAGGTACTCACAGGATGGTCTCCTCCTAGCCCCTGAAAACAACACCGAATACCCTGTGCAAACACCTCAACAGGTCCCTCACAGGCCATAGCCTTCTTAATAGTCACCAGGATTCTACCAGCTCAGGGAGTGAGGGGTCTGAACTAGCTGAAATAGAGCCCTACAAAGATCCTCAAAGGGTCCCTAACTTAAACCTCCTTCAAGGATCCTGTGTCACAACTATAACCCTAAACTCAAAGTACACAAAGACAAGAGGCTCCAAACAAGCAAGAGTACAAACCCCACCACAACCCACCCCACCCCACCACACCACACCCCTGCCCCCAAGTAGGGCAGAGCAGCAATGGCAAAGGTGTTTCACGGGTTCCTTCTCTCAGGAGAGGCCTAGGAAGTGTGATGAGAATGGAGAATCAGCCAGCATGGAGTAGGTATCATTCATATAAAAAATTGGGCAGGGGAGATGGTTCAGCAATTCAGAGAATAGGCTGCCCTTCCAGGGGCTGCGGGGTCAGTTCCCATCATCTGGAGGCAGCTAACAACCATCTATAACTTCAGTGTCGGGGGATCCAATGCCCTTTTGGGGCCTCCCTTCAGAATGTGGTGCATATACACACATGCAGACAAAATACTCATATATATAAAAATTAAAAAATCAATCTTCAAAAATTAATAAAACAACAGGGCTGGAGGTAGCTCCACTGGTAAAATGCTTCCCTATGACTCAGGGCTTGCTGCTCTTGCTGAGGGACCAAGTTTGGCCTCCAGCAGCCCACATGGTAGCCTACAAACAGCTATTACTCCAATTCCAGGGGAGTCAATGTCTTCTCACCTACACAGGCAACAGACACACTTTTAAGGTGCACAAATATAGATCCAAACAAAACATTCATAAACATGAAATAAAAACAAATCTTAAGGCATGTGGCACATGCCTTTAATCCCAGCACTCAGTAGGAAGAGGCAGGTGGATCTCTGTGAGAGGCCAGCTTGGCCTACAAAGCAAGTTCCAGGACAGCCAAGGGTAAAGAGAAACCCTGCCTCAAAATAAATAAGTGAATAAATAAATAAACAATGAAGTCAAAACAAACAAATAAATCTTAAAAAATAAAACAACTAAAAACAGACTCGGCAAGTTTGTTTATTTGGTGTCAGGTCCTTGCAATAAAAACCCAGTGAATGGAGACTGTAAGTTGTCCTGTGATCTCCATGGCATGTGTATCCCGAAGTATACCCTCACACCCCACATACCTAATAAAAACACAAAGTAGGTAATGAGGATTTGGATGACTTTCAATTACTTCAATTCAAATTAATTCAATTCAAATATTTGAAATTTGGGAGACAAATGACTTAGTTCCTGAAGAACTATGGTATCTGAAAAGATCTACTGTATCGGTGGTCTTAGCCTCTTGAGAAGATAAAAGGCTATGAAAGAAATTTACCAAACAAATACTCAACTCTGCTCAAACCCTGTGAACACAAAAGCCAATATTTAGAGGGTTCACAATCAATCTAAAGCTGATTTACTGATTCCCAGCTAACTACACTCTGATCTATTCAACTCCTACCTAACCCTCAGATAGAAAATGTGGCCTAAGTCAGCTCCTTTGTAGTGAGAAGTTTCAGGCTTGCCCACCCTAGGATGGGAAGGAGGGACTGCAGCCTCCAGGCCCTGTGGGATACAGCTGAAGGGATTAATGTCAGTTCCAAAGCCTGCTGATAACACAACAGTGAGGGGAAATAGCCACTTCTCCACTCCCAGAAAACTGACTCACTCTCCCTCCAAGGAGGAGAAGCAGCAGACACTCCCCAAGCTCCCACAACGGGCCACACACACAGTCCCCAGACCCTTACCACAATGCAGAGATGGACTCTATCCAGTCTCATCATTTTGGGGATGAGGAGATAAGGGGACTGAGGCCAAGAGGCCGGGCATTTGCCAAGATTGCGGTATTATTTCTGTTGCTGAGATGAAAACTGACCACCAGGGAAGTCAGGGCAAGCACCCAGGCAGCTGAAGCAAAGCGTACTGGGAGATGGGCCTTGCTTGCTTGGCTTGCTTCCTTATATAGCCCAGGCCCACCCACCCAAGGATGACACTGCCTATGCAGACCCCCCCCCCATCAGTTATCAATCAGGAAAATAGCCCACAGATGTGCTCTCTGGCCAGTTCCTCAAATGAGAACTTCTTTCCCCAGGTGGTCAAGTTGACAGAATTAATCAGCAGTTAGTGACTGATGCAGCAATAACCAAACATTTGGTCCACTGAGAAAGAGGACTCATGGGTGAGGCTCAGTGGGACCCACATGGTGGAATGGGAAACCCAAGTCGTGTGGGTTGGCCTCCAACCTCCACATGCACTGTGGTGCAAGCATCCACATACATATAAATACTAAATAAGACATTCATTCATTGGTTTGTCAAGACAGGATTTCTCGGTGTAGCCAGACTATCCTGGAACTTACTTTGTAGACCAGGCTGGCCTCAAACTCTGCCTGTGCCTCTTGAGTGCTGGGATCATAGGTGTGCGCCACAACCTGACCAGCATTTTTTTTTTTTTAATAAGAGGAAAGAGACTTGCTGAAATTCTCCAGTGTATGGAACAGTAAACCCAGTAAACCATCTATCTGTCTACAGACTGTGGGACTGGTCTGACCTAATGGGACTTGGGAAAACAAGCCAGTAGCAGACACGAGAAAGAAAAGTGAGACACTGGTATAGCTACACCAACCAACACTAAGAGAGCCTCAAAATCTGTGCTTGAGATGGGAGCTGTTTATTGTGATAAAATTATGATCCTAGTGAAGGTAGCCTGAGAGAGAGGAAAAGCAAAACAAAACCCCAACAACACCCGGCTTTGAAGCAGTTGGAGACCCTCTTATCAGAGAATAAGAAGCAGGTGTGGGGCTGGAGACATAGCTCAGCAGTTTAGAGTACTCGGTGATCTTTCAGAAAACCTGAGTTTTATTCCCATCATCCACATGATGGCGGCTCACAACCAACCCTAGTTCTAGAAGATCTGAAACCCTCTTCCACCTTTGCAGGCCAGGCATACATATGGAGTAAAATAGGTAAATAAAAAAGAAACGGATCTCAATTGAAAATATGTTAAGAAATCAAACCTACTGAGGAAGGAAAAGAAGGAATTGTAGGAGACAGATTCCTCTCTCTCTCTCTCTCTCTAAATCATAGAGTCTTTCCATAATCTCAGCAATTGGGAGGCAAAAGCAGAAGGATCAGGAATTCAAGGTCATCCTCAAGTCTGAGGCCACCAGCTACATGGGACACCACACACACACACACACACATACACACACGAGATGATGGGAGGGAAGAAGAGTGTATTGGGCGGTTTTGTGTATCAACTTGACACAAGCTAGTCATCAGAGAGGAATGAGCCTCAGCTGAGGAAATGCCTCCACGAGACCATGAGATCCAGCTGTGAGGCATTTTCTCAATTAGTAATCAATTGGGGTGGGGGAGTGTTGCCGTATGGTGTGGGGAGTGGTACCATCCCTGGGCTAGTGGTCCTGGATCCTGTAAGAAAGCAGGCTGAGCAAGCCATAAGGAGCAAGCCAGTAAGCAGCATCCTCCGTGGCCTTCAGATTCCTGCCCTGCTTGTGTCCCTTCAATGACAACAGCAATAAGCTGAATAAACCCTTTCGTCCTCAACTTACTTTTTGGTCATGGTGTTTTACTGCAGTGATAGAAACCTTAACTAAGACAGAGATTAAGAGAAAAAAGAGAGAGAGACAACTTTCATTTCGAGAACCAAGAAGGCAGCCACTTTACATCCTTAAAGTTGCCCCCAAGTTACTGTGGATTTAACAAAATTTGGATAAACTGGGCTGTGTCCACGACGGCATGCCTCATAGGCTTGTTTGTATCTGGGCTTGGTTTTTTGGAGTTTTTCTGTGTATGCCTGTCACACAGAGCTGTCATAAAGACTTGAGCTAGTGCCTAAACAGAAAGGCTGAAAATAACCTTCATGGTATGTTAATACCTGTACCGTACTAAGTTCATAATCATCAACTCTATTCATGTGTGAATCTCCTCAAAATTTAAGATTCCATATCACAGCTGGTTGTGGTATTAGCCTTAGTCCTACCACTAATGATATAGAGGCAGGTGATCTGAGTTTGAGGCCAACCTGGCCTACATAACAAGTTTCAGGGCAGCCAGAGCTACACCCTTTCTCAAAAATAATCTAAGCCACAGATAAGGAATGTGTGATTTGTATATGATGATTATTTGTAGTGCTGAGGGGACAGGGGAGGTCATCAGCTTCTAGTGGCTACATTTGTTCTGTGCTATTACTTTTCTAGTAACAAATGACACAAAACTGCAGTCAATGATCACTGGAAACAAGAATTCCGAATCATGCCACTGCTTGCAGATTAGAAAAATGGGAAATCAGCAGCCAACATGGGGCAGTAGGACCCTGTCTTAGGTAATGACCACAGCAGCTCTTATAAAACATACATTGTTCCTCTCTTTTTTTACACTTCCCTTTCAATTCCAGAGTTGAACCAAATCTAAGTCATTCCTTGGGCTGTACTACAAACATGCACATAAAATTGAGTCCTACATACAATATTGTTACTTTATACAATATATGCTCAGTTGCTGCATTTCAAATGAAACAATACTTTATTCAGACAAAGGAGTCTGAAGAAAGGAAAGAAGAGCTTTCAGCCCCTTGGTTCATGTCAGTGAGCCTGATAATTACAGGCCAAAGGTTCAGGGCATGAAGACAGACTTTTCCAAAAAACTTTTTAAGCCTATATTTTATTTTTTCTTGTTTTTATTGAGCTATACATTTTTCCCTGCTCCCTTTCCTCTTCCCCTCTCACCCTCTCCCCTGCCCCCTCCCCCCTTCCCAATTTACTCAGGAGATCTTGGAGGACAGACTTTTTATGTCCTCTCCTAGTCTGACCACACACAATACTCAAAGCCTCCCTTCCTTGTTGCTTCTGAATGGCCCCTTGAACAGCACCAGAGAGAAGATTCAAGTTACAATTCCCAGAGGGTGCTAGAACTAAACTGGTTATGCAGCCAACCCTCAGGAGGCACACCTTGCACAACATGACTTACTACTCTTAAACTGGGTACACTGGCATACTCCTATAGAGTGCTAGCATGAGGCAAGTGGTGATAAGATCAGGCATCAAATCCATCCCTTGGCTACAGAGCAAATGTGAGGCCCACCTGTTCTACATGATCCTGTCTCAAAAAAAAAAAAAAAAACCAGGAGCATTGGGAGGAGAGGTAGGTGGCGACAGTTGAGCTGGGAAAGTGCTTACCACAGGAGCAGACATGAGAACTTGCATTCAATTTCCAGCACCCACATAAACGGCTGTCCATAGTCCACAAGTCCGTAATTGCAGCGCTGGATGATAATAGAGGTCCCTGGGTCAGCTGGTCAGCCAACCTAATCCATAAGCCTCAGGTACCAGTGAAAGACCCCATCTCAAAAACTAAGGTAGACAGCTAGCCTGAGAACTATACCTGAAGCTAGCCTCTGGTCATCACACATAAGCACCTGCAAATGCACAAACAGGAACACTCCAAAGAATTTTACTCTCTGAGAAAAGAATCTGGTCTACAACAGGTGGCGGCGGCGCACACTTTAGTCGCAGCACTCGGGAGGCAGAGGCAGGCGATCTCTGTGAGTTTGAGGCCAGCCCAGTCTACAGAATGAGTTCAAGGACAATTGGACTACACAGAGCCCGATTTGAAAACAAAACAAAACCCAGCCCCCACCCCCTAAATCTGGTCTAAACCCTGAGGGAAACGTACACAGGCTTCTGGTGTTTGAAATCAATTCTGAAAAGACCATGGGCCACCCAGTTCATCTGTGATGAGGGCTTCTGCATCACACAAGAAGAAAGGCAGACCAACTGAGTCTGTCTCTGATTAGAAAGAAAAACATCAACACCACAGATAGCTGCTATTTCTTGTCCTCCATGGCATCCAGGGAGGGATTTTTATTTATTTATTTTTTTAAAGGCTTCTATTCTTCTCATTTACCTGTTCTGTGGGAAATCGAGAAGAGAGAAAAATCCACAAAGCCAAACAGCCAGATGTGGACAAGATGAGCAGTGGGAAGAAGCAATAACCATGTGCTCCCAAAGGTCAGACGAAGGGAGCAGGAGGAGAAGAACCCAAGAATGACCTAAGCAAGGCAAAAATGGGATACGGGAGTGTGGAAGGTCCCACAGAGGACCCAGGGGGTGAAGTTACAGAGGCAGGCTACAGTGAGCTGGCGCCAGGCCTAAACAGTAGTTTTCCAGAAGATTCTCATAGGAAAAGGAACAGAGTGAAAGGAGAAACCAAGTGACAAGCACAGCGCTACCTAGAAGTCACAACCGCAGTGGGTGACAGATGACTACAGACTCATTAGAAGGGAAGCCATTTGAAAGCAGGGCTTTTCAAAACCTTTGCATTCCCAGGTTACACAAGTAACAGGCACTCTATGAAAGAAGAAGGGATACAGCCTCTCAGTCTAAGTAGCTGGTTAAGGGTAGGGACTTGGGAAAGAAATGACTCTCAAATCATTCACTGGTAAAGAGCACAAGAGTCATCTTCATCCACTTTCAGTGGGTCAGCCATCTGGGCCTCCAAAAGGGTAATATGGTATGCAAGGGTTGGTTATATAGCTCACTGATAATGTGTTTGCCTCATCTGAACCCCTGGATTCAATCCCCAGTGCAGAAAAGAGAGACGGGGGCAGCTTAAGGCTAGTGCGCGTCCACTCAATACCATGTGAGCCAAGTGTGCACTGCAGTTCACATAAGGGAAGGAAAGTCACGTTAATTAAAACAAACAAACAAGCAAAAATACTGTTAAAAGAAAAACTAAATTTAAATTTAATGGAATTTATTTGAGCAAAGGCAAAGACACGATGATTTATGAACAGGGCATTCCTCCAAAGAGCTGCTTCAGAGACAGCAACCTACATCATGGTCTGACATGCGAAGACACTGAAGCACTGAGAACCCCTGAGGTACAGTGTAATCAACAGTCAGTCACACCTTAACTGGTAAGTGTTCACAGCTTAGTTAATTGGCTACAGGGTGTCCTGGCAACCAAAGCTAATGTCACCGTGATTACCCCTACACTGGGGCTGAAGGCAGAATACATAAGGCCCAGGGTTCAACCTCCAGCACCACCAAAAGCCTGGGCTGGTGGGGTCTTTTGGGTCCAATTTAAGTGCCTAACACAAATCTCCTTTGCGTTGGGGCTTCAGTACCTTATAAATATTTCTATTATATTAAATTGCTCAAACTTTTAAATTTCCCTTACCACACTATGGACTCCTAGTTAGTGGTGATGGTGGTGGGGACTGTGTTATAGTATAGGAATATAGTTCAGGGACAAAGCATTTGCTTAGCATGCAAAAAGCCATGGGCCCAATCCCCAGCAAAAATGAAAAAAATGAATAAATAGAGAGGGACTCTAGAACTGGTCTGTCTATGTTGCCAGGACTCAGCATCATTTCACAGGCTGATATAAACAGAAGCAATTTTCCCTCTATCTCCCTCTGAGATTAAACTGAACCCTAACCCACTAAGTCAACAGTAGAGTTTCTGTAATTCAGTGTAGATAGAGGTTTTTGTCCCCACATGGTCCCACAGCCGTTTAGACCCAAGTAAACACACAGATGCTTATATTAATCATAAACTGTTTGGCCGATGGCTTAGGCTTCTTACAGGCTAGCGCTCTCTGAATTATTAACCCATAACTATTAACCTATGAATTTCCACATGGCCTTATCTTATCAGAGAAGGCTCCAGCATGTTACTCCTTCACCTCTCTGTGTCCTCTCCCCTAAATTCTCAACTGGTAGCCCTGCCTATACTTCCTGTATGGCTGCTGGCCAATCAGTGTTTTATTCATCAGCCAATAAGAGAAACATAGATACAGAAGGACATCCCCCATCGATTCAGAGCATGGATAGAGAATGGCAGTCACCAGAGGAAAGAGAGGGAAGGGAGAGCTCCAGGCTCCAGTACAGGGTTCTCAACCTCCCTGACGCTGTGACCCTCTCATACAGCTCCTCATGTGTGGGGACCCAGCCATAACATTATTTTCATTGCTACTTCATAACTGTAATTTTGCTGTTGTGAATCATAATGTAAATGTCTGTGTTCTGATGGTCTTAGGTGACCCCTGTGAAAGGGTTATTCAACCCCCAAAAAGGTGGAGACCCACAGGCTGAGATGGTCTAGTGACTACTACAGAATCTCCTCTGATGTCTAGAGAAATATGTTTTTGCTTTTTCTTTGTGACAGGGTCTTACACATAGCTCTGGCTGTCCTGGAACTCACTATGTAGACTCACTATGTATGTATGTAGACGAAGCTGCTCCTGAACTCAAAGAGATCCACCTGCCTCTGCTTTCCAAGAGCTGCGATTAAAGATGTGTGTGGATATGTCCAGTAGGAATTGTGTTTCTGGAGCAACACTTCTCACTGAAGGCAAGGTGCTCTCAGGATCTTTTTTTGATTTTGTTTTTCAAGACAGGGTTTCTCTGTGTGGCCCTAGCTGTCCTGGAACTTGCTCTGTAGACCAGGCTGGCCTGGAACGCATAAAGATCTGCCTGCCTCTGCCTCCCAAGTGCTGGGATTAAAGGCATGGGACACCATGTACGGGGTTATTCTTGAATACCTTTTGTGTACATGTGAGTGACCAGGACGAAAAAGACTACATTCAATCAAAAATCTCCTAGGTCTGGGTGTGGTGGCGCTTGCCTGTAATCATAGAACTGGAAGGCAGAGGCAAGAGGATCAAGAATTCAAGCCTAGCCTCTCTTATGTAGCAAGTCTGAGACTAAAATTGCCTTTTAACACTGTAAGACCTTGTCTTAACCAATGCCCCCACCCACCAACCCCCAAAATCAAGGAGCTTTGGAGAATTGAGGTTATGTTTTGAGACAGTGTTCACTATGTAGCCCAGGTAGGCCCTGAATTCAATCTTCCTGCTTCAGTCTCCCAAATGCTAAGATTTACAGACACGGAAGCACCATAACTGAATAGGCTGAGATTTTCTTTTTCATTATTATTAAGGTGTTATGTGGGTGGGTGGGTGGGTGGGTATGTGCATGTAAATGCAGTGCCCTCAGAGGCCACAAGAGGGAGCCTGATCCCCTGCAACAGGAGTTAAAGACAATTTTGAGCTGGCCCACCAATGTGGGTCCTGGGAACCCAACTCCAGACTTTTTCAAGAGCATGATGTTCTACTTTCTATTGGCCATCTTTGTTCACCTGGACTGAGAGTTCTCCATTACGGGTCAATATATTCTAAATCTAATTGAAATTCCCTACAGACTGTCTTTCAGTCATTCAAGAAACCGTTTCCTATGTAGTAGTGGGTATTAGGCTAAAGGAACATGTCGATGCCTTTCTGGGATCCCAGTTGCAGTTAATACATAACACACATAAGACCAGAGTATGGTGGTGGTACACGCCTTTAATCCCAGCACTCTGGAGGCAAAGGCAGGTGAATCTCTGTGAGTTTGAGGCCAACCTGGTCTCCATAATGAGTTTCAGGATGACCAGAGCTACATAGTGAGGCCCCATCTTGGGAAAAAAAAAAAAACAGTACACATAGGGCCAAGAATATGGCTCAGCAGGATCAGGGGTGAAGGCACTTACTGCCAAGTCTGGCTACCGGAGTTGATTCCCTGGACCTCCTATTGGAAGGAGAACACTAACTCCTGCAAGTTATCCTCTGACCTCCACACAAACAAACTGCCATGCCTCAACCCACAGAGAGAGAGAGAGAGAGAGCAAACAGTAAAAATAGCACACAGCACATAAATATTAAAAATAGCACATAGCAGTGGTGGTATATGCCTTCAATTCTAGCACTAAGAGGCAGACGCAGGTGGATCTCTATTAGTTCGAGGTCAGCCTGGTCTACAGAGCAAGTTCCAGGACAGCCAGAGCTGTTTGTTACACAGAAAAGCCCTGGCTCAAGGAAAGGATGAAGGGAAAGAAATTTAGAAGAGGAAAAGACTAATCCAGATAAAAGGATTAAGGAAAGCTTCGTGAAGACAGGGCTTTAGCTGGAACCAATTCAGGGTTTACAGAATGGCCCTAAGTCACTCTACAGGGCAAACTGAGAGCTCTTTTAGGTACAACAGTGGCTCTAAGCATGTGGGTCAAACCCACTGGAGGGTTGAATATCAGATATCCTGAATATCACAATTTACATTAGTATTCATTCAGGGAGCACATTTAGGAGTGCAGCGTGTTTTGGAAACAGGAAGTAATAATTGTGAACAGAATGTGGAATGCATGTATGAAAAACATAGATCATACATTTTAACAGGACTGTGATAAATGCTCATAGAATTAGGCTATGTCAGGGAGAATCCTAAGCAGGAAGCTAAAAATACGGGCTTGCTTCTGTACTGCCAGGGCTCAGCATACTGAGTCTCTATCTTCCCTCAGTTTTGATACATTTTAGAAAAATTCACTTCATATTTATTTGCATTAAAAGAACCAAATTCTGTCAATTAAGATCAACTGGTTTAATACGATGCTCTTAGAGATGAGAAAGGGGTCTGGGCTTGGGGGGTGGTGTACCTCTGCAGAGCAGGTGCCTAATGTCTTCTGCCAGACTCTGGGTTGATACCCACCACCTGAACCACCTTCCCACACACATCCAACACCTGAACTCACCCCACCCCACCCACACACAAACAAGCAACTAGTGCCTGAACTGAGGAAGTGGTGTGAAGAGAATGTGGCAGGCAAGTCCGTTGGAAACTGCTTCTGAACCCATTTTCTTTCTCCTACTACCACAGAGTGGTAAAAGATTTTGGTAAACGGTCTAACAGCTGCGGTGCTAATCCCAAGGAGCCTCACCTGTAACAGCTCGCCACTTGCCTATTTCTGCTGGGCCCACAGTGCTATCTGGGGACCCTTCCTAACACAGTATCTTGGAGGGTACCCAAATCGTCATCACCACACACCTGATCTCGACACAGCAACCTTGCCTCAGTGAACGCCTAATGACTGCTCTCTACCCAGCAAAATGACTAATAGGATGCCTCCAAGAGCCCTAGCGTGACTCAAGCCCTCTTTATCAGCAAGAACCTGTGTCTTTTGGTCCAAAGGAATTTTAGAGCTGAAATTTTGTAGGAGACCATACAGAAATGGAAGGTCAGACTAGACAGACGACAGGCCTACACTCACTCACTCACTCCGAGCCCGGCATTCCTACAGGCCACTGGGGTTCCTGTCTTAAAACACATACTTAAAACCCACATTCTTTCCTAGTCCGGTGGTGAACTGGGATCCCACCAATGCTCGGGCCTAGCGTGGACTCTCAGAACCTGGACCGCCATCGCTCCCCATGGGGGCTTCCTGGCCATGAAGGAACGCGGCAGAGATGGGTCCAGAACGTCACAGCCAGGAAGCACGGAACCTCGGTACAAACGCAAGTGGTCCAGGGCACAAGTCGGAAAGCAGATCCCCACAAGGATGCAGTGCCAGTCGGAGATAAGGATGATGTGCGGGCACGGGAAGGGAGGGCCATCCTCAGGGAAAACGCCTGGCCGACCTGCGACGGAACCCCGGGAGGGACAGGCGCGCAGGGGGCGTCACGCGCGGGCAGACGACGGAGATACGCAGCAGAGGTGCGCTCACCTTCTTCACCGCTGACTGGAAATGGAAGTCACCGGCCTCCTTCAAGTCCAGCCAGATCATGGGCATCCGGGGCACGGCCTCCATGGCGGAGACAGCCTAGCGGCCACTGGGCCGCTCCCCTCCCAGCTCCAGCTGCGGCCTCAGCCGCGCGCGCAACCCCGCCCCTCCACGCCGGAAGCTGCTCGTCACGCGGAGCTGACGCACGCTCGCACAGCCTGCTGGGAGATGCAGTCCTCGGCCGTGTAGTCTTTTGCACAGGCGCAGTCCTTTCGCACATGCTCAGTCTTGTCCGCGCGGAGAGTTTTGGGTGAAGGACAGAGCCAGTCCTCGGTGAAGGGGCTTCTGGGAACAGTGGTCGTCCCCAATGAACCCAAGGCTTCACTGCGGTTTTCGGTCTTGCGTAAACACTGTGCTCCCTCTTGGGAGATCCTATAAAAAACTCACAGGCGGATTCGTAATCCCAAATCATCATCAGATTGGTGAAGGGCGGGACAGGTGCTGCAGTAGAGAGAATACGGCGAGGGCGATGCTGGGGAGGGGGCTTGAATTCAGCCTTGAGCGAAGAGTGCAAGCTGCGTGGCGGGATGGAGCCGGCCTAAGAGAGCATAGGGATTCATTTGTCAGCAGTGACGGGGCAGGGACACAGCCCTGCACCACCACCCTCTGCTGGCGGAAGAGTTACGGTTGATTTTAAGTGAGGTAATGATGTGAACATACCACAGCCAAGTTCTCACCCGAGGTCGTTGCGACTCTGGAAGGATACAATGGCGAACATTTGTCTATGCAGACACCTATAACACGGGAACTTGAAAACCATTTGTGTGCACTGCTAAATTTTAGACGTAAATAATGGAGCGTCTGTGGTGGGAGGGACAAGGCCAGGTCATTTCGAGGCTGGTCTGGGCTACATAGTAAATTTTTAAAAATAAGGAAATGGAGAAACTAGGTCATGGCCTTTTGTAGTCTCTTTTGATAGTGTCTTTTAGTGAAAGGAGGTTTTTTTTTTTTTAAAAAAAAAAAAAAAAAAAGTGGAACTTGGGAGGCAGAGGCAGGCAGTTCTCATTGAGTTCGAGACCAGACTGGTCTACAGAGCTAGTTACAGGACAGCCTCCAAAACTGTCCTGGGGGCAGGTAACTCACTTTGAGCAACACCCGAGAAATACTTAGAAAACAAAAGTATCCAAAATTGGAGTGAGTGGATATTAGGGAAATCAAAGTTGATTTCCAAGTTTCTGTCTGGTGTAATGGATGGCTGTGAGGCTGTTAACTGATATGGGGAAACTAGAAGGAACAGTTTAAAAGGAAAAGCAAAGTTAAGGTCTAGTCCTTGTGAAAATGGGAATAAATGCATTTAGAGAAAATGTAGAGACCAAGAATATGGAATCTGGGTTCATAAGACAGACAGGTTTCCCCAACCCAGGCAGGGCCCAGGTCCTCTTTGCACAGAAATACCAAAAGCCTTCCACACTCAGTAAAGGGTTTAGCTTCATGCCAAGTGTGGACAGCAACAACAAAGACAATTTTACAAGAGTACATTAGGGACTAGACAGATGGTTCGGTGGTTAGGAACAGCGGCTGCTCTTCCAGACGGCCTGGGTTTGGTTTTCAGCTTCCACGTGGCAGCTCACAACCAACAGTCTATAATTCCACTTCCACATCTGATGCCTTTTCCTGGCCTCTGTGCCCACTGCACAGAGGTGGTGCACAGACAGACATACAGACAAAACGTACACATATAATAATAACAAAATTTAAAGACTACATTAGTCTGGGGAGACGATTCAGTGCATAAGGTGCTTGCCACACAAACACGAAAACCTGAGTTTAATCCTGGGAATCCACCTAAAGATAGAAATGTTTGTTTTTTTAATTACTCTCTTTGGGGAGCCCGACACCCAGCTTCCAGATAAATCACATACACACGTGAAGGGACCAGCCTCTGCTTTAGCAGCCATGACAGGCTACAAGAAAGACATGTAGGCCTCTGACTCAGCACATGTCTTTGGTCCATTTGGACTTAAGTTTAGTGCTTGGTAATAGATATGGATCTATTGCAGTCTTCTACATGTCAGCATCCAGTTATGCCAGCACCATTTATTGAAGATGGTTTCTTTTTTCCATTGTATAATTTTAGCTTCTTTGTCAAAATCAGGTGTTTGTAGGTGTGTGGGTTAGTATCTGGGTCTTCAATTCATTTCCATTGCTCTATCTGTCTATCTTTGTGCCAATACCATGCTGTTTTCAGGACGATAGCCCTATAATAGAGCTTGAAGTCAGGGATAGTGATGGCCTCTGGAAGTTCCTTTATTGTACAGGATTGCTTCGGCTATCGTGGGTTTTTTTGTTTTTCCATATAATGTTGAGTATTGTTCTTTCAGGGAAGGTGAAGAATTGTGCTGGAATTTTGACAGGGATTGCACTGAATCTGTAGATTGCAACCTCTTTTCTTTTGTTCCTATTACATGTCTGGTGTGTGGCTGGCCCCTCCTTTCTTCTGCTCCTTGATCTCTCTTGCTGCCTGATCATTATTGGCCATTCAGCTCTGTACCAGACCATCAAGTGCTTTAGACAGGCACAATAACACAGCTTCAGAGTTGTCGTGTCTACCTCAACCAGCAAGGAAGATGCTTCTTTAAGCAGTTTATTCAGGAACCTTGTACAATCTTCTGACCCTGGGGCAGCCCAGCCCACAGCTTAAAAGCCCTTGGGTAGTCAACCCCAGCATGCCATGTGGTGAAAAACAGACAGGTCCACATACATGGAAGCAAGCCAGATTCTCAGCCTTAGCCAAATATGCAATTGTTTAATACAGAGAGCGCTCATCATCGGGAAGGTGGAAGGCGGAAGCCAGTGCCATCTTTAAGGAGCAGCACTTCGCAGCTCTCTACACAGAGTTAAACAAATGCAACGTGAAAGAATGCAACACATCTTTGCATCATAAAACAAACGTTCTAGAGCATAAACAAAATGTAACACATCTAATTAATATCCCACAACACAGAAAGATTGAGAACTGGCTTTACAAAGTTGTATTTTGACTTGGACATGTGCACCATGGCCTGTGCATGCCCCAGTACATTATGCACACACACAATAAAAATGATTTTTCAAAGTAGGAAGCCAATGATGCAGTATTCATTCTCTTTGTCTGCTTCTTAGATGCTGTGAGATAGACCTCTCCTCTGCCACCATGACCCTTCCTACTATAATTGTTTGAAACCTTTGAAGCCATGAGGCAACTCCCTTGAAACTTTTTCAGGTATTTTGTCCAAGCAGTTAGAAGATCTGAGAACTGAGGGAGTTATTGTTTAATGGGAAGAGTTTCATTATGAATTATGGAAATGTTCCGGAGATGAATGATGGTGGTACAACAGTGTGACTGTTGAATACTACTGAGCTGTATACTTCAGGTGGTTAAAACTGTAAAGTTTACATTATATATGCTTTCCTACAAGAATAAGAAAAATGAGAGATCTTGCACGGAGCCAGCAGTGGGTAACAGACACTTATAATCCCAGCATGTGAGCAGTGACAGGATCAGATTGAAGTTCAAGCCAGGGCAGCTTGGGCTACAGGAGAACCTGCCTCCAAGAAAACAAATATGGCAGATACTGTTTTTTGCAAAACATACGAACAGCAGTTGAGTAGGCTAAGGGGAAGCCCAGTGAGCACAGCTGCTGAGCAAAGTGAGGCAGCAGCTTGAATCCCAAAAAAAAAAAGAGGCCAGAAAGGATTAGTGTGGGCTGGAACAGGCAGGAGCAGGGGAGTGGCAGGAAGTCTGAGTCCTTGCTAGGCGGACCATCTAACGAAGGGGCATTCCAGCTGGACCGCACTGCAGGGAAAGCTCGAGGATTGAGAACAGTGAGGTAGCTGGCTCCCTGTATCTTCAGCATCCTGGCACTACTGTCTGTCCTCTCCTCGGGCTCACTACGTACTTAGCAGTTCCAGGGCTTGAACCCAGGGTATTTTATGTGCTTGTAACAAGTCTTTCTCTGTTCTGCCTGCCAGCTCCCAAATAACCACATGGAGGCTTCTTATTATGAAAGCTTGGCCTTAGCTTAGGCTTGTTTCTAACTAGCTCTTATAATTTAAATTAACCCATTTCTATTAATCTACATACGGCCATGTTGCTTTTACCTCTCCTTCTATATGTCCTGCTTCTTCTGCAGACCAGCTGGTGACTCCAACTTTCTTCCTCTCTGTCCCTAGAAGGCCCACCTAGTCTCTTCCTGCCTAGCTATTAATCATTCAGCTCTTTATTAAACCAACCACAGTGATACATCCTCACACAGTGTAAAGGAACATGTACTAGGCAAGTACTCTTATCACTGAACTCCATCTTTAGCCCCCTCGCCTCTGTAGAATGGCTGGCTACCTCTGGCCCAACATGGTACTTCTCAGGTTAAATCACTACAAACACAGGTTTGAGTTCTCAGGGCCATTGATTTTCTACCATTGGTATCACAGAGTACCTCAGACTTAATGAGTCAAACAGTGGAAATTAGGGCTGGAGATGAAGCCCTGAACACAAGCCTCCATTTCAGAGGGGGGTGAGGGTGGAAGGTCAATACTTTGTGTCACATTTCGGTAAAAGCTCAAGGCCAAGGTGTTGGTAGGGCTGGTTTCTTCTCAGCCTTCCCTGACTTCTCAGTGGTCATCTTTTCCCTCTGTCTTCAAATGATCACTTTTTTTGTTTTGTTTATTTGAGACAGGGTTTCTCTGTGTAGCCCTGGCTGGCCTGGGACTCAGAGATCCACCTGCCTCTGCCTCCTGAGGGCTGGGAATAAAGACGTGTGCCACCAGTGCCTGGCTAAATGATTTCTTTTATCTCCAAATATAGTAACATCCTTGGCAAGGATTTGGGGGGGATGGCAAACAATTCCCTTACAATATTCACAGTAATTGGTAAGAAAGTATCAGAGAGCAAGAGATCCACCATAGACACCAAATGCTGAGACGAGGGGTGTGTGTGTGTGTGTGTGTGTGTGTGTGTGTGTGTGTGTGTGTGTAGAAGGTCTGGGGATCCTGAAGCACCAGAAGAGGTGATCCAGTGCAGAACATGTCCAGTCCCATTCTCCTCCCCCAGGTACCAGTTTCCCCATCGAAGCAGGAAGTAAGAGGGAGCATAAACCTCAGTGGTACTAGGTAAGAGTCAGCCCCATCACTAGGGGGCAGCAAACACCACTGTTAAGCCAGGTAAGTTCACCTTCCCATGACCCTTGACTCCAGCAGGCTGCATGGCCCCTGAGAGACATACAGACACCCCTCCTCATGTTACCAACATGGAAAGTGGAGTCTGGTCTTGTGGAGTTGACCACCCAAATTTCCCGAGCAAGTGAATGTAAGAGCCTGGGCTGGAAGTAGGTCTTGGGCCTTGCATTTCACTTATTCAGCTGATTTTACTTGACTCCCTCAGGGTTCCACAAATTGTTCTAGCTGCTGTTGAAAAACACAGGTGAACTCTATGCCTTCAAGAAAGACAGCATGCTGAGCATGGTGGCATACGCCTTTAATCCCAGCACTCAGGAGGCAGAGACAGGGGATCTCTGTGAATTTAAGGCTAGCCTGCTCTACAGATCAAGGTCCAGGACAGTCAAGGTTACACTGAGAAAAACCCTGTCTCAAAAAAACAAAAAAGAAAAAAAGAAAAAGGAAAAAAAAAAAAAAAAAAAGAACAAGAAAAGAAAGAAGGCTCAGCATTTGGAAGGCTGAGGTAGGTGTTTTTTTTTAATTTGAGGCCAGCTTGGACTACATAAGAGAACCCTGTCTCAAAAGAAGCCACAAAGGAAGGGGAGAAAGAAGATGAAGAAAATAGGAGCAGAGGAGCTGGAGGTAAAGGAAAAGCAAGGAACGGACAGACACACACACACACACACACACACACACACACACACACACACACACACGTATCGAGACTTCTAGTTGGTCTTAGTAATAAAAACCTGGAGTCAGATATAGGGGTAAATGATGAAAGATCAGAGAAGCAGAGCAGTCAGCCAGTGGTTCTTACCTCTACTGAATCCTCAGACCAAAGGGGTGATCCTGTCTCTAGGAATCCTCAGACTGAAAGCTCCAAGCTCCTGTCTCCTCCTGCCTTAAATTCCTCTCTCCACCCAGCCAAATCATTCTTGACTCCAACTCCATAGTGCTGGGATTATTAAAGGTGAACTCTGTTTCTCTTTGAGACTGGATCAATCTAGTAATAGCCCAGGGTGGCCTTGAACTCACAGAATCTGTCTGCCTCTGCCTCTGAGTGCTGGTATTAAAGGTGTGGCCATCACTGCCTGGCCTCTTTGGCTAACTAGTGACTCAGCTGTGCTCTCTGATCTTCAGGCAAGCTGTATTTGTTAGATCACAAAACAAATATCACCACACACACACACACACACACACACACACACAGAGAGAGAGAGAGAGAACAAAAGTGAATATACAATGTGGTTAGAAACTTACATGTCAAACCTTGTGGAAACCATGTGGAAAGATGTCCATCTCATCAGTAACCATGGAAACTCAAACCAAATTAAAGATAGGTGACTATGAGACAGTTAATAACACATACAGTCCTTAACAGGTATGAGTTACTTTCTTGGTACAGGTAAACTAAACTTTTGTGTGTGTTTGTTTGAGATACAGTTTCTCTGTGTAACAACTCTGGCTGACCTGGACTCCATCTGTATACAGACCAGGCTGACCTCAAACTCACAGAGAAGTTAAATGACGGCCTCTTAGAAGAAAAGAGTTGACTGGGCTCTTTAGAAAACTTCTATTATCTAATCAAATTGGCATTTTGTTGTTCCCCCCAAGACAGTGTCTCTGTGTAGACTTGTCTGTCCTGGAACTTGTGCTATAGACCAGGCTAGCCTTGAATTCAGAGATCTCTTTACCTCTGCCTCCCAAGTGCTAGGACTGAAGGCATGCACCACCAATGCCCAGTGAAAATTGGCACTCTTGATTTTCTGGCCCGGAATTCCCTTCCTAGTTGTCTGTGGGCTCTGGAAAGGGTCTGGAACCACCAAGCTTTCTCCTTGATGTTTCAGATGGCTCAAAATCTTGAGTCATTTCTTTACAGGTTGGGGAAATAGAGGCACAGAAGTGGAAAGGGGCTTCCCAAAACACCATATGGGTTCTGAGAGTAGGGCCATGGAAGAGAGCGGAAGGTTTGTGGGGGCGGGGCGGGGCGGGGGAGGTGGGACTCTCCTGGTCTCAGACTTGGCAAAGGGAAAGCTGGAGCAGGAGCATCCATGTCTTGCTTCCCTCCCAACCATCATCCAGGTTTTGACACTTAGGAGAAACACTTCTTCCTTACACCTAAAGGGGGGGGGGGTGCCCCAGCATAGAGAAAAGGATGGGCTACTCCCTACTCCCCTTCCTTCCAGACAGTCCTGGGCATTTGAAGAACTAAAGGATGGTGGACACTGAAGTCCGGAAAAGACTCCTAACATGGTCCTGGCACCTGGGGTCACTTGGCACCGTGGTTACTGTATTAATCTACTACAGGCTCAGATCCTGTACAAAGAGCCCAGCAGATTCCGAAATATGCCTGGTTGGGTTCCTTTTTATTTTATTTTTAGCTTATATTTTGAATTACATTTTCTTTGTGTGTGTGTGTGTGGGGGGGTGTTCACATTCGTCACAGCCTGCATTTGGAGGTCAGAGCACAACTTGGAGAAGTTGGTTCTCACCTTTAGCAGTGTGGGTCTCAGCAGACTTGGCAAGCAAGCCCCGCTTTGTTTCGAGACTCTGCTGTTCCTGCCTACATCCACCTCCTAAGAGAGGGATTCAGGCATTGCTTTGCTTAGCTTACCGTGGGAAGCTAAAACACTGTTTATCTAGCGGAGGGCATGCATGCTATGGCCTGTGTGTGCCAGTCAGAGGACAACTTGCAGACTCAGTTCTCTCCCTTCACCATGCGGGGCTCATCCCACCAAGCTAAAATCCCCCACCCCAGGGGTGCTTTTTTGTTTTGTTTCCTTTCTGTTGTTGTTGTTTTTTTTTGTTTGTTTGTTTTTGTTTTTTTGAGACAGCATTTCTCTGTGTAACAGTCCTGGCTGTCCTGGAACTCACTCTGAAGACCAGGCTGACCTCAAACTCACAGAGTCCCATCTGCCTCTGCCTCCCTGTGCTAGGATTAAAGGTGTCTGCCACCACTGCCCAGCAAGGAGTGCTTTTGTATTAATCTCTTCGTGGAAAGAAAACAGCTGGATTTATCCCTCTTTTGCCTAGAACAGAGTCACAAATTTAAATCACTAATAGAGAGGGCCTCCAGGTTCCAGAGCCTTCAAGACTGTGCTGGGGTGGGGGAGGAGGGAGTTCTAGAGGAGAGAAAGGGAACTGGGATTGGAATGTAAAAAAGAAAAGAAAAAGACTGCTTATCTGCATGCACACAGACCTGTGCCTGGTGCCAGGCAACAGTCAGTAACTAGGACAAACATGGCAGAACCTCAAGACACCCTGGACTTGGCAGAGAATGCCTACAGGTTTGGCAGCTGTAGGGGTGCCAAAGCTACTGCATCAGGGCTGGGGTCCACCTGGAGACCTGAAAATTTAACCAAGGCCTATGCTTCAGTGGCACAACTTATGCCCACACACTGGTTTAGAACAGCAGGTGTGTGTGGTGGAAGGAAAGAGCTAACTCCCACTGGTAGTCCTTGATCTCCATAGACAAGCTGTGGTGAGTGTGCACCCCACACACAGTACATGCAGCATGCACATACACACACCATACCACACACACACACACACCACACACACCACACACACACCATACACACACACCACACACACACATACATATCACACACATACCACACACACACACACCACACATACATACCACACACACCACACACCACACACACACACACACATACACCACAACATACACACACACACACACACACACCACACACACATACTCATACACACCACAACACACACAACACACACACATACATACCACACATACCACACACACACACATACATATCACACACATACCACACACACATACACACACCACACACATACATACCACACACACCACAACACACACAACACACACACATACATATCACACACATACCACACACACACACACCACACACACACATACATATCACACACATACCACACACCACACACATACATACCACACATACCACACACCACACACACACACACACATACACCACAACATACACACACACACACACACACACCACACACACATACACACACCACACACATACATACCACACACACCACACACACAGGAATATCAAGTGTGTGGTCATGGAGTATTGTGGCCATAGTTACTTTGTCCACCCCACTCACCTTGCTCAGACCACTTGCGTAAGGGTTCCGGAATCTGTGCCCACCTCCTGACCACCCATTAGAGCAATGGGAACGGGAGGCCCAAGAAGGCAAAGGGCTCTCCCAAGGGCCTATAGGAACGGAGAAAGGTCTTTCTTCACAATTCACCAGCCCTTATGAAGTCTTTGGGCTAGACATGTCCTTGTATGCTATGTGTGGACTAGATGGACATACAGAACTTTGGAGTGGGACCACCCCCCTGGTGTGCTGATATTTGTTTATGATCTAACAAATAAAGCTTGCTTCAAGATCAGAGTGCAAAGCTAGCCACACTAGTTAGCCATAGAGGCCAGGCAGTGGTGGCACACACATTTAATCCCAGGACTTGGGAGACATTGGCAGAGAGATCTCTTGTTAGTTCAAGGCCACCCTGAGCTACACGAAACTGACCAGTCTAAAAGAGAAACAGAGCTCACCCAAAGGTGATCTCAGCACGTGGGACCCCACACCTTTAGTCCCAGCACCAGCGAGGAATAGAAGGTGGGAGGACACAGAGCCCAGTGCAGTCTGAGGGTTGGTGCAGACAGATGCAGTCTTGGAGATGCAGCCTGAGGACAGGATCGCCCTTTGGTCTAAGCATTGGTAGAGGTGAGAACTCTCCAGTGGCTGGTCTTCAGCTTCAACCACAATATCTGACTCTGAGTTTTTGTTATGAAGACCAACTAGAACTGGCGCTACACCCTGAACCTGATCTTTGAAGTTCATAGGTGGATGAGTTTTTCCCCAGCTGCATGACTTTCTTTGGGAGGTGGGGGATGCACTCACTCCCTGTAAGTACCATAATCACAAAGGCTCACTTCAGCCCTACAGGCCTTATGTTCTTTGTCAATTTTAAGGACTGTATAAGGGTCTTAAACTTGTGGAGAGTCATATCTTAGGAATCTGAGGAGTCTAAAGCGTTTGAGACAGGGCCTTTCCTGTATAAAAGCCCTGATGTCCTGGAACTCTCTTAGTAGACCAGACTAGATTCAAATTCAGAGATCTGCCTGCCTCTGCCTCCCAAGTGCTGGGATTAAAGGTGTGTGCCCAGATGCTTCCCAGCACTAGAGAGAAATATAAGACAGGAGCTCAGGGCAGTCTCCCTGCAGTGAGAGGTTTGGTGGAGAGCATTGCAGTCTGCAGTCACTCTGAGGACAGGATCATCCCCATTTTGGTCTTAGTCTTGGTAGAGGTTAGAACTCTAGTGGTTGGCTGCTTTACTTTTCTGATCTTCAACTTGAACCCCAATATCTGTCTCTGGGTGTCTATCAATCCCGCTACAGAAGAGCCAGGTAGAGAGAGAAGACCTATGAATGGAAAGGTCTGCAGGGACAGCAGGGACACTCAGGCTCACAGTGAACAGGCATGCGCAGCTGCCAACAAGTCTCTTGTTTCTAGCTTAAGACTCAGTTCCAGGTCCTGGTCTATTGCCCAAACCTCCTTGCCTCTCTTGGCTAACAGTGTTTCATAACATTGGCCAATACTTGACCTCTAGCCAAGTAAAGAAAGGGCCTCCATTCTGGAGCCATCAGCCATTTATGTCACCATCAGTCCTTGGGTAAGGCAGCCTAAGTATCACCTAAATGAAAAGAGTCAAAAGTGGCAATGTGTCAGAGGCAATGTCAAGGGTGTGGAAGGCATTCGTATTGGTGGTAGCCTTGGCTGTGGTAGCCTGTGAGGCCCATAGCCCACCAAGATATGAGGATATTGTTGACCAGGCCATAAAGGCATACAACACTGGGCGTCCAGGAAAGCCCCTCTTCCGCCTGGTAGATGCTACCAAGCCATCTGGTCAGGTGAGTGTCTGCCACCCCAGCCTTGGACACGGGCAGTGTAGAGGGTTTTTCCTATCTGGGCACTGGGCATGTAGCTCAGTTGGTAGAGTGTTTGCTTTGCATGCATGGAACCCTGGACTTGAACCCCAGCACTCCTCAGGTAGAGGCAGGAGGATCAGAGGTTCAGGATTAGTCTCTGCTATGTAATGACTTCTATGCCAGCCATTTCTTCTACTCACAGTTAGGATAAGTCTGTACTGTCAGCCTGTCTCCTGGCATGAGACTTGATGGAAAGGGATTTTTATTGCTGTTTTGTATGGATGGTGCTGAAGGGCAATCAAAGTGTGTCATATAGCTTTTTGTAGTAAATACCACAACCACTCCTCTTTTTAGACAGAATTCAGGTAGCCCAGGCTGCCTGGAACTTGCAATGTAGCTGAGGATGACCTTGAACCCCTGATCCTCCTGACTCCACCTCCCAAATGCTGAGACTATGGGTGTGTGCCACCATGCCCTACCATACCCTTTTCTTCATTTATGTCACCCTCGCTGGCCTGCAACTTGCTCTGTACACCAGGCTGGCCTTGAACTCACAGAGATCTGCCTGCCTTTGCTTCCTAAGTGCTGGGATTCAGGCATGTGCCTCCATACCCACTGACTGTACCCTTTGGGTCTCTGTTACGGCCGTTTAATAGGTCCCAGACTGTGGTGGACAGTGTAGACATGGACTAGGCCGACATAGGCAGTATCACCTAACCCCTCTGTGCCCTGTAGACGAGAGATGGTCATGAGTTCTCTGTTCCTTCCTTAGCTCTCCACTAGCAGTGTCTCATTGGAGTTCAGGGTTAAAGAGACAGAGTGCATCTCCAGCGCAGGAAGACAGCCTAGAGACTGCAACTTCCTGGAGGATGGGGTGAGTCTCCTTCTCGCAGCTCCCAGACTGCCTTGCAGGGGAACACAAGCTCTCTCCTCCCTTGGCTCCGTCCACTTGACCAGCGACACTTTTAATGTTGAAGCCTTTTTCTACATCACATTTTTTGGGTGCCGAACTGCCTTAGGGCATAAAGGAACCGTGGAACTGACAGGGTGAAGACAGCTGACTACAGGCACACACTCTCACTCCCAGATAATATTTAGAAAAAACAAAACCAGATTTTTAAAATACCTTTTCTTACTATCAATTATTGCAATCACTACTAAAACAGCAATATGTAGCTCAGCAGGAGTCTTGCTTCGCAAGTCCAAGGCCCCGGGTTTGATTCCTAACCCACACAAAACGGCATGTATTGGTAATCCACCTAGAGATGTTGCTTTTAAAACCAGAGCCAGGAAGTAACATATTTCAAATGTTCTTTTACCATTCACACCTAAAGCAATGGTTCCATTTACTGACTCACCACCTCATTTCCCAGGGACAGGCATTGGCTGTTGATGTATCTTCACTCAGGACCTTCAACAAACATGGGTTTCTCTGGGCATGAGAACCTCTAATAATTTATATGGATGCTCTGTCGTTTATTTTAACGGGTGTGCATCTGTCCTCCTGTCCACTGTCTGTCTCTCTTTACTGGCTCTGGCTTGCATCTCTGGTTTGAGGACAGTGCTGCCTCTCTCCAGAAATGTGACAAGATGACTCTAGCCCCTGTCCACCCCCCGCCCCCAATCCACTTACAGGAGGAGCGAAACTGCACAGGTCATTTCCTTATAAGGGGGCATTCAACCTCCTTGACCTTGAGCTGTGACAGGGATTGCAGGAGACAGGTGAGCAGTTTGCTGCCCCATGTTCATTCCAGGCTTCTCACTGCAGAGGTCTAGTCCTGAGGTTACCCAATCCCTCCTGCCGGGCTCGCTCTTGGGCCCTGGGAAACACTGAGTTGACTTTGTATGTGCTGCATGTGGAAAGGTGTGGCATGTGCTATGTCAGCATGGCTTAGGCCTTCCCCCTGTTAGAAGAAGAGGGGCCTGGAAGAGTTCTAGAGGGGACCGGTGCTCTGCAACACCAATTCTCTGGCTGAAAGAGAGCCAGCGGGAGCCCTCCTCCTCCTAGTCCAGATCTGCTCAGGCTTCCATCATGCCCTTGTAGCTGCTGCCTCTGCCGCCTCACCCTGTCCTTGAGGGGAAGACCACAGGCGGGTTGGGCACCATCCACTGTGATGGTGGTGACTGGCATCTCTCCCACAGGGTGAGATTTATGATTACACTGATTATACCATGGAGGATATCCCCAAGAAGAACCAGCTCAAACATCTTCCCATTGATGTGTGCAACATTTGTCAAAATGCCAAGTTTGACATCATCAACAACATCCGTAAATTTCTAGGGCTGGAGTAGGGAGGGGAGGCTCTGCCTGCCTCTGTGCCCTCCTCTTCCCCACTGCCCACCTCCCCCCTGCTGCCTCCAGGACCCCACTCTCTAGACTTCCCAGGGAGGCCCCTCTCTAGATTAACTCCAAATCCCAAAGCATTCATACCTTTGAACACTTCCATTCACACTCCTGCACACTTGCCATTCACATCTTTGCACACTTGCTCCCTTCTGCTGGGAATTCCTGCCCTACCGTACATCTGAAACTATTTACTCTTCAAGGCCCAAGCTCAAAAGCCACCTCCAGCAGGAAGCCTTCCCGCCCTCCCAAAGCCAAAGTGTCCTTCCCACATCTGTTTGCCCCAAGTCCTCAAACCTCGTTGGTGACACCTGCTGTGTCTCAGCCAGATCACGTGGCATCTATTCACAGCGGGGCTTCCTGTCCCAGATGCAGGCGGTGACAGGATGCATTTCTCAATGGTGTGTTCCTGGCATCCGGGGCAGGCAGTTCCTTTTGTCAAGACCCTGAGTACTCCTGTTCTTGTGCCCTTGTACACCCAATGTCCACTTACATATCCAGATTGGGATGTGTGCAGGGGGGTAATGAGGGTTGTCGGATCAAGACCTGTAAGAGAGATGCAGTAAAATGCTTCTGAGATTAATGAGGGTGTGGCTGAATTAAATAAGTGCTAGGAGCGGGGATGGCTGAACTTGGGGTGTGGAAACGCATGTGTCAGGCCCTGGGCGGGGACTGAGGAAATCCAGACTCTGTGAGGTCAAAGAAGGGGCCACACAGAAGAAGTGAGGGGCCAGATAGATGGGTTAATAGGAAGGGGCACTTGCCACCAAACTAGTCAACCTGAGCTCCATCCCAGGACCTACAAAATGGAAATAGAAAACTACTGTAGATTGTTCTCTGACCTCTACACGTGTGCTGTGGCATGAATGTAAAATGCACACATGCATGCATGTTCTCTTGCACACATAAAAACAAAGACACAAAGTAAATGTGAAAATTTTCCAATTTTTAAGAGAGGAACTGAGTACAGGACCTGAGGAGCCCAGGAAGGCAGAGTAGTCCATCCCCATTCTCTTTGCCTGTTATTCGTTCCTTAGCACAAAACTCCAGTCATAACATTAAACTTTCACTTGCACACCAGAGTACCTCTTGAGCACCCCCCCATGGTATTGAAAAGGTCACCATAATCATCATTATCTAAAGGTTACTGTTTGTGTACATATGTATGTGTGTAGCCCAGGCTGACCTCAAACTCATAGCAATCCTCCTACTTTAGCCTCCCCAGTGTTTGGATCACAGATCCTTATTTATTCTTTGTCAGTTTCATCTTAATCATATGTATCCCAACTCCTTTACTTCCTCCCATTCCTCCCTCCACTCCCCCAAAGCACCCTCAACATGTTCCCATCCCCACTTTACGTCCTCTCTTTTTCATGTGTCAATAACTCATTGAGTCCCATTATGGCTGCCTATTGCAATGTTCACTGACCTTGTAGACTTGACCATGTGCAGTGCAGGTAACCATGGCTGTCAGTGCATGGGTGAAGTGGCCACGTCATGTCCCGAAGACAGAATGGTCCATCTTAGCTAGGGTTTCTGTAGACCAGGCTGACCTGGAACTCATAGAGATCTGCCTGCCTCTGCCACCCGAGTGCTGGGATCAAAGATGTGCGCCACCAATGCCCAGCTTAGCTAGGGTTTCTGTAGCTGTGAAAAGACACCATGACCATGGCAACTATTATAAGGGAAAACATTCAATTGGGGCTTCCTTACAGTTTCAGGTTTTCTCCAATATTATCAAGGTAACATGCAGGCAGACATATTGCTGGAAAGGCAGCTGAGAGCCCTACATCATTTTGATCAGCAAGCAACAGGAAGTGTCTCACTAGATGTGGCTTGACCATATAAGAACCCTCAACGCCTACCTCCACAGTAAAACAGTTCCTCCAACAAGTCCACACCTCCTAATAGTGTCACTCCCTTTGGGTCAAGCATTCAAACACATGTGTCTATGGGGGACATACTTATTCAAGCCACCACATTCCACTCCCTGACTCCCATATGGGTCATCCTGTCTACAAAGAAAATTAATAACTAAAGCTAATAAGTTTAAAAAACTGGAACATCAGATAGAAAGAGTAGATGATAGAATCTCTTCCGTGTCTGAGGATAATGGTAAGCTAGCAGATAGAACATTGTTTCTGGAAGGCAGTTTACATGCCATTCAGATAATATCTAAGGATGAGAATATTAAAAACATGGAATCATTTGTAGTTGGAGAAAGTAAGAAACTGACTGATGCAATGAAGTCTCTAGAAAGTTATTTGATTCAAGAAGTTCAGACACTCAAAGAAACAATGGTGAATAGATTTCAGGCTTTAGAAGACCTTCAGTCTGATACATCAGAAGAAAAACTACAGGTAACAGGGCATGAAAAAGACTTAAAATTTTCCACACCATTTAGGGTCAGAAGAGCTTTCCCTGTATCTATTAATGAAAAACCAGCAATGAAAAAACACCCAAAAGGTATGAAAGATTTAAAAGGTATAAAGGAAGCAGTAGTCTCTTATGGCATGCACTCACCATATGTGAAGCAATTAGTAGAATCATGGGAAAGGAATAACAAGGTAACCCCTAAGGATTGGGATCAACTAATATCAGCTGTCCTTGAAAACTCCTCTCAATTAGAATGGAGGGCTTTATGGAGAGAGGAAGCAAAAGCTCTTGAACTTCAGGGCTTAAAGAAAGGTTATAAAGCTCCCCAAGATAAAATTCTTAGTGAGGGTTTTTTATGCTGACCCAGAAACCCAAGCTGCCTATGATGAACATATCTTGTCTCTATGCAGTACAGCAGCTCTGAATGCTTGGGATAAGGTTCATGAATTAGGGGAGAGGATAGAATCCTATACCAAGATAAGGCAAGGACCTAGAGAATGCTTTAGTGTGTTTCTAGAAAGATTATCTAGGGAAGTACAATTAGAGGTAGCAGACATTGATCCTAGGTGAATCCTCAATGCAAACAGGTGCTTTGGCCTTTAAAAATGCGACCAGCACCCTTGGATGAATGGGTCCTATATACAGCCAACATTGAGTATAATGACAATAAGACTGAAGCATGGGTAGGAGAAGCCATATCAAAAGGTCTGAGAAGACATCAAGATAACAGAGTTCTTAACTATGTCGACTTAGAAGCTTGGGTAGGAGAAGCCATCTCCAAAGGTTTGAAGAGATATCAACATGTCAGATGTTATAACTGTGGTAAGATAGGACATCTAAAAAGAAATTGTAGGCAAAGTTTCCTGAGAAATAACACTCCCAGGAATGAATCAAACAGAAGGCCTCAGCCTCCTGGGTTATGTAGAAGGTGTGGCAAAGGCAGACACTGAACAAATGAATGTAGATCGACCAGAGACAAGCAAGGAAACCCTTTACCATCGGGAAACTCCTTGGGGGGCCTCTCGAAGGCCCCCACGTCACAGGTGGTCCGAACATTTCCAGTCACAGTGGAAGACAATCTCCCACAGAACAATTAGAAAATTCTGTGCCTATTATAAAAACTCATACCGCTCTGGATGACAAACTAGTGACAGAAGTTGAATCAAACATGACAGAAAGAAATAAAAAAACGTATATTTTGGCAAACCTCTATAAATAGTCAAAGGCCTAGATTGATAGTTAAGATGAATAATAGACTGTTTGACGGGTTACTTGACACAGGGGCGGCTGTAACTATCATAACTAATAAATCTTGGCCTCGAAGATGGCCCCTGCATGAAGTAATTGTTCAATTCTTAGGGATTGAAACCCTGTCTCAGAAGGACAGAGAGGAAGGTTGAGACCATATGTGGCTGATGTAGTGATAAATTTATGGGGTTGTGATCTATTACAGCAATGGAATACACAGATTAACATTCCTCCAGTATTAGATAGGAACCATAAACAACCTCATGATTGTGGAAAAAATATTATAAAGTACTATACAAGACAGATACCAAATATCCAGGCTGTACAAAAACAGAATACAAGTGCTAAACAAACAGAGGAACCAAAAGCCCTACCTTTAAAATGGCTAACAGAGGAACCTGTCTGGGTAAGACAATGGCCTATGATCTCTGAGAAGTTAGAAGCTTTAGAAAGCCTGGTTCAGGAACAGCTAAATGCTGGACATATCAAGGAATCAACCAGCCCTTGGAATTCTCCTGTATTTGTTATCAAAAAGAAATCTGGAAAATGGAGAATGCTTACAGACCTGAGAGCCATCAATAAAGTTATCCAGCCAATGGGCTCTCTACAGCCTGGAATGCCCTTGCCTTCTTGATACCCAAAGAATGGCCTATTATAGTTATTAATTTAAAGGATTGCTTCTTCACTGTACCTTTACAAGAACAAGACAAGACAAGAGAAATTTGCCTTCACGGTACCTAATTACAATAATTCTCAACCAGTGAAGAGATATCAATGGAAGGTTTTGCCACAGGGAATGCTAAATAGCCCCACCCTGTGCCAATATTTTGTACAAAAACCGCTAGAAATAATTCGTAAACAGTTTTCACAATCCAAAATCTATCATTATGTGGATGATATATTGTTAGCTGACTCTAAAGGAGAAATATTAGAAAAAATGTTTGAGAAAGTAAAGGAAGTTTTACCTTGCTGGGGATTACAAATTGCACCTGAAAAAATACAAAAAGGAGAGTCTATCAACTACTTAGGATATAAAATAGATCTACAGAAAATTAGACCACAAAAAGTACAGATCAGGAGAGATCGCTACCAGACTCTTAATGATCTTCAAAAATTACTAGGACAGATTTCTCAACTGCAAATCATTATTGGAGTAGAAGGGCATGATTTGAAAAACTTGAAACTAGCCCTAAAAAGGAGATAAGGATATTCATGAATAGTCCATGAATACTATCAGCTGAAGCTGAAAAGGAATTAGAATGGGTAGAAAAGAGGATACTAGAAGCACATGTGGACTGTGTGGATCCAAACCTAGACTGTATTCTGGTTATATTACCATCTAGAGAATTTCCTTCAGGGATTTTGATGCTGAGAGAAGATATCATACTAGAATGGATATTCTTACCACATAAACAAAATAAAAAACTAAAAATATATATAGAAAAGATCTCTGACTTGATAATAAAAGGTAACTTAAGACTTCGTCAGCTAACAGGAAGGGACCCAGCAGAAATTATAGTACCTTTAAATAATGAGGAAATTTCCTCCTTATGGAAAGATATGAATATTGACAGAGAGCATGCAGTAAATTTTTGGGAATGATTAGCAACAATTATCCCAAAAGTGAAAGAATCAAATTCATAAAGAAAACGATTTGGATCCTTCCACGCATTATAAGAAAAACACCTATTTCTGAAGTTCATACATTCTACACTGATGCAAACAAATCAGATAAGGCAGGATATAAATCAGGACAAATTAGCAAAGTGGTTCAAAACCCTTACAATTCTGTACAAAAGGCAGAGTTGTATGCCATTCTCATGGTACTTATGGATTTTACAGAACCCCTCAATATAGTTACTGACTCTCAATATGCAGAGAGAGTCGTTTTACACATTGAGACTGCAGAATTTATTCCTGACAATACAGAATTAACTTCATTGTTTATACAGTTACAAGATACTATCAGAAAGAGGACTCATCCTATATATATAACACACATCAGATCCCATACGGGTCTGCCAGGTCCTCTAGCACAAGGCATTGATGAAATTGATCATTTATTGATAGGAAGTGTGCTAGAAGCCTCGGAGTTTCAAAAGAAACACCACGTGAACAGCAAAGGTTTAAAAAAGGATTTTTCTATCACTTGGCAACAAGCCAAGGAAATAGTAAGGAAATGTCCTACTTGCTCATTCTACTCCTTTACCACCAGGCAGTAACCCTAAAGGTATAAATAGGAATGAAAGATGGCAAATGGATGTGTTTCATTTTGCAGAATTTGGAAAATTAAAATATGTACATCACACTATAAATACATTTTCAGGGTTTCAATGGGCCACTGCTCTGAGCTCTGAAAAGGCTGATTCTGTTATCACACACCTATTAGAGGTAAAGGCCATTATGGGCATACCTGCACAAATAAAAACTGACAATGCTCCAGCATATATCTCCAGCAAATTGAAACAGTTTTTTGAGTATTATAACATAAAGCACATAACTGGTATACCACACAATCCTACAGGACAAGCAGTGGTTGAGAGAGTCAATCGTACTTTAAAAGAAATGCTCCATAAACAGGCAGGAGGAACCAAGACACCCAAACACAGATTACATAATTCTTTATTAATATTAAACTTTCTTAATGCTTATGAAAAAGGAAAAACAGCTGCAGAAAGACACTGGACAATAGAAAAAACTTCTGAACTAAATCAGCCAGTGTACTTCAAGGATGTATTGACCTCAGAATGGAAAGCAGGATATGTGTTACATTGGGGTATCTACAGAAGAAAACTATGGATACCATCTAAGTTAATCAAGATCCGAGTTGAACAAGAGAAACATCTTAATGAAGAGAAATGACAAGTCATCCAACAAATTAGGTCCCAGGGATGTGTAGAGACCTCTCAAAGGTAGGGGAAGTGTTCTGTTGTTCTTACAGGAAAACAGAGAAAACCTATCTTCAAACAGTCAAAAAACACTGAACATGTAGGTACCTACAGAAGAGAAGACAGCTCTCCAGAAACAATCACTTAATGAAGCAGAATGTGATATATGGTAAAAACATATTTAATTCTAGTAAACTATTTCTATACAGAAATCTATTTCTCTTTACTATCTAGTATTCCTGAAGTCCCAATTCATATAAACCAATGCTGGCTTTGGAGTTGGATTTGGCTTTCCTTCTCTAAATTCAAGCATGTTGTTAAGATTAAATTCATGGTTTCTGCCTTAAATCAAGAAACCAATTGGTGTAAGGCAGAAGAAAACAAAATCTGGGACTCATTTCTTATATGCAATTTTCTCTCTGAAATCCTAATTTTCTCACTTAATTTTTTTTAAACATATGAAGCTGTTTAATTAGGTTGATAGCAAGTTAGAAAACCAGTTTGTGAGGATACATCCCGTTTGTCAGAGAGAACTGAGACCACAGGTAGCCCTGAAGCTGAGGAACAGCTTTGATCTTTGGCAAAAGCTGCGAGTCCACGGTTTTCTGATCAGCATTGCGCTGCTCTGTGATCTCGTATTTCTCCTTCTCTGTGTCAAAGATCTCACCCTCCTGGTGCCTGGGCTTGCGCAGCTGCTTCTTCTTGAAGTAAGCATCAGTCAGGTGTTTGGGAATCTTAACTTGACTGATATCAACTTTTGTAGAGGTGGCGATGACGAATTTCTGGTGTGTTCTTCGCAGAGGAACTCTGCTGAGGACAAGAGGTTCCGTCACAAGTAGCAAGCCGCTGCCCAGCTGCTTCAGGAAAACCACTCTCTCGCCTCTGTGGCGCCCGGTGAGGATGATCAGGATAGTCCCGGGAGTGATGCTGGCCCGCAGCTTTCTCGCCTGCTGACTGAAGGGCTTTTTGCCATGGCTCAGCAGCTTCTGGGGAACGTCTTCAGTAGGGTAATACCGGGGCATTTTTCGAAGCTTAACCACCCGGGTGCCACCATTCTTGTTACCACCAACTGGTTTGGTGACAGTAGCAAGGACTTTCTCCTTTTTCTTCTTCTTTTCAACCTTAGTTTTTGCAGCTCAGTATTTCTTTTGTACAGGGCCTTTCTGGAATACACGGCAGATCGGGAGAACCTGCCAGTTCCTCTAACCAGGACAGGGTTCCGGCTGCAATGCGGCTTCCCCTTCTTGGGCTTTTTAACCTTAGGGTCACCCTTTTTAGCTGCACCAGCAGCAGGGCCACCTGCGGCATCACCACCAGCCTTCTTGGCTGCAGGCTTTTTCTTTTTTGTCAGGCTTCTCAGCTTTTTCACTCGCCATCTTGCAAGATGGGAAAGAGAACTAAGGTCCCTGCTTCCCTTCTCGCATACATTTTAATAATTATTTTTGCCTTTCCCTTATGCATACCTTAAAACTTGAAACTTTTACTTTAATATTGATGTTTAAGTTTTCCACAAGGAATAATAACAATTCCTAACAGCAGTCTTTGAACTCTCTGGAAAGAAGAAGGGGATTCACGTCATCGTTTCCACTTGACTCAACCTGATGCATCTGGACTACAAACATCACCCTAAAACCGGTTTGAGACTGTTTTGCTCAAGACAGCTCATGGCTAGCTAGCTAGCTGTAATGGTGTACCTTCTTATTACACCCTGGCCAGAGTTTCAAACAGAACTACAGTCAAGCATTTTCTGCCACACAGTGACTAGCTACATATGTCACAGCCAGTCCTGTTGAGAAATTTGGTTGCTAAAAATTTTCTTCCTACAGGATCCCATGGAGCAATCATCGTCCCATTTCAGCAGGAAGTAACCTTAAGATAACAATGCTCCCTTTCCCTACCCTTGGAATTTTGGGATAATAGTCATCTTCTTTGGGTTGGTTTTAGTTATTTAGGGTTGGGTATGGAAGGTGATGCTTACACTTGGGTTTATCTTTTAGACAGGAATACGGTATGGTTGGGAAAGGTATGGTTTAGATGGGATATATGTAGATTAGCCTATTGTGAATTTGAGTAAGAGTGAGATAATAGTATTTTACAGCTTACATTGTTATATATTCTTATATGTGGTAAGCTATGTATAATTAAGTTTATATTTTGTTATATTGTGTGAAATCTTTCCACTTACGATGTTTTATGCACATCATTCTTACCATATTCTATGTATGTATACTTTTCTTGTATTCAAGACATTTCGTATATTGATACAATTAGGGATATTTATCATGCTGCCCTTTATAGTTCTACTTCTTGTCTTGACATTTCTACTTTACCTCTATTTTAGGGATTTATATGTATGTATATGTACATAGTTATATTGTTTAGGTATTTGTTCCTGCTTTACTCAGGGAAGTTTCAATCAGTTTTTTAGCTAAGTTCTTGGTATTACAGTTTATCTTCACTCATGTTTCCTGTACCTATGAGATTAGTCAGATATAGATGCTTAATCTTCAATCACTTCATTGACATGCAGAACATGGCATTTAAATGTTTTAATATTAGTACTCCATTGACATGAGACACTGTTGCTCCTGACAGCACCGTGCACTTTCCCAAAAATATGTTGGACACTGTTGTTGCTTCTGCTGGAGTTCATTCTCGCCTCAGCTAATGGCCTGTTGGGCAAAGAACTGCCCCCACCTTGACCACTGATTTGGACATGCAGTCCTATGTGCTTGCAGGAGACAAATATAGAAGACTGTTGGAACTTGCCAAATCAGGGTAAGACAGCCATTCTATCTCCCTGCTGTTGTTGTGGTCTGTCAAGTTCTCTTGGCCTTAGCCAAATCTGGGTGTACCAACGTGGCTGTGAGACCTAGGGTGACTGTCCAGGTGGCTTGCTGTTTCTGTCCTTGCTGCACCTTTTGGAAGTTGCCCATCCGTACTTCCTGTCTACCCTAGTATCATTATTTTCCTTCTCAGGTCTTGATGAGGTTGAAGATTAAACTATCATAACTATTATTCTCTCTTCCTAGTTAGATATATTAGGTACTAGACTTAAGTTTTCCAGCTTAGGACAACTCTATTGTAAACACCGTTATGCCTTCACCCTAGGACTAGATATGTAGGTCATTTTGTTCTCGATTTTCCTTTTCTTAGAGCACACTTGTTATTCACTATTTTGTAGATAGTTTTGTATCAAGTCTAAATTTTTTCTTTAGACTAAAAGAATTGTAGTGAGATATTCACTTTGTCTCCTTCTGTGGCACTGACCACACCCATTGGGGGTGGAGCCATAGGCAGAAGTGACCTGTTGAAGGAGGTCTGAGGAAGAGCCGGGGAATGCTTTCTTGCTGGTGGGACTTGGACAGGAGAGCATCAGGTGGAACTTGCTGGTGTTCATCTGTCTAGGTTGTAAGTTATTTCTCCCTGAATAAACATCTATTCGGCCTATTTGTTTATCCTGATCCTTATTTAACCACAATAACATTCCACTCCCTGGCTCCCATATGGGTCATTCTGTCTACAAAGAAAATTAATAACTAAAGAGACAGGACTCATGGTAAGAAGGGAAAACTAGAAAGAACACGTGCCTCTGCCAATAGATACAGATAACTCCCTGACTGGAGAGGACATTCTCCCAGCCGCTCAAGGACAAAACCACTGAGCCCGCTGATCCTAGAGAAAGAAAACCCCCTAACCTTGCAGGTGCGCTAAACAGTCCTGCCTTGTAAAAACTGTGTACTCTATGCAATCTCTGTAACCTAGGAAACCTTATTAACCATCTAAGTTTTGAACTGTCCTATGACCTTGCTTTTAGGCCTAGTGAAAATAACAGGCTAGCTTTGAAACTGGCCTTGTTAGCTTTGATGTAAATCCTATAAAAGCTATTTCAATTCTGCCCTCAAGGTCTCTGCCCCGCCCGTGTGTGTGTGTGTGTGTGTGTGTGTGTGTGTGTGTGTGTGTATGTGTGTGTGTGTGTGTGACTGTATAGCTCTCACTGTTCTGAAACTCACTCTGTAGGCCATGCTGGCCTTGAACTCAGAGACCCACCTGGTTCTGCTTCCCAAGTGCTGTGATTAAAGGTGTGTGCCACCATGCCTGGCCTCACACATAAATCTGAATCAGTGACTTTTCTATGTGTCAAAGTTACAGACTCTCTGGCTGGGCATTACAAAGGAGCTGGAGTGGAGATGCTGGCTTCTAGCAGTTGACATGGCAGCTGGCTGCATCCCACTGGGGAAATAAATCTATAGTTTTGTGGCAGTCGAGGAAAAGGATAAACTTGAGGGTGATGGCAGTCTGGACAGGACCAAATATGCAACAGCAACAAGTAAATACAATCTCTGCCTATTTTCCATCAGTAGTCATTGTATGAAATAAAAGGTACTGGCCCCTTGTATTAGCTACTTTTATATTGCTATGATAAAACATTATGACCAAGGCAACTTATAGAAGGAAAGGATTCATTTGGGGCTTACGGTTCCAGAAGGACAAGAGTCTATGGTACTGGGGACGGTGGCAGCAGATGGCAGACATGGCAGCAGGGACAGCTGAGAGCCCACATCTTTTTTCTTCCCCAAGACAGGGTTTCTCTGTAGCTTTGGAGCTTGTCCTGGAACCAACTCTGTAGACCAGGCTGGCCTCGAACTCAGAGATCCTCCTGCCTCTGCTCCTGAGTGCTGGGATGAAAGGCGTGCGCCACCACTGCCAGGCCAACAGCTCACATCTTGATCTGATCCAGAAACAAGAGGCCGAGCTGTAATGCAAAACCTCTGAAACCTCAAAGCCTGCCCCAGCCATGTACTCCCTCCAGCAACGCCACACCACCTAACCTCGGCAAACAGCCACTAACTGGGAACCACAGATCCCAAAGCCTGACATTTACAGGGGACATCTCATTCAAACCACATCCCTCAAAGATTGATTTTGCTATAGGTTCATTTGGCTTTTCCCTTATATTCATGGAAATATTTGTAATTTGTCCAATATTCTTTTAAACCGAATCAATTTTTTTTTTTTTTTTTTTGAGACAGGGATTTTCTGTGGCTTTGGAGGCTGTCGTGGAACTAGCTCTGTAGACCAGGCTGGCCTTGAACTCAAAGAGATCCACCTGCCTCTGTCTCCTGGGTACTGGGACTAAAGGTATGTGCTACCAATGCCTGGCTCTCAAATAAAAATTTCCTTATATTATTTAAAAATAAGCCAGGAGAGGGGCTGACTCAGTTGGTTAAGAGCTTGCTGTGCAAACTTGAGGCCCTGGGTTTGACCCCAGCACCCAGGTAAAAACAACTGGATGTGACAGTGCTCAACATACAATCCCAGTACTTGGGGCCAGAGTTTGGCAGATTCCTAGGGCCTGCTGGCCCGCCGGCCAAGCTGAATCGGTGAGCTGCAAGCTCAGTAAGAGACCCTGCCTGCCGCAAAACCTAAGGTTGAAAGCAATCAAGACGCCCAGTGTTGCTGAGGAATAACCCTTCTGTACACTGTGAAGATGTGCTGCTCTCATTGTTAATAAAAAGCTGATTGGCCGATGGCTAGGCGGGATTTTCGAGGCAGAGAGAACGCTGGGGGAGAAGGGTGGAGGCAGAGGAGACTTAGAGCAAGCAGAATGGGAAGTACATACACGAGATAAACAAGCCTTGGGGCAGCACATAGACTATTAAAAATAGCCAGGAGTTGGTGTCACACACTTTTCATCCCAGCACTCAGGAGGCAGAGGCAGGTAGATCTCTGTGAGTTCAAGGCCAGCCTGGTCTACAAGAGCTACTTCCAGGACAGACTTCAAAGCCACAGAGAAACCCTGTCTCAAAAAAAATAAATAAATAAAATAAAAATAAAAAAGATTATTAAAAATGGGTTAAGTTATAATAGCTAGCTAAAAATGAGCCTAAGTTATCAGCCAAGCATTTGTAATTAATATTAAGTCTCTGTGTGGTTATTGGGGGGAGTGGCTGGTGGGACAGAACTGATCAGTGTTCTAGACAGAAAAGTCTATCTACAAATGGCATCCCCATGGAGCCCCTACATCCACATAAGTGCTGAGAAAGCTTTAAAAAGGTTCTAAACACACAAAAAAGGAGTCAAATGTGGCTTCCTAGTCTTGTGTCCCTCATGCTGGCCGCAGTACAGACACATCTCTCAGAAGCTGCCCGAGAGATGAAGCAAGCTGCCAACTGCTATGTGGTATCACCTACACTAAGCTGAGCAGTGCTGGCAGCTGACAGCAGTTTCAGATTTGTTTCATGTGATCAGAGAATACAGATGCTCAGCAAAGAAAGATCCACCTACGCAATGTCAACTCTTGGCTTCTAGACACATACACAGGAATGGACTGACACATATACACACAAAGGAATGGACACACTCTCAAACACACATGCACAGGCAGAGGAATAAATACATTCCCTCCCATTCCCCCCCCCCCCACAGAGGAATGGACACACACACACATAAATGGACACACACAGGAATGGACATACACAAATCACACACAATCAGGGAAAGGCAAGAATATTGGGAGTGTTCTTTTTATTTTTCTTTGGTTTTTTAACACAAAAGACATGCGTTCTATAAATAAAAAGTTTTCTGTGAAACAACTGTGGGTAAAGAGGGGCAGAATCCCTACTTATTCCCGTCTTTGTGTTTCAACAAGAGGCTGGCCTTCAGCTATCTTCTGCTGTGACCTCTGGCGAAACCCAGAAGAGAAGAACAATGGGGAATGAGGACAGTGGCCAGGCCCATGGTCCACCAGGTGTCTGACTTATCTCCTTGTCACATTCTTTCCACAGTGTCCTTTGGTGATGTCTGTTTTCCCATGATTCTACTGTTCCAACACTAAAGAGTCAGACCAGCCACTGCCCTCACACCGAAGAGTAGGAAAGCGTTCCTGTTTGCTCAAGTGTGCTCAGAGCCCAGACTACACACTGACTTGATCTTCCTTGGAAACACTGTGTCTATGTACACAGTGTAAGCTCTACACTAGGAGGTGGGGGTGGACTCAGGAAGGCTAATCCAACAGCAGCAGACAGGGGAAGACGATGTATTGTCTCCAGTGATGCGGTCTGCTAATGACCCATTTGGGAGCTCACTGAATGGTTCTCAGCACCTTCACAGTCAAGGCTGGGCGGTACATTCACAGAAGAAAGGACTTAAGATGAGCACGGATACACCCCTCCTACAGGACTAACAGAAAACTGAGACCCATCGCCTCCCCAGAGTCTATTTCAGCAGGCAAACTGAGGGGTGAGGAGAAATGCTGGCATTTCACTGGGAGTCTAGTTAAAATCCATCAGTTATCAGATTGTTCAGTCTTTTAAAATAAAAACATTATTTTCAAGTGCTTATAGCAGAGGCCCAGCTCTTACGCTGCAGGTCCAAAGTCCTTCCTCCTGAAGCCAGGGCGATTGCACACACTGGTAAACCTGATCGTCTGGGGTTAAGGATGTCCCAGGCTTCACATTGTGCCTTTCTGAACTGGCTTCTAGGCTGCTCCAGGCAGGCAGGCAGCAATGGGCAAGAAAGAAATCAGGTGTAGAGCAGGACCCTTAGACCCAGTCTGGGGCTAAAAGTAATTGTACCCTTCTAGTCTCTACTGGAAGAGCTTTAGAAACCCAGATTTTGGCGGCAGCAGTTGAAGGCCAGCCCCTCTGCCCAGTGCACTGGGAATAGAAGAGACTCCTAGCTGGCTGGGGCCTGTTGTGCTACAGGAAGGTCCTGTCCAGAGGAGGAAGGAACGTGGAGTCTCTTCATGAGGTCACCTGCCAAGATGAGGGGAATATAAAATATCTTCTTTGCAGCAGCAAAAGACTTTTTTTTTTAGTCTTTATATCACGAAGCCAGCATTGCTTGACTGTGAAGGCCCACCTTGCTGGTCAGTCTGCTAAGGGCTGGAGGGAAGGTGGACCCCCTGGGGTTGGAGAGTGGATCAAAAAGCAGGGGGACAGCAGGGCTGACAAGTCACCTGACCAAGCTAGCCCATGGCTGGTAGGAGCATGCCCCTGGTTAGGACCTAGAGGTACAAATGGCCAATGTGCCCCAGAAGCATCATGATGAGAAGTTATTCAAGAATGGTAGATGGGTAAATGTGAATCTGGCCAGACATGCTGTTTCCTGCTGGCCAAAGAAGGGGGGAATGTGTGTGGAGCGGGGATCTGAAGGAGCGCTGGGTGGTAGTGGGAGGTAATCACGGGAGCCCCTGTCGGGACGAATGGCAGTAACTCAGTCAGCTCCCTAAGCCTATGATTTAAAAATCCCTCTGATGGCGGATGAGGAGACTAATCCCATGAGCACCTTGCTACAGGTCCAGTCAAGAATGCCCTGGTTTCAGAGACACTGGGGCTCAGAGGGAACCCCAACTGCTTTAGGAGGGCTCAGGACCCTGGGGTCCGAATGTGGGAGTGGATACTGTCATGTCTGACGGCTTTCCATGTAAACATGCATTTGCTGTTAGTGTCTTCTTCCTGTGAAAAATGTTCTCTTAGAAATGTCTTTTCCTTCCAGTTTCTCTCAAGCATTTCCTTGTCTCCACTTCCTTTCAAGCATCTCTGTTCCCCTCTGGCTCTCTGCGCTGAATTCCGCAAACATCAGCCATGGGGAAGACTCCTGCCTCCTTGGTCTCTGCAGACAGTGACAGAACCCTCTGTGCCCTTGATGGAAGGAAGAGCCTGTGTGCACACGGCACGCTGCTGTGGCTGTCCCATCGCAGGCGGTCACAGTGACAGAATCCTCTGTGCCCCTTGATGGAAGGAAGAGCCTGTGTGCACACGGCACGCTGCTGTGGCTGTCCCATCGCAGGCGGTCAGAACACCAGGGCATCCTTTCTCTCCCAGCGTTACCCCAGTTCCCAATAGGCTTGGATACTGCTGCTTCCCGTGGCAAGCCGGCCACAGCATGCTTGCAGGCAAGCAGGTAAGGAGGAGTGCCGGCCAGAAGGCCTTCTGCACAGCGCTCACAGCACTGTGGCAAGTGGGAGCTGGGCTTGCGTGGAGCCTGTGTACGCACCGACCAGCAAAGCGCTTCCGTGTTACTGCACTTCCGTGTTACTGTCTCGGGGCCAGAGGGGCTTCTGTCCTGTGATGTGCATCCTGATAACCGGAAGTCACCAGGGCAGCATAGCGACCGAGGACTTAAGCACCTGGAAACACTGTCCCTCTCGCAGGCTCACATTTCAGCCCATCTTCTGGTCCACCACTGCCTCTTCTGAGAGGACTTCCCCTGGAAGGGAGTGCCCATGCTTGTACCAGATCCCTAACCCACCACATCCCACCCTCTCCTCAGATGGTGAGGAGAGGAATGCAGCCCACACCAACCCCACCCTCATGGCACGCCATGGGGGCCATAAATGTCCAGCGGTCCGTCTCCGGGTCATACATCTCCACCGAGCTTAGGTTTGACTGTCCGTCATAACCCCCCACTGCATAGAGGCGCCCGCAGCTGGCCACGAGGGAGACCCGACTCCGGCGTGTGTGCATGGGTACTATGACGCACCACTGGTCTGCCACAGAGCTGTACATCTCAGCAATACTGAGGAAGCCAGAGCCGTCATAGCCCCCGCAAACAAACATCTTGCTTCCCAGGGAGGCGGCACCATGCCGGCAGCGCTTGTTGAGCATGCCGGATGCCGGGTGCCAGGTGGCCGTGTGGTGATTGTAGTGTTCCACCTGCAGCAGGGAGAGAGAGGTGCAGATGGTCAGAGAGGAGGCCTGGTCCATGGGGTGAACCTGCAGGACTCACAAACCCACGTGGTGCCAGACTGGGAGAGGTCAGGGAGAGGGAGCTCAGTTAGCTGTGCCCCGGCTCTGATGCCACCTGCTCACAGCTGCGTACCTGCCTGCTTATACCGTACACTAAGCTGACGCCTTCTGGGCGCATGCAAGGAAACCGAGGAAGGATTTTCCCAAGGAAAGGCTTCTAGGTGATGGCGGAGCTGGAAGGAGAGTACCGCTTCATGTGACAGTCCCAAGCACTTCCCACCTCAGTACTGACTGACTCTGGAAGACTACTGCATGACTACAGAGCCTTCTGAAAGAAAGGATGCAGCTTCCGGCAGTGTCCAGAAGAACACAGTTGCTGGCAATCACTTCTGGCATGTGACTGAGCTCACTTTGGAAGGACTTTCAAAAGGCCTTTTCGGCATTCCATGGATGCCCAAATGGGGCAAGTTCAGGATGACTGCACTCAACACTGGCTCTCTAGAAGTGAACTTTGGATGGTGCGGGAGACACCCTGGAACGTCAGGAGATGACATTCGTGCAGCAAAGGCAGGGTTGAAACTTTTTAGTTTGTGTGCTGCTGGTGAATTAAGCCCAGGGTCTTGTGCACGCTAGACCGGACTGTGCCTGCAGCCCAGGATGGAGGATGTCACCCTGGATGGGGCCAGACTCACACTGTTGAAGATCTGCAAACCATCGTGGCCACCTGACACGTATATCCTGCCCTCGAAGATTGTAACCCCAGCCGCACTGCGATTTGAGCTCATTGGAGTCACCACTGTCCACCTGCAGAAGACAGTAAAAACAGGAGGGGGCATGAGGTTCAGTGTTCATGTCCTTCCAAGACAGCCTAGCCAGGTCCAGGCCACCTTTGTTATATCTGCCTCTTGCCCAGGCCTCACGTCCACAGCCAGTTGCCATGGGTGGGCAAAACCAGCACACTTCAAACAATGCCTATCGTACAGTCCGCAACTGCTCTGCATTCCTGGGTTTGTTAGTGAGACATCTGGCCTCTTAGTTACTCCACTTATAAAACATGAGTGTTCATTTGGCTTCTCTCCCTCTCCCGTCATTCTTGGTTTGTTTGTTTTTTTTTTTTTCTTTTATAATCTACATGTTTTGCCTACATGCATGTCTGTGTGAAGGTGTCAGAAACCCTGGAACTGGAGTTACAGACAGGTGTGAGCTGCTATGTGGGTGCTGGGAATTGAACCCAGGTCCTCTGGAAGAGCAGTCAGTGCTCTTAACTGCTGAGCCATCTCTCTAGCCCCAAAGATGATTAATTGATTTTTTTTTTTTTTTAAAGACAGGGTTTCTTTCTGTAGCTCTGGCTGTCCTAGAACTCACTCTGTAGAACAAACTGGCCTTCAACTCAGAGATCTGCCTCCTACGTGCTGGGATTAAAGGCATGTGCCACCACTACCAGGATGTATGTATGTATGTATGTATGTATGTATTTGCTGGTGGAGTCTTGCTATGTCACCACTGCTAGTCTGTTACTCTCTATTTAGACCAGACTGATCTTGAACTCAGAGGTCACCTGCCTCTGTCTCCCAAGTGCTAGGATTAAAGCAGGCTCCACACCTCCCTCTCGAGGCATTCTTGTGGTTCACAAGTACTTATTGGTTTACTTGTTCCAGCTCCCAGTACCACTTGCCTAGCTCTGGCTTCCAACTGGACCATTGTGTCAACCTCCTTATTTGTGGGCATCTTTACCCATCCCACACAGCCAGGGACTACACTGCTCTCCCAGCAGGTGTGCCGTGTCCCTGAAGTGGCTCCTCACTGCCTTTTCTAAGGCACTGCACACGGACCTCAGTGTGGTTTGTTTGGTTTCTGAGACAGGGTGTCAGTCTGTAGCTCAGGCTGGCTTTGAACTGGAGAAAATCCTCCTGTCGCAGCTCTCTAGTGCTGAGGTTTCATGGTGAACTGCCACATCTGGCTCTTGGTGTTGCTTCTTTACCATGTGGTTTCTCTGTCTTCTAGAGAGAACCCCTCCCTAGCTGCTTTCTTGTCTAGGATAAGCATTTACCACTGTCTACCTTTTTAAAAAGATGTGTGTGTGTGTGTGTGTGTGTGTGTGAGTGTGCTTATGTATGTGGGGGCTTATGTATGTGTATGCATGTGTGAATGTGCAGGTGGAAGCCAAAAGCCAGAGGAATCTTGGGGTATTATCTTCAGGAGCACACTGGCTCTGGCCATGGCCCTGGCACACTGGGGGAGCCCAGATTGGCTCAAGCTCACATTCTGTTATGTAAATGGGAGGATTCAAACACTAGAATGAGATTTCAGCCTAGCATAGCACTTCAGGGTTTTCTCTTGTCTGCCAGCTTTTCTAGAACTTTTGCAGTGTCATATGCAGGAAGGAAAGACAAGCAGTCTGAAGGGACAGATGCCAGTATTTCCCCAAGTTTCCTGACTATACATTCTGTTTCTTTCAAACCAGGCTCACTGCCTTGGAATGTGCTGTCCAGCTACTTCCTACCCTCTGTGCTTGCACTCACATTACAATGGACTGGGTTAGTGAAGAGACACAGGCCGAGAAACTAAAGTTTCCAAGTACCTGCGCCTTTTGTTTGTTTGAAATGGGTTCATACAGCCTTCAACTCCGGAGCTTTTAGTGCTGCAATCGTGGGCATGAACAATTGTGCCTGATTCAGTTCTTTTGAAATTTAACCAAAGAGTTTTAACTTAGTTTTGACTTTTTTTTTTTTTTGTTTTGTTTTGTTTTGTTTTGTCTTTTTGAGACAAGGTCTCACTTTGTAGCCCTGGCTAGCCTAGAATAAATTATGCAGATTTGAATTCACAGAGCTGTTCTTGCCTCTGCCTCCAAGTGAAAGGATTGAAAGCATACGCTATCACCACGACTGGCCTTTAACCAAGGATTTTAAAATCTATTACATGCAAAGTGTTGTTACATTACTTCCTACCCAAAAGAAGCTTTAAGCTAGGTGCCACAGCATGTCTCTGTGGCTGAGGTGAGACATTAGAGTCTTCGAGTTTAAGGCCTCTTCTCCAACAAAGCAAAGCAAAACTAAACAAAAGGTGGGGGGGTTGGAGTCTAGCACGAACAAGTAATGGGGAACAGTTTAGCTGAATATAATGGTTTATGTCTGTAATCCCAGCTCTCAAGATACCGAGGCAGGAGGATTGCTGGGAATTTGAGATCAGTTTAGGCTACATTGTGAAACTTGTCTCAGAAAAACCAGAACACACACTCAGCTTAAAGAACACGCCACAGCTCCAATGTTCGCGCTGTGAAGTAAGTGGCTCTTACTTGTCCGTCTCAGGTGAGTAGGTTTCCACAGAGTTGAGGGAAGAGTTGCCATCGTAGCCTCCACAGACGTAGATCTGTCCGTCCAGCACAACTGTCCCCATGGCACTGAAACAAGACAGAATGGTCATCCCAGCAGTCTGTTGTGCCCTGAAAAGTTCACTATCAACTGCCTTTCTAGAACAGACCCAAACCTAGGGACACAACCAGGTAAGGGCAGAAAATGAGAAGCTGCTCAGTGGTTCCTCTGCCTGTGCTGACTCCCGCCAGTCTTAGGCTCAGCCGCTGGCTACCTTACCTCCAGGCATTTAGTCCTTGATCTGCCTGAAACCCTGATCTACTTACTGACAGAGGATACCTCTGAACTCCTAATCCTCCTGCCTCAACTTCCCAACTGCTGAGATTACAGGTGTACACAACTAGCCTGGTTTACTCAAGAACATTTTTAGGGCTGGAGAGCTGGCTCAGAGTTAGGAGCACTGGCTGCTCTTCCATAGTACTGGGTTCAATTCCCAGCATCCACATGGTGACTTACAATCATTTAGAACTCCAGTTCCAGGGGATGTGATAATTTTTTTTGGCCTCCATGAGGACCAGGGAGGCATACATGCAAGCAAAACACCCACACACATTAAAAATAAGTAATAAAAATAAAAAATTGTATTATCATTATTAGTGTGTAGTATGTGTGTGTGTGTTCACGTGCCATGCACACACACATACCATGGCATGCATGTAGAAGTCACAGGAAAATATTTGAGAGTTGTCTCTCTCCTTCCAGTGGGTTCTCGGGACTGAACTCTCAAATTGTGAGGACTGCACAGTAAGCATTTTTACCTGCTGAGCAAACTCAGGGCTTCGGCCTAATTTAATTTTAGGGTTTAGTCATACTCAAGACAGTCCCCACACACTTCAGAATCACTATCTCCTAACCCCAGGCCCCAGGAGTGGCTTCTTCATAAGGACACATGTCACATACATTCATTCACCAGATTTCCATCAGCCATGTACAAGGCATGCTGTCCTAGATACTAGATTATGAGTAGAAAACAGAGGGTGGGCATGGTGGCGCACACTTACAATCCCAGTACTGAGGAGGTTGAGGCAGAGGGGGCTCAAGTCAGAGGCCAGCCTGGGCTACAAAGCAAGAGCCTATTTTTAAAAAGTAATCAGGGGTTGGAGAGATGGCTCAGTGGTTAAAAACCACTTGGTGGGTCTTCCAGAGATTCTGAGTTCAACTCCCAGGAACCACAAGGTGGCTCACAGCCATCTGTAATGAGATCTGGCGCCCTCTTCTGGCCTGCACGTGTACACGTATGCAGAACACTTATACATAATAAATAAATCTTTTTTTTTAATCAAACAAACAAAAATAACAAGTAAACAGCTAGTGTTCCTGATCACAGGCACTCATGTGTCACCATGAGGTGCTAGGACCCTCTCTTAACAAACGAGGAGCCTTTGGAACAGGACTTCCTGTTAGACTTCAATAGTAATTTTTGTGGTGTCTTCTACAAAATAGGCCCTAATTCCATGTGCTTGTGTGTTCCCTCTGACTTCCTTTGGAGTTTAACATGTATCTCTGTTATCCATGGCCCTGCACAGCCCCTCCTTTGTCTTGGTGGGTTAGCCTCTACCTTGCTGCTTGTATACTTGCTACATGTGCCAACTCTCACCACACCCCTCAAGGAAGAATCACTGTTATCTTGGCTGGCTGGCTGCACTGCCCGGAGAAGATATGCCTGAGAGCTAAATGATATAAGCCCAGAGTCATTCCGATCATAAGTTTTCCTAAAATCCTGATTACCCAGGGGTCTAGATAATCATAGAACCTTCCATCCCATGAAAAGCTTTATGTGGAATTGAGCAGGAATGCCAAGCACCAGACTCAGTGTTTTCACATCCAATGCTATAGAAGACTAAAATGAAGCTGGGGTTGAACAGGAAAGAGAAATATACTACTAGACAACGGCCACTTTTCAAGTAAACACAACAAATCAAACTACAGTATCAGATCCTCTGAATCTGCTGGAAGAGGAGAGGGGCTTATTTTAAGCAAGGCCAGTAAGAAGATGACAAACTTACCAGGTACTGAAACTTTTAGACATGGATATGAAACACACATGAATTAACTGTATTTCCTTTTTCTTGGTAGTACTGGGGATTGAACCTAGGCCTCTCTCTTGCTAGGGGGGCAAGCATCCTACCACTGAGCTACAGCCTTAGTCCCAAACACAAGGTAATTAAGTCAGGAATTGAGTAATGATTTGAGAATGAATCCAGAGGTGCTCCCAAACTCTAAGCAACGATCAAGCCAGAAGTAAAGACAAAGCTGAGAACCGGCTAGCGTGGGCTGGATGCACTACGGTACAAGAACCTGGAAGAAGGCTTCTGGCCCACAAGACAGAGACAAGATGGGAAGAGGGCAGAAAGGAAGCTGTCACTCACTGGCAGGATGGAGAGCTATGTGGGATGTTGGAAGAGAAGTAGCTAAGAACATTTTAAGGTAACCTGTAATTTAAAAGGGACAAATGGAACTGGGCTCCTGTTGCTAACACCAGGGCATTAACCACAGCGAAGGAGAGGAATACCCAAGGGATCTCCCTCCCAAATAACACCAAACCTACTGACATCAAAGCTAGAAAGCCTCCCAGAGTAGACACACAAGGAAAGCCACTGCCTACGGTCAAAGTAGAAGAGCTGCTTGTGGTTGGGAATACGGGAAATGAGACCCTCGGTCACAAAAAGCTGCAATATGTCCAAGAGGTAGCAGGGTGGGGTGAGGTGAGGGGCTGGGGCTGGGGCACAGCAAGGTGGAGAGGGAAGGAAGAGAGAACTCTGAGAGCATCCTTGGAAGAAGCACATCTCATGCACATATTGTATCTTCCCAAAGGAATGTGTGGAGGAGACCCTCCATGACTCTGGCCCCCTTGCTGCAGCGCAGACTCCTCCTGGCTCATGGCCTCACGCTAATACTACTGAATGTGGCTTGTATGTATCACCTCTGTGCAGCAAAGCCCTCCACACTAACTACTTCCTCACCACACATACCATCACTTGGCCTCCTCCCCCTTCCCAGTCACAGGATCTTCCAAGGAGAGACCCAGAAGTATGGCAAGGAGATGGGTTTGTGAGGCAAAAGTTAGACCACAGAATTATACAGAAAAACCATTAAAGAGCAACTGGCTAGTAGGTTTCAAACTGTCCTCTAAAAACCACACATAATTCTCCTTCCTAAAGTTGGGCCATGTCATAGAAGCTCAAAATGTAGGCAAATCTGTTCTGGTTAAATGTGTAAGGGCCTTGAGCCTCTTTCCCTCTCAGTGCCTACGAGGAGAGCCAGAGAGTAACATTTGCAACTGCTTCATCTGCTGCAGCCTGACAGGACACAAGTGTGGCAGAGCCCGTCCAATGACACCCTGGTAGTATGGGCCCGCCTATCACTGCAGCACACACCTGATGTAAGGGATGGCACTGTCATCTCTGGACTAAGAAGGGTAAACGTGCCACTACCATGATGTCCTCTCATTAGACTTCTTGGGCTGGAAACGTGAGCAAGCAAGTGGTGGAGGACACAGATAGCTAGACCATGTTCGGTGCCGCACGATTTCAGTCCACCTTGCAAATACATACGTGCTCACATCTGGAGAACATGTGTGACCCTGCCTAATTCATGCACTTCCCGGGGAAGTGAGTGTGTACAGCACAGGGAAAAACACTTTGGGTTTCCTTCCATTACTAAAGAGGTTACCTTCCATTACTAAAGAGGTTAAATCTCCTTATCCTTCAGGTGTCAACTTAATCCCACCTCTTCCCTGAGATCTTCCAGATGGTCCAGTCCAGTTTCTCGCCCTCCTGGAATCTTCCATAACACACATTTTCAGTCCTTAGCTGGCACTTACATAACAATACAACTTCCACATGTCCATGTCTTGGCTCCCCAAGTTCCTCAAAGAACAAGGCAGGTATTTTATGTTTAAGCAGATGGGGGCTTGCTCCCAGGAGGTGCTGGCAGTGGCTGGCCTGGCAGCAGGATTTCCCCAGGCCAAGACTTGCATTTTACTTTATTATGTGCCCCTACATGGGGCTCCCCAGATGCTCAGTGTGTGTGTTCAGCCTGCACGTGGCTTCCAGAATACCTTCTCTTGCTATTCATGCTCCCCACTCTGGTCCATGTGTCCGTCTCAGGATTGTAGGCCTCCACAGTGCTCAGCCGCAGCTGACCGTCATATCCCCCGATTGCATAGAGAAGCCCGTTCACCACAGCCACACCCACACGACTGCGGGCTGTTGTCATGGGATGGCACTTTTCCCAGCGATTGGCGATGGGGTCGAACACTTCCACCACATTCAGGGAATCACCTGCATAAAAATTTGCTACTCAAATTAAAACAAATGAGACCACTTGTTTAGATCACAGCTACTGGGCTTCAATCATATGGGTGTCTGACTGGATTCTAGGTCTTCCCATGAATCACTCAGAGTAACTGGGCCCACTACAAACTCTGGCTCTGATAAAGATTTTAGATGGGAAGCATTTGCTCTCCAATAGAGTAGTTTTCTGTTACAACCAGGTAAGCCTTTTGCTTGGAATCGACAATGAAGGCAAATGCACAGAATGTGTGCCCAATGCAGGAAGCATGCCAGAGCAAAGGGCATGGGTCCCTAGTGCTAACTGCCACTTACTCTAATGACCAGATGAGCTGCTGTATGCCCTCATTCTGTTTTGAATGTGAGAGTAAAGGCTAACAGAGCTGCCATGAGGATTAAATGACATAATGGATACAACACCAAGTGGCTCTAGAATATACTTAAAACTTAGTAAACAGTAGTCCCAGAGGCTAGGAATGGTAACTTGAACCCTCTCATTCTCCTCAGATTAGGGTTAGCAACTAAACAATGCTCTTCCCTGTGGCTTGGGGCCTAAGCACTTGCTACCCTCTTGTATTCGTTACTAAAGACTTACCTTTCCTAGGTTAGGCTGTTAACAAGCAGAAGGCTGCTGGCTACCTTTCATAAACCTTAATTGAAAACAAAACTGTGACCCTCCCACTGACCCTCCATGAGGCTTCCCCAGAAAGGTGACTGTATATAATACAAAAACTACTGATAATGGTGGTTTTGTATGGTTTTGTTTGGAGGCAGAGTCTCAATACCTATAACCCAGGATGGCCTCCAACTCGGGACCCTCCTGCCTCAGCCTCTCAAGTCCTGAGGTTACAGGTGTGTAATCAAGCTGCTGATAATAGGTGGATGTAGGGGCTTCACAGGAGGCAGTGTGGAGAATTGTAAAGAATTACAGACCTGGGGTACTGGGTTATCTCAGTCTGGAACAGAGATTCATATGCAAACGTCAACAGCTGATTACAGAATCAGGCATGTTCCTTACTTTATTCTCCCTAGAGCTGAGCACATGTTGCAGATAATAACCACTAGGATTAAGTGCTGGTGTAAGCACCAAGATGGATCCCAGTCAGTCCCTGCTCTGACCGAAGCAGTGTGTGTACACTGCCCAAGTTCCCTGGGTCTCAACTTCCTCATCTGTAAGTCTCAGATATGGTGACTTACATGGCTCTGGGACAGAATCCCACTAGGTAGCCTAGGCTGCTCTGGGCCTTGGGGTCCTTCAAAGGGCCGGGGTTAGAAGGGTGTACCACGATGCCCCATCCACCCCTTTCCGTTGTTGAGACGGGGTCTAGCTATGTGTGTAGCCCTGGCTGGCTTGGAAGTCACTACTATGTAGACTGGCCTTACTTGTAGCAATTCTCCTGCCTCTTATTCTCAAGTACTAAGATTTTAAGCATGTGTTACATTGCTCAGCTTTCCTTTCTTTCTTGAGACAGTCTTACTGTGTAACTCAGAGTGGCTTCAAACTCACAATCCTCTTATTTCCATGAACCAAGCACAGGGATTATAGGCATCTGTTAGCATCCCAGGGCTGTCAAACCTAATTCTTTAAGGCACCGTTAGCACTGACATCAATTCAGTATTATGAATACATAATAAGCTCCACTCTAGGAGAACTGTACAAAATAAGGAGGGGACAGGACAGCATAAAGAGGAATTAGAAAAACCAGGCCAGCCTGGTTGTGCTTGTTTATCCGAGGGCTCTCAGGAAGAGCTCTGCAAAGGGGAGCTGCAAGATACCTGCTGAGTTGAGACCTCCCACAGCGTAGATGAGCCCAGCAATGGATGTGCAGCATCGAGGCCGAGTCCTGAAAGCTGGCAGGTGGGGCCGGCGCTCTGGCATCAGGTGATAGTCCTTTGCTTCATCTACCAGGTCCCTGCAATGAAGTGCAATGAGCTAGGAGAGGGAGGACCTTCAATGCTGGCCCACATTTACACTGCTCCATCTGGCTCCTCCATACCTCAGCACTCAGCAATTCCTTCCTACCCCAGTGACCACCCCATGGCTTACATCCTCCAGTCAATCACCTATCACCCCTTGCAGTATGGCAACTCTTTGCCAAATGCTCTAGATGACCTTTTCTGCTTCCAGCCTGCCTCTCCAGCCCCTCCTCACCACAGACCATATTGCTTTTGCTAAGAACTTCCTTTGATAGCTACATACTACTGACAGGATAGTTCATAGGCCTCGGTATTACCCTTCAGGCTGCTCGTCACAGGACCCTAGCTCCCTCCAGCCACACACCCCCACTTCCTGACACACAAAGTCTGCATCATGCCACTGACTTCCTCCTGAACCTCCTGATCCCAACTACGGGTGAAATAATACTGAATTCAATATGTGAAGAAAAAAAAAAAAAAAAAAAAAAAAAAAAAAAAACTAAACCAAACGTTGTATTGTGAATATAACAAGCAACTGGGAAGACAGGCCTTTTTCTCTGCTGTTTTAATTGTATAACAACACTCTTTTGAACTGTGTTGGTGGCTCTGGGGTAGAAGCTACATACACTGGTACACAAGACACCCCTTGTGCATCCCTTACCAGAGGCCCGTGCACGGTTACTATTTATTGAAGAAGGCGAGGAGCCCCAGGAAGTCCCATTTGTACTATGGAGTCAGCTGCTGGTGTGAGCAAGGTCCAGCCAGTCAGCACAGACACAGCACACTCATAGACTCAGCAGATGAAGACGAAGAGCGCATAGACTACTTAGGGGAGAGAAAGTCCCTTTTGCTCCCACTGGCATGTCTCACCACTGTGAGTCTGGTGCAGTGCATGCACCATGCACTAAGACTGCCTGCTTCAAACCCTTCTGTCCCTGAGCTAGGACAGGTGGCCGGACCCTGGGCAGTGTCCTGGACAAAGCCTCCCACGCTTACCTGCATTTGTGACAGCAACGCACCAGGTCATCTTGCTGCACTCGGTCTGACAGGAACTGGGGCCGGCAAAGAGGCAGGCGGATATTAGATAGCAGCTCTGGCAGGCAAGGTCCCCTCTGCTCCCGGTCGTATCTGACCCAAGCCAATGCAGCTTCAAAAACCTATGGGACAAAGAGCAGATGCTCTGGCAGCTACACAGACCACACTCCTGCTTCCGCAGTCTCTGCCTATGCTCATTTTCGGGCGATCCAACTTTCCTCCTATGTCTGGGATCCATAGCTTTCTTCCCACTTCTCCAGCTACACTCTTAGGTTCACTCTTTTGTTTCTGAGACAGGGTTGTCTATGCAGCTAGTGTGGAAGAACTCAAGGTCCTCCCAAGTGCACGGATGACACCTGTGGGAGACCATGGCAAGCCTCGTTTGAGTCTTCTGTAACGTGAGCCTAGGTTACTGTAAAGGTTTCCAGGCTTTCATTATCATTTTTTGTTTTAATTTACTAAATTTTATTATATGTGCATTGGTGTGAAGGTGTTGGGTCCCCTGAAACTGGAGTTAGTTGTGAGCAGCCACGTGGGTGCTGGGGACTGAACCCGGGTCCATTCGGAAGATCAGCTAGTGTTGGTAACTCCTGAGCCATCTCTCCAACCTCTCATTATCATTTCCTTTCTGCATCACAGCAAAATGTCTATTTCTCTTCCTATCTGCTGCTCTTGCAGCCCTACCAGCTCCACATTCTCTATACCAGGCACGCCAGGCCAGTTCCTGTTTACAGTGTCCTCTGCCCCACAAGCAAAGCCGAGTCCGCTTCTCTTTATTTAAGTCTACTCCCTACTCTCTAAAGTCTAGCGCAAGGTGTATGTTCTCTTAGGAGCCTTCCTTAATACCTCCAACCAACCACAAGAATATTTCTTTTTGAAGGCCCTCATACCTGAGATTGCCATTCAAAGGCATATGAGCCGCCCCACGACACCCTGAATAGCAGCAGAAGGTGGGAGCAAACACTCTGTTCTTAGGATGAGTGACTTCTAAGTCTATGTCCACGCTGAAAGCTTGGGATCCATTTCTCTACTGGTCACTGGTATTCAAGGGCGGGGACTCTCCAGGTATTTAAGAAATGTAACTGAGTCTGTGCTAACATCCCAATGGCTGCCTCCTAGAAAGTCCTAGCTGAGCCCAGACTTTCTAGGAGGCATGGATGAAAGGATGAAGGGAACTCTATCTAGCTCTAGTCCTTGCCAGGGGCAGACTTGCAAAGGTCTCGTATGGGACCAGGGCTGGGTCAAGAGGTTAAATTTTGGCTCCTGGGAAACGGACTGTCTACCCTGAAAGACTGTGTCTGAGGTATCATCTATCCTGTGTTATCTTGCCAACATTGTTTGATTTAGCTTTCTGCTGACCTCAAACCATTGCCCCCACCCCTAGTAAAGAATATATAAGAAACCATTCTTCTTCTCGTTGTTATTCTTTTCTTTTTTCTTTTGTTTGTTTGTTTGAGACAGAGTTTCTCTGTGTAGCCCTGGCCGGCCTGGAACTCACCCTGCAGACCAAGTTAGTCTTTAACTTTAATCCAAGTGCTGGGATTAAAAACACATACCCCCATTGACCAGTAGGATGCTATACTTCTTAATAAACTTGCTTAACATAAGCTATGCCAAACAAAGACATGGTTGCCATTTCCTGGAACAGGCAGTACGGAACCATCTATAGGTAAGGTTACATACAGGTGTGGGATACATAGTCCAATCCTTGAGAAGCAGAGGTTTAATCATAAACATGAATGAATCTAATTTGTCTTTACTGTAAGACAGCTTTTAAGCTTAAGATGGGGGCAGGCTGGTTCCTCTCCTGCTCTTTGATCTCTTTGGGAGAACATGGCTCCTCAGCCATGGGCTGGTTGAAAAGATGAGGGCCATTCCCAATAGCAAGGCAGTTTCTACTTTCAAGTTGCTTCCTACACCCCAGTCAGGAGCTTGTGTCCTCTGGGCTGTGAGCTGCTACAGGCAAACACAGTGATGCTGATGTCAAAGTTGTAAGGATGGAGGGCCACGGATTATCAGGTCTTAAATTTTTCAAATTTCATACTTGATCTTAGCAAAAGACCAAGAAAGGCTGACAAGACGGCTCATTGAGGAAGGGACTTGCTGTGCAAGCCTGCATCTGAATTTGTCCTGGGACCCAGAGTGCGGAAAAGGAGAACCAATTCCAAAAGCTGTTCTCTGCCTTCCGTACTCCTGCCATGGCCATGAGTGCATGTACACATACTAAATAGAGCATAAGTAACCAATTTTATTTCATTTAAGTATTGAGACATGGCCTCATTGTGTAGTCCCACCCTTCCTGGAACTTACTCTACAGGCAAGGCTGGCCTTGAACTCACAGAAATCATCTATCTGTAAGACCCTTGAGGTTCCAGCGGTCACACTCAGACTTCCAGCCAATCCCTGGGCTTGTCCCAAGATCAGGCCACAAAATCCCAGGCCACCCTGGAAAGCTCTGCTCCCCACAAGAGGCTCTATATAAGGCTTGCCTCCTCCTCAGATCTTTGCTGCTTTCCTCCCATCCCACCCCCCAAACAGAGGCAGCCGTTTGCTTGTTTCTTTCCCAATAAATCTCTTGTGTGACTTTGGCTCCTTGCTGCCAAGATACCTTTCCCCTCAGAACTGTAACACTTTTAGCCATCTGCCTCTGCCTCCCAAGTGCTGGGATTAAAGGTGTACACCAGCATAACACATTCATTTTATTTTTAAAAACAAAAGTCTTACTATGTAGCCCTGGCCAGCCTGAAACCTTTGGAAACCAATCTGGCCTTGAACTCCCCATGCCCAGTCCATAGACAATTTTAAAGGCCAAGAAGTGATGACATTGAGAGGTTCACAGTTGATGTGTTTTTAAAATGTGTGTGACACTGTGCGTATCCGGAGTGTACCCTCAAAATGATTGTCTCTTTGTGAACGCTGATGACGAACTCAATGTGGGGTTCATGGGTGCTGGGCAGTTTTGGATCAACAGAAGAGTCAGGTAGACAGAGAAGAGCTGAATGGGTAGGTCTGCAGGGGCAGCAGGGACACTCAGGCCCACAGTGAACAGGCATGCGCAGCTGCCAACAAGTCTCTTGTTTCTAGCTTAAGACTCAGTTCCAGGTCCTGGTCTATTGCCCAAACCTCCTTGCCTCTCTTGGCTAACAGTGTTTCATAACATTGGCCAATACTTGACCTCTAGCCAAGTAAAGAAAGGGCCCCCATTCTGGAGCCATCAGCCATTTATGTTACCATCAGTCCTTGGGTAAGGCAGCCTAAGTATCACCTAAATGAAAGGAGTCAAGAGTGGCAATGTGTCAGAGGCAATGTCAAGGGTGTGGAAGGCATTCGTATTGGTGGTGGCCTTGGCTGTGGTAGCCTGTGAGGCCCATAGCCCACCAAGATATGAGGAAATTGTTGACCAGGCCATAAAGGCATACAACACTGGGCGTCCAGGAAAGCCCCTCTTCCGCCTGGTAGATGCTACCAAGCCATCTGGTCAGGTGAGTGTCTGCCACCCCAGCCTTGGACACGGGCAGTGTAGAAGGTTTCACATACCTGGGCACTGGGCCGAAAGACAGCCAGTGGGAGCCCACCTCCTCCTAATCCAGAACTGCCCAGGCTTCCATGTCCCATCATGCCCTTGTAGCTGCTGCCTCTGCCGCCTCACCCTGTCCTTGAGGGGAAGACCACAGGCAGGTTGGGCACCATCCACTGTGATGGTAGTGCCTGGCATCTCTCCCACAGGGTGCCCAGGTGAAGGGTTTTTACGATTACACTGATTACACTGTGGGGGATGACTATGAGAAGGACCAGCTCAAAGATCTTTCCCCTGAGATTAGCAACATTTATGAAAATGCCAAGTTTGATATCATCAACAACATCCTTAATAATTTCTAGGGCTGGAGTAGGGAGGGGAGGCTCTGCCTGCCTCTGTGCCCTCCTCTTCCCCACTGCCCACCTCCCCCTGCTGCCTCCAGGACCCCGCTTTCTGCACTTCCCAGGGAGGCCCCCATAAACAGTATATAAGATTATAAGATGCTATACTTTTTTTTTTTTTTTTTTTTTTTTTGAGACAGGGTTTCTCTGTGTGGCCCTGTATGTCCCAGAACTCACTTTGTAGAACAAACTAGCCTTAAACTCAGATCCTCTTGCTTCCTGAGTGCTGGCTTTAAAGGCATGTGCCACCACCGCCCATCTAGACAGAACTTCTTACTCTGTATTCAATGTCCTTCACGGCCAGCCCTCACCATTCTGTCTCCAAGTCCACTGTCCTCGTAAGCCCACTGACACTGTACTCTTGTCGACATGGAAGAGCAGCCCCTGCTCCTCTCGGGGCACTGACAGTATCTGCTTTTATTTTAATGTTTTTGACCACTCCAAGAAGATAAGACCTTTCTTTCATTTTCTTTACCAATAACTCCACTATGCAAGATGGTAATAAACAGCTTTCAAGAGCTTCCCAATTTTGCAGTGGGGTATGTGGGCATATGAGTGTGCCTGTGTGCAGGTGTGTAGGTGTGTGTGTGTGTGTGTGTGTGTGTGTGTGTGTGTGTGTGTGTGTGTGTGCCTATGACAGAAGAAGGTGATGGACTCGCTGGAGCTGTTGTTACTGGCAGTTGTAAGTCGCCCTTACGTGAGGAAAGCAGACCTGCACATTCACAGCTCTTCTCTCCACCTGGCTCTTCTGCTTTGATCCCAGCACCCATGGTCTCCACGCTGAGTTCTTCATCCAGGTTCACAAAGAGACAATGGCTTTGACAGTCACAGACTAGCAGTGGTGACATAGTGAGACTCTGCCAGCACACACACACACGCACGCGCGCGCGCGCACACACACACACATCCTGGTGTTGGCACACGGCTTTAATCTCAGCAGGTGGGTATAAGTATTACTACGCTGAGAGGAAAGGCAGCCTGGCTAGAGGGAGCCATGCTACACAAGAGATTTATTGGGAAAGAGACAAGCAATCGGAGTCTTGACCACTGAACCATCTCTCCAACCCACAGCATCCAGCTCTGGAAATTCAATGTGCCTTTTATTCTATACCTGCACCCCGAGATGGCATTGACAGAGAAGACACCAGAAAGCCGAGCACTTTAAGCTTAAGCTGACCATCAGGCCCTGCTCCCTAGCAAGCCCTCTCCAAATCTCACCACTCATCTCATTAATTTCGCTTCCCCTCAGGGTTCCAATAGTATTCCTTCATGCTCATTCTCAGCTGGAGCAGAAACAAAGCACAGAAGAATGTCAACAGGAAACATCTACCAGCAGCCCTCGTCCGGCTCTGCCACCGGCCATCTGGCCGCGCGCACACCAGCTCTCCCTGGGCCGCTCCTATCTACTGCTCAACCCCAGTTGCCTGAGACCCTGACTCTTCTCACTTCACAACACCATCCAGACAACATTTTCCCTTCCATCACCAATGCCCCCGCACCTCTGGGAATTCCCACCAACAGTCAAGGACATATAATTTCCTTTAACTTAATAACAACAACAACAACAACTCCAACTTCAAGTGCTCGATTTCTAGCCTATGGCAATATTATTTTTAATAATAAATACCAAAATTAAACCAAACTCTAACAATAAGGGAAATGTAGCTGAAAAATATACTATAATTTAGATGCTAAAATAAAAGAAGGGTTATAGGAAAAATAAATGTAAGAAAACAAACCCCACAATAAGTAAAAATTGTATATTCGGACTGGAGAGATGATCACTTCCTGTTCTTCCAGAGGACCTGGATTCAATTCCCAGCACCCACAAAGCTTACAACTGTAACTCTAGGTCCAGGGGATCTGATACCTTCACACCAATATATATAAAATAAAGTTGAATAAATTATTTTAAAAATTGCGTTGGTGGCGCATGCCTTTAGTCCCAGTACTCAGGAGGCAGAGGTAGGTGGATCTCTGTGAGCTGGAGGCAAGCCTGGTCTATAGAGCTAGTTCCAGGACAGGTTCCAATGCAATACAGAGAAACTCTGTCTCAAAAAAAAAAAAAAATTGCACATTCATAATTTTTTTAAAAAAAAAGGAAGGAAAGAGGAAAGGAGAGAAAGAAGGAGGGAAGGGAGGGAAGGAAGGGAGGGAGGAAGGGAAGGAAGGAAGGGAGGGAGGGAAGGAAGGGAGGGAGGAAGGGAAGGAAGGGAGGAGGGAGGGGGAGGGAGGGAGAGAAGGGAAGAGGGAGGGGAAGGAGGAAGGGAGGAGGGAGGGGGAGAAGGGAGGATGGAGGGGAGGAAGGGCAGAGGGAGGGGAAGGAGGAAGGGCAGAGGGAGGGGAGGAGGGAGAGGAAGGAGGAAGGGAGGAGGGAGGGGGAGGGAGGGAGGGAAGGGAGGATGGAGGGGAGGAAGGGCAGAGGGAGGGGAAGGAGGAAGGGAGGAGGGAGGGGAGGAGGGAGTCTGTGTGGATTGCCTGCTGCTGTGCTCACCCACCTGCTCCTCTGACTTCACATTCAGCTCATCCCGAGACACCAGCTCCAGCACATCTTCCAAGGGCAGGGCCAGGAACTCTTCCGACAGCGACACCTCCACAAAGTGCTGGTGGATGAAGCTGTTGGCTGCATCATACAGCACTGCGCACATCATCGTCTCGGCAAACTGGCGCACACCCAGGCAATTTTTGGGGTGAAGCCTTTGGCATAAGATGAAAAGAAAACATTTAGAGGAAGGAATAATGTCATCTTCAAGCATTCTCAAATGGTTTTGAGTACAGCCATGGAACAAAAGTCACATCTTGTTCCCAGCATTGTTGGAAACCCTCTATGATATCAGGCACCCCTCTCCATGACTCACCTCTAATGGTATTAAATTAAGATGGGTGAGCCTCAAGTCTTTGCTTCTTGGGGCATGGCCCTTTGCATGTGGAAGTGGAGTGGACTCTTGGGAGTCCTGTGAAACCCTGTCACCACATCCAGCTGCCGTGGTCTCTGAGAGGATCCAGGGCACAAAAGGCATGGAAGAGACCCCTTCTCTGACACAGGGAACATTACGTACTTCATACACTTTTCCTTTTTTTAGGTAGAGGGAGGCTCCATGAACCTAAGGGTTCAGACCTCTAGGGACAGCAGCAGCAACTATTATTAGTTTGTCACTTCAGTGACTAACACACTTTGCTAGGCTTTTTATAGCCATTCTGCAGAATCATTATGTTTTTAAAGATTTAATTTTATCACCTTTAATTATGTGTCTGTGTGTATGTACACATGTGTGCAGACAGAAGAGTTGGATTCCCGGTGCTATGATTTCAGGCAGCTGACAGCTGCCCCGTGTGGGTGCTGGGAATTAAACTCTCTGGAAGAGCAGCCAGCAGGTGCTCTTAACTGCCAAACCATCTGCAGTTCCCCATCTGGACTATTTTGAGATGCTACAGATTGAATCCAGGACCTTGTATATGCAGGCAAACACTCTACCAGTGAACTCCATCTTCAGTTCTTTCACAATCTTTTCTATGGGCTGGAAAGATGGCCCAGAGGTTAAGAGCATTTTAGTGCTCTAGAAAATTTGAGTTCAGTCTCTGGCACCCATATGTGGTGTCTCACAACCTCATGTAACTCCAGTTCCAAGAGATCTAATGTCCTCTTCTGGTCTTGGAGGGCACCTGCACACACATGGCACACACACACACACACACACACACACACAGAGGCACACATGCATGCACCCATGCATGCAGACAGACAAACAGGCATACACAAGAATCTTTTTTAAAAATCAACCCTGCAGATTGCTCTCTTTTTATAGGGGAAGATAGAGGTCCAGGGAAACCAAGAAATGTGTTCCAGTACTTTGACAAGTGATTGGAGGTGCTGAGACAAGTCAGGCTGTTTGCTATAACACCGCAGCAGACCTGCACTCATCAGAGCCTGGGAAGTCCTGGTCCTGTCCCTCTCTGAGGAACCTGGGCATGTTCCCTGATTTTTCTGAAGTGTCATTAATTTTCTCACATAAAAAAGATGATGATGGCTGAGTGGTGGTGGCGCACGCCTTTAATCCCAGCACTCGGGAGGCAGAGGCAGGCGGATCTCTGTGAGTTTGAGGCCAGCCTGGTCTACAGAGAGTGCCAGGATAGGCTCCAAAGCTACACAGAGAAACCCTGTCTTGAAAAACAAAAAACAAAGAAGGGAGGAGATGGGAATTACTGGAGAGAAAAAAGAAAGTAGGCCAAGCCCCTGGGGCTTATGGCAGGGGAAGAAGGCAGTAATGAAGTAGGGGCCTGGGTCTCAGAACAGGCCCTGCGGACGAATGAAAAACCACTCAGCACATACTCGACACATCGGGTTTTAAGCTTAGGTACTTGTTCCTCTGATGTGACTAAGACGAGTAAAAACTGCACTGGTTTAGACAAACTAACTCCTTTGGCCAGGTGAGGTGGAACACACCTGTAGCTTGTTAAATAAGGATCAGGATAAACAAATAGGCCGAATAGATGTTCATTCAGGGAGGGCAGGAGGGCTACCATGATTTTAAGTCAGTCTGGTCACATGGCGAGACCTATCCCAAGAAGAAAAGGAAATAACTGTTCGGCATCTTTGCTGTTCATTTGAGATAGGGTGTAGACCTGGCCTGGAACTCGGTATGTACATCAGACTGTCTGTCCTCATACAGATCTGCCTGCCTCTGCCTCTTGAGTGCTGGGATTAAAGGCAAGTACCATCACATCGTTCAGCTAGCTTCTCAGTGGTGCTTAGGAGCCTTATGATAGTGTGGATTTCAGTGATGATCTCAAGAGCCCCTAGGTTGAGCTGTCCTCCCTTGATGAGGGTGTAAGAATGGCTACTGGAAGGGCCCACCCCATCTGAAAGCCATTCTCCAAAATCTATGGCAACAAAGAGATCAATTAAGCTCTCCCTCCCTCCCTCCCTCCCTCCCCCCCCCACCCTCCTCCTCTCATGGTGTGTGTCCATCCTGGGATATGTGTGGGACCCCATCTGGGACAAGCCTGGTGCTGGAGCTGCCATGTCACTAACTGCAGGGTTTCCATGGCAACGCCAAACAGAGCATTTGACCTCATGGTGAAAGTGTTTACCCTGCATGTAGCTGGTGTGCACCTCTACGTTGGCGGCATCGCTCCTGCATGTGGGTGTGCATATGACGGTGCTTAGTGACACCCATGGGCATCACAAAAGTGGGTGTGGTCAACCTGCAGCCTCAGTGAGGAGGACTGGTAGAGTGGGAACAGGAGAGGGGAGGGCAGCTGAGACGAGGGGACGCTGATCATCAGGCTGAGCATGGGCACCAAGGTGTCCTCTGGTTTTTCTCTGCCTGTGTATGGCCCAGTTCTAACTTTCATCTCCAAATCTCCGGTGATTACATGACCTTTAGCTTCTGACAGCGCTGTCCTCTAAGGGGAAGGAAGAGACTTATCTGATCAGTTAAAGGCCACAGAGGAACCCATGAAACCCTTTGCCAAGAGCTAGAAATAGTGGGAGTATAGTTCCCTGCCACCACTCTAAAAGACGCATGACGACTGCTCCCAGTGAACAGAAGGGGACAGAAATATGGGTGAGCTCTGAATGAGCTCTAGTATGAAAAGGTCAAGACATTCGTGGAGGGGTAAGCATCCAAACAAGCATGGAGATGGTTATGAAACAGTTCAGAGTGCCAAATAAACAAATTAGTTAGGTGAGAAATTAGCTAGATTATGAGCAACACTAAAAGGACTCAGTGGTTATTAAACATGCTCACACACACAAATAATAAAAGAAAAAAAATCATAATTTGAGAGGGAGTGGGAGGGGAGCGGGAGGAATTCCACTGGGTGGAAACATAAATAAGCCAGGCAGTGGTGGCACACGCCTTTGATCCCAGCACTCAGCAGGCAGAGACAGGTGCATCTCTGTGAGTTCAAGGCCAGTCTTGTCTACTGAGTGAATTCCAGGACAGCCAGGGCTTACACACACACACACACACACACACACACACACACACACACACACAAAAACCTGGCTGAAAAACACAGCAAAACAAAAAGATGTAAATACTGAACTCATGTAAAGAATTCTCAAACATTTTTTTTAAATTTAAATTTAAGAAAAATTAACAGCTGGTCAGATTGGAGGAAGATGGTCAAAAAGGGTGTATGTCATGCCACAAGAGTATAGGCAGAGCTAAGTAAATGCCCAAAGGCATGGGCCCTGCACATTACTGATCCCAAGAAATGCCGTCTCTATAGGGTTATGTTCCCAGCTCACTGTTCAAAAATCTCCAGATACACTATTAACCCAGCAGCGTCACAGAGGGCTTTATACTATTTACCCAGCCACATGGCAGAGGGGTCCAGGGTTGAGCATGATCTATCCCCACCATCTGTTCTGCTCACCTTTCTCGGAGGAACGTACAACAAGCGTCTTTGATGCTCTGTAGCTGCAGGAAGCTCGCCCCCATCAGCAACGACTGCACGTTTTGCTGGTCTATAGCCAGGTTGCCGTTATAAGCAAAGTTGATGAGAGCCTCCAGGGCACTGGAAGGATGAGGGAAAGCATGAGAAGCTCTTCAGGATGAGTCTTGGCCACAGGTCACTTGGTCCTAAGGGAACTAAACTGATATGACCCTGCGGTGGTTACAATGGCCCCATAGGCTCATACATTTGAATGCTCAGACATCGGGGAGGGGCACTACTTGACAGGCATTAGGAGGTGTGGCCTTGTTGGAGAAAGTGTGTCACTGGTGGGTGGTGGCTTTGGGGTTTCAAAAGGCCAAGCCGATGCTGCCTGCAGATCAAGATGTGGAGCTCTCGGCTCCTTCTCCAGCACCATGTCTGCCTGTGTGCCGCCAGGCTTCCCACCAGGACAATAATGGACTAAACCTCTGGAACTATCATAAGCCCCAATCAAACGTTTTCCTTTATACGAGCTGCCGTGGCCATGGTGACTAAGACACTACCTGAAGAATAGATGAGCCATGTTCAAAAATTCGTTTAGAGGCTGGAGAGATGACTCTGGTTGAGAGTGCCTACCGTGCAATCATGAGGACCTGAGTTTGGACCCCAGTACCCATTTGGCAAGTCAGTGTCCCACAGAGATGCTTGCAGTTCTGGCTTGTAGGAATCTGATACACTCTTCTGGCACCCACTGGTGCCTATCAAAGGCACATTCACCTGTACACACATACATGTATATTGTACACACACACACACACACACACACACACACACACACACACACACACACAGAAATAAGCAAATCTTTTAAAAAATCCATTTAGCTGAGTTGGGTGTGGCAGCACATGCCAATCATTCTGGCACTTGTGAGTCTGAGGCAGGAGGATACCAAGTTCAAAGTCCAGCCTGGTCTATAACGAGACTACACCGAAAAACAAAATCTATTTTGAGGCTATATGTAAATGAAATAACTATTTCAAAGACTCGTTCTAGCCAGGTGTGGTGGTACCCATCTTTAACCCCAGCACTGAGGAGTCAGAAGCAGGCCAGTCTGCTTTACATAGTGATGCCCTGTCTCAAAACAAACAACAAGAACTAAATAGTTGTCCATTTACACAGAATCGTACAAATCATAAAATGACCTGTTAAGCCCTTTCTCGTCTGCTTCACTGGCTTCATGTTTCCTGTTTTTGGTGGTTGCTGTACGAAACTCAGCACTAAAACATGTTCTAATTTATTGCCTGTGCTAGCAGGCACCACAACTACTATCCTCTTACTGACATCATAATTTTTTTTAAAAAATTGTTGTTTGAGGGTAATTTTAGAAAGAATTTCTAACTTTGTATTTTTGACTTCCTGTTCTTCTGGAGAATGAAATCCAAATTCCAGCCATATAGCCTTGGTCTCTCCATCTCTCTGGTTTCTTTAACTTTCTACCCTGCCTTACCTCACTGTGTCCAACACTCTAAACACACTCTCACCTTTCGCCCTGGCAAGACGATAAGACCTTTCATTTTAACCCTCCCTCAGGTCACTGACTGAGGAGCTCATCCATCTGCTAATTACCACAGTGTGTATGGAGCCGTCTGTCCTATCACACACCGTGCTTTATTTACTGCAGGCCTTCATGGATGTGATCCAAAGTCCAGGCTGAAACTGACCCCAGGAAGCACAATGGTAGGGGGGTTAGTACCTTGGGTCCATTCCTTGCATTACAATCTCATCCTGCTTGCATTCCATCATGTCATTAGTAAACATAGCATGGAAGTATGGGATGGAGGCTGCTAAGACGATCCGGTGAGCGCTGAATTTGTGGTCCCCGATCTGTGGGCCGAAGAAAATACAAAGACAAATATTGAGAACACAAATACAAAAGCCCAATCTTCCCCTTCCACAGCTTACCCCTCTGCTAACTGCAGTGACAACGAAGATGTCACAGGCAACACAGACAAGGATTATCATAGAGACCTTTGCGTATTTAAAACAACATACTCAGTTATGGTGGGGGAACGTAAACACCACATTTTAATGAGGTACTGTGGAATACTAGTTAATCTGTGTAATGATGTGTTGCAGGGGCTGGAGAAATGGCTCAGAGGTTAAGAGCAGTGACTGTTCTTCCAGAGGGCCTGAGCTTAATTCCCAGCAACCACATAGTGCCCTCTTCTGGCTTGCAGGCACACATACAGTCAGAACTCTGTATGCATAATAAATCTTGAAAAAAAAAAAAAAGAATAAGCCACGTAAAGATGGCAAATACACAGGCAGGCATATTTTTAGGTGCTTTGTAGACTTTGAATTTTTGACTGCTGATGAGCAAATGGCAGCTGCTGAGAGACATGAGATTGTAAAAGGAACTGCTGAATTAAACCAGCCTAGATACTTTAGGGATGTCTTAACTTTAAAATGGAATTCAGAAAATGTATTATGTCGGGGGAGAGGTTATGTTTTTGCTTCCACAGGAAATTAGAGTCTGTGGATTCCTTCAAAATTAATAAGAGGCCAGATTTGATTGGGGGAGACCCCCTGAAAATCTTGGCTACAGACATAAAGAAATAAACCTAGGAAAAAACCACAAGACAGGTTATGTATATGTTGATCCCTTGACATGGAACAGCTCTGAGACAGGATGAGACATGATAAATCTTGTTGGTTACAAAGTCCTCATGACTTATTATTACGTGCCATCCTTTCGTATGGCACGGACAGAGATTTATATCATAGTTTGATTACACAGTCTAAATAGACTTAGAAAGCCAACAGACTTTTACCTGCTCAAACATAAAACAAAAAATCATCTTTAACTGACTCATGCACACTGCATGGTCTATACTTGTGTTGATGCAGAGATGTATGTTAACCTTTGAATGTTTAAGTGTTTTCAAGCCAGGCGGCCAGACACCAATGAAAATGGGTGGCCCAAGTGACCCAGTCTCTCAAAATGCATCTGTTACAGTTTCCTCAGAGTTCTACACCCAGAGCAGCTTCAAGGATGCTGGCTGAGATGGTCCAGCCTCACTGACTGTGCTAGCCAGGACTTGACCATTATTCTAATTTTCTCAGGTTTCCCCCAAAGATGCCAACACCCCCAGACAACAGGAAACAGTCTAGAGAACACAACACCCACATTCCCAAGAGATGGGGTGGATGGTTTTTGGTCATTTGACGCATTATAGATGTTTGTCATTGTTAAGGGGGTTGGTTACAAATCGTTCTTGGTCATGGTCAGGGACGATACCAAGCAAAGAAGATTAGATTCAAGGATCTCTTTCTGAAGAGAAAAAGGGAGGATATAATATAAAAATCAGATAAAAAGGGTGGATTGTTGAGTCTCCTTTTAAACAACCACTAATCTCAAATATTCCCATTGGTATGGAATTTTGTATACAAATTTAAGGTTAATTTTGTTAGAACATACTGTACATATGTTTCTACTCTTGTTTAAGGTATTGTACCTATGTAGCTCATTTAACAATGTAATGTAAATTTCTAGTCCTTGAAAAGTTATTATTGTAAGGACTCAGGCATTATGCTGGCCTGCCCCTGCCACCTGGTAGAATGCACTCAGGCAGTACCCTGGTCAGCATGCAGGTGTAAAGGACCCTTTTAAAAGAAAGACCCCGCCCACTTAATTCGCTTCTTTCCCTCTCTTCCCTACTGTTTCCCTGGGGGCAGACAGGACTTTTCCTGTCTCCCTCTTCTCTTCTGTCCTCTCTCTGTCTCTTTTCCCTTTTCTTCTCCACCCTTCCCTTTCTAATAAAATTCCTCACTTAAGCTCCTGGCATGTCTTTCCCCCACCTCGGTCACCCTCGCCTGCCATGGAATCTGCCAAGGTTCCGTTCGTCCTTTATCATAACAATTACTACAAACTATTTAGGATAATAAAGAAATGCATGTTAGTAGCTAGTCACCTATAATAATAAAACTTGCCATATCAGGTATGTTTCAAGGTCATACAGAGGTATATTTTAGATAGATAGGTAACTCTCAAATACTTCAAAGACCTACAGAATATTATATTTAAAAGTTTAATAACGTAAGACTTTTCTTGATAATGAGACATGTCTGCTCCTGGCAGCACCAATCTACTTCAAAAAAAGGATGAAGGGCACCAGTGAACCTCCTTCTGGAGTTTACTTTCACTGTGGCAAAAGCTAGCCATTTGGGCAAGAAACTGCCCTTGCCCTGACTGCTAACACTATGCTGTCCAAACTGTACAAGCAGAACACAAAGAAAGATGACTGCTAAACTCTGCAACTCTGCCAAGACAGGGTAGGATAGCCCTTCAAAAATTCCTGCTTCACACAAAAGTCTGTCAAATATTCTAGATACCCCAACATTGCAGAGAACCCTTGGGTGACTGTCCAGGCAGCCTGATGTCTCTGTCATTTTATTTTTGGAAGTTGCTTACTCAGCACTTCCTGTTTACTCAAGTAATATTTTATCTTTATTGGATCTTGGATGGAGTTGAAGACTAGGTAGTTACAGTTGCAGTTTTCCTTAGAAGGTAAATTAGGGACAGAGCTTTGGACTCATCAAGCTAGAATAAATAGTGGGGTATTTTCTCCAAATATGTCAAATACAAACAGACTAGACATTGTAAATTTAATTCTTACCTGAGAATTGTTCTTATTGTTTATAGTTTTATTGTATTAGAGTTAAAACCTTTCCCTTTTATTTAGACAAAAGGGAAATATTGTAGAATATTCCTTTACACTGTGTGAAGATATTTCACTGTGACTAGTTTAATAAAAAGCTAAATGGCCAATAGCTAGGCAGGATTTTTAGAGCAGAGAAGACACTGGGAAGAAGGGTGGAGTCCCATGAGGATTCAGAGGAAGCAGCATGGATAGTAAAGGTAATATAGCCCTGAAACAGGAAGTAAATTAACAGAAATAGGTTAACTTAAGTTAAAGGAGCAAGTTTCAAACAAGCCTAAACTGTCAGTCAAGCTTTCATAGTTCATAGGAAGTCTCCATGTGGTTATTTGGGAGCTGGCTGGCAGGACGAAAAAAATCATCTACACTAGGTTCAAAGCTCAGAGGTACAGGGACTCACTGAGGTCACCCCAGTACCATACACACATACACGAGTGAATAAACACATAAGTAATCTGTACAGACAGATTAAACTTCAAAAGTAAGCTAGAAAGAGGGTAAATATAAGACCTTTTAGGAAAAACAACATATCATGGTAGATAAGAACATCTGGGCATAATGGCACAACCTTTAAGCCCAGCATTTGAGGCAGAGACAGGTGGATTGTCAGGTTTAAGGCTGGCTTCATCTACATAGCAAGCTCCAGGCCAGCCAGGGCTACATAGTGAGGCCCTGTCTCAAAACAACGAAACAAAACAAAACAAACACTCTGAAGGAAAACTACTAGGTTTAAATCAAGGTCCCATCTAATTACATCTGTGTGCCTCAATTATTCATTTGTAAAATAGGGAAAACAGTTGTGAGGGTTCAATTAGTTATCATCTGCAAAGCATTAAAACAATGCACAACAGTCTTTGATAGCTAACTTAAAAACCTGTTTTATGGACATTATTTTTATGACTTTCATGGAGAAGTTGTTAAACTGTGTCCTGAAGGTCAGACCTGCCCTGCCCCCTGTTTCAGCACGGCCTGTGAGCAAAGAACAGTTTTTACACCTTTAAATGGCTAGGGGTAAAAGCTAAAAAAAGACTAACGTTTCCAGATGCTTTATGGTCTGGACAAGAAGCACTGCCCACGGCTCACACGCTGAAGGCTTGGTCTCGAGCTGGCTGATGGTGCTGTCTGGCGAGGGTCCTGAAGTTGAGATGAGGCCTAGCTGGAGGAAGTGAGCACAGGAGCGTGTTCCTAGGGGCAGCGTCTTGGCCGGCCCCTTCCTCCTCCATTTTCTGCTTCCTGCGTACCAGGAGGCAGGTGGCTCTGCTCTGCCTCACTCTTCCCAACATGAAGGTCTGAGACCATGAACAGAATAAACCCTCTTCCCTAAGCTGCTTCTGTCAGGTGATTATCTTAACCATGGAAAGCCCGGCACACTGGGTGCCAAAAAGGAAAGAAACTCAGATGTCAGCGTCCCGTATTGTCCTCTTATGCCTGTGTTTCTTCCCCTGTGTGGTCCTGGGAATTGAACCCCTGGTCTTGTACACACTAAGCAGGCACTCTGCACTCTGGCAAAGTTCAGTAGCTGTGAGAGACCAATGGCCTACAAAGCCAAAAATAGTTACTATCTGCCCTTTTATAGAAAATGTTTGTTCTAGAGTCACAGGGAACAAACACGGAGAAGGAAGTGAACACATCCCCTAGAAAGAAGGAAGCAGTGATTCTTATTTAAGACTCACAGCCCCCACCCACCCTAACCCTACCCACCCCAAGCCCTGGGAATCCCTCCTCAGGACCTCCACACTGCAGTTTCTCTCACTTTCCCTTAATTAATCTAAATGTGCTCCGCTGAGAACAAACACCCTTGACCCTATCACTCCCGATCTCCTGCTGTGTTCTTAGCTAAACCGGCAGAGATTATCTGCAGTCTGTAGATGTCAACACTGATTCTACACATAATGCTTGCTCCTCTGTGGATGCAAATAAACTGATCCGAAACAAAGGTGCTTATACTGGGACGACGTGCCTTTTCCCTAACCAGTCTCTGGAGCCCAGCTAGCCTTGAACTTGCTGGTAGCTGAGGCCAAACATGGACTTCTGAGTCTCCTGCTTCAGCCTCCCAAGTGATAGGGTTATAGGTTTCACCACCATGCCTTCGCTCTTTGAGATAGGGCCCTAGCTGGCCCTACACCTCACCAAGTAGCCCAGGCTGCCTTCACAGTAATCCTCCTGCTTCTGTCTCCCAAGTGCTAGCGTTATAGGCATGTTACAGTCTTTTAAAAACTTTTGTTAAAAAAAATTCTCTATTTACTTATACTTTATGAGTGCTCTGCATGTACACCTGCAGGCCAGAAGAGGGCACCATATCCTATTACAGATGGTTGGGAGCCACCATGTGGTTGCTGGGGATTGAACTCAGGACCTCTGGAAGAGCAGCCAGTGCTCTTAACACCTGAGCCATCTCTCCAGCCCCCTGTCATCTTTTTTCTTTTTTTAAAAAGCTTGTGTGTGTGTGTGTGTGTGTGTGTGTGTGTGTGTGTGTGTGTTTGCTCACACACATAAATACAGATGTTCACAAAGGCTGGAGACATCATATTTCCCTGGAGCTGGAGTTACAGGCGTTTGTAAGCCATCTCATGTGGGTGCTGGGAACTGAACTGGGTACTCTGCAAGAATAGGACACATTCAACCTCTGAGCCACCTCTCTAGTGTTTCTTTATGTTACAGTCTTGTGTCTGAATATGCATGGCAGACAACAGAACACAGCAATTGTATTCTTGGACATTTATCCTAAAAAGAAAAGAAAGAAAACTATACTCATGCACCATCTTTTGTGTAAAGTCCACGGGTTTGTTTGTAATAGCCCAAAATAAAAACAGCCTTTTAAGTAAGTAAACGATTAAACACACTATGGCACATGGGATGCTACTTGGGAGAATGAGGAAAGAAAAACCGACACCAAAGTCAACTTGGGCAGACTTGGGCATGGTATAATGCCATGTGAAAAAAGAGAATCAAGTTCCACACCTGCAGCTGGGCGTTGGTGGCACACACCTTCAGTCCCAGCACCTGGGAGGCAGAGGCACGCGCATCTCTGTGTGTTCGAGGCCAGCCTGGTCTACAGAGCAAGTTCCAGGACAGGCTCCAAAGCAATACAGAGAAACCCTGTCTCAAGAAAACAAAAACAACAACAACAACAAAATCAAAAAACAAAACGAAGGAAGGAAGGAAGGAAGGAAAAGTTCCACACCTGTTATGACTCCACTTACGACACTGTTAAACAAGGTGAAGAATTAAAGGGGCTGATGTGGTGGTGGCCACATAGGAGGAAGAGGCAGGAGAATTGCTTGGACCAACCTGAGTGACATAGTAAGTCCTGAATGAAACACAAGAAAAGGGCAGTGTAGTGTTAAGGGCATTTGCCGCTGCCCTGGGAGACCAAAGTTTGGTTCCCAGTACTCATGTCAGGTGGCTCACAACCACCTGTAGCTCCAGCTCCTAGGGACCATCGCCCCATGAGGAGCCTGGCAATCGGACTCGGGTGGCCAGGTTTCTCATCCTCTGAGCTAACATGGCATGCTACAAGAAGTTTCTGGATGAGTATACTCAACTTATAATTGTGTCTGCTCATGTCAATTCCCATCATTTTGGGCACAACCCCACCCTACCCTGTCTGCTTTACTCAGTGCTGCCCAGCTCCACACCTCTCCTTTAAGCTGCTGGAAATCCCCCAAAATGTCTCCATCGTATTCTCCCAGTCTTCTGCCTAGTGAATTATTCTGCAGCTTTGGATCCAGCTCAAATGCTCTGAGGCCACACATGATTTCCACGTAGTCAGAGCTCTCCTTCATGTGGCACTGGTACAAGCCTCTAGCACACTGTATTGTCCCTTATGAATGTCCCTCCATCAAGGTTATAATCTTCCCACACAGGGGAGGTTGTATCTGGTGCATAACACATGGTTCATGTATCAGTGTACTTAATGAATCCCAAAGCTCGTCTCATTAAAAGGCCCTACATCTGAGATAGGTAATAGAACTATCAATAAATCACCTTTTTAAACTGGCTCCCTCTGACTCCAGACTGGTGGAATCTCATCAAAGTGGGAGGTAAAGGTGGCAGAGTTTAGAGAGTGCCACTCTCCATCGTCATCTGAAACTTCAGCTGGCACGAGGAGGACCAGCCTCTGGGCAGCTTGACTTCAAGGCTACGATGCATTCAGTCCTGAGGAAATAAATGAACTGCACTTTCTGTTCTGATGGGCTTCTAACAGGCTAGTGTGTGAGAAACTGTCAAGGAAGAAGGGACTGTCCTTTCTCCTTAAATGCTCGTGATCCACCCACCAGCCCAGAATACTGACAGAGGGACTCACCATAAGCAGAAATGATACCAGATACCAGCCCTTGGAAACCCACAGGGCTGGGAAACTGATGGCAAGTGTTTTCTAACACACTAGGTTCAACCTGAGGTTTTAGCAGTGTCTTAAAGTACAAAGGGGGAGGGTCATGGTGGAGCATGCTTTTTTTGTTTGTTTGTTTGTTTTGCCAGACCGGGTTTCTCTGTGTAGCTTTGTAGACCAGGCTGGCCTCGAACTCACATAGATGCACCTGCCTCTGCCTCCCCAGTCTGGGACTAAAGGCATGCCCAGCTGGTGGTGCACACCTTTAATCTTATAGTTGGAGGCAGAGGCAGGTGGATCTCTGAGTTTGAGGCCAGCCTGGTCTACAGAGTGAGTTCTGCAATAGCCAGAGCTACACCAGGAAACTCTCAAGAATAAACAAATGAAAGAAAGAACACTACCAACCACTGAGGGGGCTCTGGTCCTTCTGCTTCATGGACCCCACCGGGGTCAGCAAGGGGTGAGACAGTGGCTGGCCAGTTGACAATGACATAAAGAACAGGTTAAACCATTCAAGCATATTGCCAGCCTTTCCAAAGCCTCTTATTACCTCTCACCACCCATCTCCAACAGAACAGGATGTGAGGAGAGGCAGGGAGAGGAGGGCAGAGTCCTCAGGGATCACTACATCTCATTAGACCAAGATCACGTGATAGGAAGCTATTTCCTCCAGTTCAGAGCCCCCATCATGAAAATCCAAGTCCCCAGGCTGCAGCCATCTCACTACCTGACCCCACAAAGACTGGCTTCCTTGAAACAACATGATGCTACTTCCAAGCCTGGGCTTTGGAGCAGCCTCCCTCTCCCTCAGCCCAGAGTGCCTCTTCCCATGAAACCGGCACAAGCCTTCCATATGGTGTCACCCTTGTGGTTTCCTCTAGCGTACATCTCCGCAAGCATAGAATGTATCACTCTAAGGTGGACTCGTTCAGTGAGTGCTGCCCCTCGCGCCGTGCACGGTGATTACACTTGGGTCGTATGCTGACCTCACAAACATGGCACTTCAGCAAACATTTCTAAACATTCAAAGAACTACAGGAGGTGAGGGACGTGAGGATGCTTCCAGAGAAGAAAAACAAACACGCCTACATAAGAGCGCAGGAGCAGAGCGCCAGCCTCCTGTGCGCAGCACCTAAGCCTCACGAACTAGGTCGGCCAGCTCAGCAGGCTTGCGGAGGGCCCTAATATTCTGCATTTCAGACAGACTTCCAAGCAATGCTGGTGCTCCTGGTCTAAGCGCAGCAGTTTAAAGGGTCCTTCTGTGGAAGGGACACTAGAAGAGGGAATGATTAACCACACCCGAGGGAAAATGCGACTCACAGACTGTACACAACCACCCATGTTAGGACAGGGCAGAAGAATCCAAACAGAAACACACGGTTGGCAGAGAGAGGGGTGTATGAACCTGTGACCACAAGTCAACATTAAACACAAATGCAGAGTGCTCTAAGACCCCAGGGATGCACAACACTTGAGAGATGCTGGCAGGGTCATGAGTTCAAGGTCATCTGTGACACAGACAGTTTGAGACCAGCCAGGGTCTAAGAAACCTTGCTTCACAGGCAAACCAAACTGCTGCTCTACAGAGCGGGGAGGGTTTGGTTATTTGTCTCTCCTTGAGAAAGGATGAAAGGAGCCCTGAAGCATGGACACGACCCTGCCCAACAGATGGGTCTGGAAATTTCCAGGGCAGGCAGCCCTGGGGGTGGGGGGGGGGGTGGAGAGCACAGACCACAGCCAGTTACTGCAGGAGACTGTGGGCAGCTGGGGGAGACGAGGGAGGGGGCGAGTGGAAGGCCTCCGGTGACTGAAAACACAGCTGGCAGCACTAGAAATGGCAGTGGAGCTGCCTGCCAGCAACACAGGCCCATAAGCGCCTTTCGCCTGCCTGAGTCAGCAGGGGCAGAGGAGGATTTCCATGAGCCGCTTAGAATCATCAGTCATTTCTCCCGGCAGCCCATTCCCAAATCCTGCTGACACTAGCTGCCACCTGATGCTCCTGCATTTTCCACATCTCTTGACAGTGGGAAAGCTTATAAGCTAGTCTGAAAAACAACAGGAAGAAAACAGGATCCGTTTACCCTAAATAAGGCAGAGGCACCTCGGAAGCACGACCACTCTGCTCCACTCCCTGCCCCCCCCCAACAGGTCCCTAACCTGAAGAGAAGACTTCCCTGGGGTTGCGGGGGATCGCGCGGTGGTGATGAACCTGCAGCACAAGCACACGCAGAATTCAGAACCCCAGCACCACATGAAAATCAGGGCGAGGTGGCATGTGTCTGGGATCTCAACCCTGGGAAGGCAGGACAGGAGGGTCCCTGGAGCTCATTGGTCACCCAGACTAGCCCAACTGACAGTTCCAGGTTGGTAAGTGGAGAGCAATTGAGAAAGATATGCACTGTCGATCTCTGACCTCCACGTGTACGCACACACAGGGACACTTACAAATGCAATCACACACACACACACACACACACACACACACACACACACACACGAATGAAATGAAGTAAATTAAAAACATGAAAGGATTGCCTTCAAGAATGGGCCAGAATTAGTTGTTCTTGCTCTGGTTGTTTCCACCATCTCCCCTGAACAAGAAGAAGGAAAGCGCAGGCAAAATCCTGTGCTCTCCTCAGGAACTGGGGAAAACGAATTCTACCTTTTCTGCTACAGGCTGACTCCTAACACTCTGCTTTGGCGCCCACACAAGTGAATAACTACTGCTTGGCTTCATTCATTTATTCATAAAGGTGTGTATTTGTTTTGGTGCTGGGACTGAAGCTAGGACCTGGAGCACTGGGTATATGCACCTCCCTAAGCTGTGACTCTAGCCACTCAAGGTGTTTATAAAGAGTCATAGTTTTAAGCAAAGAATTAGGCCAAGTGAGGAAGACAGAAGGTTTGGCTCACTTCATATGCTTCCTCTTCTGTTTCTGATTATTCTGTTCTTATCATGACAGCTCCTTGCAGGTTCTGCAAAATAACAAACATGTGCCTACCTCTGCCCCCTTGCTTATTCTACTATATACACCCTCCTCCCCCACCGACTGCTGCCCTCATGGGTTACTCCCAGCTTGTAGATCTCTATGCAGAGACGCTGTTCTGGCCCCTCAGACAAAAGCATCATTCTCAGGCTCCTTACTCTGCTTCAATTTCTTCATGTACCCATCGCTATGGGACATTCATGGCAGTTGCTTGGTTTATTGCTTGCTGTCCTACTATGAGCACAGGCTCGCATTCACAAAGACTTTCTGTGAATGTGGAAGACAGAGACAAATCTGTTGAATAAAATGGAAAATAAAAGAGCAGGAGAACAGGATCACAGAGCTGAATATGTGTGTTGGTGTACATGTGTGTGTTTATGCATGCACATACATGTCAATCTGTTGGATACACAACGGTCATTTTTTAAATTCTACAAGAATTCTCTGGGAAGGCCAGCAAGACGACATAGCGGATGTTTTATCAAGTACATGCAGTATAAGCCTGATGACCTAAGTTGGATACCCTGAAGCCACGTGAAACTCAGAGGTGTCACACGAGCATCTATAGCTCTGGCATTCCTTCGGTGATGAGAGGGGTGGTCTGCACAGGACAATTTCCTGAGCTGGTGGGGCAGTTAGTGTGAGACACACAGGGCTGCAACAGAAACAAGAGAAACCTGGCCTCAAAACAAGGTGAGAGGAGAGAACCAACTCCCAGAAAACAGTCTCCAGACCTCTGCATACGTATGAACACCGATTATAGAGATAAAAACAATTCAGTTTCAAACCCTGCAAAAACTGTAAAACACATAACTACTATGTAAAGGAGTGCCCAGAATGTATAAAGGACAGAGGATGAAGCTGTGTGTGGTGGTGTCTGCCTCTAACAGTAGCAACTTGAGATATACAGCAAGATCTCGCCTGAAGAAACCAGGAGAGGATGGGGAGATTGCTCAGTGGTTAAGAGTGCTTACTGATCTTAGAGAGGACAGCAGTTCAGTTCCTAGCACCCAAATCTAGTGGCTCACAATTGCCTGTAATTCCAGCTCCATGGATCAGACTCTTTCTGGCGCCTGCAGATACCTACATACACATGTATATACACAGACACTTAAATAGAAAATAAATCTTAAAACATGCCCGGCAAACTGGGGTGATGGGGGGGGGGCAGTGGCACACACCTCTCATACCAGCACTAGGGAGGCAGAGGCAGAAGAATCTCTGAGTTTGAAATCAGAGTGAGTTCCAGGACAGCCAGAGCTACACAGAGAAACCCTGCCTTGAAAAACCAAACCAAACGAAAACAAAAGGGACAAGGGGTAATGAACATAAGCTAAAGCCAATTCCAGAGTTTTAACTCTGCACAATTGGATGGGTGGTTTGTCATCCCTACACAAAGAAAACAACAGGTGGCTCAGAAGGTGGGAGGCCAAGGGCTGGGAACATAGCTCAGTGGTGTAGCATTTGTGTCAAAGGACAATAGGGTTCATCTAGACATAATGAGTACAAAAACGCACAGCACACACACAAAAAAGAATGCACAGTACAAATGGAAATGAAGGTTTATTACTTGAAAACAAAAACAAGGAGCAGAGATATAGCTCTGGAGATTTTCAACAGATAACATCCCAATGCTAACATGGAAGACTTGATAACCCAGCATGCTTTGCTGATCACTATAGAGCCCTACCAAGGTACCAAGACATTTAGATTTTATAAATCAGTCATAAAGAATAAGATCGCAGCATGTATCATTTACATATATTATCTCTTTGAGGCCAATGTTTTTTCAAGTGGGTGAGGTGCGAAGACCTTTAATCTTATTAGTAGGGAGCAGAGGCAGATGGATCACTGTGAGTTCAAGGCCAGCTTGCTCTATAGTGAGTTTTAGGCTAGTTAGTGATAGAGAGTGAACCCATGCCTCAAGAAGAAGTCCATTTAAAATTAATTAATCTGTGTGTACACTGTATGCATGTGTGCATACGGGTGTACTTGCCGATGCTAGTGTAAGTGGAGAACAAAGGTTAATGTCAGGATGTCTTCCCTTGATTGCTTTTTTTTTTTTTTTTGGATTTTTGGAGACAGGGTTTCTTTGTGTGGCCCTGGCTGTGCTGGAACTCTCTCTGTAGACCAGGCTGGCTTCCAACTCACAGAGATCCACCTGCCTCTGCCTCCCTAGTGCTGGGATTAAAGGTGTTCGCCACCACCACCTGGCCTATATATATATATGTCATCATCATCAACAACAACAACACAAGGTGTCACTATGGAGCCCTGGCTGACCTGGAATCTTTATTTTTATTTTATGAGTATATGAGTATTTTGTCTGCATGCATGCCTTTGCACTATGTGCATGCCTGGTGCCCAAAGTGCTCAGAAGAAGGTGTTGGACCCAGTGGGACTAGAATTACAGATGGTTGTGAGCCACTATGTGGGTTCTGAGAACTGAATCCAAATCGTCTACAAGATCAACCAGTGCTCTTAACTCCTGAGTCGTCTCTCCAGGCCCAAGATAGGGTCTTTTAGTAAACATGATACTGCCATATGAGCTACAATAAATGGCTAGTAAGCTTAGGGTCCATCTAACTCTACTCCTTATCACTGCCCAGGTTTTATTTGTGTTCTGGGGATCCAAACTTAGGTCCTCATGCATGCACACCAAGTATTTTATCCATCCCAGAGGGCAATTCTTTTAAAGTGACCTTTAGAGCTGAGCTAATACAATCTGTGTTCCTGTTGTTGGTTTGGTTTTTGAGAAAGGGTCTCGCATAGCCCAGACTAGCTGGCTATGGAGTGTGAGTTTCCTATCCTCCTGACAGAGTTTGAACTCAGCTCTGTCTACATAGTGAGGTCATGTCTCAGACAGAGGGGTGGGTTCATGAGATAGTTCAGTGAGTAAAGGCATTTGCTGTCAAATATGACTACTTGAGTTCTGTTCCAGAGACTCAATAAGGTACAATGGGAGACCATGTACTCTGAGACATGTTTTTGCCCCCTCCACAATAATAAATGAATGTATTTTATATTCTTAAATGAAAAATATATATATATATGTATATAGAGAGCATATAAATATAGATGTCTCAAAAAAAACTTCTTTTGGGCTGAGCATGTCACTAATACTGATAGCCTCAGCACTCATGAAACTGAGGAAGAGGACTATCAAGGCCAACCTGGGCGACATGGTGAGTTCTAGATTAGTCTAAGCTACAGAATCAGACCCTATTTCAAAACCAAACCAAACCAAACCAAAGGGCAATTTACTTGGTGTGTGCGTGCGTATGCACGTGTGTATACACAGATGTGGAGGTCAGAGTACAATCTCAGGTGTCATTTCCCGGGTACTGTCCACCCTTTTCTTTGAGGCTGCCTTTCACTGGCCTGGAACTTGTCAAACACAGTAGGATAACTGCCATTGAACCCCAGATATCCATCTGTCTCTGCCTCCCCAGTGCTGGGGTTACAGCATGCACCACCATGCCCAGCCTTTAGCTCTGGGAACCAAACTTGTCTTCAGACTTACAAGTCAAGCGCTCTACCAACTATGCTATCTCTCTAGCCGATTCTAACCACTTTTGCCTTTAATGACCTATTATTCTGCAAGTAGCTTGCTACCCTCAGCTTCAAGTGAGACAGAAAGGGAGTTTGGAGCCTTTCATTAACAATGTGAAAATATTCAGCTTCATGCTCCAGTGGAGATATAAGAGTTTACTAAGGAAATTCAGACTTTAATAGCAACTTCTAGCTGGGTTATTCATTTACCAACCAGAGTAACAAACTCGGATTCACCTGCAGTAGCTTGAAGATTAAGAATTATTCACACAAACACAAAGTAAAGCTGGGCGTTGGTGATGCATGCCTTTAATCCCAGAACTAGGAGGCAGAGGCAGGCGGATCTCTGTGAGTTCCAGGCCAGCCTGGTCTACAAAGTGAGTTCCAGGACAGCCTCCAAAGCTACACAGAGAAACCCTGTCTCGAAAAAACAAAACAAAACAAACAAACAAACAAAAACAAAAAAAAAAGAATTATTCACAAAGTCATCTCTTTACTGCTTTTCTTTCTGTGGCACTAGAGACGGAAACAAGGGCCTCCCTTAAGCTAAGTGTTCCAGAGCTGAACTCCATCCCTAGCTCCTCAGCCATATCCTTTAGTAAGAGAAACTTCCAATCCCTAGATACTGTGTGTAGGGTCACAAAGCAACTGCAAAACCTACTCCAAAAACTTCAGCTCCTCAAAGGTCCAATAAAACATACTCAGGCCAACAAGCCACAGCTAATTGTTTGTTTCACACTTGCCTTTGCCAATAGTTTTATTAGAACATGGCCACACCAGTTCTTAGGTGTATTGTGCATAACTGCTTTTCAAGCTATGGGTAGCCACAACTGAACCTGTATTATCTACAAATCCCCAATACTTACTAGGATTGCTAACTTGTGTGTGGCTCACACACATTTTGATTCATTCATTTTGTTCCCAACTGAAATAATAATGATGCTGCCAGCTGTTTGGGTAGTCTCCCTATGGCCTTCCTGGCACATACAACTAACCACAAAGAAGCTGGATGGTTTCGTGCCAAAGGGACAATGCAGAGTGCCAAGAGTTGATGCGTTCAAAGTAGGCAAGGTAGGAGCCATGCTTCTAGGTTAGGAAAGTCTGGGAACACATCTTTAGAAAAACCATGTGGTTTCATCCTTCCAACATCACTCTAAACCAAGTGTGGCTAAGGAGCAAGCGAAGGAGTCTCATACACAAAACAATAAAGGAACTGTGTACGATGAAGAGCATCCACAGGCATGGGCTGCTGACATTCACCCCGCCATGCTCCAGAAGCGTCAGGGTAAACCATGGAATTCACTCTTCCGGTCAAAGGTTTTCCAGACTGTTGCACCTCCAGCCGTTCATAATAACCCTAGATGTCAGGCAGCAGTGCGTGCATGCGCTCTCGTGCTCTCTCTCTCTGTTTCTGTCTCCCGGCTTAGTTGATATCCAAATGTTAATAGCATTATCCATAATGTAATTCAAATGAGAAAGAGACCAAAAACCCTTTCCCCTCTCCTTGCTCCCTTTCCCTACCTACTGGTTTGAGACAGCATCATGATGCAGCCCAGGCTAGCCTGGAATTTACTAGGCTGGCCTTGAATTTGTGTCAACCCCCCAGTTTCAGTCTCCCATGATGGGATTACAGGCAAAAGCCACCATACGTAGACAAAAGTAAACTACTGAGTATCAGATTCTTATCACAGGTGACTGCCCCTCAAGGAGTATACTCTTCATCTCTAGCTACTTTAAAAAGTCAAAGAAAGTCTCAGGAATAAACTATTCAGTGAGTATTCACAAGTTTAAAGTTTTGTATATAATGTCATTTCAAAACCAAAGGGAATCCAAAACATATATATCTACACCTGGTCACGACAGCCTGCATCCACAATTTCAGTATTTAGAGGCTAAGGCTGGAAGATCAAGTCTGAGGCTGTCCAGGCTACACAGTGAGTTTCAGGACAGCCTGAATACAGAGTAAGACTCTGTCTCAAAGCTCCCTCCACCAGAAAAGAGTTTACATCTAGAAAACAGCAGAAAACATCTTCATTTTTCACTCTGCACAACAGATCTGGGGTGCTGAATTAACACACACTTCACCACTGCCTTGCAGGCTCACAAGCGACGCTAAAGATGGGTTGGTTGGTTGTACCCTGCTCTGCTGAAGCAGGAGAGTAACCTGACAGAGGCCCTAGAGCATTGCTTCCACCATACAAAACCAGCTATGTTGGAGCTCAGCTAATACAGTTTTGTGCCTTGGACAAATCCCTTAATAGCTTAAACTTCAGGGTTTTTCAAGCTACAAAATAAATGGCTTTAATAGAGGTTACTGTGGATTCTTTTTTAACATGGTTATTCTAGCTCTATAATTATCCCTGTATAATATACTACACTATACATAACAAAAATGGCATGCACCAACAAGTTCTGACTTCACTTCCTTCACCACCTACTCTTCTATTACAAACAGGGCACGATTCCAGACTCGCATGTGCAGCACTTAAAGCCAGTTTCAGTGAACATTCTGCATCTGGATTTAGTGGATCAAAAGAAAATATTCTAAAACTATGACCTCTACACACACCCCACCCACATCTCACACACACAACCTCCACACACACACACACACACAACCTCCACACCCCACACACATCTCTCTCACACACATACACATACAACCTCCACACACCCTACACCCACATATCACACACACACATACACACACACACACCCTCCACACCCCCTACACCCACCCACATGTCACACACACACACACACACACACACACACACCCTCCACACCCCCTACACCCACCCACACACCTCACATACACACAACCCTCCCCTCTCTCCTCTAAGCTTACAGGTCTGAATACTAAATACACAGGTTAGGTGATATTCTCCCCATTCTGCTTTCACAAATATAAAAGGGGCAGACTTTTCACAAATATAAAAGGGGCTTGCTGACTTGAGAGTTCATGAGGGAGAATGCTCCCTGAATCGGGGAGTTGGGTTTCTGCCCAACTGGCTGGACCCAGACGGACCTGACACACAGTCTGAACCTTGGACTTGTTAGAAACATAGGGATGGGAGGAGACGATCAGAACCTCCAGGGATACAAACGGCTCTGTCCAGACCTCAATCACATCCCACAGGTTGCCAAGAAGCCCTGTATGATCCTTGTAGCCATTAAAGGAAAAGGACTTGCCAAAAAGAAGAACCATACGTTTCTGTTTTGTTTCTAATAAAAAGTTTAAGTTATTAAAAATATAAAGGGGGTTTTATTCTATTTTTAATTAAGTAATTAATTCGTTTAGAAACAGGGTCTCATTGTGTAGCTCTGGCCTGGAACTCACAGAGATCTATCTGCCTCTGCCTCCATAGTGCTGGTATTAATGGCTAAAATGTGATTTTTAAAAAAATGAACATATTATTCTTTTCTGTTCCACTCCTACTTAACTATCCAATGGACTACTAAGAAAGTTAAGTGTAAGTATTTCCAAAGGCAAAGCAAATCTAGGTCCAAGTATTAGCAGAGAATGTAGAGGGTGTGAGAGCCTGTGAATGCTCACTTCGCTCCTTGGGAAGAGAGGCCACAGGAGGGCATGTGGGTTAATAGTGAGTGCAGCTGAGATGGTGGAGCTTAATTCAAAGTCACAAAGGAGTAACTGAAGCCTCAACACAAGAGCACAGAGACTCCACCGAACCCTACTTTTGCCTAACCCAGCCTGTGACCTTGAACAAGCCTTTTGTGGACTTGGTCTCAACTGTTAAATGTAAGCCACTGAAGTAGAGCAGTGGATTGCAAACTCTTTGAAGCCAAGGAGCATAAATAAACTCAGATAAATTCAAAACTGCACACTGAGACCAAGGTATGGTAAGGCATGCCTTCAATCTGAATACTGGGGAGAAACAAGATGATCATGAATTCAAGGTCATTCTCTGTTACATAGCAAATTCAAGGCATGCTCAGGATACCTGAGACCCTGTCTCAAAAGACAAATGCAAACAGCTGGGGTAGTGGTGCATGTCTTTAATCCCAGCACTCAAGAGGCAGAGGCAGGAGGATCTCTGTGAGTTAAAAGCCAGAATGAGTTCCAGGACAGCCAGAGCTACATAGTAAAACTCTGTCTTGAAAACACAAACAAACAAACCAAAACAATAATAACAACAAAACACAAATAAAATAAAGCAAAACCCTGCAAATGGAACACATTTATTTATACTTTCCATGGAAATATCATTAAATTATTATTAATGAATCAGATGCAATGGTATGCACCTATAGTCCCAGTCACTTGGGAAACAAAGGCAAGAAGACTTGAACACAAGAGTTTTGGGCCAGCTTGCTCAACACATGGAGATCTTATCTCTTTAAACATTATTACTAAGGGCTGGAGAGATGGCTCTGTGGTTAAGAGCACTGGTTCCTCTTCTAAAGGACTCAGGTTTGATTCCCAGCACCCACACAGCAGCTCACAACCATCTGTTGTTGTATTTCCAGAGGATCCAATGTCCTCTTTGGCTTCTAAGGGCACCAGGCACACAAGTGGTATACATTTGTACATGAAAAAAAAAATCCACATACATAAAAACAAACAAAAATATATTAATACACACATGTAAATGAGCCAGACATGTTGGTGTATTCTTGCAATCCCAGCATTCAGTATTCAGGAAGGAGAGCCATGAGACAGAAGGCTGAAAGTCAGCTTGGGTTACTTAGTGAGATCCTATCTAAAACACACATACAAACACATACACAAATAAACAAACAAACAATACAACACAAATACCTACTATTCACTGAGCATTTATTACATGGAGTTTGAAGTTAAATAAAGTAATTGAATCTTTAGCACTCAGGTGGGTAATGATGTCCATTCACAGAAGAATAAACTGACTCCCTGGCATTAAGGAATTTAAGTTTTGTCAGCTATGACATGGCAGAGCCAGGACTCAGATCAGTGCAGATCTGGTCTGTGCCACAACTGCCTCTCAGATCACCAAGAACAGCAAAGTTCCCCAGGAAAATACAGCACAGGGAGTTTAAAAACATCGACATGAAAACCGGACAAGCCAGTGCCTGACCTGATGGAGAATTCTGAGCAACGCAGAGGTCAAGGGACCTCCAACTCTGAGCACTAGAAACACCAGTCTCCTCTGAAGGTGTGTCATGAGGAGGGGCCCAAAACAGGAAGTACTGGTCCCCTCCACTGAGCAGGCAACTGTTCTGTCACTGTCCTAATAAAAAACCATCTGAACAGGATGAACTCGTGACTCCAGACTTGGGTAACTAGGGCATCCCTCAATGCAAAGAAGATTTATTGATTCTGAATATACTCTGAAAGGACAAGTCCTTTATTCTATAGCTTGGTTCTTGGAATGTAGTACCAGATGATAGCATCGCTGGTGAACTTGACAGGGCCCATGCCATACCTATGAATCAGAAATTCTAGGGTGAGCTCTAATGAACAACAAGGCCACCAGGAGATTCTAATACCTGATGAAGTTTGAGAACTATTGTCTTAATGGGGGCACCTAGCTACTAAATCATCACATGCCAAAAAGCCTCTAACCTTTGGTGCCTGCTTAAGTGAAGAGTCAGGACTCACTAGAAGTTTGAGGAAAGACTGGATTAAGAGGACAGCCCTTGCTGTGAGTAGTGAAATGGCTCCCAGCACCACTGAAGCTCTACAGAAGAAAGTCTACAGTCATGTCTAGTTCTAACCTATTCACTTTATTTATTTATTTATTTATTTATTTATTTATTTTTGGTTTTTCGAGACAAAGTTTCTCTGTGTAGACCTGGTTGTTCTTGAACTCACAGAGATTTGCCTGCCTCTGCCTCCCCAGTACTGGGATTAAAGGTGTGTACCACCACTACCTGACAAAGCCTAAATCTTAAAACATTTTTGTTTACCGTGTGTATGTGTGTGTGTGTGTGTGTGTGTGTGTGTGTGTGTGTGACAATTTCCAGGAGTCATTTCTCTCCTTCCAGTATGTGGGTCACAGGGATTGAACTCGGGTCATCAGGTTTGGCAGCAAGTGCCTTTACCTGATCAGCCTATTGCCAGCCCAAAACTCACACAAAACTTCTTTCTTAACTACTGCTTTTCACTGGTCCCTACTCATCTCAAATGTTACTGCCACAGTTAACTTCCAAATCGCTAGTGGGCTTGCCATCTTCTGCATCCTTTAGTCAGCTTATTTTTCTCTTTCTTTCTTTCTTTTTTTTTTTTTTTTTTTCCGAGACAGGGTTTCTCTGTAGCTTTAGAGACTGTCCTGGAACTAGCTCTGTAGACCAGGCTGGCCTCCAACTCACAGAAATCCACTCTGCCTCCTGAGTGCTAGGATTAAATTATTTTTCTTAATTCTCTTGGTTTCCCTGTTTTACCTGGGGAGATCCTGCCCCTTCTTAGGGCAGTTAGTTCAGTACTCTAATAGAAAACCATTTCGTTCAGGATTGATGAAAAAGTTATGACAGGTGTTATACAAGGAATACCAAATATCTCATTTAATCCTCACTAATAGTGAGATTTAAGAGTCAGCTTTATTTTCACATTTGGAAAATCTAAGCTTGGAGAGATTAAGTAATTTGCCCAAGGTCACAGCTAGCATTTTCATGCAAATCCATCCATCTCCAAAGCCACTCTCCGACTGGTTAGCTTTTTAAAGTGCCAAACTATTAACCATCGGACTCATCAGTCTGACTCTAATAAGTGAAGAAGCAAAGTTTTCCTTAACTAAGTAGGCAATAAAAGCTAAAAGGGTCTGGGTCTCTCTGTTGTTTTGAAACAGGAAGAGAGGGTGTTAGGCGCACTAAGAGCCTTCCAGGCAGAGTCCAGCAGGAAAAGCCACAGGCACACAGCATCTCCCACCTGGAGGAGATCCACCTGGCTCAGCAGTGTTGTCAAGGGGCAGCCCAGCTTGACCCAAGGCACAGGACACCAGACCAGAATGCTGGTAGGAAACAGGTGTGAGTATATCCCTCTCCCCAAGCAGTCCATTAGCCTGGCCTCCAGGACCTTCTGGTGGTGATTGTGGGTTGTTTTCTAGTGTAGAGCAGAGTAGTCCCCATCAAAAGATCTCCAGATCCGATTCTAAAAGCGCCAAGGGCAGGCAATGACTCCTGGGGAGAAGGCTTATTAGCCTCTACCGACAGCACAGCCAACTTCAAGGAGCACAAAGGAATAACTTTCTGACAGATAAGATGTTTAGGTAGTGCCCATAGGAATGTGGAGTCAGCCACCGCCCCTTCCTCCATAGCCTGGCTGTAAGAACATTTTCTCTTGTCTGTGTGACAGAAAAGAAGGCGGATACCCCAATGTCTCGTTTTCGTAGGGCGTCAGCGGCACAACTCTCAGCCTTTCCTCCCAATGGCTGAACGGCTGCCCCTTTTCCTCTCCCAACTTGGCCTCAATCCCTCTCAGCGCTTGGCACCGCTCTCTGTCCTACACTGTCCCCTCTAACCTGTCTCCGCCCTCAGTCGGCTGGACCTCTCTTCCCCTGTCCACCACCCCTCTTTTCTTCCCGCTCCGTCCCTTTCCCCTCAGCCAGCCACCGCCCAGACCACGGTACCTTGAGCGTCACATCGCACAGCTTGCCCTGCCGCCGGATCTCCTCCATGACGCCGTAGCCACGACTAGGCAACTCCGACACGGAGAAATGCACCAAGTCCTCCAGCTCCTCCGCGCCGTCCTCCACCATCTTCCCCGGCCGCCGCAACTGCGCAGGCCTGGCCGGCAAGCTTCACACTAACCAGGGCGGGGCAAGGGAGCACGCCGACGGCAGCTCGGGGCGCGAAGCAGAAATCCCACGACCCCGCTCGGCCGCCGTACTCGCAAATTCCGGTGCACCGGAAGTCTCTGTGCCCCGCTTCCTGGTTCATACCTAGGCTTCTTCTCCCGCAATCTAAACCACAGTTTTGCACACACAGCTGCTCCAAGCCTTTCAGGTTCCATCTAGGTCTTCTTTGTTCAGCCCTGACTTTACCTGTATCTTCAACGGAGGAATGTGGACTTCAATTCCGCCACCACTTCACACTACTTCCGGAGTCCCTGGAAGCTTCCCGTTGCCATGGCGACTGTGTACACAGCCGGTCGTCTGGCGGTCCAGATTGGAGCTCCTTCAAGTCGCTGCAGTTACAGCGATCGATCGCTCTACCCGAGTGCCGCTGGCTCGCGAGGTGAGCGGTAGTCGCGCGCCGGTGGGGTTAGGTAAAAAAAAACCTGGTGAGGGTATCCGCCCTGGCTGCTGGCGGTGGCTGGGCTCCGAACTCCTCTTGGCGCCTTTTTTTTTTTTCTTTTTCTTTTTCTTTTTTTCTTTTTTGTAAAACTGAGGCACTCCAGAGCGTGTTATCTTGTGCCCCTTCAAGCCTGAGCGCGGCTTCCGGGAGAGTGGAGTTTCTGAATGTTCTCTAGTCTCCACCGGGGACTCACTACTCGCTGTAGACAAAGAGGGCGTGAGGTTGAGTGACAGAGATCATTCAGACGCTTCACGCCTCAGTTTTCGAACTGGAGAGACCTTCGGCACAATCACTTCGAGCCATTCGAGCTGCAGAGGAGGAAAACCCTCCAGAGGGGCACGGGGATGGGACCGAGGCCGCCTGCCGCATACACGTTAGAAAAGGATTACACACCCTGGGTGAGAAATAAGAGAGAGGCTGGTTTTTCCTGGATGCCAATTTTGGGTGTGATACAGTAGGTGTTGTGGGTTCAGATGCTGTTGTTTCTTTGTCCCGGATCCAGGTAAGAGCAGATATAGGGACTCCAAGTGCCTATCAGTCATCCCATGGGATGTCAAGTCTTCATAGGTCATGCATATTCTGCTCCTTCCCAGGCCCAAAACAAATGAAGGAACATTGAATCTCTCAGCACAGAGGCCTCCCGGAGGCCACTCACATTCATTTTTTTCACACCAGAAGTATCCAAGGATTTCTATTCAAATGATGGGAGGGAGGGATGGGAGCGTAGGAGGTAGGCGCGCGGGTTTCTGTGCAAAGTCCTGAGGGAGAGGTACACTACCTGATGGGGAGGGTGTGTTGAGACTGAACGTGGCTTCTTGTACCTGGAAATCAAGTGTCCTCTTAAGAAGCCTGCAAGTTCAGGGGCTAGAGGTAGTGTGGGAGAGGAGTGACATGGTATACCTTGGAACTTTCTCAGTAGTGACTGAAGATGGACCCACCTATGGAGATTCAGGCACCCTCTGACTTCCAGCCATGAATGTCACCACCAGCCACCATTTCTTGAGCGCCTGCTGTGTGCTGGGCGCTGTTCTGGACCTTGTGGGGGGAATCACAAGAGATAAAAGGCACAGTCCTTGTCCTCGAGCAGCTTGTAATTTGATTTGGGAGCTGAAGCCCACATAAATGAAGCGACATAAGAACGGTAACAAGCAGTATTTCAGTAAGTGCAAATCGACCTGTGGCTTTGAGGTGCTATTGAGAAGTAGGCTCATGGGAGGAGTTGTGGGCCTTTGGAAAGGCTCATTGCAGGTTGTGGGACGCCAGGAATGTGGTGGCATGAGCATCAGGAGAACCTTGGGAATAACAGATAGGTGACTGTATATGAATGTTGGAAATTTTAGGGAAGAAGAGGAGGAAAGCTCTGGAAAAGTCTTTGAGCTGGCCTGTGAATTTGCTTTCAGAACTCTCTGGGTTCTTTGTGATCCCTTCCAGAGGTTATACCTAGTGGCATTGGAATCTTCCAGGGTAGGAAGTTGGACCCTTGGGGTTTGTGTTGGGGAGGGTTTCCCACAGCTGTAGAATTGGAGTAGAAAGCACCACCTCTCATTTGGAGGCGCTGTCGCAACACTTGGGAAGCTAAGGCAAAAGGACTAAAAGTTCAAGGCCAGCCTGGGCTACATTGTGACACACTATCTCAAAGGAATACATTATTTAAAATCATGAACAACTAATCCACCTCTCTCTACTCTCAGTTTCTCGGTAATATAAATCTAAGTGAAGTTGGAAATGAAATCTTCCCTTTGGTTTCCTCAGTTTGGGGTTCACATTAGAGCTATGTGTGATTTTTGATTCCTAGAGCTTAGTTTTGCAGACAAAAATGTTCAAGCTACATTCTTTTCTTTCCCCAATATGTTTCAGATTAATTTTCTAAAAACCAAAAACTTTAAAAGATCCAAGGGTGCTAGGAAAAGGCTTCCATGAAATAGAGACTCGAGAGATGTAGGAAATGCTCACACTGTAATCGGCAAATTTGGGAGTACTGTGTTTGCTTACGTGATTTAACACTTGCAGTGGGTATGATGGGTGATGCTTTCGTTTTATCCACATCATCAAAACTGTAAGCTGGAAGAGTAGCACCTTCTACTTAACTTGTTTCTGTAGGATACATAACACCATGGTGATGATGACTAATGTAACTGTAAGAGGAAATTATCCCAAGTTCTATCTAGAAATGTAAAAAACCATTAATACTTTGAAAATCTAAAATAATTTTTGTTAGGTAGCATCATTGTACCTCTATTAGAAAAGTACATGTAAAATGTTACTATTACTTATTTGATATGCTTTTAATATTTTATTTTAGTTTATTGAGTGTTTGTGTGTGTGCACGTGCCAAAGAACATGTGTGGAGGTCAGAGGATAGTTGGAGGGATTGGGTCTTTTCTTCCACTGTTTAAGTCCTGGGGATGAAACTCAGATCATCAAGCTTAGTGGCAGGTGTCTTTACCCATGCCATCTTGTTGATCCTTTTATGCCATTTTCTGGTGTTTGCTTGACCCAGGGTTTCACTATGTAGCATTGACTGTAGACCAAGTTGGTCACAAACCCATAGATCTACCTGCCTCTGTCTTCAGAGTACTGGGATTAAGGGTATATACATTTGACCCCTATATAATTTTATTGTTGTTGTTGTTTTGAGACAGGGTTTCACTGTTTTGCTCTGGCTATCCTGGAACTGGATTTGAAGACCAGGCTGGCCTCAAACTCACAGAGATCTGCCTGTTTCTGCCTCCCAAGTGCGGATTAAAGGCATTCACCACCACTGCTTAGCCCCTTATATGATTTTTATGAATATTAGAAGAGGATCTATTTCATATGATCCTATGAAAAACTGTAAAAGTTTTTTAAAAATCCTTCAGCATCACTTCATTTCTTAGAAGACTGAATCAACTTCCTTTGTCTGACGTATCGCTAACTTTTCATAAATTCCGCCAATTCTTTTCCTGATAGATGCTTGTTTCTCCTTTTCTGTTCTCTGTGTTCTTCCCTACTCCTCCCCTGTCTCCTCCCTCAATAAGAGTACACACACACACACACATACACACACACACACACATACACACACACACACACACACACACACACACGGTGAGTGCACACATGTACATACCCAAAACGCCTCACTTAAAATTCTGCTATGCCAGTTTGCCTAATAACAATTAAATTATTTAGTATATTTTCATAGCCTTTTCTTTTTTCTTTTTTTAGTGTAATTTAGATAGATTTAACAGAATTAATGATTATTACAATAGGATACATGAATCCTAGTCTCAAGACAAAACAAAATTAGTTGAATTATCAATTCCATTTAATCATTTCTTTGCTTCTCCACTATCTGAATTAAGTGTAAGCGTCCCATTGGTAACATCTCTCTTTACTAGTTTTGACTTTACTTGACCTTTAGTTTCTGTGACCTCAAGGTCTCTTCTGCTATGAGACATCTCTTCATAGTTAGAAAAGTCTTTTAACTAAGCTTGCTTCCCTGTCTTTTCTATCCTATTCTTTTACAAGTGTTTATCCCACAAAGCTACATCATATATATATATATTTGTCTGTAGACAGAGTTTCTGTCTCACCTGGTCCTACAGCTGCTTTGCCCCAAATAAATACACACAGTACAATGAATTATAAACTGTTTGGCCAAAGGCTTAGGCTTCTTACTGGCTAGCTCTCTCTTAACCATTAACCCCCTTCTATTAAGCTATGTATTGCCATGAGTCTGTGATTTACCTGTAATCCAGCATGTTACTCCTTTGGCAGCTACACGGTGTCCCTCTTCGTCCTCTCCTTGTCTGATAGCCCCGCCTATACTTCCTGCCTGGCTACTGGGCAATTACTGTTTTATTCATCAACCAATAAGAAAAACATAATGCAGAAGGACATCATTTGTCTTCAGTCAGTATACTATAACACATGCACACACACGCGCACACACACACACCCACATATGTATGTATGTATGTATGTATGTATGTATGTATGTATGTATGTTGTGAGGTTATGAGGATCCTGGAGAGATGGCTTCACAGTTAAAAGCACTGGCTGCTCTTTCAGAGGACCTGTGTTCAATTCCCAACACCCACATGGTGGCTTAACTGTCTGTAACTTTGGCCCTCTTCTGGCCACCATAGGTACTGCATATACATTGCACATAGACATTTGTGCAGGAAAAACACCCATATACATAAAATAAAAACAAACTTTTTTTTAAAGGTGGGAATATAGACAGGTTTTAGGAGAGCATCTCTCATCAACATGAGAGAAGAAAGACTTGGATTATGGACTAGATCAAGAACATTTAATTGGAGCTTGAGATGATTCAGTGGTTAAGAGTGCTCATTGCTCTTCCCAGCATCCATGTCAGGTAGCTCTTTACTGCCTGTAACTCCAGCTCCAGAAGATCAGACTCACTCTTCTGGCTTCCAAGGGTACTTGCACACATGTGACATACACTCACACAGACACATGCAAATAAAGATAAAAATTAATTTAAGAAAAGAATATTTAATCTAGGGCCAGCCAGATGGCTCACACAAATCTGATCCACATGGAGAAAGAAAAGAGCAGACTCTGTTGTCCTTTGACTGCCACCACATGCTGAGGCAGGTGTCTCTCACTCCCAATAATAATAATAATAATAAATACATATTTTAAAAGATACTTATCTATTCTCATGTGGTCAATCTGATGGAGACAGAGGTGTGAAAGAAGGTCTAATAATGAAGAAAAGGCCAATGGCTTTAATGTATTCCAGGCAAGTATGTCAAGAGAAAATAGAATAAATGAAGCAAAGCATAAATTGGTTCATCTTAGAAACAGGACATTTCTGGAAACAGCGGCTAAAATCAGACCACTAAAGGGAGCATTCTTTTTGCTTTGGATTTCAGTCTCTTTGGAGTCATAGTGGAAAATGGCAAAGCAGCCCATAAGACAGGAGGCACATGCACTTGTTGGGTAGTGACAATGGGTTGGAGAGCCCAAACTGTCCTCCAGCTGACAGCTGAGACTGGCCTTGAACTCTGATCCACCTGCCTTCGCTTCCCAAGTGTTAGGGTTACATGTGTTAACCGCCATAGTAGGCTTTTCTTCTGATCTTGACAAATGACCTCTCCCTCCTAGTTGCTATTTGATGATGACCGCTAAAAAAAAAAAAATACTGTTGTTCTCTTCTCTTTAGCTAGAATGGGTACTAGGAAAAAGGTTCAAGCGTTTGTCCGAGTCAAGCCTACTGATGACTTTGCTCATGAAATGATCAAATATGGAGAAGACAACAAAGTAAGTGCGATGTGTTTGCGTCCACTTATCCAGTCCTTCCTTGTCCACTCCCCAACAGCCATTCAAGGATCAAAACAGAAGGGCTGGAGAGGTGGCTCAGCGGGTAAAGATGGCTGCCACCAGGTACAAGGACCTGACTTCTGTTCCTGGATCCACACGATGGAAGGAGAGAAAAGGAGAGAATCTGCTCCTAAGAGTTGTCCTCCAAATTCCATATACATGCTGTTGTATGCAAGTCAGAGAACAGCTTGCAGAATTGTAGAGTAGGTTCTTTCCTTCTACCACATGGGTCTTGGGGAATCAAACTCAGCTTGTCAGGCTTGGTGGCAGGCACCTTTCCTCACTGAGTCGGCTTGCCAGCCCTCAGGTAGACCTTTGTTTAAACAAATAGTTCATGAACAAATTGCTCAGGTCTTCAAAGTCCTGATAGTTAGAAAAGACCTCAAGGATGGCCTTGGGTAATGTGCTCCGTGGACTCAGTTTCAGAAAACATAGAAGCATAGAGGGTGAAACTTGGGAAGCAACATTTAATATGTGGTGTTGTTTGACTTTTCTGGAGACAGGGTCTCCTGGAACCCAGGTGGGTTTAAACTGCCTATTTAACAAAGGAAGAATTGGAACTCATGATACTTAACTTCTCCTTCCCAAGTTCTGGGATTATAGGCACATGTCACCACACCCGGCTATTCATTGTCTTGGTCTTAGGTTTGTTCTTCACTGGGTAGCTGGGTCTTGGACCTTGTATTACAGATGCTAGTAGAAGATTTCAGTGAGAGTCCCCATCAAGAGCTTGGAATAAGCTGGCAGCATGGTGCTAGAAGTTGAGAGACCAAAAGGAAAAATCCAAACACCTAAATTCAAAGCAAGCCTTTGTATCACAAAAATGTCTTAAAAAAAAAAAAAATAAGCTTGGGATCTTACTGGGAATTGATTAAAGGTGCATCTGAAAATATGCTCATTACAAGTATGTTGTTTTAACTGTGGCACAGTGGCTGTGCCTTAATCTATTTCAGCCAGCAAGTGCAACTCCACAGTTACCCGCTTGCTTCTCCAGCAGCTGCCTGGGTGGCACTTAGCTAACCTTCTGTCCTTGCTGGCATCTCTCAAAGACCTGTGCTCCCAACCAGAAACAGCCTCCCCTCTCCAAATCCCTCCCTACTTCTGTGGTCTCTCTATTTCTCCCAGATGCCCTCTGATGCCCTGGAATTATCCTGTCAACTAGCTGCTAATGCAGCCTCCTGACCCAAGGTTGATTTTATTTAATTAGAGTAAATGCAAACTCAGGTTCACAGTGTGGTCAAATATCCCCCAACTCGAGTTTTTATTAACACAAATGGCTGTGTCTGAAAAGTTCAGAGACTTTATGCGGCCACTCCATCATTGTTCCCTGTGACTCACAGTTGTTTGTGAAAGTAAATCCTACACACAGTGGAGAGGATTGGGGGGGGGGCATTGCCACCTGTGGCCAAGCAGCCAGGGCCATTGTTTCTAATTCCATTGCTATTCTTGCCTGATTCAAAGTTTCTATGCTCATGGGATGTTGCTAACTCTGACTTAATTAGAACCTGACAAACTGGGGCTGGAGAGATGGCTCCGGAGCTAAGAGCACTGGCTGGGCTTCATTCTCAGCATCCACATGACCGCTCACAACTGTGTGTAACTCCAGTTCCAGGGGATCTGACACCATTTTCTGAACCCTGCATGTATCAGGCACACATGCAGTACACATGCATACATTCACATAAAACATTCACACAAACAAAATAAAAAGCTAAAAACCTTTTTAAAAGCTTCACATCCTCTGTTTTCTCTAAGTCTCTAAGTCCTTAGTTACCTGTGATTATTTATTTGTTTGTTTGTTTGATACAGTCTCCCTAGGTAGCCTTGTTGTTTATTTATTTGATATAGTCCTCCTATATAGCCCTATCTGTCCTGGAACTCTATGTAGATCAGGCTGGCCTTGAACTCACAGAGCTCTGCCTGCCTCTGCCTCCTGAGTGCTATCAGAGAATCTTTTTACAAAGATTTCCTAAAAATAACTGCAACCCCCTCTTCTTTTTGTGACGTTTCTCACTATATAGACTGACCTGAAACTCCAGATGCTCCTGACTCAGACTTCCAAGGGCTGGGATTCCAGGTGTCTGTCACCCACACCTGGCTTCTCCCTGTCTCTCTCTCTCTTTTGGTTTGTTTGTTTGTTTTTCCCTAGAGCATTGATATTCACTTGAAAAAAGACACTCGGAGAGGAGTTGTCAATAACACGCAGACGGACTGGTCATTCAAGCTGGATGGAGTTCTTCATGACGCCTCCCAGGACTTGGTTTATGAGACAGTCGCCAGGGATGCAGTTTCTCAAGCCCTTGATGGATACAATGGTAATTTAATCAATTGTTGTTTTATCTAGGACTCTTGAGGAGGCCCTCCTCCTGGAAGAGGTAGAGGAGGTACTCTATTCTGAATAAAATAAAACATAAGAAGTTGGCTTACTAATATTGTACACTTGTCTGGTGGTAGAACATACATTTACTTTGTAACATTGTAGGCATGGTCCTATCCAGTCTCTGGGACCTTACCTTGGCTTTTTCATGGTTCTTAGATGGCCAACTATGGCCTTGTTTCAAATCTCTCAAACATTGGTTTTGGGGGGTAATGGGACACACCAAATCTCAGTCTCAATCTTACTATGTAGCTCTCTCTGGCCTAGAACTAACTATATAAACTAGGTTGGCCTCAAACTCACAGAGAGAGATCTTCTTGTCTCTGCCTCTGCCTCCTAAGTGCTGGGGTTAAAGGTAGGAGCCCAGCCTAAAAACAGGTTTAGTGGGGATTTTTAAAATTAAATCACTTTATTTATTTTACATCTTAACCACAGTGTCCCCTTCCTTCTCTCCTCCCATTCCCTCTGCCTTCCTCCATCCACTCCTCTGTTTCTGTTCAGAAAGGGGCAGGCCTCCCGTGGGAATCAACAAAGCACAGCATATCAAGTTTTGGTAGGAGTAAGCTCCTCACCTTGAATTAAGGCTGGACAAGGCAATCCAGTATGAGGAATAGGTTCCCAAGAGCCAGCCAAAATGTGAGGGACAGCCCCTACTCCCATGGGTAGGAGTCCCACAAGTAGACCCAGTTATACAACTGTCTCTCATATATATATATATATACATATATATATGTATATATATATACACATATATGTATATATGTATATATATCTATATATGTGTATATATATGTGTGTATATATATATATATATATATATATATATATATATATATATATATATCCTAGATCAATCCTATGCAGGCTCCCTGGTTGTTGATTCAGACTCTGTGAGCTCCTGTGAGCCAGGTTAGTTGTTTCTATGGATTTTCTTGTGATGTCCTTGAGCCCTCTGGCTCCTACTACAAGCCCTCCTCCCTCTCTTCAGCGGGATTCCCAAGCTCGGCCTAATGTTTGGCTGTGGATGAAGGCTCTCTGATGACATTTGGTGCAGTCGCCAATCTATGAGAATAGCAGAATATCATTAGGCATCATTCTTTCCCCTCCACTCGTGTTTGGTTCTATCTTAGGCCTCCGGGCCTTTTAGCCTCCACGTCCTGGCACTCCAGGCAGTGTCAGGGGTCGGCTCACTCTTGTGGCATGGGTTTCAGGCTGGACCAGTCACTGGTTGGCCACTCCCACAATCTTTGTGCCCCCTTGCCCCTCCCCCATCCACCATACATCCCATAGGCAGGACAGACTGTAGGTTAAAGGTTGTGTGGCTGAGTTGGTGTCCCAGACCCTCTACTGGAAGTCTTGCCTTATCACAGGAGATGGCCAGTTGAGTCTAAGAATGCACTATTACTAGGAGTCTTAGCTGGGGTCATCCTTGTAGATACCTGGGAGTTTCCCTTGCACCAGGTTTCTCCCTGACCCTGAAATGCCCCTCCTTTCCAATCATCTCTAATTTTTTATGAGCTTATATGGTCAAAGATGATCTTAAAGTTTTTATTGTGGGTTTTGTTTGTTTGTTTTTCTTTTGGTTTTTTGAGACAGAGTTTCTCTGTGTGGCCCTAGCAATCCTGGAACTTTCTCTGTAGAACAGGCTGGCCTTGAACTCAGAGATCTACCTGTCTCTGGCTCCCAAGTACTGAACTAAAAAAAGCATGTGCCACCACTGCCTGGCTTGTGCTATGTTAAAAACTTCACCCCAGTCACCAGCATCCATATATACACAAAGAGTCTGGAATGTTATAGTGGAAGTTCCACCCAAACCTCCTCCCCCATCTCCCTCCAAACTCTGCTGCCTCTCAGAAAGCCTGCCAAATGATGACCCCCTCCCCGAGAGATGCTCAAGACCACTCCCACAGGGTACTTAAACTGCCCCCCAAGAAACCAGACTTGTGGTTTTAGCATCTCCCTTTTCCGTCTCCTCTCTGGGGGACTGGAAGGCCATCCAGGAGTGCTGTATCCATTAAATGTGGGCTTGGTCTGATTTGAATTGCTGCATTGGCAGAGAAGCTTATCAGGTGTAACAACTTTCCAGCTTGGTTTTTCTGTTTGTTTGTTTTTTGAGACAAGATCTCACTGTGTAGCCTTAGGCTGGCCTGAAACTCACTATATATCTGTCTGCCTCTGCCTTCTGGCATCAATTTTTTTTTTTTTTAAACAGGGTTTTATTATATATCCCACACTGGCCTTGAACTTGTAACAATTTTCCTACCTCTGCTTCCCTGGGCCTATGACTACAATACAAGCCTGTGCCATTATATGTGGCTTATGTTTTGTTTTTGTTTTTTAAATGTTTTAAAAGGAACTGGAGAATTAGCTCATCAGCTAGGAACACTGGCTGCTTGCTCTTCTAGAGGACCCAGATTCAATTCCCAGCACCCACAAGGCAGCTCACAACCATCTGTAACTCCATTTCCAAGGGGATCCAATACCCTCTTCTGGCCTCTTTGGGCACCATGCCCTGACACGATCCACAGACATACATGTAGGCAAAACACCCCATTTATTTAAAAATAAATTAAAAAAAAAAAAACCCAGCATTTTGAGAGTGTGACATAGTAGCAAATTCCTGTAATCCCAGCACTTGGAGGCAGAGGCAGTTCAAAGTTATCCTTAGCTACCTACCAGTGAGATGCCAGCCTGAGCTACATGTGATTATATCTTTTTTTTTTTTTTTTTTTTTTTTAAGCTTAAAAAATAAAGGGCTGGAGAGATGGGTCAGCTGTCAAAGGCTAGGCTCACAACCAAAAATATAAAAAAGCTTAAAAAATAAACTTGCAGTTCACTGACTTTGCCGTCTGGTGGCTAACTGATTAGAGTGTTCTCTATTTTGCAAGGATTTATTTGTTGTTTGGTTGCTTGGTACTAAGTGCCAAACCCAGAGCCTCACAAATATTAAACATACATTCTATCACTGTGCTACATACATAACTCCAATAGTATAAGACTTTGTATAGGAAAGTCTGCTAAGAGAGCCAGGCATGGTTGTATATACTTGTAATTCCAGCACTTGGGAGGTATAGGCAGGAGGATCTAGAATTTGACAATAGTTTGAATTATATAGCAAGACTCACTCCGTTTTGTGAGGAAAATCCAATGAGTCTTGAGGTGCCAACATTGTAATGTATTCTGCATATAATCCATAGGTGGTATAGTCCTCAGTGACATTTGCATGATTCCCGGAGAGGCTGTGGCCTGGAGGTAAAGATGGGGGGGATTAAGAACTAGGAAACCTAATAGTCAGACACTTCATGCTACAGAACTACAGATGGGTTCTTAATGCCAGCTGAAGTGACTTCTGGTTCATTAGCCATGGGCTAATTGCTAATTGTCTCTGGCTCCCAACCAAATGGTGAATTAGGGTCATTCATTTAAAACCTACCAGCATTCCCAGCTCCTACAAAACATAGGCAAAGGCAAACACAAACACACTTCCAGGGCCTAGTGGAGCCTCACCAGGTCCACCATGGAGATTCACAGACACCGTCTTTGGAGTAGCTCCAGTTCAAGAGGAAGGAGGAGTAAGACCCAAGGTGAAAATGATTTGCAAAAGGTGCAAAAAGAGTCACAGCCCAGTCATGGTGGCCCTGGAAGTGACATGGTACTACCTAGCCTTGTAGTCTATAAATAATTCTCTTAGAAAGGTATAGATAGGGTCACAGCTGGCTATCCCAGTACTTGGGCAATAGAAGCGGGTGTATCAGGAATTCAAGTCATTCTTGGCTACACAGCTTTATGCCAACATGGGCTATGCGAAACCATGTCTCAAACAGATCAACAAAAAGATCACCATTGACAGGAATACCCTTCTTACTCCATCTCTTTCTGGAATTTCATCTCCATGGAGTGTCTTTTGCTAGCTCTCAGACCTGTGCAATTCATGGCCTTGGGAAGGACTGAAGACTAATGCTTCAGCTCCCTCTTATTCTTTTCAAGAATAGTTCCAGCCACAGCGTTCGCTTACCCTAGGACCAGATCATCTGGGTATGGGAAGCGTAGAGTTCTATGTAGATCACAGACTGAGGGCACATGTTTGTGTTTTGACTGTTTATGTCCCGGTTGCCTTGTGGCTGTTTCTCCCTTCACGTCGAGTCCTGGATGGCACCAAGCATGCTTGGACAACAAGAGTTGTCCATGAAGTGATTTTTCTGAATGTCACTCAGACATATTTTGAAACGTTTGCAGGTACCATTATGTGTTATGGGCAGACGGGAGCTGGCAAGACATACACCATGACCGGAGCAACTGAGAATTACAAGCACCGGGGTATTCTCCCTCGTGCCCTGCAGCAGGTAGAGAATGGGTCAGTGGTTGGGATGCCACACAGCTACCCTCTTCTCTCCAGTGCTTCTCTACTAGATAGTGGGCTCAGCCCTCAAGTCCTGGTCCTGGAGACAGGATGCTCTAACTGGGCTTGGGGGTAGAATCAGTGTCCCCAGGAAACCAGGGCTTTGATTTTTCAGAAGGCTCCTCACTGACAATAAGCCACAGCAGGCATGCTAATCAGGCTCCTGCTGCTCCCATGGCCTGTGAACCTGTAATTAAGGATTTGGAGGACTCCTTCTGCTTGTTTCCAGTGTTAATGAAGGGAATGCAGCTCTTTCAGAACTTCCTTACTGTCTTGCTGTGGCCTCTTCCACTCAGTAGCTCCTGAAAGAAGCCCAGCATGAGACTGGCAGCCATGGTTCTGGGAACAAGGCAGAAGGCCTTCCCTTGGAACCTGCTAGCCCAGGTTTTGTGAGGACCATCTGGTTAAGGGTAGGATGCAAAGGCCTTCCTCCTGCCTGGTCTGCTTGGTGGCGTAAACCTTTAATCCCAGCACTCGGGAGGCAGAGGCAGGCAGATCTCTGTGAGTTTGAGGCCAGCCTGATCTACAAAATGAGCTCCAAAAGACAGGCTTCAAAGCTACACAGGAAAACCTTGTCTCAAAAAAAAAAAAAAAAAAAAACAATAACAATAAAAAACACCTTTCTTACAACCGCCCCCCATGCTCATTCTTCTGAAGCATTATGCTTACTATCCCACTATCAAAATCTCAGTATCTGTAAGTCCTGGATTTAATCCCCAGCATTGAAGGAAAAAAGTCATAGTGGCATATGTTTATAATCAGGAAATGGAGGCAAGAGGATCAGAAGTTCAAGGTCATCTTTGGTTACAATGAGAATTCCTGAGCAACTTGGATTACAGGAGACCCTATCTCAAAACAAACAAACAAAATACTTCAATATCTATAGCTGGGCATGATGGCTCACACTTGTAACTCCAGTACTTGGGAAGACTGAAGTAGAAAACTGGTGAGTTTGGAGAGTTAACTGGGCTACATTTTGGATTCCAGCCAGCCTGGGACACAGTGTGAAACCCTGCCTCAAAACACCAAACCAAGACAATAAAACCCAAAAGTTGATAATTCTACCCAATAGACTAACAATAATAGTGGTTGGTGATGATGGCATCAGCCAGACTATAAACCTCTTTAGGACAGGAATTGTCCTACACGCCCGATGCACTCTCCTGAGGAAAGACATGGGCTGACATTAACTAGCTGGCTGTTGGCAGTTCTGCTTTTAGTGACTGTGGTCACATTTCCATCTAGGTTTTTAGGATGATTGAAGAGCGCCCCACACATGCCATCACTGTACGAGTTTCCTACTTGGAAATCTATAATGAGAGCCTGTTTGATCTCCTGTCCACTCTACCCTATGTTGGACCCTCAGTCACACCAATGACCATCGTGGAAAACCCTCAAGGGGTCTTCATTAAGGGCTTGTCGGTCCATCTCACAAGTCAAGAGGAGGACGCATTCAGTCTCCTCTTCGAGGTGAGATGATCAGAGAGTCCCTTCCTTACCTCCCTCGCTCCCTTCTCCCTTTCCTTATCTTCCTCCTCCCTACTTTCATGTTTTTATTCACTTTTCATAGTCAGAATGAAAAGTCATGTGTGCTTATTTAGAAAACTTAGTGTTGAATAAGAAGAACCAAAATCCATGAACTGTTTTTCATTTAAAGCAACAAAAATATATTTTAGATTATGTCCTTCACATGCCAGGCAAGTCCTCTGTTGCTGAACTATATGCCTAGCCCCTTTTTACTTTTGAATTATATGTATGCGTGTGTGTGTGTGTGTGTGTGTGTGTGTGTGTGTGTGTGTGTGTGGTCTGTGCGTGTGTGTGCAGTGCCCACAGAGACAAGGAGATTGCACTGGGCTCTCTGAAGCTGACTTAGAGGTGGTCATTCGCTTCCCCATGCGGATTCTGGGAACAGAATTTGGGCTCCCTACAGGAACAGTGGTCACTCTTAACTGCTGAGCCATCTCTCCAGCCCCTATCTCGATTCTCACAGTGTCTCACCTTTCAGCAAATACCAGTTTGTACACTTCACCCCCAAATATTGGGGGGTAAAAGTATACGACCTATCTCCAGTTTGGTTCCCTTTTATTAGTTTTCAGAAGTCCCAGCTGATCATAGCGGTATGAGTGCCAGAAAATTACTCGGATGCCTTGTTTCCAGTTTCCAAAATGTAGCGTGTATTTCCTTTCCTCTCCAGGGGGAGACCAACAGGATCATCGCCTCCCACACAATGAACAAAAATTCATCCAGGTCACACTGCATTTTCACCATCTACATGGAGGTGGGTGCGAGTTCTTTGTTCAGCCTGAGAGGGACTGGTGACTCCCCAGGGAGAAACTAGCCAGTGACTCCCCTAGTCAGAAACTCCACCCTGTGCATTCTGAATTCTGTTCGCATGTTTTTGTAGGCCCACTCTCGGACCTTATCAGATGAAAAGTATATCACTTCCAAAATCAACTTGGTAGATCTGGCTGGTTCAGAGAGGCTTGGGAAGACAGGGGTAAGTGAAGGTTGTTGGGTACCCTGTCAACAAGCCTTGTGGCCCAGAGCCTGTGACTGCACCTCCCACGCTGAAACCTGAGAACAGCCAGGTGGTGTGGGGTGCAGTAAGGAAGAGCCATTGGAGGCAGGGGAGCGGCTACAGGGTGTAGTTCGGACTGCAAGGGAATATAGTGCCTATGTTGGAAGTAAACCTGGAGTTCGGGGACCTCACCAGTACCACACAAAGTGAAAGTAAACTGGCAAATAAGCTTTTACTTTCGCTAAAGGGCATATTGCTTCATTCAGGTAACAAGAACACCCAGCCAAAAATATGGTAGGTCTTTATCCTAACACAAGAGTGCTGTGCCATTTCTCCATTGGCTGGGGTCTGACCTCATAGACTTTGGTACCTGGCTAGTTTTGAAAACTGGTGCAAAGGAATTGGAGGGAAGTGTCTGCCTCTCTGGGTCATCAAGTTTTGAAAGTACAGCAGGGTCTTTGCATAAGCAAACAGTTTTACAAGGTAGGGAGATTGAAGCCTCACTGCAAAGGTTTCATTCTGTGAACACTCTCTTGATAGGAAAGACTTGGGTTCCTTGTATTATCCTTCACCTATATTCAGTAAGTGTTCCGTAAATGCTCCACACTGGTATGGTGTTCTCTGTATATGGATATGAGTTATTCACATGCATGTTTAACTTCAAACATTTTTTGCAAAGTATTTTAATAAAAATTTCACAGGGTATTTAGAGGAGCATTTGTATGTGTGTGTATTGCTATATTCATGTGAATATTATACTTGCTCAGATATTCCATGTGTATTTGTATCAGAATGAGTATCATGTGAATAATCATGTACATATTCTTTTTATTTATTTGTTTTCTTGTTTTTCAAGACAGCGTTTCTCTGTGTAGCTTTGGAGCTTTTCCGGAACTCGCTCTGTAGACCAGGCTGGCCTAGAACTCAGAGATTCGCCTGCCTCTACCTCTCAAGTGCTGGGATTAAAGGTGTGCGCCACCACTGCCCAGCTTCATGTATGTATTCTTGTTCACATCAACCTTCATATGAATGTTCCTGTGCGTTTTTTGTTGTTGTTTGTTTGCTTTGGTTTTTCTTTGCTTCTCTCTCTGTGTAGCCCTGGCTGTCCTCACAGAGCTCCTCCTGTCTCTGCCTCTGAGTGCTGGGATTCAAGGCGTGTGCCCCCCCTGCACTACTCCCTGAGTTTTGCTATTGCCGTTATCAGTAGCCCAAGATGGAAAACATGCCCAACATGGAGGGAAAGGTTCTGATTCTGGGAAGGAGGCTCCAGCCTGGCTGTAGACTCTTGCATCACTGTAAACCAGGAAGGGTAGACAGTCTTAATAGGGTGACCGACCTCCTCTGTCCAGAGTGACCCGGGCATTTTGTTTGCAGTCGGAAGGTAGAGTCCTAAAGGAAGCCACCTACATCAACAAGTCGCTGTCGTTCTTGGAGCAGGCCATCATTGCCCTTGGGGATCAGAAGCGGGACCACATCCCTTTCCGGCAGTGCAAGCTCACCCATGCCCTGAAAGACTCCTTAGGTGAGGATGTCGTTGGTCCTCAGAAAGGAGGATCTGTGTCCTGGGGAGGACTAGGCCTGGCTCATGTGCCGTTAGGGATCAGAGGAGCACTTCACCCAAGGGAATGGACGTGCTTACTTCAGGAATGATGCCAGTCAGACACACAGGCAAGCCTTCTTGCACCCTTGCTATTCATGCCTTAGAATCTCTACTCAAGTGTAGGAAACATTTTCTCTTTTCTCTTTATTCCCAGACTATTTGACAGAGACCTGTGTGGCCTTAGAGGCTCCAGGAATGGGCCTCTCCTATCATCTCCCCCTTTTCATTTGTATCTTCCTGGACACAAAAGTGGGAGCCACCTTGTCACCCCTGACTGTCTAGGGCTTTGTGTTGGGCCTAACGGCACAGTCACTGGTTTCTGGTCGCTACTCCTGTGATGCCATGAGCAAAGCCCTAACAACCCTTTTCCCCTGAGCTCTCCCCAGTCTCCTGAGTTGCTGCTCTCTCCTGGTTCCTTCCGTGTGCATCTTCTGGTCTCTCTCCATCCCTACCTCTCTGTTTCTTGCCTCCTAGCCTCAGGGTTGCCTCAGCTAGGGTGGTCTGCCTCTAAATCAGTGTGGACTATTAAAACAAAATACCCTAGGCTTGGAGGCTTAGATGACAACCTGTTCCTCATAGTTACGTAGATTGGCAAGGCCAAGATCAAGGTGCCATTAGATCCCACTCCTGGCTTGCAGATGGCCACTTCTTGTAGAAAGAATGATATGGTTTTTCCTTTCTTACAAAGTCAGTAACCCTGTCATAGGGGCTGCACATGCAAGACCTCATCTAATGTAATTATCCCTCAAAGGCCCCCTCCCAACACATCAGACTGGGTGTTTGGAGTTGGAATTTCGGAGGTTATTAGTATTGTGGGCATACAAACACCTAGTCCATAACAGAACCCTGTCAACCCTAAGGTATTCTCTTGTCAGAAAACTTAATGATTGTGGACTCTCTTGCTTTCTGCAGGGGGAAACTGCAATATGGTCCTTGTGACAAATATCTATGGAGAAGCTGCCCAGTTAGAAGAAACGGTATGTAGAGACAGCCAATGCAACCAGGTTGGAGTTTCTCCCCATGGGTGCCTGGGCGGTAGAGGTGGGGGGTGGGGTAAGGCTGAATCCAGACTGGCTCACATGGTTCACCACCCGTGGCATTGTTAGGGACCCTAGGGATGAATCTGAGCCACAGCTGCCGAGGGTAGCAGAGACCAGGATCCAAATACCAAGCAATAAACTGTATTAAGAAGAAGCTAAGGTACGAGACAGGCTTAACCTTCAGGGCTTATACAATAAGGGCATAGTGAAAGTTTTGTGCAGACAAAGAACATGTTTTTGGGCCTGCTCTTGTGGTGTGAATAGTTAGTAAAGATGCATCAGAGCTCCATCCCTGGCCCTGTCATGTTAGAGTCCTGGGTGGAGGAATATTATTGGGGGTTCTCATCCCACCAGGTCCTGCTGCTCTTCTCAGCTCCAACTAAACACACAGAGACCATATTAATTATAAAACTGTTGGCCGATGACTAGGGCTTCTTGCTGGCTAGCTCTGCATTAATTTCTATTAATTTATGTATTTCCACATGGTCTTGGCTTACCAGAGAATGCCTGGACCTTCTACTCCTTTGTAGACTTCATGGTGACTGTCTTTGGTAGACTATCTCTGCCTATCTTTCCCAGAATTCTCCTCATCCTAGTCCCACCTATCTTCCTCCCTCATTGGCCAGACAGTGTTTTATTCATCAACCAATAAGAGAAACATATATACAGATGGCCATCCCTCATCAGAAGAAACCTTCACCAGGGACCGAGGAGGGGAGGGGACCTTTTTTCCTGAAGCTTAGGTGGGCACTGAGGTGTGTGGCATTAAAAGACTGACAGCATGCACACATGTTCCTGGTGGAGGTGATGACAGGGCTGAAGATGAGACTCATGCCAGGAACATTGTGCTACCCTATGGGAGGGCGTAAGAGGGAAAGAGGTCTGGCTAAGCTGAGCCCTTGCCTGTTGTCCTGCCCATGGCTGGAGCCATGACAGAGCTTGAAGAAGGGAGAGTTGTGGATACAGATATGACTCAGAGAAATAGTCCAGTAACAAGACACAGTCAGGAATAAGTGTTCAACACAGTAACATAGGTGAATCTATTCTAGGCTGGGCTTCCCTCTCTTTACAACACCCTTGTCATAAGACAGGCTTGGAAAACGGTCCCTAGCCATTTTACCGTTGTGAACGTTAAAGGCAAACTTCAGCTATCTGGAGAATTCACTTAGGTGAAATGGACCATTTCTAGGGATGCTGAGAGGCAAGCCTTGCCTGTAGGGCCTCCAGTCTGTATGCATTAGGGATTGTCCCAGCACAGGGAGAATGCTCTTGCTACACATTCAGTGCCCTGGGACTTGGGAAGCCAAGCCAAAAGAGCTCTAGCTGACGTGAGGCATCATGCCCCAGGGAAAGGCTTTAGGAACCTCTTGGTCTCATTTCATAATAAAGCACAATTGAGCCCCAGAGGAGCTATAACAACTTTGACCTCCTGGCTGCCTTATTAAGATGGTCTTGAGAACTCTCTCCATGCAGCTTTGGGGAGGTCGTCACCCATGCTTGGACTTTTTAGTCATTGAACCCATTTGGGTCACCCTATGCCTTTCTGTGATAGGAATACTTGATGCCAGATACTGGTGTCAAGGCAGTTAGGTGGTGGCTTTGTAATAAGCATTTCTATTGTACTGTTGCTTTAAGAATGTGCCTTGCTAGGTGGTGGTGGCACAGGCCTTTAACCCCAGCACTGGGGAGGTAGAAATAGGAGGATCTCTGTGAGTTTGAGGCCAGCCTGCTCTACAGAGCTAGTTCTAGGATAACTAAAGCTACACAAAGAAACCCTGTCTTGAAAAACCAAACAACTACAACAACAAAAACAAAGAATGTGCTTTGGGGCCTGGTGGTGGTGGTACAAGCCTTTAATCTCAGAATTTGGGAAGCAAAGGCAGGCAAATCTCTGTGAGCACAAGGCCAGCCTACAAAGTGAGTGAGCTCCAGGACAGCCAGAGCTACACAGAGACACTGTCTTAAAACAAGCAAAACAGAGCCGGGCATTGGTAGCACACTCCTTTAATCCCAGCATTCAGGAGGCAGAGGCACGTGGATCTCTTGTGAGTTCAAAGCCAGCCTGGTCTACAGACAGAGCTAGTTCCAGGACAGGCTCCAAAGCTACACAGAGAAATCCTGTCTCAAAAAACAAAACAACAACAAAAAACAAGCAAAACAAAACAGATGAGCCTTGGGCTTAATCAGTTGGCTGTTCCTCTGAATTCAATTATAACAATATAACAATTCAAATATAACTAAGAAAGCACACAAAGGAAAGGAAAAAGGTATCTGTAATAAAGTGGAAGGCAGTTCTCGGCACTAACTAGGCTCAGATGACTCTAATATTCTAGATATTTAGTAACCATCAGTTTTCTCCTGAGTTGTTCAGTACTTCAAGCAAATGATTGTACATTCTGCAATATGTCTTAATTTCTGAATACCTTTCTTACTCATAATCCTTGTGCTTAAAAATCTGTTTAAGAATATCTTTAGTGAACTCTAACTCTACTTCATAACAAGGGGGAAAAAAAAGGAAAGAAAGAAGAAATGCACCTTCCAGCCCAGTTTATTGTCCCTCCTTCCCCCCCCCCCCCATCTCTATCCCTGAAATAATCAGAGCACAGGAAGCAACTCTCTGAGACCTCATGGTTTTTTCTTTTCTTTTTTTTTTTCTTTTTGTTTTTCGAGACAGCGTTTCTTTGTATTGCTTTGGAGCCTGTCCTAGAACTCGCTCTGTAGACCAGGTTGGCCTGGAACTCACAGAGATCTGCCTGCCTCTGCCTCCCAAGTGCTGGGACTGAAGGCCTGCGCCACCACCCAGCGACCTCCAGGGTCTTATTCCCTCCTTGCTCAGTGGCTCTGCCCCAACCTGAACCCACAGATGGGGAAGAAGGGTCTTAAGGGTTTAGAGCAAAGGTGTATGAGGGTGTGGGTGCTAACGAGTCTCTTCTCTAAATGCTAAAAAATAAACAAAAACACCTCAAAATGTATTTCTGTCATGCACTGTATTACCTTATGTAACAACGTGTGTGTGTGTGTGTGTGTGTGTGTGTGTGTGTGCTGGGGGTAGGGATGTTTGTGTATGCTGGGGGTAGGAATGTGTGTGTGTGTGTGTGTGTGTGTGCTGGGGGGTAGGAATGTGTGTGTGTGTGCTGGGGGGAAAGATGTGTGTGTGTGTGTGTGTGTGTGTGTGTGTGCTGGGGGTTAGGAATGTGTGTGTGTGTGTGTGTGTGTGTGTGTGTGTGCTGGGGGGTAGGAATGTGTGTGTGTGTGTGTGTGTGTGCTGGGGGTAAGGGTGTGTGTGTGTGTGTGTGTGTGTGTACTGGGGGGTAGGAGTGTGTGTGTGTGTGTGTGTGTGTGTGTGCTGGGGGGTAGGAATGTGTGTGTGTGTGCTGGGGGGAAAGATGTGTGTGTGTGTGTGTGTGTGTGTGTGTGCTGGGGGTTAGGAATGTGTGTGTGTGTGTGTGTGTGTGTGTGTGTGTGCTGGGGGTAGGAGTGTGTGTGTGTGTGTGTGTGTGTGCTGGGGGTAAGGGTGTGTGTGTGTGTGTGTGTGTGTGTGTGTGTGTGTGTGTGTGCTGGGGGGTAGGGACCAGTGCCCTGAAGTAAAAGCAGTAGTCATGCTTGGATCAGGAGTGTGATTTGAATCTCCACAAAACTAGTGTCCGAGACAACAATTAGGCTTCTTCCTGAGCTCTCTGTTCAGAGCACGTCAGAAATCACACCAGGGACTCGCAAGGCAGGTCCTCCATCCCTGTACAAGGATGTGGTGAGAATTATGGGAGGTCACTCAAATGAGCACGGCAGAGCTCTTAACCACCAAACTATACCACTGAGGAAGAACCTTTCCAGTCCCTCCTTGGGGCCACTGCAAGGTGACCCGCCTCCCTCCCAGGCCTGTTCCTCATCTCAGGGCCTCTTCATTGACAGTCAACCCAGCATGATGTGAGGCTCCATTCTCAGGGCCCGCTGCGTGCTCCGCGCCTCATCTAAAGTCTGTGTTTTGAGACTATTTCCAGGGTGTGGACCCATGTGACTGTTGGTGGCCTGTAGCCTCAATTGCCCCAGAAGGGTCCCCAGAAGTCACTAAGACACCAAGTCTGCTTTGGGATAGCTTCTATGTCTCTTCTTTTCATCCCTCCTCCACCGTTTCCTTGGGTGGCGTCTCTTGAGAGACTCATAGACTCATGCACACCAGCTGCTTTTGAGCTTTGTATGTAGCCATAGACAACCATGAATCCTTCTGCCTCCACCGCCTACATGTTGGGATTATGGCATGTATCACCATGCCTGACCTGCTTTTCTTTTTGGTCTGCTAGGGATTGATCCTAAGGCTTCACACAAGCTAGGCAAGCACCTTATCCCTGGGCTGTGTCTCTAACATGTTTTTCACTCTTAAAATGTATCACTATTATTGTTGGGGGGGACACATGGCCAGAGGACAACTTCCAGAAGCTAGTTCTCTTTTTCCACTGAGTTTCAGGGATAGAACTCAGGTCATCAGGATTATGTGGTGTCCTAGTTCCCTCCCTCCCTCCCTCCTTCCCTCCCTCCCTCCCTTCATCCTTCCTTTCCTTCCTTTCCGTCAGTTTTGAGAGAGGGTTTCTCTGTGTAACAGCTTTGGCTGTCCTGGAACTTGCTGATTTTGAACTCACACAGATCAACCTGCTTCATGCTGGGAGCTGGTTTCTAGTTGGGCCTTAAAGAACAGAGAGTAGAAAGACAAACAGGATTGGAGGAGAGGAGAGAGCACCTTAGGCAGAGGTGGCTTGAACATAGACTTCTGGGTGGAAGATGGTAGGTGTGGAATTAGAACAACCGGGGCTAAGGATGCTATCCAGTGTAGAAACCTTGGCTAGTAAGCACAAGGCACTGGATGTGGTCACCAGCACTGCAGAAAGGAGAAAAGAAAAAGAAACAGACCAGTGTGCAACAGTGTGGTGGTGCACGCCTTTAATCCCAGCATCGGGGAGGCAGAGGCAAGGCAGGTGGATCTCTGTGAGTTCAAGACCAGCCTAGAATACACATCAAGACCCTGTCTGAAAGAAAGGGGGGGGGGGGAGAAAAAGAAAAAGGGAGTAGTGTCTGCGTAGTATATAAGACGAGGTCCCAGCTACAGCATGTGCCTCTGCCAACTCCCTATGCTACTCCTCCATTCTCTACCCTACTGAAGACTCACTGCCAAGGCCCTGTTTGTTTAAGATTTATTTTGCGTTTATTTATATGTACGCGTGTCTATGAATATGTGTATGTACACTGAGTGCAGGTACCCATAGAGGACGGAAGAGGGCATCAGATCCTCCCTGAAGTTAGTAACAGGCAGGTGTGAGCTGCCTGACATGGGTGCTTGGGTCCTCTGGAAGAGCAGCACGCTCTCTTAACTGCTTAGCTTCCTCTCCAGCCATATTTATGTATTTTGATACTGAGTGTAATGTGACAAGATTGGCATCCAATTTGATGTGCAGCTGAGGATGATCTTAAACTCTTGATCCTTTGCCTCACTTGATAAATGCATGTGTCACCATGCCCGATTAACCCTTTCTTAATTTTATATTTTGTTACTAAGGATCGAACCCCAGGGCCTTCCACATGCTAATCAAGTTCAGTATCACTCATCTTCATCCACGGATCCCCAAAGGCCCTTTTGATCAGTGTCCCCTTGAAGGAGTGAACTAATACCAGTTAAGGCCACCTGAAGAGTCTAAAGAGGACATGGCCTGTGAGACCCCACCTGACACCTGTCTGGTCTGTTTTTCAGCTGTCTTCGCTGAGGTTTGCCAGCAGGATGAAGTTGGTCACTACTGAGCCTGCCATCAATGAAAAGTACAATGCTGAGGTACTAAGGGGCTGACAGGCAGCTTCCCAACTCTGGGAACAATGCCTGTGGATTTGCTTCCTTTGTGTTTGCGACCTCTTGAGTATCTGGTGGCGGTCATAAGGGAAGCCAGGCTCCTATGGTTTCCTTCCTGCCTCCACTAACGATATGCCAGGGGCCCTGGGTCAACCCTTGTCCTTTCAGGGATAAGCCAATGTCCTTAAGAGTCCCTGGAGACCCTGCTAGACTGCCACAGAAGTGGAAGAGCTAGATGATCTGCCACCCAGTTCACATGTGGGGCTCCAGGGACTGGGTACCCCAGCATTCCCCATGAGATTTCTTCAGAGTTGTCTCTGAGCATTGCCTGCCTCCCCACCTCTCCACAGTTACTTATTTAGTATGTATATATGTGTGCATATATATATGTGTGGGCACATGTGAGGAGGTCAAATGACAACTTGCAGGAGTCAGTTTTCAGGAAGATGGTGAATTCAGAGACAGCCTATGTGTCTCCACCGCCATAGTGCTGGGATTAAAGGTGTGGCCACCACTGCTGGGCCTCTATGGTTAATTAGTGGCTAGCTCCGCCCTCTGATCTTCAGGTAAGCTTTATTTGTTATCGCACAAACAAAATATCACCACAGTGGTTAAAAGCATTAATTGCTCTTAAAGAAAACCTGAATTCCATTCCCAACACCCACATGGTACCATCTGTAACTCCAATTCTAAGGAATCCAATGCCCTCTTCTGTGCTTCCTGGGAGCCAGGCACACACACACACATACACACACACACACACACACACACACACACACACACACACACACACACACACGAATAGAGGCAAAACACTCATATGTATAAAATAAAAATAAATACTTAAAAAATCAATCAAAAAGATGCTTATGAAATCATGGTTACTGGAGATGGGTTAGATGTCTAGGTTCTAAACCCTGAAGGATGATGCCATCATGGAACTGACCATGGTTTGTCAGGAAAGTAGAGCTGTGTTTTGGTTCTTAAGCTCAGTGAGGGTTACAAGCCCTGGGCCAACTAAACCCCAGTCTATTCTGAACTCCTGATTCTGTAAGTGATGGGGCCTGAGTATTTGCTCCCTCCCTCCCTTTCCCTTCTGGTCCCCTTCCTCCATTTTGTGACATGGTCTCATTATATTGCCTACTTGGCCTCCAATTCCTCATCCTCCTGCCTCAGCTCCCTGTGTGCTGGAGTTACAGACTTGTGCCCCCAAGGCCCAGTGAGGGTTTGTGTTTTTGCGTTTGCAGCTGCGGCACGTGCTGCCTCTGGATCAGGCCTTCCTTGTTCAGTGTCTTGTTCCTTCCCTCATTTTCTGTGAAGCCTTGGCAAAATTGCCTCTCACAGATTTTTCTTGTTGTATGTGTGTGCTTTATGTGTGTGTGTGGGGGGGGGGGTCTAGGAGTTCCTTTCAGGACCCTGAACTGTGTAGGTCTGTCACTCCCTCTTTCCAGGCAGCTGCTCTCTAGGCAGTAGGAGAGGCTGCTTCACTTGTTAGGCGTTAAGAGAAACAGTTTCCTTGTTCTCGGTAAGCTGGAGGCTGCTTTCCCCAGGAGAGTCCACTATCTCACTCACCTTCTGAGTGGACCACATGTTTCCCTATGCACACACTGAACAGTCATCCAGAGGTACTGCCAACATCGCAGCCAGACTTCCTGCATCTGGAGCATAGTGCATTCTGAAGAGTGGGGGTGTGGGATGGCTGAGAAGCAAAGACACCCCACTCTTGCTTGGGGCTTTCCTAAAAGACTGAGCCAGGATTTGGATTCTGATCACATTCCTTAAGTCTCAGGCTTGATGTCTAAGTTGCCACAGAACTACCATGATGCCAGGGGTCTGTCAGTAAGTAGGCATGGTACCCAGGCAATCTGACCGGATGAAGCTAGACTATAGCCGGCCTGTGGTCTGAGCTATGATTAGACACAGCTGTGGTCACTTGTTTTGGTAGTAGCTCCCTCCAGTGGTCATTTTGTGACAAAGAAAAGCCTGTTCACGGTGAGAAGTCTCAGCAAGAAATTCCTTGTGCATCTTTTACAAAAACATTCAAATATCAAATGTAAGCCATTTGGCTAATTCTGTTGCTCAAATTTTATTTTTCTACTTACTTGAACCCGTGAGGTGTTCTCTACATGCCAGGCACTTTCCTTTCTCCTTCTTCCCTCCCCGCTCCCTCCTCTTCCTCTTTTTAAAAACTGTTGTGACAGTTGTAGTATAGCCCAGGCTTTCCTCTGTGCTATGTAACCAAGACTGACCTTGAGCTTCCTGCCTCCACCCGCCAAGTGCGTTCTAGCATGCATGCATACACCACCACACTTGATTTTCCTTTCCCTTTGTTATGGTGCTAGGGCATGCCCCAAGGTTCACACATGCCAGACCGCAAGTGCTCTGCAACCGAGCCACACCCCGGTCCAAAGAATGTCCACTGATGAAAGGATTTTAGGAGGTGGTGGGCCCAGATGGAGGCTGTAAGTCACTGGGGTGTGCATTTGAAAGGTATAGCTTGTTCTTGGACCTTTCCTCACTCTCTCTGCTCCCCGGGCACCATGAGGTGAACAGCTTTGCTTCAACACCCACTCTACCCCAGCCCCAGCCCCACCCCACATTACGTTTCTGGCCCAAAGCAATTTGTTAAGATTTGTTGTTTGTTTTTTAAGACAGAGGCTCACTATGTAGCCCTGGCTAGCCTGGAAATTGTTATCGAGCCCTGGCAGCCCTGGGATTGTTGTGTAGCCCAGGCTGCCTTGAATTCACAGAGATCTGCCTGTCTTTGCCACCCAAGTGCTGGGATTAAAGACATGGGCTTCTATACCTGGCTTGCTCAGATATTTTGTTGCAGCAACAAAAAGTAAGTAACACAGGGATCAAGCCTTTACCACATGCGCCTTCAGTGGACATTTAAGATCCAAACCATAGGAGCCCAGCATGGTAGCACATGACTGTAATCCCAGTACTCAGAGCCCAGAGGACCAGGAGTTCAAGTCATTCTTGGCCACATGATGACTTTGAAGCCAGAAAGGGCTACATGAGACTCCGTCTCAAATATACATGTATGTATGTATGTATGTATGTATGTATGTATGGTGATATAGAAAGAGCAGTGTGGGTTAGGGAGGAGACTACAATTTTAAATAGAGTGATTATGATACCCCAATTTAGAAGTGTTTGAATGAAGATGTTCTAGATGTTTGGGAATGAACCATGGCAGTTGGGTAGAGGAAAGTGTCCCTGGGCGGAGGGAGTGGTATGCAGAGACCTAAGTGTACCAGTGTGTGAGGAGTGCAGTGAATCCGAGAAGAACAGCAGGGAAGCGGCGGGGGAAAGCCATAAAGTGTATCTCAGGCCCCTGTTATTTTATAGAAATCTATAAGGACACATAATCATTGCAAAAAAGGGAGGTAAAGGCCTGGGGAGGTGGCTCAGTTGATAGAGAGTGAACTAGGCATGTTAGTGCATAATAACCCCAGCATTTGGGAAGTAAGAGTAGGAGGATCAGATGTTGAGGATCATTGTCAGTTACAATAGCAAAGTTTGAGGCCAGTCTGAAATTCATGAGGGTTTGGTGAATTAAAGTCTTTGCCATTACCAGTGGTGGCACCTAGGTTCGATGCCTGTCTTGAAAAAAAAAAAAAAAAAAAAAAAAAGGAAAAGAAATTGAACATTTGATATGAAGAAGCCAGGTAGTTTTTCTGATGACCCTCTTCCCTACTTCTTACGTTCCCCTGGCAGAGAATGGTCAAGAATTTGGAGAAGGAGCTGGCATTGCTCAAGCAGGAATTGGCCATCCATGATAGCCTGGTAAGGGACTGGATATGGGGGAGGAGGGAAAGCTGCTGGGGGCAGAGACCAGGGGCAAACAGCATGGTGGGTAAAGGCCAGGGGCTGTAGGATGGGTTAGTAGGAGAGGGTCAGAGGTAAGCATGATGGAATCCTCCAGTGGCCTACCTGGGTTTACAGCTGTGATTCTGATGGTCCTCAAGGCAGAGCCAGCGTCTCCCTAACTTGTGGTTTGCTGGGACTTCTTATTTGGAGCAACAGGCTTCATGTACAGTGTCTTTTTCATCTCTGGCCTTACCTCTCTCTTCATCTTTCAAGTCCAACCGCACCCTCGTAAATTATGACCCCATGGATGAAATCCAGATTGCTGAAATCAACTCCCAAGTGCGGAGGTACCTGGAGGGGACACTGGACGAGATTGATGTAAGGAGCCCTGCTGTGGGACCACCACGCTCAACTAGCTTGGACTTCCTGCCTTGAGCACTGCCATATATGGAATGGGTACAGGAGATGGGAAGTGGTGTAGTCAAGGGCCTTCACCCTGCCATGGGCCTCACTTCCATGTTTAGGGTTACAAACCTATGGAGCTATAAACAGCATCCAGTGGGCTAGAACGCACTCCTAGACCACAGGTGGTTTAGCTCAGGCGTACAGGCACAGGCACAGGCCTAGAGAACTGATGGAATCTCAGGCTCCTACAGCTGAGTGACCTGGGCTGCATGCAGTTCAGTAACCTCACCTGCGCAGCAGAGGGACACAAGCTCAGGTTGACTAAGTTGCCCCTTTAGATAAGCTTGACTCTGCCTGGTGGCATGAGGCTGATAAAGGGTGATGGTCAGGTTGGTTGTCGTTAAAGAAGACCCACCCCTCCAGAGCCCACTGTTGGGGTACAAAAGGAGAAAACAGCAGGCATACAGGAAGGGCTAGAGAGGGGAAGAAATCTTGTCTTTTACAGTGCAGCCATAAAACCTTTCCCCAGGCTTACTGTCTGGGCTGCTATCCTTCTCATAACAGTCTATAACTCCAGTTCCAAGGGCTCTGATGTCCTCTTCTGGTCTTTGAGAGCATGAGGCATGCAGGCAAAGCCCTCATACACATAAAAAAAATTTTTAAAAAAACTTTAAAAATTGTTTTTAATAAGGGCTCAACAAGTACTTAAATTTAAAGCTATTAATCAGGAATTAGGGATATGGCCCAGTTGGAGTGTTTGCCTATTGTGTAGGAAGTCCTGGGTTTGCATACCCAGCATCACATACACAGCCTAGTGGTACATGCCTGTAATCCCTGCACTTGGGAAGTGGAGTCCAGAGGATCAGAACTTTAGGAACATTTTCAGGTATACAGTAAGTTCCAAAACAGACAGACAAACAACAAACTATTAATCAAGTTATCTGTCTTTTCTCTTGGGACTAATATTAATATTTTGGTGAGAGGCTTTTTTAAAAAGAAGATATTTTTTAATTATTATGTGCATATATGTGTATCTGAGTGTGGGTTTAAATATTTCCATGCCTTACCTATGGAGGCCAAAAGAGGGTATCATATCCCCTGGAACTGGAGCTAAAGATGTGGGGGCTGGGAACCAAGAATGTCCTCTGCAAAGGAAGCAGTTGCTCTTAACTGCTGAGCCATCTCTCCAGCGCCCTTTGAGAGGTTCTGAACATGCCTCATTCTCAGAATAAAATGGTCCAGAGTCAGGGCTCCTGACTACTACTACTAAGACACAGTCTGGTTCTAGGCTCCATTGTCTAAACTTGGCTTTGTTCTCCTACCAGATAATCAATCTAAGACAGATCCAGGAGGTATTCAACCAGTTCAGGGTGGTTCTGAGGTAAGTCTCCCAGCCATTCCTCATTTTTTTCACACTTGCACCTTCATTTTCTATGACCTGGGCATTTGCCTTCAAGAAAACTCTCGTGCGTGCGTGCGTGCGTGTGTGTGTGAAGAGCATTCTGTTGTGCTACATGAGGAACCAGATCTGATTGTGTGAGTGTTTACTATGGTGTGCTGCCCAGGTCCCTGGTGAATGTTTTCTAAGTTCGTTAATTGGACAGGAACTCTCTGGAGTGCCAGCGCTGTGACTGTGTGTAGCTGGGCCTCGTGGATCTTCCATATCTGCTACCTCAAGGAGCACTTTGTTTATTTGGGTGCAGGTCCACCCATTGCCAAAGAAGCTCGTACTGGTTGGCCTCAGACTGGCCGTTTGTTTTCAGGGTTATGTTCGAATGAACCTAGGTGACAGCACAGTCCTCATGCAGGGTTACAGCCATTATTAAACATTACAGGTGTTATCATCTTAGAGCTGATATACTTTAAAGCTGTATAGGTTTGGGGACTGGACGATGGTGAGATGCGTACACTGTAAAAGGATGGGCCCTTTAGTCCCTTGTCTTTTGGCTTATGATGAAGCTGTGGCCTCCATCACCAGAGCTTTATCTAACCAACTTTTAATCTAATGTTTGGGTCTTAGCCCAGTGGATTCAGCATGGTCCCATTACAAATGGTATCTCACTCTCTCTCCCAAGCCAACAGGAACAGGAAGTGGAGTCTGCCTTGCGCAGGAAGTACACTCTCATAGACAAGAATGACTTTGCAGCCATTTCTGCTGTCCAGAAGGTAAGCACAGTTGCTGCTTGCTAACAGCACTCACCCCAGACTTCCCATGTTTGGTCAGACTTTTGCAGAAACTGCAAGTGTTAGGCATTAAACCAAAACTAATAGTTCCCAGACCAAGATAGCACCAGGATGAACACGTAGTGCCCTGTGCAAGGGTAAAACCACTTTAGGGGCTGAAGAGACAGCCCAGTCAGTAAGTGGTTGTTGCACAATCATGAGGCTTTCAGTTCAATTCCCACATGGTGCTGCATCCTCGAAGTGCTGGCTCTGGGAAGGTGTAGACAGACAGATTCCTAGGGCTCACTGGCCTGCTTGCCTAGCATAGTTTGTGAGTTCCAGACCACTGAGAGACCCAGCAACAAACTCTTCCTGAGGAATAGGACTCAAGCTTGACCTCTGGTCTCCACACCCACATACATGCATACAGAGAAAGAAATCGTATATCACTTTTGCATTGAGAATGACATCCATAAATTAGACATATAGCTAATATATAATATATATGATCAATGTTTGGAACCAGAATGGAATTAGGTCTTAAGATGCTTAGAGAGTATTGGGTGGTGGTGGCACACACCTTTACTCAGGAGGCAGAGACAGGCAGATTTCTGTGAGTTTGAGATCTGATCTACAGATCTGGTCTATAGCCTGGTCTACAGAGCAAGTTTCGAGACAGAGCTGCAACACAGAGAAACCCTGTCTCAAAAAAAGATGGGGGAGTAGACATTACTTTTCTAGGGTTCAGAAACACCTCTACTGCCTGCAACTGGCAGCAGCAGCCAAATCTTGGTGTGTGTGGATAACACGCTCACCCCAAGTGTTGGGCCATGAACACTTGCATTCCTAAGAGACCCAAACCTCTAATGTAACCCATGCCCCTTGTCCTGACCTCTCTATCCAGGCAGGGCTTATGGATGCTGAAGGTCACCTAGTAGGGGAGCCTGATGGACAAAGCTTTGGACTTGGGGTTGCCCCTTTTTCTGTCAAACCTGGGAAGAAACCCAGGTCCAAGAAGACACTGAAAGAACAGTTCAGGTGAGAGATCTTCTGCTTTGTCTAGCCTAGCACCCAGGCTCCTTGGTGGAGGGAGGGCACAACATGGTACCCCATCCCATGGCATCTCAGCTGCCGGTGCTCGCTACTGCCGATGCTGGGAAAGCTGTGGGGTTCAGGTCAGGGTCATACTCTGAGTAGCATCCCCAGTGGAATGTTTCCTTTCACTGAGTTACTCCCCAATGGATGTGACCGTTGGGGAGTGGAGTGCGGGAAGGACACTGCCTGCTGGTACTTCTATGCTACCCACAGATACCTCCCCTGAGACCCCCAGCCATCCAAATCCTCAACTCACATTTTAGGTGAGACCCAGTTTATTGTTGCGCTTTGGGGTGTGGGGGGTGAAAAAAGGGTCTCGCAGCGCAGCCCAGGATGGTTGGTCTCAGACTCATGATGACGCTCCTGCCCCGTGTTCCCAAAAGCTTACATTACAGATGTGTCCCATCCTACTTGGCTAAGACTCATTTCCAAGTCTGAGTTGGACACAGCCTTTTCCCCACTCCGATGCCCAGGCCATGCTGGGGAGCAGTAGCAGAGCACAGGTTCCAGAGTTGAGACCTAGGTTCATCCCCTTCTCTGTGCTTTTTACCCCTAAGGGACTTCCTTGTGTGAGGCATGATCTGTGGCTGTTTCTGTATCCCTGCCATGGGAATAATGATAGTAATAGTGTTAGCATCAGAGCTAATGGCCATGTTGGGAGGATAAGATGGAGAATACAGTCCTTGCACATGAGCCAACTGGATTGTCATCAGGAAGTGCTATATGCAACTGACACTGGTTACCTTCTTACTGCTGCGTCCCAGGACCCTCTGTAATAGTGTAACACGGAGGCTGGTCCTCTCAGAAAAACCTGTTGGAAGAAGGGGCTGAGTATGTTATCCATGCCTGTAATCTCAGAACCTAGGATGGAGGGGCCCTAAGATTGTGAATTCAGGGCCGGTGAGGTGACTTCACAGATAAAGGTGCTTGCTACACAAGCTTAAGGGCCCAAGTTCCATCTGTGGAACTACATAGACGTCGATGAGAACAAATTCCTCAAAGTTATCCTCTGACATCAACATCATGGACTCTTACACACAGTAATAATAGAGTTAAGAAAGCCGGGCATTGGTGGCGCACGCCTTTAATCCCAGTGCTCGGGAAGCAGAGGCAGGCAGGTCTCTGTGAGTTTGAGGCCAGCCTGGTCTACAGAGCAAGTTCCAGGACAGGCTCCAAAATAGTAGAGAGAAACCCTGTCTCAACTAACTAACTAACTAACTAACTAACTAACTAACTAACTAACTAAATAAATAAAGTTTAAAAAAAGATTGAGTTTGAGGCTATCTTGGGGTACATGGTGCAACCATCTCTTCCATAAAAAGGAAGGAAAGCAAGAGGGAGACAGGAAGAAGGAGGGACAGACAAAAGAAGAAAATATGGAAGGAAGGGATTGAACGCGGTATGGGGATGCATCTCCCTGGGTAGAGTCCCTGCCTTGCAGGCACAAAGCCCTGGCTTTGATATCCAGCAGCACATAAACTAGGCATAGTATCATACTCGTCTATTCCCATCAGGAAGATAACAAGGACAAAATCTCCTCAGCTACCTAGTGAGTTCTAAGCCAGCCTGAGAGACATGAGATTCTCTTTTATTCTAAAAGAAGAAGAAAAAGAAGAAAGAAAGAAAGAAAGAAAGACGGAGGGAGGGAGGGGGAGAGAGAAAGAGAGAGAGAGAGAGAGAGAGAAGTACATATTGCTCATGGGGAGGACCTGAGCTCAGTACCCAATACTGCCAGTAACTCCATCTCTGACCTCCTAAAACACTGCTCTCATACAAGTGCCCACATACATGCACATATTTTTTAAAAAAAGATAGAAGCTGCCAGTTTCCAGGAATAGTAGTGTACTCCTTTTATTCTAGCACTTAGGAAGCAGAGGTAGGCAGATCCCTGTGAGCAGTAGGCCAGCCATATTAAGACCCTGTCTCAACCAAATAAACAAACAAATAATACATGAATAAAATAAGCAAGCAAGCTGAATGTGCTAGGTTGCTTGGTTTAGTGGGCTTGATCAAGGTCTCATGTTAGGGTCTTAGTTCTCACTGTCCATGCCTAGGCCTTAGTGTTTCCCTGAAATTTTTTCAGCATCTCAGCAAGAAAGGAAGGTGCCAGCAGCCCTGTGAGTGGCAAGGACTTTGAAGTGGTTTCTATCTCCAAGACTCAGCTGGTCCCATCTTCCAAAGATGGGGATATCAAAGATATGCTTTCACGAGACAGGGAGACTTCCAGCATTGAGCCCGTTCCCTCGGACTCTCCAAAGGAAGAAGTGCGCCCAACCAGGTAACCATCTAAAGGCGGGTAGATCTCCACCAGATCAAATCACACCAGAGTGTGAATCTTACATGTTAGGAAAAGGGTGCCTGCAACAGAAGGGAAATAATTGGGGGGAGACAGAGAAAGTCCAAAAGGAAAAAATGTGATACCATATATGCATGCAAAATGATCCAACCTTAGTCTTCCAGGACACATGAAGAAGAAAATAGCTCAGCCAGTAAAGGTACTTGCCCCCAATTCTGATGACCCGTGTTCAATACCCAGGACACATGGTGGGAAGAAAGAACCAATTCCCACAAGTTATCTTCTGAGCTCCATACATGTGCTATGGTGCACATGTGTATGCACAAACACAAATAAATCATTTCAGAACTTCCACACATCAACTATTGCTAAAGTGATGTATCTTTTGCATGAGTAATGCATTCTAGATGCCCGGCATGGGAGCATATACTTGTAATCCTAGCACTTGGGAGGTAGAGGCAGAAAGATTAGGAATTTAAGGTGACCCTTGGTATCAAAGAGAGTTGGAGACCAGTCTGGGATCCCTAAGGCCTTGGCTTTAAACATGAACAACTGGAGCTGTGGAGGTGGTTGGTGGGTAAAGGTGCCTGCTGTGCCACTGTGATAACCTGAAGTTGAGTCCCCAGACCCCATGTGAAGGCAGATGTCTAGCAGCCTCGCCTGCTATTCTGCTATCCCTACAGTGAGATGGGCAGAATCCCTGAGAGGTCTCAGGACACCTAGCCTGGCATTTGCTGTAGAAAAGCAAGCAAGCAAGCAAACAACCCAAAGAGAAAATGCTTCAAACAAGGTGGAAGGTGTGAACTGACATAGCTTTTCTGACCTCTTCCCCACATTCACATACACTGCTGGACAGTGGGGGTGTGGGTCAGAATTTTAGGAATCCAGGCTAAGGAAATAGAACTGGAGACATGGAAAAAACAAAACAAGACGTTTTTCACATCATTAGTGGGAAAAGTTTTTTTTTTTTTTAAAGTAAACACTTTCAATGATATTAGATAACGAGCATTGAATGAATTTTTATCCCTGCCCCTGGTCTGTACAAGCACATGCATGAAGAACTTCTCCTGAGCCTCTGTGCATTTCAGAACATTCAGAGAAGTTAGAAAGTATAGTGAATGCCCATACATGGACAGCCTTCTAGTGTCTGTTGGCAGGCATTTACATTTGCTCCATCTAGTGTAGTCTTTTTAAAAATGCATTTCAAATAAGTTGCCAACATCAGTTCACAGTTGTATCACATTAACTGTGGTTCCCAGAGAATTTTGTGCATGGGGTGTGTGTATGTATGGTGCATGCTTGTGAGTGTATGGGTGCACAGCCCTGTGTGTGTCACGCTAAAGGCTGAGCAGCACATCTAGTGTCTTTCCCTCTTCCTCTCTGTCATAAAACTTGAAACAGTCTCACACTAACCTGGAAGCTTGCTGTTTCAGCTAATCTGGCTGATAGGCACCCTTTCAGATTTGTCTGTTTTTGTCTCCTAGTGCTGGAAATATGCTTGGCTTCTTGTATGAGACTTTTCTGAGGAGACATGAACCAAAGTCTCCTTAATCTAGATGGGAACCAGTGACAAGGCAAACTGACAATGCCTCCTAATTTCAAGTTAGCAAATCAATGACTCTGTTGGGGTTTCTTATAGGAGCATGTGTGACTTAAAGGCACCTACATCACCAAAAAGCCTACCCCAGTCTTGGTGATGACTCATAAAAACTGTATCCCTGGAACTATGTGTGACAAGTCAGAGGACCCCCCCTGCACACTCACACCTGCCTCCACCCCCACCCCAGCATATACTGCTTCTATAACCTTGGGAAAGAGGACCTGGTAAATCTTGTTGGTTTCAGGAACTTTCTGAGAGTTATGAGTTGTGTACTTTCTGAGTCTCATGAGCTTTTGTGCTGGTTTGATGAAGAATGCCTCCCATAGGCTTATATGTTTGAATGCTTAGTCACCAGGGAGTGAAACTCTTTGAGAAAATTAGAACTATTAGGAGGTGTTTTTCACTAGAGGTGGGCTTTGAAGTTTCTTTGTTTTTATTTTCCTGTTTTTTTGAGACAGGGTTTCTCCATGTAGCCCTGGATGTCCTGAAACTCACTTTGTAGACCAGGATGGCCTTGAACTCACAGAGACCTGTGTTTTAAAATTTTATTTATTTTTATTTTGTATGCATTGCTGTATTGCCTGCATGTATGTCTTTGTGAGGATGCAGCAACTAGAATCCCCTGGAACTGGAGTTACAGACAGTTGTGAATTGCCATGAATTGCCATGTGGGTACTGGGATTGAACCTAAGTCCTTGAAAAAAAAGCAGTCAGTGCTGTTAACTGCTGAGCCATCTCTCCAGTCCCAAGCTTTGAGGTTTCAAAAGCCCATGCTAGGTCCAGGTTCTCACTCAGCCTGCAGATCAGGATGTAGCTCCCAACTATTTTCCTAGCACCATGGCTGCTATGCGGTGCTGCCATGCTTTCCGCCATGATGATAATGACTAAACCTCTGAACCTATTATCAAGCCCCCAGTTTTCTTTGTAAGAGTTGCTGTGGTCATGGTGGGTCTTCACAGCAACAGAACAGTGACAAAGACAGCTTGCTTGTTTCCTCCTGGAGAGAATTGCTATATCACATGGGGATATGAACTCAGGTACTCATACTTACAGAACAAGTACCCAGAGAAAGTTTACTACCATAAGATAATACCTCTGTGAGAAAAAGAAAAGGCCATATATTCTCTGTGGCTCCAACCAGTTAAAGAATGTATCAAAGAAATCGAAAGAGACTGAACAAATTTTGGATCCGGATAGGTGACAGTGGTTTTGTTTTCAATTTCTTTCCTTTCCTCAGTTTCTGCAGTGGGCATGGGTCCTTACAACACAGATGAGGAATTGATTCCTACAGACTGACTTCCATCTGACACAAACAGTGCCTAGGGCCTCTACCATTGGCCCTCGGAAGTCCCAGGGAAGAAAGATGAAGCTCCGTGTGCCTCCTAGGCAGCTGCAGCACTTCCGTTTCCTCTTTGACCTCTCCCTCTGTTCCAGACCCAGCACCCCACCCTCTAAGCCTGTGGCCTTTGAAGAGTTTAAGAATGAACGAGGTAGTGAGATCAACCGCATCTTCAAAGAAAACAAATCCATCTTGAATGAACGGAGGAAAAGGGCCAGCGAGACCACCCAGCGCATCAATGCCATCAAGCAGGAGATTGATGTGACCAAGGAGGCACTGAATTTCCAGAAGTCACTACGGGAGAAGCAAGGTAGACGTGAAGGGGAGATGGCCAGGGTGACATGAGTCACCATGCTTTAAGTATGACAGCCTTGGGCACTAAAGGACCTAGACGGGAGGGGGCCAATAAGGGCTCTAGGGTACAGACCTGTGTCATTTGCTAGGCTCTAGGCAGCCTTTCCTGCCAGCTAGCCTTTGCCAATGTTGCCACTTACAACATTATTTCAGAATTAACTGCCGAGCCTTCCTCCCGACTTGTGCTGTTGTTCCTGGAGAAACTGGCCCTTGGCAGGAACAAAGCCCCACCCCCGATCCCTAATGAACACTGGAGGCTTAGTAGAGAAACCAAGGAAATTCACTTTATGACCTTGCAATTAAAATGGCAGGGTATACTACAGGGGTGCAAAGACAGTTGGGTTTTTGTTTGTTTTTGTTTTTAGAGACAGGTTTTCTCTGTGTGGCCCTGGCTGTGCTGGAACTCTGTAGACAAGGCTTCCACTTGCCTCTGCCTCTGGAGTGCTGGGATTAAAACTGTACAGCATCGCTGCCCTGTACAAAGAAAGTTTTTAAAAGCCCTGACTGCAGGTCCCTCCCCACTTTCCTTACTGGCTGAGTAATTGGAAGGTACTGTTTTTTCGTTTGTTTTGAGAGAGGGTCTTTCTGTGTAGTTCTGAAATGTCCTGGGATCCCCTGGCCTTGTACTCACAGGGTACAGTATTACACACATTATCAGCCACTTATGTTTCTTAATTTCTCAACAAACACATACATGGATTTATGTCTACATTTTACATTCTTTTTGTTGTAAAGCTTTTTGGGAACATAAGCCCATTATGCCTGCAGGTCATCGGGCAATTTTGGCAGTTGGTAACTACTTACCCTAGACTAGCTGGTGTTCGTAGGGTTCAGCATCACCTTTTCATCCACAGCTGGACCTAAGCTGATGGAAGGCACCTTTGAAAATGGACCATTATGCTCTTGTATTTTTACAGTCCTGGTGAAATCTCCTCAGGGGAATGGGTAGTTGGTGACCCCTTGAAGTCATTAGTCCTGATCTGTTCTCGCTTTGCCGATGGTGGTTTGGTTGTGGTAGAGGTACTGCTGGGGACCTCAAGAAATGAGAATGAGAGTCCCAGAAGGCCAAGTGACTTGATGTCAGTGAAATCATTCCTTATACTCAACTCCTGCCACCTGTGCTCTCCTGGCAGGCTGTCCCCTAGAGCAGGTAGTATGTATTACCAGGTAGGGAGAGAGAGAGCAAAAACCCTGCATGGTGACAGTACTAACATGGGCGCCCTGAATGTGACCCTCACAGGGTTACACGTGTACTGTGGGCCAGGAGCAGTCGAGTGAGCAGAGAACTGATTTGTGACAGCTAGTCAAGGGCAGTCTGAGCCTGCATTTTCATAAGTGACCACCCTGACTCTGAAAAGGGGATTCAGATAGGCATGGGGATGCATTGTTGTAATCCAAGCTTTAGGAGGAAGGAGGAGGAGGTTTGCCACGAGTTCAGGCCAGCCAGAGCTATACAGTCAGACCCCGGCTAAAAAGGTAAATTAAAGTTTAAAAAGCTGTTGAAATGGCTCATTGGGGGCTGGGGAGATGGCTTGCTGGTCTCCCAGGGGACACAAACTCTGTTCCCCAGGCAGCTTACAGTTGTCCATGATTCTAATTTGAGGATTTGACATGTGGCATTCACATACAGACAGACATATACATAAAGTTATAAAGAAAAAAGAAATGGATCATTGGGTAAGGTTTGTAACCATCAATGCTGACAACCTAAGTGAGAGCCATGGACCTCACATAGTCAAAGGAGGGAATTGACTCCTGCAAGATGTCCTCTGACCCCAACCTGTGCTCTGTGGTACACACATAGACACAGACACACAGACACACACACACACAGACACACACACAGACACACACACACACAGACACACACACACACACAGATACACTCACACAGATACAGACACACACATACACACATACACACAGATACACACACACACAGATACACACATACACACAGATACAGACACACACGATGTAATTTTAAACTTAAAAGTTATTTTTAAAAGATAATTTATTAGCCCAGCAGTGGTAGCACATGCCTTTAATTCCCAGCACTTGGGAGGCAGCACTTGGGAGTTCAAAACCAACATGGTCTACAAGAGCTAGTTCCAGGACAGCCAGGGTTACAGAGAGAAACCCTGCCTCAAAACACACACACACACACACACACACACACACACACACACACTCACTAATTTATTCTATATGCATTGGTGTAAAGGTGTCAGATCCCCTGGAACTGGAGTTACAGACAGTTGTGAACTGTCTTGTGGGTTCTGGGAATTGAACCCAGGTCCTCTGAAAGATCAGTCAGTGCTCTTAACAACTGAGCCATCTCTCCAGCTCCTTAAAAGTTAGTTTAAAAAAATAAAATAAAAGGGGGCTGGAGAGATGGCTCAGAGGTTAAGAGCACTGGCTGATCTTCCAGAGGTCCTGAGTTCAATTCCAAGAAACCACATAGTAGCTCACAACCATCTGTAACAAGATCTGGTGCCCTCCTCTGGCCTGCAGGCATGCATACATGCAGGCAGAACACTGTATACATAATAAATAAAATAAAATAATGAAAAACAAAGGGAGTTCAGGAATCACATCGTTATTCACTTTCCTGGCAGTCAGGGTACATCACAGGGCCTCTCCTCAATAAATAACAATCCTGTTCCATGCCATCTTTCATGAGTGACTTCCAGATGTCACTTAGTTTTTCCTACTAGTCAGTTAGGTCATTTCACTCTCAGAGGTGACTTCATTTCCAGACTCCTGGATCTAGTCTGCTCAGACCCTTCCTACCACCTATTCTATGACCTACTATTCCAGAGAGCAAAGGGTCTGGAAAACTTGTGCCAAGAACCCTTGGGGGGATGAGGGGGAACGACAGCAGAAGGCCGATGGAGGATGTCCTTCTGCATGCTGGAATATGTGTTTCTCTTATTGGTTGATGAATAAAGCTGTTTTGGCCAATGGACAGGCAGGATGTAGCCAGGCAAGAAGCATAGGCAGGGATACCAGACTAGAAGAAAGCAGGGAAGAGGAAGGCAGAGAGTGGGTTGCTGGAGAGACACCATGTAGCTGCTGAGGGAGCAAGAAGTGTGGGCACCACCAGTAAGCCAAGACCACATGGAGATACGTAGATTAATAGAAATGAGTTAATAAGAGAGAGCAGGCCAATAAGAGGCATGAGCCATTAGTCAAACAGTTTTTAATGAATAGAAGCCTCTGTGTGTTTATTTGGGATAAGGACTTTGAGACCAGGTAAGACAGAAACTTCTGTCTACAGAAGCCCTCACAGGACCCAAAAGCACCTTTTTGGTCTCTGTGTCCACATGTTCTTTAAAAATACAGGCCCTGACAGGCACTTAGGAGGCAGTGGTAGTCAGATCTCTGTGAGTTTGAGGCCAGCCTGCCAGGACAGCCAGGACTGAACAATGAAACCCTGTCTCAAAAAACAAAACTACAGACCCTGGTGATAAATTTACACTTTTAAAAGGATGCATGCACTGTGACATCCAATTTACCCTTTAGATTTTGGATTAGGTGTGTGTACATGAGTGCAGGTGCTTGCAGAGCCAAGAGGGGTCACTTTCCCTGGAATTGGAATTACAGGCTGTTGTGGGCCATCCGGTGTGGGTGCTGGAAATACAGTTGGGTCCTTTGCAAGAACAGAAAGCACACTTAACTACCGAGCCATCTCTACAGCATTTTGTGACAAGGTCTTATCATAGGCCTTGAACTTGAGATCCTCCCACCTCAGCCTTCCACCTAACTAGGATGATTGGTCTATACCTATAAACTTTACACAGAGTGAGATAATGGTGAGCTAAGATTTTTTTTTTTTTTTTGAGACATGCTCTCAGGTAACCCAGACTGATGACTTTGAACAATTATCTGCCTCAGTTATAATTATAGGCATGTGCCTATCTCTGGAATAAAGAGTATTTTAAAAATAATTTAAAATTTGCCAAGAGGGTGCTTTACACCTATAATCCCAGAAGAAGGAGAATCATTGAATGTTTGAGTCCAGCCTGGGCTACTTAGTGAATTCCTGGGCTATAGAGTCTTAAATAAATAAAGGAGGAAAACACACATACATGTTAGGAGTTTTCTCTTTCTCACCAGCAGCTTCCAAATAATGACACAGAGACTTATTCATTGTGAAAGCTTGGCCTTTAGCTGAGGCTTGACCCCCAACTAGCTCTTATAACTTAAATTAATCTGCTTCTGTTAATCTATGTTCTACCAAATAGCTTTTTTACTTCTTTTCCATTTCTGTATGGCCGATTAGTTCCACATCTCCTGTCATAATCTGCACATCTAGATTTCTTCTCTTCCTCTCTGCCCAGAAATCCTGCCTATGTTGCCTAGCTATTGACCATTCAGCTCTTTATTAAACCAATCACAGCAATACATCTCCACATAATATGCAAATATTCCACAACACATACATGTATATGTGAATATATATTTGATTTTATCACTATTGAAACATTGTTCAGGTGAACCATTAGTTGTTTGCTTTAAAAGAAACATCTTTCAGTGCAGTTCTCCCCTGAGGAGGCAATCAGAGAGCCCGTGGATAATACTACAGATGTCCAGTCCGTCTCCCATTTCAAAGGAGTACTGCAAACTCTTTCCAAAGGATCTGTGCATGTCATGTCAGAGATGTCCCTTGGCACATAGCTCACAGCAGGTCACTCTGCAGTGAAGATGAGGGACCTGACTCCTATCCCAGATCCTGGACCCTCGAGTTGGGAGCCTTGCATCTCCATTAATGGTGCAGGGACATTTTTGTGTGGAAGCCATATGACTTTCCTCTAGGATCTGGGGACTTCTTGCACCCTAATCATACATCCTGGGCCACATACAAAACACAAATCTGGAACAGCACAGTTTGCTGTGGCTCCTGTTAATCTTTCAGGTGCTGTGGGCAGTGGATAGCCAAGGGAGTAATTTTTCACACAATATTATTTTGTCTTAACCCAGCAAAACTCTTACCAAAGTGACAGAGTCTATGGCCAGTATCACAACTGAATGGAGGAAAGCCAGCTAGCATGCTACAGAATTCTAATAATCTCTAACAAGAAGGTAGCTGACCAATAGAAGACTATTAAAATGTGGGTTTACATCCACTTTCATTAATAAGGAATTTTGCTCAAATTCCTTAGTGGTACTAGCCAGTGATGGCAGTTCATGTATGTAATTTAAAAGAAAAATAAGTGTGGGGCTGAGGCTATAGCTCAGATGTTATAGTGCTTGCCAGTATGCATGGTAGCCGTGCGTTTAATCCACAGCCCTACATGAAACGGTATGGTGGTGCATGCCACCCTGAGCTACACTGCGTATTCATTTGCAGTTGGGCTGCACAGTCAGAAAACTGCTACACATTTAGGGCAGACAGGAGGGGAACCGAGCAGAAGAGAAGATAGAGTGGGTCCAAGTACCATGATAACTCTGATCTTGCCTCATTGGCCAAAGATATTTACCCTTAAAAGAAATGTTAACCTTCACAGCTTTCCCAGCATCGGCAGTAGTGAGCACCGGCAGCTGAGATGCCATGGGATGGGGGTACCATGTTGTGCCCTCCCTCCACCAAGGAGCCTGGGTGCTAGGCTAGACAAAGCAGAAGATCTCTCACCTGAAATGTTCTTTCAGTGTCTTCTTGGACCTGGGTTTCTTCCCAGGTTTGACAGAAAAAGGGGCAACCCCAAGTCCAAAGCTTTGTCCATCAGGCTCCCCTACTAGGTGACCTTCAGCATCCATAAGCCCTGCCTGGATAGAGAGGTCAGGACAAGGGGCATGGGTTACATTAGAGGTTTGGGTCTCTTAGGAAAGCAAGTGTTCATGGCCCAACACTTGGGGTGAGCGTGTTATCCACACACACCAAGATTTGGCTGCTGCTGCCAGTTGCAGGCAGTAGAGGTGTTTCTGAACCATAGAAAAGTAATGTCTACTTTCTATATCAGCCTCATACTATTCCATCCCTGAGGATATATCTGTTTTGTTTTATTTTGTTTTTCTTCCAGAGGGGGTTTCTCTGTATTGCTTTGGAGCCTGCCCTGGAACTTCCTATGTAGACCAGGCTGGCCTCAAACTCACAGAAATCCACCTGCTTCTGCCTCCCAGAGTTCTGGGATTAAAGGTGTGCGCCACCACCTGGTCTGTCTATTTTTAAATTATTTTTATTTTGTGTGCATTGGTGTTTTGCCTGTATGTCTGTCTGTGTGCCGGATCTCCTGGAACTGAAGTTATAGACAGTTGTGAGCTGCCGTGTGGGTGCTGGGAATTGAACTTCGGTCCTCTGGAAGAGCATCAGGTTTTCTTAACTGCAGAGTCAACTCTCCAGTCCCTGTTTTATTTATTTGACTCAAAAGAAAAAAGTCTTTAAAGGGTGATTACCTTTGGCTGATGGGACAAGATCACAATAAGCATGCTACCTGGCCCCTCTCTACCGTCTCCTCTGCCCAGCATCCCTCCTGTTTGCTCTATAATACCAGTCAGGCCCCACTGAGCTAATCAGCCCCTACCTGTGGGTGTGCTGTCCTGGCCTAGCCTTCTTGTACTTGCCCACTCCTTGCCACACCCACCCACACCCCTGCCACCCTGCCACCTTATCTGTCAGCACTGTCTTGTTTTTTGGAACACCATTCTGACCCCTACCCTGATGCCTACTGCCTCATTCCCTGACCTCTCCCATCACCCTGCAGGCGAGTATGAGAACAAAGGCCTGATGATCATCGATGAGGAGGAATTTCTGCTGATCCTGAAGCTCAAAGACCTCAAGAAGCAGTACCGAAATGAGTACCAAGAACTGCGCGACCTCAGAGCTGAGATGCAGTACTGCCAGCGCCTGGTGGATCAGTGCCGCAATCGCCTGCTCATGGGTATTCCCGTTGGGAAGGTTGACAGGCTCCTTGAGGTGGGGGGGGGAGGCTCAGGGCAAGGCCAAGGATCAGTTCTGAAGTACTGACCTGCTCAGTGTAGCGCCAGGGCTTAGTGAGGAGCTTCAGGTGTGTGGTCCAGGGCTATGAAGGCTGGAGATGGGAGTGAGATGAGGCGAGCTGGGGAGCAGGAAGTAAATAGAGGTGAGCCTGCAATCGCCTTTGCCTGCTTCCCCATAGGCTTTCTCACACCTCACAGTGCCATCCCTCTGACTCTTGCAGAATTCGACATCTGGTACAACGAGTCCTTTGTCATCCCAGAGGACATTCAGGCAGCACTGAAGCTCGGCAGCAGCATCCGGCCAGGCATGGTGCCTGTCAGCAGGATTGTGTCTCTGGTGAGCAGCACAAGGGTTTGAGGGTGACGAGAGTTGAACATAGGGACAGTCGCAGTAAAGTGGGTAATTCTAACTCTTCCACGGATTGCTTTCTAAGTGCTGCCAGTGCCCAGGAAGGCGAAAAGCAGAGCTAGAGAGACAGCGTTATAGTATGGCACGAGAGGGACCTTGCCAGGTCCCATGGTGGCAAGGGATAAATACACCAGGCAGACAGAGCTTAAGTGGGAAGTGTGGGAAAGGGGTGAGAGAAGAGAAAGATGGGGTGGGGGGGCAAAGAGACACAGAGACTGATAACAGCAGGAGAGAGCAGGATATGTATTCCTGCCATGCACAGCGGGGTGACTCTCTGTGCCAGGTTTCCAAGGGTGGGGATCAGGTTTGCCTGGATTACAGCAGATGGCTCAATTAAAGTACTTGCTGCTCTTCTGGAGGATCTGACTTTGGTTTTCAGCACCCATGTCTGTAAGGAGTAGGTTTTTCCACCCGCCGCTGGTCTCGTCCCGACGCCGCGCCAGCCCCAAATAACGCACAGACTCTGTATTTGATATAATTCTGTTGGCCAGGGACTTGTTTCTTATCGGCTAGCTCTGTCTTAAGTATTAACCCATTTCTGTTAATCTATGTATTTCCATGTGGTCTCATCTTACCGGAGAGCCGGCAGGCATCCTGCTCTCCAGACTCACCATCTTGACTCCTCCTTACTACTTCCTCTCTCATCCTTGTCTCCTACTCCCGCCTATCTTACTTTCCTATTGGCCAACAGTGCTTTATTCATTAACCAGTATGAGAAATATATTTACAGAATGACAGCTCCCATCACATGTCAGCCATATCAGGCAGCTCACAACTATCTGTAACTCCAGCTCCAATTCCAATGCCGTCTTCTGGCCTTTGCAGGCAACAGCACATATGTGTCATATAGCAGCATAGACATAAACACATAAAAAAAAAAATAGGTTTCCAAAGCAACTTTGTGGGGAGGAGAGGATTTATTTCAGCTTACAGTTATAACTGTAAGCTGCCTCATGAAAGGAAGTCAGGGCAGGAACCTAGAGACAGGGACGGAAGCAGAGATCATGAAGGAATGATGCGTGATAGATTGCTCCCCAAGACTCGCTCAGCCTTTCTTCCCACCCCTTTTTCTTGCCTGCATGTTTGTATGTGCATTTCCTGTGTACCTGGTGCTCAGAGTTCAGAAGAAAGTGCTGGATGCCGAGGACTATGTAAATGATGAGAGTTAAACCAGGGTCCTCTGAAAGAGCAGCCAGTGCACCAGTGCACCTAACTACTGAGCCATCTCCCTGGCTCCTCAGTCTGCCTTCTTATACAGCCCAGGACCAAATTTCCAGGGGTGGCACTGCCTGCAGTGGGCTGGGCCCTCCTACTTCAATCATTAATCAAGAAAATGTCTACAGACTGGCCTAAAGGCCAGCCTGATGGAGGAAATTCCTTAAATGAGAGTCTTTCTCCTAGACATGACTAGGTTTGTGTCAAAACAAAACAAAATAAATAAACAAATAAAAAACAAAACAAACCAAAAACCCCAGTACAAGTCTTAAAGAGAGATATGTAGGGGCTGGAGAGGTGGTTCAGTGATTCATATCACTGGCTGTTCTTTCAGAAGTCCTGAGTTCCATTCCCAGCACCCACATGGTGGCTCACAACCATCTATAATTGTAGTCCGATGAATTCCAATTCTTCCTTCTGGTGTGTAGCTGTACATGCAGAGAAAAGCACCTATATGCATAAGTAAATAAAACTTTAAAGAGAGACACAGAGAGAAAGAGTGTGTCTTAATTAGGGTTTTTATTGCTGTGAAGAGACGATGACCGCAGCAACTCCTATAAAGAAAAACATTAAATTGGGGCTTGCTTATAGTTTCAGAGGTTTAGTCCATTATCATCATGGTGGGACATGGTGGCGTGCAGGCAGACATAGTGCTGGAGAATGAGCTGAAAGTTCTACATATTGATCTGCAGACAACAGGAAGTGAATTGTCTCACTGTGTACAGTCTGAGCATTGGAGGCCTCCAAGCCTGCCCCCCACAGTGACACACTTCCTCCAGCAAGGCCACATCTATTCTAATAAGACCACAACTCCTAATAGTGCCACTCCCTATGAGGGCCATTTTACCTCAAACCACTACAGAGAGAGAGGTAGACAAAGGAATACCTTTTATTACTGCCAACTTTCTGTAGTGCCTAGGTGGCCTTTACAAGGGATCTGTGAGGACCCTGACAGGCACGGGTGCTACAACTGCTCTGGGTGGATTTGCAAACCCAGCAAGGCTCTCCTGATGCTCAGGACATCCCTGCCAGGGTTTATCCTCACAGTGTCAGGCTGAGACATTGTGCTGGGTCGGGCCTCTCCCAGGGAGAAGATGACCAGGACAGGTTCAGCCAGCTGCAGCAGACTGTACTACCTGAGGGTCCTGACTCCATCTCCTTCTACAATGCCAAAGTCAAGACGGAACAGAAGGTAACTTGGGATGTTCATGTCTGTGAGGGTGGGGGCCCCAAAGACTTCATTACTAGGGCACCCAGAATCACCAACCCTGTTGAATAGGCACAGGGTGGGTGGGAGTGATGGTCCCTGCCTAGGGAGATTGAATGTCACCCTTAGTCTGTAGGTACCTTCTACTGGCTCTAGACTGGAACAAGGCTGGACTTTGGAAGTCGGGGGAGGAGGATGACATTGATCATGTCCAGGTCTGGACATGGCTGATAAGTGCTAACTCAGCCATGTATGGTGGCTCACAGCCCATGACAGTCTAGGAAAGAAATCCTCAGACCACTGCCTGTGGGGAAGGGCCTATCCAAGGGGGCCACCCTGCACAAATGGCAGGGGACAGAGAACCACATGTAGCCGAGGTGGAACTAGACATGGTGAGCCCAGGTGGGGCCTCTGATTGTCCAGGCTCTCCATCCCACCAAGGCCTTGGGTACTGCACAGCCCTCTGCACTCAGGTAGGCGTTGTTGTGCGGTTTGTTTGAGACAGGGAGTCCTGTTCCCCAGGCTAGTCTCAAACTTGCCAGGTAGCCAAGGATAACCTTGAACTCCTGATCCTCTTGCATCTACTTCCAAGAGATGAGATTACAGGTATGTGCCACCATACTCACTTAGAACGTGTTTCCTTTCTTTCTTTCTTTTTTAGTCTCTTTCATTGTGAGAATGATCTATAGTGTGTATATGTGTGTTTGCCTACTTGCATTTTTAAAAAAACTTTATTTTGTGGATAAGTGTTTGGCTGGCATGTCTGTCTGTGTACCATTTGGATGTTTGGTACCTGCAGAGGCTAGAAGAAGGTGTAGGATTCCCCAGAACTGGAGATGGTTATGAGTCACCATATGGGTGATATTAATTGAACTTGGGTCCTTTGGAAGAGCAGCCAGTGCTCTTAACCCTTGAGCTATCTCTCTAGTCCAAAATATGTATTTTAAGTTACAAGCTCATATTTGATTGGACTTAAGGACTTCAAAACACATAAATTATAATTACTTTCTCCCTAGAAGGGAATATACTTGTTTTTTGGTTTGTGAGGGTGGATGGGTAGGGAGTTTTGACTTTTTGTTTGTTTTGTTTTGTTTTTCAAGACAGGGTTTCTCTGTGTAGCTTTGGAGCCTGTTCAAGAACTCATGCTGCTGATCGGGCTGGATTCTGCCTCTTGAGTGCTGGGATTAAATGCATGAGCTATCATAGACTGTTTTTGTTTTTGTTTTTTTTTTTTCCCCTTTGAAACAAGGTTCTATGTAGTTCAGGCCTGCCTTGAACTTCCTGTGCAGCAGAAGGTTGCCTTGAACTCCTGCTCCTGTCTCCTAAGTTTTGGGGTTTTAGGCTTTCACTACTACACTGTCTGCATTTGCTTTTTTGTAGTTACCATGCATGTTATCAACCCAGGATCATGTATTCCCTTCAAGAATTCCAGCTTGAAGGGAGGCAGATGCAGGCAGATCTCTGAGTTCAAGGCTAACCTGGTCTACAAAGGAAGTTCAAGAACAGGCGCCAAAAGCTACTCAGAGAAACCCTGTCTGGGAAACAAACAAACAAACTGCTAGAAATTCTAGCTCGAATGCTAGAGATGTAGCTCAGAAAATGAGCATCTGCCTAGCCTGCATCAGGCCCTGGGTTCAATACTAAGAACCACAGAGAAGAAAAATTCCATCTTGAGCCAGGTATTATGTCAAATCCTGTAATCTCAGCAATTTGGGGAGGGGAGGGCTGAGGTGGGAGCAGCTTGAGTTCAAGGCCGTGTTGGGCTATACTGAGACCCTATGTCAAGAAAGAAAACAAGAATACCAGCTTAGTGTTGGCGCTGCAGGTTCAGCCTCTTACCTCAGGAACATAGTCCAAGGAGCCTTAACAATTGCTCCTTTCCTGCCCACTGCTTTAATGACAGCCTTTTCTACCTGTTCTCAAGGAGCCCAGCAGTGTATGAAGAGGGCAGACTTTAAATTTAAAAGGAAGAGTAGAATCTGTGAGCACTACAGCCCCAGAGGGAGGACCTGCAACAGGAATAGGCCCACCTCTAGAGGTAGAAACCCCTCCTCTCCTATGTTAGTTTCCTGTTGCTGTGACAAATACCTGAGAGAAAGAGCCTGGAAGGAAGGAAGCTGGTGACACACGCCTCTTGGGTGCTGGAGGCAGAGGATCAGGAGTTCAAAATCATCCTTATTTGCCCGGGAGGTTCAAGGCAAGCCTGGGTTCAAAGAGTCCCTATCTAGAGACAAACAGAAACAAAGAAGAAAGGTTTATTTTGCTGCAGCAGTTTCAGATCATGCTGGGTTCCATTGTTATGGGCTTAAAGTAAATGGGAACAGGATGGCATGTGGAGAGTTAGCTGCTTGTCTCAAGGTGATCAAGCAGAAAAAAACAGGGCAGGGCCAGGGACATGATACACCTTCCAGGACACATCCCCATTGACCTACATCCTCTGTGTCCCACCACCTTTCGGTAATGTTATCAAGTTATGAATCTATTGGTGGAAAATCCATTTATCAGGCCAGAGCCCTCACTTTCCAATTAACTCTCAGTGACTCAATGACCAGTGGGCCTCTCTCTCTTTTTTGTTTTTTCTTTTTCAAGACAGGGTCTTACAGTGTAGCTCTGCTGACCTGGAACTCACTATGTAGACCAGAGCTTACAGAGATCCACCTACCTACCTCTCGAGTGCTACAATTAAAGGCATGCACCACTATGCCCAGTACATGTCTCCTTTTAAACATAACTGCCAAGCTATTTCAAACCAGTTTGACACACTTTCCTTGAATTGAAAGTGTTTGAGTGGAATGTTACTTCTCGTAGAATTTGTGTTATCCAGAGAGTTTACATCTCTAGAGTGTGATGTTTGCTTGATGAAGTGAATAGAGTGTGATGTTTGCATGATGAAGTGAATAGAGTGTGATGTTTGCATGATGAAGTGAATGAGTGACAATGTGAGTCCTTGCTAAGATCACATCTCCTTTTCTTCCAGCACAGTTATATGAAAACCATGACAGGTCTCCAGCAGTCACACAGAAAATAGTCTCATCAATAGCTTGAAGACCAGCAACTCTAGTCTGTTCTAAGGAAGCTGCTAAACTACGCTCAGAGCTCCAGTCCTCAACCTGGGACCAAACCCAGAGAACACACAATTGCCTGCCTGCTAGGATAAACATCCTCCAGAGGATACCCTTGCTTGTCTCCACAGAAATACTTTTGATTTTAATTTGCTACCATATGTAAAATCAAGATAAAATTCCTTTCTAGTTTGGACTTTAAGTACTATCCCAAAGACTGTTTTAATTCCTGTTTGAAAGGACATCTGGCTGTGACTAAAACCTAGTCCAAGTGTTTGCCTAACAAGCATGACACCTGGGATTTGGTTCCTAGCAACACAGACACACACACACACACACACACACACACACACACACACACACACACACACACACAGAGAGAGAGAGAGAGTGGGAGGAGGATTGGGAGTATAGCTCAGTAGTATAATACTTGCCTAGCATCCATGAAACTCTTCCATCTCCAACACCACCGAAAAGAATAGCAAACACTGTAGTTAGGCAGGACAGACCTGTAATCCCAGCACTTGGGTGGTGGTGACAGAAGGGTCAGGAGTCTAGAGTCACCTTCAGCTACTTATCTAGTTCAGGGTCAGTCTGGACTATATGAAACCCTACCTCCAGCAAAAAATAAAAACTGAAAGCTACTGGAGCCTTGAGTAGGAAATCAAAACAGTAATCCAGGTTCCTCCTGTCAGCCTCTGTCTCTCTTCAGTGGGCATCCTGAGATGAGCTTGGTCTGAGACTACTTCTTACAACTCCCAAGGAGTCTAAGTTCTCTCAACCCATCCTTTTTCCTTGGCAACCAGAAGAGGATCAGGTATATTTAGTGACCTACAAAAGGGAGGGGCAGAACTGGGTCCCTGTGCCCAAGAGTGCCTGACCTTAGGCACTACCCCTTTCCAGCCAAGTACACACACAAAATAGTGTGGCAGCTTCTCTGCCTTGCCTCCTTCCTTCTCTTTCCCAGTGCCTACAGATAAACACAAGTGAAGGTGACTAGGCCACCTGGACAGGAACAGGGATCACACCAGCAGGGTTGAGCAGGGAAGAGGAAACATTACTCCTGAGTCAGGTCCTCAGGCTCTGGGGCTTGTGTCCTTGGTGATGGTACCATAGGGAAAGAGCCCGTTGCTTTGCTCAGGACAAACACAGGCCATCTGGGGGCTTTCCCAGCTGACCATTGCACCTTGGGGCTGAGAAATGCAATCTTTCTTCCTGATGTTGTGGGCCAAGGCTTTGACCGTGAATATGGAATGACAGCAATCCTCTATCTGATTCCCTTGAATGCCCAGGATGACAGAGGCCTACAAAGGAATTACATGGAAGCCCTGTCAAGGGAAGCAGGGAGAGAAAATAGTCCAGACCACACTTCAGAGGTAATTTCAGGCCCTCAGGTAACTTTATATGAGGAAGATAAGAGCTGGCACAGAGGACATGGCTAAGTGAGTAAGAGTGCTTGCTCTGCATGCATGAAGACCCAAGTTTGAATCCCCTATGTATGCATAAACATGGCTGTATGAGTGTTAGTCTCAGCGTTGGGGCCATAGACAAGCAGATCCTGAGAGTCTGCTAGCCACCCAACATAGCCTCAACAGTCGGCTTCCTGTTCATGAGAGACAATCCTTACTTGAGGTAGAGAGGTAGAAAGGAGAAAGTGGTTAAAAAGTAGCCTCCCACTTAGTTCCAGTTCAACAATGGACTCAACTGGGGAATGTCCTTTTTCTCCAAAGCCTTAGGTTCCCGTTTGAATCATAACTCTGGCCTGAGTGCATAGGGAAAAAAAAAAATGCCATTTGGGGGAAAACAAGGTACCACCCAGTGTTATCTTAGAACACATCTAATTGCTTATGTGTTGTGTCATTCAGTATGTATTCATTTGTATATTAGTCAAGATATTAGCTCAAAGCCTTTATATTGGATGTGGATATAGTTTGGTGATAGGGGCTGCTTGCTTACTGTTCTAGTTTCATTCTGTTGCTGTGATAAAACACTTGGACCAAAAGCAGTTTAGAGGAGGAAATGGCTTACACTTCCAGGGCACAATCCATCATTTAGGGGAATCAGTACAAATTATGCTAGCTTTCTTATATAGCCCTGGACCAGCTACCTAGGTGTGCTTTGCCCACAGTGGGCTAGCCCATCTACCACTAGTTAGTAACTCTCCAAAGATCAATCTGATCTAGGCAATTCTTCAACCTAGGCTTTCCTTTGGGTAATTCTAGGCTAAGTCAAGTTGACAAAGCTAACTAGGGTACCCAACATATAGAAGACAGTGGGTTTAATTTGTAGCACTGGGAGGGAAAAAATTGCAAATAGTTTTGGAGAATGTGCTCAGGGGATCAGTTGGTGTTTTCATGTCCTAAATAAAATTTCCCATCTCTTTACCAAGCCCTAGAACATACCTGTGGGGAGTGACCATGCTTTGGCTTTCCTTCTTCTTTTTTTTTTTTTTTTTTTTTTTTTTAATGGGGCACCAAAGTTGACTTTAAGGGGTCACTAGTAGCCACCCTGAGTTCTGGGATGTATGTGGTCTGGGCTCATGGGAGACACTACTAGGAGAAGCAATTCTCAAGGTTTTCATGGTATTCAGCATTCTAGGAGTGGGAATAGGTTTCATGTTGGGGATTTTGGGTATTTTTTTCCCTTTAAATATTTTAGAGGGCTTTTTGTATAAAAGCATGGGATAGCATGGTATGGTAGATCATACCTTTATTTAATCCTAGCACTCAGGAAGCAGAAACAGGTGTCTGCTTGGTTTGCAAATCGAGTTCTAGGCCAGCCACTGTACAATGAGAGCCTGTCTTTTTTTTCTATTTATGATTTATTTTTATTTCATATGCATTAGTGTTTTGTTTGCATGTCTGTATGAGGGGCATTAGATTCCCTGGAATAGGAATTTCAGTTGTATGCTGCCATGTGGGTGCTGGGAGTTGAACCCAGGTCTCTGGAAGAGCAGCCAGTGCTCTTAATTGTTGAGCCATCTCTGCAGCCCCAACAGATGTGGGTTTTTTTTTTTTTTTTTAAAATAAGGGCAAGCTGGTCTAGCCTGGACTATACAAAGAAACCCTGTCTTGATGAAGAAAAAAAAAAAAAAGCCTTAGATATGTTATTGTTTAATGAGAGGCAGTGTACAAACATTTTCACAATATTATCTGTGTGGTAGATATGCTTCTATTTTATAGGCAAGGCAGTAGAAGTCAGAGAAACAGCCATGCCCATTGTTGTTTGGCTAGGAATTGGCTGGTATTGGTTTACATAGTGCTATATAGAACTTATCCATTGAACTATAATAACCTAAAATGTGTTGACATCTGTTTAGGGATTTATGGACTGGGGCTGTTTCTCGGCTGGAAGCATTGAGGTGTAATCCCGGACATACAAACCGGCTATGCCATGCATGCCTGTAAACTCAGCACTGAGTGGTGGGGTGCATGCGGATGAGACATCCAAGTCATCATTGGCTATATACAGAGGTCAAGGCCACCTGGGATGCACAAAAAACTCTCGAAAACAAACTACAAGGAAAAAAAAAAAAGAGGAAGTTCATGGTTTCACAAAAACCCCATTTTAGCCTCAGATCAGAGAGAGAATCTGTTCACATTTAAACTTTCACCTTCAGCGTGTTGTGCTATCTAGCACCTGCAATCCCAGCATCGCGGAGGCTGGGCTAGAAGGATTCTGAGTTTAAGGCAGCACAGGGTACACAGCAAGTTCCAGTGCCACAAGTGGAAACAAAGGCAAAAACAAAATGGCTGTGGGAGACCGACACCTACAGTGTTTGGTGGACCCTGAACCTCATATATGCCTAAAATTACCAGTGGAAAAACAGCCCGATTAATCTCCATATGAAATGATAGAAAGATAATAGGTACTGCTAGCTACAAAAACCAAAAAAACAAAAACAAAAAACCAAACATTTTTAGGAGCCCGTGAGATGGCCCTGCCAATAAAACCACTTGCTGCCTAGCCTTATGATGTAAGTTACACCCCCTGGGACCCAAACAGTGGGAGCAGAGAATTAACTGACTCACGTTGTTCTATGATATCCACATTCGCGCATGTTGCTGTGTAACAGCTCTGGTTGTCCTGGAACTCGATTTGTGGACCAGCTGGCCTCAAACTCACAGAGATCTGCCTGTCTCTGCCTCTCACATGCTGGGATTAAAGACATTCGCTACCAACGCCTGGCAACACGGACAGAATCTTAATACGTGGTATAAGCTAGAATCCCAGCACTCAAGAGAATGTATGTTCAAGTGGTCAAGGAAAGTCTATATAAACTACACAAGATCCTGTCTAAACGCGACAAAATTAGCTAGTTGAAGGATTTCTGTTAGATCACATTTCAATTTATTGGTAAATCTAATTTAGAAATTAGTGGCTAGTATTCGCGCCCCCCCAAAAAAAAACTCCACAAAAATTTGACCTATTAGTCTCTACTTTCATAAGCAATTGCTGCACATTTAGCGTCGTGTAAGTTTAGCTAATAGTTTTCTCGAGCAATCCTGCTTCTCCTTCCAGAAACAAAAGCTCGTAGTTTCACGTTTTTTTTTTCCTTTTTTTAAATTTTCTTTAAGAAAGTAATTAATAACCTTCACCCCCAGGCATTGCCTCCGAGGCCTTAAGAATAAACATTAGCCTTTCGGACTTTCCGGGTGAGGGCGGAATGCCGCGGGGAGGAGGAAGGTGGAAGGTGGTGGGGACCCGGGGGTGGGGGCGGCGGGAGGAGGGCGTGTCCGAGAAGGCCGGCCCGAGAAGCCGCCCTTGCTCAGCTCGGTTTCCGTTCGCCAGGAGAGCGGGATGAAGAGGCAAGGGAGAAGAAATAAGGGGCGAGAGCGGCAGCTGCGCCGCCTCCCAGCCTGGAGGCCCTGCTGTCCGAGGGCTCCCGGGCTTCGGGTGGTGGCGGGCTTCGAGGGAAGAGGGCCGGCGTCCCGAGGGCCCCGGGCTGCCTCCCGGACATCGCCCGGGGAGGGGTGGCGGTGGCGCCCCTCCGGCTCCGGGACCCGCCTGCAACACTCAGCCCTGGGACTTATTGTTCCGGGAAGCCGCAGGCTAGGCCCGGCCCGGCCCGCGGGTTGCACCCGCCCCTGCCAAGGTCGGCGGGCTTGGGGCTGGCGCGCCGACTGGCGGCCGGTGGGCTGCCTGTGCGTGTCTCTTTAAGGGGCTGGGCCTGCAAGGCTGCAGGGCGGGCGGGGTGCGCGTTGCTCCGGGAGTGTGTGAGGCAGAGAGCGGCGGGCGGTTGCCGGAGGGAGGGAGGGAGTGAGCGGGCGAGCCAGCCAGCCAGCGACGCGGGCCGCCCCTGCCGCCGCCGCGATCGGACCAGCGGCCTCCTCCCCTCCGGTCCCCTCCCCCGCACCGGCCGGCCGCGGGGAGGGGGCTAGCGTCGCCGCCTCCAGCTGCTCCTCATGAAGCAGCTGCCGTCGCAGCCGCCACCGAAGATGGGGGATTTCTACGATCCCGAGCACCCGACCCCTGAGTAAGTCTCAGGTCCGCGGCCTCCCGCTGCCGTTTGCTCGCTTCAGCCGAGGGCGGCGCGTCCCGGCCGACCGGTGGCGGCGCGCGGAGTAACGGGCCCTGGGCGGCTTCGCGCGGCCGTGGTGGGGAGCAGGCCGGGCGCAGCCACCGGAGGCCACCTTGCTTGGCCTCGGCTGGCCGGGCGGTTGGGCCTGGCGCGGATACCGCTGCTCGCGTCGCAGCGGCAGTTGAGGCGGCCCGGTGGGGGAGGGGCGGCCACGGCCTCCACTGCCGTTGCCGCGTCCTCAGTCGGCCGGCCTAGGGCTCGGCGCTGCCCGCGGCTCCTCCGGGACGCTCTGCGGCTCCCCGAGCTTCTGTTGCAAACCGCGGTGTATAGTCCGAGGCGCCGCTGAGGCCAGAGTCTGCTGTAGGACGCCGGCGAGTATAGGCCGAGAATCCCCGGGCTCGGGTGGAAGCTCGGCCCGTCGCCCGGCCTACCGGTGACGGCAGCTCCGACCGGAAGGGCCTAGCGCGCGTCTGCCCGCTGCGATTCGCGGAGGGGCCCCGCGTTGCAGTGTTGGTTTTGATTTTTTTTTTTTTTTTTTTTCTCTTTCCTTTTCTTTTCCCTTCTTGGGCGCTCGACCCTGGTCCACCGGTGCTGTGAGCTTCACATTCTGCACTTGGGTTTTGTAATGGTGGCGAGGTTTGCCTGGTCCCGTTGTTGAGGTGACACCACTTTTGTTTTCACCTGAAAGTGAAAACCTGACAAACGTTTCTTTTCTCGATTATGAGGCTCGAACCCTTTGGCATACTATTTCTTAGGTAACCGAGTCTTACCTACAAGGATGACTTTGTGCTGCGTGTGAAGATTTGATTAAGAGACCCAGAAATCTTTTTGCATCGTCTTCTCTAAAGAGTATAGTGTTCTTGTCATGCGAAATATAGTTTTGTCCAAAATATAGTTTCTTTTCAGCATGGAGCATTCTTTATATTTCTATTGGGCAGGATCTTCTGATAGCACAGCAAGCTTCCATTTCAGTCATATTTGGTGGTAAACACCTGTAATAACACCTGAGTTAGGATTGTAGGCAGCCCTGCCGGGCTGCTTACTGAAAAAGACCTCAAAACAACAAAAGTAAACAAAATGAAAGCTGCTACTTCAGAGTCTGGAGTCAGTACCTTCCCTAAGCCCTCACAAGATCATTTGTTGTCTTTAGATAAATGGTCTCACCTTGTTGCCCAGGCTAGTCTTGAGTTTCCGTTTATCCCAGGCTGGACTTGAACCTGGGATTCTCTCTCTTCAGCCTCCTGACTGCAGGGTTTTCAATACAGGTGCTGGCCACTAGCCGACTTGAAAAACCCATGTTTAATTCGATTTGCTCGTATTGATGTCTACATTTAAGAGCACACAAAATTCTCTTCAAAGTTTTAACGTTTGTTTATAGGGATTTCTGGTGAAACTTATAAATGTTTATAATTATGACACATTACACATTCTTTGGAACCTTTGCCAATTTTTTTTCACCTTGGTTGAGAAATGTCTGGATCTTCCATGATAGCTCTTTGGTATTGTAACGCAAAAGTAATTTTGTTGGAGTGTTGGTTATCTCCACACAAAAAGCAAAATCTTTATGTTGCCTTAAAAAAGAAATATATCAAAAATCTATTGGGAGAATTTTGACAGTCCACTTTTTAATATTAGAACAGCCTGAATTTCATCTTGCTTTCTTTTATGCTTGCAGAAACCCTTCAGTGGCCCTCTGACAGGCTGCACTTTGTAGATAGATTTGGTACCTAGATCTCTATGCACAGGCTTTCTTGCAATAGTAACCCAGCATAGCTTTAACCTTTCCTGGGTTCTTGGCTTTGGATTAACTGTGCCATCAGTCCAGTAGCAAAGTTCTGTTACAGGTGTTTTGGTTTGAGACTTGAAAAAAACCTGAAAAGGATTTGCACCATTTAAAAAATGTTGATTGTACAAAGTAACAGGCTAGCCTGAGAAAGGCAAAGAGCCTTTCAGTGACTTTTCCAGGTTGCATGGTGAAGTCTAGAAGCTAATAGGATTATATCCTTTTTTTAATTGGAAGAAAACATTTTTTTCATAATATGTGGGAAAGGAGTCAGAAGTATAGCTTTACTATGCAAGTAAGGAATAATGCTTATTGTTTTTCAGTCTTGGGGATTTTAACTGCTTTTCTGGCTTTACTGCTCCAGAGTTTTTAATAGTGATGAGTAAATTCTGATACATGTGTATTTTTTCTGTTTAGTACCCTGTAGAGGCTATAAAATGTTTTCTTAACACCAGACTGAAGATAGTGGTAGGCATCTTGAACAATACCACCTGTTTTACATAGGAAGAAAATGAGGCCTGACCAAGAAATGAGAAGTGAAGTGATAGCAGAGGGTGTGAGGAAGTAGTGTATAAACTGGGCAGGAAGCACAGAACAGGGTTAAAGAGCCCATTTCTGAGTCAGATAACCCTGAACTTGAACGCTAACCTAACCCTAGACAAATGGCTTATCTTTGAGTTTGGGTTTTCCCATTTTGGAGATGGTTATCCTAATGGTAGCAACTTCCTGAGGCTTTGGAGAGGAACTCATGAAATAAAGTGAGCAGCTCTTGGCATAGAGGGCGGTGTGTACAGGGCTTTTAGCCAGGGTTACTAGGGAAAATTGAGAGGTGTGATTTAAGATAAAGGATGAAGTTGACTGAAGTTGAGGGGAAACATGGTTGTGAAGAGGCAAGTCACACCCTTTCAGACTTGGGATAGTTTGAAATGGTTCTTTGAAAAAGGGAAGTTGAGGTAAAAATTAAATTTGTTTTGATTAGAGTTTCAGTTGGGGCCGGATGGTCTGTAATTGTCTTCCACTCACTCTTTAGTCAGATGCATGTGTGTTGGCTTTTCTTAAAGTGTAAATGACATTGTATTCAGGTGAAATGGTTATAACCATTTGATAATTGCATTGTGTCCATTATAGTGTATTTTAAAACACATGTCTGTCTTTACCAAAGGGTGGTACTATAGGAACAACAAAAAAGGTTGTCTGTGAAGTTTACATTCCAGTTAGGTCAGTAAACAGTAAATTATGCAGAATGGACAAAGGTAACATGCCTTAGGATATCCTACAGAATATGAGTAATTTGTTATTGTTAAAGGAGTCACTATATAAAATGGGGTAAACTGGTCAGCATCTTTGAGAGAGTGATACTCAGGCAGAGATATAAAGTATGTGTGTGGCTGGGTGGTGGTGGCATGCCCCTTTAATTCTGGCACTCAGGAGGCAGAGGTAGGTGAATGTCTGAATTCAAGGCCAGCCTGGTCTACAGAGCCAGCTCCAGAACGATCAGGGCTACGCAGAAATCCTGTCTCAGAAAAATCAAAAGGAAAAAAAAGTGTATGTAGTAGGAAGTTGGGGGCAGCAACCATTAGAACTATAGTAGAGGTACTAATGTGCAGAGGCAGTATTTTATAAGCTCTTCTGAGTGTGTCCAGAATAGAATGAGAAACAAAGTAAATAGGCAGTAAATAGGTTCACAATAGGACAGGTGCATATTTTAGAAAGCTTCATGGGGACGTTCTAAAGATTTGGCCGGGGTTTGTTTGTTTGATTTTGTTTTTTTGAGAGGAACCAAGGCTGGCTTTGAATTCTTGAGCTTAAATGACCTTCGTGCCTCAGCTTCCTGAGTATTGGGACTGCATGTGCACCCCACTGTGAGTTTTAATCAGAGGAATGATATGATTTGCTTTCAGCTTCAGAAGGATCATATGTAGCATTGCAGAGAGGAACAGAGTGGAAGCCTGAAGACTTGTAAAGAAGCTAGTAATCCAGAAGAGAGTTGCTGGTGGCTTATACCAAGGTAGTATCTGAAATAGATGGATGCTCAATGTATGTTGAGGACTAAATATGATTTGTTGATACATGTGACATGTGAGGGAAGTTAAGGATGATTCTAAGTGTTTTGGTCCGTCAGGAACTTGCCCTCCACTGAGTTAGGGATGATGTAGAAAGAGCAAGTTGGGATTATTAGCTCTTTTTAGGCATAGTAAAGTCGAGATGCTTGATAAGACATTTAGGTTGGATTGCTACGCAAGTCATGTTCAGGGGAAAGGTCTAAACTGGAAATAATGTATTTAAAAAAAATTTTTTTAAATAGATTTTCAGCACAGGGTTTCTCTGTGTAACAGCCTTGACTGTTAAAGAACTCACTTTGTAGATCAGACTGGCCTCAAACTCACTGAGAAATGCCTGCTTCTGCCTCCCAAGTGCTGGGAATAAAGGCATGCATCACCACCACCCTGCTGGAAATAAATTTGTAGTCATCTATTTAGTTAGTGTACAAAGCCACCAGACTGGATGAGATTACCAAAACCCACTGTAGAAAAAATAAAGGCCAAAAATTCATCTAGGTTAACAGTTTAAACAAAACCTGAGTATGTAGCCACGGCTCGTGTGAGCTCCATGGCTCTTATGCCTCTGCACCCTGAATGCTGAGAATATAGGTGGCCATGAGGCAGGGAGCGCTCTTTTGAAGCTCCACTGTGAAGACTGAGTGTGCCAGCTGCTTCTGTTGACCTTTGCTATTGAGCAGGGTCTCATTGGTACCTCCTGGTGACCTTCACCTCCTGCCTTGGCCTTCTGAGGGCTAGGGTTACAGGTGTGCTCCATCAATAGGCCTGATAGTACAGACTAGTAGTACTACTACTAGTAATTCTTAGTCTGAGGCGGGAGGATCAAATATTGAAGGCATGGTTGGGTAACTGAGTTAATTCAAGGCCAGCCTTAACAACTTAGTAAAACCCTATCTTAACGAAATCATAATGCTGATGATAGAGGTCAGGGTTGAACATTTGCATGACAAGCGTGGAGGTCCTGGATTCAAGCTTCGGAATGGTGGTGGTGGGAGTGGGGGGGGGGTAAGAGTGTGTCACTGTGTCCAGCATGAAATTTTTTTATTTTTAATTTTTGAGACACGTACTACGTAGAGCAGGTTGGGTTCAAACTCACAGAGATCTGCCTGCTTCTGCCCCCTGAATGCTAGATTAGAGGCCACCATACCTGGCAGTTGATTATTGTTGCTTTAAACAGAATCTCTAGAGCCCTGGCTGTCATGGAACTCACTCTGTAGACCAGGCTGGCCATGAACTCAAAGATATCTTCCTGCCTCTGTCTCCTGAGTGCTGGGATTAAGGGCGTTCCACTACCGTGGTCTGGCGTGATTTATTTTTACTAGGCATTTCTAATAATTTTTTAACCCTAGTATTTATTATTGTTCCATGAATCTTGTTAGTTGTGCTGAGAAGATAGAATAGTCATGGTGAATGACAGATAGCAAGAGATAACCAACTTGGGTTAGAGACTCACTGAACAACAGTTTCATCATTTCTGTTAATTCATCCAGTACAACTATAGAATAGTTCCTTAAAACAAGAAGATAAAATAACAGAAACTAGAGTAGTAGTACCTTATTTTTATAGTGCACTATAAAGTGCACTAGCTTGTATGTTTCATTTTTTAAAAATTTTTTTAGATTTATTTTACTCATGAATGATTTGCCTGTCTGTGCACTGCATGCATGCCCGAGAAAGCAATTGAGCCTCCACGTGAGTGCTAGGAATCAAACCTGGATCCCTCACAAGAACAGGAAGTTCTCTTAACCACTGAGCCAACTCTCCAACCCCTCAGTTTGTTTTCGACACAAGATTTTGCTATGTAGCTTAGGTTGGCCTGGAAAGTGTTATCTTATTGCATTAACCCCTAGAGTTCTGGGGTTGGGATTATAGACATGTGCATAGAGAAATCGTGATAGCAAGACCCATTCCCCATTCCACCATCTCAGGTTATAATATTATAACATTTTAAAAAGACTTTCCCAGTTCTGACTCAATTTAACAAATACTTGCATAGATATGAGCCAGTATACTATACTCTTAGCCTAGATCAACTACCAGTATTAGAAATTTTGCCATTTGTATTACTTTGCCCTAGTGTGTGTGTGTGTGTGTGTGTGTGTGTGTGTGTGTGTATGTACGTACGTGCGCGCATGCATGTGAAAATGAGGGAGTAATGTATGTGTCTGCGAGCTGGGCATGTGAGTGTTGTGTTGAATGTTGAGGTCAGAGAAGCACTTTGGGAATTAGTTCTCTCCTTGAGTTCTAGGTTTCAAACAGACGTGGTGAGCCTTGCTTTTACCTGGTGGGCCATTTTACCAGCCTCTCAATTTTTTTGAAACATTTTTGGCTGAGCTGTTAGAGACATGACATCAGGGCCCTTCTTATTCCCCAAGTGGTTTAATGTATGACCTTAAGGCATTCTCTTAGCACATTCAGGTAACTTAATATTTATAAACATACCACTTTTTCAATCTCCAAGTATATTTGTATTCAAAATTTGAAGGTAGTTTATGATTACCTGTATTTGCTAAGCACAAATGAGGCATTTTACAAACAGTTATGTCTGGTAGTCCTTTGTTTCATTTTGGTCAGGCCTAGTGGCTACTTAGTGTCTTTTCCAGATGAGTAAGTAAATTGGGTATTTCAATTGAGTTCTAAAGTTGGTGTGTTTTTAAAGCTGCCTTTTATTTTAGAGTGCTTTTTCTGTCAAATGTTAACATCTTGCTAGTGAAAATAGCTTTGGGATGATGTGGGTGTTGATAAGAATATAATTGTGCAAACAGGCCTGATAGAAGGGCTGCTTACTGGGAACAGTGCTGTGGGCTTGCAAGAATTTGGAGCAAGTGGTGGTTTCTGACTCTAGCTCTGCTGCTGCCCACTTCCTTGCCAGTTATAGTTAGACCTTCTCTTTGGGAAGGGTTATATAGTGATTCTAAATGTTCTCTGTGAAACATGTTGTAACTTACATTTTGAGTATTTTGTCTGATATTTGGCTTCTTGGTAAATTAATTAATTATATACTCTGAGTAGTCAGACAGCTTCAGGTTTGACACATAAGAATGAATGTAAAGTAGAACAAATCTTTATTAATTGTATAATGGCTATGGAAACCCTTTCTGTGGAAACCCATTTATTCTATTCAGTGTGCACAAAGGCTTGTTTTAATGTTATTTATATGTGTGTGAGTACCTATGTCAGTCTTGGTGGTGGGTACCTTTACCTGCTGAGCCATCTCACTGGTCCTAGTTTTGTTTTGTTTTCCTGATTTTATTTTTTTGTTTGTTTGTTTTTTGTTTATTCGAGACAGGGTTTCTCTGTGTAACATTCCTAGCTGTCCTGAAACTTCCTCTGTAGACTAGGCTGGCCTCAAACACAGATTCACTTGCCTCTGCCTCCCACCATGCCCAGCTGGCCTTGACTTTTTTTTTTCTTTTTTCTTTTTGTTTGGTTAAAAATATGACTGCCATTAATTTATCTATTCCCAGGGCAACTGTATAAATTGTAAAACATAAGCTCCTTATTTTATAGTACTGCTTCTGTGCTGAAAGTGTAGTTGAGTTATCTAAAGTAAGGAGGTGAATTTTATTAGCACCTAATTAGAAATACCTAATTAGAAATTGGTAAAAATGTAGGGCTGGAGAGGGCAGCAGTTGGGAGCACTGACTGCTTTCGGAGGACTGGGCTCGGCTCACAACTGTCTGTGACTCCAGGTCCAGGGGATCTGACACCCTCATGCAGACATGCTTGCAGGCAAAACACCAATATACACATGCGCGCACCCACACCACACACACACACACACACACACCTACCTACCTTTATTGTTAGCATAGGCAGGAGGATCTCTGTGAGTTTAAGGACAGCTTGTTCTACAGAGTTCCAAGACAGGGCTATACAGAGAAATCCTGCTTTGAAAAAAAAAAAAAAAACTAAAACAAGACAAAACCCAAAAAACCAAAATCAGAAAGAAATTGGTAAAAATGTGCTTCAAAAGTTCTTTTAAAGTAACCAAAATAGGTATCCTCTATGGTCCATTATACCAAGTCCATTATAAAACAAAACTTCTATTACGTAATAACATAGGAAGCCAGTTATGCAATTCTAAGCAATATTGTTTATTATACATATAATGTATATTGCATATTAACAATCGTTTGTGTAAGAAGCAATGCTACTAGCAGATAAGAACACATTAAAATAGTGGTGGCTGAATAGAAAAGACTTTCCTGAATTACAGTATTGGTTAGGTGCTTGAGAATAATAGTGAACCTACTGTGCTTTGTTGGAGTATTTTTTTCTTTGTATTAAAGAAGATAATGGTGTGGTGCTAGACAATGAGAAATGAGGGGCAGGGATTAAAATCTATGGTAGCATATTTTTCAGTTAAGCATATGCTTGCTGGAAATTGCTAGCTGTATGTTTTTATGATGTTCACTGCATAAGCATTTTTGTTTCCACTGTTATTTTTCTATGAGTGAAGATTTTATTTTTAGTTATGATATATGTATATGTGTACATGAATGCAGGGACCAGAGGTGTCAGATCCTCTGAAGTTGGTTGGCATCACAGGCAATAAGGAGCCATTCTGTGTGGATGTTGGGACCTGAACTCAGGCCTTCTTCAAGAGCAGTGAGGGTTCTAAACTGTTGAGCCATCTCCACAGCTCTATATAAGTGTTTTAAAAGATGTGTTTACATATGTTTGGTTTTACAAGTTTTAATTTTTAAAATCTTATTTCATCATTGAGAACCAAGCTTGGGGTTTCATATTCATGCACAGTATCTAGCATCTAGTACTCTATAACTGAGCTACACCTCCAGTCCTTTTTATTTGAGACAGGGTTTCTCTGTGTAGTCTTAACCATCCTGGATCTCATTGTGTAGATCAGCCTGGTCTCCAACTCAGAGATCTCTTTCCTGCTTCTGGGGTTAAAGCGGTGTGGCACCACTGCCTGGCCATCCCCAGCTCTTTTTTTTTTTTTTTTAATTATTATCATCGTTATTATTTTACATCTATTTTATTTTTGCATCCTGACTGCAGTTTCTCCTCCTTCCTCCCTTCCCAGTCTCTCCCCCCACCTATTCCCTGCCCTGCCCCCACTCCTCTGTTTCTCTTCAGAAAAGGGCAGGTCTCCCATGGATATCAACCAAACATGACATACAGGACACACTAAGACTACCTGCCCTTGTATTAAGACTGGAGAAGGCCGCCCAGTGTGAGGCAGAGCATCCCCAGTTCTTAACTTCCTTATTTTTAAGGTGATTTCAATGGTTGCTAACAATAGAGCCTTGCTAGTTTAGCATTCATCTGTTTCTTACTGTTTGGTTGTGGACCTGAGATTTTATACATTGATGTACTAGAACATTCGAGGACCATGATGAGTGTTTTGTTTATAATATGAATTGGTTTTTTTTTTTTTTTTTTTTTTCATTTCACTGTCATGGATCAATAACTTTTTAAACACCACAAAACTGAGTTCCTAGAAAAATGAAAAATGTAGACATGAGGGTTGGAAAGATGACTCAGGTTAATAAGTTTAGAAGATTGGGCCCTGGTCTCATTTGGCCACTCAAACCGTCTGTAATTCTAGTTCTGGAGGATCCAACACCCTCTTCTGCCTCCATGGGCACCAGGCACTCACGTGCCTGTGTGACACACACACACACACATATGTATATATATATATGTGTATATATATATATATATATATACACACACACACACGTATGCAAGCAAAACATCCATGCACATAAAAAATTTTAAATTTAGACATTGAAAATAATTAAGCCATTGAACAGTTTTTTTGATTGTCCTAGTGATTATACATATCTAAGTGGGATGAAATTGCATAAAACTGTGTTTGTACACAAATGAATTTGAATTCCATTAAAAAATGATAAGACTTAGTCTATTGAACAGTAATGTATGGTCCCCGTTAGGTTTAGTTGTCCACTTGAGACAGTTTAGAGTCATCTTAGAGAGTAAAACCATTGACCATGGTTTCTGCTTGAGTTCCTGCCTGACTTCCCAGGATGATAGACTATGACCTGGAATGTAAATTGAGTAAACTCTTGCTCCAGGTTGCTTTTGGTCGGTGTTTTATCACAGCAACAAAAAGTCAAACTGGAACTTGGCCCGATAGCAAATTTCTGATTTCATAGTGTGCTTATTAAGTCATATGGTTACTGCTGAGAGTTGGGTAGAGTACAAGAATACAAGTTTTTGGAACTTCAAAGAATGCAAAGCTGATCGTTGGTTAAGGTCACATTTTTGTAAAAGTTTTTAAACATTTAAGTCTTAAGTTTCACTGTGTGATAAGAAGCAGTGAGTTGACTGGCACTGGCGTGGAACCCAGTTAAATATATTATTGCTCTTCCCTTTGTCAGTGCTCATACCTAAACCATTCTTTCTTTTACTTCTCTCATCTCTTACCACAGTCCACGTTTACTTACTATGCGTTGAATTTGTGTCAGAAACCCAAGAACATAGAAAATGAGCAAGATGTGTTTATTCCAATAGAGAAGACTAGTGTCGTCAAAAGAATTAGTGTACATTTCTAACAAATCACTAACAAATCACAACATTATGCAATGTTGTATTGAGGGTGTTAGACACACACATTCTTTCATTGTGATAAATATAGTACTGCTGTCAGTTTTATACATCTCTTTTTTAGCCTCTGCTTTTTGGGACTAACTTAGTTTAGAAAATGTTGGAATTTTCTAAAGTCAGATTTAGTGTGACTTTTTAACAATTAAACATTTTTGTTTTGTTTTTGGTTTTACAGTCCCATGTAGTCCAGGCTGACTTCTAGTTTACTGTACAGCTGAAGATGGCCTTATCTCATTCTCCTGCCTCTGCCCCCTGTGCTGAGATTACAGGCCTGCATCACCATAGCTGAAGTTGTGCTGTTATTAATGAAGCAGGTCTCTATACACACACACACACACACACACACACACACGCACGCACCACACACGCACACACTGTGTGTGTGTATGTATATGTATGTGTGTATGTGATATATATATATATAAAATCTATCTATCTCATTCTGGCTTTGAATTGGTTTTTCTCCCACCTCTGCCTCCCAAGTGCTGGGATTAAAGGCGTGTGCCACCACTGCCTGGTTTTGGTAGTTTTATGTCTGTCTTGTTAAGATCTTGCCTTCTTCCACAGTTTCTTTCCTTTGAATCCTCACAGTAAATGATCATAAAGTATACCTACATGCTGTTTGGTAAAGATTAACTTACAGAAATATTTTTCATAGTAACAATATTCTCTGGTTATTTATGGCCTTTGTATTTATTATTGGTGAGTAAAAGTCTTAACAACCCAGCACCCTGCTAGAATCATTTTTTAAAATAAATTATATTTACTTCATATGTATTGGTGTTTTGCCTGCATGTATGTCTGTGTGAGCGTGTCAGATCATGGAGTTACAGACAGTTGTTAGCTGCTGTATGGGTGCTGGGAATTGAACCCGGGTCCTTTGGAAGAGCAGTCAGTGCTCTTAATCTCTGATCATCTGTCTAGCCCCAAGAATCATTCTTATTAATACCAAACAAACAGGTATCAACGAAGGAAAGAGTTCTTTGTATATAAAGATAGTGTCACAGATTTACTTTCATTGTTCTTATTTTGAAGGTATGTTTTTTGTTTTGCTTGTTGTAGTGAGGGTCAGGGGTTTAAAACCATGGCTTTGCAAGTTAGGCCAGCACTGTACCACTGAGCGACATCTCTAGTCCTGAAGGTGGACTTTTATTATTATTATTATTATTATTATTATTTTTTTTTTTTTTTTTTTTTTTTTTTTTTTTTAAGGCAGATTTTTCTCTCTGTAGCTTTGGCTGTTCTGGACCTGGCTCTGTAGACCAGGCTGTCTTCAAACTCACATAGATCTGCCTGCTTCTGCTTCCCTAGGAATTCAATGCCTCTGCCACCACCACCCAGCCTGGAGATTTTAAAAAGATATATTTATTGTTATACAATATGCCTACAAATATAAATATGTATCACATGCATATCTGGTGCCCACGGAAGCCTACGAGGGTGTCAGGTCCCTAGTAACAAGTTACAGTGGGTTGTAAATGGTCATATGGGTGCCAGGAACTAATCTATCTTTGAATGCAGGATTTTAAAAGCTAATTTATAGTCAATCATGGCAGTACATACCATGGATCCCAGCACTAGGGAGGCAGAGGCATGCAGATCTGTGAGATTGAGGCCAGCCTGGTGTACATAGGGAGCTCCAGGCCAGCTAAGGCTACATGGTAAGACTGTCTCAAAAGATTGCTAATTTGTATAAAAGTCTGTAGCAATTCGGAAGAGTTGACTGAGCATCACTTATTTTTGCCCTCCTGTTTAATGCAGCTCAGGTTAAGCAAAAATAGGACTGAAGACCAGCATGAAGACCTTAGTCTGGTAAAAGTAAAGGGGCAGGGACAATTTATGCATTCAGTAGATAAGCTTCTGTTCTTCAATTTTGTTATAATAGCACAGATTGGCCTTGAACTCACTATGTAAATAAATACAACTGAATTTCTGATCCTCTTGGTTTTATTGCTCAAGTGCTAGGATTATGGGCATGTACTACCACAACTAGTTTATTCAGTCCTGGATATTAAACCCGGTATTTTCATGTGTGTTAGACAAGCATGATGTGGGATAATGCTCTTGTTCATTATAAAGGTCTGTCACTCTGTTAAACCAATAAAACTGCCAGGCAGGACGTATAGGCGGGGCTACCAGACTAGGAGAATGCTGGGGAGAGGAAAGGCAGAGAGAGTGAGTGAGTCTCCAGTCAGTCACAGAGGAGGCAGGATGAGAGTACCTTACTGAGGGAAGGTGCCAAGCCATGTGGCTAAACATAGGTAAGAACTATGGGTTAATTTTATTTATAAGAGTTTGTTAGCATTAAGCCTGTGTGTATGTTCTTTGGGGCAGAATGGTTTTAGGACCAGGCGGGACAGAAAGACCAGGCTGGCTTCAGACTCACAGAGATTCACCTGCCTCTGCCTCCCTAGTGCTAGGAGCAAAGGCATGTACTGCCATGATCAATCATAAATTAGCTTTTAAAATCCTTCATTTAAGGATTAGTTCCTGACGGCCATATCCACTGTAAACGCTTACGGGGGATCTGATGCCCTCTGCGGGGACTAAAGGCATGCACCACCACACTTAGACAAGTGATCTCTACTGAGCTACATTCTCTGGCTCTCTTTCTGCCCTGTTTTCAAGTCAGTGTCTTACATAGATAGTTCAAACTAGTTTTGAACTCTGCCGTGTTATCAGGGCTGGCCTTAAACTTGTGATCCTTCTGCTTCTACCTCCCAAGTGTTAGGATTATAGGTGTATATAGCCATAACCATGACTGGGTGGTTTGTTTGAGTAAGAGTCTTGTTAATGTTGTTTAGTTAGTCCCATGTCAGCCTTCTAAGTGACTGGGACTACAGTCAAATGCCACAGGGCCTAGATTTTATTTTGAAATTTAACTCTGTCTTCACCTGTTTATAGCCCCTCTTTCTTAAATAGTTTCACAATTTTGTTATTGTATGTGAGGGAGTGAGGGGGTTATGTGATGTGCGAACATATATATATGGTCAGAGGAGACTTGCGAAGTCTGTTCTTTCCGTCCTCTTTTATGTGTGTTCTGGGCTCTTACACCCAAAACTTCATCTGTTGAGCCCTCTTTTAAGACCACCACCTCCCGCCTAATGCTTTTTGATGATTCTGTAACTTATTCATGTTTTTTGCTACCACCTGTATTTAGGATTAAGGAATGAAACAAAATAATGATTTGTATAGCATGTTTTAAATAAAAGCCACACAGGCATTCAAATGTGTTAGAAGGTTTTGTAGACCAAGATAATAATAGGTTGGATTTGAGGTCTTTCGTTTTGCTTGTTTGTAATTTCACCTTTTTTTCTACTTGTTAGTATTCAGACATCTATACCGGCCTGCCCTTGGGGTTCTGACAGGTTATGCCCTCACCTGCAACCACTAAGATCACCCACTGTGCACATTTACTATGTTCCCTTTTAAAGGGCTCTGGCCCTGCCTACCTCCTCCCTTCTCTCTCTCTGTGTCTCTCTCTGTCTCCCTTCTCTGCCTGTCTCTTTGTCCCTCTCTTTCTCAGCCTGTCTCTTCTCATTTGCTACTTCTGTCCCCTCTCTCCCCTTCTCATTCACTTTCCCCTGATTTAAAAAACAAAAAAACAAAACAAAAAAAAAAAAAAAAAAAAACCCAAAATACTCTACTTAAGCTCTGTTGCATGGCATCATTCTCTTACCTGCTGCCTTGTAAAATTACAACACTACTAACATTAGATTGTTTTATTGTTTATTTATTTTTGTGTATTTTCAAGACAGTTGTTCTGTATAACCCTGGTTGTCCTAGAACTCACTCTGTAGAACAGACTGGCTTTGAACTTAGAGATCTGCCTGCCTTTGCCTCCTAAATGCTGGGTTGAAAGGCGTGTTCCCACACTGCCCTGCTGGATCTTATCAATAGCTCTTTCTTACATTTTTTGTCTTTTGTGTTATTTTAGTATTCTCTCTTTGGGGGGATTGAACCTAGGGATCTTTAACCTCAATTGTTCTGTTTGAGGTGGTCTGTTTGAGGTCTCATGTAGTCCCTTGTAGGCCTCCAACCCAGGCAGGGTAAGTTGTGCAGATTGGCTTCAAACTATGTAGCCTTTGCAGTCTTTGAACTTGGAATCCCTTTGCCTCAATGTGCTTTGTAGTTTAGATTACTGGCATTGTTTGTTCATCACAACTGGTCAGCCATTGTTTTGTTCTAACTTCTATAAATGCTTGTTAATGGATCAACTGAATTACTATGTAGACCTACGTTTGGAGAGAGGATTTTTGAACATTTAATGCAGTGCTTCAAGCATGTAGTGTGCTTGACTCTTGCCACATAGTCCACAAAGCAACATACTTGTCTCATACCCTTTTGTAACTTTCCTTTTCCTGTGTTGATAGTCTCTAGTTTGCATTGGTTGTGTACTAGTACACAGCAGACTTGGTGTTTGAAGCTGGTTGGGAGGAAGAGGCATTCAGATCTCTGTGAGTTCAAGGCCAGCCTGGTCTACAGAGCAAGTTCCAGGACAGCTATGGCGGTTACACAGAGAAACCCTGTCTTGAAACCACCTCCCCAAAAGAACACCCCCCAAAACCAGACTTGGTATTTGATTCTTCATAGGAATCTGTGTGTCTGTATTAGATTATCAGGTGCTGGGATGTATGAGGTAGTGGTACTGTGGTGCAAGGCACAGTATATATATTCTGTGTTTAGCAAAGGGACTGATGAATAGTTTACTAAATATAATAATTAAAAAAGTAAGACATTGGGAGCCACCTACCCATGCATGAAAATGTGATTCATCAGAAACATGTCCTGATACATATTCCACTTAATTGCCACCTTTTTTTTTTTAATCTCATACCTTATACTTAGGTAGTAGTGAATGGTTTTTAGTTTACTTGTAGGAACAGTTCTGTTTTAATCTTTGCCTTTTTGCCTGGGTTCACTCCAAAAGTACATTCTTTAGAAACTAAACCCTTTCTTGGGATTTTTTTGCATTCTGCATTCCTGTCTTTTTTTTTTTTTTTAAACTGAGTTGTGCATTTTACTGCTACATTGTATATATTTCAGTCTTTATATTTACTCTTGTAAATTGGAATTACTTTTTGGAACAACCTCATTTTGTTACTTATTAGAAAACATAGCCTTCAAGGTCAGATGCTGCTTGCTCTCTAGTACTCGAGCATAGTGGTTTTGCATTAGCTTCAGGAAGTAGTTGTTACAAAACTGTCACTAGGACAATGGAAAGAAAAGTTATTTGAATATCAGTTTTAATAAAAAGAGACATTTTGTCTTAAGTATTTATGATTCTTTTTATTCTTTTGCATGTTTTCTTGGCTGAATGGGAATAGAGAAGAAGAAAATGAGGTAAGTATAATTGACCTTGTCACTTAAGAAATGGCCTTTTAAATATATTTTAGAATCTAGATAAAAGCTAAAAATACTTAAAGCTAACTATTATTTTGATTGTGAAATGAAGTTAATAGTTTTGTTAAATTTTAGTTTTTGAGTTATAATAACTCATTCCAATGAGGGATATTGTATATAGCAAGAAAATAATTTTAAATCTAAAAGGTTCAAAAAATTTAGAAAGGTGGCAGGAACCAATATTTCTAGAAACAGCTTTTTATCTGTCTCTGTTAAGTTTCCTTGTAAAATTTAATTTGAAAAGTAGATTCTGTTCATTAAATATTTGAAAACTACAGCTATGTGAATAATCTAATATGTATGTATAATGTAAAAGCTTTTATTTCATCACTTAAAGTTACTATGTGTTTTTTCTTATTTCTTTTTTTTTTTTCAAGACTGTTCTCTGTCTAGCCTAGGCTGGCCTCAAACTTGGGGACCTGCCTGCTTCTGCTGCTAAAGTTCTGGGCCAAAGGCATTCACCATTGTGCCTGGCTTTAGAACTGATTTTTCAGTTATACAGTATTCAGGAGGAAAATTACTCATTTAAATAGCCAAAATAAATTAAAGAACATCTATTAGAAAAATGTTATAGATGGCAAAATTTTAATTTGGACTTGAATTTCTCTTGTGATATTAATTTTTAATATCACAGGCTTGAGGCCTGCGTGTGATGGTGCACACCTTTCGTACTGAGAGGCAGAGGCAGGCTTATCTCCGTGAATTCCTGGCCTGCCTGGGCTACATAGAAAGACCCTGTCTCAACATACATACATATATGCATACATATATATATACATGTATGCATGCTTGAGTTTATGTCAGCAGGTTTTCCTGTATTTCAGCAATTAGGTTATGCCTTTAACTTCTGACTGCCACCATTTTCAGTGGTGGTTTGTCAGAGACTTCCTCAGGTAACAGAGAGGACTTCTTAGCTGTATTTGTTGTTGTTGTTGTTTGGTTTTGTTTTTTTGAGACAGGGTTTCTCAGCGTAGCTCTGGCTGTCCTGGAACTTGCTCTGCAGACCAGGCTGGCTTTGAACTCACAGAGATCCTTCTGCCTCTGCCTCCCAAGTGCTGGGATTAAAGGCGTGTGCCACCACCACTGGGTGTAGCTGTATCTTGTTCACATAGTGATATTAGAGAATAAGTTAGCATTACCAAATTGTGTATAGCCCAGACAGAGATAGTGGTAGTGTGTATGCTAAGGTAGAGTAATTTCTAGTATGGCAGAAGGCCTGGCCCTTTTTTGGCTACTTTTATCAGTAAAATGAATGTGGTAACAGGCAAATTTATACTAGAGAAGTACATTAAAATTGCCTGGTGCTTGTTGATCCCTGCCTTAAAGCAAAAATAAAAAATACCCCAAACAATTTTTTTTTTTATTGCTTCATTTTAAAGCTGTTGATTTAAAATTCTCTAGTGAATGGCTCTATTGATTTTATGTGATGTTAGGAGATCCTTGGTTTATTTGATCTTTGGTGTTTCTTAGATAACTAAAACACAAGAACAAACTATTTTGTATACTGAGATGTTATTTACTGCCATACGTATAATCATCATGCACATATCAGGTTGAAAATGCTACTTGAGCTGAGCATGACCATGCATGGTTGCCCTCCCAGCTTTGGGGAGGCGGAAGCATGAGGAATAACATGAGTTCAAAGAAAACCTGGGCTGCTTAGTAAGATCCTGCCTCAAAATAGACATTCAAAAAACACCACCAAAACAAAAAACTGAAAAACAAAACCCAACATCCAAAACAACACAATGAAAAAAGCTCCCCCTCAAGAAAAAAGAAAGACTAGGTATCTAGAAAACAGTGCCAAAATGTTAATGTAGGTTTAAGTGGAAAAAATACAGATAATTGTTAATGTGGGGATAATGTGGGGGGTGATTCGTTGTTATTTATACTTTCGGTTATGCCTAAAATGTTTCATAATGAAAAGTTAAATTCCATTTGTAAAAGTCATATTACTGTTAATTTTTAAAAATTTCTCTGACAAACATTTTAAATTTTGATATTGACAATTTGAATGTGATACAATTTGAAAGGAAGCATTTGTTACTATATTTGCTTTGTTTTTTTGTAGGCAAAGATTGAAAATGTGCAGAAAACAGGTTTCATCAAAGGACCAATGTTCAAAGGTGTTGCTTCTAGTCGATTTTTGCCCAAAGGCACGAAGACAAAAGTTAATTTGGAGGAACAGGGACGGCAGAAGGTGTCATTCAGCTTCAGTCTTACAAAGAAAACTTTACAGAATAGGTTTCTCACTGCACTTAGCAGTGAAAAGCAAAGTGAGTCTCCAAATTCCCCAGCTACACCTCTTCAAGTAGACTCAAGCCCTAAAGTTAAAATGGACACAGGAGATACTTTTTCTACTACAGAAGAATCTTCACCACCGAAGTCAAGAGTAGAATTGGGTAGAATTCATTTTAAGAAACATCTTCTTCACGTGACATCCAGGCCACAGCTGGCTACAACCACCTCTCCCCCTCCTGCAGTACAGTTAGCAGCAGTCATAGCAGAATCAACTATAGATTCGCCACCTTCATCTCCTCCTCCCCCTCCTCCCCCTCCCCAAGCCACATCACCCTCGCCACCAGCACCAATATCCGAGCCAGTGGCCTTGCCACATCCCCCAGTAACAGTACTAATGACTGCACCAGTACCTTTACCAGTGGATAGTGCTCAGAAAGAATCACCAGTTAAAATTGTGCCAGAATCTTTAGAGGTGGGTATGAAGCAGGATATTGTATCTAATAGTTTGGAAGAACACACAGTTGAAACTTTGAAGGAGCAAGCAGAAAATCCCCTGCAAAGAGAAGATTCCCATATTGGGAAGGAAGAAGAAGTTTCAGATGGTTCTAAGACAAGCCTCAGTTCTAAAAAAGCAAGTTCTAAGAAGAAATCATCACAGTTTGAAGGCACATTTCTTGGCTCAGAATCTGATGAAGATTCTGTACGGACTTCCTCCAGTCAAAGATCACATGATTTAAAATCTTCAACAAGCATTGAGAAGGAAAGAGATTTTAAAAAGAGCTCAGCACCTTCAAAAAGTGAGGATTTGGGGAAATCATCGAGATCTAAAACAGAGAGAGATGATAAATACTTCAGCTACTCAAAACTTGAAAGAGATACTCGGTATGTATCTTCCCGATGTAGGTCCGAAAGAGACCGAAGGCGGAGCCGATCGAGGTCTAGATCTGACAGAGTCTCTAGAACCAGTTTGTCTTATTCTCGGTCAGAGCGATCTCATTATTATGATTCTGATCGGCGTTATCATAGGAGTTCCCCTTACCGTGAGAGGACACGCTACTCTCGACCGTATACAGATAACAGGGCACGGGAGAGCTCAGACTCTGAAGATGAATATAAGAAGACATATCCAAGGCGCACCTCATCCCATTCCTTCAGAGACCTAAGGACAGCATCATCTTACTCTAAATTGGATCGGGACTGTAAAACTGAGACCTCTTACTTAGAGATGGAGAGAAGAGGAAAGTATTCTTCAAAACTGGAAAGAGAATCCAAGCGGACTTCAGAGCATGAAGCCATAAAAAGATGTTGTTCTCCCCCAAATGAACTGGGATTCCGACGGGGGTCCTCCTATTCCAAGCATGATAACAGTGCTTCCCGTTACAAATCTGCCCTTTCAAAACCTGTATCCAAGTCTGATAAATTTAAAAATTCTTTCTGTTGTACAGAATTAAATGAGGAAAACAAACAATCTCATTTTAGTTTGCAGACTCCTTGTTCAAAAGGTAGTGAATTAAGAACAAGTAGTAAAATTCCTGAAAGAGAAAAGACTGGGTCTCCATCTCCATCAAATCAATTAAATGATTCACCTACTTTTAAAAAGCTAGATGAATCTCCTATTCTTAAGTCTGAATTTATAGAACATGATAGCCATGATAGTATTAAAGAATTGGAGTCATTAACAAAAGTGAAAAATGATCAGCTAAGAAGTTTTTGTTCCTTTGAATTAAATATAAATGGATCTCCAGAGACAGAATCTGATACAGCAACATTCTGTGCTTCTAAAACAGATGCTTTTTCATTGACTTCTGATGATAGTGTGACTGGATCAGAGGTGTCCCCTTTGATCAAGGCTTGCATGCTTTCATCGAATGGGTTTCAGAATATTGATAGGTGCAAAGAAGAAGACTCGGATGATACCTATAGGCAACATATTAAGTCACAAAGTCCATTTAGGGAAACAGAACCTTTGTTGTCACCACACCATGATAAACTCATGTCTTTGCCAGTTAAGACTATTGATTATCCCAAAACATTAATTAAAGAACCAATTGATAAGAGACATTCTTGCTGCAAAACCAAAGATTCAGATAAATACTGTTCTCCAAATGAGAACTCTGAAGCTGAAAATACTGAAACTTCAGTTATGAAGATTTCTTCAAATAGCTTTATGAATGTGCATTTGGAATCAGAAATAGTTCTATGTGATAATAGAGACCTGACAGATGAGCACTCAAAATTTGCATGTGATGAATATAAGCAGGGCATCAGTAGTACTAGCTTAGCCTCACTTAACCATTTTGATGATCCATACGAGTCTGTAGGGAGTTCAGGAATTGTTTCATCTCTTCAGAGTCTTCCATCAAGAGTAAAATGTGAAGAGAATACATCTCCAGTTCTAGATGCAGTGCAGAGTAAAAAAAGCACAGAGTTTTTAAAGTATGTAGGGAAAGAAGCAGAAGTGGGTAGTGCCCTTCCTGATTCGGGAAAGGGATGTGCTGCTTGGGAAAACAGGCATAATGAAGGATTGTCTGGACAGTCTTTGCAAGAGGCTCAAGAAGAAGGGAATTCCATATTGCATGACCGAAGAGGAAGGCCAGAAATCTCCTTAGATGAGGAAGAAGGAAGAGGGCGTACACATACTTTTGATGACTCCGAGGTTGTATTTTCTTATGATTTGAACTTAACCATGGAGGACAGTGACAGTATAACTTACACCTTAAAATGTGACAGTAGTGGTAATGCTCCTGAAATATCTACCGTCCATGAAGATTATTCTGGATCTTCTGGAAGTTCAAGTGATGAAAGTGATTCAGAAGATACAGAGTCTGATGATAGCAGTATTCCAAGAAACCGTCTCCAGTCTGTTGTGGTTGTGCCAAAGAATTCTACTTTGCCCATGGAAGAGACAAGTCCCTGTTCTTCTCGGAGCAGTCATAGCTACCGACATTATTCTGACCATTGGGAAGATGAAAGATTAGACTCAAGGAGACATTCATATGAGGATAAGTTTGAGAGTATGACAAGTAAAGGCTGTCCTCAGACTGAAAAATTCTTCCTTCATAAAGGAACAGAGAGGAATCCAGAAACTTCTTATTCACAGTTCAGCAGAAAAGTAGATAATCACCTGCCTGATATTGCTCATTCTCAAAGTGATGGGGTTGATAGTACAAGTCATACAGACTTGAAATCTGACTCTCTGGGTCACCTGAATTCAGAGGACACAGTAAGAGTCAAAACATCTAGGTCACAAGAGCTACCAGTTTATTCTTCTGATGATTTTGAAGATATTCCAAATAAGTCTCGGCAACAGATAATTTTCTCTAACAGGCCAGATAGTAGCAGACTAGGAAAAACAGAGCTGAACTTTTCGTCTTGCGACATTTCCCGTATGGATGGTTTGCACTCATCAGAAGAGCTCAGAAACCTGGGGTGGGACTTCTCCCAACAAGAAAGGCCCACTACCACATATCAGCAACCTGACAGTAGCTATGGAGCCTGTGGCACACACAAGTATCAACAAAGTGCTGAACATTTTGCTGGGAACCATAGTTACTGGCAAGGCAATGGCTATTGGGATCCAAGATCAGCAGGCAGACCTTCGGGAACTGGGGTTGCTTATGATCGAATTCAAGGGCAGGTACCAGATTCGCTAACAGATGATCGAGAAGAGGAGGAGAGTTGGGATCAACGAAGTGGATCACATTTTTCAAGCCAGCCGAATAAGTTCTTGTTTCATCAAAAGGACAAGGGATCAGTGCAAGCACCTGAAATAAGCAGCAATTCAGTTAAGGACTCTCTCGTTCTGAATGAAAGGAAAGAGTTTTCAAAAAACTTTGAAAAAAATGACATAAAAGAGAGAGGCCCTCCTAAAAAACGAAGGCAGGAAGTGGAGAGCGATTCTGAGAGTGATGGTGAGCTGCAGGCTAGAAAGAAAGTTAGAGTGGAGAGTGAGCCAAGAGAGACGCCAGTGCCCCTACAGTCAGAGCTGATGGGGCCTTCCTGTGCTATGGATGACTTCAGGGACCCACAGCGGTGGAAAGAATGTGCCAAGCTGGGAAAGATGCCTTGTTACTTTGATCTTATTGAAGAAAATGTTTACTTAACAGAAAGGTGAGCCTAATTTATGCTTTTTGAATAAATTCTTGCTGCTTTTTTTTTGTTTTAAAAAGAATAACAATAAAATTTTCAGCAGTTGAGACTTAAATAAGAGTTGTGATAAAATGTAGAGTAACAATCTATAAAATGTCATTTTCTATTTAGGTTTACTAATAGATTACTTCTTTTTTTATTTTAAGTGGTGTATAGTTTTTTTTTTTCTATAATTGCTTTAGTTTTTAAAAGTATAATTTAAGCTAGTCTAATTTCTTCTCTTAATTCATTCCTCTTTCATGGGTTTTTAAAGTATAATTTGAGCTAGCCTACTTTTTCTTAATTTCTTTTTCATGTGAAATTGTGAGAGAAAATGAAAGAAAACTCCAGTAAGCAGCCAAGTGATGATTCAGTGAAAGAGCATTTCTTTTCCAGAGGACCCAGGTTCAGTTCCAGCATCCGCATGGTCACTCACAGCTGTTATTTACTCCAGTTGCTGGGAATCCCATGTCCTCTTCTGTCTCCTCAGGCCCTGCACACACGTAGTGCACAGACATACACGGAGGCAAACCACTCACAAGGGTACACGAAGCACTTTAGGTAGTATAAAACCATAGCGTATAGTAGTTTTTCTGCTAGTTGTCTTAACAATTTTTTATTAATGATATTTTAAATTATGTGTATTTGTATGTGGGGGAGCTTGTGATTGTGAATTGGGGCCAGAAGGGTTGGATGCCCTGGAGCCTCAGAGGCAATTGTGAACTGCCTGAGTTGGCTGCTGTATGTGTAAGGTGAAAAGACTTCATTCTATTTGTTTGTGTGTTTATGTGGCGAAGTCTCATTCAGCCTAGGCTGGCCTTGAACTCCTGATTTTTCTGCTTCCACTTCCCGAGTGCTGGGTCTGTAAGTACATGTCACCACTATCAGTTTTGGCATGGGTTTTTATGAATGTACTAGAACTTGGATAGCTTAATTCCTCTACCAAAATACTTTATTTTGAGAGAATTTTGCTCCTGAAATTTTTATCTGATTACTCTTTTTTAGATTTTTGTGTTTATTTTTGAGGTTATATCCATTATGTTACCTGGGATGGCCCAGGTCTACTTTGGATCTGTCTGCCCTCCTGCCTTTTCTTCTTCTTGAGCTAGTGCTACAGGCATTCACTGATGTTCCTGGCTCTGGTTGTTTTATAGTCTTGCTTCATTACAAAAGATGTATACAAGTGTAATGTATACCAGTAAGGGATCCCATAAAAGATTTGCTTCAATTAAATATACATTCTTTCTCTTGTAAAACAGGATCCCACTTACTTAACCCAGGCAAGCCTAGAGCTTGCTAAGTAGTCAAAGCTGGTATAAAACTGCTATTTTTGCCTAGTGCTGGGAGTATAGGCAAGTGCCATTGTACCCATATCTAGTTGAATCAAAGCTCTTGTTTAAAAATTGGTTTTGTCTTTGTTTGTTTGTTTGTTTGTTTTTCCAGACAGGGTTTCTCTGTAACAGTCCTGATTGTCCTGGATCTTGCCTTATAGACCATGTTGGCCTTGAACTCAGAGATCCACCTGCATCTGTCTCCTGAGTGCTGGATTTAAAGGTGTACGCCACCACCACCTGGCTTTTTTAGACAGAATTTTATATCTACAAAATTTTTTTAGATTAATTTATATTTTATATGTATAAATGTTTTGTCTACATGTATGTATGCACACTTCCTGCATACTGCCTGCATGTCTGGTGCTTTTGGAGGCCAGAAGAAGGCACTGCAACTGGACAGCTGTAAGTCACCACTTTGTGCTGGGAACTGAATCTGAGCCGTCTGCCAGAGAGCAAGTGTCTCAACTGCCAAGCCATCACTCCAGCCCCATACAACTTTTATTTAGCAGTTGTTCTTATTTCCTTGAGCCTGTAGCTGAACTGTTTGTTCCTCATAAGTTCTCATCCCTCCCTCTCATTCCCTCCCTCCCTCTCTTTCTTTCTCTCTTTTTTTTAAGATAAGGTCTTGCTGTACAGCCCAGACCCCAGGCTGACCTTGAACCCACGATTTTTTTTTTTTTTTTCCCTTAGATTCCTGAGAGTGCTGTGATTGTAGGCATATGCCACTTTGGTCTAATTCTCAAACTTTAGCTAACCAGCTTCCTCATCATTTGAAACTCATAAACTTTTCTGTTTTCTCCTAAACTTGCTGTGATTTGAAATTGTTGAGTCTGGGATGTAGCTGACCTGAACTATAGAAAGTAAGGGTTGAATATCGGAATGACAGTAATTAAACTCATTTCTTCCCCTCACTTCCATATACCCTTTTTTCATCCCTTTCTTCCCTCCCTTTCTTCCCCTCTCCTCCCCCATCCTTCCTGTGATGCTGAGGAATTGAATCTAAGGCCTATTTGTATGATATTAGCAAGTGCTTTGCTAACTGAGCTAGCTATATTCCACAGGGTTTGTTTCCTGAACTCCCTACACCCTGGCTCCATAATTGTGTCTTAAATTATTCTGGCTGGACTTGCGCCCCTGGCTTAGCCCAGCCTTGAATTTGTGATCATCCTTCAGGCTCCTGAATACCTTGGATTACAGGCATACACCTACACCATCACACCTGTTTTTTTTTTTTTTTTTTTTTTTTTTTTTTTTAATGCCAATGACTAGATCATCATCACCATTATCTTCTCTTTTCTTGTGTGTGTGGGGGGGGGGTTGGTAGGATGGGGAGGATAATGGGGATAGAATCTTGCTCTTAGAGCCCGGGCTGGTCTTGAACTCAATCTGTTTCCACCTTAGTGTGTGTGGTCTTTATTTTGAGTGGTAGACTTACAGAAACAAACATGAAACTGAGATTTAGTACTTATTTGATTGAATATATTATTGTCAAGAGACTTACGTAACTAGATTTTTATGAAATTTTCCCCAATAGAAAGAAGAACAAATCCCATCGGGATATTAAAAGAATGCAGTGTGAGTGCACACCGCTTTCTAAAGAAGAGAGAGCTCAAGGTGAAGTCGCATGCGGGGAAGATTGCCTTAATCGCCTCCTCATGATTGAGTGGTAAGGAAAACGCTCTACTCAGCTCTTCTGTAATTAAGAAGGGTTTACTTTTAACCTTTCCCCTATGTGTAAATGAATATAAGCAATACGACCTCTAGTGTTTAATAGAAAACAGATATTAAGACAAATTCTCCTGCTCCATAGATTATAGATAGCATCTGGCAGGTAAGTTCTCTATAAAACAGTTCTGTTGCTAATACTAATATTCTATTAGTACTTTTTTCCTCTTTTCTTTGTCTGTTTTGGCTTTTAAAAAATAAGATCTATTATGTAGCTCTGTCTGCCCTGGAACTCCCTATATAATATAGATCAAGTTGGCCTCACACAGAGGTCCGCCTGCCTTTTCCTCTGCATTGCTGGAATTAAGGCTTCTACTACTGCTTTTAATTCAGTCCTCCTTTTACTTTTGTAATGCTTATGCCCTGAGGAGTAAATTGTGGTAATTTTAAACTTTGTTTATAAAATAAAACACTATAATTTGAAAATGCAAAAGGTGAAATACCTTTTCCCAAACCTCTATCCCTTTGTAGTTTTCCTGGAAATATTAATATGTAAAACGTAGGCATGTGTGTTACACACACACACAGACCTACTTGCACGTACAAACCTACCTACCTAATTTTGGAGGGGGACTGTTTTTGATTTTGTGTTTTTCTCCTCAAGATGGTTTCTATGTGTAGCTCTGGCTGTCCTGAACTTGTTCTCTAGACCAGGCTGGCCTTGAACACAGAGAATCTATCTGCCTGCCTCTGCCCCCTGAGTGTTGGGATTAAAGGCATGCACAACCAACCACCACCAGGCTTGATGGAGTTTTTGAAAAATGACTAATGAAAAAAAAATTATTTTATGTGTATGGATGTTTTTGCCTTTGTTTATTTCTATACACTAATTGCATTCCTGGTGCCTGTGGAAGCCAAAAGAAGATGCCTTGGAACTGGGGTTACAGATGGTTGTTAGCTGCCATATATGTGCTGAAATGCAAACCCACATTCTCTGGAAGAAAAGCTGGTTCATTTCTCCAGCCTGATTATTTTAATATGGAAAAATTATTAGTCTAGGTGGTGCACCCTTTTCATTCCAACACTTATAAGAAGAGGCCTCAAATCTCTTGAGTGTGAGACTAGCCATTCCTACATAGTAAGAAGGTACCTTTATTATTTTTTTTCTTTCTTTCTTTTTTTTTGCTGAAACAGTCTGGTTAGTAGCCCAGTCTGGCCATAAACTTACTGTATAGTCCACGTTAGCTTCAAACTCTATGTGATTGTCTCCTTATGAATCCTCAATGCTGGGATTACAGGAATGACCCACCACTCCATTCCATAGCTCCTAATGTTAATGATTTATTTTATGGTAAAGTTTAGCTTTTATTTTTGTCCTGGTTATAGTTTCACACACACAAAAATACATATTTCAGAAAAATAAGAAAACTCAACCTTTATTTCTGTTTTTTAAAAAAGAATTTTAAGTTGTATTGGTGGTTTGCTTATATGTCTGTGTGTGTGTGTGTGTGTGTGTGTGTGTGTGTGTGTTTGTGTGATTGTGTCTGTCAGATGCCCTAGAACTGGAGTTGTGAGCTACCATGTGGGTGCTAGGGATTGATTCCAGTTCCTCTGGAAGAGCAGCCAATGCTGTTAACCACTGAGCGATGTCTCCAGCCCTTATTTCTATTTTTAATGTTGTGATTGTGTTTGTGTGCATGTTTGTATTGTTGCATTAAAAATACCAAATTTATTATTTGAATGGAAATAAGAGGAAGTGAATTTAAACAAAATAAGTAAACTTAAGCAAAATAAAATTAATATAAATGAAATGTCTGTTGGTGGAAAATTGATAACTGGGCTACCAAGATGGCTAATGATCTAAGGGTGATCCCTGGGTCCTACCTAATGGAAGGAGAGAACTGACTTCTATGAATTGTACTTTTAATTTCCACATGCATGCAAGATAGACAAGTGTATTTAAAGACTGTTAATAATTGTATCTTATGCATAACATAAAAGTTTAATAACATCTGTTGGTTTAGCTCTGATTAGCAATCTAGTAAACTGTCAATGTACTCAAAGATTATGTGCAGTTGGAAGTTGTTTTCTAGACAGAAAATGGCAGGCAAGTCTTTCTTGCTGATCAAATGGGTAGACTATATTGTGGATATACACACTGATTTCTAAGGAATGCTTTTGTGATGGAAGTGATATTATTGAATAAGGGCTACTGGTTAGCCACAAATAAACTATGTAATACCAATGGAATATTTTTTGTTATATTGCACATTTTAGCAAAGATGTTAAAATTCTTTATGATATTTAAAGAATTACCTTTTAGCCAGGCGGTGGTGGTGCTTGCCTTTAGTCCCAGCACTCAGGAGGCAGAGGCAGGTGAATCTGTGTGAGTTCAAGACTAGCCTGGTCTACAAAAGCTGGTTCCAAGACAGCCTCCAAAGGCACAGAGAAACCCTGTCTCGAAAAACCAAAAACAAAACAAAACAAAACAAAACAAAAAAAAAAACTTTTTATAATTTTTCATTTTACATGGCAAGCCTAGTTCCTTTTCTCTCCCCTTCCCTCCCCCTAGCCACTCCTCATAGTGGGTAAGGCCTCCCTTGGGGAATTAAAGTCTGACATACCAAGTTGAGGCAGGACCAAGCCCCTCCTCCTCTTTATATCAAGGTGGAGCAGGGTATCCCACCTTGAGGAATGGCCTCCAAAAAGCCAGTTCATTGTCCTGGGAAATGTCGTGGTGCCACTGCTAAGGCCCTTAAAGAATAATCTTTTACCCATTTCTCATTTCAGTTCCTCTCGATGTCCAAATGGAGATTATTGTTCCAATAGACGGTTTCAAAGAAAGCAGCATGCAGATGTGGAAGTTATACTTACGGAAAAGAAAGGCTGGGGTTTAAGAGCTGCCAAGGATCTTCCCTCGTAAGTTTGGTTTCAGTCAGCTTTTACTTCACTTTTGCGTTAGTGAATCTGGTTAGGCGTGTTGGAGGAAATTATTTATTTCAGTGATGTTCAGTAATGATTATTATGTAGAATGACTACTTGATAGCCAGTATGTTAGGTTGATTTCTAGAAAATAAATAAAAAGGCCCATTTTTGGCCAGGTGGTGGTTGTGTACACCTTTAATGGCAGCACTCAGGATGCAGAGGCAGGTGAATCTCATGAGTTCAAGACCACTTTGGTCTACACAGTGAGTTCCAGGACAGCCAGGGCTATGTAGAGAAACCCTGCCTCAAGAAAACCATAAAACAAACAAACAAAAGCAAAAAAGTCAAACTTCTGGCTGGAGAGAATTTGTTCTTACAGAGAACCAGGGTTCAGTCCCCAGAACCCACTTGGCAGATCACAACCATCCGTAACTGGTTTCAAAGGCTCTGATGCCTTTTTCTGACCTCAGTGAGCACCAGGCATGCCCGTGGTTCACAGATATATATGCACATAAAATACTAACCACATTAAATAAATGAATCATATATGATTTGTGTATACACACACACACACACACACACACACACACACATATGATATCTGGGCTCTAGTTGACTCATAAGAGAATAATTATTTTCTCATCCCTTGGTCCAAGATTTGTAATTTGACGGTTTTGAGCTTATCAGTGTTTTCTTTTATGTCCCCTAAGGGATATTAGATGTTAGATGTGCGTAGTGGTTACCATTTATTTAAACATGTGGTGTATTTATACAGACACCTGAACAACTCATTTCTGTAAGAGCAAAGTTGTTCATGCTTACAGAGTATAGTTTTCTCAACCTTTATTCTGAACATTTTCTAAATGGCCTTTGGTATGTTGTCTGTCTGAAAAGTATGCAAATGTATTATAATGTAGACATGAGTGTTATGATTCTACAGTTGACTGTAGAATATACATTATGTAAGTTGTTATTACTTCATAAAACTTCATTGGACTCACTTGTGAAACTTCATTATCCTTGTTCATAGCAGACATAGGCAACTTAGCATTTTGTCTTTAGGCCACACCCAGCTTCTCCCTCCACTCCCTCCTTCACCTCCTCTCGTCTCACTGTTTTGTGCTGTGAAAGAAATAGTTATATTGGTTTATAAGTTAAGCTCTTTCATTGCAATTTTGTACAGCTGTTTTATGCAAATTCCTGCTATGTATTCTGGGCAGTGAGACCAGCCAAGGGTCTCAGCCAAGGGCAACAAGGGCTAATGCTGTATTTAATTTTTTCTAACAGTTTTCAATGTCATAGTTTCTTTAGCACTCTTTCCCAGCTGTGAATCATTGACTTCATATTTGTAAGCTGTATTTAAACTGTGTGTGTGTGTGTATGTGTGTGTGTGTGTGTGTGGTGCTGAAGGGTGTAACTCAGGGCCTTATATAATGCCAGCGAGCTTCATTCCCAGCACACAAACATTTGTTTTAATATGTAGATAAAGAATATGCGTCTTGGAAGCATGTATAAAGTTTAAATTTTTCTCAGAAGCAATGGTCTTTTAAAGGAAAGAGTTATTTTATGAAAGCCGTAGGTGATGTATGCCTAATGTCTTGCTACTCAAGTGATTGAGGCAGGGGAGTCTTAGGTTCAAGGCCAGCCTTGGCAATGAGTACATGATAAATATTTTGCAGTATTTCTTAATAGTTTTGTTTGAGTTTATAAATTTACATTATAGTTCCCTAAGCTGCAAGTGCTCTTCTTTCATTGTTTTGTAGGAACACCTTCGTCCTGGAATACTGTGGAGAGGTACTTGATCATAAAGAATTTAAAGCTCGGGTGAAAGAATATGCACGTAACAAAAATATCCACTACTATTTCATGGCCCTGAAAAATGATGAGGTGAGAAGCTTGGATGTTTTCATTTTGAAACAGATATGAAAACTGTTGCATTGGGAGTGGGGGTAGGTGGGTATCGTATACTGATTCATCATTAAAGTAACAAAAATTGGGGCCAGAAGAAGCGAACAATACTAAATAGCTAGCAATGGTGGCCAGGTCTTATAATTTCAGCACTGGGGAGATGGGGGCAGGAAGATCCCATAGTTTAAGACCTTCTTCATTTATATAGGGTATTTGAGTCCAGCTTGTGCTATGTAAGACTCTGCCTCAAACCAAAACAAAAAAGGATTAGAATAGTATATAGTATATATTTGTTTATAAAAGAATGGGAAAGGGTGGTGTTTATATGTAAAAAAAAAAAAAAAAAAAAAAAAAAACAAAACTAGCACACATGCTTCTTATAACAACTTTAAAAATTATGGATGATTTGCCAGAATATCATCCCTCCCATCCCCCACCCCCACCCTCCACATGGTTTTCCCTGTCTAACAGTCCTAGCTGTCCTGGAACTTGATTTGTAGACCAGGCTCGCCTCGAACTCAGTGAGATCCGACTCCCTCTGCCTCCCAAGTGCTGGGATTAAAGGTGTGTACCACAACCTCCCAGCCTCCAGAATGTTTTAATGCTGAGAAATTTAGAAGTGAGTGTATTATATTTAAAAGTGATATTCATGAGCATGTTACTTGTTGATACAGATCTATAAAATAATTTCTCATGAAACTTTTGTGAGAAGTGACATGTTAATGAAGTGTTTTACATTTTATAAATCTGTTCAGTGTGTGGCTTAGATCCTTATATCTGCTTCTATAGTCAAGGTAGAAATGTAAAATCTAGGGGTCTATTTCTAAACCCACTTATTATCACTCTGGGTATAGCCTATCAGATTTTCCCTCCAGGGCCCTGGGACATATACTCAAGTTGTAGAGCTACTAAACTGTGGCACAGTACTTATTTTAAAATGAATTATTTCACATGTAAGATTGAAATGCAGTAAAACATAAATAATTAAAAGTAGGGTAAGATAAGAGAGACGAGACATTATTTTCTTTTTAATTTTGAGGCAGGATCTCACTTTGTAGCCATGGTTTACCTAGAACTCAGTAGACTGGCTTGGATCTCATTATCCTCCTACCCAATCTCCCAAGTGCTGGGATTAAAGGCATAGGACACTGTGACCTAGAATCTGATAAGTACTTCAGGATGACCTTGAATGATCCTCCTGCCTCAGCCCCTCAATTTCTGGGATTACAGACAAGTGCTACCATGCCTGGTTTTATGAAGTGATGAGGGTTGAGCCCAGAATTCTAGACAAACACTGTGCCAACTATTCCAAGAGATCATTTTGCACTTAGGTACACTATCTGTATTTAGCAGTTCTTGCATAAAAGTAGTTAGCCATCTGTTACTTTGTTATGGAAAGTCCTCCAAAATAGGGTATGAAGCAAAGGGATATATATGGTTTTTATCTTCAAAATGCTTTTTTTTTTGTAGGGTGGGGGGTTTCAAGGCCGATTTCTCTGTGTACCTTTGTAGACCAGGTGGGCCTCAAACTCACAGAGATCCAAGTGCTTCTGCCTCCCGAGTGCTGCCATTAAAGGTGTGTGCCACCACCACCTTGCTGCTTTAGTGCTTTCTTTTTCAAAATGTATGGATATTTTAAGATCTCATTTTAAGATTCTTAAAATTATTTTCTTTCCCCCAGATAATAGATGCCACTCAAAAAGGGAATTGCTCTCGTTTCATGAATCATAGCTGTGAGCCAAACTGTGAAACCCAAAAAGTGAGTTGATGTAAATTTACTTAAATTTTCAAATATTTATTCAAGATTGCTGTCTTGTCCATTAATTTTAATTTTTGCACCAGAGGTACTCTTAATTTTTTCCTATTTTACTTTATTTCATTTTGGAATAAATTTAGATTTGCAAAAATATAAAAATATAGCATTGCAAAAATAGTAGAGTTTATGCCCATATGTCATACCTCATCTACCTTCAAGTGTTTATTTAATGTTATTTATGTTTATCTAATGTTATTTATTAAGTGTTATTTTAATTGTAAAAACCATGATTCAGTGCTAATATCCAAGGAAATTTTGATTAATCAGAGGCTTTACTATAATTTATGTTGTCGTGTGTGGTGTATATGTGCATGCTGTCGTGTTATGTGTATGTGTGCAAGTGTGAGCGTTCACATGTGCACACCCATATGCATTGGGGGAGGCGGGGGGGGGGGGGCAGAGGTAATCTTGCAGGAGTTGAGTCTTTTACCATGTAGTACATGGGATTAAACTCAGTTGATTGCTTGTTAGCAAATGCTTTTTACCTGATGAGCCACCTTGCCATTCTTTTTTTCTACTCTAAAATTCAGCCCAGAAGTTGTTACGTTTGATTATTACTTTGCCTGTAATTATTTTAGATTCTATTTCAAAAATACCATAATAACTAGTTAAATCTGATTTTTCTCAAAGTCCAATGGTTATTGTCATATTTGGATTCTTTTTTTTTGTAATTAAATTTTTTTTTCAATTTTAAAATTTGTTATATCTGCAGGTGTTTTGCTTGTGAGTCTGTCTGTATACTAGATGTGTGTAGTGCCTACAGAGTCTAGAAGAGGGCGTTAGACTTACTTGGGACTGGAGTTACAGATAATTGTGAGCTATCACATGGTTGCTGGGAGTTAAACTCTGGTCTTACGGCAGAAAGCTAATGCTCTTGACAAACTTTCCTCCTCCTCCTCCTCCCTTGTTCATCTTTTTCTTCCTTTTCCTTCTTTTCTCTCCTTGCTCTTCCCCTTTCTTTTGAGACAGGGTCTCACTATGTTCAACTTTGGCTGGTCTGGAACTTGGCTGTGCAGACTAGTTGGCCTCAAATTTAGAGTGATCGCCTGCCTCTCCCTCCTCAATGCTGGGATTAAAGGCATGTGCCACCAGGCCTGACTCATTTTTCTTTAAAAAAGAGACTTACATTTATTTATGTGTAGTGTGAATGTCTGTCTGAGTACATGCCATGTGTATATGAGTGTCCGTGGAGGCCAGAAAAGAATCACTGGATTGCATAGAGTTTGAATTACAGGAAGTTATGAGTGGCCAGACATGGATGCTGGAAAGTAAAATTTCATCTTCTAGTAGAGTAGCAAGTGCCCTTAACCACTGAACCAACTCTCTAGCCCCTGTATATATTCAGAGTCTCTATCAAGACTTTAGGTGCCAGTTTGACTGTTTGATAACATTCATATACACAAATAGCCAAAATAGAGAAGGTTTAGAAATTCTAGGTTAAGGACTTGGAGAGATAGTCTGGCAGTTAAGAGCACTTGTTCTTACATAGGTTGAGGGTTCAATTCCTAGTACCACATGGTGCTTAACAATGTATATTTCTCCAGCTCCAGGTGATCTGATGCCTTTGTCTGACCTCCATGGTCATTTTTACAGTCAAAACACCCATACACAGAATAAAATAAATCCTTAAAAATATAAAATAAAAAGAAATTTCAACTTAAATAAACTATGGGGACAAGGAGGAAGTTAGTTTAGTGGAGAAAAGTGCTTGTTGTACAAGCTGGGTGACTACCTGAGTTTGAATATCTGGATGTGGTAGTTGGCATCTGTGATCACAGCACTCCTCTAGCAAGGTGGGGAAGTGCAGGTGGGAATGGCCTGGAAACTTGAGCTAGCTAGTGCGTGGGTCCGTGGCAGAACGAGAGGTCCTGCTCTGAAACAAAGTGTAAGTGGGGTTGGAGATAGGGCCCAGCAGGTAGGAGTTTGGTGCTGGGGAACTGAGCTCAGGTTGAACCCCCTACTTGATTTTTATTTTTTAAGTCTATGACTAAAATGAGCTTTCATATAAGTAAATGTATGCAAATTAAAAAGCAGCAAATTTTCTTTTTTTTCTGTTTGCTGTGCTATAGAGTAAACACAAGGCCTTATGTTTGCTAGTCAAGTGCTTTGCATTTAAGCTACATTCTCCAGTCTAGTAGCTGTTCATTTTATTATATTACAGGCAATTTATAGATATTGAATTATACAGTCTATTAAATGAGAATGACATAGTGGTTAGCTTATTTAAGGAAAATCAACCCATTTGCTTTGAGGAAACACTTATTACAGAAAAGACCCATGTGCATAATTCACTCAGATAATGGTGGTCTTTATACATATGCATGCACAAATTTCAGTTACTAATGTTTATTCTTTTCAAAACATTTCAGTGGACTGTGAATGGACAACTGAGGGTTGGATTTTTTACCACCAAACTAGTTCCTTCGGGCTCAGAGTTAACATTTGACTATCAGTTCCAAAGATATGGGTAAGTACTGATTTTGCTCTATTTTGCTGCTTCTGTTATAGAAAATAGATGTTCAGATACAGAGATATAAAATTCTTATGTGAATTACTTAGAAGTTATATATACTATCAGTGCTCATCTATAGTATACCATCATTTTGTTTTTCCTATTATATGATCTTTGTGGTCACTAAGGAATTTACAGTATAGGAAATATGTAATGTTACTCTGAACTCAACATAATAAAACTTTATTATAGAGTTGAGGATGTAGTTCAGACAATAGTGTGCTTTCCCAGCACGCATAAAACCCTGGTGTTGATTCCCAGCACAGAATAAAAAATGGAGTGTGGTGGTACATGCTTGGAATCCCATCATGTAGGACAGTGATTCTCAACCGTCCTAATGCTGCAACTCTATATAGTTCCTCATGTTGTGGTAACCCACAACCATAAAATTATTTTTCTTGCTACTCCATAATTGTAATTTTGCTACTGTTATGAACTGGAATGTAAATATATGTGTTTTCCAGTGGTCTTAAGTGACCCCTGTGAGAGGGTTGTTCGACCCCCCAAAGAGGTCATGATCCAAAGATTGAGAGCTGCTGATTGTAGGAGGTGAGGTAGTAGGGTCAGAAGTTTAAGGCCACTCTTGCCTATGTATCAAGTTGAGGACAGCCTTGCCTAGATGAGAACCTTTCTCAAAAAAATGAAGTTAAAAAACGAATTCATTATAGAAATGCCAATTCTGAACATGTATGAAGAGAATAATATCCTTATTTGTCTATCATTAACAACTTTTGGACTAATTTTGTTTGTCCTATACTATAACTGACTTAGTGGAGCTCAGTCTATATGGAGAGATACCTTGCTCAACCTAGACACAGGAGGGTGGGGGTTGGGGAGTTGCCTTGGTCTTGCCTTAAAGAGATGATGAGGCAGACTTAGTAGACTTCCTAGGGGATATCTTGCCCTGAGGACCAGATGGGAGGTGGAGTAGCAGAGAAGAGGTGGAGTGGGAGGAGAGGAGGGAGGGGGAACTGGGATTGGAGTGTAAAAATAAATTAAAACAAACAAGCAAACAAAAGCACTGACTGTTCTTCCTGAGAGCCTGAGTTTGATTGCCAGCACTCACATGGCAGCTCACAACTGTCTGAAACTCCTGTTGGATCTACCCTCACACAGACATTCATGCAGGCAGAACACAATGAACATAAATTAACTTTTTGAAGGCTAGGTGTAGTGGTGTACTGCTTTGATTCTAGCATTTGGGAGGTAGAGGCTGGTGGACTTCTGTGAGTTCAAGGCTAGCCTGGTTCTGCATACTACACACTAAATTCCAAGCCAGCCAGGGCTTTATAGTGGGATTGTTATTTTAGCAAAAGGATAAAAAACAAATAAAAGCAATGAAGTTAAAGGGTAGACATTTTGAGTAAACTATGAAACTGTATAAACGGTTCTCTCCTCCCCACATTATACCTTTGTGAACTGGTAGTTTTTGATGCTTACATTAAAAGGCACACAAATTCCATTCCCTGGATATTTTTATCTTTTTAGGATAAGATGTGATTTTCTTACTTTATCAAGTGTATTTTACCTTTATCAAGTGTATTTCCTTGGTAGTGAGGCTGCTTCAGGTATTCCTTCACATACTTCATGTTTCAGAGTTTAGTGATCTCTTGATTCTTCCAGTTCTGAGACTGATTATTTCCTTACAAACCAGGAGAAATGTCAAGGAGTAGTTCTGTTCTGACTACCTGCTTTTCTTGTCACATATTCAGAAGATAAGTTACAAACCAGGTTCTATTTAGGATTCCCACTGTTTTTCTGTGTTTATGTTATCCTTTTCTGAGGGCAAAGAAATGTTCATGAATCCTTGCTTTGTTCATAAAACAATTTGTTTTTTTTTTTTTTTTTTTTTTTTTGCCTCTGATTGGTACTTTCTCTCTCACTACACACACACCTTGAAAAAGGGAATTGATAATCTTTTCTAAGCAATTCTTAGACATTTCTATTAAAATTAGGTTTTAAGAGTCTCTTAAATGAATACTTGTATATTTCCTGTAGGTCAGTGTGATTCTTAACGTGCTGTCACTTTTATATCCTTCACTTTCCATAACTGAGTTCATTCCTTAACAGCAAAGAAGCTCAGAAATGTTTCTGTGGGTCAGCTAACTGCCGGGGTTACTTGGGAGGAGAAAACAGAGTCAGCATCAGAGCAGCAGGAGGGAAGATGAAAAAGGAACGCTCTCGAAAGAAGGATTCGGTAAGTGTGCTGTCTGTTTTTCAGATTTAGGATAAAGTTTTAAGGAAAAGCTTTTCTGTTTAATGTAAAAGGAAAATTCAGGTTTTGATGAAATGTTACTGGAAAAGAGGTGTGGCTGGATGCTTTTATTTCATTTTAATAGAGATTAGAGTACTGGGACCTTGTAAAGTATGCACACACACGCCACAGTATGAAGGTTAGAGGACAGTCTGCAGGAGTCTGTTCTCTATTTCAAGTGGGTCCCAGGGATGAAGTCAGGTCATCAGGCTTGGCAGCAAGCACCTTTACCTTCTGAGCCATCTGACCTGCCCCCTAAGTTTTTCATTGATCAGGCATACCAGTTTATTTAAGTGTGTTGTACACATTTGGGTTGTTTTTTGTTGTTATTGTTGTTGTTCTTTTTTTGCCATTGTGAATGTGATTGTAGTGAGCATTATAGTAATTTCCTGGTGCACTTGTGCAAAAGGGTTCGTTGGGCAAAGGAGATACAACTGTTCTGTATTTTTAGCAATGCTTTGGGTTTTTTTATACTTTCATCTCATGATTTGTTCTTTATCTCTCTCAAAAAATTTGTTTTGTTTGTTGAGACAGTTTCTCTGTATAGCCTGGCTGAGAGCACTAGCTGTTCTTTCAGAGGTTTTGAGTTCAATTCCCAGCAACCACATGGTGGTTCGCAACCATCTGTAATGGGATATGATGCCCTTTTCTATAATGGCATGCAAACAGAGTACTTGAACAAAAAGATAAGTAAATAAATAATCATATCCTTTAAAAAAAAAAAAAAACTCTAAAAATCTCCTGCTTCAACTTCCCCAGATGTTGGGGTATAGGCCCGATTTACCATGTCCAGCAATGCCAAGTGCCAGGGGAATTAAACTCAGAGCCTTGTATATGTTAGACAGATATTTTGTCACTGAACCATATCCCCAGGCTTTTAAATAATTTCTTTCGGTTTTTTGAGACAGAGTGTCTCTGTAGCTTTGGAGCTTGTCCTGGAACTCTGTAGACTAGGCTGGCCTCAGATACGCAGAGATCCACCTGTCTCCACCTTCCAAGTGCTGGGATTAAAGATGTGCACTATCACTGCTCGGCATAAATAATTTCTTATTCATGCAGTTGATGAATGAATGAATGAAAAATGCTTTTCAGATTGATTTTTTTTTATTTAAATTATATTTATTTATTTATTTGTTGATTTATTTAGGTTTTTTGAGACAGGGTTTCTCTCTTTAACAATGCTGACTATTCTGGAACTCAGTCTGCCTGCCTCTGCCTCTTTAGTGCTGGGTTTAAAGGTGTGTGCCACCATTCCTAGCTAATTTATAGTTAAACAGTAGATTTAATTAATTTTATCATATGTTGTATTTATGCCTGCCTTTCTTTGCTTGCTTGTTTTGAGACAGAATAGCTTGGCCTGGCCTTGAGTTCATAGTCTTCTGCCTCAACTTTCAGTGTTGATAATTTAGGCTTGGCTCTGTGTGTGCGTGCACGCGTGTGCATGTGTTTTTGCTTTCCCTGTATCCCCCATCCCCTCATCCCAACCCCCTCAGTCTTATAGCATGGTTCCTTCCTGGGATCTTACTTTTCATTTTCTAAATTACTTGTGAAAACTGGATTTTTTTTTTTTTTCAGGTTGTTTAAGTGACTGGATTGTATTGTTTGATGACTAGATATTTTCTTTGCTGTGGTAGGTGGATGGAGAGCTAGAAGCGCTGATGGAAAATGGTGAGGGCCTCTCTGATAAAAACCAGGTTCTTAGTTTATCCCGGCTCATGGTTAGAATTGAAACTCTGGAACAGAAACTTACCTGTCTCAAGCTTATTCAGGTAAGCACTTTAATATTAGTTTATTTTTATTTCTGAATTTGGGGTAGGACACTTGCAGTCTGGCTGATGGAGAAAAGTTTATCATGTTTTAAATGGATATGCAAGACCTTTAGGACTCTGAAAGCTTATACCCTTAAATGGCTAGTGAGCTCAGTATTAATAGCAGACTTGGTTTGTTTTTCCTTTTGTTTTTAGTGTAATAATTCATGGTACTTAGTATATATAATTCCTTCCTTTCCCACCAGTTATTAGTATACTAAAACTATTTTGCTACAGAATCTCAAAGTAAAGCATTTTAACAGTCATCTCATGTATGCCAATTTACTGTTTCCATAAGAAATGGATAATAAAAAATTTATCTAAAAAAAATCTTAGGATTGGTGTTATAGTTTTATATTTGCCTGCATGTGTATATGAATGAGCACTGTGCTTACCTGATATGTGCAGATGTCAGAAGAGGCTGTTAGAGATTCCCTTTAACTAGAGTTAGCGATAATTGTAAGCCACCATTTATGTGGGTGCTAAGAATTGAACCCAGGTCTTCTGTGAGAAACAAGTGAACCTAAACTTGAGTGATATCTAGCTCCTTACTTTTATCTATTTATTTATTTTTAGGTTTATTTATTATACGTGTGTAGGCACATGCCTGTGGTGGTCAGTAGAGAAACAGTTCTGTTCTTTTACCATGTGAAACCTGGGGATTGAGTTTAGGTCATTAGGCTTTCAGGCAGGCACCGTGAACTGCCAGGCCCAGGACTGAATTTCACTGTAAATGATGTATTAATATTTTAATCATGTTCCACTTTTTGTGAAGTACAAACTGTACTATCAGAATATATGTGTATACACACATACATATGTATGTATATATTTATATATTTGTTTTTTGTTTTTACTTTTTCAAGATAGGATTTTTCTGTGTAGCCCTGGCTGTCCTGGAACTCACAGAGATCCACCTGCCTCTGCTTCCTGAGTGCTGGGACTAAAGTTATGCACCATCACCAGAGACATTGTTTTAATTTGTCTAGTTTTGTTCCTTTAAGGAACTAATAAAAACAGATCAGTGAGAATGGGGAGGGAGGGCAAGAGAAGATAATTGGGAGTAAGTTTGACAAAAACATACTAAATAACAAAATTTCTTAAATATTAAAATTTCTTAAATATTAAAATTTCTTACAGTATTTGTTAGACGTCTAATTGTAGTTAATAAAAATAGAGTTTTTGGATGTATGTATGTGTATGTATTCATTAATTTAAGCAAATTCTTAATTCTCACCATGGGCTTCTGTAAAATTTGACTGGCATTGCCTCCTTAACACCCTACATCATGCTTTTTTCTTCCCCTGAAAGAACACACACTCGCAGTCCTGCCTCAAGTCATTTCTGGAACGTCATGGGTTATCGCTGCTGTGGATCTGGATGGCAGAGCTTGGGGATGGTCGGGAAAGTAACCAGAAGCTTCAGGAAGAGGTCAGTTCACAGTCTTTACACATTTCCTAAAACTGCTTCTGTTGATTGCTTTGTTGGAGGGGACATGACAAGGGTGACTATTAATTTAACACCACACCATCAGTATATTATTAGTGGATTTGCAGCCTTTACAGGTTATAATGAAATTAGTATTTTCTGACTTTTGATAGGTAGATATTTAAAAAAAAAAAAAAAAAAAGATTTATGTATTTGAGAGACCTATCTGCATGTACAACTTGATGCCAAAGAGGTCATGAGATTCCACTGTAGATGTTTGTTGCCGCCATGTGTTTTTTGTGAACTGAACTCAGGACCTCTGGAAGAGCAACTAGTGTTCTAAACTGCTGAGCCATCTCTCCAGCTCCTGATTGGTAGCTTTTTAAAAATCATAGTTTTTTTTTTCTATTATAACACCAAAGTCAGTTATTTAATTTAAAAAAAAAAACCTTTAAAAAAATTTTATTTAATGGTTTTTCGAGATAGGGTTGATCAGGCTGGGCTTGAACTCACAGAGATACATCCACCTGTCCCTGCCTCCTGTGTGTTGGGATTAAAGGTGTGTTCCATCAAATATATCTGAATCTTTTAAGTGTGGAGATTATCATTTAAATACATGCTGTTGGCATAGTACCCAAGCTTTTATTGTTGTAACTGGAGGGGGAATTGTATAGAAAAGGAGACTGGAAATGAGGTTCAGTACTTGCTTTTAAAAGCTGTATAGTTTTGGGAATGCCTTCCTTATAGAGAGTATTTATCAGTCACACTTAGTTTGTGAGTAGTCATTATGTCATTACTCTGTACTTTTTATTGTAGATCAGACTTACTAAAAGTTTTTCTTCCTTAAAAGGAAATAATGTTATAACCTTTGACTGCATCTATATTTATGAAGACATGGGCATTAATTTAGTAAGACAATACCCCAAATGTAGTATTTCTTCTATGCATACTTACCTTTGTTTGAAAGGGCAGCTGTACAAATGATATGATTATTTTTTATTATATTTAATCAGATTATAAAGACTTTGGAGCATTTGCCCATTCCTACTAAAAATATGTTGGAAGAAAGTAAAGTACTTCCAATCATTCAACGCTGGTCTCAGACCAAGACTGCTGTCCCTCCATTAAGTGAAGGCGATGGATATTCTAGTGAGAATACATCACGTGCTCACACGCCACTTAATACGCCTGATCCTTCCATCAAGCTGAGCACAGAGGTGGATACTGAGACTCCCAAGAAACTCATGTTTCGAAGGCTTAAAATTATAAGTGAAAATAGCATGGACAGTGCAATCTCCGATGTGACCAGCGAGCTAGAATGCAAGGATGGCAAAGAGGACCTTGACCAGTTAGAAACTGTCACTGTAGAAGAAGATGATGACTTGCAATCACAACAGCTGTGTGAGTCCAAAGTTGAGAGCGAAACCACCATTGAAGTCAATAAATTACCCAGGTCTGAACCAGAGGCTGACATTGAGACAGAGCTCAAAGAAAGCAGTGGCACAAAACTAGAAGAAACTATTGCTGAGGAAACACCGTCCCAAGATGAAGAAGAGGGCGTGTCTGATGTTGAAAGTGAGAGAAGCCAAGAACCTCCAGATAAAACAGTGGATATAAGTGATTTGGCCACCAAGCTGCTAGACAGTTGGAAAGATCTAAAGGTAAAAAAAGCACTTATTCATTCATTCATTCATTTATTTATTTTCTTGTTTATTTATTTGATCACCATAAATGAATTATTCAGATTCAGAGTGCTGCATTCTTAAATAAAATTAACATTTCTAGCCATGAGTATTTCTAAAAAATGGACTATAATCTCTCAGGTAATGATAAATGTGTCTCAAGTGTTCTTTAAGTCTTTGTAAGAGACATACCAGTCAAACTATTGTGCAGGCGTGTCTCCTTGTCTCCCACAGAGAAAAGTCTGTCTTACTGGTGATTTTATTAATGAGGGCTCTTCATTAAAAAAGACAAATCCTTTTATTTTAGTGTTAACTTACTCTGTATGTAATGACAGCAGATGTCTAAATTAATTGGGAATCAATTGAATGGGTTAATAGAAAAATTAACAATGAAATTATTTGGAAAACCCTGGTAATTTAGGACCTTGTTATAAAATGATTTTGAAATTTTATTCTGGAAAAAATAATCATGGCACTAGTTTATTTGGTTTTGTTTTCTAAATAGGCCTGTGCTTAAGTTTGTTTGTTTGTGTTTGTGGGCTTTTTTTTCTCTCTTATATTAGACAAAACGTGTTATCTAAAGGAGGGAAAACCAAGCATGGTGGTGTACACTTTTGATCCCAGCACTTGGGGAGGGGTGAGACAGTGGCCAGAGGAGTTTTTGAGTTTAAGGCCAGCCAGCCTAGTGTACATGGTGAGCTCAGGACAGCTAGAACTGTATACATAGAGACTGTCTCAATAAGTAGCCAAGCAGTGGTGGTGCCTGACTTTGGCGGCAGAGGCAGGCAGGTGTGTGTGTGTGGGGTGTGTGTGTATGTGTGTGTGTGTGTGTGTGTATTCTTGATAAGGAATGCAATAAGATGTATAGAATTTGCCTTTCAGAAAACCTAGTCTGGATCTTGAATAAATATAAATGTAAAAGTATTTGAGCCTATTAGAACTAATGATTTACTTCAGTTGTAAGTAAGTACTCTGGGTCTGGGATCCAGGTTTTGAGGAACTCATGGGAACAAGTTATTTCCTACCTTTTATTGTTCTGTTCTCCTTTCTTCTCTCAGAATTGAAATAATTAGATAAATAGCAATCCAGTTTTTTTTGTTTTGTTTTTGTTTTTGTTTTTTTTTTTTTTTAAAGCAAGGTGAAATTACAAAGCTCATCAGATTAGATTATATGATTTGACCCAGTGGATTTTAGATTGAACCCAGTGAGTAGTCATTTGGTTGTGCAAGGTGCTTCCTGATCACCTTGTAGAGACCTTTTCATATACAAGTCTGTGTTCTTACTTATGTATGTTAAAATTTGATCACTTAAAATTTAGCATGATTTCAGCTTTATTTAATGTGAAATCTGAACTTATTTTATAAATATAAAAGGAGTCTTCATAATAAGTGTGCTTATGATGCTATCTACACCACGCAGGGACCAGAATTGCTGTTAAATGAGAGATGCTAGGGGTCACTTGCTGGACCTTTGTTTAAAGCACAAGGGTTCTAGAAGAAGTTCCTCTGCAGTTTGTAGGCAGCTGTCAAAGCCTGCATGATGGAAATAATTTAGTAATAAAGGTAGAGGTAGAGGCAAGTACACAAGTGGACACAGGAAAGACATATAAAGCCATAGTTCGTAGATGAAAAGAAAATACTGTCATATAGACATTGGTTTGCTGAGAAGTCTATGGTCAACGTTTCTCAGATTGTTATAATCTCATACATTTGTCTTAAATTATAAGATGTAAGGCTTTTGATTCTCTGTGTAGTAGTTTGTATCTGTAAATGTATGATTTACTTTCTGGGATGCGTTTAGACTGTTTAGACGTAACTGGAATAATTAACCTCAGTCTGTGAACATGTATTTTTCAGTCTTTAAAAAAAAAAAAATAATCTTATCCTTTGAAATCCTATCTGAAAGATCAGAGTAGTTTCACATTAATGTGTAAGTTAATGATCTTGAGTTTAGGTTTACGTTTTTATTTACATTTAAAATAAAATCAACTCTTAGATTTCACACTTTGTATTTATCTGATTTCTTAACATCAAAGGAGCCATTAAATAAAATTCTCTTCTTTTTCAAACTTGTTTGGACCTTGCATTGCTGAGAAACACCTTTACTTACTGTGTACTGTGCTGTTTGGTTACATTGGTGCTGGGGCTGTTAACTCTTCTATTTTCATTGGCATTTACCATGTGTCTGGTTTCTAAACTCTGATTACTATTGTGTTTTAAGTTAAGAAAAAAAATACTTTAGGTGGCATTTGGCTAGGAGTCTGAAATTAGGAGTTGATAAATTGTACATGTTTTAGAGAAATGTACTGATCTAATGTGATTATTGTGTTCCATACTATCCCGGCATTGAAAGAGTTAACTACTTCTGTCTGACTTCACCTATGTATTCAAGTAAACATTAGCTGAAAAGAAAATGTCTTATTTTTTTCAACCGTACTAAGCACCTATGGCCAAGTACTGTTAGTTGCTGATATTTAGTTCATATTAAAAAGCATTGATTGTGGTTGTCTTGGCCACTTTGACTCCTCATGATCTTGCGGGACTACTGTAACATTACTGGACTTGCATTCCAGTTGTCCATTCTACATGGGATGGAGTAAAGAACTTGGTTTTGCTGTGAAGACAGACTATAGGGATCATCAGTAAAGTGTAAGAGGGTGGGAGGGAAGGGAATGAAGCTTCATGAATTACAACTCTTTGTCCTCCCAGATCTGATGATGATCCCCCTTGTAACTTGAACCATTTCCATCTAGCTTCTCAGGGCAGCAAGGAGCTTGTTAACATCACCAGCTGACCATGTGTCTCCTTTTCTCAACTCCATTTCCAACTTCGTGCTGAAGAAAAACAAGAACCTAGCGTGCATTCTGTGAAGAAACAGGAAGATGGTTGGGAAGTTGGATGATGCATGAAAAATATAATAGGTGAAAAGAGGACAGAGGTGGTTAACTCACTGGCGCCGGCATTATTTTGGTGCGTCCATTGCCAACAATTGTTGTCGTTCCAGGAAAATCCCTACTTCTGGCAAGAAAGGATTAAGTGAGCTACTTTTTCTATACATTATATACACAGGATCACTGCATAGACTGCAAGGCATTTGCTATACACATTTCTCCTCCTGAAGTAACTTTCATATCACCTAGCACATTGCAGTTACAAATGTGTTCAACTTCACATGCAGACTAACTGGGCTACATTTTTAGCTGGGACATGTGCATTTGTTTCTGTCTGGAAAAAGAACTGCCGTGCATCATCTGTCTTGCTGAAAATGTAGCCTAGATTTCACAAGGCAAAACAGTGGTTACAGTTGATAATTAATTATAACTTGACTGGGAAAATCTTCATTCAGTTGAATCAATTGAAAAGGAGGTAAGGTTCTCATGAATTTGGCAGTTTGGCTTACTTGTCAACATCAAGAGATTATAATTAGTAATTTAAGGCCTTCTTTACAAACACCTAGATATAGGATGTGCTACTTTCCTTCTGATCACCTTGGGTAGTTCTAGTTCTACCTGGATTAGATAATTTGGTAACAGAAGCGTCCTACAAGTAATAAGCTAGTACTTCTTAATGACTACTCTTTTTTAAATTTTATTTATTTATATTTTATGTATGAGTGTCTGCATATATGCCTGCAGGCCAGAAGAGGGCAACAGATAGTGTTATTGATGGCTATGAGCCACCATGTGGTTGCTGGGAATTGAACTCAGAACCTATGGAAGAACAGCCATTTGCTCTTAACCCCTGAGCCATCTCTTTAGCCCCTTAATGACTACTTTTATTCTCTTATTTCATTTTTTTTTTTTTTTTTTTTTTTTTTTTGTAGACACTACCTTTAACTTACAAATACACTGTTTTAGCTAGGGGTGATGACACACACCTTAGTCCCAGCACTTGGAAGGCAGAGGCAGGAGATTCTGTGAGTTCGAGGCCAGCCTGGTCTACGTACAGAAATACCCTCTCTCGGAAAGAAAACACTACTTGGTCAGAAAACAACATTGAACTCTTTTTTATAAAAAGCTGGAATAAATACCTAAACTGAACGGTTTTGAGTCATTGAAGTTTCACCCCACCACCAGCATTGTCTGTATAAGATTTGTACATTTGGAAATGAAGTTGTATATCCTGAGCTTCTGTGATAAATTTGTTAAGTCTATATAGTAAAAAGCTAAGAGTTACCTCTAGGAAATAATGTTTTAGATAGTGCAGCACTGAGATTTTTTTTTTAAAAAGACATGGTTTCTCTGTATTGTTTTGGAGCCTGTCCTGGAACTTGCTGTGTACACCAGGCTGCATTGAGAATATTTTTAAGTGACTTGGTGTTTTTGTTTGTTTGTTTGTATGTTTTGTTTTTGTTTTGAGACAGGGTTTTTCTGTAGCTTTGGAGCTTGTCTTGTAACTTGCTCTGTAGACCATGCTGGCCTTAAACTCATAAAGATCCACCTGTGAGTGCTGAGATCAAAGGCTTGTGCCACTAATACCTGACAAGTGTCTTGTTTTTTAAGAGGCAAAAAAGGTTTAAAATTTACTGGTTTGTTTATCCTTTTTTGATGAGAGACAGGGTCTAGCTATAATATTCCAGATTCTAGGATTAAAGGTGTGTATAATAGCTACAATATTCCAGATTCTAGGATTAAAGGTGTGTATAATAGCTACAATATTCCAGATTCTAGGATTAAAGGTGTGTATAATAGCTACAATATTCCAGATTCTAGGATTAAAGGTGTGTATAATAGCTACAATATTCCAGATTCTAGGATTAAAGGTGTGTATAATAGCTATAATATTCCAGATTCTAGGATTAAAGGTGTGTATAATAGCTATGTGCTACTACTCTCAGCAGTGATGGTTAAACTCCCTTCCTCTCCCCCCCCCCCAGACATTTTAAAATTTATTTTTAAGGTAGGTTCTCACTATGTAGTTCTAGCTGCTGGAACTCACCATCCACTGCTGCTGTTAAATGCATGTACCACCATCTCTGGCTAAGGTCACTTTTTATTTTGTGGTCCATTTTGATATCTAAACTATATTTATCTAAATAGTAGTGCAGCTTGCTTGGTGATAGCCTGCAATTCCCCAGAAGCTGAGGGAAAGGATCATGAGTTGGAAGTCAGCCTGGCTACATAGTACGATGTTGTCTCAAAAGACAAACATATCAATTAGATATTTGAGGCACCTACTGGTTTTGTTTTTAAATGTGGCTGTGCTCCATGCTTGTTTGTTTATATATTGGCTGTGGCTGCTGTAGTGGTAGACTTTGGTAATTCCCACAGAGATGGGATGGATTATAAAGATTATAATACTTGCTTTAAACATCTTGCTAAACAAAGTCACTTTTACTTTACACATTTGCGCAAACTATTAAATCTGTTTTCCCAAAGACAGTAATCAGTTGCCTGTGAAGTTAGTTTCTATTGGTACATCTTGACTCTGTTTAGGAAAAGATAGCTCAGGTGTGAGACTGTATGAGAGGCAGGAAAGTAATGAACACTATGGAAAGAATTTCCCTAGTGAGAAAAGACTGTATGAGAGGCAGGAGAGTAATAAACACTATGGAAAGGATTTCCCACTGAGAAAAGACTGTATGAGAGGCAGGAGAGTAATGGGTACTATGAAAAGAATTTCCCTAGTGAGAAAAGCAGTGTTTTTCTTCAGGACCATGATCTAACTGGTCAGTGACTTGAGACTTTTCTAGTACAGATAACCACATACAGTTTTCTAGTTAGTAAATTTTTAGTATCAAAAAAAATTTTAGATCTAGAAACATCCAAGAATCTTCAGAATCTTCTGTATGCATTCTGCATGAAATTCATTTTCTATTGATAAATACATAGAAAATTGGCAAAAAAAAAAAAAAAAAAATCCAAGTCCTTTATTCAGATTCTACATTGTTAACATTTTGCCTATTTTTCACATAATTTTCCCTGAACTTTTCTAAGTTAAAAGAGTATTCCTGGCTTGGGGTGGGGGGCTGGGGTGGCGAACAACTAATTTCAGCCCTTGGAAGGTAGAGACTGGCCAATATCTGTGAGTTCAAGGTCAACCTGGTCTACAGAGTGAGTTCCAGGACAGCCAGGACTACATAAGGAATTCCTGTCTCAAACAAACAAAAGTGTTTCTATAAGGATACTACTGTGTTGTTCTTCTCATATGTTCACTGGATATATCCAGTGTCAGCTCAGTGTCAGCTTTAATCACGTTGCTGAAGTCACTATACATCTGTGAATGGTGACCCATGCTTGTGATCCCGTCACCAGGAGAGATGAAATACAGCAGAAGGAGCCTCAATTCCAGGCCAGCGACTACACACTGAGACACTGTCTCCCTTCATTTAGATGAAAACAAGGCAGAAAACAAAACAAAAAACCAAAAACTACAGACGAGCAGTTTTGGAAATAACATAAAACTGTTATTTTTTTCATTGAATGTGTCCATTAATTCAGCATTAAGTTATTTCCTTGAGCCACTGATTATTTTGCCTAACAGTATTTTTAGACTAATGGATTTTTGTTCTATTCAGTGGATTATGTTGTATTAATTTCAACATTTGAAGCTTAAATTGCCTCATATTAGGCCTGTGGAAACTCCTGTATCATTTTGATGTTTTTCTGTTTTAAAATTTGTGATAGAGAATGCTGTTCCAGGTTCAGGTTATACTTGCCCTTCCTAGCTCTTAGCCATTTTTTCAAGTACTTATTCTTTTTGGTGGGAAATTTTGTATATGTAAGTTTAATAAAAAAAATTGTTTGCCTCTAAGCCTGAGGACCTACCTGATGGAAGGAGAGGACCAACTCCCAAGTATTATTCTCTGCTCTCTGCGTGTGTGCTATGGCTTGCACACCCAACATACATACATTCACACAAATATGTAGATTTCTTTTACTCTACGGGTTAAATGGATCTTTTGGTATCTGATTTAACACTTTTAATGCAGACTCCTGTCTTGCCTTGCTTTTACTCTTACAACAGACCCTTATTTGTTCTTGCTTTCACTCTTTGCTTTCAGCATAATACCCTGATTCATTATCTTTTAGAATTGTAAACAGATTCAGAGGACTCTAGTAGCATTGCATAACCACCTTAAAAACTGTTAATTGAGTACTTAAAGAACAAAACCTATAGAAATGACCATTGTGTCTGTCTCATCTTGCCCATGAGTCTTGTCATATGTTCATATGCATATTCATCTTTCCATATCTTTAGACATATTGTTCTCCTAGTTTAGAATTATCTTTTTAAAAATAGATTATAAAAATTATTTCATGAATGTTAATCTCTTCTTTCTAAACATATTTTCATTTTCAAGGGCACGAGCCATTTAATGTTTTTTTTTATTTTTGAAATGGGATCTTGCAATGTGGCTGACCTGGTACTTGTTTTGTATACCAGCCCAACATTACACTGAGTCAAAGGTCCTTGTGCCTCTGACTCCTGGGTGCTGGGATCATAGTCATGGACTACCACATGTGACCGGGATGGTTTCTTAATGGTTATAAGAGTTTGTTTCTTACTGTATCTTTGTAGTACTGGTTGAAGTAAGTTCCATCTTAATTGTATTCCCCTAATAGTAGATGATGTACTTGGCATCTAGGATAGTCTTCTGGAAGTACAACTTTGTTCATGTTAGTGTCCTTTAAATGTTTTTAAATGGTTCCACTTTTACACTATTGGTTACATTTTTCTTTTTCTTTTTTGGTATTTCAAGACAGGGTTTCTCTGTATTGCTTTGGAGCCTGTCCTAGAACTAGCTCTGTAGACCAGGCTGGCCTTGAACTCACAGAGATCTACCTGCCTCTGCCTCCTGAGTGCTGGGACTAAAGGCATGTGCCACCAATGCGTGGCTGGTTACATTTTTTTCTTAATATGACTTGCATGCATAGAATAACATGTCTTCAATTTGTTCTCAGATCATTCTAGTCCAGCAGCCATGGTCAGCCTCTACTATCATTTCTCAAAACATTTGCTTTTCTTTTAGATTTTTCTTCTAAGTTTCTTCCTTTCCCATGAAAAATGATTCTTGATTTCCAAGACAAAATTGTTTCCTGCCCCTTGTGTATATTCTCACCACATCCTTTCCAGTCACAGCAAATGATGCTTCACATGAAGTAAAAGCAATGATGGCTTTTTTTTTCTTCCCTTGGGTCTCTGTGGTCCCTCCCCCCCCACACACACACACACTCTGCTCCGTCTTCTATGTAGTCTCTGTGAAGAACCTGTTAACATATTATAGTTTGGCACTTTGTAAATAGTTGAGTGAAAAAGTGAAGTCCATGATACTATATTACTCCTTTAATATCTAGTGTGAGTTTTGTGTTTGATAGGTAATCAGAAAATATTTACATAGATAATCATGTGATCTTTTCAACCTGTGAGGTGCATGGTGGTGTTTTTATCAGCTGCAAAACAAAAACAAAAAGGACTATGAAGTTGACTTTTGGTTGAGGGAGCTGACTCATATCTTCTGATTTAAACCTTATAATCTGGTTCAAATAATACTGATTTCTTTTTTCTTGCCAAATATGTGCCACACATTTTTTTTTCAATCTGATTTAGAAACTAGTGAGATTCTTTCTGAAGTTGTAGCAACCATTACTTTAGTGTTTGCTCAAGTGTTCACTTACCCTTAATGTTATTGTGGTTTTTAGCCTGTAATCTGTGATTGAACATTGAAGGGTGTCGTGGAAAAATAAGGATCAGGGAAAACAGACTGAATAGAGATGTTTATTCAAGGAGAAATAACTTACAACAGAGACAGATGAATGCCAGCAGGTTCCAGTCCCAAAGATGCCTCTGGATGCCTTCTGTCTCTGTTCAGCAAGCATGAGGGAGCTCGGGGGGTGAGGGAGTCCTCGGGGGTCCCCTGTCCCCAGACCTAGTTACCCCAGGTCACATCCGAACCTGTCCCCACCCCAGTGGGCGTGGTCAGTGCAACAGGTGCTGACAGCGTGACTATCTCACCACAGAAGGATGTTCCTAACTTCTAAAAGCACATGGTGCTAAGCTCTTCCATTGTAAGGGCTTGCAGCTAGAGTAGCTTCTCTAATAAGAATGTTCTGGTGTCAGATGGGAGAAGAAGAAACTGTACTCCCTTTAAAGGTGTTTTCTGATGACTGGGTATCAATAGGGCCCATGCTTAACTTCCAGATTGTGATGAGTTTTTTCCCTTTCTTTTTTTTTTTTTTTTTTTCTTTAAGAAATTATTTTCTTTGCAGTCCTGGAACTCACTCTGTAGACCATGCTGGCCTCAGACTCAGAGATCTGCCTGCCTCTGCCTAGAGTACTGAGAGTAAAAACGTGTGCCACAGTCTGGCTGCCTGTGATGAGTTTAGGATATGATTACATTTTAAAAGTGTTAGGAAAAAAATCTTAGATCTGGATTTAATTTGGCCAGAAAAACAGATCTAAAGTTGAAGAAACATTTAATCATGACTTGGATTACTCATTAATGATTGCCATTCTACTTAAGTATGCTTCTTGTTTTCTTTCCTACACAAATATTTGACTTTCAGTCTTTGACATCAGACACTGTGTTAACTGTTAACTTTCAGTGCTTCATGATTTAACTTAAGCCCTGCAGATATATACGGAATGAAAGTGAGCATTGCTAAGGGGAGATTTTTTGAATTGTAGTGTAAATGGGCAGAGCTTGAGAAGGAGGGGTAAGAAAAATAAGCTTCAGTTAACGCAAAATGAAGTAAGGGCTCTGGCAAACAGTAGCATTTTAGCAGTTGCCTCTTGAGTAACCAGGTCTTCACCAGGAATACGCTCACTGTGCAGGGCCAGCTGCTTCTGAGACTGTGCCCTTTTCTGTTTTAGAGAGATCATTATTTGTGAGACAAAGTGCACAGAGGACAAAGACTCTGTGTCCTGTGGTGGTTCTCAGGGACAATCAACTGTGTGTGTGTGTGTGTGTGTGTGTGTGTATGCATATGTATGTGTGTGAGTATATGTGTGCATGTGTGCGTCATAAGTGTTCGTTCGTTCACTCAGCCTTTTGGAAAGAAATCATGCATATTATGAACATACATGGTCAGCTTTAATTTATTTATTTAGTCAGGGTTTCAGCTAGGCCTGGAACTTGCTATGTAGACCAAACTGGTTTGGAACTCAGACCTGCCTGCCTCTGCCTCCTCCATGCTGGCATTAAAGACATGTGTCACCACACCCAGCCTGATTTTTACTTTATATATTAAACATGACTATTATTTCATTTCATACTATAACTTCAATCCCCTATTATTCATATATGTTGATTTCTTTCTTTGCCTCAATACTGGGTAATTCATACTTAAGCATAACTGAGTCATTGTGTACATTATTGTTACTATGATAGACAACCATATTACTTGACCTAGTTGTATTGGTTTAACTTTTTTTCCTTCCTTCCTCCCTCCCTTCCTTCCTTCCTTCTCTTCCTTTCTTAATTACAGTTTTTTTATTTAAATTAGAAGCAATCTTATTTTATATAACAATCCCAGTTCCCTCTCCCTCCCATCCTCCCATGCCCCCCAGCAACCCCCACCCTATCCCATCCCTCTTATGCTCCATAGAAAGGGTGAGACCTTTCATGGGGATCATCAAAGTCTGTCACATCATGTGGGGCAGGGCCTATGCCCTCCCCCCGTGTGACTGATTTAACTTTCAGCACGTGTGTACACCTGTGTCACCACAGTCTCCAGTGCAGATATTGTCAACTGCTTTAGTGAGACATATGGTACTTAGTGAACGAAAATTGAAACTGAGCCTTATTTGTTTTTCACTACTTGGGTGCTCAACTATCTGAAGTTAGAAATAAATGTTCAGAAGCTTCTAAAAGAGTAAATAGGTGAGGCTAGGAGAGTAGCTCACTGGTTGAACTTGTGCTTGGTTAGCTTGTAGCTTGGGTTCGGCCCAGCATAGGAATGAATAAATGAGCGGATAAAAACGGGCAGCTCCCTCTTCTGTCACTTTAGCTTCCTGTGTCTATTCTGCATGTTAGCTTTAAACTCGTTTTTAACACTGACTTTTTATTCTATGTGTGTGTGTGTGTGTGTGTGTGTGTGTGTGTGTGTGTGCACATACATGGATGCTTATGCTTGCACACATCCCATGGTGCACATGTGAAAGGCGAGAGGACAAATTGTAGGAGTCACTTTTCTCCTCCCACTGTGGATATCAGAGGTCAAATTGAGGTCATTAGACTTGGTAACAAGTGCTCCCAAAGTCCTCTTTGTAATTTTTCCATTCAAACCTTTCTGACAAGCAGTTTCCTAGGCATAGACTTACAAAGCTATAGTTAGACATTTGTAATCAGCAGTATTTCATATTTCTTCAGTCCTGTAAAGCATATTTTCACTAAGAATATTCACTAAGAATATTTCCTTCTTTCTTAGAATTGTTTTTACTTGAAGTTGGTACTTTACCTTCAATTTCCATGTTTTTGTTGTTCATATTTATATCTCTCTATCATCTCTTTTCTTCTAGTCTAGTGGGGCTGCTCAGTCTTTCCTTGCTTCTCTTAAAATTCTGTGTTTTTTAGGAGAGTGCTTAGGAAAGAGATTCAGTGGCCAACGAGGAGAAATAATCTAGCTTTTCAAAATAGACCTACTAGGCTGGGGAGATGGCTCAGAGAGCAGCATGAGGGCTTCAGTTTGTCACTCATGTAAAGTGAGTGGGACATGGTGGAATTTTCTTTAACCCCAGTGTGTGTAGACAGAGAAAGGCAGATCCTGGGGGCTTGTTGGTCAGTATACATTCAGTAAGTGACCTTGTCTTCCAAAAGGAAAGGAAAGAAAGAGGAAAAACAAAGATGGAGAGGTAGAGGAAGATAAGATAGCAGCTTGGTTGACCTGTGTTTCTTGTGTGCTCACACAAGTGAGTACACATATGCACATGTGTACATATCTTAACATAAAATACACCTCTTATGACAGGACAGATACTACTATACATTATTTAGTTCTGGCAAGTGCTTTAACTCAGGAATAGTCTCAAGTCAGTATTAAGAATTTTTTCATTTCTAGAAAAAATATTTATTTTATATGGTAGAAAAGCACTGAACTATATCCCCAGTTTTTCCAAAATGTTTTAGAAATTGCATACTTCATTATAATTCTACTTTTATAGCACATTCCTAGCAGCTTGTTTGTGATTTTTGTCATTGTGGGGGAAGGGTGGTACTGAGAATCATACTCAGGGACATTATACATGCTAGGCATGCACCTTACCACTGAGTTTATATCGCCAACCTTTTTTGTAGGTTTGTTTCACTCATTGCCCAAGGCTGTCTTTAACTCACCCCTGTCTGTAGTCTAGGCTGATTTTGAATTTGCAATCCGCTCCCCTCAGTCTTCCCAGTAGCTACGATGTTTTACTAAAGTATTATATATATATTTTCTTTTATAAGAAACTTCCAAGTCCTTTTAGAAAGTGATATGGAGGAAAGGTAGGTCTTGTAATCTAGTAATAGATTGAAGAATGAGAAAAAAGCCTGTTGTGGTGACACATGACTTCAGTCCTAGGGATGTAGAGGCAAGCAGATCTGAGTTCAAGGCCAGGCTGATCTACATAGTGAGTTTCAGGATAGCTAGGACTACATGGAAAGACCCTTTCTCAAAAAACAAAACAAAACAAAACAAAACCAAACAAACAAAAAAGTGAGGAAACAAATTAATCAACAACAATGACCTCTTTCAACTTAGTTTTCTTTCAAATCAACTTGTTTTTCTGTGTATATCCTTTTCTTGGTAGCGAATTCTTACAGTACCCGAACTTACATTGCTTTTTGTTTTTGTTTTGTTCCAGTTTTGTTGTTTTGTTTTTTTCAAGACAGAGTTTCTCTGTGTTACCCTGCCTGCCCTTGAACTCACTCTGTAGATCAGGCTGGCCTTGAACTCAGGGGTTGGGCCTGCCTCTACCTCTTGAGTGCTGGGATTAAAGGCATTTTCTGCCACCCCTTAGCATTTTACTTTTATTTTTTAAATGTTTATGGTGTTTTGTCTGCATGTATGTCTGTGTGAGGATGTCAAAAGCACAGGAACTGGAGTTACAGACAGGTGTGCACTGCTGTGTGGGTGGGTGCTGGGAACTGAACCTGGGTCCTCTAGAGGAGTAGCCAGAGCTCTTAACTACTGAGCGATGTCCCAAGGCCCACATTTTTTTTTTTTTTTTTTTTTTTAAGACTTTCCCATTTATAGACCCCTTACTTTAGCCAAAGGTTTAGGTGCTGAATTTCACATGTATATTTTCAGCTTTCTTTGGCTCTCTCATGTACTTCTTTTTCAAACTCAAGGAAAAATCTCCCACAAGCTGGTTCTTCGAGTTGCAATATTAATTTCTATTAATAGCTTCAGGGATGGTTTTATTCTTTTTTGTTTGGTTGGTTGTTTTGTTTTTCAAGACAAGTTTCTTTTTGGCTTTGGAAACTGTCCTGGAACTAGCTCCTGTAGACCAGGCTGGTCTCGAACTCACAGAGATCAGTCTGCCTCCTGAGTGCTGGGAATAAAGGTGTGCGCCACCAACGCCCGGCTCAGATAGTTTTATCTTTCAAAATATTGATTTGTTTGAAAAAACAATCTTTGAGGGCTTTTAGATGTTTTATATTATACTACCTCTTAGATAACTACATAAAAGTAATGTTTCACAATGTTGAATTACTAGTTGTTGAGTTTATATAGGTGTCTGTATTATTAATAAGTACTGGAGGATTCATTTAATATTCCAAAGCTTATGTTTCATTCTCTCATTTTAAATAAATTTTAACTATTTAATATGGTACAGGGCATACTGTTGACTTAAGTCCCTCACTCTCCACTTTGTGGAGGCTTTTTAGCATTGTCTTCCGAAAGATACAATTTTAAAACCTTACAAATCTAAGAAATACCTGTAATTTATTGCCTTTTGTTTGGCAGATATATAATTATCATTTAAAGTTAAATTTTCTTTTAGAATGAAGATACTTCGTTCTAAGTATTGGTTTGTGTTCTTGGTTTGTTTTGTTTGGAGATAGTTTCTTAATGTATTTCTGGATGCCCTCAAACAAACTGTGTAGCTGAGGATGTGAACTCACGCTCACCTTCTCCCACCTCCCGAGTGCTGGGATTACAAGAGTGCACCACTGTGTCTGGCTGTGTGGTGTCTGAGTTGTGTTCATCTGAGGCAAGCATACTGCACCTGGGCTGTGCACGCCCTGACCATCCATTCCAATTTCAGTTCTTGTGGGAGTTTCTCCAATTCCCATTGCCATGAGACAAGAGCGACTGTCTTTTAGCTCATAGCTTTTTTTCTTCTAATGTTTCTTTGTTTTTTTTTTAATTATTGAAAACCTTATTAATGTGTGTTTGTATGTGTTTGTCTGTGCATGTGTTCATGAGTGCAAATACCCAAGGAGGCAGAGGTGTCAACACCCTCTAGAGCTGGAGTTACATGAGTGAGGTTCTGAGCAAATTATAGAGTGGGTGCTAGGAATTGAACTTCGGACCTCTTCAAGAATAGTATATACTTTTAACTGCTCCTTTGTATTTTTCCTTCCACAGAATTATCTTTTCTTCCTTTGACCTGTTGGATTTCCTTTTTTAAGTTGTAGAACTTCTGAAATTTTTTCAGTCTCTCATTTGACAAAGCAAGCCTCGTTGACTATCTACTGGTACTAGAAATATAGCAAAGAAGACAATTAGAGCTTGAGTATGTATGTGTGTATTAGTTGGGAGTACTACCTAAGCACTAAAGAAATGAAAAAGAATGGTATCTAAAATACTGGATTGAATGAAGAAGTAAGATTCTTTTAGGCCTCTCTGAGATTAAGGGTCAGATACAGAGCCATGGTCTCCTAATTCACAGTATTGTCTTAATATGCCAGTCTCTGACTAGAACAAAGGTTTTAATATTCCCTTCAGTGGACCGATTCACTGACCTGTGACTGATAACATTCCTGGTGGACTAGATAGAATTATCTTTCACAAGGCTGCTTCCTTCTCATCTTTAAAATATCATTGGACTTTATACAGTCCATTAGCATTTTTAGGAGTTCAGTCTCCTAATACATACATTGAAGAGGAGGGAGTACATAATCCATTTCCAAGTGGTTTTGGCTTTATAAAGTGGGAGACTGAGTTATAAAACTCCAAGTCTTGGATATACACTGCTAAAACTTGTTCTGCTTGTTTTTAGGAGTACTGATCATCTCTACAGTTTAATTATCAACAGTCAGTGGTAGTAGTTTGTTTTGTGAATGTAAGAAATATTTTAAACAACAAACAAACATGTAATTTTGGGCTGAAGAGATGGCCCAGTACTTAAGTACATGCTCAGCCCTTGTTCTTCCTGGGGAGTCTGAGTTCAGTTCCTAGCACACATACCAGGTGGCTCACAACAACCTATAACTTCAGCTGCAGGAGAATCCAGTACCTTTGGCCTCTGGGCACCTGTGCTCATGTACACAGGCCTACTTCACACAGAAACATAACTTCAAAAACATAAACATAAAAGTGTGTGTATGTGTTTGTGTGTACACACCTCTGTGCATATGTGGAGGACATTTTCCCCCACAGTCAGTTCCTTTCTACTGTGTGAGTCCTGGAGACACCCCTAACCTGCTGAGCTGTCTTGCTGACCTCAGAATATATTTTCTTTTTTTTTAGGATTTAGTATTATGTATAGTGTTCTGCCTGAATATACACCTCCAAGCCAGAAGATGGCACCAAATCTCATTACAGATGGTTGTGAACCACCATGTGGTTGCTGGAAATTGAACTCAGGTCCTTTGGGAAGAGCAGCCAGGGCTCTTAACCTCTTGAGCCATGTCTCCACCCCCCCCCCCCCATAATATATTATATTTTCAAATTAGCAGTTGATGTAAACTTTTGAAGGCATTGTCTATTGTACATTAACTATCATCACAGAAAATGGGTCACTGACTTTTGAAATCTGTATAATAATAATTCATTTTTTGGCACTTTTCATGAACACTTAATGTCAGAATCCTGTGGTAAAGAATGAAGCTGTTTTATCTCTTGATATGTCTATTGTAAGTAGTCTTTGTGAATGAACATGTAGGGCTTTTGAGTTCCTAGATTTATATGGTATTTTCAGATAGTAGTTGTCAAACTTCTTTAGATTGATTTACAGTACAGGTGGCTGCTGGTAGGTAGCAGTTTGGTTACTCGATGGAATGGAGAAACCAGAGCTAAGAGTGCTGGCTTTTCCCCCTCTTGCCTTTGTACTGATGCAGTACCTACAGCTAGAACCTGGCAGCTAGATTACTGTAGGCAACCCCGAGAGGACAAGGGAGTAGTAGATTGAAATATGTCTTCTCAGCAGGAAAAAACAGCTCAAGAAGAACAAACCCTGATGCTCTGGGCAAGGGCAGATAGGTAGTCCTTTCCCAGATCCCATCTTGCTAGGGGGTATGAGACTTCTAAGAAAAGCCTGTGAGTACTTCAGTAGTTCTTATCAATATATGCAGAGCTTTTTATTTTTACAAAGTAGGATTTCTGAAACTCCTACCCAGAGCTTCAGTTGTCATGGGTATTGAGAATGTAAAAGGCTTCCTGAAATCACTGTGCATCTGTGGTAAAGCAGCACAGTTCCAATAAAGTCCTGAGCGTAGGAAAGGGGTCTGGGGCTGACAGAATGGAGGGGTCTTAGTGTTACTTAGTGCGTTCATCTTCGTGTTGCTCTGTCCCAGTTACTCTATCCCAGAAAGATGCTGCCAGCTCTATCATGTGTCATCTAGTGAAGCAGATAAGTGTATTGGCGTTAGGCCTCATAGCATCATAATATTGAATAGGTAGCTAAACTTTTAAGTAAGTTGCCCTTTTGTAAAATAGGGGGTTGTTTTATAGCTGAATCTTTTCAATTCTTATTTTAAATGGTGCTGGGAGTGATCCTCGGATCTTGCACCACGTAAATACCAGAGAAACATTTATCAGCCTCTACCCTAGAGGTTTGCTTTGAAGCTTACATTAGATAGTGCATGTGAGGTGCACAGATAAATTATAATAATCATTATTTGTTGGATAATCTGTCAGCATGGATTTAATATTGGAGAGGTTTTTTTTTTTTTTTTTTTTTTTTAATGTTTTCTTTCTATTTCTTTTTTTTAAGACATGGCCTCATTATGTAGTTCTGGTTGTCCTGGAACACTCTCTGTAGGCCAGGCTGGCCTTGAACTCCCTAAGTGCTGGGATTAAAGTACCACTACTCCCTGCTTGAATATTTCAACTTGACCCTTTTCATTTGTGTAACATGTGTACTGTTTCTCATTTTCCCCAAATATTACTAGATCTAACTATAATATGAAATGAGTTATTAATTTTCTTAGAGTACATTCCCAAAATTGGGTTACACAATTGGTAACCAGGCAACATGGGTGTGGTTAATATTACACAATTGTAAAAGGAAAGTATCATTATGTACCATTGAGAATGTGTAGGCTTATCATTGTTGGGCTTACTTCACTCAATAGCTGGGTAAGAACTGGTGGGCCCAAACAGTGTGGGATTGTCAGACCAGCATAGCATTTTTAGAATCACATAGCAAGTAAAACGTGTATGTCAAGGCATAAAAACATAGTTTACAGTTTGCATGGTCAATTTTGGGAGTATTGGTGACCTAATAATAGTGCTCATCTTTCCCTCGCTCATTCCACAGGTGTATGAAAATAGATAATTTGGCCATTAGCAAGGTTTTTGCATCCATAGAAAAATACACTGACTTTTTCCAAGTATAGAGAGACCTTAAATTTCTCTAGCATGGCAAAGGATATGGCAGCAGTGAGGATAAAGCATAGTTCAATAGTAGAATGTTTGCCTGGGGTGTGTGAGAGAGACCGTGGTTTTTATCCCCAACACCACGTAAACAACAATCAACACAAGAAAAATGTTGACTCTCAGGAATTGTTTTTGTCATGTAATTTTCAAATTATTTTTATATAACTGAGTTACTTCTCTTAGAATGGCGGGTGAGGCATTAGAACTATCCTTATGAATACACACAGTAAAGGAACTATAGATGACCTCTATTATATATATATTTTTTTTTTCAGAAATATATATGCAAAGGGCATTCAGGAATTAGAGTTCTCAGGAAGTAGGTCCTTGTCAGAAGCAGTGCCTTCCTTATTCTGTTATGTTGGGAGTTAGATCATACAGCCTTGGTAAGGGTAGAGTTAGGGTTAGTGTGCGTATACATCTTTTACTCATTTTCATAGGGCCAGATCCTATTTTATTTAAAGTCAAATGTATTAAATTTTGAAGAATAATTAAATACCAAACAATCTGTTCTTGTAGTATGCTTTCCCTGCTTCCCCATATCTTTATGTTATCATGAAATTAACAGTTTCAAAGCACCTATCTCTTTCCCATGCAGTTACCTTATCTTTTTCTCCCCCCCAGGAGGTGTATCGAATTCCAAAGAAAAGTCAGACTGAAAAGGAGAACACAGGTAGGTTGAAGAATACTTGTGTAGGTAGTTTTATAAAAATTTTTAGATAAGAACTTTAGTTTTCTTCCTTTTGAAATAAAAGGAAGAAATACATAGAAATACATAGAAAAATAAAACACTGGATATAATAGTTTACACCTTTATTCTTTCTTAGTGGGTTTTTCTAAGGGAGATGTTTGTCTCTCCCCCCCCCCCTTTTTTTTTTTTTTTTTTTTTTTTCAAGACAGGGTTTCTCTGTGTTGCTTTGGAGACTGTCCTTGAACTTGCTCTGTAGACCAGGCTGGCCTTGAACTCACAGAAATCCAGCTAACTGCCTCTGCCTCCAGAATGCTGAGATTAAAGGCGTGTGCCACCATTGTCTGGCTGGAGATGTTTCTTATTCTGCCTGTGTTGTTGATTTGGTAACTTCACCTTTCATTCATTTGTTCCTAGAGAATAGAGATTGTTTGTTGGTTTGTTTGTTTTCCTGTCCTTCAGACTTGCTCACATGCTAGGCAAGTACTCCATTCTTTTTTTTTAAATGTTTTTAGAGTTATTTATGTGTATATGAGTGCTTTGTCTGCATGCATGACTGTTTACCATGTGAGTGCCTGGTGCCTATGGAAGGCCAGAAAAGGGCACTGGAGCCTTTGGAACTGGAGTTTCCAGGCTGTGAGACACCAAATTGGTGCTGAGAACTGAACCCTGGTCCTCTCCAAGAGCCATCACCATCCTTTCTTTGTTTGTAAAGAATTACTCTTGTATCTTTATAGGTGTTTTGCCTGCATGTGTATGTGTGTTGTATCTCGTGTGTGCATGGTTCCCTCAGAGGCCAGAAAAACAGTGCCAGATTATCTGGAATTGGATTTACAGATGATTGTGAGCTGTCACGTGGGCACTGGAAATCAATCACACGTTTTCTACAAGAACAGCAATGCTCTTAACTACTGAGTATTAACTACTGAGTATCTATCTCTCCAGCCCCTAGCTGTTGAAATGTAGAGTGTGTGTGCTTGTATGTGTATATTTTACCAGGGAAGGCTAAAAAAGTCATATAACCAGATCCTCAGGTAGTCAGTGACTTCTGAGAAAACTCAGAAAGTGCTATGGTAGTTTGGTTTCTTGACTTTTCTGCCTCATTGTGTGTCTAACAAACTTTGTTTAAGGAACTAAAGCAATGAAGTAAGTTATGGGTTGTGGTTGGTTTCTTCCTAAAGAAAGTAATTGTTTATTTGGTTTATGGTTTTAGGGGGTTAGAGTACATGATGGAACATGAAAGAAAACAGTCACATAGAGAGAGAAAGCACTAGGGACCACATTGAAGTCTTTTCAAACCTCAAAGCTCAACACTAGTGTGCATTTCCTTTCACAATGCCATATTCCTAATCCTTCCCAAACAGTTCCACCACCTGGGTACTAAGTATCTAAATATGTGAGCCATTCTCATTTCCAACCACTGCAGTAGGGAATTCTTCGTGTGCTGTGTAAGTTCACAGAGAACTTGGCTCTGGAGATGGGATATGGACCACCCACAAAAGACTTAAGCATGCTTATCTCAAAATGTCCTTAAAAAACCATCTTGTCAGCCTAGGTCCCTGATTCTGTGACAAGGCAAGGGAAAACTACTAAATGGCCCATATGGTTGACTTCTTGAATCTCTTCTAGCAATGACCTAGTGTTGCTAGAATGAAAAAGCCTGTGTGTGTGTGTTGTGTGTGTATTAACTTTTACCTGTGTGGTATCCTTCACTACATGATTATATCTTTTGCACACTTATGGTTGTACTGGTTTATTCTTTTCTTAGCCAGACTTCCTACATGGAACTATAAAGAACTCCTATAAGAAAGAAGATAGTTCTGGGCAGTTCTTTCTTGGTAAAACAGTGGCATCATTGTAAAGTTATTAGAGGCTACCAGTCTAGGGTTGCCTAGGTTAGGCCATTAATACTGTAGCCAATCCTTAAATATTTCATGGTTTTCTCCAATGTTTTCTAAGTATCTAGGCTAATATAGCCCTTGGGGAGCTGCAAAAGGTGATCTTGAATTATTCCAGGAGCAACCTTTATATATATTAAATACAGCCTTTGCCTTGCATGTGAAATCTTTCTGCTTAGTCTCAGATTTAAAATAAGGATCCCAGCACTCGGGAGGCAGAGGCAGGTGGATCTCTGTAAGTTTGAGGCCAGCCTGGCCTACAGAGCTAGTTCCAGGACAAGCTCCAAAGCAATATACACCCTGTCTTGGGGGGGGGGGAGGAATCAAAGTTAAGACTAAATGAGAAGAGTTTATACATTTGCTATTGGGTAGAAGTTTTACAATATTCTTGAAGTGTTATTTTCTTACTAAAATAACTTTTTTTAAAAAAAACTTATTCTCCCTAGTAACTGAACGAGGAAGGGATGCTGCTGCCTTCAGAGATCAAACCATTCCAAAGACTCCTAACAGGTCGAGAGAGAGAGACCCAGACAAGCCAGCTCAGAATAAAGAGAAAAGGAAGCGAAGGGGCTCTCTTTCACCACCCTCTTCTGCCTATGAACGGGGAACAAAAAGGCCAGATGACAGGTAAGTGTGAGTTTTTCTTATTTGGGCAAATCCAAAAGTTTCCAAGTCCTTTACCATCCACATTTGTGCTGTGGCACACTTCCATAGGCCACTTGCACACCACTGAGTAGAATAGACTAATAGACCTTTTGTTTTTAAGTAGGAGGACTTGTCGGGAAAAGGGTTCAGAAGGAGGAGGAGGATGGGAATGGGAGGGTGCCACAACTAAAATTCATTGTATGTGTGTATGAGACTTGGAGGCCACAGAGATAGCAGCACAGTGGGTAAAGATACTTGCTTAGCAACCTAAGATCTTTTCCTAAGATTCACATTAGGGAAGGAGACACCTAAGCCCCTCAAGTTATTCCCTGGCTTTCAAAACTGTATTATGGTATGCCCACTCACACATGCATAAAGTAAATGGAAGGAAGATTTTAAAGTAAGTTAAGACTGGACGCAATAGCATATAGCTATAATCCCAGCATTTGTGTGATGGAGGTAGGATTGTTGAAAGTTCAGAGCCAGCCTGGTCTACATAGCAAGTTCTGGGCTAGCCAGGGCTACATAGTGAGATCCTGTCTTAAAGAATAGGCAGACATGTACACACCAGTGCCTTTTGGAATTAGTGTCTTTTAGATAAGTAAATATAAGATTTTACTACTGAGTCTTAAAACAGGTTTTTTTTTTTCCATACTAATAGATGTGAAGATTAATGGTTTTCCAGTTTATATTTGACCACAAATAGTTACATTTTATTTATCTGTTTTAGAAAGGATCCCACTATGTTGCCTAACTTAGAACAAGCAGTCCTCCTGTGTGCCAAGATGACAGGTGTCAGCTACTCCTCCTGGCTTTTTGTGTGGTTATTGAAGATCATGCTTAGATACTCCTACTGCTTGGCAGGCACTTTTCTGACTGATTCTGGATTAGATTGATATTGAACTATTTTTTTTTTTTTTCTTGTGCCACTCTTTTCTTCTTCTGTACAAAGAAATGGGTTTCATTATGTTAAGGTTTTAAAATCTCTTATCTATATTTGTGGTTTCAGAATCTGCCTCAACTCTAAAGAAAAATAGGAGGCTGGTATAACTAACCTAAGAGTAGAGATGGAATTATTCAAGTGCTAGATTTCCTGGGCAGGGGGTGGGGAAGGAGATAGAGGGGGTCCTGTTCTGGCTGCCTAAACTGTTTGTTTGTTTTGTGGTACCCTCAAGATTAAGCATAAGGCCTTGTACGTGGTAGACATATATTCTTCCATTGAGCTATATTCCCTAGCCCAATGTATTTTAAAGATTAATTTTTAAAATTGTGTGTGTGTGTGTGTGTGTGTGTGCATGTGTGCACGCACGCACACACACCATTGAATGTCATTGGTTCCTCTTAACCAATTGGTGTTACAGGCAGTTGTGAGCCACCCAACATTGAGGCTGATACCTGAGCTCAGGTCCTCTGCAAGAGTGGTATGGACTCTTAACTGCTGAGCCATTTTTCCATCTTGTGTATTTTGTTTGGTTTGTGTAGTGCTGGATGCTGAATTTAGGCAAGCCCTTGTTAACAACTTTTATTAACTAATTTTGAGTATGACATTTAGCCAATGCCAAATTAGGCTTGATGTGGTTAGTGGTTGTTTCATGATTTGAGAAGAAATACCAGTGAGTGGCTTACTGTTTCATAAATCTTTTGATTATGTCCATGATTTGGTAACCTTTTGAGGTATTGTTTTCTTTGTAGATATGATACACCAACTTCTAAAAAGAAAGTACGAATCAAAGACCGAAATAAACTTTCAACAGAGGAGCGCAGGAAGCTGTTTGAACAGGAGGTAGCACAGAGGGAGGCTCAGAAGCAACAGCAGCAGATGCAGAACTTGGGGATGACATCACCACTGCCCTTTGACTCTCTGGGCTATAATGCCTCTCATCACCCCTTTGCTGGCTACCCACCAGGTTATCCCATGCAAGCTTATGTGGACCCCAGCAACCCTAATGCTGGGAAGGTGCTTCTGCCCACACCCAGCATGGACCCCGTGTGCTCTCCTGCTCCTTACGATCATGCTCAGCCGTTAGGACATTCTACAGAATCCCTTGCTGCCCCCCCATCAGTGCCAGTGGTACCACATGTGGCAGCCTCTGTGGAAGTCTCCAGTTCACAATATGTAGCTCAGAATGAAAGTGTGGTACACCAAGACTCCAGTGTTCCTGTTATGCCAGTACAAACTCCAGGCCCAGTTCAAGGACAGAATTACAGTGTCTGGGATTCAAATCAACAGTCTGTCAGTGTACAGCAGCAGTACTCTCCTGCACAGTCTCAAGCAACCATGTATTATCAAGGACAGACATGTTCAACTGTCTATGGTGTGACATCTCCTTATTCACAGACAACTCCACCAATTGTGCAGGTAACTAATATTGGAACCTATCTTTTATATTTTAAAGTCTGAATACCATACTAATTAAATCTGGTGTAAGAGAAAGCCTGCGAGCTAGGCTTGGTGGCGCACACCTTTAATCCCAGCACTCAGGAGGCAAGAGCAGGGCAATCTCTGTGAGTTTGAGGCCAGCCTGGTCTATAAGGTGAGTTCCAGGACAGCCAAGACTATGCAGAGAATCCCTGTCTTGATGAACTAAAAAGAGAGAGAGAGCTTGTCAGTGACCCGATTTCACTTGAGATGCTCATCTGATAAGAAGGAAGAACTGCTGCCCTTGATTATGTTGTTTCTTGGCGCTAGGGATGAAACCTTGGCCCTTACGCATAAGCTCGTCAAGTATTCGCCCACTGAATTATATATACCCCTGACCTTGGCTCTTTAGTGATTATCTACTATGTAAAATTTTAGGAGAGTGGGGAACTAATAACTTTATTTTTAGGTTTATCAAGACTCGGTCTCTTTATGTAGTCCTGGCTGTCCTGGAACTCACTGTGTAGACCAGACTGGCCTTGAACTCACAGAGATCTGCCTGCCCCTGTCTCCCAAGTTCTGGCATCAAAGGTGTGTGCCACCACTTCTCAGCTGGAGACTACTTTTGTTTGTTTGTGTTTTTTTGTTTTGTTTTGAGATGGGGGTTTCTCTGTGTAGCTTTGTAGATCAGGCTGGCCTCAAACTCACAGAGATCCATCTGCCTCTGCCTCTCGAGTGCCAGGATTAAAGACATGTGCTGCCACCACCCAGCTTGAAGACTATATTTTAAGGCTAGTTGTGTCACAGTTTCCATGAGTGAGGAATTCAGTATCAACTCAGCTTGGATGATGAAATTAGAGTCAAACTATTCTAGGATTGTAGTCATCTGAAGGTTAGATTAGGAATGGAGGGTTCACTTTGCAGCTCATTCACACCACAGTTCCTATCACTTTACTATACTCATTTATCATACAGAGAACACTAAGAGTGTGCATGCCAGGAGGTGGTAACCACTAGAGAGTTGTCATCATGTAGGCTTGACCACTATCGTCTATAACTTAATGTGTTTAGATCACTATTCCTTTTTATATTTTTGTGTTCTTTTGTATTTTGCAATGCTAGTCACTGAATCTATCTCTCTACACAATTCAACTATAATTTATATGCTTTGAGTTTCTCTAAGAATGTGTATCAGGTAATCAATAAAAATACTCCTTTATTTCTGGGCTGAGGGAATATCTTAGTGGTACAGTGTTTGCCTAACATGCATATAGCTCTGGTTTTGATACCTTTCTCTGTAGAAAAAGAAAAAGGTTCTATCCCATTCTATTGTATACTTAATCTAGTATTAACAGTCTAAGCAACAGCAGTGAAAGAATTGAACTCCTCAGGGTAGGAGAGATGATGGCTCATTGATTTAAGAGTGCTTGCTGTCTCTGGGCGGTAGTGGCGCATGCTTTTTATCCCAGCAGAGGCAGGTGGATCTGTGAGGCCAGCCTGGTCTAGGACAGGCTTCAAAGCTACAGAGAAACCCTGTCTCAAAAACCAAAAACAACAACAAAAAAGAGTGCTTGCTGTCCTTCGAGAGGACTTGAGTTTGGTTCCTGGCACCCATGTCAGGCAGTTCACAACTGCCTGTAACTTAAGCTCCAGGAACTCTAACACTTTTCTCTGTTCTCCACGGGCACCCATACACGTGTGCACATGAGCAGTTATATATAAATAAATAATATTAAAAATAAAGATTCAGTAGAAGCTGGGCACAGTGGCTCATGCCTGTATTATAATATTAGTATTAGAGGGCTGAGTCAGGAGACTCTTATGTTTAAAACTAGCCCAGGCTACCTAGACCTTGTCTTAAGCAACTCTGTAAGATTCCACAGTATAAATCTAATTGGTTTTATGGTAGTTCTTATAAACTGTGTCCGTCCGTCCCCCCCCCCCCCCCCAATCCCAATGAGCAAGATTTCTTTTTTTTGTGTAGGAGTTGGATCCGGGCAGTGGTGGTGCACATCTTTAATGTGCTCTTGAGTGGCAGAGGCAGGCAGATCTCTCTATGAGGCCAAGCCTGGTCTACAATGTGAGGTCCAGGACAGCCAGAGCTATACATAGAGAAACCCTGTCTCAGAAGAAAGGGTTTTTTGGTTTTTGTTGGTTTGTTTTCTCTAAACTGGCATTTGAGCTTGGTGTGGTTGGTGGAGTTTATAAATCCTAGAGTGGTGGGAAGCTGCAACAGAGTAATGAGTTCAAGGTCAGCCTGGACCACACTGTGAGATCCTGTTTCAAAGAGTTGGGGGTAGGATAACTGTTTCGATCTAGCTTTTAAAATGTTTTGTTGCATCAATATTAAATGCTTGTAACCCAGATTATATGGGTTGATTATGAAATCTATCCTGTAGGAAATAAGCTGACAGACTGTGAAGATTTCTTTACCTAGTCTGATAATGTAGAAATCCTCTAACGTGGCCTAATAAAGTAATACTATCATCTGACATAATCTAAATGGATCAGTTTAGTTGCTCTGAGAAAGAAAATAATGAAAGTTAAGGGCAAAAGTAGACTAATTATTATAAGGTTGTTAAGTAATCTAGCCAAGAATAGAATTAGTTGCGTATGATATCCAGGTAAAAGAATATATAAAGACAAAGTTAACAGGATTTGCTAATACTAATTTAGATTGGGAAGGAAAGCCAATCTTTTTTGTTGTTTTGTTTTTTAACAATTCTCAGCAGTATGTGGTGTTAGGCTTTATGGGCTACAAAATTCCATTTAATCAATTTACTGCCTCTGGCTACTCCAAAACATTAACCCTAAGTGAGGGTTACAAGCTTATAGGATGTACCGTACTCCGCCTGCCTTACCTCTACTTTTAAACATTGATAAACTTTTGCTGTTAATTGACTTCTGATTATTATCTGGGTATATATTAGCTTAAAAAACTCTTTTTGATAGCATATTTCCTGTTTTGCTCTGATTTGGGATCTGAGCCCGGCCTCTTGTGATATCAGGATGTATTTTCTGATAAGGGACAGTCTCGTTGAATATTCAGTCTATTAACCTATGATTTTAAATATCAGAGGTTATGTCCCAATAACATGGCCTATTCAAGGAAGGTTTGGATTCACATTTATAAAGAAGCAGAGAGTGACCCAAGCACCATGGCCAGTGAAAAACTGAACATCATTTCAAGGGGAAATTTTTAACTAGGAACACTTTTCCTTTGTTAGACTATCTAAATTTTCTTCTTGGGTCCAAAGTAGAGGATTTAAACTGTAAATTTGGATGCTTGTGACAACTTTGATAACTTTGAAATTCTTAGAAGTTGGATGAAATCTGATGGCATGCACACTAACATATACTGATACACACTAAATAGCTGAGTGCTGGGACTAAGTATGTGTCACCACACCTGGCATATTTTAGTTTTAAAGGTCGGGCTGGTTTACCCTTGCCACGTGTTTGACAACCTGAGCTCCATGCTTGGAACCTCCCCTGGTAGAAGAGAAAGCTAACTTTTTCATAGTACTTGAGTTTTTACCAGTTTCCTTTAGACTTCTTTTATTTTGTACTTGCACTGATGCTTTTTTCATGCTTGAAAATATCTCCGCCCGTGGGCTCAAACTCTATGAGTGAAGTATCTAAATGTAATCAACTTGTAAGCAGTCATCACCTAACGTTTTTAAAGTTTTAGGACACAATCTCTTTAAATTTTCTGTGGTTGAGGAGTAACTGAATAGATTTAAGTCTTAGACATATTCCTTATTTCTTAGAGATTGTAGATGTGACAGGATTGAGAGGTGGAAGTGTTTTCTGGATTCATTCCTGGTATAAATCACTGTGTATTAAAAATGTCAGATTCATTATATATATTCTGCTATCTTCATAGGAGTTTATTATAGATTACAAAAGCTTACAAACAAGAACTGAATTTTAGTATTTGCTCGATTTATACTGTGAGTCACTGCTGTTGACCTTACTGGGTCAAAACAAACTGTTAATTGTTACTAGTTGGCAACAAAGGACCTTAGTAAAACTTTATATGATGGTATGTACTTATAATTTTGACTTATGCAACTGAGACAGAAAGATTATGAGTTCAAAGGCAGCTTGAGCTGTAAATAAAAAGAAGTTGGGGTACTTCCCAAAAAGATCAGAATGGAAAGAGCTGTGCATGCGCGTGCGCGCGCGCGCGCACACACACATACACACACACACACACACACACACACACACACACTTACCTTTAACCCCAGAACTTGGGAGGCAGAGGCAGGGGGGGGTCTCTGAGTTCAAGGACAGTCAAAGCTGTATAGTAAAAGACTCTGTTTCAAATGAACAAACAAAAACCTTTTGTGTTTTAAGCAGAATTTTTTATATGCCTTTGAATCCAAATATACATATAAAAAGTATCTTCTTTTAAGTGTGGTGTGTTTTCTGTCATATTGGAAGTCAGTTCCTGCCTGGCATTGAATAATCCAGGGAAATATAAGTTATGACTTTGTTCATTTTGTCTTTTAGAGTTATGCCCAGCCAAGTCTTCAGTATATGCAGGGACAGCAGATTTTCACAGCTCACGCTCAAGGAGTGGTGGTGCAGCCAACTACAGCCGTGACTACAATAGTGGCACCAGGGCAGCCTCAGTCCTTACAGCCAGTAAGTAATGTTTCGCTTGTTAACCCTCTCATTGGGTGTATACCTTGTTTTTAAAATTTTTTTTTCAGTATTCTTTATAATTTATGTAGTCACCAATTTTTACTTCGATATCATGAAGTCATGTGCTCTGTGAAATTATAGCCATGTGTATTAGCCTTGTTGGTATTGTTACTAACCTTGAATAATCTTATATTTTTATATATTAGAAGTTTTTGAAGTAATAATTTTCTAGGTGGGGAACGATGGCATATACCTGTAATTCCAGTACTCTGGAGGCAGGATCATGAGTTCAAGACTACCAGGGCTACACAGTGAATTGAAGGACAGATTGGGTGTCATAGTGAAGACCCTTCTTAAAGTATTTTGGCGCCAGTGAGATAGCTAAATTAGTAATGTCTTTGCTGGGCATCCTGACAGCCCAAGTTTGATTTCCCAGAACTTCTATAAAGGTGGAGAACTGATTCACAAAGTTGTCTACCCTCAGCTCCCCACCACATGGTAGCATGCATGTACCTGTACTCAACACAGTAATTACATTTCAAGCATTTTTTTCCTGGAATACCTGTTAGTATCTGCTGAATACTAGAATATGATATACAATGGACGAGGCTAGGGATATAGAATTATGTAACATACTTTACTTTGTATGTTGTATGACATGTATAATATTGAGAAATTCTTTTAGTATCCTGAAGTGTATAGAGAAGGATATGGTAAAATCTTGATGAAATATTATTATTATTGTTAGTTTTCAATAAAATGGGATTGTGATTGGAATGGGAAAGACTAAATAGAAGTAATGTGATCATATTGTATTAGAACACTTGGCAGTTCCAAAGAGACTCTTGTAGCAATCTGACAGTTGATGGTGGCTTTAAAGAGACAGGAAAAGTAGTGGAGCTAGCATTAAAATGCTTTATGTAAACCAATTTGAAAATAAACTGCCAGCACTTAGAAGGCAGAGATAGGTAGATCTCTGTGAGTTCCAGGAAAGCCTGTTTTGGAACCCCCCCCCCAAAAAAAACAAACAAACAGAAAAACCCCAACAAATTTGTGAGCCTATAAGGAGGTATTTGAACCAGGAACTGGAAGTTGTTAGTTACCATGTGGAGGCTGGGCATCAGGTCCAGCTTTTCTGCGAGAAAGTGCCCTTTCCCACTGAGCCATCTTGTCAACCCCAGTATCTATCCTGGAGTTTTATGTGCCATTATTATTGACTTTTGTTGGTGTCCATGCTGATTGGTTTGTGTTAAAGCTGGTAAATATTGCTCTAGATGATAAGCTGTTTAATGTTTTTAAAGTGTGATACTTAGAATTTTGAGGTTGGGGAGGTGCCTAAGGGTTTTCGTTAAGTATTGTCTTGTTAGCTGTTTCTTATAGTGTACTTTTTCTTTATTCTTTTTAAGGGAAACTAAATGTGGATAAAAATGTGTGTGTGTATCTATACATATACATATACATATACATACATATATATGTATATATATTATGTGTTTGTTTATTTATTTATCTATCTATCTATCTATAGCCTGAAATGGTTGTAACAAACAATCTACTGGATCTGCCACCCCCTTCTCCTCCAAAACCAAAAACCATTGTTTTGCCTCCCAACTGGAAGACAGCCCGAGATCCTGAAGGGAAGATCTATTACTACCATGTAATCACAAGGTAAGAGGTTTCATGGGCTTCCCAGATCTGGTTTTACCTGGTCAGTTATGTTGCCAGCATGAAGTTTGATAGTTACTGGCTTCCCGCTGACCTAAAGAATTACTGAATTTCTAGATTCTCATCTAGGCAAGGTCACATGTGCTTGAGAGTAGATGTACACATGGGCACTCAAGGTCAGTCTAAGGTGGTATTCCTCAGGAATCATCCATCTGTGTTTTGTTTTGCTTCTGAGTCATCTTCTTTCCCTGGCATCTGGGGCTTGCTGTTTACTCTAAGGCTGGATGTCCATCGAGCTCCAGAGAACCAACAGTTTTTTCTCTTAGTGCTGAAGTTAAAGCATGCCACCATGTCCAGCTTTTTATGTGAGTTTTTAGAATTGAACTCAACTGAGCTATCTCCCCCCACGTGTGTCCCTAACCCCTTTTGACGCAGTGATTCATGTAGCCCAGGATAGCCTTGAATGCCTGATCATCCTGTCTCTCAAGTGCTAGAATTACAAGTGTGTACTGCCATGCCCAGCCTCAGAATCACATCTGAAAATGCCTCTGCATCCCAAGTGCTGGGATTAAAGATGTGTGTCACTTTTAATTTACAGAATTCTTGAGAAAACTAAAGAATTTTGGTGGAGTATTTTGTTTTGTTATTTTCAAGATAGGGTCCCATGAAAGCCAGACTTGTCTGGAACTAAGGGTGACTGCCTCTACCTTCCAAATGCTAGAATTATAGGGTGTGTACCACCAAGCCCCATGAGGTTATGGAGATTAAATACAGAGCTTTGTGCGTGTTGGGCAAGCATTCAACCAGTTGAGCTGTGTCACAAGCCCTCATTTTGTTTTCTTTCTGTTTTATGAGGCAGGGCCTGGCCTTGAACTCTCAGCAGTCCTCCCTCTCAGCTTTCAGAGGGCTAGGATTATGAGTGTGAGTCTACAACCAGCTTGGGAATTTTTAAAAAGGAAGTGAGTGACAAGGCTTGTGAAATGCCTTAGCTGGATGAAAATGTTTGCCACCAAGCCTGATGACCTGAGTTCGGTCCTTAGGACCCTGAGTTGGAAGGAGAGACCTGACTCCTCTAAAAGTTGTCTCTGACCTTCTTTCACATATTCATATCACCCACGCACCTATACAAAAAAATAGTTGTAACATTTTTTTTTTTTTAAGGTAGAGACATGGTAGAAGTCAGAAGTCTCAAGCAAACCTTTCTGTAAAAGACTAGAATATAATGCCTCAAGCTTTGCTGATTGAGCAGTCATTGTCAAAATCATTCAGTTTTGCTGATATTATATAAACAATTATGGGCAGTTTGTAAATGGTTATGTCTATGTCCAAGTTAGACTTCATAGAAACAAGCTAGATTTGATCATGGGCAATAACTATATTTAAAAAACAAATTTGCTGGGGCCATAGGGGTATACACCTTTAATCCTAGCGCTTGGGAAGCAGAGGCAGGGTCTCTGAATTTGAGGCTAGCCAGGGATACACAAAGAAACCCTCATCTTCATGAATATTATAAATATTTTTGTATTCTAATGAAGAAGCTTAGTTTCCATAGGCACAAATTCTGTCTCTCCTTAGTCCTTCATGGATGCTGGAGAGATGGCTTAGGATAAAGAGTACTTGCTGTTCTTCCAGAGGAGCTGAGTTTGGTTTCCAACATCCATATCAGGTCCATGTAATACCTCTGGTTTCTACAGGCACCTACACTCACATGTACATACATACCTACATGTAGACACATGTACTTACACATAATTTAAAATAATAAAAAACGCCAGGAGGCGGTGGAAGATTCTGTCTACAAAAAACAAAGAAAAACTAGGAGGTGGTGGCGCATACCTTTAATCCCAGCACTTGGGAGACAGAGGATCTCAGTAAGTTTGCCTGGTCTACAAAGTGAGTTCCAGGACAGCCAGAACTGTTACACAGAGAAATCCTGTCTTGAAGACCACCCCTCCCCCAAACACACACACACACACACACACACACACACACACACACACACACACCAAGGAAAAAAACTTTATAAATATGAGAACTCCTTAGGTTGCTAAGTGAACATATAGTGACTTTACAAATGAATATCTGTAAACTTAATTAGCAGGTTTTTTTTCCACACCAAAATAAGCTTTTCTCTTTTCTTTTCCTATCTTTCTCCTTCTTCCTCTTTTATTTTAAAAAAAGAAAGAAAAAAAAAAAAAAACAATCTCACTATTAGTCTATGTTCTCAAACTCATGATCTTCCAACTTCTGCCTCCCACATGCTTGGGATTTTGAGTGTTCTGCACCATGCAAAAGTACATGGCAAGTCTTCAAAGATACATGATAATTCTTCCAGATATTTGAAAAAAACAAAAAGCAGATTTTTAGTTTGCACATTAAATATGCCAATGATTATGCTTCATTATGACAGTAGAAATGTTGTTGTTCAGGTACCATAGACACGTGTAGGCTTAGTCTCACATTCATCTAATGTGGATCATATCAAGTGCCATGAATATTGCCAACTAAAGATTAGTATGGTAGGAGAACAGAAAAGTACAATGGCAATATTGACCTGCCAGAAAAGATGTCAGCTCTTTTGTGGCGTATTTTTTGATTTACTTGTTGTGTGCCTCTAATTGGGGGAGGAGGCAAGAGAGAGAACACAAGCAAGCTCTTGCATACATATAGAGATCAGAAGAAAAATTCATGGAAGTTTGTTCCTGCAATCCACTGTGTGTGTGTGTGTGTGTGTGTGTGTGTGTGTGTGTGTGTGTGTGTGTGTGAGAGAGAGAGAGAGAGAGAGAGAGAGAGCTGCGTGTATGTCTATGAACCAGTATTCCTGGTGCCTACAGAAGCCAAAAGAGGGCATTAGAGCCCCTGAATGGAAGTGGAGTTACAAGTCTTTTAAGCTGCTGTATAGGTGCTAGGAATAGGTTTTAGGTCATCTGTGAGTGGGTAAGTGCTCTTAAGCATGGAGTCATCTAGCTCTCCCTCACATACCATGGGTGGGTATCTGGGTGTGTCTGTCAGTTTTTTGTTGTTGTTGCAGCTGCATTGTTTACTCCAGGTTAAGCTGACTTACTAGCTTTGCTCTGATTCTCCCTATCTCTGCCTCCCATCTTGCCATAAGGATGTTGAGATTACAGGGGCACAGTCTTGCACTTAGCTCTTTTATGTGCATTCCAAGGACTGAATTCAGTTCTAAGGCTTGTTTGGCAAGTGTTTTTTTTTTTTTTTTTTTATCTACCAAGCCATTCCCACAGCTCCAGCTTTAACCTTTTAAATACTGCCTTCATAGATTTCTCTGTGATAACTGATTTTAGACACTTTTTTATTTTATTTTATTTTATTTTATTTTTTGAGACAGGGCTTGTCTGTGTAGCTTTGGAGCCTGCCCTGGAACTTGTTCTGTAGACCAGGCTGGCCTTGAACTCAAAGAGATCCAGCTGCCTCTGCCTCCTAAGTGCTGGGACTAAAGGCATGTCATCACAGCCTGGCTTGATTTCATACTCTTGACTGTGAGTATTCTTACTTAAGTTTTTATTCACAAATCTAGCTTTAAAAAAAAAAAAAATCAAGCCAAGTGTGGTGGTACTCATCTTTAATCCCAACACTTGGGAAGGAAGCAGATGCAGGTTGTCTGCATGCAGAAATCCAGGCCAGTCAAGGGCTATATAGTGAGCTAGGATAAAAATCAGATTGTTGAGATGGCCTGCAGATAAAGGCTCTTATCACCAAATCTGATAACCTGAGTTTGATCTCTAGGACCCATATATGGTAAAAAGACTATGTATGAAGACTCCCAAAAATTGCTAATTTTCACACATGCCCCATGACATGAACATTCCTCCTCCCTGCCTCATGAATAAATAAATGTAATTTTTAAAAATTGAGATTGGGGAGAAGGCTCAGGGCTTAAGTGCACTGGCTGCTTTTCTGGGGTTTGATTCCTTGAATTCACATAGTGGCTTACAACTGTCCACTACTTTAGTTCCAAAGGATCAAACACTCTTCTGGCTTCTGCAGATACCAGGCACGTGTGTGGTTCATAGACACACATACAAGCAAGGTAACCCTGTACATAAAATAATGAAACCAGCTGAGCAGCTGGGGAAATGCACAGCAGTTAAAAACACTTGTTCTTTGAGATTATTCTAGTTCAGTTCCCAGCACCCACGTCGGGGTATAACCACTTATAACTCCCAACTCCAGGACATTCAGCTTCTTTTTATCTCTGTGAGCATCCTCACTCCTGTGCACTGTGCACGTACCCACACACACACACAAAATTTAAAATAAAATAATTCTTTTAAATAATCTAGTTGATGGTGATGGCATGCTCCTGTAAGCCTAGCATTCAGGAGGTAGAGACAGAAAGATTGTGAGTTTAAGGCTGTCCTTAATCCCATCCTGGGTCATATATTTGCCTGTTTATTTTCAAAACAACTATGAATATTCAATGAGTTAGCATGGCTGAGACTTTATTTCCAATTGAGGGCATTTTTAGCAAAGAACACAACCTTTAAACAATTTTTTCTAGGTTTCAGTCATTAAATAACGTGTAGAATTACAAACATGGTCAAGGGTTGTAAGGGATGTGATTCATTTTTCTCCAAATACATAGTAGTTATAGTAGTTACTGACATCTTTATCTGCTCCATACTTTTTAAACCCAGGATGTATCTAGTCCACTGAGTCAACTGAGAAGCAGAAAAGATGTTTGGTTTTCTTGCTGTTGGCAGTATCTTGCCAGTTTTATCACATAATTGACTTCAGATGTGTGATGGGATTAATATTAGATATATATCTCAAGTCTAGAAGCTGTCAGAAGCATGTCTCAATCTCATAGTTCTGGCTTAATGTCTGTCCTGTTGCATATTTTGTATTTTTAAACTCTGCCAGGGTTGAGTGTTTTCTACCCATGACAGCTTCTCTGTTCTTACTTCTTGTAGACAGACTCAGTGGGACCCTCCCACTTGGGAAAGCCCAGGAGATGGTACCAGCCTTGAGCATGAAGCTGAGATGGACCTGGGAACCCCAACGTATGATGAGAACCCCATGAAGGTGCGTGTAGCTTTTATGTATGTCCTGGTCATTTGAGCATCTGTGACCTTTTAGTAAGGTTGGGAGCCATATAGTTTGGGATTTTTTTCATCTTTCTTTGGAAAATATATGAGAGTTTTGTATCAAAGGAAGAGAAAGACTTAGACATTCAAGGTCTCAGATGCAGATTATTTACTTAAGAAATTTATTTGTAAGTTTTCTGAATATATGAGTAGAACAGTTATGAAAATGTTTTGTAACATTTTGTAAACTGTTTAGTGACAGAAGGCTAAAGGAGAAAACTAGAGGCCCTATGATAATTACATTCCATACTCCTTTATAACTTATGTAGTATATTAATTCTTTTCTTCTTGATAATGAGCTGTATACTTGTTTATTTTTGAGGCATGGTCAATGTTTGCCCAAGCTAGAGTATACTGCAGCTAGTGATCTTGCTATCCCAGTGTTAGGATCACGAGCATGTGCCAAAGCATTCCGCTTGTTTTACTGCAGCTAGTGATCTTGCTATCCCAGTGTTAGGATCACGAGCATGTGCCAAAGCATTCCGCTTGTTTTGTTGACCCTTTAAATTGAATACTTCAGTGGGCATTACAGTTTAATGTCCTCTTATTTTGAGATTGCTTAGATTTGGAATGAATTTAAACTGGTATTTTAAAACTCACCAAGGGACTCCTGGAGATGGCAGAGAGGATAATGTACTGCTGCCTAAGCCAGAAGACCTATCACAGTTCAGACCTGCCAGCATTCCTACAGTACAATAGTGACAGAAACACGATTGCCTGGAAGCTCCTGAGCCAGCTAGGCTGGTGTAGATAGCATACTGGCAAGAAATAACAAGACCCTGCCTCAAGACAACAAATGGCCTCAAAAAAGAAAAAAAAAAAAAAATCCCACAAAACCATGACATTAGTGGTATGCCCATATTCATATATACACATTATGTATACAGGTAGATAATGAATCCCACCCAAGGAACCAGGAGGGTTGCAGATTTGAGGCCAGCCTTAGCTACACTACAAGATCAAGTCTAAATGGGGAGGGGGAATAAGCCATCAGCAGGTTGAAGAACTTACCTCCAAGGCAGATGTTCTGTGTAATCCCTGGGACCCATGTTGGATGGGGAGTACTGACTCTGAAAAGTTGTTCTTTAACTGCCACATGCATGCTGTGGCGTGTGTAGTCAACAAAAAAAAAAAAAAAAAAAAAAAAAAAGGCACTTCATGTGGTTCTCAGCGTATAAGACTTCCTTCCTTTCTTGTTTGTTAAAGCCATGGAACAAAAGACAATATGGAAATGCTAGAAAAAATAAAACAATATTTTATTCTCTATGTTTTCTCTGACAGTTACTGAGATTAGATGTGGTATAACTATAAAACAAGTAGTTGCTAGTTGAAGTACCCTTTATCCTTATTTATTAATAAGACTAAATTATCTTCAAGGATGAGTTATCATCCTGTATATTTTAAACCTGAGCATTTTATGGGTTTTTTGTTTTGTTTTGTTTTTTTCCTTAAGGACATAGGAAGAGACACTGAAGTTATTAAGGATGGGTGGGAGGGGGAAGAAAGGAAGAAATAGAAGCTAGAATGAGCTGAGTTTGAGCACATCCATACCTTCTTTATATTTCATTAACTCTTCTAGGAAATGTTTTAATTTCTTAACTGTATGTTAGCGGGCATCTCACATTGTGACCTGGCTGGCCTGAAAACTCCAGGCATCCCTGTGTTCTGCCTCACACGTGCTAGGCCAGAATGAACATAATTTCTAACTTGTTGAGTATTTCCATATGAATCAAAGCTTTGAGAGGGCCTCAGTATTTTAAGAATACAAAGGGATCCTGAGATCTAAAACTTTGAGAACCACTGTTTTAAGATTTATAATCCCTGCTGAGCGGTGGTGATACATGCCTTTAAATCCCAGTACTCAGGAGGCAGAGACAGGCTGGTCTACAGAGTGAGTTCCAGGGCAGGCTCCAAAGCTACAGAGAAACCCTGCCTCAAAAAACAAACAAAATCATTTATAATTCCCATAGTATCTTGTAACAGGCTGGTTTACACTGTACCACATTTCTGTGATTACTTGCAGTATAACTTTTTCCCTGAGTCTAAGAATTTATGTTTCATTTGCTTCTGCCCGTATTCTTTTTCATTCATTTTCTCATATGTTAATTACACTTTTAAGTCTGTTAATGGTGGTTAAGATTCAGATTGGGATGGGGGGGTTACCTCATTAGTGGTACAGGTATTTAGCATATGTGAATGTAGACTCAATTCTTTGCACTCATAGCTACAAAAAAGGTCTGATAAAAAGGTTAAAGAAAAATTTAAAACTTTTATTTAGCTAGGTTCTGTTTTTATCCACTACTTAGCATTTCCAATACTTCATTCTTTGATGTAGAATTTTGTTTCCATCTGGAATCATTTTCTTTCATCCTGATACAGTTTGTAAGCTTGTTTTTTTCTGAGGAAGGAAAAAAATCTTCAAGCTATCATATCCCTTTAAGAAATACTGAGTAATTTTAGTTCTATTTTGGTACAGCAAAACTGAGCTGAAAATAGATCAAATATAGAAGGGAATGCCTGGTGCTCGTATTCCTCTCCTTCACTGACATCTAGCCCCAGAGAGCTGTGCTTTTAGGGTCCCTGTGTCTTTCTGTGATTGGTGTTTTTTTTTTTCACTTTGGTATTGAATAAAGATCCAGTATTTGATCCAACCACTGCTTAGCTAGTTTCTTGTTAAAGAATATCTTACTTCTTAGCTTCTAGGTTTTGTCATTTTGGATAAAACTACTGGAAACACCTGTGTGTGGATTTTAGTTTAGACATGGTTTTTAGGTTTTTTTTGTTTTTTTTTTTTTTTTTTTTTGGTAAATACCAAGGAATATAATTACTGAATTACATGATAGGAATCTGTTCTACTTGGTAGAAAACTTTGATACTGTTATTTGAAGGGTATTATCACTGGATATAGAATTCTATTATCTTCTGTTCATATGAAAGTTTTTTTTTTTTCCTGCCTGTATGTCTGAGCACAAGGCCAAAAGAAGGTGTCAGTTCTCTGTAGGACTGAAGTCACAGGTGGTTGTGAGCCACCATATGGGAATCAAATCCAGGTCTTCTGCCAAAAGTAGCCAGTGTGCTTGCTTATACTTTCTCCTATTTTTCAACTAACCCTCCCTCCCTCCCTCCCTTCCTTTCTCTTCCCTCCCTGCCTTCATTTTTTGAGACAAGTCTTTATACATAGCCTAGGCTGTCCTGGTACTTGCTCTGTAGACCAGGCTGGCCTCAAACTCAAGAGATCCACCTGCCTCTGTACCCCCCTTTTCCCCCCACCAATGCTGGGATTAAAGGCATATGCTACTACCCCCAGCCTACTTTTCAATTCTTAAATACATTACTTCTATTCTATTCTGTTTTGTTTTGTTCAGACAGGGTCTTGCTATGTAACCCAAGCTGATGTTGAACTTGATGTGGTCCTGCTGCCTTTGTCTCCTGAACTCTGGTGACAGGTGTGTCACCACACCTGGCTTATAATTGTCCTGATAAGAAGCATATATTCTTTGTTCTCTCTTATACACTATTCTAAGTTGATTTTTTAGTGGCTTTGTTTTTTTTGGGGGGGTTTGTTTTCTTTGTGTTTAACTTTCTTGTGATTTTGCTTCTGAACCCGGATTGGTAGTTTTCATCAAAGCTGCAAGTATCTTAGCCACTTTTTTCAAATCTGTCCTTCATACTGGCCACTCTTTCCTGCCATCCTGAATTGTATACGTGTTGCTAGACTGCTTGATTTCTCACAGGCCACTGAATTCCTTCCTTCCTTCCTTCCTTCCTTCCTTCCTTCCTTCCTTCCTTCCTGCCTTCCTGCCTGCCTGCCTGCCTGCCTTTCTTTCCCCCTTACATTGATTGCCATAGTCCCGTTTTCTTCTTTCAAGATTACTGATGCTATAATTTATAATCTAAATTCATCCAGTGATTTTTTTTTTTCCAAGTGTGCTTCAGTTATCACGGTTTGCTTTTGTTTTGTTTTGAGACAGGGTCTCTCTATGGAAATCCTGCCTTTTCTCATTTTCTAATGTAAAAATCCAGATCAAAGCCTTCTAGGTTTGGTTTAAGCATCATATATGAAAAAGGAAGTACTCTTTGACTTTTCAGTCATCCTTTCCCTAAAGCATATAGCAATGGTTTGGGGTGTCAGTCAGTCTTTGGGTCCCTTTTGAGACCATGATCTCTTTGCCCAGTCTACTTAGATAGCTGGACTCTACCCTTGTTAGTGTTTTACCATCGCATTCATTTACTAAACATGGCTGTAGTGGGAGGACACTTAGGAGGAAAGTCTCCACTCCTTGTGTTGCGTTTTTATTCGCTTGGTGTCTTTATTTAAATGTGAGCCTTTCACAGCCATACATTGCACCATTGAAACAAGTGTTTTTGTCGATCACAAGCCTTGTGTGACACGCAGAGATGGAAAGAGAACTGAAACTGGGTCTTTGTCATCTGAAAGCTGAGCTTAGAAAGCTGCTGTAGTGGAAATTCCCGCCAAGTGCTTTGAGACTTTGGTGGTTAGCTCTTAAGGCCACATGGAGTGATATCACAGGACAGGTGGTTTCACAAGTTTTGCAAAATTGCAAACAGTCAAAAATATGTGGTATAGTAAAAATTTGGGTACATAAAAGATACTGAGCAAGACAGAAAGATGGAAGAGTAGGAGTGGGTTATAGTGACCAGTAGAATTGCTCATTTAGTTAGAATATGGCATGCCCTGGGCTCTGTCCTGAGCATGGTCCCAAAAATAGCAAAGAAAAAGCAAAAACACACCCTGGAAAGTATGTCAGGAATAAATTGTCTGAGGTTTGCCAGTGTGATTAAAGTGCAATAGGTACTTGGGAGCTAGGAAATACTATTCTTCAGAGGAATCCAAACTATCAAGTATGTGTCTCTCTAGTGGGACAGGCTTGTTTGAAATAATGACAGAGCAGAAAGACAGTTGAGAAGTATTATTGAAGTTAAGCAAACCAGGCTGGATATGGTGATATACACCTTTAATTCCAGTACTGAGGAGGCAGAGGCAAGCCGAGCTTTGTGAGTTCAAAGTCACCCTACTGTACACATCAAGTTCCAGACCAGCCTAGGCTATGTGCAAGGCCCTGCCCCCCCCCCCAAAAAAAAAAGATGTAGCAAACCAGGTAGATAAGAAGCAAAAATTGTCAATATTGTCCAGTTTTAGCTGAGGTGGAGAAGATCCTATCATTCAGTTTAAGTATCAGAAATGAAGGAGGAAAGAACAAGAGGAAATATGATAAATGAAATTCGGGCTGTTTGAGCTCCCTGCAGGATTCAGAATAGGAATGGCAGTTGAATCATCAATACATTGATTCTTGATGGGAAAACATAGGTATGTGTATATGTGTTTCACAACCCAAACTGGGGCTTTGAGTTCATTTGGTTTATTTGACAGATGGCATTAAGTTATTGTGTGGCTCTGGTACTCACATAGAGAATGTATGATACAACAAATCCGGGGAAGGTGTGCAGTGGGCATAGAATTCTTTGAAAAGCTCTGGGTGGTAGTAAAAGCTTTTGATGATTAGACTAAGCATCTATGAGAGCCTTCCTTCTCTGTTTCCCTCCAGTGTTGTTCCCTACTCTTGATCATCTTGTACTCTGTTCCATCATCCATCATGTGGTGAGTGCTATAAGTCAAATCTTCCCTTTGAGAGCCTCAGACCTGACCATGCTGGCTGCTTGAGAGAGAGAGAGAGAGAGAGAGAGAGAGCAGTTTACTTCTTTCCCATTCATCCCAGCGTTCCATAGATGTCCCTGTGTTACCAAAAACAAAAAACAAAACAAAACAAAACAAAACAAAAAAAAAAAAAAAAAAAAAAAAAACTTAGAGGGTAGGATTTGCAACAAAGAGGTTTCTCAGTTGTTGATCTTGTTTTCTTTTTGTCTTTTAGAGTTAGACTAATTTGCAAAAGGTTTCACACCATATCACTTAACAATAATGAAAAAGGAACCCCAATTGAAAGATTGTGAGAAACAAGATAAACAGTCTTCATCTCTATAGAGGAGATGCTTTAAGTCACTCAGTTAGTATGGCGGATCACCAGCTGGGGCACAGAGAGCTCCAGGCCTGCCTTGCACTTATTTGTAGGTGAAATATATGGGTGCAAGCCCACGGGTTCCTAGTAATGTCTTATTAAAGAACTCTAGTTCCATGGATTTTGTAAATTCTGTTTTTCTTTGAAACACCATTGTTAGGATTTGCTTCTTTAGGGTCCCTTTCCTCCTCCTTCCTCCCTTCCCTCCCATCTCTCCTCCCTCCTTGTTTTCTTCCTCCTCCCATTCCCTGCCCTCGGTTTTTGTTGTTAGTTGTTTGTTGTTGTTTTTACAAATTAAGAGTAAACTGCAGCCTTTCACTAGAAGCACCCAGTGAAGTGTTATTTGGTGTTTCTAGGAGTGGCAGCAACTCCAGAACAGTGTGGTGAGTTTCTGTATTTTCAGGGACCTTCCCTTCTTAACTCTGTACTTAATGTGCTTTGTACCTTTGTGTGCTGGAGAACTTAGGTTGCTTGTATTGAATGTATGCTTCTGATGGCTCAAGTTCTACTTCTAATTCAACCTGTCACCAAACATACAGTTCCTCATTGAGTAATCTTTTACATTTCACATTCTAAAGAGGGTTTAATTAAATTGGGGGGGGAGATAATAGCTGAATAATATTTCGCTCTCTCCTTTTCAGAGCCCATCTCTGTAACTTACACCCTCTTTCCCCTTTCAAAGGCACAGAGGTTTTCTGACTTAATTGCATCTGTATGCCTAATAAAGAATGGAGTTGGCTTTTGTTGTATCATTCGTGTTCTTCGTGAGTACCAGAGCCAGCCACACAGTAACCTTAATGACTGTCCGCCAGTGAATGTGGATGAACTGAAAGCCCCGGTAACGTGAGGGTGCTATGACTCCTCTTTTCTCATTTCCTGGAAAGTCAGGTGCTTTATAGATGAAGGCTCACAGCGGGATCAGCTTCCCAAAACAGTGAGCTCTGGCTTTGTCTCAAGCCCTTTCGCCTGCTCATCTTCTGTGTGTTTATCTGACTGTTACTTACTTTGGCTCCCACCAAAATTTTCTGTTGACTGATACATCATATGACCCAAGTTAAAGAAAAAGCAAACTGATAATTTGCTGCATACCTGAGAACACTTGACTGTTCTATGTATGAGTGGTCACCCCTGCAGTGGTTTCCTTGATTTCAGTGAAGCTGCTTTCTCTGCAGGGTCATTCTCTAGCCTCCCATGAATTGAGGACCGTTTTGGGTCAGACTAATAATGTCTTTTCTGATGTTAACAAAGTTTTCAAAGGCAATGGCAGCGTACTGAGTTGGGAGATCCCAAAATTTTTCATGGCAGTAGCAAGTGCCGTCTTGTCTCTACTGTTGCTCCTTTGCCTGGTATTGGGCTTGAGTAAGAAGTGTTAGTGCCTGAATGAGTCCCATTCTGTGTAGACACAAAATTAATTTCACGATGGGTGGTGGTGGCACACACATTTAATCCCAACACTTGGGGCAGGTGGATCTCTGAGTTCAAAGCCAGTGAGTTCCAGGAAAGCCAGGGCTATATAGGGAAACCCTGTCTCGAAAAAAAGAACTGTTAGTTTTGTTTTCTGATTTATGTGACGTACAATTTGAACATTGCTTTCTCAGTCAGCGCTCCTTGACCAAATGGGGTGCACTGTGCTTTGTGACTGTTTAAAGTTCTCCCGGTCTTGCCCAGTCAGGACTGAATTAGAAAGTTACAAATGTGCTTGCTCTCTTTTTTGGAATGTATCTTATGTGTGTGGGTGTTCTACTTGCATGTGTGTCTGTGTGCCACTTGTATGCCTGTTACCCATGGAGGCCAGAAGAGGGCTTTGGAACTGGAGTTACAGATGTTTGTGTGCTGCTAAGTGGGTGCTGGGGATTAATTAAACTGGGATCTTAATTGCAAAGCCATCTTTCTAGGTACCCCCCCCCACTTGTTTTTGAAGACTGAGTCCTTGCTAGGTGACCAAGAATGACCTTGAACTGCTCATCTTCTTGCCTCTGCCTCCCAAGTGCTGGGATTACAGGCATTCATCACCACGCCAAGTTTATACAGTGCTGGGGATCAAACCCAGGGCTTCCTTCACGCTAAGCAAGCACTCTACCAACTGAGCTACATTCTATGTCTATGTAGCACAGTGATTCTTAACCTTCCTAACGCTATAACCCTTTAATACAGTTCCTCATGTTGTGATGGCCCCAGATCATAAATTTATTTATGTTGCTACTTTGTAACTGTAATTTTGCTACTGTTATGAATTGTAATGTAAATATTTGTTTTCTAATAGACTTAGGCAATTCCTGTGAAATGGTCAGAGACCTACAGGTTAAAAACTACTCTCTGATTTAAAGGGAAGCAGGATCCTCACCAACCCTGCCTCCTCCATAGGATCAGGACCCTAGCAATGGCTATTGACGTTTTGAAGGCGTTTTCCTTACTATTTGTGTTTTTACTCGCTTCTGGGATCTGTAAGAGAACATCTGGGGGTTGTGTTCTCTTATTTATATATAGTTGTTTTGCTTTAGGAGATGGTCTCTCTCTGTTCCCCAAGCTGGACTAAAGCTTACCACAGAGCCTAGGCTGGACCTATAGGTTGGGTCCTATCCTCCTGCCTCAGCTTCTCAGCTAGGATTACAGGTGTGAGCCACCATGCTCAGATATCCAGATAAATTGTGGATCTCTGACTATCTGATACCTTACTGTGGGATTTATACTCATTGGAGGGGGTGGGGTGAGGATGTAATCAGTCTCAAGACAAGCCATGTGTGGCATAATCCAGTGTTCAGGAGCCTGAGGCAACAAGAATTTTAAGTTTTTGACCCTGTCCATGTGTGCGCCCCCCCCCCCGGTCAAAATATTGAAAATAGGGTTTCTTTGGGGTTTGTTTCACTTTTTCTCTAAAAACAGAAGGGGCGACCTATTCCATCCTCCAGCTCCCACCTCCACTCCCCCCCCCCAAAAAAAATAGAAAAATGGCAAAAAAAAATATAAAGCTTGTTTTTTATTTTTGTTTTTCAAAACAGTTTCTCTGTGTAACCGCTATGACTGTCCTGGAACTCACTGTGTAGATCAGGCTGTCCTCTAACTCGCAGATCCACCGTCTTTGCTTCCTGAAGCTGGGATTAGGAGTGCCACCACACCTGGCCATGTAAAGTTTCTGATAGAGCTTTGGGCAGCCGGAAAGCTACCTTTCTCAGAAGCAGGTAGAGGGACTTGCACAGCTTCTTCAGCACCAGAGTCTGTGTTGTGGGAATGGAAGGGACAGAAGTAGACATGGGTGGGGTGTCACAAAGTACATTGCTCTGAGCCCCCAGTGAAAGCATGAACAGGGCTGGAGAGTGGGCTCGGCAGTCAGGAGCATGTACTTTTCTTGTTCAGTTTCCAGCAGCTTGTGGGATGGCTCACGAACACCTGTAATTCCAGCTCCAAGGGGAGCTGATGCCTCCCTCCTCTATGGGCACTCATGTGCACATATCTACACAGAGTTACACATAATTACATACATAATTAAAGATAATAAAAGTAGGGGCTAGGGGGAAAAAGCCAGGCAGTGGTGGCATTCACCTTTAATGTCCCACTTGGGAGGCAGGCAGATCTCTGTGGGTCAGCCTGGTGTGCAAAGTGAGTTCCAGGTTAGTCAGGGCTGTCACACAAAGAAACCCTGTCTTAACCAAAAAGGGGGTGGAAGATGGTGCTAGAGAGGTGACTGAGTGGTTACGAATACTTGTTGGCTATTAGCAGAACACTCACATAACTCCAGGTATAACTCCAGCTCCAGGGGACACCAAGCATGCATGTGGTACCCATATACATACACTCATTCACACACATAAGTCTCTCTCTCTCTCTCTCTCTCTCTCTCTCTCTCTCTCTCTCTCTCTCTCAATTTATTTATTCACTATGTACAGTGTTCTGCCTGCGTGTATTCCTGCAGGCCAGAGAAGGGCATGAGATCTCATTACAGATGGTTGTGAGCCACCATGTGGGTGCTGGGAATTGAACTCAGGACATCTAGAAGAGCAGCCAGTGTTCTTAACTGCTGAACCATCTCTCTAGCCCCTCACATAAGTCTCTTTTAAAATTAAATGAGCTGATGTTCCTAGAACATAAAGTTTTTTTTTTTTTAATATTTTCTGAATATTTCATACTGCCACATATAAGGCATCTTCTGTGGGTTTTGTTTTTTGTTTTTGTTTGGATTTTTTTGTTTTGTTTTTTAAAAGATTAATTGTTTACTATGTATACAGTGTTCTGCCTGCACACCAGAAGGCATCAGATCTCATTATAGATGGTTTTGAGCCACCACGTGGTTGCTGGGAATTGAACTCAGGACCTCTGGAAGAACAGCCAGTGCTCTTAACCTCTGAGTCACCTCTCCAGCCCAGAGCATGGCAATTTGTATTCCAAGCGGAATGCTGATAATTACTTTTACCCCAGGAAGGGCCATCCAGCGGTGTGGATATGGTTGGTATGGCAAGCTGATAGCTCATCACCTCTTGGTGTTGCCTGGTTAGGGGGAATTTGGTAGCCTCTCCCGTGGCAATGGGGATAGTGTGTTTCTGGATTTACCATCATCTTGTCATTTTGGGAAGAGTATATTAGTTGTCTTAGCATCTACTCACCTGTTCAATGAAATGAATGACTCCTATCCCGTGTTCACAAATGTTACAACTCCTTGGGTTTGGGGGACTTTTTTGAGACAGTATCTTACGTAGTTTAGGTTGGCCTCAAATTTTCTGTGTAAGTTTGTGTTTAAAGGTTGCCTTTAAACTCCTGACCCTCCAGCCTCCACTTCTCCAAGAACTAGGATTACAGGTGTGCTCTATAATTCCTCAGTCTTACCACTTCCTAAACTAGACCTTCTAGGAGTTTCTCTAGCGTGTTGAGACTGTCATGTGTAGTGTAGGCAGCCCCCACCTAGGCAGGGGAGGTGCTGAGTACAAAGGGTCTTCAGAATAGAGCACTTGACTTTGTTAACATGTCAAGACAATGTACATTCTCCACAGAGAGAGCCAGCTATGTGAAAGATGTAGCTGAAACTTAAGATAGAGGTTTGGAATTAGGGTTATCAGGAGGCCAGAATCAGGTGACTGAATTTTCTACTATTAGCCAGGGAGCCTCCAAGCCCTGTCCTTTAGTCATGAGAGTTCTGGAACAGTGGGGCATCACCAAACGGGCAGCTCATGTTAGCACTATTGTGTTTCTCTTTTCTAGACATCAAAAAAGCCCAAGACAGCAGAAGCAGACACGTCCAGTGAGCTGGCAAAGAAAAGCAAGGAAGTATTCAGAAAAGAGGTAAGGTTTGCAAGATGTGGACAGCATAGTCTTGCCTGAAGATGGTTTAGCTTGTATCTCTTGCCTCAAAGTGCTGCTTTACCCATCAAGAATCCCATAACTGTCTCTCGCTGACATGAGAGGGAGGAGTCCATCTGCCAGCACATTTGCTGTTTCACTGTGGGCCTTCTATAGCATCCTAAACAATGGGAAGCTATATGTGTAGTATTAGGCTCATAGCGTTGGGTGCTTCCTTACTTCTGTGATTTAACTATGTAATAGTTTTGTGATGACACATTGGCACGTACCTTTACAACTAGGTAAGCACTTTGGTGTTTGTTTCAGCAGCCCTTGAGATAAACAAAAGTGGGAGTTAATCTTATATATGTAGAGGGACTTCTAAGATCAGAGCTCCAACCCTGATAAAATTGTAGTTCTCTTTCTTTGTTGCCTCCTGGTAGCTGCTTGCTTCATCTTGACACCGTGTGTGACACTCTGTCTGTCTCCACTGCACATATGTGTGGCGGTCAGAAGACAACATGCATGTGGGAGGTGCTTCTTCCCTTTTACAATGTGGATGCTAGGAATCAAACTCAGACCATCAGGCTTGGTGATACATGCCTTGATCCAGTAAGCCATCTCACCAGCCCCCAGATTCTAAACTCCAGGTTTCATGCATTGAAGGGTTCATAGTGTGTTGAAGTTAACAGAACTGTAAAGATGGCAGTTGTGTGAAGAGGGTGTCATGATAGGATTAGAGGCCAAGAACATTAAGAATGGCTCTTGAGCCGGGCAGTGGTGGTACACGCCTTTAATCCCAGCACTCGAAGTTAGAGGCAGGTGCATCTTCTCAGTTCAAGAAGAAAGGCTCTTGAATCTAAGGTAGAAACTGGTCAGGTGGATAAGAAAGGAACGTAAAGGTATCATGAGAATGTACAGCAGCATTCAGGAAGTTATAAGCAGTCCCTCAGTCCTTGAGCACTAGTGATGTGAGGGGTGGAAATAAGACTACATCGAGCCCTTTCATGCAGTGCCTTTGTGCCTGTGTGTTTAGGGAGCCACCGATTCTAAGCTGAGAATAATCAAAGCCTTGACTAAGTGAAGAGTGGGTTAAAAGGGTGAAATCTGGAGGCCAGGCAGCCATAGAAAATCCTTTGGGTAAAAGGCTTACCTAGCCAGCTGTGGCAGCCAAACCAAGACCCCGTGCAGATCTCACAGTCCTCACTGTCCGTGCATGGTGTTGGTGTTGCAGCTCGACCAATCCAATTAATGGCCCGACCCATTCCTTGAATGTTTTAAGGGTTACAGAGTTTTGGGGATGGAGAGGCCTGCTTAGGGCATTCCCTGAAGTAGCTACTAGATAGGATAAACCTTATAAAACAGCCCAGAAGACTGCATTGGAGATGGTGGACTGAAGAGCCCTACCCTGCACCCTAATCACCCATATTTTGGGTGATTGTGGTCTGTGAATAAACGTGTAATACTTACAGGCTTGCAGTGCCCTTTAAGGGCAAAATGCCTACCTGCAGTCCTGGAGTTGCAGAGCCCTCTGGCAGCTGAGGAATACTCTGAGAATTACTCTGCTACTCTGCCCTGCCCTGGCTCCAGGGTCCCGAACACCTAACCACTAACTCTTCCTAGGAGTACACAGTGCTAGAGAAGCACTCTGCCAACTGAGCTATAGCCCAGGCACCAGCAGCTGTTTATGAAGGAGAAGCAAACCCTTGTGGTCTGATTACCTCTCATAGGTCCCAGCCTCTTAACATTGGAATTTTTGTTGTGTGAAATCGGGGGCTACTCCCAGACCCTTGTTGCTGGTACTGCAGCCTCTCCAAGTGAGGTTTGGTTGGTCTGGCTGGGTCAGGGTCATTTTCTACACCTCACTGGCCTCCTACACTCCTAGATCTGAGCCTGAGGGCGGTAATGGGGGCTGGGGGCTGTGCTTCTTGCTGCTGCCTTTCCCAATGACCCCATCCGCAGTTAAGCAGCGCGTCTCCTGCCTCTGTCTGCAGATGTCTCAGTTCATTGTCCAGTGCCTGAATCCTTACCGGAAGCCCGACTGCAAGGTGGGCAGAATCACCACAACTGAGGATTTCAAACACCTGGCTCGAAAGGTACTCCCCTGCTCCTGGTCTGTTGATGTTCGTCCTTAGAAGTCATGTGGCTTCTAAGTGACTCTCCCTCATCAGAAAGTGTGGCTTTCTGTGCCAGATGCCAAGGCTTGGGGCCCAGGAATGTGAGGTGGGGAAAGTAGGCATCTAAAAGACTTTGAAAGCTGGGTCTCCTCCCTTTCCCTGCACCAGCTTGTCCCCACCCACCCTTTGGTTTCATTCATAGCCTGCCCTCCCTGTGAAGTCATTTTCCATTCTGATGGTGTCTGCGCTCTCTCTCTCTCTTTCTCTGTGCCTTGAACAGCTGACTCACGGAGTTATGAATAAAGAGCTGAAGTACTGTAAGAACCCCGAGGACTTGGAGTGCAATGAGAATGTGAAACACAAAACCAAGGAGTACATTAAGAAGTACATGCAGAAGTTTGGGGCTGTTTACAAACCTAAAGAGGACACTGAATTAGAGTGACTTGCAGGGCCAGAGTGAGCAGTGTGATCGGGAAGGACGAATCCTGTGGTTTCTGCCCTACCCCATGGCCAGGCCTGTACGTACTACTGGTGTGATGACCCATCATCCTGAGCAGTTCAGACCTGCAGGTGTGAACTGTAAGCCACAAATGAGCTCTATTAAAAATGACCTCTAGTTGTGAGCTGTTGGGATGGAACAGTTACAGGCCATCAGAAGCAGTAGCTTAGGGAAGACTTGGCCACACCCGACCCCATTCTCAAATCTGGGTCTCCCACTTGGCGGTGCTGTCAGCGCACAGACCCATGCGCACCCTCCCCCAAGACCCTTTACCCCGATGATCTGTATTATATTTTAATGTATATGTGAATATATTGAAAATAATTTGTTTTTCCTGGTTTTTGTTCAGTTTTTGTTTGCTGTTAGCCTCTATGTGCTAGAATCATGGAAAGACTTTGTAAGGACAGTATAAATTCTCCTGCAAGGTTTAATTTGTTATCATGTAAATATTCCAAAGCAGGCTGCCTTGTGGTTTTGGCCAGCCTTGTGCTATGTTGATAAGATTGATTTACTGCTTAAGATCACTTTACTTTATCCAATTTTTACTGAACTTTTTATGTAAAAAATAAAATCAATTAAAGAACTTGCAATGTGTGGTCCCTAAAACTTAATCCAGTTTGTTTCTGTTGATGTTACTGGAGAGAAAAAAGATGTAGTGGCCACTGGGGTGTGGAGTCCAAGATGAATCGTTGCTACTGCACTTTTTTTTTTTTTTTTTTAACAAGCTTTGTTCCTACAGGGTTAGACTTCAGGTCTAAGGCTGAGCTCAGGGGAGGCAATTTACAGTTATTCCAGAGCAGAGGACGCATGACCCGAGACCTCGCTGCCACTTGCTTGTTCTGTTTTGGTTAGTGGGTAAATCAAGAGAAAAGCCAAATGTCTTTTCATTTATACCCCCTGGCCGGAGAGTGTTACTGGATCTTTTTGCCTTCAGGCTTCATTTCTCCTGACCCACAGTTTGGGAGAAATGTTTAGGTCCTGGCTTCCCGCTTCATTACCTGATGCTGGGCCCGGACACTAGAGGGAAGGCAGCGAGGGGCGGCAGCAGTGTGGCTGCTGCCTGCAGGTGTGAGAGTGAGCATGTATTCTAGATGCAGGCTCAGCATGGTCTCCTTGGTGATGAGTTTTCTGGGCAGAGAGGAAGTTCATACTAGATTGGGACCCATCTGTCCTCAAGAGTGTAAGATCCTGCCAGGTGTTGGTGGTGCACGACTTTAATTCCAGCACTTGGGAGGCAGAGGCAGGAGGATCTGAGTGCCAGGCCAGCCTGGCCAGGACAGGCTCCAAGGCAATACAGAGAAACCCTGTCTCAAAAAAAAAAAAAAAAAAGTATGCGATTCTGCTCATTGCAGCGCTCTGTTGGAGGAAGAAGAAAAGGCGGTCAGGTCGAGGATGTTGGGATTACAGCACCCAGTACTTGTGCTCAGCATTTCAGAGAGTAGAGAATATTCATTTAACCCTTAACCCGTACAGCTCTTTAAAATTGGCACTATTGACCAGACTAAGACAAAGCAAGCATCACTAACTTACAACCCTGTAGTAGAGAGCTGAAACCCTTTATGGTCATACATGCTTTGTAGCAAGTCTTTCTTCACCACCTCTGGGGTGTTGACTGCACATGTGTGGGTATTCAAGTGCCTTAAGTGAGACGGCATAGTTCTTACCTCATATCTCAGGTATCTGGACTGCTTCCAGAACCTAATAGCATTCCACTGATACACAAAGCCACAAATGTGAACCCTGGATATCAAGGGCTAGCTAATGCTCTAAAGTCTTTTCCCACAATACTGTATGTAGCCTCCATAACAGCATATTATTAAGTGGACCACAATTTACTCAACCCTCAACGTTTTCTAGTGTGTCTGCTCCCATGTTTTTCCAAGGAAACTGAGGCAGCCTATCAGAGTTGGTAACTAGCTGTAAAGTTTTAGAAATTTTTGAGAATTTTTAACTTTTTTTAAACCCCCAAATGTCTTCATTTTCCCCCATATACTCCCTAATGTTCAAATTACCTAGGATGGGCTAAAGTGTGTCAGTCTGTTCATGCAAAATTTTACCCTTATTGCTGGTGGCCCTGCTGCTAACTACTGACATGGAGTATGATATCCCCTCCCCCACCTTTTTTTTTAAAAGATGTTCTCACTGTGTGCCAGGCTAGCATCAAACCTGTGCTCTTTCTTACCGCAGACGTCTGAGTGTTGGGATTACAGATGCGAGCCACCATGCCTGACTGACATTTATTTTAACAAGGACAGGCTGTTAAGCAGCTATGGTCAACTATTTCTGAGGAGGACCAGTAGAAGTAGCCAGTCCCAGGAGCATCTCAGTGCAGTGAAGGAGGCAGATCTGCTTTGGGTCCTGCTTCACTCTGACTGGACCCCAGGACTTCTCAGTGAGTCTGAATGGACCTAAAGCCATCTATCTAATCCATGTGCACTGGTCCTTCCTAGACAAGGTCTTCCACAGAGGGGCTCCTCAGAAGGCATTGTAACCCAGCTCTCTGCTCCCACTCGAGGATGGGAGTCTGTGTGGAAGTACAGGTGGTTTGTCTCAGCTGCCCTGTGTGGAGCAGGCTGCTTGCCGGCTGTGTTCAAGCCACACAGCTGTGGAAGCCTGTTTGAAACCCCTTTGCCTGGGTGGCAGTCTGGATATTGAACCTAGGACCTTGTATGTACTAGACAAGTACTCTCCCACTGAGCTAGACACCCTCCACCCCCGACCCCGGCCAAGCCCAGAGTCCCAGCTTTAAAATGTCTTCCTTTTCTTGTCTAAAGATGACCTGAAGTCCTCAACACCTAGCTTACCACAACTGACTTGTGGTCACACAAGGGTCCTGTGACACACATGGGAATCTTAGGGACAGGGGACTTAATAAACATGCCTCCAGCTAAGCAAAGGAGACTGGAGTTTTGGAGGAGACGTGGCTTTCTAATGTGATCCAAACACTGAAGGGCAGGGGTGAACTCCAGTCAGCCCCTCCATAGCCCATGCACACAAACAAGTGCCTGCCATCCTAGCTGCTGCTTGGAGAGGGTCCTTCTCTGGGCCTCTATTTCACAGCTACTCAATGTCTTCCAGGCCCAAGGAATCAAATAGACTAGGATGCAAATCAAAGTTGCCTTTAATATGTGATTTTAAAAAATAGCTGGAGCTAAACAGGCAGAACAGGGGTCTATGGGCAGAGCTGGCCCCCTCTTACCCATCCCCTCATACTCTGCTTCCTGGCTGGGAGAGGAGGGTGAAGGGACATGAAGCGGCTGAAGCCAGAAGTCCTTCTTGGACTGAGGCGGTAAGAATGGTAAGGAGTGCCAGTGCGGGCAGCACTGGGAGATGTCACTCACACCACAGAGCAGCCCTCAGCTGGTGAGCTCAAAACCTGGACCACATCTTCTCTGCCTATGGCAGCCAGGGCATCCTCTAGCGCTCTGAGGGTGGCTCTGCTTCCTTCTTGGACAGCCCAGTCCCTTAGCAGGGTATAGGCTGGTGCCTGGCCATGAGCTATGGTATCCACAGCCTCAGCTTGGTAGCCCAGCTGGCCTGCCAGCCCCTGCCAGCCCTTGGCGGGTTCACCCAACATCAAGAGCCGCTCGACCTCCTGCTGCAGCTGCTGTGGAATATGCAGGTAAAGTCGGCAACCGGGGTCAGGATGTGGTCCTGGGGTAGGAGACAAGATTCGTTAGTGGTTGGTGAGACAGCACTAAAAACAAAGGACTACTTGACTGAGGAAGGATGCTCACCCTGGCTGGGGATACAGGGCTCCAGACAATGGGGAGAGTCCACGAAGACACTGTCACCATGCCTCTGGTCCCTGTCAGGGTCCCCAAGCTCTACAGTCCGAGCTTTGGCCAACTGTTGTCTTTGCTTATGTGAGCGCCAACTGTAGAGGGCAGAGGGTACTAAGACAAGGAGCTGGCTGGGGATCCAGGCGTGGAGGGGATGCCACAGGGCAGCACCCAGACCACCTACCATTTGAAGGCCACATAGGCAAGCAAACCAAGGACCACAGTAGCTAGGAGAGCACAGTAGACAGGAATGATGTTGCTTGAGGCCCCTGGAGGCTCAGGGGGAAATAGTGAGGAGGTATTGGGAGCCAGGGCTCCTTCAACTCCTGCCCACACGCTTTCCCTGTCCCTATCATGCTCATTCAGGGCGGTATCTGTGAAGACAAGGGTCAAGTGGTCAAAACAGCCTCACCTAGACCATCTTGGCAGAAAGTTCCAAAAGCAGAGCTCACCATGTAGTTAAGGATTCAGCACGGTATCCACAGCTGAACTGGCAAGAATGGCTCAGTGGACAGACACAAGCATGACAACCTGAGTTTGATCCCCCAGGATGCGCATGGTAGAAGGAGAAAATTGACTTCCACAAGTCCTCTGAATCCCGCATGCTTACTAAGGGGTTAACAGTGCTTGTTCCATTACAGGACCAGAGTTCTGTTCCCAGCACACAGGGGCTCACAGCCACGGAACCTGAGCTCCAGGGGTTTTGATGCCCTCTTAGGGCCTCTGTGGGCAACATCACATACACACACATGTACAGGTACATACGTACACATAAGTAATTATTTTCTAAGGTGACTGGCCCTTTGCTTTGCCACTGTGAATAACACAGATGTATCTTGCCATCTTCTGACACAGGCTGTCTCTGTGTAACAGTCCTGGCTGTCCTCGAATTCGCTCTGTAGATCAGGCTGGCCTCGAACTCACAAAGATCCACCTGCCTCTGCCTCACAAGTGCTGGGATTAAAGATATGTGCCACCACCACCCAGCTGCATCCAGACTTGTGTTCTTGCTGTTATGCCTTCTAAAAGCATGTCAGGAATCTATTCTGGAAGCCTTCTTTAATCCCTCTCCATGCTCTGTTTACACCACCTGTTTACGTAGTACTGGACTGAGACAACACTAATGTGTGTTGTTTTCACAAAACCATAAAAATAAAACTTAACTGGAAGAAAATACTGATGCTCTCTTCGGCCTTAAGTCTAGTGACCAATCCTTGTGCCCAGTGTAGACAGAGGGATAGAGCCTGTGAATGGATTGTACATGACCTACCTCACCTCCCAGTCTGACTGCTACCTAGGATCTGGGTCAAAGAATGCGTACCTGCATGGACCACACCTTTGCTGTGGCTGACGTTGTAGAGCATGGCTTTGCCAGGCACTGCCTGCTGGGCTTCTTGGTGAAGGGGAGTCGTACACGGCGCTGAGCTGAAGAGCCAGAGGACTGCTTTTCTGAGTCCAGTAGGAACTCTGTGTGGAGATATGAGGCGATCCTCAGATCTGCCATCAAAAGTCCCTGGGGTAGCCTGTCCCCATTACTAGCTCATTCCAACATGATTCATGCCAGGGCTGGAACAGTTTCCCTGTATTGAGTAGGTGGAGGTGACTGAGCTGGCCCCAATAGCCAAAGCTGGTGGGTTGGGGTTCAGCTGAGGATGGAAATTACCCTACCTCAAAGACCTTGCCAAACACCTGTGCTGAGTCTAGGGGCTTAAGGAGAGCACAGATATATGCAGTGTGATCCCCACCTCATGCTGAAGCATCCCTAGGGACCAGTGAAAGGCTCGTGCTCATGCATATCTGCCAAAACCCAACATCCTAAGGTCCCAAGACCTGTACTGACTAGGCTCCCACTCTTTGCTCCAGTGGCCAGCCCTCTCCTGCCCAGGCACTGAGTGAAAGGTACCTTAATGGGTTCAGGAAGGTCACAGGGCCTGTAGATCCAGGGGCCCTAAGGTTAGTCCTTTCTCAGGTGGAAATTGCAGAGAGGGTCACTTCCTGCAGGCCGAGGAGAAGCTCCAGATCTGGAAGGCGGAGAGACCTCTCCTGAAGAAGGAAGAGACTCAGAAAGAGCCTCCCCCCCCCACAAAGCCCCAACAATTACTGCTGCATAACTGAAGGATCTACCACATGACATGTGTGTGGTATGGCTGTCAGCAGTCCAGTGCTGGAGCCAGGTAAGCCTCGGGGGTGGGTGGCCCCTTTACGGACTATGTACCTTTGTGTCACTTACCACATTGGGAGTGGGGGCCTTTCCAGTATCCTAGTTGATGTGTGGGCCTATAAACCAGTAGCAGTAGACAGGCCATGGAATCTACCCCACCCATCCTGAGTTGCTGGAACTTCTCCCAGCCTCCCCACCCATCTCTAAGCCCAAAATTCTAAGAAACAATTCAACAGCCCCCGCAGGCCTATACACACCCCAACACAGACGTTGGTACCAGTAGATCAGGGCACTCGAGGTGGGAGACTGGGAGAAAGGAAGTTCGGGCCCGTTCCACCTAGCAGAACCCAGCTCGTCACTCCCACCCCTCCTGACCTTCGGGGGCCACCCCTCCAAGGGTGCCAGGATCCACTCAGCCAGGAAGACGGCGGGAGTCCCTGGAGAGGGCAGGTTCCGGTCTGCCCAAGAAAGAGTGAGCCAAAACTAGGGGCGGGCCAATGCGTGGGGGGGGGGGTTGGAGAGGGGAGCAGGACAATGAAGAGGCGGGGCTGAGCTCGAGGGCGCGGTCTCGCCCCCGCCCCACGCTGGAGCACGCCCGAGCTCTCAGGGCGCCGGGAGGCCGACACCGGCCTGGTTGCCAGCGCGCGCAGATGGCATGCAAAAGCCTGAGATCCAGGAGCCAGGAAACGGCTGGCAAGGACAGAGGTGGCTAGGTTGGCTACACGGAGGCCAGCCTGCCCAGGAAGAATGACATGTCAGGCCAGACCGGGAGACGGGGGTACTAAGGATGGTGGCCACAGAAGGCCGACAAGGCGGGCACATGTATACTCAAGAAACCAAGTGGCTACAAAACTAGGCCAAGTTTATTGCTGAGGATGGGCAGCGAGAGTCACCTTTAGGGATTAAGGCCACGGGCGGTCTTTGTGCTTCACTAGAACGTGGGGTTTGAAAGTAGGAACTGCCCCCACCCCACCCCACCCCACCCCACCCCAGATTGTGCAAAATATGCAGCTGCGGCCTCGGAGGCCGGCGCTAGGTCTCCCCTCAGCCGGCGAGGGGCGGGACTTCCTGGTGATGCCATCTACCAATCCCTGAGCTGGAGGGTGGGCCCCGCCCACCCCCGGGTGCAGCAGTCTGGGCAGGGCATCGTGCTCGGGCCGGGGTCTGAGCACCTAGACGCCCGGTTCAGCGAGCTTCGCCAGGATTGTACTCTGTCTCGCCAGAAGACACCTGGGAGATGCGCCGCGAGGAGCGCCACAGCTTCCGCGCGAACTGGCTGCTGCGCACCTGGCGATGGGATGGGATGGGATGCGGTGAGCCTGGGCAGCTACTTCCCACCCGCCCTACTGATTCGATGCCCGGCCCGCCTGCTTTTGTCCTCACCTCTGAAGGCTGCCCGGCGCCCACAACGATCAGCTTGCCATCCTCCAGGCCCACCAGTACGTGGCTACGCTCCTTGGTCACAGACACACTGCGCACTGGCACTTTCATGGGCAGGGGAGACACAGCAGGCCGCAACCTAGAGCAGGAAGTGGATATACAGTTAGTCACGACTGCAGGAAGTCTTAAACAGCTACCAGGTGTCCGTGTGTCTACTTCTGTCCTCACTTTAAGGCTGGCTAAACTCAATTCCGATTCACAAGACTCCCACAACCGTGTAGACCAGGGAAGTCCAGGGCAAGAATCTCCATGGGTAACACGTAGAAGAGCGTGCTACTGGCACCCTATGCCAACGACTACCACCTACAGGGGCCGGGCACTAAAAGCGGGGCTCACTAAAAGCGGGGCTCACGTGTTCAAATGCAGGATATGCAGAGAGCACTGGATGGTGCCCAGCAGAACGAAGTCTCCAGCCACTGTCAGGGCTGTAGGCTGCTCGGCCAGGGGCAATGAGGCCCGCAGCCTCCCATTCACCGAGTATAGGTGCAAGGAATAGGTGACCTGGGAGAAATGGGAACATCACCAACCGCCCCACCATTCTGACGCCTGCCCCGATGTCTTTGTTGGGTACCCTGTCCCCATACCTGGGCCCCAGGACGTTCACAAGCAGAGCTCTGCACAACAATCTGACCTTCAGAGCCCAGTGCCAGATGTGACACGGGTCCAGGCAGTGTGGCACCTGGAGGCCTTAATGCTGCCACAAACTGACCTCGGCGCACAGTGTGTATGATCACAGTCCCATCCTACGGAAGGCAGATTAGGATGCTGAATAGAGAACTGAAGGCTCTAGGGACAGTGTCTTAGCGGACAGCCTCCCTGGGGCATGTGTACACACACCTCGGACCCAGACACAGCCATATCAAGTTCAGTGCTGATGGCCACGCAGCTCACCGCAGCCTCGTGTCCATACAAAACCTGTACAGGCTTCGGCGCCAGCCCTACTGAGAAACCGCCCTGTGGGAAGGAAGCAGGGCTAGCTTTAAGGCTCGGGCAAGTAAGACTCTATCCAAGCCAGAGGGGTGGGGGTAATGGAGCCCCAGACTTGCTCGCGGTGGAGAAAGGAGGGTAGCCGTGAAGGCTCTCTGAGGGACAGGAACCTCACAAGTCTGCCCACCACACACACCTGCTGCAGAAGACGCCACACCATGCACGTGGTGTCCCGGGAGCCCGAGATGAGGTAGATGCCACAGGTGTCCAGTGCAAGGCAGGTCACTACGTCTGCATAGGAAGAGGACGACATAACAGGGTTAGTGTATGCTCCCAGGTCCCATTCCGCGTCTGCCTGTCCGCCTCTCCTCCCTGCCACCAGGCCTGTTCATACCAAGGTGTCGGCTTAGCTGGCTCAGCAGTTTGCCGCGGGGTAGTCCAGTTACACGTAGGCTGCCATCCCAATGACCACCGCTGAAGAGCAGCTTCCCATCGGGGGCCACTGCCAGCGCTTGCCCACTCATGCCACTGCCGGGCACCCATGGCCCACTGAGTAGTTTTTGTACCCTAAGCCAAAGAGAAGGCAATGAGTGAGGCTGGGCCGCGGGGAACTTGGCCAGACCTCTCCCTTGCAGTTGGGCTGCATCTCTTTAAGTGGGAAGGTGGTTCAAGGCATGGGGCTTGGCTCACCTAACCCTACCCACAGCTCTCTGTCTTACTTGGGGTTGCTTATGCTGGGGTCTTTGCTGAAGGTGAAGTAGTTGTTGATGTTTCGGTCATAGGGCAACCAGCTGTGAGTGCCCAGGAGCCCACTGGCACTCACAGTCACCTGTCGGTAAGAGTGTGCTGAGGTGGTTCCGGGGCAAAGGCAGGAGGCATGAGTTAAGGAGGGACCCTGCCCAGTCCACTTACCAACAGGTCTGAGGAGCTCTGGGTGATGAAGGAGTGGGATTGCCGGTGGGGAACCAGCGCTAACACCAGAGGAACGCCTTCACTGACGACCTGGGAGAATGGGGAGGGTGACTGTGTTGAGGGGCGGGAGAAGCCCCAGGGGACAGTCTTTCCAGTGGGCACCCTCTTTTCTTTGCCCTCGACCCTCAGGGGCCCAGAGTGGGCGTCACATAGAGAGGTGGAGTCCTCGAAGCACACATGGCAGCAGTATGTAGAAGAGCATCACAGAAAGAGGAAGCAATCTCAGCCTGGCTCCTCCCATCCCTTACTCCTGAGCCTCAGCCCAATGACAGGAGCCTATGTGAAGATGCAGGAAGGATCCAAGGCCATATTCCCTCCATCCCGACCCCCGGCTCCCCTCAGGTCCTCAGGGATTGTCCCGGAAGTCACAACCTGTCCTGGCCCTCCTCAAGAAAGCCCCCTTCCTCCTACCCTGCCTACAAGATGCCTTTAAATCAGTTAATTCACTTCGTATTCCCATCTGGCCCCACGAGTGGGAAGGACAGTGCAGTTAAACCCGTCTCCCAGAAGAAGCTAAGCTCCTGCCCTCTTCACCTCAGCAAAAAAAGCCTTGAGCTGGTCCAGGTTCTGGAAAATGCTAGGTGAGTTAGTGTCCAGGCGAGCAAGGCGATTGGCTGCTTCCTCAGCTGAGAGCCGGGGTGGGTGTGGCTCCTGGAGATGAGAGCTAATCAGCACCATGACATGAGTGCTCTTTTGTTTTGGTTTTGTTTGAGACAGGGTTTCTCTGTGTAACAGCCCTGGCTGTCCTGACACTCACTCTGTAGACCAGGCTGGCCTCGAACTCACAGAGCTCCACCTGCCTGTGTGTCCTGAGCGCTGGGATTAAAGGCGTGCACCACCACCGCCCCGCTGACACTGGTGTTCTTGACCACTGTGTTCTAAGCAGCTCTTACCTTTAGCAGCTGACAAGGAGTCTGCCCAAAGTTGCTGATGATGCCTTCCAGAGCCTTCCGTTCCCGTTCATCTGCCACATGGTCCAGGTCCACAGCCCCTGAGAGGGAGGCAAAGTAGCCAGAGCTCCTTCAGTGTCTTCTGCATCGCCACTTTGTGCCCTGGCCCCAGCTTCCGTGTAGCACGCGCACCGCCTACCTTCATAGGTGCAGTAATAGAAGACATTGAGGGCCTCCTCGGCTGCTGGACCCCGCTGCTTATAGCCAAAGATGAGGTCGATCCACTCATGCAGGTGGGTGGACACATACTCTGACTCCTGAGGGCAGGAAGTGGCAGTCAACCCTGGGACTGCAAACCCCACCACAACTCACCTCGGGCTGCCTGTCTGTGTGCGTTCACCTCCTCACCAGAGCCCGGCGGTGCTGTTGGATGAAATCCTCTGGACAGCTGGCCCATGGGGGCAGCACCACATCGTCCACCTTCTCATTGGTCAACTGGAGGCAGCCCAGGTCAAAGCCTAGCAGAGGAGGTTAGCAGTGTCCCTGGGTAACCCTGGCCACCCCTGTCTGGGCACTCATGCCCCAGGCCCCCACTCCCACAGCCAGCGCCTGCATGCTACCATTCTGGTTCTCCAGGAAGTCGGGAAAGTAGAAGAACTCTGGGATGAGCTCCTTCACATCAGCGGGACTCTCCAGGCGTGCCTGCCAAGCTGCTGCCACTGAGTGGAACTGCCTGTCAGAGCAGTCGAAGCTGGTGGAGGGACACAGCCAAGGTCAGACGACAGACACAGAGGGATGCATCGAACCAGACGCAGACAAGAGGCTGCCAGGAAGACTGTGTCCCCCCTCGTCCCCCACCTCCCATCAGCCCTGGGCGCACCGGCCACTCTGCAGCTGCACGTGCAGGGAGGTGAAGGGCTCCACACGGATGAGGTAATGCATCACACCTGCCGCATTGGAATAGTGGGTTCCATAGTGGAACTTGTCGATCGTACCAGCTGGGTCCTCAAAGCTCTCATATCTGAAGCCACAGGCAACACACATCAGTAGGAGCCTTTTGCCCGCCCATCCCCAGCCCACCATGCCCCGCCCACCCTGCCCACAGGCTCACTTCTCCCTCACGAGCTGGGCATGCTTTGGGTTCACCACACCGATGGGTTTGGACAGGTCCCGGAAGACAGCTGGATTGCTGAGGTCCAAGACTGGGGACACATAGTCCTGCAAGACCCAGGGGAACTGGCCACCCACCCAGGGGAAGAAGCTGCGTGAAGACCCTGATGGCTTGCCAGCCCACCCTGCCCTTCCCTGGACACTCAGGAAGGTGAGTAGCGCCTGTTCACAATACCATTCGGAAGGGCTGCAGGAGCACTGACAGTCTACAAGAGACACTCCTTCCGGGGAGACCACGGCCCAGCAGGAAGGAAAGAGGGCAGCGGACAGAGGCCAGATCTCGGTTATGGGTGAACTATTCAGGGGCCGTGCCTAGGGCCTCGCCTGTTAGCTGGCACTGACAGATGACAGGGGAGGGGACAGGACGTGTATACAGAGTAGGGCCCTCACCACAGGGTACTGAGACAGGTCATTATAGGTGCGTCCTGCAATTGTGTTCAGTTGCATCAAGTATTCAAAGTTGGATATCTCTCGCTGTACCCATTTCTGGAGGGCAGGATGGCAAAGGATGAGCAGTGAAACTGTCCAGAACCCCAACTTACAAAGTTCCTACCTCACACTCCACACAGACACACCTGGGACTCTTACCTGAGTAAGTCCTGAGGCGCGAAGCATCTCCTGGGGGGAGCGGCTGCTTAGGTAGCCTTGGGTGTGTGGTCGCAAGCGCAGGAGCCACGAGTACACCTGGTTCCGTACTTGGGTGTGGGGAGAGACGGGGTAGGGCTGCGGCCGGGGAGCCTGGCAAGGAGATGAAGCTGAGGAGCCAGACACCTTGCAGGGGAAGTTGAGGAAGTAGTTAGACTGATCAATGAAGAACAGCTCAAGCGCTGAGCGCCTCAGGTTGAAACGCCGCAGGTGGACCTCACGCAGCTGAGCCAAGGGGCGCCGGAAATCATGGCCGATGCCTACAGGACCGACAGCGGGTATGGAGTCACTGGCTGCACCCTGTCCAGACCGTGGCCCTTCTCTGCCATCCCCTCACCAGCTCCACCAGATCGCACCTTCCTCAGTTTCCACGCGTTCCATACTGCCATCGTAGAAGTACACGTGCTGCGTGGTGACCTCTAACAGTCCTGGGACCACGGCCACCACTGTGACGAGCTGGCACTCGGCTGACAGCACCAACTTCTCACGCTGCTCATCTAGCTCTGCGGCCTCCATCCTGGGGGCCCAGCACAGAGCTCAGCTAGTGACGAGGGCCAACGAGTCACCAAGTCACATGTTCACACCTCCCTCACAGAGAGGAGCTGGCCAGCTGCTCATCAGCTTACCCCTCCTGCTGTCCTGCTTCCCGTCACGCACCCCTGCCCCGGTCCCCACACTGTTCTGGTTTTTCTCAGCCTTGCTCAGAGGTGCTTAGCTACTAAAGACGACCCAGCCACACGCCCTTTTAAATAACTTCCAAGTTTTGGGTCAGAGAGCCCCTTCAGGGTACTCAACACAGACACAGACTCAGTCCCACAGAGAGCCCCCAGCCCTCCCACTCACAGGGTCTCCAGCACAGCCATTTCATCCTCCCCGAACTCGTCTTCAAGCAGCTCCTCTGGAGGGGCACTGATTTTGGCCTCTTTGGTCACTGCCAGAGGCAGTGAGGCCTCCTCAGAGGGTGTCATAGGAGCTTCACCTGCACAAGACCAATCATACGTAATTAGAGCAAGGTCTGATGGGAAATATCAGCTGGGTGGACCAAGCACAGCACCCTCACCTAAATTGTCCCGTAGGGCGCTGGCTTCTAAGTGAGGGTCAAAGTGATGATTGGGTACCAGTTTCAGTCGCATACGTGAGTACGTCTCTGCACTAGACAACTTCCAGTGGGTGGCTGGAGGGACCCTGTAGACACATCACCAGGAATTGTCAAGGGCCAACAAAAGGTTACAGGGCTCCCACTACAAGACGGCTGGGCTTTTTTGTGACAGAGTTTCTCTGTGTAGCCTTGGCTGTCCTGGAACTCTGCCTCCAGAGCACTGGAATAAAAGGTGTGTGCTGCTGCAAACACCCACCATCCCCACCACTCCCCCCTACCTGCCCTGGCTAAGACTAGCTGTTGCGATTCCTGTTGCCTTACTCTAAGACCTTGAGCAGAGAGCCAAAGGCAATCTGGCGCTCTCACATCACTCCCTTTGCAGGGCGCCCACCTTCTCCACCCTAAAAGCCCAGCCCACCTTCGTGCCCAGGCCCCGCAGGGGCTAGAAAGCTGGCGCCACAATGCTCCCCAGTGAAGCAGGGCGGTTGAATGCTGTGCTGCCTGCTGCTTCAGCACCGCGGCATAGCGCAGCCCCTCCAGGCGAGCCCTGCGCTGGGCAGGTTCGAGGACCAGCTCCTGTGGTAAGAATAGGTCAGTCCCACGGGCTGCTGTTTCTCCGACCCATTCTTTACCCTGACCCATTAGCTGTCCCCCAGGCACACAGGTGAAGAAGCACTGACCCCACTCTGGCCTGCATACCTGGAAGGCCCTTCCACTCTGGATGCGTTCCCGCTGATGCCGCTGCCCACTGACCCCCACTCTGGCCTGCATACCTGGAAGGCCCTTCCACTCTGGATGCGTTCCCGCTGATGCCGCTGCCCGCTGCTCATAAGCATGTCATAGCAGGCATTCCAGAAGCCTGACATGAGGTCATGGCTCTTAGCATATGTGTCCATTTCAAACTTTGACATGGTGGGCTGTACCTGCAGGGTTAATGGGGAGAGCCCGGTGCTTGAGGCGTGCTCTAGTTCCCACTCCTCTTCCTTGGTCCCCACCTCCTTTAGGCACCTGCTTGTCGATGAAGTGACGCCATTCAGGGGTGCCACAGAAAGCCTGGAAGTCCTCAAAGAAGGTGGGGCTTCCATTGGTGGGCGGTAAGGAGGGCAACCCCCATTGCAGTCCCAGAGGTCCATAAGCACGGTCCAGCAATGTGCGGACCAGTGGCACCAACCACGAACAGCGCTCAGAGGCTGCCACAGCGGGAGATGGAGACTGTGCGTGCTCCGTCTCAGAGGACGATGTGTTCAGTGCCCGGCTGAGCGCGGCCTCCAGTTTGGAGAGGACGTAGCACGCCTCCTCGCGGCGGGCAGGCACTGCAGTCTGCAGTAGTGTATGCAGCTTCACGTAGGCCTGGGCATGCAGCTGTAGGTGAAGGGCGATGAGGGCGTCGCCAATTGCTACACCTCCGCCAGCTCCACCTCCAGCTCCACTGCCCACCAGCCTGCTCACCTGTGGGTCCTCCAGCAGGATATAGCCAAGCACAAGGCGCAAGCCAATCTGCGCCATCTCGCAGAGAGCTGGTATACTATTGGCTAGATGTGGCCAGGCGCCCAGGCGATCGAGGAGGTTGCACACACCTTCAAAGAGCTGCCACATGTGACATTTTCAGCATGTTATGACCGCCCAAGGCCAGGGACACACAGGAAGAGAGCAAGGTAGTTTGGGCTGGAGGCTAGATAAGGTTTGAGCCAAGGTCACTGCCCTCACTGCTTGACCAATCATCCTGCAAGGTGTACCCGGCCAGCTCTAACACTGTCATCCACCCCAAACCTTGGCCTGACTAGACATGCCTGTAGATGTCCATGCTGATGTGTCCAGGACTGCCCTGGGTATGCGCCCATCTCCCAGACTAGATATCCCAGGTGGGTCACGCCCCTCTGAATGGTCGCACCTTTTCACTCCATAGCTCCTGATTACCATGGCCCTCAGCGCACAGGAAATCCTGCAGCAGACGTAGCAGCCACAGTGCCTGCTGGGTAAGGTTGGCCAAGCTTCCTGGGGGAGCTTCCTTGATGTCAGTCAGGGCTGACTCCAACATCATCTCTAGGAGGCTGGCCAAGAAGAGGACTTAGCACCTACCTACCTTGTGCTTTCTCTGGGTCCTAGGGCCCCAGAGACCCCCCTCTCCACAAGTCACCCCTCTTACCTGCGCTTGATGTAGTCTGGTGGGCGCACAAGTGTGGCTGAGGCCCCCAGCTGGGTAAGTACCGAGAAGACCTGGCCACGCTCCCGCCAAGCGGCCTCATCACTGCCTTCCACGCCCCGCCACGTCACTGAGAACAGCACATTGGTGAGCAAGTTGCACAGCTCCTCTTCAGGGGTTTGCTATGGGTACGGGAGGGTAAGTGAGGGCCACGGGCTGGGAGGAGAGGGGGTCCCTGCTCAGCACCCCTTCTCCACCCATTAGCAGGAACGGTGAGGGGCGGCATTTGACAAACAGCCAGACTGTTTAGAGGCCTCAGAAAAATGGCACTGGAGCTTCAGCCACTGTCTGAACTCTGGGGAGTCCTGGGGCTCTGCTGGGTTCCGAGGAGGGGGGGGAGGTATTCACAAAGGCATTGCCCTGAGTCTTCAAGGCTGCCTAGGAATTCTCAAGGAGAACTGGGGCTGGAGAGACAACTCAGCAGTCAGAGCACTGACCAGACAGGCTGGCCCTAGGCCCCTTAAAGTCTGGGCTCTATATGGCTGCTCTCCTCCACTGTGCCTCAACACCACTGCACTTGAGAATGTCAGCCCCGATACCAGGCGCATCTTTGGAGAGGTCAGGCTGCTGGCCCTGCTCTCCCGAGGTGTCATCTCCAGACACAACGCAATGTCAGGGGGGCCCACCTTACCTGGGGGTTGCTCGTGTTCGAGGTATCATCCCCACTGATGGTGGGTTCTAGCAGGCTGCCGTCCTCTAGCACATTGGAGAGACTGGAGCTGTGGCGGCCTTGGGCAGTAGGGAAGGGCCGTGGCCCATCCAGTGGGGAAGGTGTGCCGGGCTGGCTGGCCGGCGTAAGAGTCCCGCTGCTGCCACCACCGGCAGCACTGCCTGAGCCAACACTGGCCCGTTCCAAGCCCAGGTCAAAGGGTGTACTGAACGGGGAGAGGGCATGGTAAAAGGCATCTGGGTCAGGGCAAGGGAACCCTGAGGGTAGGAAGACTTCAGAAGACTCAGCAGGCAACTCAGTGGGTGGTGGGGGCAGGGCTGGCTCCAGGGAGGTGGGCAGCTCTGGGAGAAAGCATGGGGGACCGCTGGCTATGGCAGCCTCTAGGACATACAGCCGGGTCAGCACGTTCTGCCAACCAGCTTGTCGGGCCAGCAGCCGCACGACTTCTGGCTGTCCGTAGATGAGGTGGAAGAGCTGCGGAGCCAGGGTACAGCAAGTCAGACACTGATTGCTTCCCTAGACCCTCGTGCCAGGGCCTAACGCTGGGGCCTCCAAAGACACCCCCATCCCAGATAGGCAAAACCATCCAGAAAGCAAAAGCCATCTCGCCTTCCCCCAGCTTTTCTCCTTACTCACCTGACGGCAGATGTCCAGGCGGACACTCAAGTCAGCCTGGAGGGACAGCTGTACCAGCGCCAACAAATCTGAGAGACTCAGGCAATCCGGGGATGCAAGCTGAGGGGCTGATACAGTAGGAGGGGACTGTCTCAACCCCGCCCCCTAGGGGAGCACCCCCTCTTACCACCAGTCCCATTCCCCTGGCAGATGTGTTGCCCCCTCTGCCTGCTGCTCATTGCTTGTTTGTTGCTGTGTTGGGGGATTGAACCCAAGGCCTGGTAAATGCTAGGTAAGCATTCAACCACTGAAATGCATCCTCCCCTCCATCTGATGGGCCTCTTGGCCCCAGCCAGGTCATACCTGCTCCCACAAACAGCTTGTAGAGACCCTGGCAGAGCTGGGGAGAGATGGTCCCCTCAGGCAAGCTGGCAACAAGACCCTGGAGACCACAGTCTCGAAGCCGGAGCCTCTGGCGGTTCCGCTCGGGTAACCGTTCATTCTGTTGGAGTCTTCGCAAGATCTGTGTGAGGGAGACCACGGGGCTGCCATCACAGAGGACTTAACACAGGATGAGAAGTCACTGCACAGGTGTGAGGCTCCAGAAGAAGCCTGTGGAAGTGCTTTATTCACTGCAGCAAGGCCTCCCTAGATTCCAGCCAGGAGCCTCAGAGGATGGGATACTGAAGTCAGGAGGGGGCTGGGCATACCTTGCAGACTCTGTCAGTCAAAAGGGGTGGTGATCTTGGCCGCACTAGCAGTGTGAGCAGCACCTCAAGGTTTCCTGGCTCTAACAGGAAGATGGCCAAGGGCTCTTGTGCTGGAGAACCCTGCAGCAGGGCCAGCAATAGGTCCAGTGTGCCCACCACCTGAGGATACAGAATGTCACTCTAAGCTGGGTCCCCCAGCTGACCCATATACCTCTCCCCCAAGCCTCACCCTCCCCAAACTCCTGCCTACCTGGCCATCATCACTGGTGGCTGCCAAAAAGCTCAACACAACCTGCATGTCATCCACTGAGAAGCTCCGAACCAGAAACTCACGTGCCAGACCCAAAAGGGAAGTTTGTACCGTGCGTAGGTCATCGGCCGCAAGGGGGCGCTCCCGCTGTGGACTAGTGGATCCAGCAAGCACAGGCAGCAGGCGGGAGAAGCAAGATTAGGGAGAGTGGGCAGGTGAGCTGAACTACATGTCATACTGTCTCCAATACCAGGCACTACCGTGCCAGCCCCCAACGTCTACCTGGTCCCAGCAGCCTAACCTGTAGTGTGTACGCAGGGCATCGAGGATGAACTGGACGCCATACTTCTTCCGAAGTTTCTGTCTGTGCTCGCGGACTATGCTAGACATGTATTGGATGTGACCTGAGTGGACATCGGCACAAAGCGTCCTTCGGGGCAAGGCCATGTCTCTGCCACACCTCCCAGGCCCCAGCATGTTCCCTCACACACCCCAGGTCAGAGCTCCGACCCTGTCAGATGTGACCCCTCAGATTACCCAACCCTGCCCTTGGAGCCAGGCCTCTTTCCCAAGCCCCTCGCCTACCCAGGCGCACAGCAAAGTCACTGAGGGCCCAGAGGTGAAAGTTGAAGAGCAAATGTTGATAAAGCAGGTAGAGGAGGGGCCCGCTGCTGTCAGCAGCCACCTGCTCCATCAGCAGCTGGGCAGACATGAGCACGTTCATGTCCATGGCCCAGCTGGGGACCTGAGGGAAGAAGGAGCCCGCTGAGCTGTCAGCCCTACCGACCCACTGTCCCAGCCACCCCATTCTCATTCCCAAGCAGCAGGCATAAACCCCATCCTTGCTCACAGCCTTTTGGAGCTGCTGCTATCTCTGAAATAGAAGCTTCCAGCCCTGACTATGGCTCAGCTTCCCCTAGACAAAGACTGACCCACCTTCCTACCCACAGCCTCACAACCAAGCCTGCCCATCCCAGACGCCACTGTCCAGGAGGTCCTGCCTCTGTCTCTTTTGCCCCTGCTCAGCAGGCCTCACCTTGCGCAGGAGGGCCCCTATGATGGCGGGCCCTTGGCACTGCACCAGGCTCTCCTGATTCACAGGGTGACCCTGCAGGAAGTTCCGAAGCATCAGGAGAAAGGCAGCCACTGCATTCCTCTCCATGCGTTCCTCTGCCGACCACCAGGAAGAGGAGAGTGGTTGGTCAAGGGCAAGCCAGAAGCCACTACCTCATGCACACACCCCCATCGCCATACCAGGACTTTCTCCCCCAGTCCAGGGATGAAGGACTCACCTGAAGACTTGCCCAGGGGGAGAAGCAGACCCTGAGAGTTATGGCCTGAGGTCAGTTCAGGTCCCACAAGGTCATGCGTCTCACCTGGACCTGCCTCAGCCTCTTGGGGCTGCACAGCTACTTGCTCCAGCAAGGGCAGCAGGGCACCCATGCCCCCTACACAGTTCACCACATCCTGGAAGGAAGGACCAGTGATAAGAGGACAGCTCTCCACCAGCATCTTACCCAGAAGCCTGGACATCTTACCCAGAAGCCTGGACGCAAACGTATCTCTCTCTCTCTCTCTCTCTCTCTCTCTCTCTCTCTCTCTCTCTCTCCCCCCCCCCCCTCTCTCTCTCTTCCGTGACAGGGTTTGGAGCTTTGGAGCCTGTCCTGGAACTCTGTAGACCAGGCTGGCCTCAAAGTCACAGAGATCCACCTGCTTCTGCCTCCTGAGTGCTGGGATTAAAGGCGTGTGCCATCAACGCCCGGCAGTATGGGTTCTCTTGAACTGGTCTCCCAAACACTGCTAGAGCCCACCTAGCCCTGTGTACATACACTATACACATGTGCACACATACCTTCACATCCCACGTCTCCACCCTATGTCCCGTCAGGCGGCCATCCAGCCCATGGCCAGGGGACAGGTCCAGGCAGATGTTGTTCTTACAGGCCTGCATCAAATGGAGGAGGGGGTGACAGAGTAAAATGGGAGCCTGAGGGCAGAGGCAAAGGGCAGTGACTATTCCCTAACCCTAAATACCTGAGGTGAGGGGGGAAAATAAATAAATAAATAAATAAATACCTGAGGTGAGTAATGGAGGAGCAGCTTAGCACCAAGCTCCTGCAGTTCACCCTCAGGCTTGAAGGGTGCTGGCTCATTGGGCCCTGGAGAGAGAAGGCCAAGCCTTTAAGACCTCAGGGCCTCTGACCAAACCCCACCCAGGGCTTGCCTCCTCCATGCCTGCCCAGAGGACAGATTCCTAGGGTTGCTATCTTCCCCTGGGCACTTTGCAAATCTGACACCCTGGAACTGGGAAGATGGGGTAGAGGCTGGGACTCGGGCAGGGGAATGACAGACAACAAGTGCTAAATTACCGAGGACACACAGGGCCCGCAGGGCGGGTGCCTGCAGGGCTTCGTGGAAGATGGCCACAGTCCCCAGCTCACCCTCCAGAGATGTGGGGCTTCCCCACCGAGTGTCCTGAGTGCCTGCAAGGGTGGAGCTGATGCTGCCCTCCTGCAGAGGGGCCCCCAGGCCAGACCCCCAGCTCAGGCCTGCGGAGGCTGGGACTGACTGGGAGCGGGTGAGGGAGGGGTGAGTGTGGGACAAGGCAGTGGGGAGCCCTGTGGTGGTCGTCGTGGTGCGGTGGCCAGCAGAACCAATACAGCAGGAGGAGAAAGGCTGCGGGGTCAGGGTTGGGAGACTGGTCAGGTCCCAGCAAAGCCTGGGAGTCCACCTATATCCACCTTACGCTGACTCCCAAAACCACGGACTGCAGAGCAGCGCCGACTGAAGACACACAGAGGTCCCAGTCCACACTGTTCCGAGTCCCTCCAACTGACCCAAGCCCCCACAAACCCTGCGTAGCACACCTCACTGAGGGAAGGGAAGCGGAGAGGTGCTGTCTTGACCAGATGGCCATCTTTGAAGACATTGACCAGGTTCTGACTAAAGGGTCGGCGCCCAGGCACATGTACAATGGCCACACAGTGCTGTAAGAGAAAGCCACCATGATTCAAGCCACACTCGAGCCTGGGCATTCCCCATCCCACGCTGGGCCGTGAGAGAGGGTGGGGACTCACCCAGGCAGAATCAGCGAAGGACACTTCAGGCAAGCTCACGGTTATGTACTCCTTCCGTGTGCACACGGCTACCACCAGGGTCCCAGCTTCCGTGAAGAATGCCTCAAACCCTGAGCCATTGCTGGTGAAGAGGCTGGGGGCAAGCAAGCCAATTACGCCTGCTTCTTCCTCCCCACCTTGGCAGGGGGTCCCTGGGCCCTGGCAGGTACCCACCTGTACAGCTGTTTTCGCTGGAGAGGTCGGCTGGGGGCGGAGGTAGGCGCTGTCTCAGTGGAGTGCAGACAGAGCCAGGCATGGAAGGTAAAGCCGGGTCCTGGCCATCGCTGCACAGGTGGTACCATGATGCCTGCCATGCTTGGTGTGAGGTCAAAGTAGCACAGGGCACGTGCAGGGCCCTGGTGCCGGGCCATGCCTGACAGCGCTCGGATGATGGCCCCTGCGTGTCGAGCCTTCTCCTCCTGAGACTCAGTTCCACCTGACTCTGAGTCCAGCCCTGGTGGGGGGCGCAGCAGGCGACGCAGCTCCAAGGGCCTCAGAGACACTCGGCCCAAAGCTTGCAGCAATGCTAATAGCTGCTCCTGGCAGCGGGCTCCCAGGGCTATCCCTGTGCCAAGTGTCTCTAGTAGGTAACCCACCAGACCTGCTTGCACACAGGTGGCCCGGCTGGCAGGGCAGCTGTCACAGAGCCACCAGAGGCGTTGTGCCAGGAAGAGGCGCAGCTCAGCTGTGGGCAACGATGGCAGCCACTGCACCAGCACCAGCACTGGCTGTTCATTGCGAACTGGTGGAGGCGGGTTCGTGCTGTGGTCACCCTCCACAGCCTGTCGGTGGAAAGAATGTGACAGTCCCAGGTCAGCTGTGGCCCCCTGCCAGCTTGAGACTTCCTGTTGCCTCCAGTAGGGGAAAGAAACATGTGCCACCCATCTTGGTGCCTTGGATGATCATGACCGCTAAAACAAGTACTCAGCACTACTAAGTTCCAAGTTTTGGAAGCAGCCTGGGCTGGCCAAGCCTCTGACTATACTATACGTTCCTGTGCCTCAAGGCGCTGACATGAAAGAATGAGCTCACACTGCACTGGCCACAGTTAAGTCTTCCGGGCTAGGGGGACTGCCTAGGCCAGCTGACTTTGGGACCCACGCCCCCACCCAGTCCTCACCATGTTGAGCAGTTCCTGCAAGAGCCGGTGGGTGGGGGGCCCGTGACTCTGCAGGACCTCCTGCAGGTGCTGGTAGCCAATGCGTTCCTTGAACACCTCCTGAAAAGTAGCATGCAAGTAAGCAAAATTATGGGTCTGTGGCCAATTCACACCCATGGGGCCCCCTCCACTTTTGGAACTCTTTGTCTATCTCTGCCTGTAGGTTACAGTACAGAAAGGGACAAGGACAACATAGAGGATGGAGTAGCCGACATTCCTCTCAGAAGGCTACAGATGGTGGTCAGGTCACAAGTGTCCCAGCTTCCAGGACACACTGATGACCACACCTACCAAGCATGTGGAGCCACGCCCCAGAGGCAATGGCAGTCATGTGCTCTCCAGGGAACAAGATTTACAGGCCACTTTTGGAAACACTGGGACCATAAATTCCACCTCTGACTCCCATCACAGAAAGTCTGAAGCATCCTCACCTTGGCCGAGGGGGAGTCACTCATGATGCAGGTGAGCACTCTGACCACGTGGACCGCAATGGCATCTGTGTCCTGGTCCAGCACCTTGAAGTAGAGGAGAAGTCAGGGGAAGCAGCTGGCAGTACCTGGCAGTAAAAGGGATGCAGGGCCACATACACCAAGGTCCAGGGCATCTGCTGGATTAGCAACCCTCTGTGAACACCAGACCCTCTCTTGCTCCACAAGCTGTGCTGCCCTTAACTGGAGTACTCTCCAGCAGTTGGGCAAGACTGCTTCTGGCAAAGAGGCCTGGAAAGGCACTTGGGCTGGGAAAGGATAGACCAATGGTGCATATCTCCTATGAACGTACGGGCACTAGTCCCCACATCCCACCCAAGTTAGACAAACACGTGCAAGCAAGCCATCTAAAGTGTCCCATCACCCATGATGATTGACAGAGACTCAGGGGGGATGGAGCAACAAATCACAGGACATCAGAGCCAGAAGAACCTTCGAGACTTCCAAGTCCTACCCTGTCTCCCGGCCCTTTCCAGCTTAGCTGAAACTGACAGTCAGAGGCGGGCACACTGTTCACCCACCTGACCCATTCTGGTGGGAAGGGGCTGAGAATTTGTTATCAAGTGCTAAGACATGTTTTAGTCCTGTGAGGCCTTTGCTCACAGCTCTACCCAGTCCCCCTGAAACGTGACCTCAAACAACCTTCCCTTCTCTAGGCCTGTTTCCTCATCTGGTAATAAAACGGAGGGGGTGTGTGTGGGGTCACCTAGCCCTGCCTGATCTGGAGCTGCACGGACAGGTGGGCTCAGAAAGTTACCACAGGGAATAAACATATGAGGCTGCTCTGTGAGACAAAGCCAGGCCAGAGACTCTGGAGGTTGAGGGCCCAGGTGTGCAGCCCCCATCCGATACCCCTCAGCTTCTATAGCCCCTATGGATAGTGAGGCATGTGACAGACATAAGGGCTCGGGAGCAACAGAAGAAATGGCCCCTTAGTAGGTGATCACAACCTAAGCTCTTGGTGTCTATACTTGTGTCTCCTCCTGATGGGGTAGGGTTTCGAAGGTTCCTTCCAGCCACATTCCAGCACCCAATTCTAATACCAGGTAAGCACGAGATCACTTCCTACCCCGCCTCTAGGATAGGGCCTTGGAAGGAAGGGGTGCGGTGGCAAGAAGGCAGAGTCCCCTTGCTGCCAGGTAGGTCAAGTCTCAAACATAATCTACTCATCCACCATCCTAGAGTACGGAAAAGCGTGGGTGGCCCAGGATGGTACCTTCTGAACATCGGGCTCAGTCAGTAACCGGGTAGCCAGGTCACTGTCCCCCTCAGGGGGCGCCCGGACCTGCAGGCACAGCTGTGAGAAGGGGCAAAGTGGAGGAGGAGGAAGGGGAGGAGGAAGGGGAGGAAGGGGAGGAGGAGGAGGGGGGAGAGGTTAGAGCAGGACCAGGGGTTGCTGCCAGGGCTCTGCATCAGTGGGAAATGGCCCACTGGGTCCTGGGCAAAGTTCTACCAGAGTGGGGCCAAAACCCAAAGCGACACACCCTGCTCGGGTCCCAGGCCCTCCCACTGAACACAGGCCATGGCCGTGTTTGCTCAGCAGCAACCTGGGATATCTATGTGATTCCCCCTGGGTTCCAGGCCTTCCAACCCCCAGGTGAAAGCCCACCCACCTTGCTGTTCTGAATGAGGCGAATAAGATGTTCAAAGCAGTTGTTGCTAAGGAAGGTGGCTTGTAGCACTGGCCGATCCTCACATGCCAGCATCATGGGGATTGCATCTGTAGAGAGGTCAAGGTCAGACCCCCTACAAGTACTGTTACACACTCCCGCCTCTCCTGCTGCCCAGTCCCGCCTTCCCAGTGCTTGGGCATCCCCCTTCCCAAGGGCCTGGGAGCCCATACCTACCGAGCATGCTGACCCACAGGGTGACAAGGGCCTCTTGCGAGCCTGAACTTGAACTAGCCGGCCAGTCAGCATTGAGAATGTGGAAGTAGCCCTCAAGCAGCGTGCGGAGCTCTGGTCCTCGGGGTGGTGCTCGGCTAGCATGCAGGACATGCACTGCCCCCACCAGTACTTTCAGAGCTAGCAGGACCTGGCTCAGGTCCTGAGCTGGGCCACAGCCCCAACCACGCACCACACCGAGCAGCCCCTGCACGGAGCCAGCACTCACAGCTAACTGGCCGTTCTCCTGTGGGTGAGGAAAGATGGCAGTGGGTTCACGTGGAAGCAAGGTGCTGAGAGGGCCACCCCTTGGTCCACAGGCTCCCTACTCAACGTACCTTTCCTCCTGCAAGGACAGCACCAAAGAGGTGGACGAGGCGCCACAGCAGGGTGGGAGGCAGGCGGTCTGCATCCTGCAGGCTCTCTGGGCAGTGGGCAGAGCAGGACAATGTCACCAAGGTTGTAGGGCTACGGGCCAAAGGACTCCACAAGAGGTGGGCTATCCCAGCATGGGGTAGAAGCTGAGCCTAGCAAAAGTCCAGGCTTGAAGGAGGGGCCCTCCCCGGCTATGCGTCTGAAATGACAGCTGTGCGGTGGTGGAAGGCGGTTCCTGAGGGGTACGTAGTCCAGCCCTGACAGCCTAGGCAGCTCCCCAGATCCCTAGGCCCCAGGGTGACACACTCACAGGCACTGTGCTTCCCCACAGAGACGCAGGGTTTAGCTTCTCAGATGCAAACCTATCCCTTCTCCCCATGTGCCAGTGGGAGCTTCTGGTGCTCTGCTCTGGGGACCGGGCTGTGTCATCTGTACTGATATTTTCCCTTCCCCCACTGGGGACTTCTCGGGGCTTCCGCAGCCTCACATGTGGCCTTGCTAAGGGTCCCGGCCTGAGTCACACTGTGCCACACAGGTGGGGTGGGTGGGTTTGGGTCCCCCCTGCAATGGGGCTTTTGAGTCAAGGCCTTAGGATAAAATCGCCCTCTAAAGGGAGAGGACACAGCATGGGCCAATGCCCTGAGGAGGAGGAATTGGTGACATTCTAGGGATTTGGGGACAGAACTGGGGAGGAATGAGAATCGACCCTGCCACTGAAGGCTCCTACAAATGGAAGGAAACAATCCTACGTGGTCCTAAGACTGCCCGGGCTGTAGGAAATAGAGGCGGGGCTTCCCCAGGGACCTCCCCTCCTGGGGCCATGAACAACTGACTATCCGAAAGGATCCCCCTTCCCACAGCCCTGCTTGTCTCTCTGTCCGGCCACTTCCTGCCCTGACCACTCCAAGCGCTGCCTGCTGTCCCTCCAATGAGAGGAGAGAGAGAAGAAACAAATAAATGAATAAAGCTAGGGAGAACACATGGCTTCTGGGCAACACTCCTCCAGGAGTGAAGTGGGTAGAGAAAGCAGTGCAGAGAGGGGCCTGAGGGGGACAGAGCCTGGGCGGGGCTACCTGGGCAGCGACACTGCACAAGGGGCGGAGAAGGTTCAAGTGTCTGGGAGGAGCCAGGGGAGAAAGAAGGTGGGAAATTCAGGGGCCAGGTCAACACCGGCCTGGTGGAAAGCCCACCCCAGCCTAGGAGGAAATGCCCTTTCTCTTCTCTCTACCCCTACTGGCCTGTTGGAGGTTCCTGTCTCCCCCAGGCCAGACCACCAGGGAGTTCCTGTCTAGTGGATGGCATTAGGGAACTACAGGAAGAGGACATGGGTTTGGGGGCAGGACGGGGTGGAGCCTAACCTTGGAAGAAGGCTCCGAATTCACCGGGCAAAGCAGCGGGAGGGAACTTGTATTTGCTCTTCTCCTGGGAGCTGATGACTTCCCTGGGGGTGGGAGTGGGGAGAGTTGGGGTGAAGCCAGCGCTGGGGTCCACCCGCTGAACTCGCACCTCTTCTTGCTGAGATCCCTGGCCACTCTCCTGCAGCCTGCACACAGGCTAGTCCATTAGGCCATCCCTTTCCTTTGCCCAGCTGAAGGTCACCCTGCCCGAGGGCTGGGTCTCACCCACTGTGCTGGCGCCGCCAGGTCTGGTAGGGGTCAAAGAGCCCCTCGCAGAGGAGCAGAGCATGCAGGGCCACATTCTCCAGCTGGGTACCATGGCCCTCCTGTGACGGGGATCCTTTCAGCTAAAGTGTGGGAGAGAGAAGGGGAGTTAGCCCGCCATACCCGCAGGGGCCGTAGCAGCTCCATCTGGGCAGGTCCCTCACCTCAGTCATCAATCCGGTGAGCAGTGCCAGCACTCGGGGCACCAGTATCTGGCCCCAACCAGCTTCTACGTTCTCCAGGTTCCTGGGGTGGGGGAGACGAACAGGAGAGGCCATGCTGATGCCACTCCCCGGCCCAGGCATCCCTGCCCCTGCCCACCCTCAGAGGACACTAGGGAAAAGCCACCTGCAGAGAATGATGAAGAGCTTCAGCAACAACAGGGCCTGCTCCAGGTCATCCTGGTCCAGCTGCTCGGCTAGCAGATGCAGAGCATCGAGGGGGAGCAGAGGGACTTCCGCACCCGCCTCCTCTGGCCTGTAAGAAGGGAGAGGTGCTGAGGGCCAAGGGCAGCCCGACCAGCCTGGCCCTGACTGCTATGCAAATCCAGCCTTACCTTCGAGGTTCCAGAGAGGATAATGAGATACTCTTCTCGAAGGCACCCACAAAGGCCTTCAGCCATTGTTGCAGGTAGCCGAGGTCCTTCTGTTGACAAAGGGTTTCAAGAGAATGAGAGGGGAATCTCAGTGACGAGAAGAGACAGGTGTGACAGGTGTGGCAGGTGGAGTGCACAGGACAGATGGGTTATAGGTGGAGAGGTGGGGATGGGCCCTGCAGGGCAGGAACTTGGAAGGTCAGAACCCGAGGACTGTGCTATCAACAGGTCACCTCCAGGACCTCATCGGCTTCTCTCAGTCCAACCTTCAGTCTTTGTTCCCACCTTTCTAATGGCTGAGACCCACACAGACCTGACACGGGCAGAGGAGGAGCTTAAGCGGGGTGTGGCTATGGCTCTCACTAGTGCTGAGGCTCATCTCCCATTTAATAGCTGCCTGCTCTCTAGCCAAAGCTTTGGGGTATGTCCTGCCCTGCCACCTTCTCCGAGTTCTGCAGCCACCACCTCTCCCGAAAACCTTCTGGCGCTACGTGCACACACACTGTTGGATAGGAACCCAAGTCACACGTAGACCTCAACACTAGAGCATCCTTGCACAACACCCCACCCTTGCCCTGACACCTCCAGCTGCCCTTGCTGTTTATTACCTGGACCCCAGGCCCCAAAGCTGGTTCCATGGACAAGAGGGGTGGGTAGTGGCTGAACCAGTGTATGGGCACCGCCAAGGAAATTATGGTGTGAACACAAAAAACGTTTCCTCCACCCTGGCTGGGGCAGGAAGCGCAGAGTCACGGTGGGGGAGGGCAGCCGCTTCCTCCCAGCAGACCGCAGGGATGTGGAGGGGGCCCTGGGGCACCCGGGGCTGCAAACACATTATGGGCAGGGCCTGCAGCACATGGGGTGGAGGTCATCCTGCCCTGGGTGCCATCTTTGCTGTTAGGGATCTGGGTAATTTTCATTTAAACTACCCACATTTCCCAGCCTGGCTCAAGACCTCAAGCCCAGGGAAAAACATGCAAGTCTTCCCACATCTCTGCCCTCACCAGGGCCTGCCAGCCACCCGGATTCCACAGGTCTTTTGCTCAGTGACACAGTGACACAGCTAGCAATTGACCCTCACTTGCCCTAACTTATGCCATTTCCAGGACTCGGAAGTGGGACCTCTTCCAGGATGGAGGCCAAGCAGCTGCCACCAGAGAGCAAGCCACCTTTCCCAAGTTAGGGAGGAGATGAGAACTACTACAGGGAAAGACAGGAGAAATGACACTTAGTGCTCACTGGGCCTAAGACTGCTCCCAGGGGCAGGGACTTCACACCTAAGGGTCTACAGGACCCTTTAGCAGAGTTCTTCATGCTATGGTGACCCCAACCATAAGATTACTTTCATTGCTACTTCATAACTGTAGTGTGCTGCTATGAATCAGAATATAAATAAAAAAATAAATATCTGTGTTTTCTCATGGTCTTAGGTGATGCCTGTGAAAGGGCCTTTCGATCCCCGGAGGGGTCACGACCCACAGGCTGAGAACCACTGTTATAAAGGCTGACTGACTTGTTTATGACGCTTGCAGGCTATCTCCTCCCATGTCGCTTGCCCTGACCTGGATGCCAGCAGAGCTGGCGCAGGGCCCCCCCCCAAAACCTAGTGGGGGCAGCTACCCACTGTATCTAGATGTCTTCCTTGCCAATTTTACCTGTTATTTATACCGTGTGTGTGTGTGTGTGTGTGTGTGTGTGTGTAAGAGAGAGAGCATAGACATACATGTATGTATGTGTTTAGGTGTGGAGTTCACCTGCCCATAGTGTGTGTGTGTGTGTGTGTGTGTGTGTGTGTAGACCAGAGACAGCTGTACATGTCTGTCACTCTTCACCTTAATTTCTTGAGACAAGGTCTCTCACTGAAGGAGAGCTCACCATGTCGGTTACACCAGAGAGTCCCCAGGATCTTTTGGTTTCTGCCCTTCTGCCCCCAAGTATAAGGTTACATGGCATACTTGCGATGCCAGCTTCTATACGGGTTTTCAGGGTCCCATCTTAGGTCTTCATTGTGAAACAAACACTGAGTCATCTCCCATGGCCGTTTTTTTTTTTTTTTTTTTTTTTTTTTTTTTTGTTTTTTGTTTTTTGTTTTTTGAAACAGGGTCTCACATAGACCCAGCAAGCCTTGAACTCTCTAGGTAGCTAAGGCTATTCTTGAACTCCTGACTCCACTTCCTGAGAACAGGGCCTATGGGCATTCACTACATAGCCTAGATTTTTTTTTTTTTTTGCAAAGCTCTGGCAACCAGAAAGGGACCATCGTACATCACTGTGACTTTTTATCTGTCTTGTTACCTTTGTTGGCCTTTCCAAGCCTTCCTGAAAGTCTCCTTCTCCATCAACCAGCAAAAAGACCAGATACCCAGACTCTGAACCACCCGAGAAGGCCAGATTGGATCTGGAGGGTTACCCAAAGGCTCACGTGAGGAAGCCCATGGCTGCCCTTCCTGGTGGGAACAAGGTGAAGCAGCTTTCCTCTGTTGTGATATTTCCACCTTGTCATAGGCATAAAAATGACGGGGCCAGACCACCCTGAGCCGAAACCTCCAAAACCACAAACCAAAACAACCCTTCCCTTCAGACATTTTATCAGAGCATACCAGGCTTCTGGAGCATTCCTTCTGAACCCGGGACAGGTAGGGAAGTGGGAAGCCTCAGAGAACGCTGTTCCATCTGCAGCTATGCCCTCCAGGGTAATGCAGCCAGGTCTTTGTTTTAGGCTAGGGGACCTGGCCATTCGACCCTGACCCCTCCTGAGTGGCCTCATAGAATCCTTCTGGTTTCAAAAAGGTCAGTCAGAATGCTCGCTACATAACCATGAAGACCTGTGCTTAGATCCCCAGCACCATATAGAGTCAGGATGGGCAGTTCATGTTTCTACCCTCAGAACTATGGAGGTGCATGGAGCCAGTCAGCCAAGGTGAATCTGTGCTCTAGGTGCAGCGACAGACTGTCTCAGAAAATAAGGTAGAGAGCAAATAAGTCATCCGACATCCACACACACACACACACACACACACTCCCAACACTGTCTTCCCTCCTCTCTCCCTATCAAACCAGTCTTCTCTGACCCAAAATATGGGGTCCCTCCTCATGCCTAGAATAGGGGCCCAACTGCTGAGGTTAGCTAGCCCTCTAGGCCCCCGGTCCAGCCAGGGCCTGCTTTCCATCCTCTGATTACCCTGTGACCGACTTGTACACCCCACTACTGCCTCAGTGACTTGGGCTTGGGGTAATTAAGCAGGAATTTCCATCTTCCTCATGGCCACTCCAGCTTTCTTTCCCTTAAACCACACCCTTGGCGTGTCTCGTCCTGTGAACCGCTGAGACAACTTCAGGGCTAGGCCAATCAAGGCAGGGTTCACGTGCTCTGAAGGGGGCGTGACAGAGTCAAAAGTATAAAAGGAGCAGCTGCCAGTCGCTCCCTCCTGGGCCTCAGTCCTTCTCCATAGGATGCCTCAGGCCAGCCAGCTCTGACCCCCAAGCCCATTGCTTGAAGCTATAGTGCTAAATATCAGAGTCTCTGCTGAAGCAGGGGTCAGAAGGTAGGGCAGGGCAGTGGTCAGGGTCACAGTGGCTGTGGCTGCAGGGCTTGAGTCTTAATTCTACCTCAGAGCCCCTGCTCCATTGGCTCTCACAGTCCTTTCTAGTTTGGAAGGAGAACCTTAAGACAGAAGAGGAACACCACAGGGGTCAAGCCCACCCCCCAGAGCCCTTCAGCCTATGAGGGAATACTTGGGTCTTGCTACAGGAGAGAAAATAGAGGTCCCTGTCCTTAGAAGGATGGATGCTAACTAACCATCATCCCAACCTGTCCCCAAGCAGCCCCGAATACACTCAGAGGACATCGGGAAGAAGAGCTCCCAAGAGCTACTGAGGCCCAGATGGTCCCTGGTAGGCATGGAGCTGCCCCTCTCTTAGAGGTCAGAGGTAACTCTGGTGGGCTCAGGGCAAGTCCATGTGGCATGCAGACGGGGGGACTTTCTACGGGAAGAACGGGCCACTAGGCTGCCTGACATCACACTGCCTCTAAAGCTATGTGAACCCAGCCCAGGCTTCCAGAAGAGATCACCATCACCTGCCTAAACCCTAGCACAGGCTCCCTCTTCAGAGCAAACAATGATTTCCTCCGACATTTAAGGCTCTGCGTAGGTGGTGCCTACTCTGTGGTCTCAGCTCCCTGACCCCACTGGTATGGCTTGCTGCTCTCTCTCATCCCACAGGCCAGTACACACTGTATTCCCCACGTGTCCTCTTCAGAAACACCCTCAGTCAGAACCGGAAACCTCTGAAGACACAATCCACTGCCGCTGTACAGGTAGGCATATTAATGGAATTGGTGGCTGAGGGTAGGAGTTTGGAATCCAGGCTCTGTTTATACACTGGGTGGCCCTGCTACTTAACATAAAACTCTCTGAGCTTCAATACCTCTTTTTGTGGGGTTAGGGGGCCTTGAGAAGGGTCTCACTATGTAGACCAAGTTAGCCTCGACCTCACAGAGAGATCTGCCTGCCTCTGCCTCATATGCAGGGATTGAAAGAGTGAACCACCATGACCAGCTTCAACTCTAACAGTCTGCTCAGTGGCAGCCAAGGCATCCAGCATTGCACAGGGTGGGATGACTGGGCGCTCTAAGCCAGGGGCTCTGGTCAGCCCAAATTCCCAGCATTCTAGGGCAACCACCCCCATCCCTGTCTGAATGAAAGCAAGAAGCAGCCAGTGGCTCAGTGCAGAGTTGAGGCCTGTAGGACAATTCCCACACATTGATGCCTTAGGCAGGAAAGGTAGAGTGTGATCCCCAGGGAAGAGCGCCAAGCAGTAGGGACAGTGACCACAGTTCAACACTTGGTGATCCCTTTCTGTCAGAGCTACCTCCTCCACCTCCAGGAACAGAGGGGAAGAAAATAGGGTTGGATAGGTCTGGACAAGAAGCTTCTCAACCCTAAAATCCCTCCTACAGCATCAACAGGGGAGAGGACAATGTCAGGACAAGGGTGCAGGCCACAGGATGAAGCTGGAAGATGGCAACTTTTCCAGGGAGCAGAAGCAACTAAGCATAGTGGCGTAAATGACTGGGTATCCTATCCCGTCTCTGGGCCCTTACCTGAAGCAGTACTAAGAGGGGTGGGCCTAATTGGTCCCCATAACACCCTTCACCACTTCGCCATTTTCCTTGTCCTATCACTATGGCAACTGAGAATATCCTGCTATGGTCCCCATTGTAACTGACTCCGTTTCCATGGGGATCCCACACTTCTCCATCAGCTCCTCAGTTGGCATAAGAACTCCATGATATCAGCCTCTCCCCTCATGGACTCTATGCTAATTTTTTTTATCACTAAAGTTCTTCCCTCTTCAATGGCCTTAGCAACAAAAGCAGGGAGAAAGAAACTCCAGTTGCCCCTCAGGTGTGACAGGGACCAAGACATTTGCCCAATTAAGAAAGTAAGTAAAAACCACGCAGTGGCCCACGCCTTTAATCCCAGCACTTAGGAGGCAGAGGCAGGTGGAGCTCTGAGTTCGAGGCCAGCCTCTACTGAACAAGTTCCAAAACAGCAGGGCTTCATAGAGAAACAGTCTAAAAAACAAACAACAACAAAAATAAAGCAATTGAGAGGACTAGGAATGTGAGTGAGTTAGTAAACTGCCTACTGCACAAGCACGAGTTTAGAATCTCCAGCAGCCACAAAAGCCAGATGTGCATCTACAGCATCAGCTCTGGGAGAGGAAGGAGTGGGATGTGGTATCGGGCAGATCCCTTAAGCTCACTGGCCAGTGTAGCCTAATCAATCAAATGGAGATCTGGTGAGATGGCTCAGGAGGCAAAGGTACCTATCACCAAGGCTGACAACCTGAGTTCAATCCCTGGGACCAGTATGGTAGACCTCTTCCTGAATGTTCTGGATGTTATCTTCTGACCTTCACATGTGCACTGTGGTGTATGTGTGCTCACACATATGTACACACACACACACAAAAATACATTTTTGAAATATGCTTTTACAAATTAGATGCAGCACTCAGGAGGCAGAGGCAGGCAGATCTCTGAGTTCAAGGCCAGCCTGGCCTTCAGAATCAGTTCCAGACCATCAAGGGCTGGGGGCGGGACTAGAGATGACTCAGTGGTTAAGAACACTGGGTGCTTTTCCAGAATACTTGGGTTCTATTTGCAGCACCCACATAGTGACTCAGAACTATCTGTAATGCCATTTCCAGGGGACCTAATGCCCTCTTCTGGCCTCCCTGGGCACCAGCCATGTATATGATACACAGGCCAGGCATACATACAGGAACACCCACACAAAAGTATATTTAAAAAAAAAATTAGCTGGAGAAGAATTGAGGAAGACACCTACACATGTACACATATATGTGTATATTTATATACATAAACACACACATACGAGGTAAACTGAGGTCCAAGAAGAAATAGGGCCCAGCTAAGGAGCTAGGGGAGCAGAGAGGCCTGGTCAAGTTTCCATGAGGCAGGAGAGATCATGGGCCAAGAATAAGAGACCAGAGAGAAAAGTAAGCAAAACTAAAGAACTCGTACTCTGACATCACTTGAGTCCTTCCTCAGTGGCATAATTGTCCAATTCAGCTTGGGTTCCCTGTCCTGCCACACTCTTTGTGACCCTCAGCTGCCCCATCAGTGGGGGGGGGGGGCTGGTGAGCAACCACTGCTCCAGCCTGCAAAGGAGCTGTTCATTTACATGCTATTTTGCATTAACTCTTCCATGTTTGCCAAGTGCCAGCCTGCCAGGTGCTGTCCCACCCCTGGTCCTCTCATGCTTCTCCCAGTTCTCTTTGAGGACACACCGGTAGATGTGCCCCAGCGCGCACCACGCCAGCTCTGCGCCGCTCCCTACTTCGGACAACTTGCTGCTGCTTGCTTCTCCTTCAGACAGGGTCTCACTCTGTAGACCAGGCTGGCCTGGAACTCACAAGAGATCTGCCTGCCTCTGCCTTCCCAAGAGCTGGGATGAAAGGTGAAGGCGTGGGGGTGGGGGGAGACAGGCAGACAAGCCTCCATGAAAGCTTGCTTCTTATATCCCCCATTCCTATGTGCTCATTCCTGTTGTTCCCGGCCTTCGGCCCTAAAAATCCCAACTCTGCTTGCTCCGGGCTGACCTCTTGATTGGTCACTACCCTAGGCATCTTCTCATCCAGTCTTTCGGCTGACACCCAGGGAACACCTACCGAATGTTCGGTTCCCGGAAGCTGAGGAGTGGTAAGTGCGGTGAAGATTAAGATAGATTCCAGGCAGAGGGAGCTACAAGGTGATGTCCCAGGTAAAGAGCCACCTGAGTCAGCTCTGGTAGCTAAAGGAACTCTGATGATGACCTTACCACGGTTTCCCCAAGAGAACCTGGAGGAACTCCAACTAAGCAGTATTCAGGGTCACTGTGATAACTGCCCCTCTCCCTTCTCCTCCCAGAGCCCACCAAGAGGGCAGAGCCCATGTAGTGAGGGAAGGCACAGCTAACCTGGGGTCTTTTAGGGGAAAGGTGGGGCAGGAACTGGGTCGCTTCCCCTGTCCTCGCCCAGACGTACAACTGGGGAAACAGGTTTGCCAGCAGATGGTAGGTAGGTCTTGCCGCTGAAGGGAGGGGCCACCTGTGTTGCTGGCTGCGTGGCTGGTGACTGATAAAAAGGGTCTCTCTTCTTTATTTTTGAGACGAGTCTCAAAAGTCTGTAGCCCAGGTTGGCCTCAGACTTTTGGCGGTCCTCCTGCCTCGACCTCTCTCTCGTGCTGGATCACAGGCATGTGCCATCACGCTGGGCTCTGAGGGTCTCTTAACACCAGTGGACTCCGTCCTTGCCTTACACACCCCAGGACATAAACACAATGGGTCTCTAGCAGCACCATCTCTCCTTTGGAGTCTAGCACCAAGGGGTGGGGTAGTGTTCTGGAAGCAGGCAGGAAGGCTGTGCTGGGAGCTGCCTGGCTTCCTCTCCCCAGGCAGCCTGGCCCCACCCAACTCCTGGGTTCACTCTCACATCCTGGATTTATTTGTTGGCTTGGTCCCAGGCTGCCCCCTGCCTGTCCAGGCTTCCAAGACTCCAAGCAGCCAGCTTGTGCCCCACACCTAGCCCTACTCTAAGAGGCCACCTGGGAGGAGATGGGAACACAGCAGACAGCTAATACCTCATCACCACACAGAAGTTCGGCCTGACAACTATGAAGGGAAACGGTCCAGGGACGCTGTACCAGCACATCTCCAGCAGCCTAGCTCCCAGCCTGAAAAACCAACAGCGACATCTCTTTGGATTCTTCACTCAGTCGTCTCCCTTGAAGATGGAGACATGGAGGCCAGAGGGGCTTCCCTCTCTACAAAGCCCAGGTGGCCGGAGGGCAAGACTGTGTTGATTTTACAGACGGGAAATAGAGGCTTAAAGGTGCGAGGAGCTTGGGCCGGTGTCACCCTCGGTGGGACTCTTCTACATGCCACCAGCCCAAGGGGACTAAAGAAGTGTGTCCCTAAGAGACCGACCATCAGCCACTCTCTTCAGAGGGCCAGGGTTGAGCATGAACTCTCCCCATATCCTTGCTCCCGGTGACAAGCTGTTCAGGGACACACAATGGACCATTGTGTCCAGGGCACACCTGAGCTAGGTACCTAGTGCCAAGCAGGTGCAAGGAGGGAGGCGTGACCCCAGGATCACTCCCTGCTTCCAGCGCAGAAGGAAAATGGAACTTCAATGGGTGACAGTCACACAGAGTTCGAATCACAAGAGTCACTGCCCCTCCCGAGGGTCCCCATCAGATATCCTTCCTGGCCTCACTCCGGACGACCCTGCCCCACTGAAGGAGGTACACTAAGTTTGCCTCAAGCACAGCGAGAGCTCGACACTGAGGACTTCTCTGGAGGAGTCTGAGGTGACTAACGAACGTCTGATCTACAGTAAGGAGTGGCACCTGCTGGGTCCCCCAGCCTACATGACATTCTAGCCACGACCACCTATCGCAAATGCGCCCCTCCGGTGAAGCAGTCTACAGGCAAACTGAGTCTCCTTCTTCCCAGGTCTCAGTTTACCCAGTAGTGAAAGGGGTGAGGACTATCTGGCCAGGGCAACTGAGGCTGCAGAGAGTGTCGCGGAGGGTTTTGCAGTACAGTGTGTGCCCGAGAACACTGCCCCTGGCACAAATGCCCGAGGCAGCCCGCCGGCCTGAGGCACGCACATGTGTGCGGGGCAGGAGTCCCTCGCGTGCGCGCCTATCTGCGGCCGGAGGTTGGGGGGGGCGCCGGGCGCAGGTGCAGCAGGCATAGCGCGCCGGGGATCCGGGGACCTCGCGGACCAGGGGCGGGACGGGCTCACCTGCGCGTAGTACAGCAGCCACAACTCGTAGAGCCGCTCCGAGGCGGCCATGGCCTGACCCGGCTCTGGCCCTGCTGCGCGCCACCTGTCGCCACCTCCTCCGCGCCGCCCGCCGGTTGCCCCGGGCCAGGCCCATGGGCGGGAGGGCGTCACTCCGGGGCGGAGCGGCTCTGTGCTGCTGGGGGAAGTCCGCGGCTCCCGACCCTGTCGCGCTCAGCCACCAAAATCTACACGCCCCTCCTCCTCCCCGCCGGCCACCGCCTGGCTTCCCACACTACGCTGTCTGTCGCGGCGGCGGCCACCGCCCCGCCTCTCCCAGGACTGTGCAAAGGGCGGGGAGTCATGCTGGAGGCGGAGCCTGAGGTCAGAACGGCCCGGGAGGTCGCGTGGAGCCCCGCCCCCCGCAGGCAAGGTCCATTCAGAGCCACTGGCAGGATCATTTCAAGCCTCCCGGGCTAGGGGGCGGATAAGGGCTTTCGGAGTCGTCCGTCCTGGTACACCATCAATCAGACTTGGAATTATCGCTATTCCAGGAAGAGACTGCGGTTCGCGCGGGGATGACTAGGGTCCTTCAACAAATACTAATAATAACCTCGTCCATGAGGACCACTTGTGGCGCTAACTACGTGCAGGGTCCTGTTCTAAGAGCTTTATGGAAGACAAGTGCCACCTCTAGTTCTTGCTGAGTGTTGGGCTGGATGGGAAAGATCAACAGACTGCCGGACAAACCTACCTTCAGAGGAGCGGCGTCCTGCCATTGGGCAGATCCTTAACCAAGTTTAGGATATCTCCAGCCTACTCCCTCTAGGAAGCCCTCCCAGTTGCTCCCTTGGAGGCAACCTTCCTCCCATAGCTTGTCATCTTTTATTCCTTTGACCTGAGGGGGATGCCTCAGGGGTTCCTCATGGCTATTTATGAATGGAAAAACTGAGGCCCAGACAGTCAGAATGAGGATCACAAGCAAGCACAAAGCATGTAGGCTGAATCTTTGCTGGGTCACTGTCACCACCACCCTGTCTCTTTTCTTGTGCCCAGGCTGCTTGTGAAGTGAGGGAGCCCCTGGAATTGAATAGAAATCAGGTTCTTTGTTATGAGTGGGGGGCAAGTTTGCTAAGTCCAGACAGATCCTAGGAATTGATCAGTCTGGAGTGTCCTAGATCTTGGGTGGCCAAAGGAAGGCTGACTTTGTCCTTTACCCTGCCCTATTTTGTACTTTTGGAGTGGGTGACCCTTAAATTTTGGCCTTTTTTTCTTGTCTCATGCATCCTAGTCTGAATGTACATGTCCTGAACACCGATAGCCTATATACCAGGCAGCCAGCCCCTCTTCTGCTGAGGAGACAGAACCAAGTTAACCCAGGAGGACAGTGAGGTTAGGGGCTGTGACATTTGAAGGAAGCTGGGAGGGAAGGGCATTCACCTGGGAAACAACCTTACAACACACGCTCCAGACAGGGAGCAACGTTGCTAATGGGCTAGTCCTCCCCTGGGAAGAGGAGCAGGGGAAGGAAGCTGGTGTGTACATCTGTGACCATCTGCTACAAACTCTTCATAAACTGGGAGGAAGGAGTAAGTTCTGTGGCGCTTACTTGGCCCTGGTTGATGTTTGCTTTTCTCCGGAAAAGGGAGCCCGACCCTGAGTATGCTGCTGCTCCAGAAAGGGATGAGAAGTCATTCTCGAGTTCAAAGGAAAAGGCCATGCAGATCTGGAGCAGAGTGAACAGAGAGGCCTAGGAGCAACTCATCAGGCGAGTCCGAGGTGCCACTGGCTGTAGACAAGGAGAGAGGCTGAGCTCAGAGTGAGACGGGAACCAGAGTGGCCACGGAAAGTTTCTGGTGTCCGGTGGTGGTGCTTTAAGACGATTTCCTTACTTAACCCAGACTGAACTCGAGCCCATAATTTTGCTGCCTCGGCTTCTGAAGTGCTGGAATTATAAACGTGCGCCACCACACCCGACCCAGGGAATGTTTCTCAAGGCATTTGCTCCTTGAAGACTAAGCACAAGTGTTTAAGGATGCTTAAGCATTCCAAGAGGGCAAACGGAGAGGTGGGAGGTGGTTAGGCCAAAGTGGAGCAATCGACTCACTCTAACCTCTTCCTCTCAGGTCTGATTCTACCTGTTTTCTCACTGATTAATGTTGGACAGATAGAACCTCAACTCCTTTTCCCGACCCAGCCTGCTCACTCGCAGTACAGGTTGCTCCAGAGCAAAGGGCGTGTCCTCCTGTAACAACTCAGCACTGATTGGTCTTCGGGGCTTCCGGCTCTCCATTCTCGCCCTTGGATTGGCCATAAAGCATTCTCCTACTCACTGCGCCTGCGCAGAGCGGAGAGGAAAGGCGGGGCCTTGGGTAAGATGGCGGCGGCTGCTGCCGGTGTGGGCCGCCTTGAGGAAGAGGCACTGCGGAGGAAAGAACGGCTGAAAGCCCTCCGGGAGAAAACCGGGCGCAAGGTAAGAGACGTGGAGCGAGAGCTGCAAGCATGGAGGCCAGTGTTCTGGGTCAGAGTGGGAGGGCTGAGGACGAGGGACACACTAGTCAAGGTGCGCGTGCGCGAGGGAGTAGCGCATGCGCGTTAGGACGGCGCTGGAATCCGCTGCTGAGATAGGCTTGTCGCTTCAGCCCAGGGGCGGACCTTGCGCGTGCGCTTTGGGCAGTGGTCCGCGCGACAGCCAAGATGTGGCATACATGCTAGTAGTTGCTTTTAATTATACGTCAGTGGCCGGCTTTCTGACACCTACCCACCAGGGCTCGGTCGGGTAGGGCAGCCGAGAGACTGCTGTGCGTTGGCAGCTGGAGTCGATCCGGCAAAAGTCCATACGTTGTCGTCTTTTCTGTCCCAGTTTGGCTCGCTGTCTTCTTAGTAACCAGACTCTGAAGCACTGTCCTTTCGTTAGCCACCAAGGTGGCCTGGACTCCTCTCTATTGCAGGTCTTTGCAAAGTAACAAAGAAGGAGATCTCTGAAGTTCACTGCCTGTGTGCAGACTTTCGCTGTGTCACCCGACGCTGTGCTTTCTTTCACTTCTCCAGTGGAGGAATAACGCATTTTCTATTCGTGGGTTGTTTTGACATCTAATAGGGGAAATCAGTAATGACAGGACCCAACAGACTGGAAGTTGTTGGCTCTGTTGTTATATAGGCAAAAACGGTGTCCATTACTCAAAAAAATAAAACATCTGACAGAGATGGGGGAAATCAGAGACTCCACTTACGATTTAATAATAATAATAATAAAAACCGCAAAAAAAAAAAAAAAAAAAAAAAAAAAAACCAAAAAACAGATGGGCCAGTCTCGGTTGAAGTGTGTTTTCCTTTCGGAATTACTGTACTACACTGCGAAAGCGAAAGGGGAAGTTGAGAGAGAAAGCTGACCAAATGGCTTCTGCTTTCGTTGGCAGCCATCGGATAATTGTCCTCCGGCACCTGACACAGGGAAGCTCAGGCTTGACTCTATTCCTCATCTGTCACTCTGCCTTACTCTTGAGGCAAGGTCTCTTCTCTAACCTGAAGCTTGTAGTGTTTTTTTGTTTATTTGTTTTTTGGGTAGGCTGGTGGCCAATGAGCCTAGAGATCCTCTAGTCTCTGCTCTTCTACAGTGCTATGGGCAAGTGTGCAAGCCTATGCTCAGTCTATTATGTGGGTGCTTAGATCAGTACTCAGGTCCTCATGGGTTTATAGCAAACTCTGTTAACCTCTGAGCCATCTCTATCCTCAGCAATGAGATACATAGAGGTAAATAGGTTTTTTTGTTTGTTTGTGTTTTGTTTGTTTGAGGTGGATTTTGCTGTGTTGTTCAGGCTAACTTTGAATTTAGGATTCTTCTACTTTATTGTCTCCTGAGGAGCTGATATTACAGTCAGGTGGTACCTTGTCCAGCTTTACATTATTTTGAATTGTGTAGCCTTGCAGTAAGTTTTTTGTTATTGTTTGCTTTTGAGACAGAGTTTCTCTGTGTAGCCCTGGCTCTCCTGGAACTCACTCTGAAGACCAGGCTGGCCTCAAACTCAGAGATCTTCCAGCCTCTGCCTCCCAAGTGTCAGGATTAAAGGGGTATACCACCACACTGGGTCTTGCAGTAAGTTTTGAAATTAGTTAAAGTGGTGTAACTTAGTTTCTTTCCAAGATTATTTTGGCCATTAATGTTCCCATAAAATTCCATTTGAAGCTAGGGATGGTGATGCGTGGTTATTATCCCATTGATAACTTGGGAGGCATAAGCAGGCGGATCTCTGTGAGTTCGGGCCAGCCTGGCCTAAATAGCTAGTTCCAGGACAGGATCCAAAGCAATACAGAGAAACCCTGTCTCAAGAACCCAAATAAACAAACAAACAAACCTGAGCCACCAAACTGAGTTTACATGGTGCTAGGGACCTTTTAAGTGTGTGCTAGAATTGACCACTGACATGGTCTGGGTTGTTTGGAGGATTTTATCTTTGGCCAGGAGGAACATGTACTGTTAATATGGATTTGTGTGTACGTGTGTCTGGACACATGTCAATATTAGGTGTCTTTCTTGATTTCATTCCATCTTGTATGTGTACATGTGTATGTAGTGTGTGTATATGTGCAAATGTGTGCATGTGTCTTATGCTTTTGGAGACCAGATTTTGACATTGGGTGTGAGATAGGGTTTCTCTCACCGAATTTGTGCTCAGATAACTTAAGCTAAGCAAAATAAGCCAAACACAACAGGATCTCTGCTATCTAAAGAAGTATCTAGAGCAGGGAAATTCAAACCTCATACAAAGTAAATTGGAGCTGGGGTGAAGGAAATGGTGAATTATTGCCTAATAGGTGTAGTGTTTCTGCTGAAGTTGATAAAAGCTTTGGAAACAGTAGTGATGGTTATGCAACGCTGCATAAACTTAGTTCAACCGAAAACGAGGTAAGCAGCAAGTTTCATGTTTTATATAGTCTACCACACACACAAATGTGACGGAAAGGAAGACAGCGATGTAGCAGGGAAAGAGAAGCTGTGACAAAGCTATAGCCCTTTTTTCTTTCCCTTTTCAAAAATGTGTTTCTTTTTATTTTATTTTATGCATATGAGTGTCTTGCCTGCATGTATGTGTGTACACCACATATGTCTGGTGTCCTCAGGTCAGAAGAGGGTACCTGAGCCCTGGAACTTGAGTTAAAGGTGACTGTTAGCTTCCTTGTAGGTGCTAGAAACTGAACCCAGGTCCTCCTCAAGATCAATAGATGCTCTTAACCGCTGAACTCCCTCTCTCCAGCCCTCTACTGTGGATTCTTTTTGTAGCCCTGGCTGTCCTGGAACTCACTCTGCAGGCCAGGCTGTTCTGGAACTCATAGAGATCTGCCTTGCCTCTGCTTCCCCAGCACTAGGATTAATGGTGTGTACCACTACCACCGGCTTCTGCTGTGGATTCTTAAGCTTGTTCTCCACCTGTATGGTAGCTGAATATCTTTTGGGATAAGGTTAGAGATTTGGCACAGGTAGCACAGGATAGTTTCTTCAAAGAGGTTCGGCTAGACAGGACTTGTTTGCCTCCTCTTTATCTGCAAAGCGTCATTTATACTCTGGAATAACAAATTGGTTTTGAGATCCTGAAGTCATTTCTTACTCCAAACTGGGAGTTTGCAGATCAGCTTGCTGAACTGAGAGCATCTCATTTCACTGAGTGCCACAGTACCAGCAGGCACACTCTGTGCAGCTTTTGTAGCCAGTTGCTTTCTGCATGTCTTACTGCCAGTGGACCTTGGAGCAGTCTTGCTATGTACAAGCCATCTTAACCTACCTTTTCCCTTTGGCTGGAGAGCAGTGAGCCACAGGTTGACTGGCATTCGTGGCAGCAGTGTGGTGGTAGCTACAAAAAACACATGTTCACTGCAGCTGCTCTAGCAGTGGACGGCAGGCCAGAGCAAGCTGTGTCTTGTAGTGCCCAGCACTGTGAAAGAAAATCCTATCACACACAGGGAGTTTGGAAATGACCCAAATTCAAAATATGAAATACAATTTCAAGTGGTAAAAATGCAGATCATTTCACACCACTGAAAAGTTTTTTGAACTCTAAGAGAGCTGGGTCAGTGCATAAAATATTTGTCATGCAAACCTGATGATCTGAGTTTGATCCTTAGAACCCAAGTAAAAAAGTCAGATGTGGAAGCCCATACCTATAAGCCAGTACTTCCAGAGCGGGCTGCAGGTAGAGGAGGGGGTCAGCAGAAGCTCATGGTTTTAAAGATCGATTTTGGTGTGTGTGTGTGTGTGTGTGTGTGTGTATGTGCGTGTGCACACACACGTGCTCATGCTCACGTGTGCACAGGCACAGTGTGCCACAGCGCATCCCTGGAGGTTAGATGCTCTTCAGTGTTGTATGCACCAAGCTACAGTCCAGTGAACTTCTGAAGATCCTCCAGTTTTCACCTCACTGTAGAAGCACAGGTAGGTTCTGGGGATTTGAACTCAGGGCCTACATGTTTTGCCCACCAAACCATCTCCCCAACTCAATTTCTGTTAAAGATCAGATGATTCACAACACCCAGAACATATCAGAAAGCACACAATACACAGTGGCTAGGGGTGTAGCTCAGTGGTGGAATATTTGGTTAGAATACATAAGATATTCAATCACCCCAGAACCACAAAAAAAAAAAAAAAAAAAAAAGAAAGAAAGAAAAGAAGAAAAGAGATTATACAGTAAGCAGTTTGTAAACCCACTCATGTGTATCTCTCCACAGCAAGAAAGAGTGTGATCCCAGCTGCTCAGGAAGCTGAGGTGGGACTATGAATTCCAAGGTATGCCTGGATTACAGAATGAGTTCAAAGCCAGTTTAACAAGACCATGTCTCGCCGGGCATTGGTGGTGCACACCTTTAGTCCCAGTACTTGGGAGACAGAGGCAGGTGGATCTCTGTGAGTTCCAGGTCAGCCTGGTCAACAAGAGCTAGTTCCAGGACAGTCTCCAAAGCTACACAGAGAAACCATGTCTCGAAAAACAAACAAACAAAACAAAACAAAACAAGACCATGTCTCAGAATGAGAGGCCTGAGGCCTGGGAATACAGAGCTCAGTGTTGCAGTGAGTGCCTAACTAGCCTGAGAATCTTAATTAGATCATCAGTACCACAAAAAATGAAGGTAAGAATTCAGTGTGTAAGAGACATCATCAGCCAGGAGTGGTGGCACACACCTTTAATCCCAGCAGAGGCAAATGATCTCTGAGTTAGAGGTCAGCCTGATCTACAAAATGAGTTCTAGGACAGCCAGGGCTACACAGAGAAACACTGTCTTGAAAAAACAAACAAAAAAGAGCTACTTCTGTTCTCAGGGTCTCTCCTTCCTCTAGTCCTCATGTGGTCTTAGTCATGTGATCTTAGGCACATGACCTAACCTCTACTGGCTTGTGCTTCCACCCATAAATTAACAGAAAACCTTCCTCCCACTGACTTATCGGGTTGTCATCAAGACCAGATAAGATAATCTGGGCTGGTGACACATTCACCCAGTAAACTCTGAAAGTGCTGTTGTATTTAATGATAAATGAAACCGTTAGAGCTACAAACAAAACCAGAGACTCCAGGAACTCACACATCCCTTCCCTCCTTTTCCTCTCCAGGACCATCTCCATCTAACATTAATGCACTTGGTATTCGTCTCTGCAGCCTAATAGAAGGTAACTGCTTTCCCCACAGCTACACTTTCAGTGCCTGAAGCCCACAATGCTACACTCAGTATATGTTCCTGCTAAAGGGACGGATCACCAGCTCCAGTGACCCGTTCAGAATCCAAGCAAACATTCTGTCACACAAACTGACAAGCCAAAGGGAAAACCCTCTAACTTCTCTTTTCTAATCAGGAAAAGCACTGGGGACAAAATTAAGAGGCTGTGGAAAGGGTCAGGCCTATTGCAACACACCTTTTAATTTCGGCAGAGGAAGGCAGATCTCTGTGAGTTCTAGCCAGCCAAGGATGTAGACACCCTGTCTCAGACAACCCACACCCTTCACCTCCTCCAAAAGAGCATGTAGATAGGGAAACAAACCAGAAGCCAAAAACTTCTGAGTCAAGATGGAAGCTTTACGGCTACTTTTACTTTATTTTTGATTTTTTTTTTTTTTCAGTTTTATGTGTATGAGTGTTTGCTTGCATATGTCTGTGTCACATGCATGCAGTGCCTGTGGAGGCCAGCAGAGGGCGTTGGATCCCCTGGAATTGGAGTTATAAACAGTTGTGAGGCGCCATATGGGTGCTGAGAACTGAACCTAGGTTGTCTGCAAGAGCAGCCAGTGCTCTTAACTGCTGGGCTCTCTCTCCAGCTTTCCTTAAAAGAAAGAGGGGAAACTCCGAGGACCAGTAGTAAGCTCCTGATGCTAATGCAGAAGCCATACAGTTCCCATATGCAAACTTTCTAAGTTAAAAACTTTCTGAATTCAGAACTGTCAAAATTTAACCCAATTAAATAATAACCAGTGCGTCAGCGAAGTGAACAATCTAGATGAAATGTACAAATTCATAGCAAGACAAACTTCTAAACTGACTCATAAAGAAACAAAACAAATTGAATAGATTTACACGTAGTAAGTAAACAAGTCAGCTCAGAGAAGAATTCTTGGTTAGCATGCACAAGGCCCTGAGTGCATCCTGGAACCACAGAGTTAAAGGGGGGGGGGAGAGGGGTAATAGCAATATGACTCAATCAGATCCCAATCACCCATGCAGCCATACAGCCATATAAAAGCCAGGTGATTGAGCACGATTGACGTCTGTAACCTCAACACCAGGGAGGCAGGAGTTCAAAGGATCCTTGCCGCTAACTAGCCACTAACTAACCGAAGTGATGAGGTCTGAATACAGTGAGGAGAGATTATTTAAAAAAAAAAAAAGTGAGCTGGGCAGTGGTGGCGCACGCCTTTAATCCCAGCACTAGGAAGGCAGAGACCAGCCTGGTCTACAGAGTTCCAGGACAGCAAGGCTACACAGGGAAACCCTGCCTCAAGCAAAACAAAACCAAAAAATAAATAAAAGTAATATGGGAAATCGTTCAGTCAGTCAGGCACATGCTCTTCAGAGCATGAGGATGCGGATTCAGATCCCCAGAACTCAACCAACAACAGAAAGGCAGAACATGCTCACATACATCTGTAACTCCAGTGCAGAGATTGCAGAGCCACGTCAACCCCTGCAGCTTGCTGGCCAGCAGGTCTAGCCAATTCTCTCTTTCTCCTTTTTAATTATTATTGTGTATTATGATGGGGTTAAGGTGTGCAGGAAGGCCAGAGAACACCTTTTTGGAGTCAGTTCTCCCACCTCTATGTGAGACCCAGCAACCAAATTCCGGTCATCAAGCTTGCATAGCAAGAGCTTTACTCTCTAGGCTGTAGTGCAACTCTAGTTGGCACAGATTTTTAGTGTTCATTAATATTGTGCCAAGTACCAGGATTTTGTTTCTTTTTAAGGTTAAATAATAGTACACCATATGAATATACCATATTTTGTGGATTTTCATTACTGAGTATTGAATTCACGCTAAGCCTGCACTCTACCACCAAGCTTCACCTCTACTGTCTCTGCTGTGTCTTATTTTATTGCCCACTAATCCAGTGATGGACACTTTCTGACCACTGCTTGAGCATCGTTTTAGTTCTTTGGATGGATACTGAGCAATGCTATTGCTATACTATATACTAATTCTGTTTTTGTTTTTGTGAGACAGGGTTTCTGTGTAGCCCTGGCTGTTTTGGAGCTCACTCTATAGACTGTTGAGCTTGATAGGAAGTACCTCTGCTCACAGAACTGTCTATCTCCTTTTCTGAAGTTCTTTAGTTTTTTTTTTTTTGTTTGTTTGTTTGTTTGTATTGTTTTATTTTGTTTTGTTTTTGAGATAGGGTTTCTCTATAGCTTTGGAGCCTGTCCTGGAACTTGCTCTATAGACCAGGCTGGCCTCAAACTCACAGAGATCCACCTGCCTCTGCCTCCCAAGGGCTGGGATTAAAGGTGTCTGCCACCATGGCCCGACTTCTCTGAAGTTCTTAAGTGACATTTTTTCTGCTTTGCTTTATGTGAGAGGGTGTGTGTATGTGTATGTAATTATCCCTTCCAGTGAGAAATCACTCTGACCACTTAGAGATTAATAAAGGAAAAATTCTTTAATAATAGAACTCAGCTGGTTCTGGCTAACACACAAATGGGGAGCCAGCCTCCTACAAAAAGTTTTATTTATATAGGCCTTAGGCTTATACATTCCACATTGGCTGTCATATCTGGATCTCTTTCATGTTTCTAACAAGCTTGGTTAGTGTACTACTCAGTCTTGAACTATACTGGAGGCAGGGTTCTTCCAGTTAAATTCCACTTTGTATGCTGTAGAGTCCCCTAGTCAAGTTTAGTAGTCCCTAAATAACATCAGTTTATTATTCCCAGTTTCCCCTGTGGCAGAAGGACACGTGTCTAAGTTACTTTGAGTTACCTTTGGGGCACACAGTGGCCTCTTGAACAACATGCTGAGTGGCGAGATTGGGAGGAAATGTGGCTTGTCTGCTGTCTGCAGATAAGAGCTCAGGAGGCCCCTCCCTCAGGGAGGAAGTGCTCCTCACTTTGTATTTTAACCCTTTGATATGACTGTAGACTGCAGGGTTAAGCACTGTCTTGGCCTGCTCCTGCCAGTGGGGAGCCCTTTGCCTTTTATTTAGCATCTGTCCCTTGATGGCCCCCAGCAGTCTGTGACAGGTCCTTCAGTGAGCTCCTCCTGGGTGGGTTGGTTCCTCCCTTCATTTTGTCCCCCGCCCCACCTATAAGCTCATAATTTGATGATATTGAGTTTGAAGCGTCCTGAGATTGTGGGAAGTGAAGACAGACAAGATTAGGAGTCACATTGTTTCTGTGTATCGCTAGGCACACAGCTCTGTGTGGGAGACACACAGCTTCTTGTAAATTTACAGAGCACTTCCTGCTGTGACAGGGCTGTGAGGGGCATGCACCAGAAGCTCAGGGGCTGGATTACCAGGGTCCTGAGGGATAATGATGTTCTGCCTGTCCTGTGGGGAGGTGGATGCTGCAGAGGTCACTGCCACCTAAAGCAGTGTCTTATGGTCAGCCAGCCCTGGTGGGCCGTCGGAAAGGCTTCGCACAGTGTCAGGTGGAGTCAAGATGGCTCTGAGGCAACTTAATGAGAAGAAGAGGTGGGCTGTGGGACGGAAGGAGAGAAGCCATGGGGACCTGGGAAAGAGAGTTTGCCAGGGGAGCCATTCAGAGGTGACAGCATTGAGGGACACAGTTTGTTCCTGAAAGTGCTGGACCTAACCCTGCTGGAGCCAGGATTTCCCGGTGGGAGGGCAGCCAGCTCGGGCACTTTCCTCTGTGGTAGTTGCTTTTATTATTGTTGTTTTGTTTTGCATTCTTCCAGAAGATCCAAGCTAAATGGATAGTGAGCCCTTCAGGGAAGGCTCTGTGGATACTCTCTGTGGCTCTCCCTTTCAGTGCGGTCCCCAGGGCAGTGTGAGCCCACTTTGTCCCCTCTCTGTCTCTCTCTCTCCCCCCCTTTTTTTTTTTTTTTTTTTTTTTTTTTTTTTTTTTTTTTTGAGACAGGGTTTCTCTGTATTGCTTTGGAGCCTGTCCTGGAACTCACTCTGTAGATCAGGCTGGCCTCGAACTCACAGAGATCCGCCTGCCTCTGCCTTTTGAGTGCTGGGATTAAAGGCGTGCACCACCGGCTGACCTCTTTCTCCCTTGATGTCCAAATGTAGTCGCTGTAAAAGTGATTAACTTGGCACAAACACCCCATGGCTGTTGGCTTTCTGGAGCATTGGGCCTGAATTGGCTGCTTCTTGTTTCCATGACGTGGAGACCAGGAATGTTGTTCACATCTTTAAGGGTTGGATGTGACCTTGGAATCAATGACTGGCTGCCAGCTTGTAGGCTCATCAGCATCCCCTAGACCAGCAGCTGTGGGGCAGAGTGGGGCTGTGCAGTGGTACTTGATGTAGTGATGGCTGTCTGTAGTCCCCACTGTCCTGACCAATAACCACAAGCCCCATGTGGATTTTAGCCCTTGACATGTGGCTAGTGTGAAGTTCAATTTTAGTTAATTACGTTTAAATAGCCCCCTGTGACTCCTGGGCCCCTTATCAAACAGAACATCCCCGAGGCTCTAGCTCAGTGCATAACATTCATAATTTCCACCTGAATCCCATTCACTAAGATGTGAGGGAAAGAGAGAAGGTAGACCCCCAGAAGGCCCCCAGGCCAGCATTGGGAGCCAACGGTTGGGCAGAAGACTTGAATTAAAATGCCCAGGTGTCTTCACGGCTGGTTCCTCCAGCAAATGACAGTCTCAGGCCTCTGGGATGCTTGTACACCCTGAGAGTGGCCCTGGCCAGTGTGGTGGGATGGGGGAAAGAGCAGGAGGGAAGAGCTGCAAGTGTTGGATGGAGGCAGAGCAGTGGCGAGGAGAGGGGGCAGAGGTCAGCACTGCTCCATGTCCTGCCTATGCCCCAGCAAGGTGTCAGCCTGCATAGCCATCTAAGGCATGATCTTGCCTTGTATTCGGTCCCAGAGTTGGATGTTAGTTCACTCTTATTTACCAGACCAAGAAATCTGGGGCTTAAGGAACCCGCCACAGGGATGCTTTGAGTTATTACTATCCCTGTATTGTGCCGTAGAGCCTGGGTTCACATTCATCTCCACTCTTACCTCCAGTGCTTAGGAACCTGCAGTCCCCATGAAGGAGCCTCCTGCGCTTGTGGGCTTGCCATCGGGCTGTAGGAACCTGCAGTCCCCATGAAGGAGCCTCCTGCGCTTGTGGGCTTGCCGTCGGGCTGTAGGAACCTGCAGTCCCCATGAAGGAGCCTCCTGCGCTTGTGGGATTGCCATCGGGCTGCCCAGTGGTGTAGTGGAGATAGCATGGGTATCAGTGCAGGGCAGATCTGGCTTAAACCTCAGCTCTCTTCACCATAGCTCTGAGACCTTGAGCCAATCTTTAAAGCTCCGCCCCCCCCCCCCATGTGAAATTGAGATGTGGCTTCTACTTTCATTAGTAGCTGGGCGACAGACAGAGACAATGGCGGCTACAAGTGTCTGGCACGGGGCCTCTCATAAACACGGATGCATTTCTTTTCTTCCTGTCCTTGGAAGGGGAGAAGCCTAGGTAGCCCTCTTGTCCTCATTGCTAGGTGCTAATTGGTGGAACTGGCCTTGCTAGGAAGGAAACAAGGTCTTTCCCAGACCTCAGCTTTACTCTGCCTAGGCCTAGTTCCTTGAAGGTACAGTTCATTTAGAGAGCCACGTGTTAATTAAGAAGAAAGGAAAGGACTGGAGACATGGCTCCAAGGTTAAGAACAGGCACTGCTCTTGCAGAAGGCCAGAGTTCCATTCCTAGCTCTCACATTGGTAGCTCAGCTTCCTATAACTCTAGTTCCAGGGCATCTGGTACTTACTTCTGCCTCCATAGGCATAATATACAAATGGATGCATGCATGCATGCACACAATTTAAAAATAAAAGTTTTTAAAGGAGGAGAAAGGAAATCCCAGCATGGTGGTATCTCATCTCCATTCTTGCTAGGTCTGCCCTTGTGTGTGAGCTTCTCAGACCCGAGATCAAGGAAACAGAGAGAGAACCCTTTGGGTGTCATTGGGCTCCATCAGCACCTGTTGATGAGCCAGCACTGACAGTTTGGATGGAGTCAGCCTCCCAAGGGTTTACATGTGTGAAAGCAAAGAACTGGATGAGTCAGAAGTCAGACCTACCTGTGTGTCAGGACCATCTGGGGAGACAGTTTGCAGCTCTTCCCTGGCCTTTCTTCTAGTTTCCTGCTGTGGCCCGATGCACACCCTGGACCCCTAGCGCATTTGCCCCCCGGTGGTCTCAGCACTACATTCTTCTGGGTCTCTGTGACCCTGACATGCTGTCACTGGAAGCAAGATAGTTTCTTTTTCTAGACTGGTAGCTGTCCATCCTCACAGCTGCCACCAACTGGTGTCTGTGACACCAGCTGTGTATTTGGCCTAGGGCTTGCATTGTAAACCAGATGGCCTCCCCGCCTTTAAAGGTTTCTGTGGGAGGCTTGGATAGACTGTCATCAGGGAAGGTGGTAATATCAGAGACTTAGAGCAACTGGCCATACTGTGGGAGACCAAATGCTGCTTCCAGGCTTCAGTGAGCCCTGTGCCTCTGAGGCAGGGGTGCGTGTGGGCCATCAGGAGCGTCTCCTGATGAGTGAGAACTTCCTTGGCTTGTCTGGGAGACAGAAACGACCCTGGGAGCCTGGTATATAGCTCAGCTGTCCTTAATGCAGTTTGAAGCTCTACCTAAAAATAAAGTGTGGGAGCACACTCCTTAATCCCAGCACTGGGGAGGGAGAGTCAGGAGGACCAGACCCGGAGGGTTCTTGGGTACCATAGAGTCAGGTGAGGCCAGGGAATGGATTTTGGCAGGGTGTGATGGTAAGGGAGCTTGGTCCTGAGTTTTTCCAGAGAGTATGTGGAGAAAGTAGTGTCCAGGCCATAGAGGTTCTATGTAGCAGAGAGGTCAGAGGCCCACTAAAGAGTGAGCATCCATTCCACTTTGTGAAGGCCTTACTGGCCCCAGCTTGTGAGAGCCACTGGTCGTCAAGAGAGATAGTGTCCCTGTAGCCTGGCTCTGGGCTTCCCTGGTGTTAGGACTGTAGTAGCCTCATATGGCCTTTTATATCTGGCTTTTCATTCATCATTATATGTGAGCTATTGGGAGTTTAATTCACTTTTCATGTAGGGGCATGGGCAGTGAGACGGGTCTTGTTTGTAATCAGACTCACCTTGAACTTACTATCCAGCCCCGGCTGGCCTCAAAGTCAAGCTGATCCTCCTGTGTGAGCCACTGTGCTTGTGTAGTCAGTCAGTTCCCTGCTGCTTTGGATTTCCAGGCTGGAGTGATTATGGAATATGCCTGTATTCCCACTTTTTTGGTGTTTCTTTATAGCTATATCGCTGGCCTCACACTCAGGATTTCTCTGTCTTGTCTTCCCACATGATGGGATGATAGCTGTGTACTGCCACACCCACTTTACTGCCAGTCTTCTACATTAGTGTGTTGGCAAGCATATGCACACAGATACGTTAGTTATATACCAAGGAATACAATTATAGGTCACAGAATATAGGTATCCCGCCAGACTACCCATCAGCAGTGTGACTTCCCTCTAACACTTTCATGATAGCTGTGAGGGAGGAACTAAAGTGGAACCCTTTGTGATTAAAGGATAAAGTGTCTTTACATGTGTGCACGAAGGGCCTGCTGAGTCTTGGCCCCAGCCTCCTTCTCCAGACAGGTCTGCTGTGTGGACTGGCCTAGCACTTGTGTAGATGTTGCTGGCTTTGAACTTGAGGGATATATTGCCCCACCCCCACTCCCCACCCCGCCCCAGTGCACATAGGGATGTGCTACTACCTGGCTTGCCCCTCCCCTTTTTTATTGGGTTACCTGACCCTTTTTCCTACTGGTTATAGAAATGAGGGACAGGGTGTTCCTGGACCCAGGACCCCCAGCATCCCAGACATTCTGGGCAGCTAAGCGCTCCCCCTGGGTGCCATCTCTAACTGATTCCTAGGAACTCTTCTTAAGATTGAGTTTTACTATTTTTTAATTACTTGTAGTTGTGTGGGTAGGTGTGGGCAATGTGAGTGCAGGTCCCTGCACAGGTCAGCCATGTTGGGTCTCTAGGGTCACAGGTGTGGTGGGCGCTGGGAACCAAACCTGTGTCCTCTAGAAGAGCAGTGAGATCTCTTAATCACTGAGCCATTTCTCTGGGCCCTCATTTCTAGGGATTTTTTGAGTTGTCTTATGTATTCACATGTGTTTTTTAATTTTTTAATTTAAATTATTTTCTCTGAGGCAGGGTTTTACTATGTAGCCCTGGAACTCAATATATAGACCAGCCTGGCGTTAAACTCACTAAAGAGCTCCCTGCCTGCCTGGCAAATGCTGGAATCAAAGCCTATACAACCACACTGGGGTAAAAAGGCTTCCTTGTCCTCCTCCTCTTTCTTTTCCTTCTTTCTTCTTGATAGAATCTCATGCAATCCAGGTTGCCTACTCTGAGTCCATTGTGTCACTAAAAATGACCTTGATTTGTTATCCTCCTGCCTCCACCTGCTGAGTGCTAGGGTTACAGGCGTGGACCAACAGACCCAGTTTATACCATGCTAGGGTTCAAGCTCATGGCCTTGTTTTGTGTGCTAGGCAAGCTCTACCACCAGAGCTAGATCTCTGGCCCCGAGTGTTCATGTTTTAATTCTATGTGTGTGTTTGTGTGCAGCCAGAGGTCAGCCCTGGGTGTTCTTCAGGAGCCATCTACCTTGTTTTGTGAAGCATGGTCTCTTGCGGGACCTGTAGCTCGCTGGTTAGACTCACCTGGCTGTGCAGTTAGCCGGTGACCTGCCTGTCCCTGCCTTCTCAGCGCTGGGATCACAGGTGTGACTGTTCAATCACACGAATGCCTGCTGCAGCCTCCCGAGTGCTGGAACTAAAGGTGTGCGCCTCCACCACCTGCCTACAATGATACCTTCTTACGTGTGTTCTAGAAGGTTCATTGTTGTTTTGCCTTTCACCTTTAGATAGCCAGTCCATCCAGAATTAAATATTTTTGTATGGTATGAAATAGGGACTCAAGTTTTCAGGTTTTCTGTAGGCGAATCCACAAGAGCTCATTCACAGGGTTATCAAGGACCTTCCCTTGTGGATGAAATTGAACCAGTTCAATATTCAGTTAGCAATTGGACTTTGTCTGCTTGTTTGTGTTGGGTTGTTTTTTGTTGTTGTTGTTTTTAAAGTTTGTGACAGTGTTTCACTAAATAGCCAAGGCTGGCCTTGAACTTGAAATCCCTTTCCTTTAGCCACTGAAATGATGGGACTACAGTCATGAACCACCATGCCCAGCTTGGGCAGTGTGTTTTAAATGGTCATTAGCTTTCTGTTGATCTCTGCAGAGATCTGTATCAGGCTGTTGTTGATGTTTAAACAGGCACTAAGAATAGGTGCTTGCCTAACGCCCTTCCCTTAGTGCTGTATAACATGGGTGCTGGATCATGCCTATAATCACAGCACTCATGGCTAGGGCCAGGAGGATCAGGAATCCTCAGTCATCCTCAGCTGCATGGCTAATTTGGGGCCAGCCTGGGTTACATGAGATCTTGTCTTCCAAAACCTGACATGCAGTTCATGTGGTTAATTTTTTATTTCCAAGCAAAGACATTCCATGTAGCATCCTGGGCTTCTAAAGGATACCTTCGCACAGCAAACAGCGGTGACACCCCATGCTCCCAACTCACTTTTAATTCAAAAATAGAATGTACAGCGGTGTATACTCCAATGTGTACCCACTCCCTGCACGCAGTCCATCTTGTACCTCACTCAGCCCCAACAACACAGGCACTTTCTCACTCAGCACCTCTCCCTACCACACTGCTACTCTGTTTACTGCAAATACCCTCACAGCTACCCCTAGCCTACCCTACACATCCAAGCCCTGCACATATCGCCAGCGTACACAAATCACGTGGATACTGCCTCCATACCCCCAGCTCCACTATCCCCTAACAGGGAGGGTCTGGCCTGGTGGTCAGAGCATGATGTGTCTGTTGTGTGGGTCTCTCCTCCTCCATCAGATCCTTGCCTTTGATCCAAGTACCCTAGCCTCTCTGGCTTTTGCTGTGGAGGGAAGTGACAACTTCTGCCCTTGAAAGAATTCCAAGAAGAAAAACAGTTGTTTCTATGACAAAGCCCCTTTGGGAGTAATAGCCACACTCTAGGGCTATTTTGATCCATGGCTCAGAAGAGCTCTTCTGTCTAGAGAGAAAATGTTAGGGATTAGAGTAGAGTGCACTTACCCTTCCAATAACCCTCCAGCCCTCAGTGTTCTTGGGGTAGGGCAGTGCCTGGATTCCTCATATCTGGCCAAGCTTTCTGTCCTGGGTCTTAAAGCTGTGATAGGCAGGTCCTTTTTCCATAGAAAGTAAAAGTGAGTGTCTGCTGAGGTCACTCCTGCAAGGCTCACAGTCAGTGGGGGTGGGAGCTGTCATCGTATTTACTATTGAGTGCCACTGTACACTGTGCCGGAGGATCGAGGTCGGGGGAGGCTAACATTTATCTCAAGCAGGGGCAGGCTGGACCCTACACGATACTAGTTACCATCTAGTAGACTGCCCAATACTGTGGAGGGTACAGAAGCCATCAGCATCCTGGAGGGAGGGGGCACTTACTGCAAGGTCTACTTGGAGGCAGAAGCTTCTGAGACAGTATGGGTGCATGTGCTCCACTTTTTCTCATCAGTTCTTTACAGGTCTTGTCCTCTTCTGGGGTTCTTGTCCCAGGCTGCATAACCCACGGCTTTACCTGGCCAAGGGACTAGAAGATACAAGAGAGATTGGGAGAAAGGCATGGAAGAGGAGGAAGGACGTTAACGTTAGGCCGAGGAGGGGCAAGAACTGAGCAGTTGGAGTGGGGGTCTCTAGATTCAGGACGTCCCTTCCAGAGGAAACGGAATGATGTGCAGGTTATAATCAAGAGTAACCTTGGACTCCTGATGCTCCTGCCTGCTGAGATTACAGATGAGTGCCACCATGCCTGGCCCTTAATGGAGAGGTTAGTTAGGTGACCTTGGGACAAGTATGGGGAGGTGCCACTTTGGAGACATAGGCAAGAATGGCCACCTGTGCAGTCTCCATCCCTTGGGGCTTGGTGCTATTGATTAGATGACTTGTTCTCTCCAGCCACTGTCAGAGCGGTCACATCACAGACGTTTCCTCCTGTTTCCTTCCCTCAGAGTTTCTTGTCACTTTGCAGTTCAAGGAATTGCAACTCTGAACCAAAAACTCGCCCAAGGCCCCACAGTAGACAGTTGTCAGGGCCGCGTCAAGTCCTCTGTGCTCTGGCTTTTCTCAGCGCTTCAGCTGAGCTCATGCATTAAACAAGCTCTGCTTCCCAAGGCAACCTGGGTGGAGGTGAGGATTATAGATAGGCCCTCGATTAAGTAGTATTCCTACAAATACATGTGCCGGCTCTGACTTGTGGTTCAAATGGCTTTAATTAGGATTTTATCACTTGTAGATCACACCAAAGAGGAGACAGCTGTCTTCCTGTCACAGACTGTGACACTGAGAAGCAGCTGATCAGACGGAGGTTAAAATAGCTTGTCGTCTCCTAGGAGTCTCAGCACACTTTGTTGCTCTGCAGTCTCTGACTTGCCTGGAAACTGAGGTGAATTTTGCTTTTCAAACTCTGGGTTTTGAGAGTGTTGTGCAGCATCAGTCATCCCGCTGATCACAGGGTTGGTTGATTTGGTTGACCTGGCCAGCTGCTTGGATGTCTCTGTCCTCCTGGAGCACAGCCTTCCCAACAGAGCCGCACTGTTCCTTGGTGAAGGGTAATGGGTGCGCCCTCTCCCTCCAGTGCCCTAATCTCCAGATAAACTCAGATGCCTGATGTTGGGGCTTGTTTTGAACATGGTTCCATGTTAGAACAGAAGGAATGGAATGCTGACCCACAGGCTGGGTAAGGGTCTCGGCTTGCTTACGTCAGCAACTGGCCCTTGTGGTAGTCAAACTTGGAGAGCATGCTGGGGTCACAGAACACTGCACTGCCAACAGTCAGCATAGCACCTCCATTTGTGAAGTCTGCTCTGGACATAGAATCTTGCCCTTGCTGCATTTGTGTGGAGAAGGAGATGAGTTTTCACCCCACACACTTCATTAGGTCATTGCTGACAATGGCCATATGTAACCAAAGCACTTCATTCCAAGCAATAGAAATCAGTACTGGCTGATTTGAAATGAAACCAAGTATTGCGTATTTTTTGCTTAAAGACTTATTGTTTTTACTGGCTGTGGTGGCACATGCCTTAAATTCCAGCACTCAGGGGACAGAGGCAGGCAGATCTCTGTGAGTTCAAGACTAGACTGGTCTACATAGTGAGTCCCTGCCTAACTAGGGCTACTCAGTGAGACCTTATCCTTAAAGGGGAGGAGGTGGGGGTTTCACTGTGTAGCTTTGGCTGCCCTGGAACTCACTAGTACACTAGAATGGCCTTGAACTTGAAGTCACAGTGATCTGCCTGCCTTTGCTTCAGTTTTTGCTTTTTAGTTATGTGCATTTCCATGTGGCTGTGTGGGGACATGTGCATGTGAGTGTAATTGGCCCCCAAACCAAAAAGGGCATCAAGTCCCCCAGAGCTGGAATTTTAGCCTGTGAGCCACCTGGTAGGGTTCTGAGAAACAAGTTCAGGTCCTCTGGAAGCAGCATGTGCTCTTAACCTCTGAGCCTTCTCTCCAGCTCCGTAAGTGTTTAAAAAGAGAACTTGGTTATGCAGGTCTGTAATCCAGTACCTTTGGTGGCCCAGGTTAACCTCCAGCTCATACCACTGAGTATGACCTTGACCTCCTTCCTGGTCCTCCCTCCACCTTCCAAGTGCCTGACCACCTTTCCCAACTCTTGGAATCAACCTTGTATCCATTTTGTTGTCCATAGAGAGGTGTCCGTCCGTTCCTCTGCAGGGAATCACAGTTCCCAGGATTGTGTGGTGTATGGGTCAGCAGGGCCAGTCACTTTCCTACTGTAAGATATGCTGGGAAGTGAATGTGGGGCCCTTCAGGCTTCTGTGGTGCACAGTGGGCCCTTCTTTCCCTCCCTGCTCCAAGTGGCATGGTAAGGTAGACAGAGTGAGACCCGAGGTCCAGCCTGGTTTCTGCTCTTGTCTTGCTGCATACTTGAGCCGAACCCACTGTAGCTCAGGAGGAGACATTACATCACGCAAGTGGTTTCTCTCTTTCTACCCATCCTGCCGCTGTGTGTCCAGAGCCCACGTGGTGACCACAGTAGCCCTTAGACAGGTGGCCACTTCCTCCTCTGGCTCAGCCTCTTGAAGAGGGATGTACTCTGACTTAGACTAGAGCTAGGTCCTGAGAGTAGGCGGGCCATTGAGCATGCCAGTTCCCAGCTCTTGCCCGGAACCTTCTAATTTGGTAGGTGCTGTTTATCACACATTCTTCTAGCTGCTGGGTCTAGTTCCTCCTGAGGCCTTTGCAGTACCACAAGTTGGTGGTTTCTTTTCATTTGGTCTAAGAGTGGGCCATGGTTGAAAGAGATCCAAGCCGTCAGCCATTTGAGAGTTCTGCAGTGAGCAAACAGCAATAAACAGGCTGACCCAGCCTTTATCTGCTATGAGCTGTGCGTTAACAAGCAGGTACCTTAGTTGTCCTGAACCGGGTTGTTGGAATAGGATAATACCAGATCCCAGGTATAAACAGAGTCTAGGAGCCTGTTGCGTCCGCAAGTGAAGTGTGAGCAGGTGTGCCAGCATTGCATGGCACTGGGCAGCATCCGTCCAGACACACTCGGAGAGAGAGACCTCCCTGTGCTGTTCTTGAATGGCTCTCCTAACCCACATTGGGCCTCACCTAGTGACCCTTGCCCTCTCCTTCCTGGGCTCTTGTTAAATGTTCTTTAAATACTATTGTTTACATTGTTACCACCTGTCTGTCTTCCCTCTTCTGCTGACTTCTGCATCCTGTCCAGCAGGACCTTCCCACTACACCTGTGTCCTTGGAGGTTGCCCTGGCTCCTCTACCTGGATCTAGGAATCAGCCTCATCATATTGTTCTTTCCTGTGACCCTGGTGATCCTTGCCAATGGCCACTTGGGCTCCAGGTGGGTGCGGGCTTCATCCTGTCTGGTTCTCACCATCCTACGCCCTGAGGTGTTGATGCCGTGTGGTGATTATACACTTGATGTCTCCTTGACTGCCCCAGCTCCAAGGGCAGCAAATTCACCTTGGTTCCTACCTACCTTGCCAGATGATAGGACTCAGGCACCTGGGTTTGGGAGATGGCTGGGCTGAGAATTTTCTTAAGGAAAAGCAGACTTGGCTCTTGGGCAAGACCGGTGCTTATTTGAAAGTCTGCCGGTGTAAGTGACTGAAGAGCTGTAGCCGCCCTGAGTGTGGCAGACGCGGCACTGGCAGGTTTTGCCCTCCCCCCCTCCCCTCTTCCTTGCTAAACTGTTAGATTACATTTCTAAAGCTGGCCAGCCAAGGTCTGTGCCCTTATTTGGCCACTTCCTCCTCCTGAGGCTGACCACCAAGGTCCAGCTATCAAAGCACTGGCGTCCAGCAATCAAAAGCTGCCTTTTGGCTACCCTAGTTAACATGTCCAATCAGAATTAACCAACTTATTCTAATATAGGGTTTCCTCTTTTCCTCTTATAACCCGCCATTTGCTTATGGGCCACGTCTGTCTCCTCTCTACCCAGAGGCAGTCCTCTGTCCCTCCGGGAAAATATCCCTTCCCTCTTTCCCTTGCTTCCTTCCCCTTCCTCGTCCTGTCTCTCCTGCCCCTGTTTCTTATTCTCTGCCCTTTGTCTCTCTGGGGCAAATAAATCTCTTTTGTACTGAGAACTTGATCTTGGTGTGTCCTGTGCCAACTCTGGCCTTTTCAGTGATATGAAGTGGGATGAACTTCATTGGGATTGCCACGGGCTCACACAGGTGTGGGCTGGTGGGTCTTTGTCAGTGGTCCAGGGGGGATAAGACTGGGGGTTTTAGTTTGTGCTGGGTGTTGAAGCTAGAGGCCTGCTGTGGATGCCCGGAGCCCTAATGTGCTGTTGGCTGGGACTGCGCGTGTGATCGTGGGAGGTTTGAGGTCAACCTGTTTTAAGAGTCAGGTCTCTCCTTCATGGATTTTGGGATTGTACTCAGGTCATCAGATTTGTGTGGCAAGCTCTTCTTACCTCCTGAGCTGTCTTGCCCTGCTTTTTGTTTGTTTGTGTATTGTTTGTTTTGTTTTGAGACAGTCTCTTGTAGTTGAAGGTGACCTTTAATTCTTGATGATCCTGCTTCTGCCAATTTCTGAGATTACGGGCATGTGCCACTCGTGTCTGGTTTATGCGGTCCTTAGTAGCTAGCCCAGGGCTTCTCCCTTGCTAGAAGCACTCTGCCAGCTGATCTGCATCCCGTGTAGGAAGCAAGGGCTTTGCTGTGTATGTTGCCCACTCCAGCAGTTGATTCTGTCCTAGATGCTGTTGGGGTTGTCGTCCTGTTGCCTGACTAGTGAAAGCTGTTGGCAGCTGTCAAGGAACTGTCTGGGAAGATCCAGAGGCGGTATAAACAAACAGAGCTGGCTTGGATGTGTGTGGGAGGTGCATGGGTGTCATCTGCAGGGCCATGAGGTTTCTGAGTCCTTGCTTACTATTTGCATAGGATCCCAGGCTGGTGAGAACGGGGGAGATGGATCTCTCCTCCCTCCTGGCTCAGCCTCTGAGTTCCAGCCACTAGCTAAAGCTTGTGGAGGAAGGGAAGCCCCGTGTGCTCTTCAAGCCTGGCCTAGGAATCTGCTTATGTCATCGGGAATAGCGATTCTGGGTGGCTGCACCAGCTCCAACACTGACCAGCTGACCCTTCCTGGTGACCCTGGCAGTTTACCGTGAAGTAGGGGAAGAGGTCCCAGGCACCTTCTCTATTGCCACATGAAGCTCTTACACAACCGGAAGCCTCCTTGGGGCTTTGTGATTGGTTTACTAGCACTCAGGATGAGAGTAGGCGAGGAAGTCCTGGCAATTAATTAGGAGCTCTGTTCTTCAGGGAGGCAGCTTTTTACCTCCAAGAAAAGGGGGGGGGTGTGAGGCCAGGTGAGAAGGTGGGGGAAATGACCTCATTGTTTAACATCAGTTAACATCTTAGCTGAAAATTTTAGCCCTGCATAATGGAGGTGTTCATGCTAATTTAGGAGGTCAGGCCTGCAGTGTGGCTGCTGATCTGCTGTCTGTAGTCCAGGGTACAAAGGGATGCAGGTGTATGCAGGCCTCAGCCAGCCCTCTTTGTCCTCCAGCAGTGCTGGAGGTGGGGGTGCTGTTGAGCTTGTAAAAGTTCCTAAGACACTTTTTGGGGTCTGTACACCAGCCACGGTCAGGAAGCAGTTTAGGGTTATTGTGGCCAAGATAGCCTCTTGCAGTTGGCTTTCCTGATTGCTTCTGTTTGTTGGTAAACTATCTCATCAGCAGAATTAAAATGGAAAAATATTATACACAGTTGTGTTGGGCAGCTCCAGCCTATCAAGTCTGTAGCCATTTGTAAGCATGGTTGCCATGGTGACAACCTTGGCTCAGTAGTGTGGGACTCAGCTGTGCCCTCACATTCTTAGGCCTGTTTGAATGAGCAGCTGGTCCTCTGGACTGGGTCCAACAGGCTGCATGATATCAGAGTTCCAGTTTTCCTTGTGAGAAGCACCCTTCTGGACACCTGCATGATTGGTTTTCAGAAGAGGAGTCTCTGGCCCAGAAATGGTTGTGTCTTTTGGTAGTTGGCTTATCTCTCTCTGGCATGGCATCAGAGGAGCTCTCAACCCTGTGACGTTTCATCAGAGTGCTTTAGAGTCTAATAGAGAGGCTAGACATGGTGGACTTTTGTGAGTTCAAGGCCACCTTGGTCTACATTGAGAATTCTAGGTCAGACTTCTGTCTGTCTGTCTGTCTGTCTGTCCATCCATCCATGCATGCATACATATGGAGACAGAGAGAGACTAAGATTCTAGTATACCAGCTTTGTGTGCCATGTCAGGGCAGAAATTGGACCAGAACAAGGAGTAGGCGTTCAGAGAGGAGTAGCTAAGAATTGAAGGCCACCCTCTCCCTGGGGTCCTGGCAAGTCCAGGCCATGTGACTCTGGATGAGTTACTTAATTACACTGTGCCTCTGATTTGCTCATCTATGAGAACAGAAAGGAATGCTGACCTTATAAATGTTTGCAGTGGTTAATTGGATAGAATTGATCACATTCAGCAATGCTAGTATTATTCAATGATGTGGGTTATCACTCACAAGTAGAAAAGATGGGACAGAAATGAATGCTTGCATCCAGCTCTCGGGGGAAGCTCACTCCTAAACACTAGGACCTAGTGCGATGCCTTCTTGTTTATAGAACCTATTTAGGTTTTATCTCTCTTGCTCTCTCCAGAAGTGAGCAAGGTTGAGTTGAGGATGTGGTTTGGTTCGTACAGTACTTGTCTGGCTTTCACACAGCCCTAGGTTCACTCTCCAGTAAGGCTTAAAAACCAGGCATGGTGGTGCAGGAAGTAGAGACAGGTGGGAGGATCAGAAGTTCAAGGGCACTCTCGGCTACATAATGAGTTCTAGACCACCCTGGGCAAATAGGTCAGTTAAGTGTTTGACATATAAGCATAGGGAACAAAGTTTTATCCCTGAGACACATGTAAAAAGTCAGTATGGCTTTAAAAAAAAATTGAAGCCAGACAGTGGTGGCACATGCCTTTAATCCCAACACCTTGGAGGCAGAAGCAGGTGGCTCTCTGTGAGGTTGAGGCCAGCCTGGTCTACAGAGCAAGTTGCAGTACAGCCAGAGCTACACAGAGAAACCTCTGTCTCAATAGGAGGATCCTGGGACTCACTGCTTAGTAGTCTAACTTAGTTGGTGAGTCCCAGTTCAGTGAGAATAGACAGTGTTCCTGAGGAAAGGACCCAAGGTTGTCTTCTGACCTTCACACACATGAGCATACACATAATGATAATTTTTAGAAGCAGGAAAGGAGAGCTTAGATGAGCATAGAGTAGACGAGCAAAGCAGATGTGGACGGTGGAAAGACCTACTGTGCAGACAGACACCTAGAAGCACAGTCCGTTGCTTCCTGTGTACCTCAGGCCTTCCTATAGGGAGAGCTCAGGTAGGAATTTGGAGCCTCTCAGAGTACTGGGCTGCCCAGATGAACCGGTCTAGTCTGGCTCGCTGGAAAGGGAAGGGGACTGTGGTTTTTGCCATGCCCTCTGCCTAACCTTCTTCCAGCTGGTTGCTTCCTGCTGCTGCTGGTGAGGGTGAAACCCTGGGCACTGGGAGGGGCCTATGCTCACTGAGCTGTACCAGTTGGTCCCTGTTCTGCCTTCCTCTGCCCCCTCCCATTCACCCTTGAGCAGGTGAGACAGGTGAGGTATACTGTGGAGACCCTCCTCAGCCACTGGAGAGCCACTGCCCTCTTGCCGTGCTGCTGATACCACCCCTTCCCCTTCTGGGTCCCGGCCCCCCATCCCCACCCTCTGAGAATCCAAGAGTTCAGGGTTTTTCTCCGGAGAGCCGTATCTTCTAAAACCTGACCTGTGTGCGAGTGTGGTTGTTGGCCCTGGAGTCCAGTCAGGTGCCCCAGTTAAGAATCCCCATTGCACTGAGTTCTCCGTGCATACTTCTTTTTCTTCTTGGCTCCCAGCTTGCAATGCAGCTTCTAGCACCAGGGATCCGGTCAGTGTTTGTGGACTAATAGAGGAAATATGCTGGAGGAGTTACCTGCCACCTCTCTTGTACTTGTGGTAGGATGCCCAGTTTATTTCTGGCAAGAACAAGAGCTGACTTGGCCGGAGGCCAGCTCCCTGTGTTCTTCCAACACACATAAGATATCAGTGATCCCAGGCCCAAGGCCATGTGATGCCAGCAGGAGCTGCATGCTGCTGCCTTGGTCCCAGTGGACTGGGGGGGGGGAGGGCTAGTCCTGCCTTTCTTCTGTGACCAGAGTCTGTCTCTCTCTATTTTATTTATTTTCGAGACAGGGTTTCTCTGGGTAGCTTTGGAGCCTATCCTGGAACTCACTCTTGTAGACCAGGCTGGCCTCGAACTCACGGAGATCCACCTGCCTTCACCTCTCAAGTGCTGGGATTAAAGGCGTGTGCCACCAAAGCCTGGCTACCCTCTTTTTTTTTTTCCTGCTGAGGACACTTGAACAAACATGGATGGCTGCTACACACACACCAGGCCTCAGCTCTAGTGTGCCTGGAAGCTGTCCCTCCCTTTCTCTTTGTCCCCTTAGCGCTGCCCACCTCCTTCATTTTCCCAGTGAGCCATTAGCAGAATCGTAGCCTCGCTTGCTGCCTCCTGCAGCCTCTGACTCCCAACCCAGTTCCAGCTCTTACCCTGGCCCTTATCTTGGCTTCCTTGCTGCTCTCCCAGCTGCCAGCCAGGCACATTGTCCTCTTTTCACAAGCCTCTAAAGACTGGCTGTACCCAAAGGGTGGCTGTGGCTCCTGCTGTGTCCCGTCTCTGGCCCGGTGATGCCAGCCTACCATGGCACACTCTCTGAGCTCTGTGTGAGGGGCCAGGAGACTCATGTCCATATGGTGTCCACATGGAGGCCACAAGAGGGTGCCTGATCTCCTAGAAGTGGAGTTATGGACAGTTTTGAGCCACTGGGTGGGCACTGGGTGTTGAACACAGGTCCTCTAGGAGAACATCCAGCCTTAACTGCTGAGCCATCTTTCCAACCCCTGGAAGGATCATGTAGTGTATCCTCTCGTGGCCTAGATGAATCAGGTATTATGTCCTCTCTGCTCAGGGGTTTGCTGAGAGCATCACAGATGACCCATGGGAACGAAGCCCACTGTGGCCTCTACGGATGTAAACGGCCAGCATCTGTAGCCCCTGTGGATGTAAACGGCCAGCATCTGTAGCCCCTATGGATGTAAACGGCCAGCATCTGTAGCCCCTGTGGATGTAAACGGCCAGCATCTGTAGCCCCTACGGATGTAAACGGCCAGCATCTGTAGCCCCTATGGATGTAAACGGCCAGCATCTGTAGCCCCTATGGATGTAAACGGCCAGCATCTGTAGCCCCTACGGATGTAAACGGCCAGCATCTGTAGCCCCTACGGATGTAAACGGCCAGCATCTGTAGCCCCTACGGATGTAAACGGCCAGCATCTGTAGCCCCTACGGATGTAAACGGCCAGCATCTGTAGCCCCTATGGATGTAAACGGCCAGCATCTGTAGCCCCTGTGGATGTAAACGGCCAGCATCTGTAGCCCCTACGGATGTAAACGGCCAGCATCTGTAGCCCTGTGCTCTTTCCCCAGTCCTCTCCTCCCTGCCCTTTGGAGCTACTGCCTGCCCACCCAAGCAGCAGGTTTTTTCCTTTCTCTCTCATCATTTCCTTCTTGTAATAGTGTGATGATGTCACCATGATTGCGCTTGTTTTCATAGATGAGGAAACCAAAGCAGACCTTCCCAAGGCCCCACAGTCAGTATGAAACAGCCAGATTTTCCACTGGGTTGTAAGCTAGAGTGCATGAGCTCTGCCAGTCACAGGTGTCAGGCCTGTGGGTACAGACTGGTGGGACGAGTGTCTTCCCAAGCTCACAGGCTGGTGTCAACCCTCAGGAAGGAGCATCTGGGGACCCTGAAAGCCGAGCACAACAGCTCAGTACAATCAGTGTGCCCGGAAAGATCAGAACCTCTGTTGTGATCACCCCAGTTCTCTCCCGCCAGTCTCTGGGCAATAAAGAGCCTACAGTTTCTGGTCCCAAGCATGGTGGTGTTCAGTCCAGGGTTTATCATTCCATCTTCAGGGTGAGTCAGACTCCAGTGGCTGCCCTACCCCACTAAATACCCTTATAACACAGCTCCCAGGGCCACCACACCCAACAGGAAGTCCCTCCACCCCACTATGAGGTGGCCCTGGCTCTGGGGACAGGCAACAGGGTGCTGCTGTGGGACCTACCAGGTTTGCCTGGCATTGTCAGCCTCTTCCTGCCCCTGCCTTACGTACTGCACCACATGACCATCTGCCACTCTGCTTCCTTACTCTGACCGGAATTAGAACTGCAGAGGTTCAAGACCTCCTCTTAGGGGACTGTAGTGTTTGGGGTGTTTGTTTTCATGAGGAGGAGAAGGATTTTGAGGCCCCTTTTTTTTATTATTATTATGGGACGGTTTTTGTTTTTGTGACTGGAGAAATAGGACCGCTGGGGAGAGGGGTTGTGCAGTAAATTGCTTGCTGCACAACCATGGAAAGAGACCTTAGTTGGATCCCCAGTATGTGTGTAAAGCCAGACCTGGGCCAGCCACAGGAATTCAATTCCTGGGACTCATATGGTGAAAGGAAAAAAAGATTCCCAAGAGGTTTCTTCCACATATGCATGCACCCAATCAATCAATCTAGTTAGTACTGAGAAATAAAACCGAAAAGCCAGGCATGCTCCTGTGTGCCTAGAATGTCAGTGCTGAGGAAGCGAAGGCAGTTGACTACTTGGGCTCGCTGGCTAGCTAGCCTAGTATATTTGGCGGCACGTCCCAGGCTGCTGAGAGATGTTTCAATAAAACAAGATTGAGGCTGCCAAATGACTCAGCGGTTAAGAGCACTTACTTTTCTTCTAGAAGATCCGGGTTTGATTCCCAGCAGCCACATGGTGGTTCACAACCATCTACAATTCCATTTCCTGGGGATCTGAAGTCTTCTCCTGACTTCTGCAGGGAATAGCATACCTACATACACTGGGGCGCACACATTTACACATTACATAAATCTATACTAAAACAAAACGAAAGCCCAAGTGGTGACCCCTGAGCAACGACAGCCAAGGCTTACATCTAGCTTCCACATGCCTATATAAATTCATGTGTACTCATACACACACGCAGATATTTTTAAAATTGAACATACTGACAGTCTAACCCAAAAATATTCTAATTTGACACATGGTAATGAATAATAGTAGGAAAAATTTTAAATGTTTTTTTTTTCATAGTAAGTTTTCCTAAAAACAGAAACATTTAATAAAAACACTCTGGTTCATAACCTAGGGTAGTCATCAGTGGTGTTCCCGACACCATTGGCATTTATGGTGATGGCACAAGCAGGGGAAAGTGTACAAACTGTGCTCAGAACCAAGGCCATAGTGAAGTCCCTCCACACAGCACAGGTGAGTACTTCAGAGACCCTGTGGATTCATAGTGTGTTTAATTTTGAATTATTTCTTCGTTATTGTCTATTTTGCTAAATTTTTCATGATTCTCACATTTGGTTATGTGACCCCATATGGAGTACTGACTCACAGTTTAGGAAACTGGATTCTAGAGGCGAGAGCTGTTTGGTTAGTTAGGGTGGAGAAGAATGGCTGGGACTTGGCTGTAAGAGCCTCAGAGGGAGCAAGAGTGGGGAATAGGAGGGCTGAAGAGGTGGCTCACTAACTAAGAGTACTTGCTGCTCTCCCAGATGGTCAGGGTGCGATTGCCAGGACTCACATGGCTGCTTCCAACTGTCTGGACTCCGGTTGTAGGGATTCAGTGCCCTCCTCTGGCTTCTGTGGGCATCAGGCACATTTGTGATACACAGACATGCATGCAAGCAACTCTTTCGTATGTGGGGTGGGGCCAGGCAGTTAAGAGCACTTGTTCTTGCAGAGACCTTGGTTCCTTTCCTCTGTGGGAGGCACACATGTAATGCACAGACATACATGCAAGCAAAAACTCATAAACCTAAAGGGGGAAAAACAAGAATGGAAGATGGGGCTGGGGAAGAAGGGAAGGGCAGAGAAAGTTGGGAAGACTATGGAGCCCAGGGTTAGAACATTGAGCTTGATTTAGGGGGGCCTCATAGCATCTCTGGATGTGAGATCCCTAGGCATCCGGTCTTGTTGGGTGTCCACCGGTGCCTTGGGCTGGCTATGGCTGGCTGTGGCTGACTGTGGCTGCATCTGTGCATGTGGTTGTACAGGCCTGAACTATGTGGGGAGGCAGGAAAGGTGGCTGAGGTCAGAGTCATTTTCAGGAACTCAGTACTGCTCTTGACAGGCTATGCCTCTCATCTTGGCAGGAATGCTGGGCCAGACCTAGAGGGCCATGATCCAGATCCTCTACTGGTTCTGTGACCTTGGGCATCTCTTCTCATCTTTTCTTTTCTCTGAGAGCCATTTTTGAATTATTTCTGAATTATCTGTTGTGTTGTGTCTCTCCCTCCTCCCCCTCCCCCCAGTTCTGAGCTCATCTGAGACCAGGAGGTTTTAAAATGTCACTTGGGTATGTGGCTGTTTTCTCTCTTGTTAATGAGTAACTTGGCCCTTGCCAAGCACTTAAGTGTTTCTGGGGCTCTTGGAGGTGGCAGCAGCAGCCTGGCTCTGGCCGAGTTTAACCTTGCCCTTGGTTAGGAAGGGGCATGGTGTGGGCAAAGCAAAGCACTCCTCCTAGAGGCAGGTCCTTCCTACACAGATCCATGGAACCTTCCAGAAAGAAGCTGGGGAGGGGGTCGGCATAGGCTGAGCCCTCTGCTCTACCAGTCCATCCCAGGGAGCAGTTTACCAGCCCCTTCTCTGGAGGCAAGCATTTCTGGGATTTGCCTTTGGTAGGGAGCTCTTTATTAGAATATCTGCACGCCTCTAGTCCCAGCACTCAGGTCACTGAGGCAGGTGGATCTCAATGAACTTGAGGCCAGCCTGGCCTACATAGAGAGCTCCAGGCCAGCCAAGGCTACATGGTGAGACCTTGTCTCAAAAACAAAAAGAGAAAGAAAGAATATGTACACTTCTTGTAGCTTTGTGGGCAAGCCTTTAGTCAGGGAGGGGCCTATGTCAGCTCAGTTTCTTGAGGCCCCTCCTACCCTGTGATCCACTTAGAGAATGCCAACTTGTTTCTCAAGCCTGAACCTCGGTCTGTTCTTTAGACCACACTCCCAGAAAATCTTGTCTAGTTTCATTCCTACTGTCTCATTCCCATGAGACCGAGGTGCATAGGTTAAGGACAGAAGGTATCTTGACATGTTCTATTATGGAAGGCTTTCAATGAGCCAGCCTCCATATGGCCGGAATGGCAGTGTCTGTCATTGCCCTGTATCTCCAGGATGAGCACTGGTAGACAGTAACATGAAGCAGATGTCATCCCATAGGGAGGCAGCGGTTGGTAGTGTACAGGACTTTCTTGAAGAGGAATTGCAGGTAGCTACTTAAAATCTAATGTCAGATCCAGCCTATTCTCAGCCATCACAACAGGTTGCAAAGTAGAAGCTTCCAGGTTTCTTCTCAGAACACCACTACAGCAGAGTTCATTGCCAGTAATAAAGTGAGCTTGACATCTTCTAAATGGCTAGCGTTGGCATGCAAGGGCTTCCTCCTGGGACATAGTTCAAGCCTTGGGCCTGTGGCATGGCTCCATACATTTGATTCTGTCCATGTGTATACACACCTGTTGTCCACAGGGCAGCTAGTCCAACCACAGTGATGCTGGGAAGCAGGGGACCCAGGGCATTTCCTTCTGTAGTAGGTGGAGGCGGCCCTCGTGATGCCCTTAAGTTGTGGTCCTCAAGGCACTTGGAGATAACCTGTCTTACATAAATGGGGGAGCAGGCAGATTTGTGGGCTAATGAGATGGCCCAGTTGGGTGTAGGTGCTTGCCACCAAGCCTGGCAACCGAGTTCAGTCCCTGGAGCCCACATGGTAGAGGATGAGAACCAATTCCTGAAAATTAACTCTTCAGACTCCTGGAAGTTGTGCCCTATGTGCCCTATGGCATGTGTGTATAGCACACACACACACACACAGAGACAGACAGACAGACAGACAGACAGACAGACAGACAGACAGACAGACAGACTGTTAAATGAGCTCTTTTTGCCCCGTCTCCTTTAGTACCTCACAGACCTGGGCAGTGAATCTTGTTCCAAGCCTGGTCCAAGTTAGGTCACTTGTAAAGGGATCCAAATGGGCTGGAAAGAATGAAGGAATCTGCATTCTCATCCTGTCCTAGTGGTTGGTGACCATCTTTCCCCCGTCCCCCCCCCAGCCCGATGAAGGGGCGAGTGGCCATCCGGCCCTGACCAGCTCCTTCCCTGCTATCTGAGACCTTCTCGTTCTCCCTGCTTGTCATAAGAACAGCCTGTGTCGAGCTTGGGCTGGGATCATGGAAGACTTGTATGGTTTTTAATTTTATTATGAGGCCCTGCTGTCCTAGACCTCCTATATAGACCAGGCTGGCCTTAACTCACAGAGATCTGCCTCTGCCTCCCTAGTGCTGGGACGGTTGTGGAGTTGTAAGTTCTACCCAGGAAGGGGCAGGGGAAGAGCGAGGCTGCACTGCACCCCTCAGTCACCTGGCCCTGATGGTCTTGTCCTCACCAGTTCCCCAGGGGACCTGGACCACAGTAGGAGTGAGTGTTCATCTGAGCAGTGGTTCGTTCTTTCTTTACAGGATAAGGAAGACGGGGAGCCACAGACCAAGCAGCTCAGAGAAGAGGAAGAAGAAGATGGGAAGCACAGGTAGTGCCTATGCGGGGTCTGGCATGCCACACAGCGCTGCGGCTGCCCTGCCCTCCCCAACAGCATCTTCCCGGGGCTACATTCAGGACCGGACATTGCTCACATGGCTGCCTTGTTCAGACCTGAAAAGATGAACGTTCACTAGTTAGGACTGCCTCTGTATATCCTATATGTGTCCGTCTGTAAGATTTCCTCCCTTACCGTCCAGTTCAGTGGTTCTCAACCTTCCTAATGCTGTGACCCTTTAATACAGTTCCTCATGTTGTGGTGACCCCAACCATAAAGTTATTTCTGTTATGAATCGTGGTATAAGTATCTGTGTTTGCCGATAGTCTTAGGTGTCCCCTGTAAAAGGGTCACGAAAGGGGTCGTGACCCACAGGTTGAGGAATGCTGGTCTAGCTCTTAGCTTGTGTTATATTGTAACCGCGTCTTTATTACATCTTTTAGACTTGTCATGTACTTTTTATGTGTTCTGCTTCCTTACCTATGTGTGACGGTCTGATTGGACCATCATCTACTCATTCCTGCCTTCTCAGCCTGGAGTCAGCATCCTTGTTTGCTTCTTTCTTTGTTGACACAGGGTCTCCTGCAGTCCAGGCTAGCCTCGCCTCTCTCTGTAGCCGAGGCAGGTCTTGAACTCCTGATCCTTCTGCTCTCACCTCCAGGTGCTGTGATTACAGGTGTGCACCATGTCCAGCTTGGAGTCAGTCTTTGACAGTCAGTTTACGCGTGGAGCTTGGCCCGGAGACCACCCCTTCCTTCTCTTTGCTTGTACTCCCCTTATAGTTAGAGCACTTGTCCTGCTTTGGTTGAGTTGGTTTAAGTTGACTATGAGGTTTAAGTCACTTATGAGGGCTTGGCTAGCCCCTTCTGTCATGGTGGCAGGCATGAGGTCTTCCCTCATAACTTGGACGTGCCCTCCACAGAGTTCCCCATGTTGCTTTATTTAAAAAACTGCTGGGTGTGCGGGAACCAACTGTAGAGCCGGGAGGAGCTGGGCAGCTCATGTTCTGGGCCAGGACAGACCGACGTCCCAGGAGTCACACTCACGTCCCGCTCAGTTCTCAGCTGCGGTGTGGCTGCAGGTAGACTTACCATCTTTATAGATAGAGATCATTGATTTCCTCTACCCTGGCCAAGCTTCCTTCATACACAGGTACTGCTGCTTGGAAGGTAGGACGGCCCTGTGGGCAGGCAGAGCTCCGCAGAGGAAGCTGGGCTGTCGTACTGGAACAGGCCTTCCTTTATCAGCCTCACTGGGGTTGAGGAATGTCTCAAAGAGCAGGGCCCTCATCTGGGTCCTTTTCATCTCCTCCAGCAGCAGCAGCAGCCAGGAAGCCCTTATATTTTGTCCTGTTGGTAGACCTTTGAGGTCCTTGCCATCTCTCTTGGGTTCAGAACATGGCAACAGTTCTCTGTTCTAAGAGGCCTTGTGGTGGTAGAGTCTGCTCTGTATGGAGCTATGTGGTTTTGGGAGCCCCTGGCTCCTCGGGGGTCTCTTTGCCAAGTTCCCCTGGACTTTTTGATTTGGGGGTAAGTGCCCACATGGTCTTCCTTGTACTTAGAAGGTTTCCTGGCTTGTTCATGGGTTCTCAGTTGCCAGCTGGAGCCCTGAGTCTCCTTTTCTGGCTGTCTCTCATGTACCAGATGGTCTCTTCGCCTTCCTTGCTGAGAAAGAAGGGTCGCTGGTCAGTTAGCAAGAGACTCAGCTGTGAGACCGCATGTGGCTGCATCGCAGACGGTGCTGCTGCAAAGAAGGGGCAAGTTTGGATTGAGAGTCAGATTTAGAAGTGGTGCCTGCATGTTACCCAGTCCGTACCAACTGCCCAGCGTATTTGCTGTGTGCTGCATGGTGCCTCTCCTGGGAGGCAGCGCTGGGTGGTAGCAGTCTCTAAAGGGACACGGGCTGTTTACAAGAGGAAGTGTTGATAAGCTGCTAGGTACCGTGAAAAAAAAAAAAAAAAAAAAAAAAAACAGTGTGAACACGGAGGGAGAGACAGCTGCAGATTAACACAGACAAAGAAATGGGGGGGGGGTAATGGCTTTAACTATCTGTAATGTGTGGTTTTATTTTTAAACAATAACCAAAGGCAAACCCATCTCCACTACAGCAAAATGCGGCTTTTCTTGACTGGAGGAAGGTGAGCACATAAGTTATGACCGTTTTCCTAACTATGAGGAAGAAGAGGGGGGAATGCTTAGTTCCAGGCTCCTGTTGGTAAAAGGTCATCCCTTTGAGGCAACGTCAAGGCCCTGCTCACTTGTGCTAGGTTTGAAGAGGTCATGTGTGATAGAGCACTGGACATCTGTCCTTTTGTCATAGCAGCTGAGGACCAAGCGTGTTAGACATTGGATTAGGCTGTGCTTCCCTTCACTGGACTTGCGTTCTGCTTTTCTCGCTCTCTGGAAGCCATGAGTACCACGCAGCTTGTCTGGCTTGGGAATGGGGGGGGGGGCAGTTAGGAAGGAATTGTACTTGCCTGTCAGAGAAAAGCAGGCTCTTGTGACTCGAACGCCTCCAAAGTGCAGGGCTTGACCCAGGAAGGCAAGCCTGAGTCTCAGCCAGAGTACCTGGAGCCAGACCCTTGGACTGGACCGTAGACCACAGTGTTCCAGGCCCGCGCTCTCCAGGAAGGGTGGGATGGAGCAGAGGGCAGGAACTCAAGGCAGAAAGGGGTTCCTGCCGGACGCCTGTGAATTCCAGCAGACCCAGATAGCCACAGTCCCCTTGGGGAGAAAGGGAGACCCTCAGCTTCACAGCAGGGCTGGCCTCTGAGGCTGGTCATCAGTGAACACGTCGACTTCTTGGGGCCCTGCAAGTGCAAGCAGCAGTCTGTCTAAGTAAGCCAGAGGGCAAGCCTGGGGCAAGCAGCTCTGGGTGACCTGGGAGAACAGTGCCTGCCTAGGTACTCCTCAGAGCCCTGAACCTGCGGGGTGATGGAACCCCTGGCTCTTTAACTCCTGGGACCGTTACCCATGCGCCCCGGGTTTACACAGACAGTGGAGTGGGCAGCGTGGGCAAGGCTGAGCTGTGCCTGATGCCTCCTGACCCAGACTCTCGGGCTGAGGAAAAGGCCGTCTCCTTGTCCGCTTTCTTCCTCACTTCTCTTGTGCCCTGACCTGGGACTCCTCAGCCATTCCATCACACACTGCCACCCAGCTCTGGACTCTAACCACCAGGTGACCCGGGGACCTGCTCTCTGTGCCCCCAACCCTGCAGGTCTCCTGCTGCTGCGTACAGAGGTCTGGTTGCCTTGACACTGCACAGACACTTGGCCAGTGGCCATTTCAATTGATTTGTATAACTAGGAGTAGAGTGGCCTGGGGCTTGAGAGTCACATCTAGATTGGGGGTCAGGACCTGCAAATGCCTGAGTCACACTGCCTCGTTGAGCTGAGCTTCGGTATCTTCATCTAAACAATTGGGAATGAAAGAAAACTTGGCTTCGCCTGATGGGGAGCTAATGTAGCATCCAGCCAGTGTGGGGCTCTGAGGCCAGGGAGCCCTCCCTCCCAACAGGGCTACTAACAAACACAGCTTGAACCCGCCTAAGTAACTCTTAGAGAACACGTGTGCTAACCCTACAGTAGGACAGTAGCTGGGGAAGCAGCGAGGTGGGTGCATGGGAGTAGAAATGAGCTTGTGTGGCCAAGAGAAAGGAGTAGGAGAAACTTTAGAGTAGATAGTCCTGGGAGGAGGCCATCCTCACTCATTTCACAGCTTCTGTCCAACCAGAAGCATTGCAAGGCCTGGAGTATGCAACTGAGGAGCAGCAGCCTGCACCCTAGGGCTCCTGTCCCCACTTGTCCAGCCAGTCTGCTTCTCATGGCTTGCCCAGGGTGGGCTCCTAGCTCAGGTCACTGCCCAGTCACCCCATAGACTTTTTCCGGGATTGCTTTGGTTGTTCTAGTCCTTTCTTTCCTTATAAAGTTAACAAGTCGAGCTGTATGTGCTGGTGGCTCACACCTTGCATCCCAGTACTTGCAAGGTTGAGGCAGGAGGATTGTTGTGAGTTTGAGACCACCCTGGGCCACAGTATGAGACTGTCTCCAAACTCCCTCTGCTTCTGCCCCCTTGAACAACCAGCTTGTAGCTGGGCAGTGGTGGTGCACGCTTTTAATCCCGGTACTTAGGAGGCAGAGGCAGGCAGATCTCTGGTCTGCAGAGTTCCAGGACAGCCTCCAAAGCTATAGAGAAACCTTGTCTCAAAAAGCAGAAATAAAAACAAACAAACAAAAGCCAACCAGCCTATTAATGTCTGCTAAAGAAAAAAAAAAAAAAAAAAAAAAAAACTTGCTGGCATTTATATTAGAATTTCATTGAATCTGTGAATCAGAAATTCTTTTTATTTCTTTCCTAGGGTAAATCTTGTCCCATTCCCCCTACAAACAAACCTCTAGCTGGAAGGAGTGAACCTCAGGCCAGGTTTGGGGGGAACGGGACACCTCTGACCCCCCCCCCCCAGAGGTCACTGTGTCTTTCTCCTGTCCACGCGGCCTCCTTGTGGCTGGCTAATCCTGCTGGGACGTCAGGGATTCACCCTGGAACAGTCCTCCCCAGGCCCCTGCTTACTGCAGAGGTTTCGCTGGAAAGCTGGCCTGAAAAAAGCGGGTGCTCTTGCCAGTTACCTTTGCTTCCTAAGGCAAGCATCCCCCATATGTGCCCGGAGGCGCCACCTTGTAGAGGCCTGTTGCATTGCAGTGGTTCTTAACCTGTGGGTCATGAACCCATGGGAGGGTGTCCAGGACCCTTTCACAGGTGCCGCACATCAGATAACCTGCATATATTTCCTTACAATTCATAGCAGTAGCAAGCTGCAGTCATGAAGTGCTAGTGAAATAACTTTATGGTTGGGGGTCACCACAACATGAGGAACTGTATTAAAAGGCCACAGCATGGGGAAGGGCAGGCGCAGCATACTATATATATTTGGCACAGGATGGCACTGTGCTAAATGCCTAAACAAGTAATTCCCAAAGAGCTCCCCTGCAGCTTTGGATCCCGGTCTTTGTTGGATGCAGTGCTAGGGCTCAAACCCATGGCCCTGACCCCTTTCTCTCACCAAAACTACTACCTGGAAACATAACATGTAGGACCCCATTTCCTGACTTTCAATTCTCAGGTAGGAGTCGGGTAGAACAAATTAAGAAAGTTGGTGAAGCTGACTCACCTGTGACGCAGTGGGCTTGTCTCTATTGTGCAGGATGAGCGTGGGAGCCTCACTGGGCCTTCCCTTTCTGTTTGGAAAGAAAAAAAAAATCGCATCTTATGTGTCATGATCTCCGGTGCTTTCAGAGTCCCTTTCTGAGATCTTCTGGCCTCTCTGGGCTGGGTGTGGTGTGTAGGTGGGGTAGCCGCAGTCTGGCAGGTGAAGTCACTTGCCTAAATTCTCCCAGCTGAAAGGCGGTAGGGCTGACTCTGGGCCCCTCCCTACATCCTATCTGATGCATAAGATGGGAACAGTGAGCTCATGCAGCCTTCTGTGTCATCTGTGAGAAAATGAAGCCCCTCCACCTCCCCGCTGGGTGTGGTCCTGCCCTGCCCTCTTGACCTTCAGTGCTGCTCCGCACAGGAAGGAATCCTGGCCTCTGCCCCACATCCTCTCGGCTCAGGTCAAGGGTGGCCTAAAGGATGCAGCAGCCCTGTAGGAATCAACTAGGCATTTGCAGGCCAGGGCAGCCTGGTGGGGTGAACAGCACTTACTCTGGCCGTGTTCTGTGGGTTATAATCGGGCCCTGAGTGAGGAACACTGGACTTGGCAGGCTTTTGCCTGTATTCCTGTTGCCTGAATTCTTTCTGGGGAGACCTGATCAGACCAGATAGGGCATCAGTGGCAACAAAGTAACTATTCCATCCAGGTCTAGCATGGTGACATATTTATGGAAGAGTGTGGGTGAGAGATTACTTAAAGGAGCCTGGGTGACCCCCAAGCAATTGCGTCATTGACTAGCCCCACCCCAGTGTGGTGGCTTGCCCTTAGCTGCACAGATGAAGTTTCCTGCTGTGTGCTGTAGCATTCTCGGGACTGAGTGTGTGCTGCTGGGAGGGGCCTCAGGAGGTATTGCCTGGGATCTCAGGTGAGAGACTAGTGACTGTCCCCATTCCTCCTTTACTGAGGGGCCACCATCAGGTATCATCTTAAGGGCCTCTTGGGGGCAATCATGACTTCTCTGACCAAGATAGCAGTGGCTATTATGGGGGACAGCATCTCCACCATGGCTTCAACCATCTGGGCTTCAAGTAGCCATGTGCCAGCTCTCATCAGGGAGCCCTGTCTAGGCTGCAGCTTGGCTGCTGTAAACCTTATTTCTCCTCTTCTTTTTTGTTCTGTTTTGTTTGTCGGTTTTTGGTTTTGCTTTTTATTTTTTGGACATAGAGTTTCTCTGTGTAACTCTGGCCTCTGGCTGTCCTGGAACTCCCTCTGTAGACCAGGCTGGTCTCAAACTCAGAGATCCACCTGCCTCTGCCTCCCGAGTTAAAGGATATGTTACAACATCTTGCCTTATTTCTCCTCTTAAATTTAATTATGTGTACACCCCCCCCCCACACACACACATTTGCATTGTTTTGGGGTTTTTGAGACAGTTTTACTTCATAGCTCTGGCTAGTTCTTGCTGTGTAATCACAATGACCTCAGACTCCAGAGAGTCCTTGTGTGTGAGCTTACAGGTGTGTGCCACTGTATCTGGATTAATGGCAACTTAGCAAGTCTGCAAATAAAAAAGGGCTGAGGATGTGGCTTAGTGAGCACTCACATAGCCAAGCCATAGGTTTGACGCTAGCACTGAAAAAGAAAGAGAAGGAAGGACAGATTGGCACATCTGTGCATATCCTATTATTTTATAAATTTTTATATAGCATATTTCAGTTATTGATAGAAATAAATTTCCTATGGCTCCTTAATACTTCTAAGTACTGATGTGTTTTTGTTAGCCCTTGATTTTGACATGTGATATTTCAGAGGGAGGGACTTGAATGTGTATAGCTGTCTGTGTCTGGGAATCGAGCTCTGCGCTATCCTAGTAGGTCAAACAGACTCCAGCCTGTTTTTCTTAAGATTTATTTTTATTTTATGTGTATGAGGATTTTGCCTACATATATGTATGTATATGCACCACATGCATGCAGTGCCAAGAAGCTGGAAGACACCTGTAATAGTTTCTCCTTGGCCTTGTGGCACCACCACTGGGCTCTTGTAAAGTTTCTTTGGCTGTCAGGCAGCCACTTAAATTTCTGAAGGAAAACATTAGGCACCAGTGATAGAAAACATCCCTTTGATTCCTGTTCGCAGTGTCCATGTTCTGGTCTCCTCTTGTATGTCACCTTTTTTGATATTTTAGGGCCCTTTACAAGCCAGCGCTGTGATCACACTTCTCTGGATTGGGACTTGGGCTGGCGGTCTGCCCCCCCCCCCCCAGCTGTTACTTCTACTGCTTCCAGACACATCTGTGTGGAGGATGTTTTGTTCCACTTGCCACTGTATGTGTTTGAACAGCAATCTCCCCTGAGTGGGATCATGGGTTAAGTCTTAAAAGAAGCCATGCAGTCAGCCTCTAGAGCAGTGAACACAATTGTTGCCTCTGCCCGTATTTCTGTGCTTCGGCTGGGTCTGGCCGCTGGCAGCAGCCAGCAAGGCTTTGTTATTTATGCATGTAGAGATGTGTGTCAGGGGCCTTGGAGTTCTGGTGTCTTTGTACTTTGGACATTGAGAATGAGAGCCTTGGGGCTGAAGAGATGGCTCAGATGGTCAGAACACTTGTTGCTTTTCCAAGGAATTGGATTTCTGACCCTAGAATTTAGGTGGAGTAACTCGCAGGGTGTCCAGGCACCATCTTCTGGCTCCTGGAGATATTTTCACATACGTGGCATGTATTTTCTCTCTCTCTCTCTCTCTCTCTCTCTCTCTCTCTCTCTCTCACACACACACACACACACACACACACACACACACACACACACGTAAATGGTCAGAATTGCTGCGTTCTCTCTGGGCATTGCTGACCTCTGGAACCCTGCAGGCTCATCCTAGCCTTGAACTTACCTGGAGTCTATTACTGTGAGCAGAAATGTATCCTGTTTCTAACTAGCCTCTAGGGGAACTGAATGATTGGGGAAGGGTTGGAGGGTCAAGATGGCTGACTGAGGTGAGCCTTGACCTTCTGAGCTTGCTACGAGGATTGGCTAACCCCATCTTGCCATCTCTCTACAGGGTTCATGGCAGTGGGTAAGTGGGGGAGGGAAGCAGACTGATGCCCAAGGGTGGGCAGAAAGCATGGATGCTTGCTTGCCTGTGGTAGGATGGAAGCAGACAGATACTCTCAAAGGTTCCTTTCACTTCTGAGTTTATAGTCCACCCAGAACACTGACTTTCTCTAACTGCTTCACTGGCGCATAGGAAGGTGTGAGAAAAACATGCTGAGGAGTGATTTCCCCTGAATCTCCAGGCTAGCCCACACCCAGAGCCCCTGCAGCTGGCCTGGAAGAAGATCTTGCTGTGGTCATGAGTGCGCCATTCAGGTCTCCCAGATACAGGGGAGGAGGTAGGGGGAGTGGATGCAAATGCTGCCTGTTTTAGAAATGGACTCAATAGGTGTCAGGTTGGACATCGCTGTGTGGCTTGGCCATAAAGACTCATAGACATTACTTAGAAGTGGGCTGTTGTGACCCAGCCACATTCCTAGGGGACACAGTGGCTTCTCAGCTTCCTTCTGTCCTTGGTCTTCTTCCTTGGTCATTAAGCATCTCAGGCATCCAAGGACTACTATAAAGCTCTTCCCCAGGCACCCATGAGTTCCTTCTCCATCTGGGGGCAGCATAGGCTGAGTGCCCGGGCTTTCCTGGCAGAGCCTAAAGCCACGTGCATGGAGTGTGGTTGCCACTGTGAAGGGAGGTGAACTCATGTAGGACAGAGAGGCCCTCAGGAGGGGTGGGGTGATCAGTGTCACCTTGTGTGGAGTGGGGACATTAGGGGAGGGTGCTGTAGGGATCTAGGGGGAGTTGTTAAGGGGGCAGAGCATGGAGCCTGAACCATGTGAAGAAGTTTAGACTCGGAAAGCTCTGGACCACAGAGACTGGAGACGCCGAGGTGACCCTTGTGTCTGCCTCCTGTAGGGAAGCATCAAGGCTTAACTCGGGACTGGCTGCCAAAGTAGAGGGGCCTTTTGGGAAGTCCAGTGCATGTGGCACAAGGTCATAGAAGATTTGGAGCTCACGGGCCCCTTTCCATACACTTCAGGCCTGTTCTCTGACTCGCTTTGGCCCCAGGAACTCTGGTGCTGCCGTGGGCCTTTCCTGCCACAGTCCTCTGCCCTGGAGCCAGCCTTGCCTCATCCCAGCTGCCCCTCCCTTTTCCACTTCCCTTGGTCTGCTTACTCAGCTGGTTGTTTCTAGTAACCAGGTTATTGATTGCTTCAGAAATATCGAAAATTAACGACAATCGAGAAGTTTTTAAAAATCTTACTTAGATGTAAATACCTCCAGCATGTGTTCCCACGGGCAACCCTTCTTTGCAGAAATTATTTCCAGTACTTACGTACGTAAAGATTCAGCACTGCAGATAGCTATCTGGGGATGTCTGTATGTTTACTGATGTGAGGGATTATTGTGTTTCAGCATTTGAAAGATAGTAAAGGGACCCCGGGAAATACCTTTCTTTTTTTTTTTTTTAATAACTATTTTATTTTATGTGCATGGGTGTTTTGACTTTGACTGTATGTATGTCTGTGTGAGGGTGTCAGATCTTGGAGTTACAGACAGTTGAGAGCTGCCGCGTGGGTGCTAAGAATTGAACCTGGGTGCATTGGAAGAGCAGTCAGTGTTCTCAACCACTGAGCCATCTCTCCAGCCCCGAGAAATACCTTTCTTGACTCCTGGCTTCTAAGTTGGGAGTCTGCTTCTAGGGCTGGCATCATAGCTCTTTCCATGGGTAGACCTTTCCTGGGTAGACACATCCTTCCCGGCAGGCTTATGTCCACACACCGTTGATCAGTACACCACCACCTCTTGCGGGGTGTCGTGGTGTTCATTCTAAAAAGGCCATAGAGAGTGTCTTTGTCACTTTGACCATGCCACGTGACATTCTTCCATTGGAACAGTGTGGGGATCTGAGAAAGCCTTAAGAGAATGTGTAAAAGTCAGGCGTTGGTGGTGCTCGCCTTTAATCCCAGTACTCGGGAGGCGGAGGCGGAGGTGGGGGCAGGGGCAGGGGCAGGGGCAGGGGCAGAGGGGGTAGCTCCAGCAAGGGGCTCTGACAGGCTATAGCTTGTTCTGTTAACTCCAAACAGATCTGGCTCTCCCCTAGCCTGTCTCCCACACCTTTATCTTCTGCTACTTAAGAGCTGGGTCTTGGGGATCACCCCACACTCCATGTGAGCATTTGCCCTGCCATTGTCTCAGGCGTAGGAAGGGCCCTACTGGATCCATCCTCCCCTTTCCCTGTGTAAGCTCCAGTCCTAGGCAGCTTTATACCCAGTTCCCAGCAGAAAGGGCCGCGGTGACCATTAAGAGAAGCCCAGCTCCTGGCTGGCCCAGTTTCCAGAGCTCATTAGTAACTGATAGCAAGCTGGTAGAGGCCAGACAAACAGAGCGACACACAGGTAGAAAGGAGGGAAGAGGCCCTTTGGCTGAGCCTCAGCTACCGGAGAGTGTCCTGGTGACCCTGCTGCTCTATGGACAGCACAAAGACCATTTTCTGTCTTCTCCATTTGCTGGCTGTGGGGTTACTGAGGGGCCTTGGCAGGCCATGCCTTTGTGTGCTGGGTGGCCTTTTGCAGCTGCACACAAGGCTTTGTCCCTCATGTTGTGGGTCTCTTTTGTTTCTGTCCTGACAGGTGGATCTCTCAGGGACAAAGCTTCTGGAGCAGTCCCCTGGAGATGAGATGTCTGTTCTAGAGGACCCTGCTGTAGTCAGCTCAGATGACCTCAGGAGAGATGGATGACCTTGGCGTCCATGTGGATGTTGATGGTAGTCCATGTCTCAAAAGCATCAAAACTGAGACTTGGGCCCAGGTCACACTGTTAAAGCCCAGGGCTCTAGACCCCTCTTTCCCAGCAGGGGGAGGGGGAGGGGGAGGCAGAGCTAGCATTTGGCTCCCCAGATCCCCAGAAGAATGGCTTCCCCGTGTGAGTACAGGCACTCAGCATTCCCTGGCCCACTAAGAAGGTGGTAGGCGGTGGCTTGCCTTGCTAGTCCGGCTGGCACTTTGTCCCACCACACCCAGCATTCAGAAGGAGGGCTGCTCAGCTGTAAAGGGAAGGCCTGGGAGGCAAGCGGGGCTTGCTGTCTGAGACCCCGGCATTTTACTTTTTGTCCCTTTCTGTTTCCTTTTTCTGTTACCTTGTTAATGTAGTCTCCATTCCCTTTCTTTTAGGGAGGGCAGCATGCAGGCATTCTTAAGAAATGTTCTAAAAAGCAGGTTATTAAAAAGTAGTAGTAGTTTTATATTTCCTGTACAGTGTAGGCCTCAGGACACTCAGATACTATGTGTTACTCTCTCTGCCCTTTGGACTATCCTTACTTTGTAGCCCAGGCTAGCCTTGAACCCTAATCCATCCTCCTCTAACTAAGTCCTAGGATTGTAGATGATCAGGACCATGTGTGTTTTATATTTTACTTTTTGTTTTGATTTGCTTTACTTTGGGGCGGGGGTGTTTGTGTTAAGAAGAAATGGGTCTTACTGTGCAGCGAGGCTGTCTAGAATTGAGTCTTCCCGCCTCAGCCTTCTAACTGTTGAGATTACAGGCCTGCACCTCCATGCCCACGCTTCACTGCCTTGGTTTTCCATGCTGTCGCTTTCAGTTTCTTCACTGAAGAGTGGATCTCTTTAATTTGTTTCTCTCTTGCTGGCTTTTAGTAATCTGGCGATGGTTTGCCTGCATATCCTTTTCTTTGAAGTTCATGGTTTTTCTTGTTTGTTTGTGACAGTATTTAGCATGTCCCAGCCTAGCTGAACTCAAGGGTCACAGGTTTGCACCGCTATGCTTGGTTTGTGCATACTAGAGATTGAATCCAAGGCTGGTCAAGCGCTCACCCGGCTGAGCTACAACCCCAGCCTGGAGCTCACAGTTTTCTAAAGAAAACGGTTGTTTGACGATTGCTCATGTGTGCGTATGTATGCATCACTTGAGGGCAGTGCCCAGGGAGGTCAGAAGAGTGTCAGATTCCCTTGAACTGGACTTACTGATGGTGTGAGCTACCACGCTGTTACCGGAAACGGAAGGTGGGGCTTCTACCAGAGCAACATGCCCTTCACCACTGAGCCAACTCTCCAGCCCATCTCACTGAATTCTGAATGAGTCTGTCTGAAACATTCATCATTGCAGGGCATGGTGGTGCATCCCACCAGCACTTGAGAAGCTAAGGCAAGATCTCCAGTTGAGAGCTAGCCTGTGCTACAGAGCAAAACTGTCTTCAAAACTCAGTCGCTGTGTCTTTTAAATGCATTTCTGGTATTCTGTTTATAAATATGTAAATCTTGTCATCTCATTGGTACCCTGTGATTAAAACTGGGTGTGGGGGTGCTGGAGACATGGCTCAGAGGTTAAGAGCACTATCTGCTCTTCCAGAGGTCCTGAGTTCACGTGGTGGCTCACAACCATCCATAATGAGATCTGGTGCCCTCTTCTGACCCGTAGGCATACATGCAGGCAGAATGCTATACATAAATAAATGAAACTTAAAAAAAATAATAAAATAAAATTAGTTGTGGTGTAACAGGCCTGTTATCTTAGCACTTAGGAGTTGGAGACAGGTGTTCAGGGCCAGGTGGGATACATGAGGCTCATTTTAAAAATTGAAAGAAGTCTCGGGCCAAAGGTGCTTGCCGCCAAGTCTGACAACCTGAGTTCAGTCCTGGGGCCTATGTAGGAGAGAACTGATTCCTACAAGTTATCCTCTGACTTCTGACTTCTGTGGTGCATGTACACACACACACACGCGCACGCACGCACGCACGCACGCACGCACGATCCTATCACCTTGGCAATTCTCCAAGTCATCGGATGTTTAAATTGTATCTGTGGTCAGGTTTGTTGAGTTGTTTGTGGAAAGGGAATTAAATCTTAGACCTGCTTAGAAAAGCCCCAGTGGTTCTTTCCCAGAGACTCCTGCCCTGGGGCAGTGGGTGGGGACAGCTGTTCGGGCTAGGTGAAGACTTGAACCTAGCCTTCAGCCTCCATCTTCATTGCCTGGAAAGCAAGGCCTTAAGGGGACCTCTCACATCAAGGGCCTAGATGCCCTTGCCGCTTATGAGTGATGCATGCCCGCACATGCAGGGCTCTCAAGAGGGGCTGGGAAGTGGGCCCAGCTCTCTTACTACTCTGCCTTTTCCCTCGCCGACCTGGGGCTGCAGAGGGGGCTTCTTGCTGCAGACTCCCCTCTTGTCATTAACCGTGGAACCTGGATCTAGCTGTGGGCTTGGGGGTGTTTGTTCCCTTTCACTAATCCCTGCCGTTTTCTTCCCACGCCCAGTTTCTCTTCCTCTTTTCTCTCCACCCTGTAGTGAACAAAAGCCATGGTAGCCAGTAAGCTCCACTTTCTCACTGTGGCCCAGTGGCCTGCTGCTCACGGCAGGCCTGGGCAGGGTTAGGGACAGGGTCCCCTGGGAGTGTGGGATGGGCCTTGTGGGGACCGCTCTCCCGGGGTTAGCCCAGCCCCGGGCCCTGGCAGAAGGGAGGAGGCAGTGTGTTGGCATGTGAGCTGGGAGCAGGGCGCGGGTGGGGCTCCAGGGTCACAGCGGCAGGTGGGGCTCCAGGGTCACAGCGGCATCATGTACCACACCTGTGCAATGGCTTGCCCTCTCAGGGACTGGAGAAGCCACCGGCGCTTTCACCAAATCTAGGCAGAGGTCTCACAGTTAGAAAGCTGTCTGGAAACCTAGGACTTCGTGAGGGGCCAGAGTTCAAGGACCCAAAATAGAGTGGGGAAAACAGGTGTTACCGCTGCCTGTGTCCCGTCTAGGGCTCTGTCTGCTGTCCACACCTCCCATCTTAAAGCCTAGCCGCCCCCCAGGGACCCTCACCTTGTTGCCCCGTTGTGTATCCAGGGCCCCCTCTTCCCAGGGGCTGCTGAGCTGGGAGGCAGCCTGCAGAGGGCTGCAAGGCCTGGGTGATTCTGCCCCTGTGACTCCACACCCCCAGGTTTGGGTCTTCCTAACTGCATTCAAAAGGCCTTTCAGGGCATGAGCTTCCGTCTCACCTAGCCTATGTGGGGTCTGCCTGCCCCCGTGGCCTTTGTGGCCACTCCCATCAGGTATGGAGCAGATCTAGTTTCTCCTGCATTTCGGTCCCATCCATTACAGCCTCTGGCCCAGAAGTCACCCCCTGGAATCTTGGCAAATCACACTGCCTCTGTGTGTCACACATGCACGCACGCGCACACACGCACGCACGTGCGTGCGCATATACACACACCTTCATGCCACTCAGCCACACATCCTTGACCCGTACACACAGACCCTTCCCACTAAAGGTGCCTGTGTGACATACATTAACTCCAGGCTCTGTAGAAGGCAGCTGGGATTGGAGAGCAGGTATGGAGGGCTTTCTCTTTCTGGGGTGACTCGCCCCAGGAGCTCTGGTGTAGACTTGCTCTCAGATGTGCAGTCACCCTCCGCTGCCATCACGGTCAGATGGGTACTAGCAAACGTTCCCAGCCACCCTGGCCCCAGCCTCGGGAACATGTGAAGGAGGGGCTGAGGCTTAAGTGTTGCTTCTCTGCATTTGACCATCTCCAGACAGATAGGAAGGAACTCAGAGCTTGCCAGCTGTGGGAGGCAAATGAGAAGCACCCACCCCACCCCACCCCACTCCTGCACTTAAGGGCTGCCTGTGCTCTGCTCTCATAGGGGACTCAGGCTTCGGAACTACGTCCCAGAGGATGAGGGCCTGAAGAGGAGGAGGGTCCCCCAGGCCAAACCAGTTGCAGGTACATGGTTTACCCTTTACCCCCTACATCCCATGATCACCCTCAGAGAAAAGAGCTGCCCCTATTGAGCCAGAGACCATGTTCCTGGGACACTTGAGGACCTCCTCAGGGGCCATGAGGGCAAGAAAGAAGCCCCTTGCACTTGCCATCCTGGAGGGGGCCACGAACTCTCAGGGCATGGGGAATAGAAGTGATCTTGAGCAACAGGGCAAGGCATTGAGTCCTGTGCCCCTGGGAAGACCCCCAAAGAGGCTGACTGTAGAGACACTCCACAGAACAGCCAGCAGCAACACAGGCCAAAGGGGCTCAGCCCAGCTTTCCCCGTGCCATGGTACAGCCTGAGACAACAGTGTGAACAGGGGCCTCCTGGCCACAGCAGCAGAGCGCTCCTCTGTCCTGAAGAATCTGCTTGTGTTGATTGTTTTAAGCCAGGCTCTCATGTGGAGCTCACTATGTACACCAGGCTGGGCTTGAGCTCACAGAGACCCACCTCATCAAAAACCCAGACATCTTTGTTGCTAGTCTACTCCCCTCCTGGTGGAGCGAGCAATGGCAGATCGGGTGAGGACGCCCCACAAGGTAGGGGCTGCATGAGCAACTGGCCCCTTGCCTCTACCAGGAGGCCACTCAGGACTTCTGTCTGGCAAGAGAACTGAAGAACGGGAAGACACTTCCCTGGAGACAGGGCCAAAGGCCCATCGTTATTAGTGTTTCTGACGTCTGTCCCCAGAAGGGGCCACCCACAGGCCTAATGACTTGGTAGAGACAGGTGGCGCCTGTCAGTGTAAGTCTGAGGAGGCATGGATGGGAAGATAAGCCACCCAGACTCTGGCCAGGCAGGACCTAGACCTTCGCTTTTAATGCCACACTTCCCATGTACACAGCAACCTCCCGTTTCCGCTGCCGGGACTGTCAAGTCTGGGCCTGTCCACTCCAGCTACAGGCTGCTGCTGTCCCTTTCCAGGCCCTGGGGTCTGCCCTCAACCTGGGAAACCAGGCCTCTGGCAGAGCTGCGGTTGAGCCCAAGACAAGGAGAGAGGGAGGAACAAGAAGCTTGAGGTTCTTCCCCCTCCCTGGGGCCACTTAGGCTGTCACTGTGGCGTGGCAGGCCCTTTCCCTCAGGCCCGTGTTGTTCTTGCACCCTCTAGTGGAGGAGAAGGTGAAGGAGCAGCTAGAGGCAGCCAAGCCAGAGCCCGTCATCGAGGAAGTGGTGAGTGCCTGGGTGGTCCCACCCCTTTGCCTGCCTTCATTTTAGTTCACCTCTGTGCCCGTCTCTCCACTCCCCTGCGGCTGGGCCTTGGCCCTGATGAGTTGTCTCCTGTCTCCCTAGGACCTGGCCAACCTGGCACCCCGGAAACCTGATTGGTAAGTAAGTGTTGTCCGTGCAGGCTCTTTGCGGGGTGGTGGTGTTTGCTGCGTGTCACGGGCCTCTGCTGGGAGGACAGCCAAGGACAGGTAGGGGACAAGCAGTGCAGGCATAGCTCTTCACGAGAGTCAGAGGCAAAGGCTAGGCAAGGCGTGAATGATGGCACAGGGTAGAGGGACGGGAGAGCAGCTATCCCTTCAAACCCTCTGTGGGGCCCTGGCCCCCGTCCGAGCAGCTCACTCCTTTGTACTCAAGAGACCACAGTGAGCAGAGTGGGTGGACAAGCAGACAGGGTTTATGTCCCTGTTTTGACTGTAAAATGGGGCACCCAATCTCTTGAGGTCCGAAAGCCTGCAGAGCATAGGCGGACTTGGGCTGCCAGCTCACAAAAAAATGGCATGGAGATTTGTTTAATTATGAAAGCTTGGCCTTATCTTAGGCTTGTTTTTAACTAGCTCTTATAGCTTAAATTAACCCATTTCCATTCATCTACATGATGTCACATGGCTTTTACCTCTCTTCCCATGTGTCTGCTTCCTCTGCGTCCAGCTGACAACTCTGCCTTCTCTCCCCCACCCCACCCCACCCCGCACGCTGTCCCCAGAAGTCCTGCCTAACCTCTTCCTGTCTAGCCATTGACCATTCAGCTCTTTACTAAACCAATTGCCATGACACATGGTCACAGGGTGTAAAGGAATATTCCACAACAGCAAGGCCCTGTGAGCTGAGAAAATAGTGAGGGAGGGCGCTTCGGCTGCAGCGTGCAACTCCATGCCTTGGGCTGCAGCGTGCAACTCCATGCCTTGGGCCAGAGGTCAAGGTTGGTTTCCTTGCCTGCCGGTCCCTGTGGACACAGCACCTGCTACAGTGCTTTCACTCAATGTAACGGGCATGAGCTGTGTGTTGTAGGAATGGCAGAACCAGGGAACTCAGGTTCTCAGTGCCCATCTGGAAGCCCCAGGAGGGGGGCGGTGGCTGAGGCAGGAGATGGAACAGGGCCATTGTGTCTCAGTCTTCTCCCGAGGCTGGGTCTGTAGTGCACACCCCCTTCATTAGCTCAGTGGACCTGGGAAGAATGGTGGACTTTGGAGGCCTAGAAGGTCAGAGAAAGCAGTGTCCCCTGAGCAGCCCCCTAGACATCTGAGGGTCTAAATGCTGAGGTCCCAGGGCCACACCATGCAAGCCCTTAGCTTCCCTGTCCCCCTCTTCCCTCTTCCAGGGATCTCAAGAGAGATGTGGCCAAGAAGTTGGAGAAACTAGAAAAGCGGACCCAGAGAGCCATCGCTGAGCTGATCCGTAAGTGCCGTCTGGCCTGCGGGGTCCTGCCCTCAACGTGGTGGCTTAAGCACAGGGCCTTTTAACACTTGTTTGCTCCCCTCTCAGGTGAACGACTAAAAGGCCAGGAAGACAGCCTGGCCTCTGCAGTGGATGCCACCACTGGACAAGAGGCCTGTGACTCTGACTGAGGTGTTCTACGCGTCACGTTTGTTCAGCACATATGTCCTGCGGGAAGATGGTCTTAGGCGAGGGTGGGTTTAGGCTGGCCAGCACTTCCTGGCCTCAGGGACTAAGCCAGCCCTGTCAGGTCGCAGCCTGTATGGGGGGAGACCAGCTTGTCTCCAGGTTTGTACATAAGTATGTATATTGAGCTTTTTTTTTTTTTTTTAAGTTCTGGAAATAGAGACAAATAAACTCCCATGTAGTAGAGGACTGTCATCATTTCCTGTCTACTAGATGCTCTGGGTCTGGACTTAGAATGCAGAGGTGATGCTCAGTGTGTTTATTACCTCTGCGTTGGGCCAGCTTTGTTAAGGCAGGAGGGGTGGGCAGAGGCCAAGGCTGACCTCTGGCTCCAAGTCTCTGGTCAGTCAGTGGTCATCTCAGAACCCTTAGGCCATAGACACAGGGACAGAGTGTCCTCTTGGGACCTCACAGCACCCCTACATCCCTGAGCCCTGTAGTAGTCTATAGGAACACCGCAGAGACCCACATCCACTGCAGAGACCCTCTCACAGCCTCAGTGTGAGAGGGAGGAGGGCAGGCTCTGATCCCACATAGAACCACAGGTTTGAGCCCGCTACACTGTTTCCCAGAGCTGTGGGTTCCCTGACAGGAGTCTGTTCTGTTAGAAGTCAGGCTGTGATCTTGGAGCCTGTGGTCCTGGCCGAGCTGGGAGCCTCAGCTGATGATGACAGACTGGCGGGGTTGACACTGACTCTAGGTGTAGCATCGGAGCTTCCCCTCCAGGAGATTGCACCTGCACTTTATTTTAGGGCTTCCTCCCAGCCGTGACTCATTCAGTGTGGGTTTTCTGACACAGAGTGGCCCAGCTTTGGGAGGCAGTGCTGGACACTTAGGTCATGGACCTGAAGTGGATATGTGCACACGGCAGGGACACCCAACCAGTAAGTGAGATCCTCTAAAGGAAAGTTGTGAATCTGACAGCGGAGCCTGCAATCCCCACACTCAGGAAGGAGGGGTCAGGAGTTCAAGGTCATGCTGAGCTACATGAGTTTGAGGTCATCCTAAACTACAGAACCCTGTCTCAGAAAGGAGAGAAAGGATGGTTGGGAGTGGCATGGGGTGGGAGTCAAGAGAGGTGGGAGAGGAGATGTAGGAGAAGAAGGGATGGTTAAGAGACAACTGTTAGGTCTGAGTGGCTCGGAGTGAGAGCGAGGTCACTGATGAGTGCCAGGCAAGGCACTGAGTAGTCAGACAGCCTGGGGTTCTGGCTCCCTCTGGAGACAGACCAGCTTGGCCAGGCAGGAGCAGGGGTAGGAATGAAGGTTGAGGGCTCCCCATTCCATCTGGGATCTCAGTGGCAAACAGGAAGCTGGTTTGTGATGCTGGAGTCAGACTGGGAACTCCTGCAGCTCCAGCCTAGAGCTAGACTACTGCTCAGAAAGCTAACAAAAGTGGAACGTCTCAGTCTGTGACCTTTGGGGACTTGACCAAGAAACTGCCCGATAAGGAAAGAGGAAAACAAAAACTGCCATGCTGATAGCATTTGGACTAGAATCACAAGAATGAAATTCTGGTGCTTTGACAGGCATGTTGGGAGTCTGGGGCAGGAGTGGAAAGTCTGCCCAGGGTACTGGACACATGGCTCAGTGGTTCAGAGCACTGGCTGCCCTCCCAGAGGTCCTGAGTTCAATTCCCAGCCAAAACATTGTGGTCTCACATGTATCTGTAGTGAGGTCTGTAGTGAGGTCTGGTGCCCTCTTCTGGCCTGCAGGCATGCATGCAAACAGAACATGATAAATAAGTACATCTTTAAAAAAAAAAAAAAGACTGGCTGAGCTACACAGTGAGGCCCCAACTTTGGAAAAAAATTGTCTGGGGATGTGTACCTCAGTTGTTAACAGTGATTGCTTAATGTGCACAAAGTCCTGGATCCTGGATTCACTCTGTGTCCCCTCATGAAATAGGTGTGGTAACAAAGGCCAACCTAGACTCCGTGAGAACCCTGTCTTACAAAAGGGAAGAGGGAGAGACAGTAAAAGGCTCAACAGGAAAAGGCACTTGCCATTAAACCTGATGCCCAGAGTCATTGTGGATTTGATTCCCCTGCTCATTATCTGACGTCTGAGCTCACAGGGGCATGCAGCTGGGGCGTGGGGTGGGGGATGCATGCACATGGCATGCATTCGTACACACACACATATCTCATTTTTAAATGTTTGGTTTTTTGAGACAGGATTTCTCAATGTAGCCTTGGCAGTCTTGGTACTTGCTTTTGAGATCAGGCTGGCCTCTGTTTCCCAAGTGCTGGGACTAAAGGCGTGTGCCACCATGCCCAGCCCTCATTTTAAAAATTTAAAGTCTAGTTCCGAAAAGAACAGCCAATAATCTGGCTGAGAGGTGGTAGCGCAGGCCTTTAATCCCAGCACTTGGGAGGCAGAGGCAAGCGGATCTCTGTGAGTTCAAGGCCAGCCTGGTCTCAAAAAACTAAAATTAAAAAAATAAATAAAAGTAGCCAATAATCTAACAGTGGGTAGACTGGGATTCATTAATCTTTATGTGTTTTGCCTGCATATATGTCTGTACCACACCTATGACTGGTGTTCATGGAGGCCAGAGGAGGGTATCACATCCCCTGGAACTGGAGTTACAGGTGGTTGGTTATAACCAAAGGGAGATCTATAGCCAAGGAAGCTGAGAACAGTAACCATAAAATGGGTCTGTTTTATTATTAGAGAAATAAGGGGTCCCATCCCCCATAACTCAAGAATTAGATGTAAGAGCTGATTAGAAATCTTGAAAGTGAGCTCAGAATGGTATTACACACCCGAAACCCCAGGTCTCTTGGATTGAGGCAAGAAGTTGAAGCCTGGGCTATAGGGATATGGTGTCTCAGAAGAGAAAAGCCCAACCCCAGATCGGAAGGAAAGGGGACAAGCAGGGCTCTGGTGAGCACAGGATTGGCAAAAAGCAGCAGAGATGGCTGGAGTAACATTAGTGCAGTGGATCCTGCAGACACAAGTCTTCAGAGCTACACTGATGTGCCGGGTGTGGGGGTCAGGAGGTTTGCATGAGGTGGCAGCCCATCATGAGGCCACTTCTGGAAGTCGTGTGTTTACTCTGACCCTTAGTGTCCTGGTGACCTGTTATACGTGCATACCAGGAGACAGGCCAGGAATGTTCATAGAGGCGATAACACATGCATGCACACTTGGAGCCATCAGGGGTGTGAGTCCCTATTGTGTGACCTCCCCCAGCCCTGCTTTGCCTCCTCATGTGGCATCTGTGCTCACCTCAAGTCCCACTCACTTTCCCTTCCAGTTGGTCATCAGTGTATCAGGGCTCCTGTGAGCTGCAGGGTGTAAGGAGGGAACCCTGGTGATTTGAGCTAGGCACATTGCCCAGGAGTGAAAGGAAGGCAGCCAGCAATGCTTGGTCAGGGATGTGGAGGGAACAGCAAATAGACTGGCGTCTTTCGGAAAGATCAGTAAGGCTGACTGTTGAGCAAGACTGACAGAGGGCATGTTAAGTAAGTGCCAGGAATGGAATGAAGTGTCATAGTTCACAGGCATCAAAGGACAAAAGTATATTACATACTGAAGAGTATAACCAAGAGCCTGTGCCTGACAAGGCCACGAGAGGTTATCAGATCCACTGAAAATGGAGTTACAGGTGGTTGTGAGCCCCGGTGTGGGTGCTGGAAATTGAGCTGGGTCCTCTGAGAGAACAGCTAGGGCTCTTAACCCCTCAGTCATCTCCCCAGCTCCTAAAATTTATTTAAAAACAGAACAAATGTTTTGTCGCTTATGCCAGTAATCTCATCACTTAAGAGTCTAAGGTAGAAAGATTTCTGTGAGTTCAAGGCCAGGCAGGGCTTTACATGGGTTCTGAGACAGCCTGAGCTAGTGTAAATCCTTGTCTCAAGCAGGGCGGGGTGGGGGGATGGGGAGGATGAGCAGCTGAAGGGGAGTGCTCAAGCTTGACAGCCTGGCTTCAATCAGGGCCCCATATGGTAGAGAACTGACTACTTCCCACTAGTGTCCTCTGACCTCCACACTCACAGCACACAAGAGCCCTTACACGCGCACGCACGCGCGCACGCACGCGCGCACGCACACACACACACACACACTTTAAATTACAAAAGCAAAAGTTAAAGACCACTTTTTCCCAGAACCTCCAGAACCCCAAGAGGCTACTCAGCCAAGACAAGACAGAAAGGATGAGACTTCTTGTCGCCAGGGCCTGTAATTCCCCACTTCCTCACATGGCCACTGGGTGGCAGTAGGAGACACCAGACTGGCTGCCTAATGCATCCTTCAGCACTGCCTGCTCTCCCCGGGGCCACCAACATAGCTTGACACCCCACCACATGAAGCTCCTCACTTTCCCATGGGCCTGTGTCCCCTGTTAAGTAGCTGGGCAGCAGAGATGATCTGGAATGGGGTTAGGGTAATCTGAACCCAGAACACGGGTGACCGTGCCCTGGGGAGGGCAGGTCCCAGGGACCAGGCAGGCCAGTCTGGAGCTTCAAGTGTCCTAACCCTAAGGATAAACTCAGCCCTGCCAGGTTCACCAATCTTGCTCCTCCTTGAGCTGTGGAGTTGACTTTCATGTATGGTGTGTGTGTGTGTGTGTGTGTGTGTGTGTGTGTGTGTGTGTGTGTATGAGCATGCCATAGGATACCTAGAGATAGGGACCTCCTGCAAACCTGACCGGAAGGACTTGCCCATACACAGGCTAGGCTGACTTGGCACCCTCTCACCTTGCCCTGAGCACGTTGCTTACTGTTAACCCAGTGCGGTGGTGAGCTTGCCCGCCAGATGGCTCTAAGTTGGCAGAAGTAGGCATTCCACAGAGTTATGTGGGAGGACATGCTGGATCCCAGGCTATTCCCTTCTAGACTCAGACCTGGCCTTGGGCTCATGCAGCTGTGGACCAGGCAGGGTATTAGAGTTGAGTTCCTAGCCAGCCTGCCTCTTCCGTATGTATTTCTGGTTTTCTTTAAATGTTCCCATTACTCAGGCCTTCAGTGGGCATGAAGACAGAAATAAATCCCACAAGCCATCCCAGCCAGAAGCCGGGAATCCGATTCTCCCTCAAAGGCCGGAAGAGGCCCTTGTGCAGAGCATGCCAGACCACAGTGGCCCACACACTCCACATGGCCATGAATATGCCCCCCTCCATGCACACACATGCACATACATCCCCCCCCACTGGCTTCATACATGTACATATATAGGCGTTCGTGCACATGCAAACATTCAGATTTGCCTCACACAGAAGTACTCCATATATGTTCGTAGGTTCATTGTATGCACATACGCACTTGTGTCCACACTCCCTAAAAGGCTAACATCTAGTAGTGACCACACACTCTGGGTCCCAAACCCAGCCATTCTCAAGGTAATGGTGGGCAAGGGAAGCAAGGCTGGAGAGGCTGCAGGAGGAGGCTGGTCCTGTGCAGCTTAGGAGGAGAGTGGCCTCATGGGAATCCTGGTCTAAGTCTGCCAGGGCTTCTGAATTTTTAAGAGAAGCTGGAAAGCTGAATTTTTATGTGAAATATCCTGATTTTTAAATGTTGGCTCAAGATGCTGAAAATACTGGGAGAGCCAAACCAAACATGTCTAAGAGCCAGATTCCACCCACAGGCGGCATTCACAGACCACGAGTACACATACAAACACACACACAAAGATCACACGTACACAAACACACAAACAAAGAGACACTGGCACAAGTCTCCCAGATGCACCAGAAGACACAGATATGTACAAAGACACATGCGCACACACGTACAAACATGATATAAATATACACTGGCACACACTCAAACACAGAGATACATGCCAAAAGAACCACAAGCAGACACAAATACAAATAAATATGCAAGTTCACACATACCTACAAATATACATAGAAATCCACGCACAATGCACCCTTCTATCTTACTGGTAAAGGCGGTCTTCCTGGGGCACGTAGCACAGCAGCATGGTTTTTGAACAAAAACTATTTTGTGGTCCATACCAACATCATCCTTTGACTCAAATGCTGTAGAGTCAGGGTCAGGTTGACTTGGATGGACAAGCGCTTCATGACTGGTAGAGGTGTTCTGGCAAAGGGTCTCCTGTGTCAGGCCATTACAGGAAATGATTGGGTCCACAGACACTGAGGAAGGGGTGAGTCTTCTCCAGTGACCGAGAGCCCACCTTCTCATGTCCCAGAGCCCATCCTCCAGCCTAGCCTTAAATGCCTACCCTGTTGGCATGGCCGTGACGTTGAGGAGAGAGGCTGTAAATGACTCACCCTTGCATCCTGAAGGGAGATGAGAGCCCTGTCCAGGTGGCTGAAACAGCCTGGGGACGCACTTGAGAGTGAGATGGGGTTCTGAATCCACTTGGGTCAGGAAAGCTGAGCAGGGCCTGACCTCCAGGAAGCCAAGAAAGGGTAGAAGCCAGGGTAACAGTATACATGCAGCCAGCTAGGGCCCAGGGCCCTGCTGGACTCCATAGCCCCTTTCTCCTCTGGCGCGCTTGGCCAGTGGGACCAGCACCACCAAACTAACGGTTATTTCAGCTTGCTGTGGTAGCTTCGGTTGCAGGCTAGGATCATTCTGTGGTTGGCTGAGAAGACATCAAGGACAAGGAGAGAGCCAGACCTAACCTGGTTGTGTTGAAGTTGCACCATAAGTTCTGTTCCCCAGAGCCAGTGACCTTTCAGGACCCTGGGCAGGACTGTGTCCCTAACCAGACACTCACTAGGGAACTCAGACCCCTGGACACATTCACATTCCTCTTGAACCTCCAGAGAATCAGCACCCGCCCCCTGGTGTGTCCCTCTGTCCCCTCACCGCCCTGGGGTGAGCACTGGAGAGTGGACTACCATGGCTTCCCACTGAAGCCTGCAGGCCGGGTACCCTCCCTGGTCTTGAGCAGGGCTTGCAGACTGAGGGGGGAGCAGCAGTGGAATTTGTGGTCCCATGATTCTATTCTGAGCTGGCTGCTAGGTTGAGCCACCAGAGGCCAGGCCTGTGTGTCTTCCCTCGGAGTAGACCAGACTTCTAAGGGTCTTTTGTGGTTTGTCTTCTTTGGAAACGGGGTTTCTCTGTGAAGCCCTGGCTGGCCTCGAACTCACAGAGATCTGCCTGACTCTACCTCCCGAATGCTGGGATTCAAGGTGTATGCCACCACCGCCTGGCAACTTCTAAGGGTCTTCAGAGTTGCTCTCCCAGCTGGTGCTGAGGAGATGGACCCAAAGAGAGGCAGGGCCTCTTGGCAGGCTCAAGGCGAAGGTGGGCGAGAGTTGGGCCTGGCCACCTTGCTGCCCAGATCTAGAGTGCAGTGATTCTGTGAGGTGCCTGGATGGTGGGCTATGGAAGCAGTGGACAGGGGTCTCTGGATGCCCTCCTCCTTGTCTACTCACTGGCCAACGCTGGTTCTGTTTATGTGTTCCCTGTGGCTTGGCTGGACTGTGGGGCCTTGCAGGGAGAAATAACCACCTGGCTCCAGAGGCTGTTGAAGGCAAACAGGGCCCTGACCATCTGCCAGGCCTGCTGAGGGCTCCCATTCCTGCCAACACTGCCCAGGTGAGACTTGGGGGCCTCAGAGTGAAAGCCAGCCAAAGGCTCCCCGTCCAGAGTCAGGGAGCTGGTCCTGCATGACGGTCTTAGGCTGATGTGTGGGGACCGGTTGTGTCCCAGACATCCAGCCAGCAGGAAGTAACACCCAACCTAAAGCATGGCTGCTCCTGACCTGGGTGCAAATGTCCTAAGAAGAAGCCTGGGCTTTGTTGATGAGGTGTCCAACTCATCAACAGTGTAGCAGATCTGGTCTGACCTGGAAACATCATGCAAGATGGTATGTTAGGGCACCTGGCCCCGTTAAAGGAAAAGGACAGCCCTACCTTAGGAACCCAAAGAGATGATAACCAAGTAGGAAGGCAGTCTGGCCAGGGTGCTAACTGAATGTTTTCAGGTAAGTGGGCCCAGTGGCCTTCTGACAGAGCAGTCTGGGGCTAGGATGTGTGGCCTAATGTCCAAATGGCTTCTAGACTCGGTGGAGAGCATAAGCGGTCTTGAAGATTAGCAGGCTGGAAGTCCTGTAACTCTGAGCTGAGCTGACAGGTCAGTCAAGACCCTGTTCAGAGGTAACACATAGCCCAGGAAGGGGAATGAGGTTTTGTCCTCCTGCTTCCTCTGACCCTTATGCAGCTCCCCCTGGCCTCCACATGGAAACAGGGCCTCTAAGTCTTCCTCTAGAATGTCCAGTGGCCCCAGTTAACCCTGGCTGAGTAGCCCTTGAGGGCCTGGCCTTTGCCTCACCCCTCACACCACAGCGCTCCACTGGAAGCCTTCGGATGGTCATTTGTCCTACTAGCCATCAAGAATGGGAGATGGGGTTTGGCCTAAGAGCTCAGTATATGCCCATGCTACCCAATACTTGAGCTAGATGGCTTAAGCCTGGGGCAGATGGTGGGGGTGGGGTCTGGAGGGAAAGCAAGATGGTTTGAGCTTAGAAAGGGGAGATTTGATAGAAGCATCAGCTGATATAAAAGCCGGGAGGCACAGTGAACTGAGCAGCCCATGGATAGGTATGTAAGCCTCAATGCCAGGCCTTCTGGGAATCCAGACAGGACTAGGAGGTCCCAGAGGATGAAGATAGCTGTAGGGAGGTGTCAGGTGGGGACACTGAGTGAAAGCTGTGTTCTTATTTTTTCAGTGCACAGGTCTGGCCTTGCAGACCTGCACCCCAGCTAACTCTTAGGGCCTGAACTCTAGCTTCTGGAGCCAGGGCAGACAGCTCAACCTCTATCTGGTGGCTGGAGGCATTATCCCTTCCAGTTTTGGAGCTGCGGTCAAGCTTGGAGGACTCCCTGGGTGGTTACCAAATGGGAAAGGTTCACCTGGTGGCAGGGCAGTGACTTGGGACCAGTAGATAGGGTCCAGAAGCCAGACTCCATGTGTGTCCATGACAACAGGGGAAGGCTAGCAGTTCCATAGGTCCACCTGGCTGCTGTGACCCCTGCAGACTCCAGCCTTTCTGGGCAATGGTTGTTTTTTTGTTTTGTTTTGTTGTTTTAAAGATAGGGTCTCATGTGCCCCAGGCTGCCTCCCAACTTGCTCTATACAGCCAAGGATACCCTTGAATTTCTAATCCTCCTGGCTTCACCTCCTGAGAACTGGGTGTACAGGTGGGTGCCTTGTTTATCAGGTGCTGGGGGTAGAACCGAGGGCTTCGTGCATGCCAGGCAGGTGCTCTACCAACGGAACCACCTCTTAAGCCGTTTTCTGGGCCTTGAGAGCAGAGCCACCAATGCTGAATGCCCAACTCCCAGATCCTTCCTAGGTCATGAGACCCAGGGTCCTTCTCCCAACCATGGAGTGAGTAGTCCCCAAACTGTCTCATGGCTCCTAGACCCTGCCTTCCTTGAATGAAACACAGGAAGCCACACACAGCTCCCTTTTTTCTTTTTTCTTTTTTTTTTTCCCCTTTTGTTTTTCTTCCCAGCCCAGTCCTGAATGGACAACCAGCCAACCACTGGCCTCTGGGTCCATCTGTCCATTTGTCCATGCCAGCAGTCCGGTTCCCTGATGCCCAGTCACATGACTGTTTCCCATTCTTCCTGCAACAATGGAGGTGGCCGTGCAGATCCAGAAGCCTCCTCATCCAGGCCTGAGCAGGAGCCGTTAAGGAATCCGTCGTCCTTGGGAACTGCCATGGTAATTGGTATGGCTTCACTCTCAACGGCTGGGGCCCCTGGCTTGGCATGGCCTGGCAGCTGGGAGTGTCCGTTGGTGGTGGTGGCAGGCAGCAGGCGGGGGCTGAGTGGAAGGCTGAGTCCTGCACGGGGGCCAACATTGGTCACACTTGTGTGAGACACCATTGGGCCATAACTATAGCTGCTACTCCCACTTCGTGCTTTGCGCTTGAAGTCCAATGCCAGTGTCCAGCGGCTCCAAGACTTCCTGATTTCTGCTTGTACCTTGGGGAAATAGATGAGTGGCAGTCAAGTGTGCCCTTAACCCTCGTGCCCTGTGTTTTTGTCTGATACCGTTGCTGCAGTAAATGACAGGAGACTAACTGAAAACATCAAGTTCAAGTCAAATCACACCAATCCTTAGAACATGGTGTTTGAGAGTAGGCAGCTGATACAGCCAGAACCCAAAAGCTCAAATGGTCCAAAGATGGCTGAGCCCTCAACTGAGTGGGACCAGGGAGAGCCTTTCCTATGCCACACATGGAGGAGCCCATACAGCCCAGGAAACAGTGAACCTGAATCATCCTTGAAGCCGTCTCTGTGCTTTCACAGTGTGTTCAGGAAGGTTCTTGAGGCGCAAAGGAAGAATCGGGAGTGGGGAGGGGATGGAGGGGCAAGGCTTGAGGGAGGGGCCCTCCCGACTCCTTCCTTATGCCTGTGCTGCCTGCTGCTTACCTCACCGTTGCAGAAACAGTATATGATGGCAACAAAAAATCCCTGTAAAGAGAGGCACATGCGATCAGGACCACATCCCACCGGCCCCCGCTCCCCGGGACCGTGGGCAGACCACGCACCTGGAAGGAGTTGAAGAGCATCTCATAGTGCATCTGGATCTGCCAGAGTGTCCCTGAGACCTCGGTGTACGGTAAGGCCATGAAGACAGTGTAGTGGACACCGAAGAGTGGCACAAGCACCAGCGTGGACCTGAGCAGCTTCCTGGCCGTGGCAGCATGCAGGTTAGGTCATGCTCTTTGCCCCAAAACACAGCACTTTATCCTCCCACCCCAGCCAGGCCCAGGCTCCAGAAGTGATGGAAGGAACAGAGGCTCTGACTCCAGCTGCTTGGCAACCAAGTTCAGCCAGGATGGCTTCTGCCAGGAGGCCAAGTATTACTTGGGCTTTTTGGTCCTGAGAGGTGTCCTGGAGTAGACCACAGGTGATGTTGCCCTTTGCACCTGCTGCTGGCATGCATTCATTCTCCCATGACCCAACCTTTGGGTTTCTCCTAAGAGGATGTTACTGGCGCCAACCTCTACCCATCTGTCCCTTTGATTCCCTGAGTCCAGCTGTCTGAGGGTAGCTGGTGTGTACCACACTAGCAGGCCCTAGCTGGAGTGCAAAGCTTGATGCCAAGTGGTACAGCATGACCCAGCACTCCCATGCAAGCAGGGCATGTGGTGGTGGGGATCGGGGGGCCACAGAGCCAGAGGCATCTCTCACAAGCTCAACCATAGGACCTTTGTCCTCTCTTGGGTACATGGTGCTGGCAACCAATGACCCTGAACTCCGCCCCAACTCAAAAGAGCAAGAACCCACCGGTACTGCTGCCTCGTGTCACACCGGCCCGCATTGGTCTCCCGAAGCTTAGTGGCAAGCACCCGGATGATGTTGATGAAGAGGATGAAGTTGAGCTGTGGAGGGAGGCTGCAATGGAGACTCTGCCCTGGTAGCACAGCACAAGGACTCGTGCACCCCAGGCCATGCCACAGGCCCTACTCTGTCACTGCATCTCTAGGATGCCCGAGGGCCCTCATCCTAGGAACCCATCTAGACTGGAGTAGGGATCACCTGGTCTTTGGGTTTCCAGTCCTGGGGTCCAGGGAAGCCATTGTAGATGTTCTGGTTAAGGGCTAGTCCCTGGGGCTCATGCCAACACTGCCCTGGACCCCTGCTCACCACAACAGATGCCAGGATGGGCACCTGGATGATCCACTTCTTGTGTCCGGAGCTCAGGTCCCAGCACCTGGGGAAGGATGAAGCGTTAGCCACTGGCCCCTTCCTTCTCAGCCAGCCCACATGGGCCCCAGAGTTGGCCTGCTCTGACACGAGCTGTCAGGGACACAGGACGGGTATTGCATGTGTGAGTCCAGGCTTGAGGCACTCCGGGCCTCTTTGGAAGTCACCCTTAAGCCTGGAGCTGCCACTGCCAGGAGTCACCTCACAAGTCACAGAAGAGGGAGCCAGAGCATTTCCAGCCTGTGTCAAGGTCCCTGCCCACCCCACAACACTCTGCGACTTCACCTACCCAGTGTTGGCCAAGGTTGCTCTGACACCGACCCACACAGCCACAAAGACAGCTGGAAGACCTGTGTGTACGGAGAACAGTCTGAGGGTTATGCATTTTGCCCCAAACCCAATGACTTTCCTCAGCTCACTGTCCCACCCCTCACCCTAGGCACATGGGCTCCTTAATGTCATCTTAACAGCCTGAGGTGCCAGCCCCCCCCCATTTAGATTCCTTTGGAGTTACCTATGCTGCCTGCTGGACATATGCTGAAATAATGTGGTATCGATAGCTCATCCCAGTTCGTTCTGCACCAGGCCTGGAACTCCCATGGGGAGAGAGCCAGTGACTAGCGTTTTTCTGTTCTAAAACCCCTACTCCAAGCCTGGCATGAAAGGTCCGAGCCTCCATGGATGAGGGTATATAAAATGAAGTTTGTCGTCGCAGGCTGGGCAGAGGCCATAGGAGAACCTCAGGGTACTGACACATGGCAGGCCGAGTGAAGGGAGCCTGGCCCCCTCCTGGCTTTATTTCTAGCCTGGTGGATCATTAGGGGGAAAGGGTGTCACCTGGGTTTGTGGTGAGGGTGTGACATTCCCAGATCATAAGGCTCTGTGTGCTCCCTAATCCACATGTTTCCAGCCCACCCAGACACCTTCTAGCCCAGGAGCTTGTGTTAGTTCCTGGAATCAGGCCCAGACCTGCCCAGCCCTGGGGCCTGCCATGGTGAGGTCAGGAGTAGGGCATGTGCCAAGGGCCAAGGAGGCTGTGGAGACTGACCTGAGGGCTTTCTGGGTGCTGAGCCCAGGAGGCTCTAGCCACTGGCCCACCCCTCCACAGTCTGGCAGTTTTCCCCAGGGCCCAGCCAAGCTCGGGAGCTGCCAGCAATAATGGACAATTATCAGTAACTGGATCCCTGAGCCCGAGGGGGACTGGTAGGATCGCAGCATCCCAGGAATCTACTGCAGAGAGGTTGCAGAAGTTAAGTGGTACTGAACTGCTGGGCCTGTGGCTCTGGATAGCGGGGACCTCCCTCCTGTTAACAAACGCAAGCCCCTCCACAGGGCTCTGGGTGGAAGAAGGGTCTAGACTACATTCCCAACCCCAGGCCAACTAGGGACTGAAAATCCCATTCTGATCCCAAGTTTAACCTCATGTCAAACCCAGTAATTATCACCCCAAGTGAGCCAAAATGCCCTTTCAAGCCAACAGCTCTGGGTGACCCTGCCCATAGCCAAGTTGAGTCCCCTAAACCTAGAACAGGGTCCAAGTCACAGCAGGATGGGCGGGCCTCCAGCCTGCTACAAACCAAGAGGGACAGACATGCAGGTTCACCTTCGCCCTACCCACCCCCACTGGTCTCCGTACCCCAGCCAAAGATGGTGAAGCCCCACAAGTACTTCTTCTCTGAGAAAAAGGCCATGAAGATGAGGCTGTGCAAGTACAACCCCTCCACCAGAATCCAGTAGTAGTTGGTGGCCAGGAAGTAAAGGAAGAAGGTCACAGCCACACGGCAGCCAGCCTAGGAGACCAACTGGAATTAACCAAAAGGTAGAGCCTGCATCTCACAGGCAAGGTCTGGTCTGCATTAGGTGAGAAGGGAGAGCTTACTCTGGGCTTCTGGGCTGGGACCCTGTGTGGGTGTTGGGTGTTAGCAGCAGGTGGCCAGGGGATGAAGTGGGTGGTTAGGGCGCTCCAGTATGGAGGGAAGGAAGGGGGACAGGAGGAGCTGTTAGCAGTAAGGCTGGGAGCTGAGCTGAGTCGCGTGAGGATCGCTATGAAATGGGTTTGCAGGCCTGAAGCTGCAGGAGGTAGCAAGAGACAGGCAGGTGCAAATGGCACGGTGGGAGTCTGTGGGCAGCCTAGGAGCACTCACGTAGCCAACTGCGGCAGCGGCGGGCGGAGGCGGCACCTGCGCGATGATATGCAACTCTTCCTCTGTGAGGCGCTCGGCCTCATCCAGTGTGAAGCCGGAGTAGAGCACTGCGTCCTTCACGAAGATGCTCGCGGCGCGCAGCATAAACGACAGGAACATGTGCATGTGGATGTAGTTGCGCGTGCAGTGCAGCCGCCTGCGGGACGTGCGACATCGCCGTGGGTGAGGGCACGGGGGGGGGGGTAGGGAGATGCAGCGGTGGGCAGGAAGTTGGGCTGTGTGCCGTAGATGGGGACATCACGCAGGGGGATGCAGCCAGTGAAGGGGGAGAAGAAGGCTCGCACCCTGGACCCCCTAGCCCCACCCTAGACCATGCCCTACCCTCACCGGCTTTGCCCTGCCCCGCCCCGCCCCTTGCCCCGCCCACCTAAAATAGGCCAGGATGAGCACAGCCACTGTAAGGGAGGCGAGGGACATGGAGTATCCCACGGTGTAGATCATGCCTAGACGGTCAAATACTTCCTGCGCAGGTGAGAGACAGAGACCTGGGACTCAGGGTGGGCACTAATGGCAAACTGGAGGACAAATTAAAGTTTCTGGAGAAGTAAAGGCTAGGAGTGTCGGCTGGGTCGAGGTTCACTAATGGGGTGGGGATGGTCTTATGAGTTCGCACCCGTTCTCGAGTCTCGTTGGTCATGAACTTGAGGCACTCGCTGTAGTTGGCCCATGTCCGGTTGTGTCCCGGAACCACTTCCCAGCTGCCATTGCGGTCACAGCGTCTGTAGGCATGGCCTGTAAGTCCGTGGGACAGTCAGCGCAGGCAAAGGAGGTCTGGAGCCACTGGGGGCCTGAACTCCAGACTTCATGGCATCCCCGTGGTTCTCAAGCCATTTGGCTAGCCTCACCTTTGTGATTGAAGTCATAGATGTAGTCTGGACAGGGTACCGCCACCACTTCACCTGGTGCTCCCAGTGGCCAGCAAACGATGTTGTCCCACTCTGGCAGGCAGGGACGTCCTGTGCCCAAAGGTGGGGTACAGAAGGGGAGTCAGATCCATAGCTAAGGGGTAGGGATAGGAACACACTTGAGGTTTGACTCTCACACACTGCCCTGTGACTGGTAACTTCAGGGTTAGAGCATTCTGGAAAGAATATATTGAGCTATTTCTTCCTCTTGTTCCCTAAACCCACTAGCTACAGAGAACTTACTGTAGCCCCTATGATGGAGGAGTAACATGAATCCCTTTTCCAGATGGTCTGGAACGGGACAAGAGAAGTGGTTAACTGATGAGGTTACTAAATGACACAGGCCTGGCCTCAAGGGCTCAGCTGTGCCTTTTCTCTGTCTGTCCTTGGTCCTACTTTCTAGGGGGTCTCTGAAGAAAGGAGTTTAAAAAAAAAAAAAAGACATTGTTTCACTTTGTAGATAGACCAGGCTGGCCTTGAACTCACAGGGATCCATCCACCTGCCTCTGCCCCCCAGAGTTCTGGAAGTAAAGGCGTGAACCACCACAACCAGCTCGAAGACGAGCATTTTCTCAGTTTTCCCCTCAGCGTGGAGGCTCTTTATGTGGCCCTTCCCTAGGGACTACAGGAGGAGGAAGTCTGGTTCTAAGTGCCAGCTGGACATCTAACATGCTGCTAACCTCACACAGGTGTCCCCACTCTGAGTTTCCATTTCCTTTTTGGATAGGCAACCGTATGAGCCTAGGCATCCACCATCCAGGGCTGCACAGAAGACCCATGAACAAGCACTCGAGGCATGCAGCCCTCCAAATCCAAGGGCTAATGGGGCATTTCAAAGGGCAGTGACAGCCATGCTAAGTGACTTCAGAGGGTCCCCAGCCTCTAGGTCACCCACATTCCTCCCCAGCTTTTAGTCCCCTTCTCTCCCCCTGCAGTGCTCTGACCACAGGGCTCTCTCGAACCTCCCTGGAAGGCAGCCTCGACGGCTGGACACGCCCAGCCCCGTGAAAGGCTCTCTGTCCTGGGCGCCATATTCCCAGCCCCACCCCGCCAGGCCCACAATTCCCTCTGGTCCCTGGGGAGCCACAGGGTGACCACAGGCTCCCAGATGTGGCCCATCTGGAATCTGCTGCCCACCCTGCTGGCTCTAACTGGCCTTGTGGCCACAGCTTGGGTCTGTGTTTGTCTCTCCTCACCTCCCTGAGGCAACCCTGTTTCTCCCTCTCTCCTCTCCTCCTTGTCCCCCCGTCTGTCTCCACCCCGCTAAGGCTGCCCTACCCTCTTGCTGTCTTCCCACTGCGTGTCTTTCAGTACCGCCTTTGACATACCAAGCACCAGACTTTTGGTTTGAGCATCTTATTCCTCTGTCTCTCTCCATCGCTCCCTGACTATGTCTCAGGACACAGTTCTCATCCTCTCCCTCCCCCATCTTGTCCCCCCCCCTCCGTGGGTCATGTTTTCCTGTAGCTCTAGATCCTCTTCTGGGGAGTGCTGGGCGAGTCCTGTGCACATTTCTTTGTGTCTTGAGGACACACACTGACCTGCCCCCCCCCATCTTGTATTGCCCCTTGGGCTGTCTCCTGGCTTGCTTTCCTAGGAAGGGAGCTGTGGTCCCTGATTTTCCATAGGAACTCATAAGACTAGGTCAGAAGGTCAGGGACAGGTGGATCTGAGCCTGTCAAATGGCTGCTAAGGCAGGGGTCCAGGACAGGGGGACAGACATACCTCGGCGTCTGCTGCCAGTGGACACCTCCTTGTTCTCTTTAGACTCAGGGTAGAACTTTCCTGAAGCCTTCTCTTTCCTGGGCTTCCCGGATGTGGATGCTGGCGTCCACCCCTTGTCTGAATCCATTATGTTGGCTGGAGAAATCAGGGCAGTTCTAGCCATCAGCTGTGCTATAACAACAGCCCTGGGTTGTTGACCCTCCCTCAAGTCCCCCTTTGCACAATGAGTTGACCTTGCCAAGGATACCAATACTTAGGTTGTTGGGCGACCAGAGATGAAGGATGAGTGTGTAGCGATATCTCAGAAACTGTAAAGTGTTTGCCAAATGGAGAGACAGTCAGGAAACAGTTGGTCAACAGAGGTTCAAATGGCAGTAAATGCAGGGTCAGCTGGAGAGTGAGACAGAAAGGCTGACTACTCCATAGTCATGACCATGAAGGAGGGAACAGCCCGCCAGAGGGCGCACGGTGAAAACTGGGCCAGATGGGGCGGAGAGGTAATGGTGAAAACCAAGTCAGGCTATGGTGTTACGCAGGTGAGGAGGCTGGTAAAGAAGGGCCAAGTGTACTGCACTGTGTCAGGGGTGGGGTTCGCAGTGTCTGCACGTGCTCCGATGACACCACCTGAGCTGGAGCCTGGCCTTTCTTTCTTCCTTGAAAAGACACAGGAGGCCTGCCTCCTTAGCCGGAAAGCCCTCACTCTCTGACTTGTGTGACTTCAGCTACGGCCCAAGCCAGGGTGAGGACCTTGGCCCTCCCACATCAGGCTCTGTGGGAAGCCAAGCCCAGGCAACCTGGGAGGATGATTGTCAGCACTGTCCAGCCTGCACCCTCAGGGAGGGGTTCCATGGTGGATGAGGAGTCAGAGATGCACACAAACCACAGGCTCCACACTATCAAGAGCACCAAGTTGAGGGTCAAATGAGAGGCCTCATCTGTCCCTACCTTCCATGTGATTGGGAGCCCTAGGTGGGGTCGGGGTAGAGAGACTCTGTATACAGACAGAGTCTTCATGAATTTGAACCAAGTCTACATGCTTCACTGAGAACCTGTCACCATTTGGCTGTGTGCTGTCCCCCAGTAACCTGAGAGCCAGAGCCAGGGAGAAAGCTGCTCTGGAGAGACAGTAAGTCAGGGTCTGACCTCCTCTGCTGATGGGGCTGGCCAGACTTCAGAAGCCTGGATGAATGCCAGTGTAGCCTATACCTGCTTCCAGGAGATGGGCAGGGAGACCCCCCTGAACTGTGACTGGATGGGTGGTTCCTCCCTTAGAGATGCTGCGGGAAATACCCCCTCTGCAGGTCAAACACCCTCTCTAGGCTATAGACTGAGTCACACACCCATCCCAACCCCTCTAGCCCCAACTGCCCCCATCTGGTTCTAGTTCTATGCTAGAGCTCCGTATCCAGATGGCCTCTTTCAAAGACTGCCTCATCTCTGAAGATATGGCTTGGCTATCTTTTCTTTGGTGAAGTTGGTTCAGCCCGCCACATAGGGCCCTGCACACTTATCAAAGCTCCTGGCTTGCCTCGCCCCATCTAAACCCATTGGGGTATATGCTTTGTCTATCTTCACATCTCCATCCTCAAATGAGAGACCCACTCCCCCCCCCACACACACACACTGTGCACCACCTGATTCTGCTGATTTCAGTTTAGGTCTCTACTTTGGCGGGGTCTCCCATTATTAAGCCCACTGCTAAGTTAAAACCTTCACCCCCTTCACCCACCCTTATCACTGCTGACCTCATGCCCCCCCCCCAGTTTTCCCCATTGTCACCTGCTGTGCGAAGGACTTCCTTGAGCAGCTTGTCACACTGGGCCTGAGCGCGGTGCAGCAGGAAAATCTGTTCCTCTTTGGTAAAGACATCGTCGGCGTCCACCTGCCAAGCCAAAGATCAGACTGTAGGCAGCTTTTCCAGGTGAGGCAGCTGGTCCCAAAGTCAACCAGCATCCCCAGGGATCTCCCCTTTCCAAAGTCCTCCCTTTAGCGGGAGTGTGGGAAGGCTGCCCCATGGGGAGCATCTGCCTTACAGAGTCCCGTTCCCCCCCCCCCCCCGTTAAAGCTCTGAAGCCATGGCAACACAAAGGGCTGGGAGCTGTCCCTTGCATGGAGGAGAAAGGGGGTGGAGGCTGTCCCCTGTATGTCCAGCAGTAACCCGGCATCCACTGACATTCTTTGTCTAGTCCATCCCCCTGGGGCACATGGGAACGGATGGAATGTCCCAGGACGGAGCCTCACAGGATCCTGGCTGCCTGCTGGGGACCTAGGGTTGGATCAGGACTGCTCAGCCCTGAAGAGACAAACCCAGCCTGGATTCCTTCAAGTCTCAAGGCCTCTGGGGACCATGGCTGTCACCATTTTCCATCCTGGCCCAGCATCCAGCCAGTACTTTTCCCTGAAAAGGGTCAGGGTCTCACCCTTCCTAATTGGGGTCTCACAGAGGGAGGGGGAGGACTGTGAGGGGATAGCTAAGGGGTCCCTGCACTATGCAGGACCCCTACGTGCTGTACTAGGGAGGTTCATCCCACTGGAAGGCCCCCCACCCCAAGAGATGCTGTGATGTGTGATCAGGCACAGGCCTCTGCTCCTGCTGACCTCTCTGCAGGAATGGTTTCGTTCTCTTCTTTCTACTCTGCACACCCACTGGGACCCAGTAACATCATTTTAACCAGGGGAAAGGGAACAGCGTAGGGGTAGAGAAGAGCCTGTTGCTGAGCTAGTGGCTACTGGTGAGGGTCTGAGTCTCCTCTGACTTGGAGCCAGCATTCTGCCTGGGAGCAGTCGCTATCCCCACCCTGAGTACGGCCCCTAAGGGATCACAACCCGGGGTAGCCTGTGATGCTCTGGGACAGACCTCATGGTCCCTGAGACTCCCCTAGAAAAGCTACTTCTCCCTTAAACACAGAGAACACAGCCTGATCTCCCTCAACAGGCAGTGCTGCAAGACCATGCCGGGCCATGTAGGCAGGTCTCTTAGTAAGGGCGGAGCAACGAAGGGCACAGAATTTGGAGGCCTGGAAGGAAGGAGGCGGGTCAGGGTAGGGGCGGGCCGGCGGGAGAGGGCGGGCGGCCTGGGTCAGGGAGTCCGGCTGCAGAGAGAAGTTAATTGACCGCGTCTCTTGGCGGCAGCAGCTCGGGCTTCCAGGCCAAGGAGTCTCCAATTGGCTCCGCCGAGCTGAGTCTTGCTGGTTTTACTTAGCGGAGGAGAGCGAGCATTTGCGCGTGCGTGTGACTGGCCGCGCACCCGCTGTCTGGCCACAGTGTAAACTTCTGAGTGCCGCATTTCTGTAAGTCCTCACGTAGGAAACGCCTAACGTGTCTATTCGGACCCTGGAGCCTGATGTGTCTGTGAACATGTATGCGTACATGTGTGTGGGCAAAGGACTATGTGTGGACTTCAGGGAGTATCGGAGAACTTCTCAACATGCATGCCTATGTGTGCTGCTTCCGGAGCCTGGATCTGAAATGGACCCTCGGGATTCAGCTGGCCCTAAAGCCAAGGAATCCCAGAAAGGCTGAAGTGGATTCCAGTGTGCTGCTGGCCCTGTGGCTGGCTCTAACCTCTCACTGTCCTAACCACACCCAGCTGGGGCAGAATGACGAGGCCCAGGTAGGACACACTGGCTTGCTAAGGTCCAGGGACCTCTAAGCCACCCTGAAGCTCTCCTGATGTGCCTGGCGCTGGGGAGCTCACTACTAAGGGTTCTGATTCTTACCCGTTACAGTATGTTCTCACTACCATGCACTCTGTCCTTGCAGTTGGTATCCCCATCAATCACCACCCTTCCATCAGCACCAACATAGCCATCACCGCTGCCAATGTTACCGCCACCACTGCTGCCAGTACCATTCCCACCACAATCACTGCCATAATACCGCTACCATCACCATCACCTCCAGAATGGCTACTGCCACCATCTGTCTACCTCATCACCATCGAGACCAGAGCCACCACGGGCAACATCAGCACCGGCACCAATATCACCACCATCCCTAACCCCTTCCTGTCACTTCTCCCTCCCATACCCATTTGCCTATGACTCCTTCCTCCTGTTCAACCCCTCCCTTCCCAAGATATAGAATTCACCATGGTTTTCTCCCAGTTAGTGGAGGGCTCTTGAGTGGCTGACTGGACCTCCCATTGGTCTCTAAAGACTGCTGATGTGTTAGCTTCCTAATGGCCTGGCTAGCCACTGATGTGACCAGGGAGTATAAGCTGATGGCCTAGATGAGAGGGAAGCACTCAAGGGTTGACAACTGTTCAGCTGACGAGACTGACCAACATGCCCACTCAGGGGCCAGGGGTGGGGGTGGGGTGGCTGTTTAACCTTCCCCCTCTTGTCAGCTTCCCCTTTTAGTCTCATCTGGACAGGGAAGGCCATATGCTTCTAGCACCCTCCTCCAAACGCCTTCATTCATCCCCAAGGGCAATGGCCCTGGCTCTGCCCTCCCTGGGTGTCAGTCAGACCTACTTCTCCATCACCCCAATCAGAACAGAGTTGCCACGCAGGAGGACACGCAGCTCAGAGTGAGGAACGTACTTCACTTTGAGGGGAAGAGGCGGTCCTCTCCCCGGGTACCCTCTTTGCCAGCCTCAGAGCACAGCTGCTCCCAGCACACCCGGACACCCTCACTGTCTTTCAGCTGCACCCCAGGGATTTCCCACTAACATTGGCGTTCAAACCCCACCTCTACCATTGACCAGTGTCTCTGGCAAAGTAGCTTAAGCCCAGTGATTTAGATTTCCTGTAAAATCAGAAAAGCGGTAAGTACTGCATCAAAAGCCTGGGCAGGGCAGGCTGAGAGCTGGCTACCACTATAGCTACTGTGAGCAATGGGACCAACTCACCACCCCCACCCCACCCCAATCCCTTTGTCTGCAGGGGTCCACAGCAAGGGGCTGGTGGGCTGTGGGATGGGACCCGAGAGAGAACTGAGGGCCAGGATGGGGGCAGTGCTGTGTGAGTCGTGCCTGGGTAGCTCCCTGAACTCACACTGTCACCCAAGACCACTGCCAGATTGTGGGTTGGGGGTAGGCAAGATTACCAGACCTCTATCCTGGTCGAAGAGGGTTGAGGGGGAAAACTGCTGACCAGCCAGACATCAACACTGTCTGCTGCTCCCTCCCCCTCTCCCACCCTCCCCCTCCCTCCCCTATAAGAGTGCTGTCTTCTTGGCATAGCTCCAGAGTGTGAGGAGCTCAGATCTGCGTCCTCTCAGGTCCAGAATCTGCGCCTTGGGTCTCAGGGACAAGACTGAGGGGCTACGCCTGGGTCGTGGCCACTTTGTCCATACTCACCAGCGAAAGGGCCACCAGCTGTCCCTCATACTGGTCTCCACTTTGTGGATTAGTGCTGACAGCTTTTCTGACCCACCTACCACAGTGCCCCCTCCAGCAGCACAGCAGGGGCCCTCCTCCGGCACAAGCAACCATGTCTAGAGTGCATGAACTCGCAGGGGCCGCACAACTTTAGCCCTGAGCTGGGCGGGCAGCCTGCAGACCCTGAGCTGTGCTGTGAGGCCCCAGGCAAGGCACAGGCAGATGGGGCTGAAGTTGGCCTGTTACTTACAAACTTGGATATTGCTGGCCTCATTGTAGAGGATGTGCCGTCAATGGTCCTGATGTATCTTGTCATCCCCCAGCTCAGGTGGGGCCTCACTCATGACCAGAGACCTTCCAGTTCTGCACACTGAGGTACAGGTGGACAGCACCATGCCTGGCTAAGACGTTCCAGTACAGTTTAGCTCCCAGGAGACCCCAATATGGAGGTGGTGAAGCAGGAGGGTGCAGATGAAGGTTGTGCTCTGTGGTCCATACCATCACCCACATGATGTCACTCCTAACTTTCTCTCCTCCCTGCCAGATTCTACACATTGGCATCTGTGATCTCAAACATGTCAAGATTGTACCCCTCCAGACCAAACCAAAATTCTACCTCTCCAACCAAACGAAGGAGTCTCTTTCCTCAGCTGACATTCTGTTTCTGTGCAAGGGGCTTCTATGGCATAATATTTTCTTAGCAGGATGCCCTCTTGGGTCATATCAGCAAACCCCTTGCCAGTGTGAGTCTGGTCCGCTAAGGGACAGTGTGCTTTGCTTGTTTGCCTGCATCGGAGAAGGCAGATGTATTTGGTGTTTACCCCTGGATGTTCCCATCCCACGAGACCCTCTTTGTCTGCTACACTCATGTCAGCCTCGCCTTCTACTACACACTCATTTCACAAAGGGGAGAACAGGGCATACAGAATAGTCAGAAGGAGAGGGCCAGGAGCAGAGCTAAGGTGTACTTACACCAAAGCAGTAGCCTTGGAGCAAAGGAAATACACAGCTACATGGATGCTGTGGCACCGGCCATAACATCATCTCTCCAGCACCCTGTATTGTATGTAACCTTTGCTGCATCAAGCAAGCATCCACAAAGGGAATTGATCAGCGGTAGAAGTAGCCATAGGAGCAATCGGGGTGCTGATGTTTGGATGCAGATGACCCCTCTAACTGGCAGAGGACAACTGGGCCTTGGTGTTAAGTGAGGATGTGAATGACTCCAGCAAAGTAAAAATACTTGGCTCTCAGGAGATCCCCTTGTGACCTTGTGGCCTTCCTGCACCCCTTCTCCAGGCTCCACTACTGGGACCCATGCTGGCACCTCTCACTGCCTCCCATGCCAGCTGACTGTGGACTGTTGTCCCTTGCTGCCCTCTGTCCATCTGGCTGGCCACGGCAGGCTGGGACGGGCTTCTCATCCTGCCACGGACAAGTGCTGACTTTTCCTCCCCCTTGCCAGGCCTTCCTGAACAGGCTGCCTGTGTTTGGGGCTGGGAGGGGCTCGGGGGGAGGCACTGTGACGCCTCTCATCCCAGCCAGCCAGCCAGCGTGGCCGCCTTTGGGGCAGGCGGTGGGACGGAGCCTGGGATGGCAGAGTTGGCTGCTAGGACAGGGTGGATCTTCACAGTGCCTCTACCTGAGCTAGGCTGGAGGACCAAGGCCCAGAAGGATGGAATGGCCTAACCTAACCCTAGCAGGGTAGCAGATTGGGATCTCATAGCTCTCAGCTTGGGCACAAGGCTGGCCCCCAGCTGGGGTTCTAGAGGGCTTGGGAGGTCTCCTATTTCTGTGACCCTGAGCAAACTTAGAGCTGTCTCCTGTGCATGGTCTCCTAGTCACTATAAAGACAATTTCAAGGTTCTGTGAAAACTCCACCATACCTTTTATTTTTCCTGGGGCTCTCTGAAATAGCTACCTTCCTGATGTGGTAGCTGGACCAGGGAGTGTCCCCAGAAGGCCCACAACAGGAATCTGGGGGAGGCTGCTTGACGCCTCATTAAAACATTCCGAAGAAAACCCAAGTTCCCGTGGGCCTGTGCCCTTCCACTGCTCTGTCCTCAAGCAGTTCTGGGAGTTGGGGGGCGGGGGAAGAGGATGTGTTTAGGGGCAGGTGATATAAAAAGCTCAGACAAATCAATACAAGCAAGATAAATAACCCATAGAAAGATGGGTAATGGCTCCGAGCGAGCTCTCTGAGCAGTTGGATAATAAACAAGTATAAAGTCTGAAAAATCTTTGGCAGAGTGTAAATTCAAGCGACAGGAGACACTGCTTCTCCCCCATCAAAATGCTAAGATGAAACAAAAGGGCCCCTCATTGCATCCTGCGAAGCAGAGCAGAGCAGGGAGAGGGCCTTGTGGTTGGTCCTGGTGAGTATAAACCAGCACAGCTTTTTAGAGAGCAATTTGGCCATGCCTATTAAAATAAAAAATGTGCATGTTCTCAGACCCAGCAAAGACAAATTCTAGAAATATCCTACCGGGAATTGGTCACATGGTGAACCAAGAGGGCATTTCAAGGGTTTCTCTCTGCCACCATCTGGACCATGTCTCACATGCACGCACACTCGTGAGCACACTCGTTGGGGAATTGTGGAGGAAGAATCTGAACGTGCATCCCTCAGGGGTGTTTAACAAAGTTCATATTTTGGAATACTATACAGGATTAAAAAGAACTTGGAGAGATGGCTCTGTTGTTCTTCCAGGGGATCCAGGCTGGATTCTCTTGACTCAGATGGTGGCTCATAAACTGCCTGTAATCCCAGTTCCAGGGGACCTGACACCCTCTTCTAGCTTCCTCGGGCACTGAATGCATACAATATACAGACACACATGCAGCCAAAACAGTAAGCATACAATAAAATAATTTTTTAATAAAGGATTTGGAGGCTGGAGAAATGGCTCTGTGGTTAAGAGCACCTACTGTTCTGATAGAGGACCCAAGTCTGCCCCCAGCACCCACTTTGAGCAGTTTAAAACAGCCTGCAACCTCGGCTCCAAGGGATCTGACAGCTCTTCTGGCCTCCTCAGGCACTGACTGAATGTATGTTCAAAAACCCACACACCAACACAAGAACATGCAAATACTTTTAAAAAAATGCCAGGAAGTGGTGGCACATGCCTTTAATCCCAGCACTTCGAAGAAGGTAGATCTCTGAGTTCAAGACCAACCTGATCTACAGAGTGAGTTCCAGGACAGAGAAACCCTGTCTCAAAAAAACAAAACAAAACAAAACAAAACAAACAAAAACCAAAAAACAAAAAAAAAACAAGCAACCAAACAAACAAAAAACAAACAAAATGAACAAAACCTAACCAACCAACCAGCCAAACAACAACAAAACAAAACCCAAATACTTCAACATGAAATAAATATTTTAAAGGATTTATATGCACAAATATAAAGATACACCATTAGGAATAATGATGCATGTGTCACATAGCCTTATGGAGAAGCTTGCTGGACTCATTTAAAAACAAACGGAAAACAGGATTCATCGTCTACTTGCTATGTATACAAAGAGGTGCCATTTGAAACACAGAGAGACAGAGGACCCTGCAGACTATCAAAATGTCTTTCTCTAGGAAGGGACCCAAAGAAAGCTTGTTTGCTCTGTGTCATTTGAACTCTTGGGCTAGGGAGATGGCTCAGTAGGGAAGGCGCTTGCTGCTCACAAATGAGGATATAGTTTGGGTTCCTAAACCCACATAAAGACAACCAGAGACTCCTCAGAGGCCTGAGAACCAGCAAGACTGGTGTACACAGCGGCGGCAGCCCAGACAGACCTTGTCTCAAATAAGGTGGAAGCAAGACCTTCAGACCTACACACACACACACACACACACACACACACACACACACTAATACAAAAACGATTATAAAAAAGACAGTGTGATCATGTATTAGTTACGAAATAAACAATTAAAACGGTAGAATAACAGATTTCAATCTTTTATGAAAAGAAACCCCAAAATGACACAGGGATCCTGTGCCCCGGAATTTACCCTCGCCTCATTAGAAGTGAAAGTCCTGTAGAAATTCGAGTCCTGGGTTGAAATGGGTCAGACCCCACTTCTGCCATGTGAGCCTCAAGGTCATTTCCCCATAACGTGGCTCGGACAATGGGCGGGATGAGAAAATATATATGGCAGGCCTAGCTCAGACTCTATGGAAAGTGACTGCTTGGTAGATAAATGTTCTTATTTGTTAAAAGCAAGTACCTTGAGCTGGCAAGATGATGTAACAGGGAAAGTGCTGAAACCTAAGTTCAAAACCTGGGATCTACACGATGGGAGGAGAGCAGTGACACCCACAAGCACTGGTAAACACACACACACACAATAAACGTTAAAAAAAAATTAGCTACCTTCTGAGCTCCCCCACCCCAGCCCGGTCGGAAGAGGTTGCCTGCACAGCCAGCCCAAGGTGTTCTCCCAGTGGGACGCTCTGTGGTACCTCAACCAAGGTCACCAGAGAAGTGAGCCTGGCCTTGGATCTGGCTGAGGAGGTAGTCTATAGGTTTGGTGACAGCGGAGGTGGGTAGGCTTTATCTATACCTGTACACATCTGGACACAGCAGCAGCTCCAGGGCTTAGAAGAGAGAATGGGCAGGCTGCCAAGTGTTTGCTGACTCCAGCTGAGCCCAGGGATCCCACAGGGTGGTGAGTGGGTGGGCTGGCTGGCCAAATCTGTCCCTTGGTCTACACCCCTTAGACCTTAAGCAGGAGATGGCCCAGTGCACTCACATGCCCCAGCAAGGTCCCTGCAGAACCAATACTGGCATCTGGCCTCCTGCCTTCAGCTTACAGCTTTAAGGAGTCCTAGGGGCTCCGTAGCACCACACCCACTGAGGTACAGGGCCTGGAACCTGGTTAACATAAGATAGACAATGCTCATAGTGGACTGGATGGGTCAATATAAAACAGGGAACACGCCTTTCTCAGAGGGCGGCTGGGAAGATTAAACTAACTGATCTGCGTAAAGTGTATAGAACAATGGACTGGCAAACAGAAAGCACAGAAGCATTTGTTGAATACAAGTAAACAACAGACCTGTGTGCACACACTCACAAGGTGCACACACGCATGCACACTCATGCACATGCATGCACACAGAAACAACTGTGCTTCCTTCAGAGTCATGTGCAGAGCCACTGTTTCAGGCACCTATGGACTTGAACACCCACAATCCCACGGACTGACCCAGATGCCCACAAAGCCCTATGCTGACAGACTATGCCATACAATCAAGATACCTTACCCATCAGTTGGTCTAACCCCATGCACATGTATGTGTACACACACAAAAGTTACTGAGGGACAGTCAGCAATCAGCTCTGCTGCCCAATCTTGGAGCATCTCCGGAACAGCAAGCTGGGCCCTCTGAACTTGTTTCCCTGTGTACAAGTTCCTTTCTGGGGTAGTCTTTGGCTTTGGAAATCCATTACTGGACTAGAATTGGGAGGGCATGGGCCCTGGTTATGGAGTGCTGGGAACCACAGGAGACCATCAAGTGCAAGGGTGTTGGGAAATGTCTCTCACGCTCTCTTTTCACAAGATGGACAACTGAGGTGTGAGCAAAGGCAGTCCAAGGTCACACTAGCTGTAGGCTGAGCTCAAGGAGTCCCAGAGCTCCTGTGTCCTGGGTTCCAGGCTCTGCCCTGTGGAGGAAGCTGCTTGCCCTGTCTCTCTACAGCTGGTCAGGGCTGGAGTACGGGGCAACAAGACTTCAAAGTCAGGCACAAAAGCTGATTCAGGGATGGTTGGATACTTCGGGTAGGACTGCTGTGGGACATGAGAGGATGGAAAATCTCCCCTCTCTGAGAAATGACTCCCAGACCCTAGCCCAAGACGGGTCATGATTTCCCTCAGCGTCTTCAGCTCTCTGTCTGTTTGTCTTTGCTGTTCTGAGTCTGTCCCTGCTGGGGTCTGAGCTCTCATACTTGCGTGTCTCTCTCGAGCCCTCTGTTTTATCTCTTGGTCTCCATTCCAAGGCCACACACAGTACCCCCAAAGATCAGCTTACTCTCCAGCATTTATCTTCTGCAAGGTGTATGGTGAGGGGGTGTTTCAGGAGACCTCCATACAACACCACACCCACCTCCCTGGGTAAACGACTTCCACTTGGGGTAAAGCTGTCCCATTAAGCACATACTCTGTGTATTTGTGGGGTCCTGAGAGCTGGAGGGGGCTCTAAACCCTATCCTCAGTCTATGTGATTTTTCTGACTTCTTGCACACAGCTTTGAGCACCGGATGCAAACAAAACTTGCGAAAGCAGAGGCCCCCAACGCAGTCTGTGGGACTCCACACCCAGAGCCCGCTGGATCACGCTGTCACCATCAAGAGATACATACGACCAGAACCGTGTGCTCACAGAAGCACAGCGTAGGGAAACTCCGACAACAGATTTCCAGACCCAGGACCCCAAGATAAGTCTTCAGAAGTGGGGAAACTTCAGGCATCTGGAACCTACGGTAAGACACCCCAACGAGAGCAGGAACCAGGATTCCTGGTTCAGAGCGGGGAGGGGGGGGAATCACCATCCCAAAGTTCAGACTATTAGGAGAACCCAGGACTGCGCCTACACTCTCCGCAGAGATCCCAGAGCAACTCCAGGATTGCTGTGGCTGAGTGTGGACCGAGAGGGACTTACCAGCGCATATGCGGAGCTGAGCACCGGGCAGCAGAGCAGGAGCGCCAGGCCGGGTGCGATCCGGGCGGCCCCCATCTCCACCGCCTAGGGCCGCGTCCCTCGGGGCAGCCGCCGCCGGCCCTGGTGATGGTTGGAGGGTGCAGAGCTGTGTCAGGCCGGGCCGCCCCGCCCACACCCCGTCCTAGGGGACCCCGGCGTCCGGGCGGCCCGAGGCCCCGGAGCCCGGTGCGGGGCCCATACGCCGAGGGCGAGCGAGAGAACCAACCGGCGCAATGGAGAGAGGGCGGGCGGAGGGAGGGAGGCAGCCTGAGGCCGGGCGGGCGGCGGGCGGGCGCCGAGCGCTGCTGAGCGGCCTGTCTGCCTCGGAGCGGAGAAATCACATCCATATGGCTGGGCCCCCCGCCCCCGGCCCGCCCCCCGCTCCCCTCCCGCGCCGCCTTTTCTTTCTTTCTTTCTTTCTCTCTGTCTTTTTCCCCCCTCTTTGGGGGAACTGGGAGCCGCGGCTTCGCTCCACGCCCAGTGGGGGAGGGGCGGGGGAGGGGTCGGGGTCGCGGTCTGCGGGGGGCGACCAGGCTGTTATTTTTAGCTCCGCGGCAGTGGGCACCAGGGGAGTCGGGGCGGGGCAGGGGGCGCGTTTTGAGTTGCGCGGGGCATGCAACTACGGGATGCCATCCCGACTTTTGCAACGACACCGAGCCCTTCGGTGTTCCTGCCACCAGCTCCGGGCTCTCCCGCGGCCCTGCGGCCCGGCTCCCCCCGTTCCAGCGTGGACCCCCAAGCCCTGGCAGCCACCTCCTGCACCCCATTTCCCATCCTCCGAACCCGCGCCGCGTGCGCCCGAGCGGCACGAGCGCTTCTGCCGCCCGACACCGGGGACAGCCCGTCTGCTTGTCAGTCGGTCTCTAGCCAGCGCCCCCCCCCAATTCCACCCCCATCCGCGCTCCCCGGCCTTGGCCTCTGCTATTCCAGCCGCCCCAAGCTCGGTTTCGGTCACTCCCTCGCTCCCCCCTCCCCTCCTCTACGAAAACATTTGCAAGTTTCCAAAAAAGCCACCGAACTGAGCGGCAGCGGGCTGGCGACTCCACCGCGCTCCGAGGAGGCGCCGCAGACTGACACCGAGACCAGGCAGCCGGGCCCGCCCCGGCCGGGCCCCGAGCCCCTCCGGCCCCGCTCCGGCCTCCCGCGCCCCCCGAACCCCGACTTACTCCGAGCACGCCGCCGCGGCCCCCGCCTGGCCATGAATGTCGGGGCCCCCCCGACAGCCTCCCCAAGCCAGCGCCCCGTCCGCGGCCCCGGGGGGACTTCATGGAGCTTTCGCGATCCCCCCTGGCCTGCCTGGCCGCCTGAGCCCCCCGCCTGGCCGCTGCTCCCAGCCGCCGCCCGCCTCGCGCGTCCCTCGCCTCGGCGTCTGCCGCTCCCCTCCCCCCGCGGCCCGGAGCCTCTTCCCTCCCCCGCGCCCTCCCCGGGCCTCCTCCGCCCCTGCCCCCTCCACCGCCTCCCGGGCGGGTGTGCGGAGGGCAGAGCCGAGCCCGCCGCCCCCCAGCCCGGGGCATCTCTCCAGGGACCCGGCCCGGGGTCTTTCGGCAGAAGCATTAGTGTTGGGGGACGGAGCCTAGGGAGCTCTTGACATCGGGACCTGAGAACAGGGGCTGGGATGCTGGCCCCGCTTTTGCTTTATTCTCTCCTCTGGAAAGCACAGACCACCCATCGCTCCCAGATCGCCCAGTCCTAGTGATGAGCGAGCGGGCTCCAGGAGAGGAGCCACTGGGGAGACCGCCTAGTACTTCGCACGCCTCCGGCCGCGCGCGGCGCTGTCCGTGCACCCGCGGGGTTCCAGTTCTGGCTGTGTGGGAACCCTGGGGAAGCTGCTCCACCACCAGCCAGAATCAGGCTACACAGCCAACGCCCTCGCGTCCGCCCCGCCCTTGCCTGGTCCTCCATCCTCTGTCCCATCTCTAGTCCCGGGGTGTAGCGGACCCGAGACTCGCATAGTGCTCTTCCTGCCTGGGTCTGGAACTTAGAGGGGTCCCTTTCTAATCCGGGTATTTTAAGATGTCTGGTCCTATCGGCTGCTTGCCAGGCATCTCCAGTTCTGAGGTTATAAGACCTGGTGCTCAGCTAGGCACCCACTCTTGGACCTCATCTCCCTCCATCACGCCTCCCCCCCAAAATGCTGGCAACTGTCTTGGAACCCTCGACTTAGGGAAAGAGAGGAGTTGGGGGAGTTTATGTACTCTGTGCTGGACCCCTGGGTTCCAGACCTTGGACTTCCAAGCCTACTACCTGCTGGAGTACCAGGTGTGTGTGTGTGGGGGGGGGGGATCAGGCAGCAGAGAAGGTTGGGAGCGCTTGGGACAGAGGCTAGCGAAAGGCCTCCTGAAGGAAGCCATTTTAAGCGTGGTGCCCTGAAAAATGGCACCCTTGCTTGCTTACTTACCAGTTCTGTGTCCTAATCACCAGGACTCTCGGGGTGTCTTGGCCTCAGGTTTCTCATCTGCAAAATCGGGGAGATGTCCAGCTGAACCTTGAGGATTCGTGCAAATCCATGAGCTATACAATACAAGCATTCTATGCAAATACGCTCAACCCCCCACCCCCGCCTATCGCGCTCAGAAAAACCCTGCTCCCCATCTCAAGGATGGCCCTGCCCCTCAGAGAGAAGGGGAACTCATGTCCATCCACACTGTCTTCCTCAAACTTTTCTTCTGCCGCGCTCCTCGTCTGTGCCCACTGCTCTCCAGTTTCTTGTTCAGGAGTTCAAAAACTGCTATTTCCTTCAAAATGACACCCCCCCCCCCCCAGTCAATACGGTCCGCTAGACTTTCTGGCCTGCTCACAGTCACACCTTTGTCTGTTTTTTTTTTTTTTTTTTTTTTTTTTTTTTTTGCAGTTTCCTTGTCAGGTGAGCTTGGTGTAGAGGACAGCCGCCTTACTTGTGTCCCGACATCCTGCTTGGTAGTGCTGGGTGTGAGTTCAGGCCTGTCTTGTATGGTATGCCTGCTCTGTGCAGACAAGACTCACAGTGCTATGCTTGGATGGGCTCGGTTGTTATGTGTTTCTAAATGACCCAAATTTCATGTGGAGGTGACTGATGTCTTTCCTTTGGTGATGAGAAAAGAATCAAGAACGAGAGAAATCTAGAGCTGATAGGGCAGAGTTCTTAGTTCTGGCAACAGAGAGCTTACTTGCAGCACTTGGGCTGGGTGTGCTGGCACACACCTTTAATTCCAGCACTTGGGGAAACAGAAGCAAGCTGATCTCTGTGAATTTGAGGCCAGCCTAATCTATATAGCAAGTTACAGGCCAGAACTACAGAGTAAGACCCTGTCTCTAAATAAATAAATAAATAAATAAAATGAAAGAAAGATAAGATTTGTCCTTGGCTGGACCAGGGTGGGTGGTGGCAATCACTAGGGAGAAGTGATGGTGTCCCCTAAGCACATTTCCCTAGCTTGACTCAAGTCCCTCCTCACTCCAGAGTCCCTTACTAGACATTCCACACTATGATCACCTAACTCACCCCCGGGCGTTTGGTTAAACTGCCACCATAGGAATGGGAGGAAGGATGTCATATTAACTAGCAGCATACCAGGGTTGGGTAGAGCCAGCCTTGCCCTTTGACTGACAGGCCCTGGTCTGCAGGGTCAGTTTCTGGTTAGTTTCAGATCAGTTTTCAATGGAGTCGGGAAAAGTAAGTCTAGGTGTAGGGAGTGGGTTCTGTGTTTTTTCTCTTTGATCCCCAGCTGAGGCTTAGCAGGAGGAGATAAGATGGGTCTCTGTAGCACAGGGCCAGAGTGGTGTCTGGACTCTAGCTCGCACCACGCAGTAGCAGCTGCAGACTGACAGGCCCCTGCCGATACCAACGTAAGTAGGGCTCTAGCCAAGCTACACAGACCCCACTTTGGTTCTTCCAGCTCTGTAATCAGGCCTTACTCCCTCAGAAGACCCCTTGTCACCTGCCTAGAGGCTCTGTGGAGCCACAACCCCCCCCTGGTTCTGAGACACCACCCTTTCCCCCATACTTCATCCCCAACTTAGCCCCAAAGTCGCTTGCATGCTAAGATTAGCTCTGCTCCCAGACTATGCTCTGCCCCCACAATGAACCTGACCCCAGGCTAATCCTGTATCCCAGTCTGATTTACAACCGGTGGCTGAACCCTGACCTCAGGCCCAGACTCCTCCCAGGTTTCAAACCCCAGACATTTCTCTAGTTACAGACCCCTCTGGAAACTTTCTGAGTCAAGGGGCCAGTATAGGATGGGGTGGCCAGGCCATAAGTGAAGCAAGGTGCCACTTTTACAGCCATTTCGGCTGCTCATAAACACTCCCCTACCCAGCTGAGTCACTGAAGGCTTCCATAGCAGCTGGCTGGGCAAACCCTCTGCTCTGGTGGCAGGGCCTGGCTTCTCACCTCCAGGAAGGTGAAGGGAGGGAGGGAGGGTGGGGGCCCAGGAGGCCAGGAGGCTTTGTCTCAGTCAGGACATACTCCAAAGGCTTCCTCTGGCTGATGTCATGGTTACAGGTGTCTTGTTGTCATGACGCCGCCATGTCCACACACTTGGGACCACGAGGGCATTTCTTGTCTGCCCCAGGGCAGCACGGGCAGCAGAGGCTGCAGAGGCAACTCAGTCTTGCGGCTTGCTTCTTCCACCTGTACCCAGGCCTCCCGGCTCCCTGAGCCCCGCTTACCTGGAATCCTCAGGCCTTTCCCATGGGGCCTCGGGTTGAGGAGCAGACTCAGGTTGACGTCGTCGGGAGGCCATGGGGGAGCTCTAGAGAAGATACTGCAGCTCGAGCCCGAGCAAGGACACCGCTGCTGTTGAGGGCCAGAGAAGGCCTAGCTCAGAGCTCTGGCTTGAAGAGAAAAATTAATTATTTTTTACCAAGCCCTGCCCTGGCGAGGACTTTGTCCCAGACCCCAAGCCTGCCAATGTTCTGGTACCCTGGGCTAGGCCCTCCCCTCAACCCTCACGGATCTGCCTTCCAGGCACCAGGCCAGCTCAAGCTCCAGTGAGCCTGTGCCTCAGTTGTCCTCCCTTGCCCTGCCACGCCTCACTATGACTAATTCCCTTTTATCTATCCCCATTTCTGTCTAGTCCTTCTCTCCCTCCCTCTCAGAAGTCCCAGGCTGCCACGTGGTAGAGGTACACATCACCTATAAGTAATTTTATTCAAGGTTTAGGCATCATACTCACATCCCAGGAGAAAAACTGACCCCTGAGCTGGAGATATAGCTCAGTGCAAGAGTGCTTGTTTAGCATGAGTAAGATCCTGGGTTGCATTCCAAGTATCACGAGAAAGAAATGGAGTGGGGGGTGGGCACTGGGCCTGGAGAGCTGAGTACAGTGAGCCCAATTTGGGCTACATAAGGAGACCCTGTTTCAAAAATAAATAACTAGGGACTGGAGAGATGGCTCCACAGTTAAGAGCACTTAATGCTCCTGCAGAGGACCAGGGTTCAGTTCCCAGCACCTACATTAGGTGGCTCACATCTACCTTTAATTCCAGGGGATCCAAAGTTCTCTGGCCTCTCTCTGTAGGCACCTCCATGCACATGGTGCATGTAAACTCACGCAGGCTCACCATACACAGGCTAGGACTCAAGAGCAATTGGTTCCTGCATGGCATAAGGGTAACTCCCAGTATCACTTAAACTGGACCTGGTGGCATATGACTATAAGCCCAGAAATGGGGAATTGGAGGCAAGAGAATCAGAAATTCAAGGTCATCCTTGGCTACATAGAGAGTTTGAAGCTAGTCTGGGTGGCGTGAGATCCTGTCTCAAAAGGGGAAAGGAATGGGCAGTGAGATGCTCAGCAGGTACAGGCATTTGCCATCAATCAAACCTAACAAAGTTGAGTTTGACCCCTGAGACTCGCATAGTGGAAGGAGAATATTTAACTTCTGCAAGTTGTTGTCCTCTGATCTTCTCCATACCATGTGCCATACACACACACACACACACACACACACACACACACACACACACACTCATGCACGTGCATTCACACAGAGAGAGAAATAAAATAAATAAATGTAACTGAAAATAAAGAAACAAAAACCAACCAATCAAAGCAAACAACCCAAACAAACAAATCAAGAATTCCTGCGGTCTCGGCTAGGGGAGATGTAGGGGTTCTCATTCCACCCCAGCCTTTGTCTTGACCCCTGCAACCTCACAGCCACCCATACTGACTGGAACGTGGCTCGTGGTATGAAGCCAGCCAGGAAGGCCTTCTATCTGACCCCACACTGCTATACCTCCAGACTCGGGGTCTGCTTGTGCACAGTGACAGGGGCCTATATACAGGGTGGCCCTCCTTTGTGAGTCTGTAGAATGGCCGAAACAGAACCAGGAGTGGATGTTGAGGGTGAAGATATAGACAAATAGGAACACAGAGACTATGCAAGATCCTAGAAACGTCACCCCTGGGTCCCCAGGACCCGGTGACCTGGGCTGGAGACTGCCCTTGTGCCTGAGCCCAGTCTGAGCTGGTTTATGTCTGGAAGCCCCGGCTGGGCCTGACGAGGTCTAATGATTCACATAGCAGCTGCCGCTCAGCACATTCCAACCCCAGCCTCCAGTGCCCAGCACGTGAGGTGGCTGCCTCAAGCCAACCTTCTGTCACCAGGGCATGTTCCTAAGACCCTTGTCTCCAGGAGTCACCTCCCCTTAGACCTCCCGGGCTCCTGCTGGTGGGTACCACACATTTGGTCCCAATGTCTTTTGTTCTGTCCTACTCTACTTTTTTGCTTGTTTGGTTTTAGTTTTGTTTTAAGGCAGGGTGTGGTTGATATGTAGCCCAGGCTGGCTGAGAATTTGATACATAGCCTAGACTACCTTGAATTCCTGATCCCCCTGCTTGGTGCTGGTGAGCACCACCATGCCATCTGTTCTGTTTGAGATAGTCGTTCCCTGTGTTGTCCGGGCTGGATTTGAACTCCTGGTCTTCCTGTATCAGCCTCCCAAGTGGAGTGTTGTGATCACAGTCTCACCTCATCCAGCTTTCTAGTGCACTGCTTTGGCTCACAAACTGGAAAGGGAGGCATGGAGCTTATTAATACCTGGCTTCCTGGTGGGGGAAACTGAGGCCTGAGTACAGAATGGTTTAGCCAGGGCACATAGCAAGACCATGACAAGCAGCTTTTATAGGCATCCTGTCCCCAACCTGAGCTATTCTGAGGTATTCCACTCAAGGGCTATTCAAGGATGTATTGGCCATTCTGTGGCCAGGGTCACAGGGGGACTGGATTGTGTTTGTGTAGGTCAGTGGGCAGTAGGCTGTTACATTCAAAGAAGGAAGGGATCCCCTGGTTCCTGTTAAGCATCACTGCCTCCACCTGCCTGGGGCTATTTTGCTTGATCTGTGCAGCCCTGAGCTGGACCCCTCTCTACCCAAGGCCTCAGTTTCCAATCTGCCATTAAAGATGGAAGGTTTGAGAGTCAAAGTGACCAGGGATTCAGTTTGGATTCAGGCAGAGCTCTGCGTCTGAAAATCTGGCATTCGGGCCAGTCTGTTCCTCCCGTGGGCCCCAGCCTAGGGCTGTGAGGGGTGATTCTGGCCCTTAGCCTGGGGACAGGAAATCGTATTTTGGTCCTGGGTCCTGGGTAACTAGGCAGGGGGAGAATGGCAGCTCAGACCCAACTGTGTTTACTTGGGCTGGGCCCCCTCAGAGCTCAACAGGCTCCCATTCATTGGGAGCCCCATAAACCCTTTGGGGCTCCCTGAGGTTCGGAGAGCCTGGATGCCAAGCGTGGCTGCCTCCCCCAGACCCGCTAGAGACCAGCAGGGGTTGAAGAATATGAGAGAGGCAGGGCTGAAGACAGTGGGTAGCAACTTGGCCACATCTCCCTCTTAACCTTTTTGCACGGGATGGGGGTAGTAGTTCCTACCCCAGGCCTGTTAGAGGGCAGTTAGGAAGATCCATGGTGGCCATGGAGGACAGAGCTCAACTGGACAGACTTTAAAGCCTAAGATGGCAATGTCCTTTCTAGTTGAGACCTTTGAATCCTATTTTGGGTTGTTGACAATTTACACACCTTATCACCCTGAAGTAAAGGAGTCTCCCTGTCTTCCTTAAGTCTTCCTTAACTGCCCAGCAAGGGGCCTTTTTTGGGAGACAGAAACACTAGTACCAGATGGTGGAGGTCTGGAGCCCTGGGATCTGCTTGCTTACGGCCCTCTTGAACCCTTCCTTCAATTACACTTTATTTGGGCTAGTTAAGGTCCCTCTGAGTGGAAAGAAGACAGCAGCAGCAACAGCACTTGATAAGAAGAATTGGGGCTCGTGGGGTTCGTGCAGGCTGCCTGGTTCTCTCATTCGCTCGTGACTTTAAAATAACCCCTTCCCGCTTGGTCCAAAGGGCTCCTAGCTTCTGAGTTAGAGTGAACACCGTCCCAGCCAAGCCCCTGTGTGTACTTCTCTGGGTAGTAAGCTCCCAGCTGGAGGTGGGGGGTGGGGGGGGAGGGCTAGTGGAGGAAGAGGGGAAGAGAAAGCTCCCCCTAGATCTCCATTCAGCAGAGCCCCCACGTGCCCCCCCACAACCTATTCAGCCACCAGGGACCCTGCTTAGGGGATAGAAGGGGGTCTTGCTTCCTAGCCACCTTCCAGGTGGGGTGTGACTTCCCGCTCCAGTGGTTGTAAAATGCCCAGAAGCCGAGTAGGTCCCTAGTGTGTGGGGGTGAGGGGCGGGGGGGGGGAGAAGGGGGGTCTGTGCCTTGGAATACCCTCCTCCCAGGCGTATTTGACACGTGTTTCCGCCTCTCCCGGCATGGGCTCCTGCAGTTGCTATTTATAACCTTTAAGAGCTCCTGCCGACTGCCGAGTTTTCTTAAACTCAAAATATCACTGAGGTCCTGGGCACGCGTTCCAGAGGCCCTGGGGCACTGTGGTTTGAAGGGAGGAGGGGGCCAAGGAAAGAGGAGGCATGAACTCAGACCCCGGGTACTTGCTGGGAGCTGTGACAGGGACCTGGGTGAGAAACCCTAGTCTTGATACTCTGGCCTGCCTTTGGTCTGAGAGATCCTCTATGTGGGTGGTCCTTGGCCATGCTGGGCCATTTGATGTCTTCTGGGTCCTTCCTGGGACTGCTTCCTGTCATCCCAAATGCCTCAGTGGACACTATCTGGGTCAAGGCCATGAATTGGCAAATCCTGGGGGCACCTCTGAGGCTGGGATCAGGGCTGCATCTGCCTGTCTGGATCAGAGATGTGTCTGCCTGGCTGCCCAGCGGCAGGTACCATGGACATTGGCTGAAATATCCACAGAGAAGCATTTTGAGAATGTTTATAAAACCGTGTGTGTGTGTGTGTGTGTGTGTGTGTGTGTGTGTAGAGAGAGAGAGAGAGAGAGCCTTGTAGGGGGCATCAGAGATACCAGGTAACAGAAGCTAATCATGGCTCAGATACCACCCTGAAGTTAAAGCTGGAGGGGACAGCAGGACCAGATTGCCAGGGCAGGATACTGCTGGAAGGTACACACTGCAGGTCCTGCCTGCCCTGGCCAAGGCTGTACACTCCTGTTGGAGGCCTCCCCAGCCCTGGTGCATTCTTTTCCTTCCCCGTCTCTTGTGCCAGAACAGGGGACACAGAAGCAGCGGACTAGCGCTCTGGCATCTCCGGCATCGAGGCTATTCCTGTAAGCAATGCCCTTGCTTGACCTCCCTCCTCCCCACAAAGTCATTCCCAGCCCAAGGAGCAGAACTGGTTCTAAGATGACCCCTTATTAATGGTCTAGGTCAAGTATAGCCGTAGAGGGTTCCTTGGAACAGAGAAGGACAAGGAAGTATGCTGGACTGGGCTGGACTGAGACTCTGAGAAGGAAGCAGACACAGTCCCTCTGCCTAGCATTGTAGGCGAACTTGTCCAATCCCTTTTCCTATGTGCATTCCCAGTGTCTCCTCCTCTCAGAAAACTTCCAGGGTTTGCAGCTCAGCCCCAGGAAGCAAGACCTACAAATCCTGGTTTTCACTAGGGGCTTTATTTGGTGGTAGTGGGGTGAATCCAAACTTTCCAGTATAAAGCATATTCCTGCCTAGGGCAGGCTCATCTCTCTGGTCTCAAGGATGGCATAGACCCTGGGTGGAGCTTTGGACTCGCAGCATTATCCCTTGGTCCTCTAGTTGCTCTGGGGTGGGGTCCCCTCTGAGCCTCACTTTTTTCAAGAGGAGGGGGCAGATCCCAGGATCTCAGGAAGCTTCTCCTATGCCTCGGTTAAGTCTCCTTAGAAAATTCTCTTCCAGGGAGCCTCCTGACACTGACTCCGCCCAATGGCAGGTCCTCAGAAGGCTAGGGAGCAGTCCATGGGGCAAGTTGCAAAATGGAAGAGAGGTCACTGCTGCGGAGTCTTCAGGGGGAAGTGAGGACCCACACTAACCTTAGTCCCTGAAAGGGTTGATGGCGTGGGAAGTGTGGCAGGCTTTCTGTGTGAGCCTCAAAGTCAGGAACCTGGAGGTGGCAGAGACAGCTGGCAGCCATGATGACCTCTCTATATATGTATGTATGTATGTATATATATATATATATATATATATATATAGTGTGTGTGTGCATGCATGTGTGTGTGTGCATGTGTGTGTGTGTGTGTGTGTGTGTGTGTGTGTGTGTGAGTATGCATTCATGAATCCAAGTGCTTTTGGGGGCCAGAAGAGGGTGTCAGATTCCCTGGAGCTAGAGTTATAGTTGGTTGTCTGCAGTGTGTGGGTGCTGGTAATAGAACCCCAGTCCTCTACAAGAGCAGCAAGTGCTTCAACCGCGGATCCATCACTCCAGCCCCTCTGTTTTGCTGAGTGGAATCTATAATGATCACAGGCTGGGACAAGGGTGTGACCATGCTAACTGGGTATGGGCCTTTGGAGGGGGATCTCAGGCCACATAGTAACCCTTGCTACACCCACCACAGGCTCTTTTGCTTATAGTATAAGATCAGGATTCCTGAAAGCAAGATATGATTGAGGGGTGGGAGATACTCATTGTGAAGAGGGTTCCCTGAGCTACAGCCACCCCTCAGTCCCTCCCAGCTTATCTGCAGTCTGGGCTGGGCCCTTTGTGTCAGCCCATTGTCTCCTTGTTGACAGAGCTCTAAACTGGAGCTGACTATCCCTCACTACAATCTGGGCAGGGGCAAAGGTTGGCAAAGTGGGGAAAAGGAGGGGAGGACTAAGGATGCTTCAGAAGCAAAATCGACAACACCCTTCCCCAACGCTGAAATTCAGGATCAATGATAGGACCAGCTGGTGCTGAGTCTGGCCGGGTACTCAAATCTGCTTTGACTAGGGTTATAATACCCTATTGTCTCTTGATGTCCCAAATGTTGCCTCCAAATACATGAGCCATCTAGCTAACCAAACTACAGACCTGAGAGACCTCAGTCCTGACTACAGAGCTTCTTGTGGCTCCCTGCAACAGAGGGTTGAACTGTCTGTCTGCCTTGTACCATCCTTTATTTTCTCTAGGTCATACGCTTGGGGGGGGGATGGTCTTAGGGCTCCCTAGTCCCAGGCATCTGAAGTCTCTGAATCTGCTGTAAGCTTCCAGTAGCCTCAAGACCATTGCAACTGGAACTTGCCTATCCCCCTCACCACCCTTCTTTCCCTTTTTCCTTCTCTGTGCTTGTCCTAGGGTCCAAGATATGGGAAACAAATGGATCGGGAACCTTCCGGAGAGTCCTTTCCCATGAGAGCCAAGTGCTGACCCCATCCTTATCTGGCCTAGACACGCCAAAAACAACACAGATGCTGTGGCTCGAAGGCCTGAACTCGGGGATGCTGACCTCCCCAGCCCAGCTGCTCTGCTCAGGTCTCTGTCACCCCTTCTGTGAACAGACTCCCATGCAAGGCTGCAAAGTGGTGGGATGGTGCAGTGAGCTCCACAGGTGTGTGGGAGGAGACAATGGAAAGTCGCCAAACACCTGGATACACATGCACACATGCACTCACACAGGCAGACAGGCAGGTCGACAGATAGAGACGGGTACACACACACACACACACACACACACACACTAGTTTGTATTGATTCCCATTGACTCCAGAGTTAACATAATAGGAATGGTGACTGTTGCCCCAGAGATTTATGCACATAACAGGCTCTGAGCTCAGCTCTGAGCTGCTGAGGCAAATTCACTTCACAGAGGTGGAGTGGGGAGTGTTGAAGGCCCCATGGTATCAGGTGAGGCAGGTTAGCTGACTGTGCATGCATGCCTGTATGCAAGCATGTGTGTGTCTTTGTGTGTATATATGTCTGTCTCTGTGTGCATGTGTGTGTGTGTGTGTGTGTGTGTGTGTGTGTCTGTACTTTCAGCCTAACCACATAGGGTGGGTGGATAGATATATAAATAGTTACTAAGGCAGGTACCAGAATCAACCCTAACTATTCCTGGCTGGGGGCTTGGGCCATTTTTAACGAAGCCTCCACACCCTGTACCACAGAGGGTTTTTGTGTGGCCACTGGAGGCAGAGACAGCTGGTGCTGGGTGGAGCAGAGAGGGGACACCCCTAGGTCTGTTGGGGCCACCACAGCTAGGAGGGGCTTGTTAGGGGACAGGGAAGCCATCTCAACCCACACTGCCTTCTCTTTGAATTTTTGGTTTTTGTTTTGTTTTGTTTTGTTTTGGAGACAGGGCCTCATATGGCCCAGGCTGGCTACAGCTCTCTATGGAGTAGAGGATGATCTTGAACTCCTAATGCTCCTGCTTCCACCTCCAGAGTGCTGGGCTTATGGGTGTATGCCACCACGCTTTACTGCACTGCCTTTCATCATTTTTAAAATTGTCTCTGTGCACGGGTGTTTTGCCTGCCTGTGTGTCTGTGCACCGCATGCATGCCGACCTGGCGCCCTTGGGTGCCCTTAGAACTGGAGTTTTAGATGATCGTCCTGAGCCGCTATGTGAGGGCTGCGAGTTAAACTCGGTTCCTCTGGAAGAGCAGCCAGCGCTCTCAACCACCGAGCCCTCTCTCCAGCCTCCGGGGCGGCTTTTATCGAAGCGTCCGGTGCTTCCTGTCTCCCTCCTGCATTCACTGCCATCACTGTCGTCCTTGTCCCCTGCCTTCTTTCCCACTGCCTCACCTTCAGCCCTTGTCTAGTCTGGCTGCTTGAGATTAAGGGCCGAGAGTGAAGACTCCTTATCCTTGGAGCTGAGTTTAGGGGTGACAAGCTGTGTGTGTCCATGTGACTACATCTCTAGCTCACCTTTCCTTGGGCCTACCTTTGTCCCTGACCCACCTCAGCAACCTCCGGCTTCTGAATGCTCTTTTCTTCCTCTCCCGGCCCCTCCTGTCTTTGCCTTGATGTCTGCCACACTCAAGGGTCCTGGGTCCAGTTTCTCACGGTGGCCCCAGGGACCTTGGCTGTTCCTTGCAGCCAAAGTGAACTGTTTGCCTGAGACAGTCGATCCATCCAGTCAAACAACCAGTCAATTCAGGCTGCTCGTATGACTGACGGTTCCCCCCCCCCCTTCTGCTAAATTTACTTGCATTTTTGGACTGAATTGGCCATTCAACAGAGGTTGTACCCACATGGCCCCACCCCACTCACGCCAACAGATGAACAGGCTCACGGACAGGCATGCACACAGGACTAGGAGCACCCAGACATGCTCTGATCTACGTGTGGTCACAGCTGGGGACACATATAAGCACACAGGATCACACACTCCCACACAATCACACATGTGGCACCACCCTCTTGCCCATGCTTACATACACATAAACCACAAACAAGAAGCAACCACACACATTCACACCTCAGGGCAGCAGGCACATACACTCCTGATCTGGGGAAGACTTGGGGAAACAGAGGCAAGGGGGAGGGGAAAATGTAGTCCTGAGTCCAGAGCTGGGCAGAGCCCAAGTTCAGCATTCTCCAAGACCAGCTCACATTGACATCTTTTCCTGCCCTCCCTCATCCTTTCCAGGGGGTTTCTGGTCATCCCAGGCCACTGCTCAGCCCTTGCAAACCTCAAATATAGCAGCTCCCAGACCCCTATCCTAAAAGGGGACTCTTCTTTTTTTCTTCCAAGGATCCTAAAAGGGGACTGTTCTTTTTTTTCTTCTTCTTCTTCCAAGGACAATAAATATTTGCTCTTTGGGAGACTGCTGGTGGGAGAGAACAGGGTTTGGCGCAGTGGCAGGGAATGTCAAAGCAGTTCAGGGCGTCACTGGTCATGCTGGGGGGGGAAGGGCTGGACCCTGTCGGGAAGCTCCACCAGCAGTCAGGCTGAGGGACTGGAGCTCAGAGGTACACCTCAAGCCCTTCAATCCCAACCCAGGCCATTTCCTCAGCGACCTTAACCATCATGTTGAGACCCCATCCTTTCGGCCAGACCCCTCTCCCCTAAGTCTCACTTTTTATGAACTGTTCTCTTGCTCTATTCACGAAAAAAAAAAGTTGCAGGAAACTAGAGAGAAGGCTCAGCAGTTAAGAGCACTGGCTGCCCTTGCAGAGGACCTGGGATTTGAATCCCAGCACCCACACGGTGGCATTCAACCATCTGTACCCTACAGTCTCAGATGATCCAATACCACCCTGGGGTCCCTGTGGGCATCAGGCATATGTGTGGTACACATACATTCAGGCAGAACACCATACACATGAACATTAATTAAACAAAAATGTTTGCATACTTGTCTGATGTTCATGCGTGGAATGTGGGTGCCTATACCCCGTGGCACATTTGTGGAGGTCAGAGGACAACCTCTGGGGTGGGTCCTGACCTTCCATCATGTTTGAGGGCTTCCAGACTGTCTCTGTGTCCCATCTCCCAACAGGGACACTGGGATCACTTGTTCAGGCTTTATGTAGAGTCTAAGGATCTGAACTCAGATCCTGGTGGTTACCATTGAGCCGTCTTCCCAGCCCTCCATTCACCTTGACAGCTCCCAACCTCTTCTCATTCCCTTAGACTGCATAGCCCCGGCTTGTATTCCTATTCTTCGGGTCCAGTAAGAGGGTCAGTATTTTCAGACACAGTTTCAGAGTCCTTCTTTGGGTGAACTGTGAGGGGCAGGATCAAGGTCCCTCACGCCAGACTTGTGAGACCAATTCACCTCTTGAAAACAGGGACGTGTCTTCCATTCATAGTGGACCAAGTCTGGCCATTGCTGTCCCCACACTGTCCTCCATGAGGTCCTAGGCCCTGGAGGCTCTGGCCTGCTACCTCCTCCTTCATGCTGAATTAGGTTCCCAAATATAGCGGCCATGGCCACAGCCGGCCAGGACACCACAGCCCCAAAGCGTCAGTCCTGGGCCGGGATCAGAGGGGCAGGAGCTGATTATAGGTCCCTGGGCCAAACCCAGGGCTTGCTTGCCAGCCCGCTGAGCCCTACCACCCCCACCCCTAGAACCACAAGGCTGGAGCATCTGGTCCCCGTCAGCACAGTGGGCAAAGGGAGGGGCCTGTGAGTTGTGTTTGGCCTGCCCGAAGACAGAGTTGCCTGTGTGTGGTGGTGAGGATGGACAGTACTTAGTAGACATTGCCTTGGAACCCACCATCATCTACCTTAACATTGTCCATTGGCTAGGAAGGGAAACTGAGGCCAGGAGGAACAGAGACCAGGTTGGCTCTCAAGAGCATGGAGAGCCTTCCGCCTGCCCCTTAGGCACCATTTTCCATTTTTCCAGGCCTGGGGCTGGGCCATGGGAAGCAGGCCACATCCTGTTGGTGGCTGATCAGTCTTGCTAGGAAGTCCTCCTTGGAGTTAGACTTCCACCCAAGGCCACAGGATGGTACAGATACTCATGCACTCATTGCTTTCTCGGTCCTTCTGACTGCCTGCTGACACCTCTGGCCAAAGTTCACATCCTCCCAGGGCCACGAATCCTCCATCTGTGCAACCGAGGCAGAACCCAGGGACCGCGGTAAGGGTCTGTGTTCATGGGACTCAACATAGGGTCATGAGTTCACATTTCTGGTCACACACACATGTGTGGGCCTGCTTGGGCCATGATAGGGTCCCCGGGACCTGCTGCACAGCAACGTTTGACCTACTTCTAAGGTTCTGGGTCTGGCCCAGGCCGCGTTCCCGACTACTCCTCCGGGAAGTGTGGGCCTGCATCCCAGTCCAGAGGCTGTAAGCCAGGAGGGGCGGGCCCAGGCAGGCCAGGACTGTCTGTGGAGCCTGTGGCTGGGGGACAAGGACATGTGGAGAGCCTGACCCTCCTTTCCTGTTTCTGGCTCTTGGGCCCAAGGGACAGTGGACCCTCTTTCCCATGTGGCCACCAAACTCTCAACTACCCATACTGGCTCTGATAGGATGAGGGGCATCCCTCATGCCCTTTGAGCACTGGTGGGAAGGGTCTGCCAAGCACCCACCACCGACTGCTGGGACCACCCTCCCCATAGCCTGCCTTTCTTTCCTCCTCATGAAGCAGGCAGTGTCCTTGTGGAATGGTGTTGTCAGTGTATCCTGAGAGGAGGGTTTGGATTTAAAGTCTTGGGTCTTGAATGCTGGAGCTCAGATCTGGTTTTAGAATTCTTCATCCTGCTGTGCGGTGGTGGCGCACGCCTTTTATCCCAGCGCTCTGGAGGTAGATGCAGGAGGATCTCTGAGTTTGAGGCCAACCAGGTCTACCTAGTGAATTCCAGGATAGCCAGGACTACATAGAGAAACCCTGTCTTGAAAATTTGCGGGGGAAATATAAAAGAATTCTTCATCTTGGGCCTTGGGGTCTGGGTTTAAGGTTTGGCATTCTGGGTCTTAGAGCCTGGATTTAGGGTGTGATTCCCAAGACGTGGGCCTGAGTCTAGATGTGCTGTACTTTGGGCTCTGGGTTCAGGCTGTGAGCCCTTGGTCTGGGGTCTGGGTTTATAGGCTTCCAAGTTTCAGCTTTAGAGTCTGAGTTAATTTTATTCTAGAGTTTGGGTTTGGGGACCAAAGGCTGCTGGTTCCTGTCCCTTCTATGCCCCCTGCTGGCCACTCATCCCTGGTCAACATTTACCTGAACCGCCTTACCCTTACCTCTAGGCTGTGACAGGGGTCTCAAACAGTAGTTAGGGAGCAGGAGCAGTGAGCAGCAGGCCGGAACTGATTGGGCACTGGAAGAGGAAGGTGGGTTTGAGGACTTTTGGCTCCATACTGTCCTGGGGTTGGGGGCTCTGTGGCCATTAGGAAGTATCAGTCATTCAGGAAGCCCCTGCATCCTCCCCAACTCCACAAACGAGCTTAAGACTTAGTTTTTTTTTTTTTTAGATTTATTTATTTATTTGTGTGTGTGTGTGTGTGTGTGTGTGTGTGTGTGTGTGTGTGAGAGATATGTATAACCTGTGGTGAACAAAATATGTCAGACCCTCTTGAGCTGCAGCTACAAGGCAGGTGTGATGTGCTGGGAACTGAAACTTGGGCCTCTGCAAATGCTCTTAACTGCTGAGCCATCTTCTAGTCCCCCCCCCCCACCCGTCTATCTATCTATCTATCTATCTATCTATCTATCTATCTATCTATCTATCTAGGTTTTTCAATACAGGGTTTATCTGTGTAGTCCTGGAACTTGCTCTATAGACCAAGCTGGCCCCAAACTCAAAGCTCCACCTGCCTCAGCCTCCCAAGTGCTGGGATTAAAGCCACAGAACACCTAGCCTTTATTTAAAAATAACTCAAAGTATTCCTTTACATATTGATTTAGATAAGGTCTCATGTACCCCAGGCTGGCCTCAAATTCACTTGTGTAGTCATGGATGTCCTACCTCTGCTTCTTGAATGTTGCAATTATAGGTATACCCTACCATATATAGTTATTGGGAGGGGCTGGAAGAGTCCCTGATGGGTGCTGGGTACCTGTCATAGTGTGGAAAGTACTCCTGTGGACAAGCCTGGGCAAGCTGAGAGTAAGAGCTGGAGCAGAGGCTAGCCTTAGCCCCCATCTGAGCCCTGGGAGGGAGCAAGGAGTTCAGTGTACTTTCTCTCCACGATCACAGCCGCCCTATGTACGAGAGCATGGGCTCATGACACATCTGCCTCTCACCAGCCCAGAGACAGGGAGAGATCATGAGGCGCTGACTACGTGAGCCTCAGCACAGGTCACAGTCTAGAACCTGAGGTCCCGATGTGCCTGCTAGGCACTTACCCTTGTTTGAGCCGTTTTCCAAAGAGTGACAGGGTTAGGGCAAATGAAACGGGCAGGAAATCTGGGTCACCTGCATATACACACTCATCCCTGGACCTAAGTTATGCGCTGGTCAAGGAAAGGGGCCTGAGTGCTGTCTTGGCTATGCTTGTGGGTAGGTGATACCACCATCTAGAATCAGTTGTGTCGGGGTGGGGGTATGTGCTAAGGGTCAGCAGGTCTGGGCAGTTGGGCGTACATAGCTCTCTCTCTCTCTGTATGTATGTATGTGTCTCCCTTGGGTTGTCTTCTCCTTTGTGGCATTTCTGATGTCTCTGCCGACCCTCCCCCACTCCTCCCTTTCTCAATACTCTTGCCAAACATCTGGAAGAAAAGTGAAAAACTTGTCCCCCCTCCCAGCCCCGGATGTTGTCAGATTTCCAGATGTGCGGTGTTCTGCCCTCCAGATGAAGGGCAGAATGTGTTCCAGCCAGGGATGGGGAGTCAGCCCTGGACTGCCATCCCTTCTTCAGGAGGCTAAGTGGCAAGATGAGAGGGTCCAGGATCTAGGAGGGAGATGGTACGATGCCCCAGGTTGAAACATTAGGACCTTGCCTCAGCTGAGTTGTACCCTTTTTCATTCCTGAGAAGTCCCTTGGGGCTTAGGGTGGGAGGCGCTGCCTCTGAAGTTTCTATCAAAGGCTTCAGGCACTTAAAAATAACTAGGAACACCCCTCTCCCCGCACATGCTCAGACGCCAGGCGGGAACAGAACCCAATGTGTTTGCAAGATGTCCTCACTCTGAGTTTGTGCTGGAAGGGCCTCATGCCACCTCAGTGTCTCCATTTCTCCAGTGGTGGCCCAGCCAGGCTGTGCTATGTCATAGCCATCTGTCAAAGGGCAGGGGACCAAGGGAGTGGTTCCGGCGGGGGTGAGGGGCATTGTTGCTTATGCCTGGGGGGATGAACCTTAGGAGTGGGAACTGAGGGGTGAAAATCCTAGATTGGAGCCCAGGTGCAAACCTTGCCCAGCACCTTGGTGTCCCTCAGAGATTCAGGCTCCCCTGGAGCAGAAGGAAGCATGGGAAGATGGGGGAGAGGCAAAGTTTCAGGGCAAATGGAGGGGCGAGCAGGAAAGGACACAGGGGGGAAGGGGTGAGCAAGAGACCGACCCTGGAGTCTGCAGGAGAGCAGCGCCTGGAGTCTGCGGGCAGGGCAGCGGAGATGGACGGGCACTGGGCATCGCAGGGAGGGGCAGAGAGAAGCAAGGGGGTGAAACGGGAGACCTAGCCAGGGTTGGCAGGAACTGTAAAAGGAGCCGTTGAACTAGCGCGGAGGACAGCCCTTAAGGGAGCGTCGCCCTTTCTGCTTGCACTTGGGGTGTTCCTGGAGACCCTGGGACCCTATGACTGCACTGCAGCTGTCTGCTGTAGCTCGACACTCACACACCAGTACAATAAACACCCAGACATAAATACACAGAAGCCACATCACAGACACCCACTCAGACCCACACAGACAGACGTGAACAGGAACACCTGGAATCAGACCCTTCTCCCAGACCCAGCCTGGCTCTCGCAGACCCTGGCACGGAGACATCCAGACAATATATACAAATAAATGTCCAGAGACCTCCCACCACCCACACAGCCCGGAATCTGCTACCTGGGAAGGTGCCTGGACAGAGATCCACACCTACCTCCCCTTGCTCTTGAACACAGGACCTGGGATGCCTAGGTGTAAAGCGTAACTCTAGAGTGACCCTTAGGTCATCGCAGCCCCGACCATGATGCATAGCATCCAGCACACACTTTTCTAACCTTTACCTGTCCAGAATGTATCGGTCTGCAGAAGAGTAACTCCGTGTGTGTGTGTGTGTGTGTGTGTGTGTGTGTGTGTGTTTATGCGTGTGTTTATGTGTGTGTCTGTGTGTCTGTGTGTGTCTGTGTCTAACTGTCTTTCTGTGTCTGTGTGCTCAGAGCACAGGCTGAGCAATAGCCTCTGTCTCCCTCTGTCTCCCTCTCCCTCCCTCTCCCCAACAGGTGACTGGGAGAATGGACAACCCTCCCCTCCCCCAACCCATTCCTGGGCCTGAACAATGCCCTCTCCAGGACCCAAAATAGCCCCTTGAGCAGAGCCAATGCCCTTTTATGGCCTTGTCCCTATTGTGCATGGTAGGGGTGGGGCTGGGGTCATGAGGTATAGAGCAGGATAAAGCCCAGGGTGGCAGAAGGCTCACCTACCCCACTCTATTCATCCTTCCTTCTTCCCGCCTCTCTGTGATTACAGCTCCTATGGCCCCCAAAAAGCCAGAGCCTAAGAAGGATGACTCCAAGGCTGCTGCCCCCAAAGCAGCTCCAGCCCCTGCCGCTGCACCTGCGGCTGCACCTGAGCCTGAGCGCCCCAAGGAAGCAGAGTTTGATGCTTCCAAGATTAAGGTGAGTGAGGGGAGCTACTTTGTAGCAGGAGGGCCAGAGCAAATGAGTGGATCTCAGAGTGGGACTTAGCATGGCAGATAAGACCCTAGAAGCTGGCACTTTCTGTGCAGAGGTTAAACAAGACCTGGTTATTCCAGACATTCACAGGACCAAAGGAGGAGGGATGGTGGTCAGGCAGCTGTTGAGACTCCCCTGAGGCTGCTGAGAGTAGAGTCTGGACTGGGAAATAATTTTTGGTGATTTTGAAAACCCATTCCCCCTGTTTTCCTCTCTGGATTACATCTTTAGGAAGTCCTGCAGCCAGCTGCTCCCCACGCTACAGGGCTCTTCCTTCTCTGGCTACCGGGGCCTCAGGTCCACATCCAGCATTCTTAGGAGGAGGGGTGTGTAAGGGAGGGAAATCAGGGCCTTGCTCAGGCTGGGTGACGCTTGCCCCTGCCAAGATCTGGCAGAGCGCTCCTGGGCTTCACTTTTAGCTGGGAAAATGGAGGAACATGCTGGGAAGGGAGGCTCTGAAAGTCATGCAGGAAGCTGGTTGTGGAGCATGACCAAGCAGCACCAAGAGCTTTCCTGGCCCAGTTGTCTTTCCCAGAGTCTAAACTGGGAGGGCAAGCCATGCCTGCCACCTGTGGCATCCGCATAGCAGCACGCAGCCTGTGTCCTGTCCTCAGCTGGCCAGTGGCCACTGCTGCTCTGGCCTTGAGAGGCCTGTAGAGGAACCCTTTCCACCCACACACAGCCACCAAGCTCTGAGCCATTCTTACAGAGCCTCCATCCGGTCATACCCCTTTCCCAGAGGCACCTGCCTATGTCCCTTGGGTTTGTATCCCAGTTCAGGCTCACCTTAATTGTTCTAATCCTTAGCTTCCTCGACTGTGAACTGGGGCCATGAGCCCCCCACTTTCAAGATGGCTGTACCCCAGAATTGGCTCCTGGTTCCCCTGTCATCCTTAGAGGACACCTAGAATGTGACCTGAGGATGCCTTGTAAGGCTCCAACTACTTTGAGTCCCATGGTGGCATTGTCCAATCTCATCAGGCATGAGGTTGCCATAAATTTATGCCTCAAAACAAGGTGTAGAGGCCCCCTCCTCGGTCTTTCTCTGTCCCCAGCTGGCAGAGAAGGATGGAGCCTTTTCCAGAAGCCGGGAGCCCCGTCTCTCCAGTTTTCCCATAGAGAGCTCCCAGAGAGCTGGCAATGATATTTTTCTCAATACTGGGTTGAGCCTCAAATCAGAGGGCCACCACAGCAGGTGACAGGAAGAGGATGTCCTTCTGCACAGTGCCATGCACTATGGAGGGTTCCCAGGTGCCAGTCATGCCCTCTTCCCCCAGCTCCCTTCTCTGGCATGACCTTGACTTTGGGGAGAGTGACTGCACTGATAAGAATAGAACGGAAGCAGATGAGGAGGGGGTTACTGGGTCCCAGGAGGCCTCCCGACCCCAGGGTGGCCCCACTCAGAACACTACATAGCCCTAGCTCTGTGCTATGCTGGAGTGGGGGGAGCTGCCCTGGGGCCACAGGCAGAACATAAAGATTAGTGTCCCAAAGGGATCTGTAAGGGACAGACACACATATGTGCACAAGCATGCGCGCTTGATTACCCACAGACATGCTTCCATGCTGACACAGCCTCTGGCCTGAAGCCAGATGCTTGCTCTTCCCCTCAAAGTCAGCTTGGTCAGGCCTGTGACATTGAGCATTTCCACCGTGGCCTGACTGATATCAGAACCTGATTGCAGGTAGACCCAAAGCCTTTAGTTTGGACAGATGCGTGTGGGGTTGTTGCAGCAGCAGGACAGTGTCTAGACGGACAGCAGGAGGTGCTGGGTGGTAGAGGCTGTGCTACTGCTATGAGAAGGAGCTGGCACAGCCACAGGCCTGAGGCCCAGGCGGCCAACAATGACCCAGAGGTACTCAGGCTTTGGACTTCTTTGCAGATCGAGTTCACACCCGAACAGATTGAAGGTGAGCAGGATCCTGAGCCCAGGGAGTGGTAGGGGTGGCCCAGGGGTCCCCAGTTCAAACCAGTGGGGTGGAGAGTGGGGTGGGATCAGCCAGGGAGTATCCGGAGCTCACTGCCCTTTCCCACAGAGTTCAAGGAAGCCTTCCTACTGTTCGACCGCACACCCAAGGGCGAGATGAAGATCACGTATGGCCAGTGTGGGGATGTCCTGAGGGCTCTGGGTCAGAATCCCACCCAGGCAGAGGTGCTCCGTGTCCTGGGGAAGCCCAAACAGGAAGGTAGTACACCCTGCCCGTTAGTGCCAGCCCCAAGGGGGGACTTACAGGGTGGGCGGCTATTGGGTATCATGGGAACCTCACTGACCTGCTTCCTGATTTTCTCCTATTATGATGAAGATGCGAGCCTGGCTACCAGGCCAGGGTGATAGGAAGCAAGCAGGACGGGCATGTTGGACCCTTCCTGGCCATAGCGATGGACCCTAGTACTAACCAGAATCCATACGGGTGCAATGGTCGGTCAGGGGACATGGGTACTTGTTTTTACCCTAGTCTAGCCTCCTCAGCATCCCTTTGTGGGTCTTTGTCAACTTCCCTCACCTTGGTTGCTTGCTTTGACTCGGGAAGAGTGACACCCAGGCCCCCATCATAGATCCAGAGAAGGCCTCTCTTGGGCTCAGCTGTGTCTACAAGGGGTAGGCAGGGTAAGGTCTATAAGAAATGAGACCTGGGCATGGCAATATAGGCCTACAAACCCAACAATCAAGTCTGAGGTAGGCAAATCACCATGATTTGGAAGCCAGTCTAGGCTACATAGTTGGTTCCAGGATAGCCTGGGCTACAGAGTGAGACATTATCTCAGAAACGGGGAGGCGGTTCTGGGGATGTTCAGTTGGTAGAATTCTTGCCTAGCTTGCTTGAAACACTGGGTGATCCCTGGCACTACATAAACAGTGCAGGGTGACAGATGTTCAAAGTCTAAAAAATAAAGTTGTTGTAGTGTTTACCTCTAATCCCAACACTAGGGAGGTAAAGGCAAGGGAATTGCCATAAATTTGAGGCCAGCCTGGTCTACATGGTAAATTTCAGGCTGGCCTGAGCTAGGTAGTGAGATCCTGGAGAGAGACAAAGAGAGAGACACAGAGACACACAGAGAGGAGTAAAGAACCAAGCCCACATGACTCCACTTGGGATAGCAAAGGTCTGTGTAAACCAGGCATTTCTCAGTAGATTGTCAAGTGCCTTGTGGTGGTGGCATATTTTGTACACAGCACGCACTTCGGAGAGCTCAGGAACCATGGGAGAGGGATGGCCCCTCGGCGTTAGGCAAGGGAAGCTTGTGCCTGTCCATCTTCTGACCCAACACTTGCGGTTGTCTGTCTGCAGAGCTCAATTCCAAGCTGATGGATTTTGAAACCTTCCTGCCCATGTTGCAGCACATCTCCAAGAACAAGGACACTGGCACATACGAAGACTTTGTGGAGGGGCTGAGGGTCTTTGACAAGGAGGGCAACGGCACTGTCATGGGCGCCGAGCTCCGCCATGTGTTGGCCACATTGGGTGAGGGCGACCTTCTTCTCCACCCATCTCCTCCTCTGGGGTACCCTGGGGAAAACCTTGTGTCACCTGCCACTGGGCCCACGTCTCATCCGGGAAATTGAAACAGATGGAATGATAGTCAAGGTGCCTGGAAGGCAAGAGGTAGAAATAGCATTTAGGTGTGGCTGAAGGAAAGCTAGAAGAACCACATGGAGGGAGGGTAGGAAGGTACCCAGGCATCAGTAGTCCTGGGGTTCGTCATTCTCTGTGTCTAAGGAAGCGACATCCCTGTGATATGTGTGGGCTGTATGTTCCTCGGCACCACCATCAGGTACCCGGTCACCTAACTCTTCAAAGTGACTGGGTTTTTGTTTGTTTGTTTGTTGTTGTTGTTTGTTGTTTGAGACAGGGTTTCTCTGTGTAGCTTCGGAGCCTGTCCTAGAACTCGATCTGTAGACCAGGGTGACCTCAAACTCACAGAGATCCACCTGCCTGTGCCTCCCGAGTGCTGGGATTCAAGGCGTGTGACCCACCGTCTGGTTCAAAGTGACTTTTTCATGCAGAAAATATTTATTGCACAACTGCTGTGTTCAATATGCTGGCCTCAGGGTTCACACACACGTGTGTATGTGTGTGTGTGTGTGCGTGCATGTGTGGTGTGTATATAGTGTGGGAGTCACCACAGTCGGTACTCTACCAGTCAAGGGCACGGTACAGAATGTCAGACTCCGGCTGAGAATGTGACTGCCTAGCAGGCAGGAGGCCCTGGGCTGGGTCCTCAACACTGTGTTGCTTGCGTGTAATACCAGCACCTGTGAGATGGAGGCAGGAGAAATAAAACTCAAGGTCACTCTTAGTTATGGAGCCAGTTGGAGGCTAGCCTGTGACACGTGAGATCATATCTCAAATAAATAAGAGGAAAAAAATTAAAAAAAAAAACAAAACTTGGGGCTGGAGAGATGGGGCCTCAGTGGTTAAGAGCACTGAGGACCTGGGTTCAATTCCCAGCACCCACATGGCAGCTTACAACTGTCTGCAACCCCAGGGGAATCTGACACAGACATACATGCAAGCAAAAACATTGATACACACGCACATGCACGCGCACGCACACACACACACTCCAAAAAAGAAAAGGAAAGAAAGAAAAAGAAAAGAAAAATTTCAGACTGTGGATTTCCCTTCCATGGCCATTTGTCAAAGTCTCCGTGGGCCGCAGGGTTGCTCCCAAGAGACTGCTGCCAGACGGGCAGGGGACGCCCGCCATTCTGGCAGGGATAGCAGACAGTATATGCATGAAGATGCCAGGCCCAGAGGAGAGCCCAGGTTGCCAGCCCGAGGTCCTGCACTTCCCGACCTATGATTGGTTGTCCCGGCCTTGGACACAGCGGTGATGGCTGGCCATGACCTTAGGAGCAATGCTGCTCTAGCAAAGTCACCCCCAGTGAGTCACATGACTGGGTGGGGTGACTTAGCCTCCCACCCCTGCCAGGTGAGAGACTGACTGAGGATGAAGTGGAGAAACTGATGGCCGGTCAAGAAGACTCCAATGGCTGCATCAACTACGAAGGTGGGCTCAGCAGCTTGGGGGCCTCCTGGGGAGGGGTCATGTACCCAGCTCCACCCCTGGCTACCCGTTATGAGTCCCAGCCTCACATTCCCCTTCCCTTCCAGCATTTGTGAAGCACATCATGGCCAGCTGAGCCTCCCACAGGTGAGACCATCACTCTTTAACACCAAGGCCCCTGCCCCCCACCCCATCTCCACCAACTCCAGTTCCCAGTTGGCGCTCTGCTGTCTTGATCTAGCCCTTCCTCTGTCACCTGCGGCTGCTTTTCAGGAAGCCCAGGGCAGGCCAAGCTGGGGACATGGCACCACCCAACCGTGATGTGGACACCAGGTCCAGAGCTTCGAGAAGGAAGGGAGTGGGCCAGACTTCTGCACATGACCCCAGACCGTGTGTGCGCGTGTGTGGTTGTCTTTTCTGGCCCCTGTTGGGATGTGCTTGCCTACCTGTGACTGCCTGCCTTTCTCCACCCCATGGCCTTATGAATAAATGATTTCCTGTCTTCCTTCTGTTTTTCCTCTGTCTTCCTCCCTCCGCCCTTCCCTCCTTCCCTTCCCGGGTCTTTCTCTCCATTGCTCTCCAGCTCTCTGCTCCTCATTCCACGGTGCTGAGCTAGAGGAAGCCTGGCTGCCCTTCCTTTGGCCTCACCTCGCTCCTCACTTTGGGAGACTATAGTCATGCTGGTCCGTTCAACACAAGGACGCCACTGGGAGCCTAAAAGTACTGTCTGAACAGTGAGCTAACTCCAGGCCTAAGCTCAAGCCTAAGCTCAAGCCCAGGACAGGGAGGGAGGGAGTGGTGTGGCCTGAGTGACGACGGAAATGAATAGCAAGGCAAGAGCTGGCTTTGTCAGAATCAGGGCACAGCAGCCACGGGCTTGACTGATGGAGAAACGGAGGTGGTAGTCACAGCTGTGAGGCTCCATGGGCACTGTAAGAGGACACTTCCTGGAGGTGGTGGCCCTCCTAGGTTTGATGGGTAGGAAAAATAACACCCCACAGAGAGGTGCGAGACCTGGAGACTGGGGATGGAGGGTCACAGCGAGTTTGGACTATACAGGGCTAGGAAAGCCCACAGGGCCAGAGGTACCCAGGGGTTAGGACAGCCGCATCAAGGCTCATTTCCATGGCCCTGTTGTAAGCGTGTCTGCATACCAGGTCTAGATTGTGCGTTCTAGAGCAGGCTGCCTGGGGGTGTTGGTGTGGCAGCAGTGTAGTCTAAGTGTGTAAGGATTGTGCGGGCGTGTAGATATGTGTATAAGGGTGTGTATGTGAGAGGGCATCAGAGGTCTTTGCTGCTTCCGATTTTAACCTTGCGTGTGTTAAACCATTTAACCTTTCACTGAGCACTTGCTGTGTGTCAGGCTCTGTTCCAGGCACTGGGGACACAGCGCCAGCGAGAGCGGTGTGGAGCTCTGTGTGCGTGCTCTGTGTGCGTGCGGGGCCCACACAGAGCAGACACGCCAGACCTGCTGAGGATCAAGGGACAAGGGAGGCTGAGGGGGCCCTGACAGCTGGGAAAGAGCTAGAAGTGTGTGTGTGTGTGTGTGTGTGTGTGTGTGCACGCGCGTGCATGAGCAAACTTGGAGCACAGTGACTGAAGTGGGTGGCAAGGGGCAGGACGGACGGAGATGGGAGCTGCTTGACTTGTAAATAACGAGGTCAGGGGTTATATGAGAGGAAAAGAGTGTGACAAAGATTTGAAGGACAGGAGCTAATATTCAGAGTATGAAAAGAACGCATATAAATCACCCCCTCGGAAACAATCTGATTAAAAACCGGGCAAAGGACCTGCGTAAGCATCTATAAAGAAGATGGACACGAGCAGGCTCGGTGGTACTTGGCTTCTTCCCAGCACTCAGGAGACAGAGATAGGAGGGTCTCTGTGAGTTTGAGGCCAGCCTGGTCTGATTGACATGGGGCTGGGCATGGAGCTCTCAGGGGTAGAGTGCAGAGTGCTTCTACCAGGCCCAAGGTTTAACCTCTACTACTAAAATAAAGATTACAATTCAATTTAACAGAGATGCATTGGGGCTGCTGAGATGGCTCAGTAGCTAAAGATGTCTGCAGCCAGGCCTGATGACCTGAGTTTGATCCCTGGGACCCACATGGTGGAAGGAGAGAAACAGCTCCTGAAAGCTGTCCTGTGGCCTCCACACGCGTGCCGTGGTACATACGTACCATCCCTTCCAACAAACAAATGTGATTTAAAAAAACTAAAGATATCCAAATAACCAACCGACCAGCAAAATGGCACGAGGGTGGAACTCATCACCCCACCCCACCCCACCCATGCTTGGCATCTGTTATGCAATGGAATAGCATACACATTAAAAAAGATTTATTTAATGCTGGGCAGTGGTGGCACACACCTTTAATCCCAGCACTTGGGAGGAAGAGGCAGAGGCAGGCAGATCTCTGTGTGTTCGAAGCCTACCTGGTCTACAAAGTGAGTTCCAGGGACAGAGTTACACAGAGAAACCTTGTCTTGAAAACAAACAAAACAAAAACACAAAAATTTATTTATTTGTATTTTAGGTGTATGATTTCTTCACCTGTGTGTATATATTAGCACTGTGTGCATGCCTAGTAGCCACAGAGGCCGAAAAAGGGAAGGCATCAGATCCCCTAGACTTGGAGTTACAGGTGGTTGTGAGCTACCAAGTAGGTGCTAGGAATTGAACCTCACCTTATGCAGGAACAGTAAGTTCTCTTCACCTCCCCCTGACCCATTATTCACATTTATTTATTTGAGTCAGAATGTTGCTAATCATTAGAGTAAGGCAAATCAAAACTGTAATCCTAGCACTTGGAAGTTTGAGGCAAGAAGATTGCTGTGGAGTCTGAAGCTGCCCTGTGTTGCATAGTGAAATCATCTTAAGAACAAAAAAGAGAAAAACAACTCCAAACCAGATCAAACCAGAGCAAACAAATGAATAATAAACTACAACAGCCACCCTTTGCAATAGAAAATTGTGTTAGTGAGGGTGTAGAGAAATGAGAATCTTGTGTGTTGGTGGCAGGGTAAAACGATGCAGCCATTATGGCAAACAAAATAGCGGTTTTTCAACGTGCCTGAAGGTCACACACACACACATGCACGCACGCACGCACGCTAAAAGCAGGGTTATCACATGACACAATTCCAATTCTGAATATATGTTCCCTCAAATCAAGGACAGAATCTCAAATATATAATTTGCACCCATGTTTTTGGCAGCATTGTCTACAAGTAGCCCAGGCTGGAAACAACTCACTGTGGACTGATGGACAGATCGCAGTGTAAATATCCAAGGGAACAGTGCAGCCAGGGCACACAGTCGCTAGGCAGGCGCTATTCAATGGAACCACTTAGTCTTTTCTTTCTTTAAAGAATGATTTATTTAGTTTTATTTTATGTGCATTGGTGTTTTGCCTGTATTGTGAGGGTGTCGGATCCTCTAGAACTGGAGTTACAGACAGTTGTGAGCTGCCTTGTAGGTGCTGGAGAATTGAACCTGGATCCTCTGGAAGAGCAGCTAGGGCTTTTCACCACTGAACCATTCTTTCTTTCTTTTTTTTTTTTTAAATCAAGACTCATTAGGGAGTCCTGGCTATCCTCAAACTTGTTGTAATCTTCCGGTCTCAGCCTTCTCTCGGAATCACAGGTGTGTGCCATCATACCTGACTTAGCTAGTCTTACAAGGAAGAGAATTCTCGTACATGGATGGATGACCCTGCACAGGACTGGGTTGGGTGGGCTCAGCATTTTTCTGCTAGTGGGGTCCACCTTGGGGAGGGGGTCCTGAGCAGGAAATGTACTGCTTTTAACCAATTGGAGGCAAGAAGTGGTCCTGTTGCCAGCTTCCCACATGTCAGTCGGGGAAGTACGTGCGTCCTACTCCAAGAGAGTCTGCTCCTCATCTGGAGCCTCTAGATCTAGTCCTCCCAGCCCTCACCCCTATCTGGATGAGGCGGTCTGAGTGTTTGCATCGGCTTGGTGGTGGAGGGAGCAGGGAACATCTCACATGCTCCCCCTGCCCCTCTGGGCTTCCTGTGTAGATAGCTCAGGCAGGGCATACTAGGGCTGCTGAAGGCAGACCCTGGGGAAGTCGAGTCTGGTTTGGGGAGTGCATTAGTTACTACTCTTCTTACTCCTGTGACAAAATACCGGGCAAATGCAACTCAAGGATGGGAGGGTTTGTTCTGGCTCACAGTTTGGGAGTACAGTCCATCGTGATGGGGAAGGTGTGGTGTCATTGTTATGTGGTGACATGTGTCCACAGTCAGGGAACAGAGAGTTGAATGGCAGTGCTCCACTGTCTCTATTGTATTCAGCATAGGACCCCAGCCCGTGGGAGGTGACACTCAGCTGCTGAAGCCACCCTTCACCTTGTTCACCATTATCCAGTGCATCTAGTTGTGAGACAGACAGTGTGTGTGCTTTGGTATGTTCCTCTGTGTGTGTCTGTGTGTGTGTGTGTGTGTGTGTGTGTTTCTGTGTTCGCAAGTGTGCCTATGTCAGGGAGTGTATTCTTATGCATGTGGTATGCATGAATGACTGAGAATATGTGGGTACATGTGTGCTCATTTATCTGTGCATGCGTACATGTGTGTTTGCCTCTATGTGTGACTGTGCTTGTCTGTGTGTTTGTGGTGGACGTGCTGGGGGGCTCTGCTGAGTCAGCACTGTCGCTGGGCAGGCTGCATTGCCAGCCCGGCTGTGGCCTTCCCACAGTTGCATAAACACTGGTCCCAGCTCCCCCCTCAAGCAGGGTGGTCCAGCCTGTGGCCCTGTTGCTGGTAGAAAGGGATATAAAGGGGAGAGGGGTTTGTCCCCCCATCAGCCTAGTTCCCTCCAGGCCTTACGTGTCAGGTCACGGGCACCTTAAGGCTGAGGTCTGCTCTGGGCTTTCCCTCCCTTATGCCCTTCATCTGGCCTGAGCTGGGACTCTGAGTTCTTAGGTGGCAGTAATTAGCTGCCTCTGCGGTTCTGATTCAGGCTGAACCAGAGGGTTGGCCAAGGGCAGGGTTCAGCATCAGGGCTCCTGACAGGGCCAGACGGTCCCCATGAAGCTGCAGGACTTAGCTCAGGAGGTCCAGTGACAGAGAACAGTCCAGTGAGCCCTTGGAGCTCACATGTTTAGGAGCTGGAACTTGAATCCAAAGGACAGAGAGTTAGAGAGGCCTGTGATGTCTCCCTGCTCTGGTGTCCTACAGGGCCACCCATGGCTCTTGGCAATCTTCCACATCCTGTGTTCTCTCGTTCAGACACCATTCCCAGGGACTTTAGGGACACCAAGGGGACATGGATTAGGTCACATACTCACATGAAGCAGAGATGCAGCGAGGCCACAATTCAGGGGGAAGAAGAGTGAAGTCAGGGTCTTGAAGAAGCCGGGCGTTTTGTGAATATTTTTCGGGGCCACGGAAGGAAAGAGCTTGGGCTGCCAGCATGAGAAATTAAACCGTGGGGCTCAAAACAGTCAGCCACAGAGGGGCCAACAGAAAGCTGACGAAGGCCTGGGGGAAAAGTCAGGGTGTGGAGTGAAAGGGTCCAAAGAAAGGAATGTATGAAATTGAGGGGGAGGGGAGGAGCCAAAGGGACTTGGCAGCAGCCTGACAGCTCCTCCTGTTGCATAATAGGTGCTTGGGGAGCCAGGCTGCTGTGCTGTGTGCCATCTGTCCCAAGGCCTTGCGCAGCGGTGGTGAGGTTTTGTAGAGAGGGGCATAAGTATGCCTGCGTGGGGACGCAGTCAGCCCCAACTTGGAGAGCTGAACCATCTCAGGGGACAAGCTGAAAACCTAGGTCTTGAACTCGTGACCTTGCACAGAAGTGCTCCTGGGGTTCCCTCCAACTCCCTTCCAACAGCTCCAGCCCCGCCCTCACTCAAGTCTGGGGGTTATTTGTTCCCCACCCTCCCGAAGCCGCACAAATTTGGGTTTGCCCAAATGCTGACAGAGCAGAGCTGGAATGTGGATTGTGTGAGTGCCTGTAGCCTGTCCCATCCCAGCAGACCCTCCTCTCCCAGCAGCCAGGGCCTGGGGCCTCCAGGACTGAGAAGGACCCAGATTGTCAGGGCTTCCAGGGCCTTTCCAGCTCTGTCCTGCAGGTGGCTGGGGTGCCGGGCTTCTACTATTTTTCCATGCTCTAGTCCCTTTTCTGGTGTGTAGGTGCCTCTTGGATCCTATGTGCACAGCCATCATATCCGCAGGGCCTCAGTGTTTTTGAACCTTTCAGAAGGGTTGGTGGGAATGGGAGTGGCCAGTGGGTAGCCTCTGGGGCTCCAGAGATAGGGAAGATGGTGTAGGACCAACTTCCTCCCTCCCTCCCTCCCTCCCTCCCTCCCTCCCTCCCTTCCTTCCTTCCCTCCCTTCTTCCTTTCTTCAAGACAGGGCTTCTCTGTGTAGCTCTAGCTGTCCTGGAACTTACTCCATAGACCAGGCTGGCCTTGAACTCAAGAGATCCACCTGCCTCTGTCTCCCAAGTACCATAACGCCTGACTTCCTAGTTCTTTATTCTGGCCCAGGTACACATGAGTGTCCCCCTTCCCGACTACTCCAGTACTCTAGGTCTGAGAGCATCTGCTTGCCTTTTCCCATGCCTGCTGCCACCTTATCCCAACCCTGGCTTCTTTCCTCTGTCTCAGGAAAGGTTGAGAAGCATCCTGAGCTGCTCTAGAGCAATCTCCTCCGCTCCACGCCATTGAGGATGGGTAGTGATCACCCCGTCCTGAAGGGTGTGCAAGCAGAGAGGGTGGGAATTTCCAGTCAAGAAGGCTGCAGAAGGGGTTTTTGCCTTGGTAGGGGCTGAAAGCACTTAGAGTTTTTCAAATTTGTGGTCCCAACATCAGTACTCAAGAACGTTCTCATGAGAAAAAAAGTCCTATGTTGTGTGCTTCCCATGAACTTCAGTTTATGCCTCTTAAGACTCAACTCTGTGAGATCTTATCCCTTCTCCTCTTCCTCCTCTTCCTACTCCTCCACCTCCTCCTCCTTCTTTTGAAACAGGGTCTTACTCCATAGCCTTGGCTGGCCTGGAACTGATTATGTAGCTAAGGATAGCTTTGAACCCCTGATCTTCCTGCCTCTACCTGCCAAGTACTGGGAATCATAGGCATGCACCACCAATAGGCATGCACCACCAAGCCTGGTTCCCTCCCTACCCCCTCAACCTCTTGAAAATATCCTTTTGCTTACAAAGCAATGGTGACAGCTGTTGGCAACTGCTGTGCTTGTCTTCACTTGGCAAGGCACAACATTACAAGTCAGCTTTTAAGTTTTGAGGAAATTTGGACAGAAGCCCTGGGACCTGGCTATCTGTCCAAGGCTTTAGATGCTTTTGAATCAACCCATCAAGTCACCAGTCACTCTGTCCATCCATACTACTAGTGATGACATTTCCCTCTGGGATTGCAAATAGCCTAGCACTCCGATGGGGAGTGTGTGTGTGTGTGTGTGTGTGTGTGTGTGGTGCGGTCTTGACAGGGGCAGTGTAAGTGAATCTTGGGAGATACAGGGTGAGATCAGGGCACACGGGAGAGGGTGCATCGTCTCAGCTCCATTTGCAGGTGGATCTGGGACTTGACATTCTTAGTGTCACCTCTGGGACCTGTAGCTGAGGTGAGGAGGCTGGTGACAGTCACTTCTCGTCCCCAGTGGGCTGGTGGCAGCTGTGGGAAGGCACATAAAATGGATGGTGCTGAGGCCTGGGGAAATGAGCGGGTATCTATGCTTCCCTCCGTCTGGCCTAAGGGCCTGGGCTAGGAGTTCCCATGAGTATGATGTGGCCAGTCCCCACAGCTCCAGGCTAACACAGCTCTAACCCTGGGAGAGGGGTGCTCGGGGAGAGGAGCCTGTATAAGGGCTCACTGCTTTGGCTTAGGACCTCCAGCTCTGTGTAATTCACCCTCCCCCAAGACTCTGCATCTAGAGGGGTCTCAAGGTCAGTTCTAGAGAGTGGAAATGTGGGCAGGTCCTGGCTTCCACATTTGCTGTGGACTCTCAGAACACACCATGTCTCTGTTAGAGTGATTCCTACCGTAGAGTGTCTCAGGGTATCTTCATCAAGTCTATACATGTAGGTAGATATGCCTGGCTGCAGGGTCTGTTGGGGGCAAGATGGCCTCTACGTGTCACGTCTTTGAGAGTAACAAGCAGACTCATCCCTCAGCGTGAGCTTCTGCCTGGGTTCCTCCCAAGGTAGCGCAACAACCTCCACCCCCACCCCCAGCCTCCTCTGCAGCTGCCTCCATCTCAAGTCCTTTGTGGAGGAGCCCAGACTAAATGCACCTCACCTGTCCGCCCAGTGATAGCCCCTTCCTCTGTGTTTCAAGCCTTTCCATGTTGCCGGCTAGTGAATTAATAAGGAAGACTCCTTGGCTGAGATCTCACGTCTTCTTTGTGCCTTGGTCTGTACTTCTGTGTCTATCTGGTGGCCCCTCATGGAGTGAAGAGGGATCCCCCCACTCATCTGACTCACCAGTGCCTGCCAGCCCCAGACTTCAACCTAAAAGCTGAGCAGGAAGAAGTCCCAGGCATCTGAGGCAATCCCTCTCCCAAGCGTTCTAGCTTGAATGCCTCTGGTAACAGGGCCCCGTCCTTTGCTGAGGCAGCTGTGCGGAGCTAGCTCTCTGGGGTAGGGTAGAAATCTGTTCAACACTCCTGACCCACTCCTGTTCTCTGAAACTGAGTTTCCAGAACCATCCATTTCTCCTTCCCCCTCAGTGGTCCTTGAGGCTGAGCCCACTTCTGTTGTTTGTTAGGCTGAAAACGCACTCTAGAATAGATACAGCCTTGTGCAATACAACTGACTCTGTTGAAGCATAGTTGGGTAAGGCCCAGGGCAGGGCAGGAGCCCTGATAATTGTCCTAGCCCTTACTCCAGGAGGGGGAGACAGAGGCTGGTTCTGACTTACGAGATATCCCTGAGGTTCCCTGTGGGAAAGGTGGACCAGAGAGGGGTAAGCGAGAGGGGAAGTATGCTGGGGTGGTGCCTGGGCCCATGCAGTCTATCAGTTCAGGTGCAGGTTTCGGTAGAAGGACCCTGTCTATCCTCCCAGAGTTCCCAGCTCATCAATGGGCCTCAAGTGACCAGATAGACAGGGAACTTCTGAGGGACCCCTTTTAGAATCTGAGTTTGGGCTTGGAGGCAGTTGGGGAGGCGACAGAGGCTTTGAAATGTGCAGAATAATAAAGCAAGGAATGCCTGAGCTCAGGGGAAAAAATAACCCGCCCCGCCGGGCCTCCCACCAGGCTGGGTGTAATGAATTAAGCACAGGCAGGCACGTTTCATGTGGGGGTGTGAGATGGGGAGGCGAGAAGGCACCTAATGAGAAACAGGGTCTTGGGTGGAAATCCTTCAAGCTAGGGTTCTGGAGCATCTATCTCATCAGACCCCGGGGCTACCTCCGCTCCCCCAGGCTCCCCTTCATTTTCCTTGGTTAGTCTTATGTAGTTATTCGGGTGTTGTCCCAAGCTTATGCTAACATCTGACCCTGAGCTGTGCCTTCTTGCTGCTACAGATCCCCAGAGGCCAGAAAGTGCCTTTCTGCTTCCATCAACAATCATGGAGCTCCAGCCAGGTACCTCATCTGTGCAGGAGTCAAGGCTGACCCCTGCTGGAGCAGTGTAATTTACAGCTCTGCTCATTGGCCCCTTCTGAGCCCACCCAGAGACCCTGGCACCCAGAGACTCTGTCATCAGAGACCCTGGGACCAGAGACCCTGGCACCCAGAGACCCTGGGACCAGAGACCCTGGGACCAGAGACCCTGGCACCCAGAGACCCTGGCACCCAGAGACCCTGGGACCAGAGACCCTGGGACCAGAGACCCTGGCACCCAGAGACCCTGGCACCCAGAGACCCTGGCACCCAGAGACCCTGGCACCCAGAGACCCTGGGACCAGAGGCCCTGGCACCCAGAGACCCTGGGACCAGAGACCCTGGGACCAGAGACCCTGGCACCCAGAGACCCTGGCACCCAGAGACCCTGGCACCCAGAGACCCTGGCACCCAGAGACCCTGGCACCCAGAGACCCTGGGACCAGAGACCCTGGCACCCAGAGACCCTGGCACCAGAGACTCTGGCACCCTGTGTTCCCAGTCTCCACAGAGTCCCTCCCTTTGGCCAGCCCTTCACATACCCTCTTTCTCACGTTGTGGTCCCAGCCTCAGCCTGCTTGTCTCCTGCCTCGGTGTCCCTGGGATTACCATATTAGGGGTTCCCAGTGCATACCCATCTTCCCTTTACTAGGAGTGGCTGGATGTGATGAGACTTTTTTCATGATTTTACCCCACACTCCTAACTCTCTAGGAAACTTCAGGCTCCCTCAACATGGCGCCCACTCTCAGATCTTCGGCCTTGTTTCTGTTCCCTTTCTGCTTGCTGGACCCCTTCCCAAGACTGCATTTTGAAAGTCTAGCCCTTCCCTCCCTTGGTCCCAGCTGCCAGGGACATGGCTAAATTGCAAGAAGGGTAAATTCTAGCTGGGAGGTGGTGGTGGTGGCACATGCCTTTAATCCCAGCACTGGGGAGGCAGAGGCAGGCAGATCACTGTGAGTTCAAGGCCAGCTTAGTCTACATAGCTACAAAAAGGGGGAAGAAGAGGGGAAAGGCAAAAAAAGGGGGGGATTCTTAGCAAGAAGGGTTGAGGGGATGGAGTCACCCAGTGCTGTTCTCGGGCTTTCTGAATATTCTCTCTTCATAGTTTTTTCCAGTTTGGGGCAGGGCTCCACTATATTTATTTATTTATTTATTTATTTATTTATTTATTTTGGAGATAGGGTCTTACTGTATATCCTTGGCTGGGTGGGAACTCATCAAGTAGACCAGGCTGCCCTCGAACTCACAGAGACCCACCTGCTTCTGCCTCCCGAGTGCTGGGATCAAAGGCGTGCACCACCACCTCCACCTGGCTTATTTGTTTTTCTAGAGAGAGCATCTCAAGTAGCAGAGGCTGGCCTCCAACTTGCTCTGTAGCTGAGCCTGGCTTTGAACTCCTGACACTGCCGCCTCTGCATCCTGAGGGCTGGGATCATAAGCCTGGGCCACCATGCTCAGCCTCCCACTGGGCTGGGATTTGGAACTGCTTGGAATATTCCCTCCATCATCCCTTCTCTCTTCTATCCACTTTAATTAAAACCATTTTTTTAAAAAAAACACATGTTAATTAAAAAGCAAACATGTTTTGCTAAGTAATTTGGAAGCTCTGGTTATGCAAACCATAGCCATTCCAGTTTAAGAAAAAAAAAATCCCTCATCCAGCTTCACCAGTGTCTTAGGCACTGAGGATCCCCACGCCTTCTGTGGGTGATCACTCCTTTATAGTCTGCGGACCTCATGGTTGGTCAGAGCGGGGGGGGGGGGGGGGGGGAGACTCTGTGTCTTACTTGTGGGGACCTGAAGGACCAGAATAGCTAGAGAGCACAACCTTGTGTAGCAGTGTACACAGAGAACCTGGGGCCAACGAGCAAGGCAATGGCCAGGGCCTCTGGTGGAAAGGGCACAAATGCTCAGAGGCACTAGCATTTACACTCTTCATGCGCTCACCCCTCTGTCATGACTTCTGGTCATGAGATCCCTGGAGCCTGATACCTTTTGCATCCCAAGCAGCAACCTACGGCGCACATTGCAAATAGCCTGGACCCCCTTAAGGTGGAGGGCTCAAAGACCTCCAGCCCAGCTGTTCCCTGTTCCTAGCAGAGGTCGGGGAAGTCTCACTGAGAGGCTTTTCCTAACCTAATCACCGACTTGCACTCTGCGGGTTGTTGTCTTTAGCTCAGAACGCGAGAGCTTCCCCTGTTGAGAAAGAATCCATAAGCTGGTGCATAATTTCCCTATGCGATCTAGCGGGGGTACTGTTAGCCATGACGTTCTGAAGTGGAGAGTTCTTGGGTTAGAAGAAGGTCAGATGAAGCAGTGATTATGTATGTGTTCTGAATATGGAGTTGGGTCCTAGGCTGGGACACCAGGGCTGGCCTGGACGTTCTGCACTCATGCAGGGACAAGGCTGGTAATTGAATTCATCCTTCTCTTCTATGAGCCTGACTTCTTTTTTCAATAAAACCAGAGGAGAAAGTGCTGCTTATCCCATATGCAGTTGCTTTCTTGGTGAGACACACAGTCTCACATCCCAACAACTCACGGTGGACAGCAGCGACACATGCTGGTGGCTGGCTCTCAAGGCTCCGTCTAACTGGGCCATTGCCAGCGACACACACTGCAGTTCCTCCCGCTGAACACCCACAGCCCGGAGCAGCGGCTGCAGCGCTGAGGTCCCCCAGCTCTCGGCGCGGCGCTTCTGTGTGGAGTCGGCTTCGCAGAGGCTGGGAAACCGCAGCGGGGCGGGCCGGGATGAGCTCACGCCGCCGCCCGCCAAGCAGCACAGCCCTAACGAGCTCCAGATGCGGCAAGCGCGGGTCTCTAGCGCCCCCTGCAGGGCCCCGTGCGCCTGGCGGGCCCTGGCCGCGCAACTCCGACCGAGAGCTTGGTGGTGGCACCTCCGCTTTTCCTCTCGGCCAGTGGGCTGCCTGAGTTCCACCCGCTAGGAGTCACGACCCCTCACTGCCCGGCTGAGCCTCCGGGTGCGGGTGACCTGCGGGTTCCCCGGCGGTCCGATCGGGTCCCGAAGCCCTCTCCGCGCCTGGCGGTCCCGGCCCTGCCCTTCCCTGCCAGCTTTTGCTCCTCTTGGCACAAACACCCGGGTTTCTACTGGGAAAGCAGCGGGGGCCTGACCACCGCCTGTTTTTAATAAGCAGCTGGTATTTCCCCGAAATCGCCGGCCCTGGCTGACCTCATGGGGATGACGGCTGGCGGCATGCCAGGGGGCGGGAGCCGGCTCCCGGGTGAGCCCCTGACGCCTGGCTTCGCAGAGACATTGGCCGAGAGGCGGAGCTCTGGCTGCTCAAATGGGCCCCGCTGCCCAGCTGGCCCCCAAATCTGCCTGTTTGTGTGTCTACTGTGTGTACCCCGGGCCAGGAGTCCCTGCTGGGGATCAGGTTCAAATCCTGCCATATGTGTGATCCTGGCAGATTGCTTTATCCTCCCTCTCGCCAATCATTCCATCTGCTGCAGGACGGGGCATGTGGGGATTAGAAGGACCAATGTTGAAATAGGAGGTGGACCTCAGGAACATTCTAGCAGGCCTCAAAGAGGGCCCAGAGACAGGCACAGAGTAAGGGCAGGATGTGGGTTGGGGAAGAGGAGGGGCTTGGGGGATTGTCACCTTTCTATCAGGTAATGGCAACAGGGTGTTCCCGCTGACCAAATGCTTAAGCAGGAAGGCTCATCACAGGGGACTGTGGAAACCCAAATGCTAGGGAGAGGTAAGGACAGAATTTCTGGAGGAGGGATAGTTAGACAAGACATGGAGGCGCACAAAGAATCGTTAATTTAGGTGAAGGGGTAGGGGACCCCATCAGGATCAAGACATAATAGGTATCCAGGGGGACTGTGAAACACTGCGGGGAATAAAGGCCAGAAGCCTCACCGGTGATGGTGGACAAAGTGTGAGAGCCGAGGGGGCACATGACCCCGTGAGCAATGGAGTTCTGGAGTCGGAGAAAGAGCAAAGACACAGGGTGTGGAAGGCAGCCAGTGTCGGGACCACAGAAGAGAAAAAACTATTTGCTTCATGGAGTTTAGGGGTGAGGGTGGAACTAATGGGCCAGAGGGACAGCTAATACACAGAAGTTTAAGAATATATGGCTGTTCTGAAGAGGTGGTTGCTGCTTTTCCAGAGGACCTGAGTCTGGTTCACAGGACCCTAGCTGGGAGGGCGGCTCACAACCTCCTGTAATGCCAACTCCCGAAGATCTGAGCCCTCTTCTGGCCTCTGAGGGCACTACATGAACATGCGCACACGCATGCACACAAATTATATATGTCAGATTGTATGAAGGACCACAGGTAAAATTAGAGTTCATAGGGGCAATTGGGAAGGGAACGGTGGCCATGGACTTCTTAGTTTAGTTTTTTTTTTTTGGTGGGGGTGAGGCTTTTCAATACTGGTTTTCTCTGTGTAGCCCTGGCTGTCCTGGAACTTGCTCTGTAGACCAGGCTGGCCTCTACCTCCCTAGTACTGAGATTAAAAGTGTGCTCCACCATGGTCACGCCTTCTTTTTTGGTGGGGAGGGGATGAAATCTTGCTATGTAGACCAATCTGGGCTCTGAACTCACCACAAGCCTTACGTCTCTGGCTCCTGAGCTGAGATGTCAGGTCCAGGCCACCAAGCCTGGTCATTTATTTGAAGACAGACTGGTCTGTAACTTAAGATCCACCAGCCTCAGCCTCCCTAGTGCTGAGATAAGACACTGAGCTCCTTAGGGGACACACAGTGTTTGAGGGTACCCAAGGAAGGCCTCACCCGAGAGGCAACATCAGACCTGGCTCCATTGCCACTGAGCCAAAATGATTTTTACGGAACATTTGTAATTAATTTAATGGTAGGGAACACTTTGATCTTATCCTCTTAAAAAAATACCATTTTTTTTCTTAGCTGACCTACCTGTAGGGCCAAACAAAACAAATCAATACAAAAACTCAGATCTTACTATATTTTGAATTTAGTCAGAAAAATGTTCTGGAGAAATGAGATCCCCCCCCATGTAAAAAAAAAAAAAAACCTACATTTTAGTCTTAATTGCCTTCCTTTGCTCACAAAGTCTAAAATACTATCTGGCTGTTTATAGAAAAAGTTTGCAGATTATGGCCAAGAGAAGAGGAAAGGAATTGCATGGATGTCTGGGGTCAAAAGGTCAGAGCAAAGAGTCAGGACCAAGTGAGGCTAGAAGCCCTATGAGGGGGGGTGGGAAGGACAGAGAAACCCAGTCACAGGACACAGAGTCTCGGCTCTTAAAAAGCGATGTGACTCTATTAATGGATTATCTTTTTAATTTGTTATTGCCTCTGTTTGTATTTTGTCAGTATGCTGATTTCCTTGCCCAGTTTTCCTGATTTAATTTTTTTATTTAAAGAGTTTTATTAATTTTTTGCTTGGCTCCCTTGCATTTGTTTCAGATGATTATGTCTTCCTCAAATTGTATGGTTTGTGTCCTGCCTACATATAAGTTCTTTTTAAAATGATGTGTTTTATCTTTAACTCTGTGTGTGTGTGTGTGCGTTTATGCATGTAAGTACAGGTGCCCACAGAGGCCAGAGGAGGGACCTGAATCCCTGAAGCTGGAGTTACAGATGACTGTGAGCTGCTTGGTGTGGATGCTGGGAGCTGACACCTGTCCTCTGTAAGAGCGTCCAGTGCTCTGAAGCCACTGAGCCATCTCTCCAGCTCCAATCCCTGCCTTCCCCTCTCTCTACTGGACATGCTCAGGGCCCCCTACTTCATCTTCACCTTCATCCCCTCCCCCCTTCTCCCTCCCTTCTTTCCTGGCCCCTTTCTTCTCCTTCTTTCTCCTTTCCTCCTTTCTCTCCCATCCCCTTTCTGAATTTTCCGGATGGTTTTTGTTTGCAACAGAGTCTGCATGAGAACGGTCTCCAACATGGAGCCACGCCGGCTTCCCTGGGACAAGGCAAGGAGAGGCCAGGCCCTGGAATGGGCCTCCATATGGGGGTGGGGACTCAGGGGTCACAAATAACCCAAACTCCCAGCACTTTGGGGGCCTGGAGTCCCCATACTCAGGTATGTGTTAGTTTTCTGTTGCAGTTCCAACGAATGACTATAAATCTGGTGGCTGGAGATGACATGAACACTCTTCTACAGTTCTGCAGGCCAGAGTCTGCCAAACCAGGGTGTTGCAAGGGTGTGTTCCTTCCAGAGGTCTCAGGGAAGGTGTTCCCTGGCCTTTTCCAGCTTGTGAAGGTACTTTGTGTTCCTGGCTTATGGAGTGCTACTTTGTGCCTTCAGAGCCCCAGCGCTTTGCTGTATCTCACTGAGCAGCCTTCAAAGGTCACACCTCTCTCTGCCTACAGCCAGTGATGGTTCTCCACTTGGCTGGGGTTCACCCAGATGATCCCCGATAGTCTCCTCACTGTCACGCCATCAGCAACATTCCTTTTACAGTGTAAGGCAGTTTATTCCCAGGTTTGGAGGGTATGGACACTAAACACAAGTGTGTATTTGAGTTCCTAGTGTGCGTGCATGCTTGTGCATATGCATGTGTGTGTTCAGGGCCTTGCGTATGTTAGGCAAACTCTCTACCACTGAGTTATACCCATAGCTCTTTTTTCTTTCTATCCCAAGGCAAGGTCTCAGTTACTTTTCTACTACTGTGATGAAACACCATGACAAAGGCAACTTACAAAACAGTTTACTTGGGTTTACAGTTCCAGAGGGTTAGGGCCCATGACGACAGAGTAAAAGCATTGGTGGCTGGAGCGGTAGCTGAGAGCTCATATCTCATGAGCAGGAGGCAGAGAGCATACTGGGAATGGCACCCCTCCCTCAAGGAGGCCACACCTCCTCATCCTTCCTAAACAGCGCCGCCGCCAGCAGACCAAGTGTTAAAACATGCTAGCCTGTTGGGAGTCATTCTCACTGAAACCACTCAGCTTCCTGCGCAGGTCACGGGATCTCCGTGCAGGTTCCGTTCTTTGGAGGAGCCGCCCTGCAACTGGGGACTACCTCATCACGTGGTGATACCACGTTCATCTTCTTGAGTCAAGCTGACCTCCACAGTTGCTGACATTTTACACGCCCCTTTCTCCACATCCTTTCTGACACTGTTCTTTCTTTTAAAAAAAAAAAAAAAATTGTCCGCGGCGTCCTCCCCTCAAGAGATGATGGTTTTAAACAGTTACCGTAAAAGCCAGTCATGAGATGTATAAATATATATTACAGGTGTATATATTACAGGTGTAATCCTGTAACCCTAGCACTCGGGAGGCTGAGGTAGTAGGATCTCATGTTCCTGGCCAACCTAGGCTACATAGTGAGACGAACACACAACAGCAAACTCCTTCAACTATATCACTTTAGTTATTCTTGTTTGCTGTTTATTCTGGAGACAGGATCTTTTGTTATTCAGACCTGGCTGACTGTGGAGCCACAGCATTACCCCCTTCAGCCTCCCTAGCTCTGGGACTACAGGTGTGTGCTATCAACGCCTTCTTTGGTCATCTACTTGCAACAACCAAAAAGGAAAGAAAGGAAGGAAGGAAGGTAGGAAGAAAGGAAGAAAAGCCAAGTTCCTTCTGAGGTTGGAAAAAGTGAAAGAGCATAAAACATTGTTATTGATGTTTTAACTGCAGTTTTCAACTTAAGGCAATATTGAGGGAAACAGCAACCCAGCAATCCTTCTACCTCAACCTCCTGAGGGCTGGGATTACAGGCATGCACCACACAGCCGCCTCCAACCTTCCATTTGGGACAACCAAAAAAAAAAAAAAAACTAAAAAACAAGTTCCCTCTGAGGTTGGAAAAAATGAGAGATTATAAAAAGGATACTAAGTTATTGATATTTTGACTGCCTTTTCAACTCAAGGCAATATTGACTAAAGCTCTGTTGTTAAAAATGTTCACATTGCTCCTGCTAACTTTTTTTTGTTAATTTTGATTTCATATACTTTCAAAATTTATGATTTTTTTTTTTTTTTTTTTGAGACAGGATCTCACAATACAAACTGGCTTGGAGCTTTTATGTAACTAAGGATGGCCTTGAATTCCAGATCCTTCTATCTCTACCTCCCAACGAAGTTTATGAAATTTATTTGTTTATTTTTTTTAGATAATCACAGAAGACTAACTGTAATCTCTCTCTTTCCCAGTAGAGACCTCTGCACCATGGGAGTGAGCTGAAGGAGAGAGGGCATGCGCGCAGGCTGAAGAGCAAGAGAAGGTTGCTTTGCGGGGAGGATCAAGAAAGCCAGCCGGTGCCCCATGGAGGCCCGGGTGCTGGCCGACTGCTGCAGTCAGGATTTGCTACTGCTGATAACGTCTCCCCGACGCCTCACCTTCATCGCCATCCGGTCACCAAGACCACCGCTGAGAGCCCCGCCTTGCTCATAACTAAAACAGTTCCTGCTGGTCCCCTGCCCTGGACCTGTGGCATTCTGGACTAGCTCGGTTCAGGTGCAGCCAAGTGTAGTGTGTGAGCAATAAATCACGTCCTCTGCCATCCCAGCTGAAGAAGCAAAAAGCATTTTTTTCAAAAGCATGTGTGGATAAATGCTTCAGACAACGAATGCATGATTAAAACAAAACAAAGAGAGAACCTTTGGCGAAACAAACCCGGGGAGGCCTTTGGAATACCTCGTTTAGAAACTAGTCTCTTAGCGGACAATACCGGAACCAAAGCAGGAAGGCTACCAAGATGCTGATCCCGAATGGATCGGAATGCACTGAGCCTCGTGAAGGCATTTTGGTAGAAATTTCCAGTGAGCGTGGTGCAGTCTTCCCACAGGCAAGTTTTCAAGTTCTTTCTTTTTTACCTTTATCTATAGAGCTATCTCTTCAGCCCCTATATGCAATTAAAAATCACAGCTGGGTAGTGTGGCTCACTCCTTTAATTGCAGCACTCAGGAGACGCAGGAAGACATCTGTGAGTTGGAGGCCAGCATGATCTACAAAGCAAATTCCAAAAACAACAACAAAAACAAAACACAAAACAAAAAACAAAACAACCCAAACCAAATAAAAACAAATCCCACAATTTTCTATATTGTGTGTGAATTTTCTTAGATTTATTGATTTTATGTTGTGTGTGTTACTGTATGTGTATATGTGTACCACATGCATGCAGTGTCCTTGGAGGACAGAAGAGATTCCCTGGAGCTGGGGTTAGGGACAGTTGTGAGTATTTATTAAAGTCTATATTTAGAGGCCCAGTTACTCTTGGCTGAGTTACTCTTGATAGGCTTGAGTATTTATAAATGGTATCCAAATTAATTCAGTCTTCAATGTCCTTACCCTGGAGTATTCTGTGATGACAAAAATCTTCCTTAAGAATAGTCCAGGTGCTGGAGAGATGGCTCAGCAGCTAAGAGCCCTGGCTGACCTTTCAGCTCCAAGCAGCCACATAGTGGTTCACAAGGGACCTGATGACCCCTTCTGGCCTCCATTGACACCAGACACACAGTGTGGACAGACAAATATGGAAGCAAAACACATGTACACATAAAACAAATCTTTAAAGTTCTAAAAAAAAAAAAGAAAGAAAGAAAGAAATTAAAAAAGAACATAGCCCATTCTTTGCAGCTCTTTTGGCTTCGGTAAGGATGTGAGGGTCCAGGGAGAGAGTGAGGCCATGGGTTTGACTCCCAGAACCCCTGTAAAAAACAACAGCTAGTCATGGTGACACATGCTGGTAATCCCAGTACTGGGGAGCCAGAGTCAAGAGCATCCAGGTGCTTGGCGGCCCATCAGTGTAGCCTGCTTGGTCAGCTCTAGGAAGGAATGACACCCGAGATTGTGTGCTTATCCACAGCTGAACACAGTCACGTTCAAGACTCTTGGGTCTTTTATTCCTTTAGTCTTGAAACTTTCTTTTTCTATTTATTTTGTGCTTTTACTATCTCATTTTGGAAATCTTTAGTTGTTGTTGTTGTTATTATTATTATTATTATTATTATTATTATTATTATTATTTTAAATACAGAGTCTCTCTGTATAGCCCTGGCTTTCCTGGAATGCGCTACGCAGATCAGGCTGGACTTTAATTCACAGAGATTCCTCCCTGCCTCTGCCTCCTGAGTGCTCTTCAAACCTTCTAACCTTCTAGTATTTATGATGAATGTGCTCCTACTCCTAGCAGGGCTTATGGGATTTTCCCCTTCTGTTGTAGAATTTTGATTTCTTCTTAGTTGCTTCTCTCTCTCAACAAGGTTTTATGTAGTACAGGCTGGCCTTGAACCTGAGGTTAGTCTTGAACTCCCGACCCTCCACTCACACCCTCCCTAGTTCTGGGAATACAGTTGTGAGCCACTACTCCTGCTTCAGGATTTTGACTTCTTCTAAACCATCTGTCCTCTGCCTTTCTCTGCTCTTTTTCTGTAGTTTTGGTACATCCATTCCTCTCCCTGTCCTCGGATTTGCTTATGCCTTGGCTCACATTTTCTAACTGGCTCCTTTCCACTCGTCTGAGAGCTGTTTGTTCTGCCTTTCACAGTTGTGGTTTCAATGCTGAGCATTTTCTGTTTTCTTAAATACCTCTATTGGGCTATAATTCACATATCACACAACTCACTCATTTCAAGTGTACATTCCAATGGCTTTTGTATGTTCCCAGAGTTGAGCAACTATCACCACAGCACATTCTAGAACATTTTCAGCACCCAAGAAAGAAACTCTAGGACCATTCGTAATCATCCCCAATTTCTCACTCCCCCCCTACCCTTTCCCTGTCACTCTCCTGACAGTCATTGTCTATTTATGTCTCTGTGTTTGCCTACTTTGGAATGTCTTTCTCCACACTTTCTGACTGTAGTTATATATCCTTTAGTCTACTTCTTTCCTTCTCTGCCTCCTCATTAGCATCCAAACTTCTGATAACCATTGCTCTGCTCGTCTATGAGTTACCTTGTTTAATTACTTACTTACTTAATTAAGTGTTCTTTTTTGGGAAACAGAGTCTTGCTATGTAGCCCAGGCTGGCCTTGAACTCAAGATCCTCCTGTCTTCACCCCCTGTGTGCTATATTACAGTTATAACGAAGCCTGGACTTTGTTTGTTTTCAGATAAGGTCTTCTGCAGCCCAGGCTGGCCTTGAACTCAGTATGTAGCAAATGACCTTGAACTTCTCACTCTACCTCCTGAGTGTTGGGATTACAGGCATGTCCCATTGCTTGTGGTTCATGCCGTGCTAGGGACCAAACTCTCTGCATGCTAGGCAAGCACTCTACCAACTGAGCTACATATCCAGACATCCTTCCCTTGTTTTTGACAAAAGGTCTAACTCTGTAGCTGAGCCTGATTTGGGTCTCACTCTATAGCCCAAACTGGCCTCCAGCTCATGGAAATCTTCCCTTCTCAGCCTCCCAACTGCTGGAATTTCAATCATGAGCCAACAAGCCTGACTGTTGCATGAATCCACAGGGGTGGGTAAAAGTTCTCAAGAATATCTTTAGGCATGAAACAGGTTAGACCCAGAACAGGTTAGATGCCTCTGACCCAGCTGCCTTCATTCAATTGTTCTGATCAGGGGTCAAGAGCACCTGCTCTGCTCTAACCACCCAAGGGAGCACGAGAGAGAGAGAGAGAGAGAAAGAGAGAGAGAGAGAGAGAGAGCCTTTCCCCTTAGCTATCAGTTGTCACGTAGCAGACAGGACCATGCCTTAGGGCTTGCTGCCCTCAAAGCCATTGGAAGATTGAAATTCCCCAACACTCTCCCTTTTTTTCTAAATAAGAAGGCTTTAATCCTAATGTAAAACTATTTACAATAAGAACAACTTATCAAGCATTGTGCAGAAGAAAGAAAAGGTAATAACATAAGCAAAAATAAAACTACAATCAACAAGAACAACATCAAGCAAGGGACACGTACTAAATGACCAGGCAATGGGTAATTGGGTAAATTACCGAGATTATTCCAATAGCTATCTTATCCTGGAAAGTCTAAGTCTTGTACCTAATATGATCTAGCCAAGATATGAAAGGACTGTAACTGTAACTCTCTAATCTTTAACACCATCAAAGACCTTAGAAGAAAGTAGTATTACCTGAGTAAGCAGGAAGTGTAAGCAAACATCTTCTGAAAGATTCAAGAAATGACAGAAACAGCTGGCTGCCTGGACAGTCACCCGATGTTTCTCTGTAGCATTGAGGCATCCAACTTTGGCTATAGGCCTAGAGTATCTGACATACCATTTTCAGTAGCCCCTTTCCTTGTATCCTGCTTGTCGGGATTGGAAGGCATGTTTACTATCAGCAGCAGTTGAGGTAAGGGCAGTTTTTTTTTCCCAATAGGCCAGTTTTGCCAAGAAGAAAACAAGCTCCATATGGAGTGTCTTCGGTGCCCATCATTCTTTCAGGAGTAGATCGGTGCTGCCAGGAGCAGTCATGTCTTATGTCAACAGAATTTTAAGTTATTAAAACATTTGTATGCCATATTCTGTAGGTCTGTGAAGTGTTTGAAAATTACCTATCTATTCAGAGTACCTCTTTTTCTATTGCATTTACTTATTTATTGAGGAGCTTTGGACAGGGTCTCCCATAGCCCAAATTGGGCTTGAACTCTCTTCTCCCTTCACCTCTCAGGTGGTGCTGGGATTGCGGGTACCTGGCTTCTATTGCTGCTTTTAAAATTGTCTCTTCACCTTCAGCCTTGTAGTTTGATTATAATGTGCCTTGTAGAGAACTTCTTTGGATTGAATACACTGGGGAACTGTAAATGTCAAGATCTGGGGAGTTTTCAGCTATTGTTTTTTTGTTTTTTGTTTGTTTTGTTCTGTTTTGTTTTCTCTTCATCATCTCAATCCCATAATGTGTATAATTTGCCCAGTTGTTTAGAACAATTCAGTGTGTGTGTGTGTCCATGCACATGACCTTCAGAGGCTGGAGGTTGACTTTGGTGTCATTCATCATGGGCTATCCACTTAGTTTGTTGAGTCAGGATCTCTTATTGGCCTGGAGCTCATCAATCATACTAGAGTCATTGGCCATTGAGTCCCAGGGATCTGTCTCCTCAGAGCTGGGATTACAATGTGTGCTGCCATGTTAATTACTTTTCCTTTTGAGATGGCTTCTGTGGATGGAACTCTGGCCTACTAAGCCATCTCCTCAGGCCTCCTCCCACCTCTTTTTCTTGAGGTAGGCCTTACTGTCTAGCCCAGCCAGGCCTGGACTCATTACTGTAGCCCAAGCTGAGTCTTCCTCCAGTTTCTTACTGAGCACTGGCTGCTCTTCCTGAGGTCCTGAGTTCAATTTTCAGCAACCACATGGTGGCTCACACTAACTATAGTGGAATCTAGGGCCCTTTTTAGTCATGCAGGCATACATGCAGACAACACTGTATACATAATAAATAAATCTGAAAAAAAAAAAAGATTCCCTCTGGATTATGTCAAAGGGCCTTTCTCCACACTCAAAATTCTTTATTCTGCTAGACCCTGACTATGGCTGAAATTCTTGGATCTCTCTGTGTGTTTGTGGTCATTTAATTCATGGAACTCTACAGTTTCAGTATTTCTCCTTAGTTCATTTTCATGATATCTAACTCACTCCGATGAAATAAATCATTCTCCTGATTATGTTATCTGTCTGCATTTTCTGCTCTTTGCTGAATTTCCTGAAGGTAATTATTTTGAATTCCTTTTGAGGTAATTGATAAATTTCCTTTTTTGCTGGGGCTAGTTATTGGGGACTTTGGTGTTCCTTTGGTGACATGTTAACTTCATGTCTCATTCTGTGTCCCTACACTGATACTGCATGTTTAGTGGAACAGCTGGCTTTTCTGGTCTCTGTATCAACTTTTGTAGGAAAACTGTTAGCCTGTGGATGGATTCTGGGATATCAATCCTCCTAGTGGCCTAAGTTAGCTTTGAATCTAGACTGGTGTGATGATGTAGTCTCTACTTTCTCTAGCTGGAATCCATATCAGCAACTCCAAGGTACCATAGTTTAGACTGTAGGAGTTTGTGATGGTGGCATTACAGCCTTCAGGGGAGCAAGGTGCAGGCCTTTCTACTTGGCCAGTGGGTGCACGGCAGGTCCCCTACCTTGGGGGCACAGAATTACTGTTTCATTGGGGATAGGATACGGCATGGGCTCAAATGCCAGGGTAATTCCTGTGGGCCTAGGCTTTGAGTATCTAGGGTTAGGACTCTGTGACTTATGTGAGTGTGGTGTCATGATGGCAGTGTCTCACAGACAGAGATGTGGTGTGAGTGGATTGTGGAGCAGAATGCTCTCTACCAGCGACTCTGGTTTCAAGATGACATTGTGCCTGCCATGGTGGTCTCGTCGTTTATCCCAGCACTAGGGAGGCAGAGGCAGGCAGATTCTTGACTTTGAAGCCAGACTGTTCTACAATGTGAATTCCAGGACAGCCAGGGCTCTGTAGTGAGACCCTGTCTCAAAAAGCAAGCAAGCAAGCAAGCAAATAACAATAACTTAAAAACAAAAGAGAGGATAATGGAGAGAAGAAAGACAACATACCACGTTTTCTCCTTTAGGCTGAATCTTTATTAAGGATATACCCAGAGAGCACGAAGACCAGAGTGGCTGTGGAATAAGGAGTTGGACGGGATGGTGGCGGTCAGTGAGGTGATGTGAGCAGAGTACAATGACACACATGCGCGGTAATGCCAGGGCAAGTGAAGTCGCTTCTCTATGCCAACTAAAGGCACTGTAAAAAGAAGTGCGATTTTTTCTTTTTTGTTTTATTTTTGAGACTGGGTCTCACCATGTAGCTCTGGCTGTCCTAGAGAACTCAATATGTAGATCAGGCTGACCTTGAATTCACAGAGATCTGCCTGCCTCTGCCTCCCGGGTGCTGGGATTAAAGGTGTGTGCTACTGTGCTGAAGATATAGTTCTTTATTCATTGTTTTAGTTCGTCTCTCTCTCTCTCTCTTTCTCTCTCTCTCTCTCTCTCTCTCTCTCTCTGTGTGTGTGTGTGTGTGTGTAGGCACCTCCAGTCAGTTAGCTTTTTCCTTCCTCCCTCCTCTCTCCCTTCTTCTCTCCCTCCCTCCCTCCCTCCCTCCCTCCCTCCCTCCCTCCCTGCCTTCCTGCCTCCCTGCCTTCCTACCTTCTCTGTGGTTCCAGGATCTAACATCAAGTGCTTTACCACTGATCAGCACTCCCAGCTTGAGTATGCCTTTTCTGTAGAGGAAAAAAAATGAGAAAATCAGATGGGACTGTGGTTGCCATGGTTACTCTCATACGTTCAGGTTTCAAATTCTTCTGTTTATTAATATTATTATTATATTGGTGGGTGGGAGTTTTGCTTGATGTCTGTTTCCTTTTCAGTTGCTGGCTTTCTCTTTGTGCCTCTCTGCCAGCGGTAGATTGCTATTACTTGTTCCTGGACACTTGCTAGTGTGTGTGTGTGTGTGTGTGTGTGTGTGTGTGTGTGTGTGTGTGTGTGTTTGGGTATACAGGGCTATGTGTGGAGTTCATAAGGAAAGTCTCTGGAGTGGATGTGTCCTTCTAATGTGGGTTCTGGGATTACAGGTGGTAGGACTTGCATAGCAAGTATCTCTGCACTCTGAGCTATTTGCCTGGGAATATCTAACCTTAACCTGTTGGATTACCAGGTTCTATGATTTTTAACCTTACGATTGAAAGGTTCTGAGGTCTTTTAATGTTTCTTATGATTGTGACATTGATGTACTTGAAATAAACTGTGCTGTTTAATCTTGGCTGCTTCGGTTTCAGCGTAGGTTAACATCCCCGTGAGAACTCTTACATGAAAGTCAAGGCACTGATTGGGAAAAGGTGAAGACAATTTAAATGGGGCACATCTGACCTCTTAGCCACATTGACCCTCTCGTGCTAAAGGAAGCAGTCAGCTACACTGACTCATCTGTCATCTCTTGCCTTATTCAGCTTTACTTGGAGAAGGTGCATTTATTATAAAGAATGACCTTCTGTAGCTGTACTGTTTCAGTCTTCTCTGTCTCTGGACCTAACCACTAGCATCAGATCCCAGCATGCTGCAGAACAGGTGCAAAGCATAAGGCAGTAGAGGAAAGTATCTTTACAAAGAGAATTTACGAGGGCTTTAAGCACTATTGGTTAGCTATGCTTGACCTCAAATTAGGAGTATGCCTACCAGAAATTCAGTTTGTTGGCTCATGCTTTTCTAGTTGTCTTAAACCTAAACTGAAGGGTAGCCCACACTTGGGCACCAAACACAAAGTGTCAGAAGCTCCTTGCTGGGTTGGGACTGTAAATCAGTTGGTAAGAGCACTTGCCTCTGGAGCATGAAATCTTGCTTTTTTGTTCTGTTTTTATCTCTTTGCATAAACTTGGTGTGGTGGTTCATGCCTATGGCCCCCATACTTAGGAGGCGGAGGCAGGAGGATATGCCAGTTTTGCTATATAGAGTCAAGAGGTGTAGGTGGAGTTCTCCTTCTAGACCACTGATGATCTCTGCCCCAGCAGCTGCTCCCCAAATAACCACATAGAAACTTAATATTAATTATAAATGCTCCACCAATGGCTTAGGCTTGGTTTTAACTAGCTCTGATAACTTAATTTAACCCATTTCTATTAGTCTATGTGTTGCCCCTGGGGTTTGTTTACCTCAAATACTTAATTCCGGTCCTGCTGACTCTGTCCCCTGTTGTTTCCTCCAACTTTCCAACTCCACCCTCCTCCTCCTTCCCAGCCTTCTGTCTGCCCTGAATATCCTGCCTCACTATCAGCCAATCAACTTTTTATTAACAACGAGAGCAATAAATCTTCACAATGCACAGAAGGGTTATTTCCACAGCAAAGAGGCTTCTCTGCATACGTAAGACCCTGTCTCTAGGCTGGAGAGGTGCCTTGGCCATTAAAGGCTAGGCTCACAACCAAACATATAAGACCCTGTCTCCAAGAGGGAAAATTGAATGCAGAGGCTTTTTTGGTGGGTGGGGGTTCAATGTATGTGTGATGTATGACCTGCTTGCCCACTCTTCTTATGACTAAAGAATGTGCCCCTTTCCCAAGACATTAAAAAATGAATTGATCATCCTTGAAAAACCCGATGGCTCTCCTCCCCCCACTGGGGAACTGTGAGAAGCAAAGACAGTCCCTCCATTTTCCGCTTGCACAGGGGTGACGATGCTTGCTCGTAGAGGGAGAGACCTAGCGAGCATCTGGGCTACAAAGAGAAAATCACCAGTTACCACAGAACACATCAGGGACAGAGAGTAATAAGAAAGGGTTGACTTTGCAGGTATCTGTGGTGGTGGCTAATTTTTAAACATTATATTTATGTTTATTTTATGTGTCTGAGTGTTTTTGCCTGTATGTATGTATGTATGTATGTATGTATGTATGTATGTATGCATGTGCATGTCTGGCACCCACGGAGGCCAGAAGAGAGCACTAGATGCTCTGGAACTGGAGTTAAGAACGGTGTGCATCTTCATGGGGATGCTGGTACTTGAATTCAGGGCCTCTGCAAGAGCATCGAGTGCCCTTAGGTACTGAGCCCTCTCTCCAGGACCGGACATTGCTAATTTAGTTTCAGCTTGTACTGTGACTGAGACAGAAGAATAGGCTACCAGTCTAGGTCTGGTGAATGAGTCTTGGTTTGAGGTGCCTTTTTGGCTCCCCCTCTCATTCCCAAAGTCCCGTCCTTACCAATTCCACACCAAGCTCCTCAGGAAGAGCAGGTCCTGAAGTGGGAGATCTCCATCAAGGATGTCTGTCCCCTCTGTCCCAGGCAGGACCCTGGGCGTGCCCAGTGTGGTGTGAAGACTTGAGAGTAAGCAAGAACACATTTCCCACCCAGGAAGCCATGGCCCTCCTTCGATGCCCTGGCGCCTCCCTTCGAGGAGCCCGTTTCTCCGTTTCTCGGACAGAACCGAGGGCAGCCACGCGAGCCTGGGGAGCGGGTGCCACTTACCAGGAGAGGGGCGGTGGCCTACGTGGTGGCATGGCGTCCGGACGTGGCTCCCAGGGCCTCATAGCCTGCCTCTTGCTGCTTCAGTCAGAGCTCTGCGAAGTCTGGGCGGCTGCTGTATTCTCTACTTCTGATTTCTTCTCATCGCACAGTGAGACCCCAAGGGTAAACCCACCGCCACCCACGCAGACGCAGGCCACCATGATGGCCCGCCAGGGCCAATCCTCTCCTTTCAAGCCGTTTACCTTAGGTAACTTGTGAAGGGGTGTCTATGGCAAGGGGAGGACTGTGGCAAGGCCCAGAGGGAAGCTAGCGACACCCTGAATCCGAGAGACACGGGTTAAGCCCAGGCAGCTGTTGGGTAGAGTCTGGTTGCCTTGCCTGTGGCTTCTGAGGGGAGTGTGTGACCCTGCAGCTTTGAGGGGATGCAGGGGCCCTGGGGTTCAACAGGACACACTAGCCTCCCTCTTGCTGTTGGTGCCTTATGTGGAACCGCTAGAATGAACAGAGGGCTTAATTCTTCTGAGTTCTTCCCAAACTGTCTTCATTCAGGGTGTGGCCAGTCCTTAATGAAAATCATGGGAGGAGTACAGGCTCAAGAGAGGAAATGGCCCTGGCAGGTGAGCATCCGGGTCAGACACATGCACATCTGCGGAGGCTCCCTCATCAGTGCCCAGTGGGTGCTGACTGCAGCCCACTGCATTTACAGGTGAGGAGAGATAAGCAGAGAGGTCCTGGAGGGGACCCCACTATCCTAATCTACCTCTCTGATAAACTGCCAACATCCCCGAAACAAGATTCACAGAAAGGGGAGGGGGTGCCATGCTAGGATCGTCTTGTTACTAGAAACCCCAGGCAAGACAACTGGGAGGTCATGAAGGACTTTGGGTGACAGACTGTCTAGAGTGGCAAAAGAGGTTGGGGCCATGTTGGGAAACAGAGAAGGACTGGGAAGTGTGTAAGAGAGCTGTGCAGGGTCCCAGGGTACTGAGGCAGCTCATCTTTCCCACAGCCGGATCGAGTACAATGTCAAGATGGGCGATCGGAGTGTCTACCTCCAAAACACAAGCCTGGAGATTCCCATCAAGAGCATCTTCGTCTACCCCCAGTTCTCATCAGCGATTATTGTTAAAAACGATATCGCCCTTCTCAAGCTGAAGTACCCCGTGAATTTTACCTCTAATATTTACCCCATCTGCATCCCTCCAGAGGCTTTTTTTGTGGCAACTGGGACCAAGTGCTGGGTGACGGGATGGGGCAAAACAGACTCAGGTGGTAAGAGTTGGTGCTCAGGAGGAAGCAGGGCCTTAATCCGAAAGTAGTAACAAAGGATAACGGGAGGGGCAAAAAAGGGAGACAGACTACTTGGCATGGGGCGATGGGCGGTTTGCTGAGCTCAGGTGATCCCTGTCTTGTGTTGAGGTCATTCATGCAACACAAGTATCTGATGATAGCCAAAAAAAAATGTATCTCTCCTGGGAACTAGAATTGTGTCAAATCTCCTTTTGCAGTTTTGTGGGGACACGTGCTGGGTGACTATGGGTATTGCTGCATTCCTGTGGACAGAGGCTAGGTTCGATGGAATTCTCCTGGATGGATTTCCAGATTTACTTTATTTTATGTGCAGGAGTGTTTGTACAGCAAAGCCTGCCAGGTGCCACAGAGATCAGCAGACGGTGTCAGTTCCCCTGGAACTGGAGTTGGGGGTTGTTGTGAACCTCCATGTAGGTGCTGAGGACTGAACTCTGGTCTTCTGCAAGAACAAATGCTCTTAGCCAGGGAATGGTGGCACAAGCCTTTAGTTCCAGCATTTGGGAGGCAGAGGCGCACTTCTGTGAGTTCGAGGCCAGTCTTGTCTACAGAGTGAGTTCCAGGACAGCCAGGACAGAGAAACCCTGTTTCGGGGTGGATGAGGGGGATAACCCAAAATAACAATAACTGCTGGGTTATCTCTCAGGGATATCTCAGAGATGGCTCAGCAGTTAATCTACCTTGGGTGGATTTTCTATCAGGAGATAACGAGCTGCCTGTCAGCTTCTCAACAGAAATAGCTATCTTGTAGTTAGGGAGTGCCTTATGCCTAGAGGAATCAGGAGAGCCAGAGGCCCCTGTTGATATGCCTCTTATGCCTGAGAAGAAGTTGGATGTGACCCTTAGGGCTCTATCTCTCTGAGAGTCTGTGATTGCCTCCTAGAGTGTAAAGAAAATTGGTTGGGTAGGGTGTTACATAATGACCCCAGTTGAACCCACATACAAACAAAAAATAACATACAGAAAAAGGTACTGTCACTGTTACTACTGACATTCAGTAACGTGCTCAACAGGTTCTCATTCCTTAGACCTCTAAGGCCTTGCTTCCCTTTTAGAAGCCTTCTCCTGCCTTAGTCTTGCCTTTTTTAAGTGCTGAGAATTGGACGCAGGCCCTTAAACATGGCAGGGAGGGTCTAGTACTAATCTGTCTCTACTGCCCTTTCTGCTTTTTGTTTTGAGACAGTCTAGCTAAATTGCCCAAGGTGACCTTGAACTCATTCTGTAGCTCAGTCAGGCCTGACACTTGAGGGCCTCTTGCCTTGACCTCCCTTGGTCTTATTGACTTGTGCCATTAGGCCTGGCTCAGTTTTGCCTCTTACTCAGTCCTCTCCCTGTGGCAGTTTTAAGTCTCAGTTTCCTCCTGTGTCAAATGGGGACAATACTCTTTCCCCCACCTTTATCCAGGGGGATTCTGGACAAGCTTGAGTGCTTGCTATCCATTGTGAAAATTTATATACTTTTGATCTTCTTCATTAGCACCAAACGTTCCAACAGAAATTCTCCGGGAGGTGGACCAAAATATCATTCATTATGACCAATGTAATACGATGCTGAAGAAGGCTACATCATCTTCTAATGACCTAGTCAGGAGAGGAATGATCTGTGGCTACAAAGAACAAGGAAAGGATGCTTGCCAGGCAAGTTCATGGGCCCTTTCCTCAGTCTCATGACAAGGCCCAAGTTATTTGCCACCTCCTTTACTCAAGAAAATTCATGGCGCCACACTCCACATGGCTCCTGAAGATGACATTGTCTGAGCTTTCTGTGTGGGTTTGAGGTGAGTCTTGGTTGTAGTGAGGCCTTGTATCCATTTCTGGGTTTGGAGATGAAGGTTTGATCCCCAGCACTGGAGGTGGGGTACATTGTCTTAAATACCTGGAGCACTAGGATAAGGTATTGAATGTGGCCAAGTTTCTAGAGTGGCCCAGGCAGGCATGGGAAGTGGGGCCTAGTGAACATGGCTGTATTTCCCTTTCAGCATCAATGGCTCCCTTGGATGTGTAATTCTGACACTACTGTCTTCAGATTGTAGGAAATGGCATTGAGTTCTGAGCAGGGTTTGGGGCAACCAATTGGTGAGGAAAGTGTCTGGGGTCAAATTATCAGTTCATGTTAGGTGGTTGGTAGGAGACACTGTGGAAGCCTGTGTGTTTCTCACGGGTTGACTGATAGGTCTCTGTAGCAGCGGGTTTGGAGAAGAATATGCATGACTCTATAATGTAGCAGGGTTTTCGGTATAGGTTGAGAGCTTCAGAGGAAATTCAGGTTAAATGTGAGGAATCAGGAGCTACTACATGGAAGTGATGTTTAATCGGATTTTGAAAAGATTTGTTTATATTGTGCCGGTGTTTTGCTAGAATGTATGTGTATATTCCACATGCGTGCAGTGCCTACAGATGCCAAAGGGGGGCGTAAGGTCCTCTGGAACTGGAGCCACAGGTGATGGTGGGTCACCATGTGAGTGTTCTCAACTAATCCAGGGTCCTCAGCAAAAGCAGCAAGTGTTCTTAACTGCGTGGTCATTTCTCCTGTGCCTCAGAAGTAGAATTCAGTGGTAAACACCACTGAGGCTCAAGAAATGACAATAATACCAGGGGACACTATCATTTTCACACTAACTTCTCAGTGGCCATATTTACATACCCTCTTCTGGTATTTTGCCTGTTAGTAGAAGCTTGGGCCTGGCAAGGGTCCCCATACCCCACCCTGCCCCCTTCTCTGCTTTGACCCTCTCTTCTGAGACAGTATCTTGGCATGTAGTTTGAATTCCTCGAAAGCCTCCTGCCTCGCCCTCCTTAGGGCGGATTCGATAATCTTATGTCACTGTACCGCTCTGGCTGGGTTTTTGGGTTGCCTGAGGAAACCCTGTATGAGCCTGTCTTCCTCATGTCTTCATCCAATGGGGGTCAATTCCATTCTTGCCATGTTTCTTTCTCTTTCCTCAGGGAGATTCTGGCGGCCCTCTGTCCTGTGAATTTAATAACAAATGGGTGCAGGTGGGAGTTGTGAGCTGGGGCATCGGCTGTGGCCGCCGTGGATACCCTGGAGTCTATACAGACGTTGCCTTCTACAGCAAGTGGCTAACGGCAGTGGTGAACCAGGCCGCTTGTTTCTACCCACTGGTCCTCCTCATCTTACCACTGTGTTTGCTGACCCTGTGATGCCATGCGGACATGATGACTGCTGCATTTCGTCCCATCCTCTTTCCGAGCCTCTCCCTTCCTTTGCCTTCCCTTCCCTTCCCTTTCCCAATGTCCTGTCCTCAAATTCCATTCGGAATCCCTTGCCCTGGAGAGAGCCACAGTGAAGTGCATCAGGGATCTGAGACTTGACAGTGTTCTGCCCTGGAGCTCCAGCCCCCACCCTTGGCCATACTACTCCTGAGTTGTGCTCTGTCTGGCAGGAATGAAGGTGAACAATTCCAGGCCTGCCAGGTAAATGATAGTGACCTACCAAAGGACTTCATCAGTGGTGGGGTAAGAGCTAGACCTGAATGTGGTTTCAGGGTTCTCTCCTCAGACTATGCCATACTAGAGTTAGCTTAGTGATCACTGAGAGAGAGAGAGAGAGAGAGAGAGAGAGAGAGAGAGAGAGAGAGAGAGAGAGAGGACCTTAAGTGTCCTAACTGTAACTGTTCTCTCTACAGATCTATGATTTTGTGAAGTTACATTGCTCATTGAATGTAATTTGCAACCATGTTCAAAGATAAAGTGAAATTTGAAAATAATTAAGAAAATATATGAGCAGATTTCCTTATTTCTCTTAAGGAATTTCCTTTTATAAGTAAAACTTAAGGGGGTTTATGAAGTGTCCTGCCCTGTTGAGACTTAATGACAAGATTGATAACACTGAATTCAGATGCCCTATGCTTTGGCCCTGAGCAATCCTGGTGCATTTGCAGCTTTTAACAGCCTTGCTTGAAGCTTTTCTAAGAAAAATAAATAGCGTCTCTGCACACCTGATTTTAGCTGTGTTGAGGACGTCTTAATCTTAGCCAGCAGAAAACACAGAGTAGACCCTGGGATGCGTTATTTCTTTTTCTTCTCATGCCACCCTAAGTATTCTTCAGCATCCCTCACTCTTGATAATTTGTATGTTATCTTTTGTAAAGTGTCTTTTCAAGTCTTTTGTCAGTTTTAACTCAGATACTTTTTTGTTGCTCGTTTTTTAAACTACGTTTCATGTATTTTGATAAGTATTAAATCTATGACTTGATTTGTTTTTAACTGAAGGTTGTGAAGAATTTTTTTCCTCACTAGAAAAAAAGGTCTCTAGTTTTAGCATGGATACTTATGTCTATGATCAACAAATTAATTTTTGTTCATGGCATCAAATAGAAAACAAAGTATGTATTAGTATGTATTTCTATGCCTTTAATGTTTGTTAAATTGTTACAATATGATTTGTTGATGTGCATTTGTTTTAACATCAAGTTATACCACCAACTGACAGTGTATTTTAGTACCTGTTTCTTGATTCTACTCAGCTCTGTGTCCACCTGCATATTCTTAAATAAAATGCTACTCTGTCCTAGTTACTGTGGCTTCTAGTCTTGAATTTGGTAGTGTTGTACCTACAGATTTATTCACTTTTTTTTTTTTTATCAAGCTCCAGTCTTCCTGGAACTGATACGTTGGTTCTAAAATGTGTATGGAGGACTCTGGTGATAACTCGGTTTGTAAAGTGCTTGCTGCATGGTCAAGCATGAGGATCTGAGTTAAATCCCCAAGCAGGCATGGTAGTATGCATTTGTAATCTCAGTGCTGGAGAAGCAGAGACCAGCAGACCTCCGGGACTACTTATGTAGCCAGGCCAGCCTAATAGGCAGACTCCATACCTGCTGAAAGGCTGCCTCAAAAACAGGAAGGGGGAAGCTTCTGAGCAACAGTACCCAAGGATTACCTCTGTCCTTCATGTGTGTGTTCACACTTGTGAACAGGTACCTGCACACTCCTGCATACACATATGGTCCTATACACACACAAATGAAATGTATATGGCGGGCCTGGAGAGATGGCTCGGTGGTTAGGAGTGCTTGCTACTCTCACACACGACCTGAGTTTGGTTCCCAGTACTCCTGTTCAGCTGCTCAGAAACATCTGTAACTCTAGTTCCAGAGTATGTGGCTCTAAGGACACCTGCACACATGCCTGCATACACACAAATAAAAATAAAATACATCTTTTAAAAATGTATATGGAAAAAAAAATCAAAGGATGCAGAATGACAAATGCAAACAGTTACAGGTTACAAGACTTTAAAATGATACACCGATCAATACAGGGTTGTATTGTCACCAGGGCAGAAATACGGATCAGTGGAACAGAACAAAGAATCTAGAAAGAGGTCCACAACTAGATAGTCAGATGACTTTAATGGAAGTATTAATGTAACTAACTCAATGGGAGAAAAGGTAGTCTTGTATTTAGTAAATGGTGCTGAGGGCCTAGGAGTGCAACTCTACAGTATAGTACAGTATAGCACAGTACAGTACAGTATAGCACAGTATAGCACAGTATAGGGCAGTATAGCACAGTATAGCACAGTATAGCACAGTATAGCACAGTATAGCACAGTATAGCACAGTATAGGGCAGTATAGCACAGTATAGTACAGTATAGCACAGTATAGCACAGTATAGCACAGTATAGGGCAGTATAGCACAGTATAGCACAGTATAGTACAGTATAGCACAGTATAGCACAGTATAGCACAGTATAGCACAGTATAGCACAGTATAGCGCAGTATAGGGCAGTATAGCACAGTATAGCACAGTATAGCACAGTATAGCACAGTATAGCACAGTATAGCACAGTATAGCACAGTATAGCACAGTATAGCACAGTATAGCGCAGTATAGCACAGTATAGTGCAGTATAGTACAGTATAGCACAGTATAGCACAGTATAGCGCAGTATAGCACAGTATAGCAGAGTATAGTACAGTATAGTGCAGTATAGTACAGTATAGTACAGTATAGCACAGTATAGCACAGTATAGCACAGTATAGTACAGTATAGCACAGTATAGCACAGTATAGCACAGTATAGCACAGTATAGCGCAGTATAGCGCAGTATAGTGCAGTATAGTACAGTATAGTACAGTATAGTACAGTATAGTACAGTATAGGGCAGTATAGTACAGTATAGTACAGTATAGTACAGTATAGTACAGTATAGTACAGTATAGTACAGTATAGTACAGTATAGTACAGTATAGTACAGTATAGTACAGTATAGTGCAGTATAGTACAGTATAGTACAGCATAGTACAGTATAGTACAGTATAGTACAGTATAGTACAGTACAGTGCAGTATAGTACAGCATAGTACAGTATAGTACAGTATAGTACAGTATAGTACAGTGCAGTATAGGGCAGTATAGTACAGTATAGTACAGTATAGTACAGTATAGTACAGTATAGTACAGTATAGTACAGTATAGTACAGTATAGTACAGTATAGTACAGTATAGTACAGTATAGTACAGTATAGTACAGTATAGTACAGCATAGTACAGTATAGTACAGTATAGTACAGTACAGTGCAGTATAGTACAGCATAGTACAGTATAGTACAGTATAGTACAGTATAGTACAGTGCAGTATAGGGCAGTATAGTACAGTATAGTACAGTATAGTACAGTATAGTGCAGTATAGTACAGTATAGTACAGTATAGTACAGTATAGTACAGTATAGTACAGTATAGTACAGTATAGTACAGTATAGTACAGCATAGTACAGTATAGTACAGTATAGTACAGTACAGTGCAGTATAGTACAGCATAGTACAGTATAGTACAGTATAGTACAGTATAGTACAGTGCAGTATAGGGCAGTATAGTACAGTATAGTACAGTATAGTACAGTATAGTGCAGTATAGTACAGTATAGTACAGTATAGTACAGTATAGTACAGTATAGTACAGTATAGTACAGTATAGTACAGTATAGTACAGCATAGTACAGTATAGTACAGTATAGTACAGTATAGTACAGCATAGTACAGTATAGTACAGTATAGTACAGTATAGTACAGTACAGTGCAGTATAGTACAGTATAGTACAGTATAGTACAGTATAGTACAGTGCAGTACAGTACAGTATAGTGCGGTATAGTACAGTACAGTATAGTACAGTATAGTGCAGCATAGCGCAGCATAGCGCAGCATAGCGCAGCATAGCGCAGTACAGTATAGTACAGTATAGTACAGTATAGTACAGTATAGTACAGTATAGTACAGTATAGTACAGCATAGTACAGTATAGTACAGTATAGTACAGTACAGTGCAGTATAGTACAGTATAGTACAGTATAGTACAGTATAGTACAGTATAGTACAGTGCAGTACAGTACAGTGCAGTATAGTACAGTATAGTACAGTATAGTGCAGTATAGTACAGTATAGTACAGTATAGTACAGCATAGTACAGTATAGTACAGTATAGTACAGTACAGTGCAGTATAGTACAGTATAGTACAGTATAGTACAGTATAGTACAGCATAGTACAGTATAGTACAGTATAGTACAGTATAGTACAGTGCAGTACAGTACAGTATAGTGCGGTATAGTACAGTACAGTATAGTACAGTATAGTGCAGCATAGCGCAGCATAGCGCAGCATAGCGCAGTACAGTATAGTACAGTATAGTACAGTATAGTACAGTGCAGTATAGCACAGTATAACGCAGTATAGTACAGTACAGTATAGTACAGTACAGTACAGTATAGTACAGTATAGTACAGTATAGCACAGTACAGTACAGTATAGCGCAGTATAGTACAGTATAGTCAGTATAGTGCAGTATAGTACAGTACAGTATGGTACAGTATAGCGCAGTACAGCGCAGTATAGCGCAGCATAGCGCAGCATAGCGCAGTATAGCGCAGTATAGCGCAGCATGGCACAGCATGGCACAGCATGGCACAGTATGGTACAGTATGGTACAGTATGGTACAGTATAGTGCAGTATAGCGCAGTATAGCGCAGTATAGTGCAGTATAGTACAGTATAGTGTGCATGAGGCCTTTGGTTCAATGCCTAGCACCACAAAAAATAAGAATGTTAGAAAAATGGTCTTTGTGTCTAGTGGAGGTGGCACATGCCTTTAATCCCAGCAGAGGCAGGTGGATCTCTGTGAGTTGGAGGCCAGCCTGGTCTATAGAGTGAGTTCCAGGACAGCCAGGGTTACACAGAGAAACCCTGTCTCAAAAAAAAAAAAAAAAAAAAAAAAAAAAACTCACCTTGCAATGTATAGATATTTCATTCTTGCTAATTCAAAATAAATTATGGAACTCAATATAAACCATGAATCAATAAAACTTCTAGAAGAAAGCAAAAAAAAAAAAAATCCATGGTTCTTGGGTAGACACAGACCTTTTACACAGATGATATAAAAAGTACTGGCTGGTAAGATGGCTCTGTGGGTAAAGGTACCTGTTACTAAGCCTGATGACCCGAGTTTCATGACTGGGACCCGTACTGCTGCAGTGAGGACCAGCCTCCAGCAGTACAGGGCTCAGCGGGAATCCATGCAGTTGGAGAGCTCAGACTTTTTCCTCTGAGGGAGTAAGGGAAAAGACACACACTCTCTCAATGGTTTCCTTCTGGCCTTCCTTTAATTTTCTTCTGTATTTTTATTTTTTCTCCACATTTTCCCGGGTGGTTTCATTCTCTCATTCCTGATATTTTCTTTCTAACTTTATTCTCTCCCTTACAGCTCATATACCACCCCCTGCCCCACTTGCGCGCGCTTGGGAGCCCGCAAAATCTTTTTAGCAATATAAAAACTACAATGTGGTTACATTCTATTTTTCAAATGAGTGGTTACAATAATTACAACCAAAAAAAAAAACCAGCATGTTTTCCATATCCCTTACCTGAATAAACATTTTATTCTTGTCCCAAGAATCCACATATGTTCATGTCTAAGCAACTTGGTATAGAGTAACAGAGTGTGAGAAAGCAAGGTATTTTTCTGGGCCAGATCTTTTGCTGGAAGGCTGCATTTTTCTGTTTCAAAGAAATGACCAATCGTTTTATTATAAATCTCAAAAGGTAATCTTATGTACAATCTTAGAAGAATCATAAACCTACATCTGTGAAAAAGACCCAGCCACTTCTATTTTAAACCCTTGGGGTACATACCCACTCATCAGTAGTGTTTTTACATCAGGAAGCTGAAGTTAGAAATGGCACAAAGAATTAACCATTGCCTTCAGTCACCAACACATCCTAGCAAGAAGCGTACATCAGCTAATGGTAATTGGGCTGTCTTGTTCTTGCTCCCTGACTAAACGAGTCCCTCCCTCCGCTGTATGCCTTTCTGAACTTCAGACAGTCTCCTTGGGTTTTTCATGTCAAAGCTACTTGATAAAAACATCTTAGTCTAACTTTGTTATTTTCAAAGCTTTGTTTCATCCGTGATGCACTCTGAAACCTGTGAACATATCTTCCAACATTAAGATGAAAAGAATTTAAGTCATCTGGGCTATTGGGACTCAATTGTTTTCTCCAATAATTAACCTAAGCCACAGTCTACATGGCTCCTTAACAGAATTCCATGTGTTCTAGCTGTGTGTTACGTCCTTGCTTTATTTTTTATCTTTTGTAGTCTCTGCTTTATCAGAAGCGGGGGCAACATCTTATCCTACCTATATCTATGTTAATATTTCCACTAAACTAACTTCTATCATAATCACTACATTCATTTAAATCCTCAATCATCAAACTTCTACTGAAACTGACACTGTTGTATCATTGCTTCAGTTAAACAGTACAGCTTAGGAGGAAATAATCTTCATCATAATCCACAGTAAGAATGCCCAGGAGAACCGAGTATTTCCAAGAGATGACCACACTAAACAAGAGCAGAGGGATCTCTCCACACCCATTCACACTGTGCCAGATAGCAGAGACAAATAGCACAGACAAACGTGCAAAGACACAACAATGGCAAGAAACATTCTGGGGCTAAGGCTTTGTGGCCACGGCTCTTTCTTAGACCTTGTCTATCCAAGATTTCCCACCAGGGTTTTGTTTCCTGGTGGGCTGATCTCCTGAAGTCAATTGCCATCTGCTGCTCCCCTAACACGGCCACTGGCAGACAGACACACATGGCAGAGGGAGAGAAGTGACTCCTGCAAGTCGTCTTTGACCTCTCTACCTTTGACAAGGGTGGGCGCGCACGCACGCACGCACGCACGCACGCACGCACGCGCGCGCACACACACACACACACACACACTAAAAAATTTAAAGTATAGACAATACAAGAAAAAAATATAGATATACTGGATTTGATCAAAATTAAGATGGGCTGCTCTTTGAGCACCAGTTTTGAGAAAATGAAAGCAAATAAACCACAGATGGGAGTAAAATGGCAGCTGAATGACCTTTATGAATATTCATAGCATCCATACTGAAGGCCTAGGACAGAGGCCTAACTTGAGGGGTTGTCAGCAGACCAAGCTCTGCTCTTTACTGTAAGGGTCCAATCAGAGATGTGGGTGATGGTAACATTTCAGTGCAAGCACTCTAGGAACAGGGAGACTACCATCCTAGTTTTGCCTTTAGGGGTTAATAACAGTTCCAAAATTACATAGGGGAAGGAACAAACGTGAGGCTGGACATGTGCTTCAGCAGTTATGAATGCTTACTGTTTTGCAGAGGATGGGAATGTAGTTACCATCACCTATACTGAGCAGTTCATATCTACCCGAAATTCCTGCCCCAGGAGACCCAACACCCTCTTCTGGACTCTGCAGGCCCCTACACACACACACACACACACACACACACACACACACACACACACACACACGTATTCACAGTTTGTATTTGTTTGTTTGTTTGTACACACAGGTTTTATTTATTATGTATGCAATCTTCTGCCTGCATGCTGGCTCTGCAGGCCAGCAGAGGGCACCAGACCTCATTCAAGGTGATTGTGAGCCACCATGTGGTTGCTGGGAATTGAACTCAGGGCCTCTGGAAATGCAGCCAGTGCTCTTAATCACTGAGCCATCTCTCCATCCCTGTTTTTGTCTTTTTAAAGACTGCCTGTTGGTTGGATCTTGTGATACATGCTGATAATCCCGGCACTTAGAAAGTGGAGTTAGGAGTGAATTTGAGAACTTGTTTCAAAAATGAAAAATAAAAAGGAAGAAAGAAAAGCAAATTGCCTGATTCTGCACAGGCTTATGGTAGGAATTGTATTTACATGTTTGTTTTATTTGGTTTGGTTTTGGGAAAGGGTCTCACATGGCCTCCAACTTACTATATATCCAAGGATGACCTTGAACTTTTAATCTCTCTGCCTCCATCTCCCAAGTGCTGGTATTATAGGCATGTGCTACATACCCAGCTATATTTTGTGTGTGTGTGTGAGTGTGAGTGTGTGTGTGTGTGCGCGCGCGCGTGCGTTTCTTTTCCGAGACAGGGTTTCTTTGTGTTCTGGTTGTTCTAGAATTTGCTGTGTAACCTAGGCTAGCCTTTAACTCAGAAATCAGCCTGCCTCTGTCTCCCTGAGTGCTTGCACCACCAGCTGGCTTAATTTATACAGTTTTAAAGGACCATATTTTATTATTTAGTGTGTGTGTTTGCATCTGTGCACTTGGGCATGCATGCACTGACCAGAAATTAATGTTGGGAGTTTTCTTCAACCACTGTCCATTTTGTGTTTTGAGTCAGGGTCTCTCCCTGAACTTGGAGCTCACCAATTTGGTTAGACTGGCTGGCCAGCAATCCTGAGAGGTTTTCCTATCTCTGCCTCTGAAGGTTTGGGATTGTAGGCATACACTGTTTTTTTTACATGGTTTTGGGGATTGAGCTTGGGTCCTGTACTTGCAAAGCAAGAGTTTAGTCACCTCCTCAGCCCCTAGAAGGTCATCTTCTAGAAAAGAATACAGTTGGGACTATGTGTGGCCTGCAAAGTCTAAACATTGACTAAAAGCTCTCTGTTCTGAAAGATTGTTTATTCAAGGGTCATGGATTATAAATAGGCAGAGAAACAGTTAAAAAAAAATTGTATAGTGATCCCTCTTAATCTTTGGGTGAATGCTGACCTTCACAGGCATTTCCAGGATGCTAGATAAAATGGATGCCAGACTACTAGAACTTGAACAATTCTTAGAGGTCACATAGTCATGGGTGACATCCAACCAGGGAGGAAGCCCTGCCACCTGGCAGTCAACAGAGACTCCTCATAACTTAACTGCTCGTATCCAGACACAGGTCACACAAAGAAAAAATAATCTCAAGTTGATAAGAGAGGTTAGATGTCTGCTAGATTTCAACATCCTTGAAGGATAACAACACAATCCAGTCAGCAGTGTGATATTCACAGTGTTCAGTAGTCATTTGATATTTTTGGAAAACATGAAAAAGCAGCAAACTAGACAACCGAGGGAATAGTCAACAAACCATTAAGAAATGAGAGCAACATGAAATTAGCAGAGGAAAAGCTTTAAATTGCATTATTTTGTTTTTTATGATTTCATACATTGATACACTGTACTGTGATTATATCAAACTTCCAATATGCTCTCATCTGTCTCCTTTGAAACTCTTTCTCCTCCTCAATGATTCATCCCAATGGCTCAATAATACTTTGTGGTATTGTGAGACCAAAATAGAAACAATATACCTTGCAAGTTAGTGGGAGACCAAAATGGGCAGATAAAGTTAAGGTTTCTGTTTATAGCTAAGGAATAAGTTCCTGTTTGTTCTCTGTTAAGTCCTTGCAAGTGAAGTTTTCTATTTGTAAGTAAACATAAGTCCTTGAACCTGGTGGCTTAATACCTTTAATCCCAGCACTTGGGAGGCAAAGGCAGGTCGATCTCTGTGAGTTTGAGGCCAGCCTGATCTACAGATCAAGTTCTAGAAACATAAATCCTTACTCCTTTGGGATAAATATCCAGCAATATAAGTACTAGAATGTATGGTAATTGCATTTTTTATTGTGTATTAGACAGCCAGTGAGCTTTCCAGAGTGGCCATGCTTATATCCCCACCATAGCTTGTGGGCAACCCCTTATCTCTGCACATCTGTCAGCATTTAAGGTTGTTATAGGTTTGTTTTTGAAACCCGGATAGGCTTGTACTGATGTCTCATTGTGGTTTTAATTTGCCTTGTACTAATATGGCTAATGGGTCTTGAAGATCTTGCGGGTGTTGACTTTTCAAGAGGGTAGCTGCAAGTGTCCAGCCTGATGCAACGGTTATTAACATTTCTGCGAAGGAGTTTTACTGTTGATAACAGACCACCGGGGAAGGGAGATCTGGGGAAGGGCCTGGTCAAGCCTGAGAAGCTCCGTTGTGCATCCTCTATCACGGACACTTGTAGGAGAAGAAGGGGCTCCTAAGCAGTTGCTCTCTGCTCTCTGCAGCCAGGGAACCTGGCTAGTTACTATCTGGGTCACATCCTGCCCCGTGGGTCAAGGAGGAGGTCCAGAGCCGGGAAGGGCTCCAAAAGTCAGGTCTGAAAGCAGCCGCGTGATGGAACCGGTTTCCCCCAGAACTGTGCGCAGCCTCGGTAACCGCCATGAGGAGGCTCAGAGACAGAGGCCAAGGCCTTCGTGGTGGTATGGCCTTTCCCGGCCTCTTGGCATGGTTCATGCTGCTTCAGACGCTATTGGGCGAGGCCCGGATGATTCCAGGAACGCTGTCCCTCCCTCCTCTCCCCTTGGAGGATGGCCTCGATGACCGGAGTGCAAGCCCACAGAAGTCACTCACAGGGACACCTGGGACCTCTCGGGACCCCGAGCCTGGAGGGAGCATGATGTCTCTTGATTCAGTGGCATTTACACCCGCTCACTCTTTTTCAACCATGACTCTGTCACAGGAACGGTTTCCAACATGGATTCCAACCACTTCAGGTGAAGTTTCTGAGTCATGGTCTGCCGCAGAGAACTGGCCTGGACCTAGGGGGATGGGACCCTGAAGTATAAGAGGATCTTGGGTCCTTGGGTGTGGGGTGTGGGCTCTGAGTGAGCCGGAGATCTTGGAGGACAGTGCTTTCCCTGATGAGTCTTAGGCATCCACACCTGCCCTGGGATTTGGGAGCTGTGTACTGCGGGTTCTGAGGATCTGGCTGCTGGTAGAGCAGCCACAGCCTTACCTTGGCCCCTCCCTCCACTAACGTGCTCCAGGTTGTGGTCACAGAGCTGCAAGGATAGTTGGTGGAAAGGTCGCGGCAGAGAGGAAGTGGCCCTGGCAGGTGAGCCTGAAAGTGCAAAACAATCACATCTGTGGTGGCTCCCTCATCAGCAAATGGTGGGTGATGACTGCAGCCCACTGCGTTTTTGGGTGAGTGCCGGGGATCTGGAGCCAGGTTCTATGGCCTGTTGCTCTTGCTTTCTATGGGGGTGGGGTGGGGAAGGAGCATTTAGGAGACTAAGGCAGGGGGATTACCAGGGGCCAGAGGCCAGCTTGGTCTACATAGTGAGTTCCAGGCCAGCCTGGGCCACGGAGTGAGAGAGAACCCAGCCGCCTCAAAACTACAGGGGGTGGGTGAGAAATGACCATCCTAGGTTTTGGTTTTTTTAAGTTCAGTTTCTGCTGACACCTGAACATTTGGATTTCTAACACAACCCTAAGTGATAGTGATCAGAGACCATGCTTGGAGAACCAACTGGTAGCTGGATGGGGTGGTCAGGGGTCCTGGAGGGAATATGGTTAGAACTGAGGGAGGTAGATGCTGGCTGCCTCAGGAGGCTGGGACTGGGCGGGGGGACCCTGTGACTGTGTGGAGGGGAAATGTGTAGACCCTTCAGGATCTCTTTGCAGCCATCTGGATTACGTAGTGTCGATGGGAACAATTGACCTGTGGTCCCATAAAGCAGTGGAAATTCCAGTCCAAGACATCATTGTTCACCAGGATTTCTCTGTGATGGGAGTAATTGTGAATGACATCGCTCTGGCCCTGCTGGCCTTCCCTGTGAATTACAGTGTCTCCATCCAGCCAGTGTGCCTGCCTCACAGGTCTTTCATGGTAGAACCTGGGACCCAGTGCTGGGTGACCGGATGGGGCAAAGTCGTTGAACAAGGTGAGCTTAAAGTAAGATCCCAGCAACTACAGGCCAGGGAACAGACTACTTAGTAGCCTGGGGTTGGTCTACAAACTAAAGGGAGGGATGGGGAACCAGAGTTTCTAGCAGGTGGATAAGGGAAGGGAAGAGAGAAGGTGTTCCCAGGGAGCAATTTCTATAGGTTTGTCTCCACTTGAGGACTTAGGTACCAAAAATGGTGGATACTCACCAGGGTGGATTTGAGCTCACGGTGAGATGACCTATCTGTAAGCTAGGTAGGGAGCTTCTTGTATGTGAGGAGAGGCCAGGAAACTCAATGAGTCTATAAGGCAGAGGTTCTCAAACTGTGGGTTGCATCCCCATTGGGGACTGAATGACCCTTTCACAGGGGTTGCCTAAGACCATTGGAAAACACAGATATTTACATTATGATTCATAACAGTAGCAAAATTACAGTTAGGAAGTAGCAATGAAAATTATTTTATGGTTGCTGGGCACGGGGGGGGGGGTCACCACACATGAGGAAGTATATTAAAGGGTCGCGGCATTAGGAAGGTTGAGAAGCACTGCTCTAGGGTGTCCTGTTCCTGGGAAGAATGTAGATGGCATTTGGAGGTATTACCTTTCTGAGAGTTTGTGACCGAGTCATAGCAAGATGCCTTTCTGACACACTGGACATGATCACTAGTGTTAATGAGAGCACACCACATTCTTGTCACCTCTCAGGCTGACAAGATTTTGCCCTCTCTCGGGCTGTTTTTCCTTCTACTTCCTTGGTTTGGATTTTGCATCGTCTTACCCTCTCGGCAAGGTTGGACCTCATTTCTGTCAGTGGCAGGCGCGAATAGCAGCTGATTTCTTTGAGGGTACCCGTGTGTGACCACTGTATTGAGGCTCAGAGGAGGTACAGCTGACCCCTGTCATTTCGACTTTAATGGAGATCTGCTCTCTCCAAAATTATCTGCACGTAGGCAGGTCATCGAGAGAGCTTCGAGAGGTTGAGCTAAACATTATTCGTCATGAGGAATGTAATCAGATTCTCAAGAACAAAGCAGGGAAAATATTTAACCTAGCCCAGGAAGGGGTAGTCTGTGCCTACAGTGACAAAGGCGGAGACTCCTGCCAGGTAAGTCCTTGGGTCCCTTGCTCCTCTGCCCTGCTGCCCCCTCCTCAGAAGTTCCTAACTCCCAGACAGCAGCTGGCCTGTACCCCTCATCCTCCATTTACTGTTATTGAAGCTATTGGGCTGTCAGAGCAATAGCACAGCTCCTGGGCTAGCCTGACAGGATCCTCCAGGAGAAAAACAGCTAATGCTGTCTGCAGTGACTGGGGGGGGGAGGGAGGGGTGAGTTAGGGAGGCAATAATACACACTTGGTGTTTTCACGGCCTTCTGTGTGATACTCCATGCACTTGGGGTAAGAGATTTACTCATTTCAGAAAAGAAACATTATGTTGGTTTATATTCAGTTCATCTATTTACTTTTTCAAGATTTATTTATTTATTTATTTTAAATATGAATGCTCTGTCTGCATGTACACCTTTATGCCAGAGGAAGGCGTCAGATCCCACTAGAGATGGTTGTGAGCTACCATGTAGTTTCTGGGAATTGAACTCTGGACCTCTGGAAGAACAGCCAGTGCTCTTAACCTCTGAGCCATCTCTCCAGCTCCAAGTTAACCTCTTTTAATAGATAGAACTGTTGATTTGTTAAGCAAACAAATTTAATTCCAGAATCTCATAGAAATTTAGGACTTGCAGGCGCATGTTTGGCTTGTACCGATCTCTCCAGTGGGTGGGGTGGAATCTGATGTGCCACAAATTAATTTCATTCATGTCATTTTTTTTCTCTTTCTCCAGGGAGATTCTGGGGGGCCCTTGGTGTGTGAACTCAATGGAACATGGGTGCAGGTGGGGATCGTGAGCTGGGGCATTGGCTGTGGTCGAGAAGGCTTTCCTGGGGTTTATATGGAAGTGAGTTACTACAAAGACTGGATCATTAGAGAACTGAGTCGAGCTTCAGGTTGGAACTTATCAAGCTTGCTCATCTTAAGCATGTGCCTGGTGCTTTACCTGGGTCTCCTGGTGGCCCTGTGATTCCCGCAGCCCACTGCCTCTCGTTTCTGAGCCCCTGCTAGGCTTCTCCTCTGACCTTCTTTCCCTGTCAATGCCATTTCTTCAAGTTCTACTCGGAACCCATTGCCTCTGTGGAGCGTGACAGGGAGTTCGGGGCTTGCAAAATGCCCTGAGCTGGTGCCTTGGTCATCTGTCTGTCCAGTTACCATCGTACAAGGGCTGTGCTTTGCCTGGAGTGAAGAAGAGTGAGACCTTTCCAGACAGAGGACCACCTGACCTGCCAGGCGGACGGAGAAACTCGTGGAGCTCTTGGAGAACATCTACAGAGGAGAGACATCATCAGTGTTGAATGGCCACTGGACCTCACCAGCTCAATAGCTCTTACCCAAGACTCTGCTGTACATACCAGTGAGTCCCGTGATCGCTCACAAAGAAAGAGACAGGAGGCACAGCACATTTCCGCAGAGCTGTGAGCCTGGGACTTCTACATCTGGCTCAGTTGTGGTTGGCAGCAATTCCCCAGCACCCCAGTGGGAATCCACCTTCCAGTACAAAACTTTTGCTGCACAAGACTCCTGGGAGTAGTCCCTCTCCCTCAGTACCCTAGCAGCCACTTCCAGGGCCATCCTAAGTTATGCTGATGCAGTTTTGGAGAGGATAGGTTTTAGACGTGAACTGAATAAATGTGTCTCATATGTTATGGACCTTTGTCTATCTGGAATATTTGGCTGCTGATAGCATACTCTAAAGAGAAATGGGCCCCCATTTTTTTTAATAGATTTTGCTGATGATTTTATGGTTTCAAAGGGCCCCAACAACTTTGTTGAAATGTTGCTTAGCACGGGACATTACTTCTGCTTGAACTAATAGATCCCTAGGACATGAAGCAAATCTTAGGTACATTTCTGAGGAGCAAGTCCAGAGATGATTAGATCATGAGGGCTGGAAATTTATCCATAATATGGCGGTGTTTGTTGGGACGTGGGGAAAGATGTCATGGAGGGTGTGTCCTCAAGAACCGTATCTTTCCCTACCTCCTTCCTGTGTTCCCATTGCCTGCTGCACACTGCCTCAATGTGAGCTACTCTGCCATGCCTTTCCCACCATCTTAGGCTGAACCCTCACAGCCTGGGAGCCGACATGAATAACTACTCACCTTGAATTTTTTCTCTCAGGTATTTTTTCCGTAGCAGTGATGAACTAACTGGACTACCATGGTTCTGAAGGGTCAGAAGTGATGTGACTTGTGGGAAAAAGGGCATTTACTGGAGCAGCTTCCCTCAGATATTTAGAATGCTGGTGCCTGTGAATCCAGCCATTTAACAGTGCACACACACAGGCTGTTGGATACGATGGCTGGTTGATGAGAGTATTTTCAGCAGCAGAGGCGTATTGGGACCTAAGCCTGTCTTTCTCATAGGAGCAGTGCATGTGCTGTGCTCACTGGGACAGATGGCTCCTGCAGACGACGATACGCAGCTGTCTCTCTCTCTCTCTCTCTCTCTCTCTCTCTCTCTCTCTTTCTCTCTCACACACACACACACACACACAACTGTACAGGTGAGTTGGGCAATTCTTGCTGCTCCAGTGGGAGTGCAGGTCTGCCCACTTCTGTGAGGCAGTTCCATCAGGACTACGATACCCATAACGGTCTTGTCCTGTGGTGAAAGTTACCTGAGGGTAGAGCAGGGTGTTTCTGCTCCCTGGTAAAGGGCTCTCATCTTCCAGCCACTGGCCTTATGGCAGTGGTCCAGGCGGATGGAAGCAGGAGCTGCCAGACTCAAGAGTTTCAGAGGCTGGACAGCTTTGCTTCCATGGAATTCTGTTTATCCAAAAATAAGTCACAGTCAGTCAGAAGGTGTGTCTCAGTTGGTAGCGTGTTTGCCTAGCAGGTGTGAAGCTGTGGGTTTGATCCCTGATGCCACCTAAAACTGGGCGCCGTGGGGTACACTTGTAATCTGCGTGCTTGGGAAATGCAGACAGGAGAAGTACAAATTCAAGGTCATCCTTGGCAAGGTGGAGGCCAACCAAGATTCCATGACACCCTGTCTTAAAAAATGGCAAAAAATCTTAATGCCAAATCAGACTTGATGTAAAATGAATTTGATTTCTTTTTCCTTGTGTTGTTTGATTTGTGTGAGGGGAGGTGGTGTGGGGGTGCAGGACCTCACCGTGTAGCCCTAGCTGGTCTGGAGATCACAGAGATCTACCTCTTCCTGCTTCCTGAATGGTGGGATTAAAGGCACATGCCTGGCTAGTTTAATTTCTTGGTGGGTAGAGACACAATATGCTATACCCAGCTTCTCTAACCTATCACACTGAGGATAATAAAAGGTTCTTAACACCTCTAACTCCCAATATTATTTTCTCTCTCTCCTCCCCTCTGGCTTCTCTTCCTCCTCTCTGAAGTAGTAGAGACCAAACCTTACACAAACAAGGCAAAGCCTCTACCACTGTGCTACATCCTTGGCCCCAGTCTCCAGAATCCTGATCCCAGCTGTGACTGAAAGAATGCATGGAATTATGAGACTGCCCTTTCAACCCAAATGAATTACTCTCTAGGTTAACTGCCTGCATTGTCACAAAAGGCGGCCATATGATGTTATGTCTCTCAGTGGCAGAATATAGCATTACTTCTCTTGTTGACAAAGAACTGAGCCTGAGTCCAACTGTGGATGTGCAATTGTAGATAAGTAATAAGTGGAGGACGCAGAGGGGCAACCTGAAGCAAAACTCACAAAGTCCAGACTGTATGAGACCACAGGTCAGGGTCCAGGTCTTCCACGGGGGACACTCAAGGGACTGAGTTCAGTGTAGCCATGGTTCTAAAGGTACATCAGATGCAAAACCTCCTACTAGAGTAGGAGGCAGCACCCAGGGAAACATGTTGGAGAACTAGAACCAAAGGCACAGGAGTAATGACATAACAGTTATAACTAACATTTCATTGAAAGCAGTATGGAATTGTGTTACAGGAGGCATGTGGGAAGCTCCCTGATCGAGGGGCATGCCCTGATTGCAATACAAGAAGTGGCATTGTACATTGTCCACCAAAGCTGTATGTTTGCTTTGTTTGGATTTGTATGCCAATTTTATCACACGAATTAAAAAGATAATGCTAGAGCTCATTAGTGACACTACTGTTGTGTAAGACTCCGTGGGATGGGGCCAAGTAGATTTTGCTATCATATATTTAATGCATATTGGTCTGCAGGCATATTCCTTTGGCATTATTGATATCCTAACATCTTTATGTGTGGTAATTAAATGTATTTCAGCGGCTTTGCTATTTTCTATGTGGAGCAGATAACAAACTGTGTTCACTTACTATGTTCAGTAAGTTGTATTATATGTGTGTACATGTGCAACCATTACTGCATTTATTTTATGGGTCTTTTGCCTGGGTGAATGTCTGGGTATCCTGTGTGTGCCTTGTTGCCTGTGGAGGTCAGAAGAGAGTGTCAGATGCCCTGGAATCAGAACTACAGGTGGTTGTGAGCCACCACGTGAGTGCTGGGAACTGAATCTGAGTCCTCAGCCAGAACAGCAAGTGATTTTAATCGCCAAGCCATCTCTCCAGCCCTGTGTTTGTATTTTAATGCAAGGTTTTGCTGTGTGGTCTGTGTAGGTGTTAAAGCTCTGAGGAGAAAGGTATCTCCAATGCAAGAATTGCAGCTCAGAAGGGAAAGGTAACCAGCAGTTTGGAGCCAAGGAATACCATAAAGTCATACCACACAGCAAAACTCACAGAAGAGATGTATTGGGGAAAATGGGTAGCTACCTCTGCTTGGGAGAGAAGCAGCAAAGAACTGAGCAGGAGGCAGACTTTCTATAGGGTTTCTTGGGGGCAGAGCTTTCCAGGGTGGCCTGGGGTTGGTGGGATTTTGTAGTCTTATCTTGGACATTTTACTCTGTAGGGCAGAGTTTGCCACCTGTGTCTTGAGGGGCTGGGTCCAGCAGTTATGGTCATTAGAGAGTCTTGTGGGTGGAGCCTGGTGGTTGATGGTCCTCAGGGGCAGGCTCTGGCCTCTAGGGGTTTACAGTCTTGGCTGGTCTGAAACTATCTAGATAGCCCAGACTGAGCTCGGCTTCCTGAGTGCTGGGATTGCAGGTATATGGGTGTTCTGACTGCATTTACCACTTGCATGCAGTGCCTGCAGAGGCCAGAGGGTATCACATTCCTGGAACTGGATTGCAGATGATTGTAAGCCACCATGTAGGTGTTACAAATTGAACTCAGGCCTTTTGGAAGAGCAGTAAGTGATCTTATCTGCTGAACCATCTTTCTAGCCCCTCTCCCCTGATACCTAAGTACACTATCATATCATCTACAGATTTTAAAACTTTTTTATTTTTAATATGTATATTTTGCTTGTGTGTAAGTGAACCGCATGTCTGCAAGTGCTCACAAAGGCCAGGAGTAGTGCCAGATCCATCATGTGGGTGCTGATCACCAAACCCAGGTTCTCTGCCAAAGTTACAATTGCTCCTAACCACTGAGTCATCTCTCCACCTCTTATTCCATAATCTTGAGAAGGAACCTTTAATAAGGCAATACTTAGCTGCAATAAAGGTATTTTATTTATCTTTTGACAATTTCATGCATGTGTACAGTGAATCTTGAGTCTGTTCACCAATTCCTGCTCCCCACATCCCAAAATATTCCCTTACCACTTTCATGCCATGTCCTTCCTCCCTCCCTCTCTCCCTTTCTTCCTTTTTATTAGTCACCCACAGAGCTCAAGGATTGCTGCTTGCAGAAATGCACACTGACCTTGTCATCTTGAGCCTGGCAGCCAACCAAAGCTTCAGTGGATTCCTGAGTGCACAGTGGCCATGACATATCCCTTTTGTTTACATTTGGTTTTTTTTCAGGGATGTAAAGACAACAATGTACCCTTTCCTGCTCCCTGCTCCCTGTTTTGGCTTCTTTCCTATGTTTGCAATACAATTTTAGCCACAACAAGCTGCCCATGGCCCCCTCCTTCACTGACCTGTCTGTCAATGGAGCTGATTTTCCTCTTGAGCATCTTGGTGGCTTGTGCAGGCCACAGCTCGGGACTCTTCATGAAGCTGCCTATCATGGTGCACACCTTTAATGGAAACGCTCTAGAGGCAGAAATAAGTGGATCTCTGTGAGTTCCAGGACAGCCAAGACTATTGAGAGAAACCATGTTTTGGAAAACAAAACAAAATAATCAACAACAAAGTCAAACAACCAAAAAACAAACAAACAAAAACTTAGTCTCTCGTTCATCAGGGTTTATTGCTGCTGTTGCTGCTGTTTGGTTAGTGACTCCTACATCTTACTTCCCACCCATGTCACACATAGGATGCCAGTATAGTCAACATCATCCTCAGGAAGAACCTGTCTCTTTAACCCTCCAGGTAAGGAGCTGTTTCTACCTCCCCAGCTGGACTGGGCTGCCTTGTAACCTCTCAGACAGGCCTGTACAGAGAGCCCTGGCACCAACAAGCAGTACTTGGGGAGCTGACATTGGATCCTAAGACTCTTGCTGTGGCCCCCATGGTAGGAGACCCTGATCTTGGAGGGGGTTGGAAACACAGGAGTTGTAGGATCTGCAATTGTTGGGAATCTCAGGTGATTCCTCAGTTCTGGGGTCTATAGGCTTTCAACATTTCTCTGGATTCCCCCTTGAGGCTTCTTACCGTAGGAACAAAGCTGCACCTGCACAGCTAACTGCCCCCTCCCCTTCAATGCCACCACTATGGTCTCCACCATCCCAGCCAAGCACTGTGCAGCCACACCCTCCTCAGACTCCTTTGGGACCCATTGCCCCAGGGATCACCTCAGTGGAGCATGGCAGGGACATTGGGGCTTGTAAAATGTCCTGGCCTGGTGCTGTGGTGGGCTGCCTCAATTACAACTACACTAGGGCAGTGCTCCACCTGGAGTAGAGGAACATGGGCCAGTGGCAGACAGAGGGAAGTTATTAGGCTCTAGTAAAGGGGCACGGTGGTCGGGTGGATCACTCTCTAAAAGAGGTGATGCAGGGAAAGGAGGAGGTGAGTGGCAGGCAATGAGTTCTACTGAATGTAAGGAGTAAGGTTTTTCCACCCGCTGCCGGTCTGGTCCCGCCGCCGCGCCAGCCCCAATTAACAACACTGAGACTCTGTATTTGATATAATTCTGTTGGCCCATTACTTGTTTCTTATCGGCTAGCTCTATCTTAAGTATTAACCCATTTCTGTTAATCTAATATTTCCACATGGTCTTCTCACCAGGGAAAGGGGCCAGTGTCTCGCCTCCCCAGTCTCTCCATCTTGACTCCTCCTTACTACTTCCTCTTTCCTCATCTCCTAGTCCCGCCTATCTTGCTTTCCTATTGGCCAACAGTGCTTTATTCATTAAACCAGTATGAGAAACATATTTATAGAATCGCATCTCCCATCAACTGAACACAGTAGATTTTACGAAAAGTGAAACATAACACACAAATAGTGCCTGCAGTCTCTGGTACAGATATCGATGACCATTTCTAGTGCCCGGATTTTGGGATCTTGAAACACCATTTCCCAAAGAGAGGGCTTGAAAAAATAAAATCTATAGGTATGAGTATGAAATGCCTAAAAGCAACAGACTATTCCAGACAGCAAGATCACTACTAAAGACCACTGGGTCAGGTCTGGAGTCGTGGCTCAGTGGTTAAGCTGCTCTTGCAAAGGACCTGGGTTCAGTTCCCAGCAACCACATGGTGGCTCATAACCACCCTTAAAAGTCCAGCCCCAAGGGATCTGGTGATCTCTTTTTACCTCCATGGGCCCAGGCAGCCAAAAGACCCACACAGATAAAGGGAAAAAAAATGATATTAATTAAAAAAGGACCCTGGGACCCTAACTGGATGAGTCATAGACTGGTCAGAATGGGCGTGACAGTGTGTTGGATGTGACACTTGCCTCCAGCTTCTGAGAAACTGACCCAGTGTTGGCCTCTCAGAAAAAGCACCTGGAACTGCCCCTGAGATATGATCTGTCAGGCTCAGCCCAGAGAAAATCATTGGCATGCAGAAAGAGGGGGCAAGGCCCAGCCCTCTAGGTTTTGTGGAAGGGCTTCCCGCTGGTGTGGCCAGTGGAGACCTCAGCCACAGCTGCTTGTAGCTCAGCTCCCCTGAGTTTCCAGTCCTGCCTCGCTTGGTCTCTTCTCTGGTGTCTCTCAGTGACAGCTCACTTACCCCCCAGCCCGCCGCACTCATTGTTTTCAAGACTGCTTCCAGGAACCATGCTTGGCAAAAATGGAATAATACAAGCTTCAGGAAGAGTCTGAGAGATCCATTGTTGGTGCCATCACATTCCAGATTGAATGGCTTCACACTGTGCAGGGCTCCTCCATGCTCAACGTCTCATTGGGGCTCTTCACAGAACAGTGGAAACATTGAGACATCTGGTGCGCATGCTCCGCCAAAAAGCTCCCCCAAAAAGCAGGGTGATGTCCCTGCTTCCTTGGGCTCTCATTTAAACAAGTGTTTACTGCCACATTTCTCTTACATATTTGTGGCTTTTGCTAGTATTTTTCTTTCAATTTCAAAGAGCCTCAACAATAATCTGAGATTCTGCCTAGCATTCCTAGGTGCAAGAAAGCTATGATGTTCCGTTGTGGAGAAGTTTCCTTGGGACAGCTTTCCTTAGGCACGGGTTAAAGTGCTGTGGTCTGGGAGTGCAGTGAGCTAGCAGTGGGTGTGATGAGCTGCTTAGAACATGCACACTTAGAAACGGGTGACAGACTGATGGAGAGTACTGTGAGCAGAGGCTCACAGGCACATAAACCTGGGTTTCCCACAAGAGCAATGCTTCAGATTTGCTAACTCGACGCTTATGATGTCTTTGTAAAGCATAACACAGTGTCCTGGATGTTTGGTCTGGATGCTTCCATTTCCTTGAGAAGCCTCGCATCCTCTAGCAGTTCCAGGGCCTTAAGTACAGTGTCTAAAAGCATGAAGGCAGACACTTTGAGAACTACGAACAGAAGTCGCACAGCTTTGCTTCTGTTGGTAGAAACAGATCACAAAGTCATCTTAGCTTCAACAAGGGTGGGGGAATGAGGCAAGGTCTTGCTTTTTAGCACTGGGAAGCCTCAAACTCATTACATAGCCCAGCTAGCCTTGAACTTTCCTTTTTCTGCCCCTCACTTTTTTGTTTTTGATTGTTTTGTTTTGTTTTTCTTGTTGTTTTGTTTTTGTTTTTCAAGACAGGGTTTCTCTGTATTGCTTTGGAACCTGTCTCAGCACTTCTGTAGATCAGGCTGGCCTCGAACTCACAAAGATCTGCCTGCCTCTGCCTCCCAAATGCTGGGATTAAAGGTGTACACCACCAATGCCCAGCTTTACTGCCCCTCACTTTTAATTATTGGCATTATATACAGCATGAGCCATCACACTTGAATGAATTCCATTTCTTGGTTGGTAAAGATGCAAAATATTGTGACTGAGTTTTTAAATCCACCACAGTAGTGACAACAGTTGCAATTCTTTAAAGCCTGTAAAATGTGTTGATATCCAAGCTCTTGATAAAACTTCCCCAACTGACGAGCAAAAGAAAAATGCTACAATTATGAAATCACTATTTTTCAAGGGATTAGTGTTTCTAGGCAAAATCATCAAACCATTTGTAAAGTCACAAAAGAAAACTATGTGGAGCGGCTGGAGAAATGGCTCAGCAGTTAAGAGCACTGGCTGCTCTTGCAGAGGATTCTGGTTCAGTTCCCAGTACTCACATGACATCCGTAACTCCAGTTCCAGGGGATCTGGTCCCGCTTCTGGCCTCCATGGGCACCAGACACACATGCAGTACACACAGGCAAAACACTCATACACAAAATTAAAATAAATATTAAGCAAGGCGCTGGTGGCACATGCCTTTAGTCCCAGTATGTGTAATCACCTTGAGCGTGCCTGGTGCCCATGGAGGTTGGATCTGCTGGAACTGGAGTTATGAGTGGATGTGAGCCACCATGTGGGTTCTGGGAACCAAATCTGGGTCTTCTGCAAGAGCCGCTGGTGCTCCGGCCCCCTTCTTGCTTAATATTGATAAGATGTAGAATGCCTTCAAAGTCTCCCCCACGACAGTGCTAACCAGCTAGCTTTCTGGTGAATGCGTCAGGATCAGACGTTTTAGGCAGATGCTCTGGACTTGCACGCGCGCGCGCACACACACACACACAAACACACACACACAGCCTTCCTGTCCACACAAAGGCACCTGCGCGAGCCACTGCTGGGGGGCGGGGGTGCCAGGAGAGGGATTGCCTGAGCCCAAGGCCTGGATGGGCAGCTTCCTCAGGGGTGACAGGGGCGGCTTCCTGGCCCTCCTGGCCTGGCTTCAGCTTCTTCAGCCTCTGTTCAGTGAGGCCTTGGCTGGGGACAGGGGTCCCGGGTGGTAGCAGTGGCGGAGGTGTGGCTGCATGGAGTTTGGCTTGGGTGGGCGTGGCCAAGGTGATGGTGTTGGCGTTGGTGCAGTTGGGGCACTCAGGCCAGCAGCAAGCAGCTGCGCAGGCGCGGGCACGGCTCAGCCTGAGCTTTTCCTAAGTTGGTCTCTTCCTTAGGTGGTACTTACAGACCCAGGGAGGGTTCCAGAGTGATGCGCACAGGTCTAGAGACCCCAGCACAGAGGAACCACATAAAACCCCTGAGTATTTCAGATCCTTCGGTAGCTCCAGTGTCTCCAGACCCAACTGGGACTCCAGGGCCAAGGACTCCTTCACCGACCACAACCCAAGTCACCTTGAAATCCAGTAGCAGGTTTCCAGGAAGACCGTTTTTCCCAGGTACCCTTACTGGTGCCAGGGCTCTACAGGCTTGTCTGGGGGGTCAAAGGGCAATCCAGTCGTGCTGGGGAGGCGGGGTCAGCTCCTGCCCCTGAAGGACTGGAGAGACAGTCCCTTCCTGGGGATGACCTTGACGATGTGTGGAATTGGATGGCGGTGTGGAGGAATGACTGCACTTTTAATCTCTCTTTAGAACCATGTGGCCATAGAATTATGCAGTTCAGTCGCGGAAGGCCGTCTGCAGTGAGGAAGTGGCCGTGGCAGGTGAGCCTGCAGAGCAGAAAAGAACACATATGTGGAGGCTCCCTCATCAGCCGCCAGTGGGTGCTGACCGCGGCCCACTGCATATATGAGTGAGTGACTGGGGACCTGGTTTCGGGCCCTGGATCCAGCTGAGTCGGGTCCCCATCTCAAGACAGTGGGAGCACACACCATTAATCCCAGCACTCAGGAAGCAGAGGCAGGTGGATCTCCAAAACACACACACACACACACACACACACACACACACACACACACACACTTACTTTTCGTCCTCATCTGTAAAAAGAATGCCAGTCCAGGATTCTTGTCTAGTCTCAAGTGATCCCTGAACATACTCGTTTTTAGCAAGTCTCCAGGTGATAGTGGTCTAAGAGCCACACCTGGAGCACTGCTGGGCAGGCAAGGCTGGCCTGGGCTCCTAGAGAAGGGGGTGTGGTCTGGAGCGGGGAGGGCTGATACTTGGCATCCATTCAACACTAGGCTGAGAAGCAAGTACCGTGTGTAGAGGAGGTGTGTAAACCCGAGGGCCTCTGCAAAGGCCATGTGCTTTCCTTGCAGCCAGGAGGAATACGCCGTGTTGCTGGGAGACAACATGTTGAATCCTGAATCTGGAAATGGGACTCTGATCCCAGTAAAAGACATCATTTATCCTTCCAATTTTGACCTTCAAACCCTGCAGAGTGACATTGCTCTTGCTCTGCTGGTCTCCCCTGTGAATTTCTCCTCATTTATCCAGCCTGTGTGCCTTCCTGGGAAGCCCTTCCAAGTGAAGAATGGGACATCGTGCTGGGTGACTGGCTGGAGCCGCCAGAGTGAAAACGGTGAGTCCTGAGTCGTGCGGGTGCGCGGCCTGCAGAAGAGGGACCGCCTCGTGCTCTGGGGTTGGTCTACAAGGGCAGAGGCTGGCTGATAAAGGAGGGAGGACAATGAACTGACAGCCAAGGACACTGCAACTGTGCTAGGATCTTTATTTTTGTGTCAGGACCTGGGTGCTTGGGTGACAGGTGTGATGGTTTCTGTCAAAGTTAGATCTGGGCCGGGGTAATGTGACACTGACCAGAATGAGCTATTCTTCCCCCAATGGGTTGAGCGTCCTCCTTCCTGGGCTAAGCAGAGTACAGGACCTTTGACCCTCTTACCACTGGCAGATGCTTGGTTGTCGTTTTCTAGCTGGCAAGATGTTTCTGGTCTGTTTCCTGTGGCACAGGTATCCAGTGCATGCCCTGTCTTTTTTTTTTTTTTTAGGTAAACACTTTTAATTTTTCCTTTTATGACTTATTTTTATGTATGTTGGTATTTTTGACTGCATGCATGTCCACGTGAGGGTATCATGTCCCCTGGAACTGGAGCTACAGATAGTGTGAGCTGCCATGCAGGTGCTGGGAATTGGACCAGGGTCCTCTAGAAGAGCAGCCAGTGCTCTTAGCCCCTAAGCCGTGTCCTTAGCCCCCATGGCCTGTCTGTCTTAAGGGGTCAACTGTGTATTCACACACCCGGTGGTACCAAGAGGATGCTGGTAGTTCCTGCCGTCTTCGGGTACAGATCCTACCTTGTATTTCTGCAGACACGGCGTTCGCTTCAGTCCTCTTGCAGGAGGCTCAGGAAAGCATCCTCCTGCCGAAGCTCTGTAATCACCTGCTCCAGAGACAGCTAAAAACATCAGAAGACCTGGTGATGAAAGGGATGATCTGTGGCCACCATGACAAGGGACAGAGTCCTTGCTGGGTCAGTTTACGGGCCCCTTAAGGCCTTTCGGTATCTGCCGTCACCACCTCCTTTATCAGACAGGGTTTCACTGTGTGGCCCTGGAACTCACGATGTGGATTGGGCTGGCCTCGAACTGACAGAGATCCTCTTGCCTCTGCCTTCTGACACTGGCTGAGAAGCAGGAGCCACTATGCCACACTGCTACATCCGGCACAAAGCCCTTAGTTAAGGTTTATGGAGTGAGTCCTCAGGTTTCCCACGAGTTGGCCTGGCCTGGTCCTTCTAAAAGGTCTAGCCTTTGCTACCTGGAGACCCTGCTAAAGCATTACATCTGCGGCGACAATGCAAACAGTATTTTGCCCTGAGTTTTATGTGGCCCCTAACCATGCCGATGTGAGCATGTGCCTTTGTTATCTTAGTTAACCCATATCGTAGCTTTGCAACCCAAATGTTATAAATCTCTGGAAGGCAAAATCCAAGGAGATGAGTTGAAGACCTTTCTGGACCTCTAGGACCTCAGGTCCATTTCTCTCCTCTGCATAAGGCTGCACTCTCAAGGAGTGTGGGACTGTTAGTGGATGCACATTTGAATTTCCTGGAAAGGGGAAGATATCATTGTAAAGATGGGACACAGGCATGTGTAAGGGCTCAGAGCTGAAACTTGTATGCATTTGGAGCAGTGAGACAGCAAGTGTAGTCATTCATGTGGTTAGAGTTGGAACAGGGCATGGTGGCACACTCCTTTAATCCCAGCATTTGGGAAGCAGAGACAGGCAGATCTCTGAGTTTGGGGCCAGGGTGGTCTACAGATCGAGTTTTAGGACAACCAGGGCTACACAGGGAGAGCCTGCCTTGAAAACACAAACAACAAAACAAAAAGCAAATGGTTAGAGTTGGAATATATGCAGTCTGAAGTGACATGTCAAATTTCTAGACTGGCCCAGGACTAGGAGGTGAAGCTGAGTAAGCATGGCGAGAGTTCCCTCGGGTGGGTGGACGGTGCCTGGATGTGAGTAGTGAGGGAGGTGTGTTTGAGGTGGTTGGTTATAGAGCCTTGGGTTTAGGGTAGGGCAAGGGCATGCAGAATTGTGCTAGTAGTGGAAATTTGATGTGTCCTGTGCTCTTCGAGGCAGTGCAGCTGACCAATGGAGGAGGTTACTCAGTGGGGTTAGGGCAGAGAGAGTTTTAAGGCTGTGATAAGGATGCCAGCACTTCCGCGCAATGATGATGCTCAAAATATTTAATGCTTTTGAAGACCCAGGACTGACCAGTCTACCTAGACACTGGCCTGATGCTGGAGTGGGCTCTGGAGGCTGCAGGCTACAAACTGTAGAGGCCAGGGCAAGCACAGTTACAGGGTTAAACGTTCATCAGAAAGGGTTTGGTGTCTGTAGATGTGGGACTGCCAAGGCAAATTCCCATATCTGACTGCTCTCCTGGGTTGGCCTGGCTCTGCATCTGTGTCAATGTTCCTGATCACTGCAGAAGGTGGATCATTGCCCAGAGGATGTTAAAGTTTTCACATGAGCTTTTCATGTTAAATCTCAGTCATTAAAAGAATCTAGGGCCGGGCGTGGCAGCACACACCTTCGATCCTAGCAATCCAGAGGCAGAGGCAGGTGGCAGACAGATCTCTGTGAGTTCGAGGCCAGTCTGATCTACAGAGCGAGTTCTAGTTCAGCCAGGACTGTTACACAGAGAAACTCTGTCTCAAAAAACAAAACAAAACAAAGGAACAAAAAAAACAAGGCAAAAGAATCTAGGCCTGGAAGAGTCTCTGGGTGTCTGAGGACATCTTCCCAGCACCATGCAATGCAGCCAGTCTGCTCCCTTGTCCATCCCTTCAGCTGTTTCTTTCTCCTCTTTTCCAGGGAGATTCTGGGAGCCCCCTTGTCTGTGAATCTGACAACAGGTGGATCCAGGTGGGGATTGTGAGCTGGGGCATCAACTGTGGTCGTACCTCTATTCCCTCAGTTTACACAGACATCGCTGAATACAACGAATGGATCAAGTATATTTTAAGTCAGGCTTCCTGCATGGATTGCATGGGAGTCTTGATCCTACACCTGTCTCTGATGCTGCAATTGGCCGTCTTGGTAACGCTGTGACCTCCTTAGCCTACTGTCTTCCTGCTGGTTTTGAGTCTCCCACTAGGTCTCTTCTCCAATCTCATTGCCCTCTCTTCTGCCCTTTCTTCAGATTCCAGGCAGAATCCAATGCCCCGGGGAGAGCCATAGTGGACTGGGTAACTGGGGACTGCAAAGTGTCCTGACTGGTGTTCTGGTCACTTGTCTCCAACACACCCATACCTGATTGTTCTCTACCTGGTGGGAAGGAGAGTGAACTGACCCTAACTGGAGGGCCAGCTTGACAGCTAGGTGGAGCAGAATGACTCACAGCATTTCCGAGGACACCAGCCAAGAAGAGAGACCATCATTGGGGGGACCAGCACTAGACCGGCTCCGTTTGCACTACACAGTTCAGTGGCTGCTGGAAGAGAGGAGGGAGGGAGGAAAAGGGCCCTGCTAGGACTTTCCTTAGGCTGACAGAAATTCCCCTATACCCCATGGGTGTGTGTGTGTGTGTGTCTGTCCGTGAGTGCACAACCTCTGACTCACAGGTTTCATGAGAGGACAGTCCCGCGGGGCACCCCCTTCCTTGTTTTCCTGGTGGTCACATCCAGGGTCACCCACATTGTTTTGAGGCAGTTGTGGAGTAGGGGGGAAATCTCAAATATGACAAATAAATGTTTGGAGAGTGTCCTGTGTGTCCTAAAGCTCTGCTTACCTGGGATATTTGGCCACCCACAGAACTGACTCCATTTACCTAGGGAAGTTACTTGCAGTTCATATTCTAGCATAGAGATGAGGCTGGGCTAGCTCAGACCAGAGTCCTCCAGGTAGTGTTGGCAGGCAGCCCTGCTCCCTGAGGGCCTGGTGTAGTTACGAGCCATCAGAATCTGGATGGTAGCTTTACCAAAGCTGTACCACATTCAAAGCTGGGAGCAGGGGCTCAGGGCAGGCAGGGACTGGGAGAAAGGAAGAGGCTGGGGCTGGGAAACGGGCTTTCTCTTCTTTTATTATCATTGCTCGACTTTCCCTTCTTGCCATTCACCTGACTTTATTTCCAAAGGCCGTGTTCCCAAAGCCAGGAGGGTTTTCAGAGAGTCAGTATGCTCCATACAGCTTCCTCATATAGGGTCTCACTGTGGATGTGCTCACCAGCCTCCTCCAAACTCCCACCCACAGTATCCTTTGTCTTTCAGCCTCTGTTCTCCATGGCTTCAATGGGCATTAAGTTTCAACTACTGCCAAAGAACGATTGGACCTGACAGTTTACATCAACCCCAGTCCCTCTCCACTTTTCTGTTGTTTACTATGTAGCCGGTCAGATCCAACTCTTAATGAACGCATACATCACCAGTTACTTTGAGAAACTGCTGTGCCCAGAGCACATGAGGTGGTGTTTGTGTCTGTATCCCCAGCAGTTGGAAGGTGGAAACAAGGACAGCCCATTGCTCCTTTGCCACAAATTGAGTTTGAGGCGAAGCTGGGATACATGAGGTGCTGTGTCAAAGCAACAGCAAAACTCCAAACCCCTCCACCCTCCAGAAACCACTGGCTCTTCACAGACTAACAATACAGGCTTATCTTTGTCTGTATAACAAGCCATCCTATGTCAATAGATAGACAGCTCCACTCAGCCTCATAGAGCATCCCTCACCCGTGTGAGCATACTCTGAGGGCTTGTTAAAACCGCACATTCCTGCCAGGAGCAATCACACATGCCTGTAATCCCAGCATTTGGGAGGCAGAGGCAGGAGGATTACTGTAAGTCCAAAGCCAGCCACGGCTATACAGAAAGGGACACTGTTTAAAAAGAAATATGATCCATGCTATTGGAAGTTTTCAGTCTTGGAGGTCTGAGTCCAGAGCTTGGCGATGAAGGTTTCTAGCACATTCTCAGGTGCAGCTGCTGTGGGGACCTAACTTTGGGAACCAAATAGTGTCAGGAGGGCAATCTTCTCTTGCCTACCTTGACACAGAAGTAACACAAATCACTCATTCAAACTCAAGTAAATGCCAAGCTGGGGGACCGGAGAGATGGTTTGGTGGTGAAGAGCTTCCCACAGAACCTGCATGGTGGCTTCCAGCCATCTGTGACTCCAGCCCTAGGGGATCTGATGCTGCCTTCTGGTTTCTGTGGGCATCAGGCACAAACTGTGGTTCAGACATATCTGCAGCAAAAAATAAAATTAAACTAAAAATTTTTGTTTTTCAAGACAGGGTTTCTCTGCGTTTACAGTCTGGCTTCCTGGAACTCACTCTGTAGACCAAGCTGGCCTCAAACTCACAGAGATCTTCCTGCCTCTGCCTCTCCAGTACTGGGATTAAAGATGAGCACCATCGCCACTCTTTAATAACAACAACAACAACAATAATAATGATGATGTTGGCTAGGTGGTGGTGACACACACCTTTAATCCCAGTACTACAGAGACAGAGGCAGTCAGATCTCTGTGAGTTCAAGGCCAGCTTGGTCTACAGAGTGAGTTCCGGGACAGCCAGGGCTGTTACACAGAGAAACCCTGTCTCAAAAACACACAGACAAACCATGTTTAGATGCCAAGCTGGGTGATGGGATCCCTAGAGTTCCGCTGGACACCTGGAACTAAACAAAGAAAGCGGGAATTTTGGTGGTTAACGCGGTTAAATAAGGATCAGGATAAACAAATAGGCCGAATAGATGTTTATTTAGGGAGAAATAACTTACAACCTAGACGGATGAACACCAGGAAATTCAACCCTTAGGGAGAAATAACTTACAACCTAGACAGATGAACACCAGGAAATTCAACCCGATCCTCTCCTGTCCGAGTCACGCCAGAAAGAGCCTTTCCTGGCCCCCTCCGACCTCCTTCCACGGGTCACTCCGCCCATGGCTCCACCCCCAATGGGCGTGGTCAGTGCCACAGAACTATCTCGAAATCTCCTCTAGGCTCCAAAGATCCAAAGGGCTCATCCCTCCGTGAAAAGCCCTGTTTATGTCTAAGGCCAGGCACAAACGGACAGTTTTCAGTGGCGACAGTCCTTCATATTGCTGGTCTATGGAAGAGGACAGCTGCCCTTCTTTACTCAGCATCCTGTCCCCAGCCCTACCCCGGCCTTGATTTAGTCTTAGATCTCAAAACCACCTTCCCTACCAGTATTGTTATTTTCTGTTCTTGGGCTTTCCCGGTCCTTGTCAATACTGACCATGAAACTCTTGGCGCAGCAGGCCCAGAGAACAAGAGGCTGAGGCTGGACGAAAGGATGCCGTTCCGGCCCAGGGACTAGGGTCTGCACGCACCATCATCCTCTCAAAGCACTGAGGGAGCTTTCATAGATCTGCAGTCTGAGGTCCAGTCTAAGTCAGGGGATCTGAAATCATCGTAAGGACTAGATTGGGTCCAGGGGCGAGGAACTTGAAGGCCCTGAAGAGGCATGGTCAGGCTCTCGGTGCCGTCGCGTCACTTGTGTAAGACGTCACCACCTACGTCACCACGCACAGGGTGTGGGCACGTGGCAGCACGCTGGCACTGTCTCCACCGCCCATGGCTCCATCTTCATGGCTCCATCGTTGTGTGGCCTGGGCGCTTGGCCTGGATCCTTGCGGCGCTGGCTCCTAACCTGTTTTGTGACACCGTTGTTGCTGCTTCTGCCTTCAAACTTAGGTGAGGCAGGCACCTTCTCTGTTGTCCTGTCTGTGTCCTCCCCAGTCTTGCGCAGGTTGGCTATTTCTTTCCAGCCATTTGGAACTTGTGTGCGCCAACTCCACCTCGCTGTCACCTCTCTTCTGCTACCCACTCCTAGCTTCCTCAGGTCACAACTGCCCTGGGGTCTCCTGCAGATGGCAGCAGGTAGCACCCCTGGCCTCTCCCTCCATGCCCAGGTGCCTCCTGCATCCCCATCCTCTCCAAAGGATGGCTTCTTTCCATCACCAGCCGGTGAGTGCTGTCTCTTCAGACTCAGCTGGCCGCCAGCCCCCCAGCCCCCAGCGATTCCTCGATTCCTCCCAATCTGACTGCTCAGTAACACTACCCATACCCACCCGGTCATCCTCAGCGCATTCCTTCTCCTTATTGCCCCTGGTTCCGTTTGTTTGTTCGCTGTTTCGTTGTTGTTGATTTTTTTTTTTTTTTTTTTTGTTTTCTGCTCTCTCTTTTTTTTTTTTTTTTTTATTTTTATTTCTGTGGCTCTTTCCCCATACCTCCCCCTTTTTTTTCTCCTTTTATTTGAGGAGGGGGGCAAGGTCTCATGAACCCTAGGGTAGCCTTGGTCTTTCCTTGCAGCTGAGGGTAGCCTTGAAGTCCAGAGCCTCCTGTCTCCACCTCCTAAGAGCTGGCACTTCCCCGGCTTCCTGATCCCTCTGTTTCAGGAGAGTCCCTCTCCTCTGTGCCCAGCTCAGACCACCAGCTCTGAAGGTGCCCTTTGATTCCTTGCCTCTTCCCTCTCCTCTGCTCCCTGGGTGAGCTCAGTTGCCCCAGGCACTGGGCTGCAGTTATGACATGCCACCTCATAAAACAATGGCCTGAAGGTGCACACACCTGCTGGAGGCTCTTCCCGAGCCATCCCAAAGCATCTCATTTCTTTGGTGTCCATGCCAGACCCTCGTTTTTGAAAACTGCCTTTCATAGTTGTCTGTCTTAGTGAATGGCAGCCGACCCTTCTCTGAATTCAGAAACCAGTGTCATTCTAGACTAAGCCATGTCCTTGGCCACCCGCCAAGCTCATCATACCTATTCTCAGAGCCTCACTCAGATTCCCTTGCTGCTTCCCTGATTTCTGTAGAGACCCAGTAGAGATCTCACTCCATACGATCCGCACCTCCAGCATCAGCCTGGCTCACGTGAGCCTCTCCAGGTGGCCTCTGATGCTTGTATCCAGACATTATTTACTTTTTTTTTGGACATTTTTCTTTTCCACCACAGACATCATTTTCATCCTCCAAAGGCTCTGGAATTCCCTGAAGGATTTGTTTTTTAATCAGTTTTATTTGTTTATCTCCTCTCAGCTGTCTCTTACACCACCACCTCTTCTGGAATCACCTGACATCTCTGGCCCTGGCCTTTTTCCTGGTCTCACATGATGGCAATGTGTTTACTGTCCCATCAGCTGGGCAGTGTATGTCCCCAGTCAGGCTCTGTCTGATAGTTGTTTCCCAGTCTGTGACTTCAGGCTGGTAACAGCATTAAGTCAGGGATGATTTGGTAAAGGAATGTACGGACTAATTAGTAAAAAGCGAACCCCTTTCCTGCAATCCCACTACAAGTTATTGCTTCATGTCTCTCCTTTTTTTCCTTCAGGTGATGAAGGGAACCACAACCAAACAGGTGGGTCAATGGGTTCCCGTGGAAGGGAAAGTCCCAGTCCTGAAAGTCTTTGCCTAAATTGCATTTCTGGTTTGGTAGGGAGCAAGTATTGGATGTACTTCCTAAACAACACGTGTAGCTGTCAGGACACAGCCCTAACTAGAAGAAAGAGCACCTGGGTCTCCCACGGGAATGTAGAGCTTTTGAACCTCAGGCACTGTCTGCAGAGCTCCTGGGGCTCCCTGTCTTTCCCCTTAGATCAGGAGGTGCATGGCTGGGTCATAGGCCTCCAGGGTCTTGGGTTCTGTCATTGGGTTCTGCCAGGGTTCCACTGAGGTTCCCTATTGACTATGTGGTTGATTTACTGTTCTTGCTTCTGTCCAACCTCACTGCTTTGTTTTCCCTCTGTAATTGAGTATCATTGAAAGATTATATGCGTGTGTGTGTGTGTGTGTGTGTGTGTGTGTGTTGTGCACACATGTGTAGGTGCACAAGCTTTTGTGTGAGAGTGCGGATGAATGCCCAGAACAAAAGTCAACCTCAGGTGCTATTCCTCTGATGCCTTTGTTTCTGGAGATAGTCCCTCATGGGTTGTGGGCTTGCTGATTGGGAGAGACTGGCTGGCCAGGCACCAGGGATCTGCTGGCCCCTCCTCCCCAGCACTGGGATTACAAACCTGTACCAGCATGCCTGGCTTTACCCTGTGCTGAGGACTGAACTCACATCTTGGTGCTTGCATAACAAGCACTTTACCAACCAAGCTGTCTCCCAGCCCCTAAGGATGTTTTTATTTGGACATAAAATTGTTTTTGTTAATTTTTATTTTATGTGCTTGAGTGTTTGCCTGTGTGTATGTACGTGCCAAATCTTCTGGAACTAGAGTTACAGATGACTGTGAGTCAACATGTTAGTGCTGAGAAGCAAGCCTGGATCTCTGGGAGAGCAACAGGTTCTCTTAACTGTGCAGCCATCTCTCTAGCCCCCTGCTAATTTTTAAAGTTAGTATGTAATCATTTTATTTTTATTGCAACACTTTGAAATATGTTTGTAATTTTGCTTTGTCGTATTCTTCCTCTACCACCCTTTCTTTTCATAAATATTTTGAGGTTTTCTTTCTCTTTTGTTTTTACTTTATTATTATTATTATTATTAGAAACAGGATCTCTCTACATAGCCGTGACTGTCGTGGAACTCACTCTGTAGACCAGGTTGGTCTTGAACTCACAGAGATCCACCTGCTTCTGCCTCCTGAGTGCTGGGATTAAAGGTCTGCGCCACCACCACCCACAGGCATTTCTCTTGGAACTCCTGCTATTTCTGCACTGCTCTGACATCGGCGTGGGTTTTCCTGTGTGGCTCTGTCTCTCTCTTCATGCTGTCATTTATGTAACTGTTGTGTTTTGTCTAGGTCAGTGCCCTTGGGGTCCACTATCCTGTGCCCCTCAGTGTCTTCTCTTCGAAATGGGGAGAAGTCCCTGATGGTGCAGTGCAGCCATGCCAACCTGACCCCAGAGGGCGACTTGTCACTAGCCCTTCTGATTTTCCTCTCCATGGACACTGTGCTCTCTGTTTAGAAGTTTGTGGCAAGCCCTGGTGGCCAAACAACTTGAAGGAGATCCGCCATTGGCCCTGGGAAGTGAGCCTTCGCATGGAAAATAAGCACGTGTGTGGAGGGGCCCTCATTAATCTCTTCTGGGTGATCTCTGCAGCGCACTGCTTCCAGAGGTGAGTGTGCCCTCATGGCTCTAGGACCTAAAGGCCTAGAGCTACTGTGGGCTGGGCCCAGCTTCCGCAGGAAAGCCCAGGCCCCACCCCAGGAGTGACACCCACACCTGACTCAAAGGGACTGCTAATGAAAGGGCTGGTATATTTTACCTCGAGTGCCCCAGGCTGCATTAATCCAGAGAGAGTGGACAGAGCATGTCAGAGGCAACTTCAGGGACAGAAAAGGGTCCTGAGAGGAGGCGGGGCATAGCTGTGCAGGAAACTGATGTCTGCCATGTGGGCTTCTGAATCTCCCATAGCAACAAAGAATACTCAGTGATGCTGGGTAGCAGTAAGCTGCAGCCCAACAGCTCTTCCAGGGCCCTGAAGATCCCCGTGGGTGACATCATTGTGCATCCCAAGTACTGGGGCCGGTGGAACTTCATCAGAAGCGATATTGCCCTTGTCCGTCTTAAAACTCCTGTCACCTTCAACAAGTATGTGCAGCCCATCTGTCTCCCAAAGCACAACTTCAGCTTGGAGGTCGGGACGCAGTGCTGGGTGACTGGCTGGGGCAAGACTAAGCAGCACTCCTCGGGTGAGTTAAATGGCTTTGGTCATGTTCCTTTGGGCCTTTATTGTCCCATCCCTCCTTCCCTACCCCCCTTCCTCCCTCCCTCCCGCCTCCCTCTCTCCTTCCCTCCCTCCCTGACCACAACTGAAACAGCTGCCATAGTCTGAGCCCTTCGGCATTGGAAAGCAGGCCCTGCCTAAAAGGGAGTCACCGAGTTGGGGATGGGGATAGATGGTACAGAGGCTGGCAAAGAAAGTGTTGAAGAAGTCAGGTATATTGATGAATGCCACCAGCAGTAGGGAGGTGGAGCCAGGGGGCAATGAGTTCAAAGCCAGACTCAGGTACATGAGACTGTATGAGACTGTTAAAACAAAACAAAACAACCAAACAAGGCAAAGGTCTTGTCAGAGGACATTGAGGTCAGGCTCAGGGAATCTGAGCTGAGCTCTGAGTAGATAGATGAACGGAAATGCAGCAAGAAGCAGCTGTCAGTTGGAACTAAGGGATCAAATGCTGTGGGAAGAAAACTCACAGGGCTGGGCTCCCAAGTTGTAAGTGGCTGTGCTGGGGCTTGGAAGCCCCTGGGTTCAGCAGCAAAAGCTTCCTCGAGAGGGGTCTCCTGAACCAAAGCCTTGCATGGTGAGGGTTCTCTGTGTTAGGTCTATACTGCCAGAAAGACCGCGGGAAGGGAGGCACACAGGTGTGGTGGGGTAGAGCTTGGCTGACTTGCAGGGCTGAGCCAGGGCTGGGTGGAGGGACCGAGGGGTCACAGCTTATCCCTTTGCTCCATGCAGGCAACCTGACACTAACCCCAGAGCTTCAGGAGGCCGAGGTATTCATTATAGACAACAAGAGGTGTGACCATATTTTTCACCATAAGTCCTTCTATCCCCGAGTTATCCACCTTATCCGGAAGAACATGATCTGTGCCGCCAGTTATGGAGAGAACGTGTGCTATGTGAGTTTCTGGGGGCTTCTGGCAACTGTCTCCCTCTGAGGGTAAGTCCTGGGGTGGGGACCAGTCCCGTCTCCTCGTCCCCCAGCTAGTGACCCCTGGAGGAGTGATTCTCTCAAGCAGAACTGAGGGAGCAGGCCTTGGAGGTCCCGTGGTCCCAGCAGAGCTGCTTTGTCTTTGCCTAGGGGGATCCAGGGGGGCCATTGGCTTGTGAAATCGATGGAAGATGGATTCTGGCTGGGGTGTTATCGGGGGAGAAGTCCTGCAACAAACCTCAGAATCCAGGCGTGTACACTCGCCTCACCAAATATACCAGATGGATCCAGGAGCAAACGAGCCATGGGGCAGTGCTAGGGCCCTGCAGGGTCCCCTGCCTCCTGTGCCTGTCCTGGCTGCTGCAGCTCCCAGGGGGCCCATGATGTCTCCATCCCTCCTCTTCCTGCTTTGCCTCTGCTGAATGGCGCTGAGTAGATGATTGAGCGAGGTTGCGTGTCCATGTTCCATGGGAATCAGGGTGGGAATGGACTGGTCTCTGGAGAGCTTGGGTCCTGCAGGGATGGGTGTGGCAGATGACTAGGCCTTGAGTGGCCAGGAGAAGGGGTGTGTGGCTTGGAAGCAACATTCTGGAATTTAAGACCAAGAGCAGAAATTAAATCCGTGTGAGCACGAGCTGGCCCTTTTCTCCCCCTGTGTTCTTTGGGGGTGGGTGACTCTGGGGGTCGGGGTAGATGGTAGGTAGGCCTGCCTAGTTTGGGGGCTCATGGTTTCTGCTGTGTTTCTAGTACTGGGGCACAGGAATAAGGGCCTGGGCTTGTAGCCCCGGTCCCCTCACCCGTATAGGGGTCACAGTGTCCGGGGCAGTTGAAATATCGTATATTAGCCAACAGTAGGGTAACCCACAGCCAGACTCCCCGTCCAGCTAGACAGTCTCCTCCCTCTTTCCTTCTTCCCTCCCTCCCTCCTTCCCTTCCTCCTTTTCTCTTTAAACTGCTTGTACAAAGTGTGATATACTCACTGTAGAGAGTTAGAAAACACATCAAAGCCTAATTGCCCAATCTAAGTGTCCCATTTTTTTTTTTAAGTTTTTGAGACAAGGTTCCCTGTGTAGCTTTGGAGCCTGTCCTGGAACTAGCTCTTGTAGACCAGGCTGGTCTCGAACTCACAGAGATCTGCCTGCCTCTGCTTCCTAAGTGCTGGCATTAAAGGCGTGCGCCACCGGTTCCCGCTACTGCTCCTCTGACATGGCCACTGGCAGTTTGAGCTGCAGCTAATTGGTTTATGTTTGTCAATTGTGTTCTTCAAACCTTGTTAACCCCTCATGTACTTTACACCTGCACAACCTGTGGGCTTCTGAAGGCCTTACCACAAAGTAAGGATTTGTCTGTTTCTTCTTAGAGTTCTGTTTTATGTGGTTTGGAGAATTATATATGACAGCCATACTTTAGGTTTTGAATGAGTGAGTTTATTAAGTATATAACAAGCCAGATTAAAAGAATAAATAATAAGTGATAGGTAGATGGTTAGAAGATGATAAATAGAGAGATGATAGGTAGATAGATGGTAGATACATAGATACATGATAGATGATAGGTACATCCATAGATTGATGATAGGTAGGTAGATAATAATAGATGATAGATACATAGATATGATAGATGATAGAAGATAGATACATGATAGATAGATGCTAGATGATAGAAGATAGGTAGATGATAGATAGATAGGTAGATAGATAGATAGATGATAGGTAGATGATAGATAAGCACTGTTGAATCAGGAATTGGTCTGATGGACTTCCTATAAAAGAGTCCCCTCAGGTGAGGCTTCCAAGAGAACAGATAGCAGCCAATAGTGGCAGCTAACAGCCATCTGTAACTCCTGTTCCCGGGGATCTGATGCCCTCTTTGGATGGATACCAGGAACACAGACATCCATGCAGGCAAAACTACCCATACACACATAACAAGTTTTCATAAAATAGAATTTTATTCATCTTCATTAATTGATTACAAATGTCCTTGGTTTTTATTTTACTGTCTTTATTTTATTGATCAAATGCCCTCTTCCTTCTCAGAAGAAAGTATTTTAAAAGATGGGGCTGGAGAGATGGCTCAGCAGTTGAGAGCACTGGCTGCTGCTACAAGGGACCCAGGCTCATCACAGTCTGTAACTTTGGTTCTGGGGGTTCTGTCTCCTTCTGGCCTCTGTGGGGACAGAATACGTGTGTGTGTGTGTGTGTGTGTGTGTGTGTGTGCCAGAATTTTTCCTGACATGTTTCCTGAATATATGTTTGCCTATTTATGTATAGTTTTCGTGTGTGTGTGTGTGTGTGTGTGTGTGTGTATTCAGGAAAACACATTAAAATAAATCTTTTTAAAATAAAGTATTTTTCACAGAGACAAAGTTTGTCTTTTTTGGAGTTCTCTCTCCACTTTGTGTATCTTTCTGCTGTGTCGAGGGTATCCAGCTATACGAATCACCATTTCCTGCATCCTCTACCATACATCCCTAAGAAAAGGGTTTAACATCACACAGCAGATGCACTCGCATTTCTGATCCTTTCTGTCAAGTGTAGACGTAGAGTGCTCAGTGCTAGGAAGCCATTGGGTCTTTTGTTCTCAGAGACAGCAGCTGGGCAGTTTCCACGGAGGCTTCCTATAGGCCCTGTGAAGTCGTGCCTACCTGCCACCTCTGTACCTGTTTCCAGGAGCAAAGGTTCGGCTTTGGCTTCCATACGTCTGTTTTACCAGATAGTTCTCTATAGCGATCATGCCCGTTCATCTCCCTCAGCAGGGGGTGAAAAACGTGTCACCCTGTGCCTTCAACAGCCCAGGCAGTAGAACACAGCAGAAGTGGGATTCGGTCGTGGACACCAGATGCCTCAAGTGGAGTGGTAGGGAGGGGTCCCTAGACACCTTTATTCTGCTCAAGTGAAGACTTGAGCCTGTAAATGGCTGCTTCTCCGGAAGCCCCACAGCCAGCTCCTTTCCCTACACCCTCCCCAGCCCCTGCTCTGTTTTGAAAGTATAGTCACCGAGAGCAAAAGGAAGTCTCTTGTTACAGCAGTGGTACACTGTGGGAAGATGTCATGTCTCAGTTTCCAGGACTCTAGGGGCTCCTCAGGGGCGGCTGAGGCGAACACCAGGGTAGGGAAGCTTCCCAGGCTAACCACAAGGCACTGTCAGAGACCTCACACCTGGTGCTGTCAGCAGCCAGACAAGGGCCAAGGTCACAGGCTCAGAGCTTGTGTGAGAGCATCATCAAGGCCATCGCTGAGAGCTGGGCTCTGGGGATGGTGTAGTGGACCAGGCATGGTTGCAGGCTCAGTGCCGAGCTCCAGAAACACTGCTCCAGGGAGGTTTCCCATAACCTCTCTTCATGGCTGTGGCAGGCTCTTGAAACTGCATCAGCAGGTGAGCCCCAAACCCTAGGGCAGAGACCTGCTCTCAACACTCCTGAGTAAACAACTGAATTCTAGAATCCTTGCACCATGGAGATGCTCCATCTTGTTCTAAGGAGCAGTAAGGGCTGGATTTCTCCTTGCCATGGCATGTGGATCAGTGGATCCCCAGAACCTTCTCCCACATCCACTTTCTTCTCCCAGACTTAACAATCTGCCCTACGTGGAAGGTAAGGCATGGACAGAAGCAGGGAGGGATCTAACAGCCGGGTGTCTACATGGGCTGCCTCATACCTACAGGGCCCCTCCACCTATCAGTATTGGGATGGGTACGCCCTCAGTAGCTTATTGGGATGGGTGTGGGCTGTGACCTCTCTGGACCCATATGATCCATACAGTGTGGGGCCAACTCCAGTCTTCAGGGTGACCACAAGCAGATGAAGGAACAAAAATGGGAACAGATTAACATCCACGGAATGGATGAGCTTGTCTGGGAGTCTCAGGCGACTGTGCTGTCTGAGTGTCCCCTAGTGAGACAGTTGACACATTGACACCGTGCTGCAGTCTTTGTTTCACACAGGGAACCTGGGTCCAGCTTTAGTGGCTCCTGAGTGGGAGAGCCAGGACTCAAGAACAGTTTCCAATAGATGCTTTGGGAGTGAAAGCGTGTGGGTGGCCGAGGATATCCAGGCTTGTCCTGAGAAAGGCAGTCTTTGTGGCAGGAGCCCTGCCTCGGGTTACCTGCTGGCTGTGAGCTAGCTGGGGTGATAACTGTGAATGGGGAATATATTGCCCATCTTGGGTACTGTCTCCTTCCGACACTGTGTGAATCTCTCACACAGTGGCCAAGCGAGTGAGTGGGCAGTCTTCTACCCTGAACTTCACTGTCCTCCTGTCAAGCCTTAGTGATATTTGGGGAGTGGGTAGGTTATGTGCGGCCTTAGGCACAAGCGTGGGTGCTAACTGCTGTGTCTCTGGAATTGGAGTCAGCTATGACCGTACAGGAATGAGGCCCTCAAAGCCAATACCGTCCCGTCTTTTGGTGGCCACCTATGAAAGCAGGAGAGTATCAGGATCCATTTTGTAGGTGATGGTGCCTAGAAGAACTTCAAGAAAGGGTAGGAAGGTCTGAAGTGGGATCTATTTGAATCCCTGAGCGTCTACTGCAGATGGGAGGGCAACATTGTCCCTGGGACAAGCTTGATCTGCAGCATGCTACACCTACTAATAAACCCAACATTGCTGGAGAGGTGGCTCAGTGGCTGAGAGTGTTCTGTTCTCCCACTGGATGCAACTTTGATTCGCAGCACCCACATCTGAGGCAGCTCTCAATTGCCTACAACTCTAGCTTCAGAGGATTGTATGCCTGCATTCACATGCACATGCTCACACACAGATACACAGTTAAAGTAATAATGAAAATAATAGAAACAAGCCACAATACTCCTTCCTGGGTGCTGGTAGCTGGTGTTAGCATCTCCAGGCTGAACCTCACAAGTCCTGTACAAAGTTTTGAAGAAAGATAATGGTCAGTGCTGTCTTGGACACAAGATCTGGAAAGAGCTGTTCTTTGAGACCCAAGGACCTTACAGAGGGCGGGGGACACTGGGGAAACAGTGTCAACCTTGCCCCCAGAGTTGTCCCTGTGGGCATGGTGAATTGTCGCACTTTGGCTGTCTCTGGGGTTGCAGCTTTATGGAAATGAAACACTACTTAAGCACTCTCCTGACTCCCAACAATGAACAGTGTTGATTGGGACAGAAGCGAAAAGGTCTTAGTTACATTTCTGTTGCTGTGATGAAACACCATGACCAAGGCAAATTATAAAAGGAAGCATTTAAGGGCCAAGTAGTGGTGGCACACACCTTTAATCCCAGCACTTGGGAGGAAGAGGCAGGTGGCTCTCTGTGTGTTTGAGGGCAGCCTGGTCTACAAAGTGAGTTCCAGGACAGCCAGGGCTGTTTCACAGAGAAACCCTGCCTTGAAAAAACAAAAGGAAGCATTTGATTGGGGGCTTGCTTGTGGTTTCAGAGGGTTGGGATGAACAACTTGGGAAGCATGGCCACAGGCAGGCATGGTGCTGGAGAGAAGCTGAGAGCTTATATCTGATCTTTGAATTGCAAGCAGAGACTGCGCCTGGTGTGGGCATTTGAACCCTCTCTTCCTTCAGTAAGGCCATGCCTCCAAATCCTTCTCAAACAGTTACCAACTTCGGAAAAGCATTCAAACTTATGAGGCTGTGGGGGCCATTCTCATTAAAGCCATGACAGTCATCATAAAGAAGAAATAACAGCAGCAACAAAAGTTCTCATGAACTCACCATGGTGTAGGAGAAAGTCCAGAAATGTGGCTCTCTGGGGCAGGGGCAGGGATGAGGGGATAGGAGATAGGCATGGAGAAGGGATGTAGAGGTGAGCTGAGGCGAAGACAGTACAGTGTGGAGGTGGCAATGTGTGTGGGGGCCTAGGGGGGCGGGCAGTGCAGTACTTGTGGATCCCTGCACATGCTCAAAGAGCATGCTGCCCACAGGGGTCAAGCAAGGGAACAGGCCACTTACACCGGATAGCGGCTGGAGCAGGGACACATGGTGTGAATTAACTCAAGCATCATGCATGGTCTGTGCATTAGCTGTGTGTTACAAGAAAATACCTGAGAGCCAGGTGTGGTGGCACACACCTTTAATCCCAGCACTCCGGAGGCAGATCTCTGTGAGTCTGAGGCCAGCCTCGTTTTACAGAATGAGTTCCAGGACAGCCAGGGCTACACAGTGAAAAACCTGTCTCGAAAAACCAACCCCCTCCCTCCCCCCAAAACAACAACAAAAATCACACACTCCAAACATCAACAACAAGAAAATACCCGAGGCAGTCTTCAAATGAAGTAGAAAGGTATATTTAGTTGACAGCTTTCAAAATTCAAAGTCTAAAGATTTGTCACCCACATGGGGTGGAGGTTGGAGATGGGAGAGGTGCCGTCTAATGAAGGTAGCAACTGCCTGTCCTAGGCATGAGTACTTATGTAAAGTCAGGAAGCAGATCATCTGCCATGCCTCCTTCCCCTGGACTGTATCCCCGAAAACTGTGAGCCAAAATAAAGCCTTTGTTCCTTTAAAAAAAAAAAAAAAAAGTCAGGAAGCAGAGAGGCTGGGCAGAGTGCTACAGCCCTTTGAGGGATGTCCCCAGTGATGTAACAACCCCCACCAGACCCCACCTCTGTGTGCATGCTAACCTGTGCCGGCACATGTGCAGGCTGGAGGCTGACATCACAATGTTCTCCATCACTTCCCCACCGTATTTTCTGAGACAAGATCTCAGAATTTGGAACTCCCTGCTTCAGTCAGACTGGCTGCCAAGAGAGCTCCTAAGATCTACCTGGTTCTGCCCTCCAGCACTGGGGTTACAGGCGTCTACTGCCACCATCCGAGTGAGAATCCAAATTTAGGTTCTCACACTTGCCCAAGAAGACCTTACCCAGGGAGCCATCTCCCCACCCCTAAACCCCACCTTTAAAAGATCTATAACACCTCTCTGTATATCACTCCCGGAGGACCAGGTCTTCACATACGGACCCTTGTAGGGGCACTCAGATTCCACCCACATAGTGATTTTAACAAGGTAGGACCTACTTGATGTTTCTGCTAATATACACATTTCATTGTAGATATTACTGTTACCTTTCATCCCCAAACCATCCCCACCATGGTCCCCAGAGCTGCCTTGGCTGTAGCTGTTGAATCCCGACACTGCTCTACACTTCATGGTATACTGCCGAGGGAAGCAGACTCATGGCATGACAGCTTGTGACAGTGGAAAGTTGGTCCAGCTCCACCTGCTCGAGGGCCACAGCAACCACATGTGATTGCTTGTTCAACTGCCAGACCAGCAGAAGACTCCACCAGAAACCCACCCTTCCTTCCTTCCTCCCCTCCCTCCCTCCTTCCCTCCCTCCTTCCCTCCTTCCCTCCTTCCCTCCTTCCCTCCCTCCCTCCTTCCCTCCCTCCCTCCCTCCTTCCTTCCTTCCTTGCTTCCTGACAAGGGTTTCACTCTAAAACTAGGCTGGCCTCTGACTCACAGAGATCCACCGGCCTCTGCCTCCCAAGAGCTAGGATTAAAGGTGGTAATTGCTATGCCCTGTTCATGTTTCTTTAATCTTGTTCTGTAGCCATTATTTAAAGACTGATTCTCCCTTACATCTCTTTTGTAGTATTCAGTTGTTAGTTTTGAAATCCCCATGAAGAGTTATTATTAAACACCAATCCAGGCTGGTCCCATTTAAAAAAAGAAAGAAAGAAAAAGGAAGGAAGGAAGAAAGAAAGAAAGGAAGGAAGGAAGGAAGGAAGGAAGGAAGGAAGGAAAGACACACTCTGACTGGGCATGATGGCACACATCTGTAATTCCAGCACTTGGGAGGTCTAGACAGGAAGATCAGGATTTCACTATTATCCTTGGTTACTTGGGTTGATTTAGCCTGGGCTGCACAAGACCCTGTCTTAACAAAACAAAACTGGAACTGGAATAGTTTAGCATTTAAGAATTTAAGAGTGCTGACTGTTCTTCCAGAGGACAGGGGTTTGGTTGGCAGACATACATACAAGCAAAACATCCATACACATAAAAATAAAATAATAAGCAAAACAAGAACAAAAGTAAAACCTTAATCCCAGGTCCAGTCCATGCAAGCTCCCATCCTGGCTTGAGGTCAGCAAGAGGCAGGAGAACCCTCTGTATCCAGGGTATGAGCCATGGCTATAGTTGGACAGAAAACATCACTGTCCATATATTTTAGATGCCATCAACAGGAATCTTAACACGATTAGGTCCCATCACTTGCCCTTGGGTGATCATCTCACCCCTCTCCAGTGGTTCTCTCCTCTTCCTCCCCAAGTCATGTGGGTGAACTATGGGCAGGGATGAGTCATGGGGTGATAGCTCAAAGCAAGTATCATTGTTTGGGGACTTTCTTCTTCCTCTTCCTCTTCCTCCTCCCTTCCTCTTCCCCTCCTCCTCCTCTTTCTTCTTTTGGTTTTTCAAGACAGAGTTTCTCTGCGAAACAGCCCTAGCTATCCTGGAATTAGCTCCGTAGACCAAGCTGGTCTTGAACTCACAAAGATCCACCTGCCTCTGCCTCCCAAGGGCTGGGGGTAAAGGCGTGCTCCACTGCCACCCAGCTGGGGGCTTTCTTTATATGGGGATCATCTGATGCCTCTGGGTTTGTGGTCGTTTCAGAGGTAGTAGCTTCAATCCCTTATTGTGCAGATGGGACATGGCTGAGAGACGTTTTGACAGTCTGCCCTGGCCTATAGGTATACCCTTTGCATCCCTCTTTCCATCTCTTTCCTCAGGGCCCTGGTTCTGGTCATGTGGTCAGACCAACATATCCTGCAAGGTGGTAAATGGAAAAGTGGTGGAGGTAGGCAAGTGGCCATGGCAGGTGAGTATTCTTTTTCTGGGAATATATGTCTGCAGTGGATCCCTCATCCATCACCACTGGATCCTCACAGCTGCACACTGCTTACAAAGGTCAGCCTGTGTGGGCATCTTGGTCTTTGCTTTCAGACCTGGGGGGTGGGGTGGGTGGTGAACCTGGGGATTTGTGAGTAGAGGATCTTACTCTAGGTAGGCTAGTGCTCAGAACCCTATCTCTCTAGCCATTCATGGCCTTACTGCTGGTGATCTGCTTTTCTATGCCTGCAGATCCAAGAACCCAGCCAACTACACCGTGAAGGTGGGTGTCCAGAACCTCCCGGACAACAGCTCAGAGCACCTCCTCACTAGCATTGTGATTCACGAGAAGTTCAACAATCACATATCTTACGACATCGCCATCCTGAAGCTCAAGCATCCTGTCTCCTGGTCCCCCCTTATCCAGCCAATCTGTCTCCCCACCATCAATTTCAAGCCAAGCATTGGCACCATGTGTTGGGTCATTGGGTGGGGACAAGAAAAGACTAAAGGTGAGTACAGCAGAGCAGAGGTCTCAAGACACCTGACTCTGCAGAACACGTCATGGGGCCACTCACTCACTCACCCCTTTATCTACTCTCATTTGCTAGCATTTCTGAGCACATTCATACGCCCAAAGGCACACACAGTATTTGAGTAGAGAGGCAAGAGGCCTGAGAGGGCCTCGGTTTCCAAAGTTAAAATTACTTATTGTTTTTGTTTGCTTATGTACGGTATGTGTGGGAGTGCATGCCACGTTGTATCCTTGAAGGTCAGAGAGCAATCTTCAAGGAATTGGACCTTTCTCTATTATATGGACCCTGGGGAATCAAGCTTAGGCCAGCAGGGTTGACATACTTGCTAATGCGTCTCAGCAACTCCTAACATTAAGTTAGATACTACACCAAGTCTTTGGCTATTCCTAGGGGATCTGTGGGCAGGTACGTTGAGGATTTTGATTGGCCTCATTATGTTCTGAAGCACTGAGGTGGCCCCTCTAGTCAATATTCACCCATAATGCTCAGAGGGCCAGCTCTGTTGGTGTCATCTAGAGCCCTACCAACCTTTCAGTAGGCAGCAGGTGCCGCTTTTAGCCTCTAGGGTCTGGCCGCCTTTCCCAGGGGCAGCGCTCCCACACTTACTCTTACAGAACCTGAATGGTTCTCACTCATTCTTGGCTTTCACTCCACACCTCTGGGAGACTCGCTTAACTATTTTTGTTGTATGGTTTTCTTGAGGCAGGGTCTCTAGACTACATAGCCCTAGTTGTCCTGGAACTCTGTAGACCAGGCTGGCCTTGAACTCAGAGATCCACCTACCTTCACATTCCAAGTGCTGGGATTAAAGGTTCTTGGCTTAACTTTCTTCATGAGTGGGGGCATTTTTGGAAAGCGAGCTGCAACTTTTATGAATGAGTATCTCTGGACATGCGCAAATGTGAATGACTCTGAGTTGGAACTGGTTCCGAAGTTGAGGTCATGACTAGATCTTCATCTCTGTAGGGGCCCCGAAGACTCCCTACAGTCTCCAGGGTTTGGCTGTTAGGATTGTGAACAATGAAATCTGCAACCATCGGTACCAGTTCCTCCTGCTGAAGAACCAAAAGAAGTTCATTGGGAATGACATGCTGTGCACAAGCTCAGAATGGGGCCTGGACACCTGTCAGGTATGGAATAACATGCAGACAGTATGGGGCTCATGCTTTCCTTTACATGTGGCCACCAGAGACCTAGCACAAAAGTCTGAGTTTCCTTTTTCTACTATGGAAAACAAAAAAAATAAAGTTGTATTAGTTATCTATGACTGTGATAGAACACTGTGATTGGGGCAACTTATAGAAGAAAGGGTTTATTTGGGCTTATGGTTCTAGGGGGATGGTAGTTCACTCTCACTGTGGGGGGGTGGGAGGTGGCAGTCAGCAGGCAGGCCTGTCTCTGAAGCAGCGGGGGTGGGAGGGGGGCATTCACATCTGGAATCACAGACAGGAAGCAGAGAACACACTGGTAGGAGGTTCCAAAAAGGCCATAGCTCCTAGTCCTTCCAAAAGAAGTATTCAAACATGAGCGTACAGGGGCCATTTCCATTCACAATGACAGGGGTGACATGACTTTTGTCCTTGTTATAGACAGTTCTTAGTGTTTATTTTTTATTTTTACTTTTGAGAGAGGAACTCACTAAGTAGCCTTGGCTGACCTGGAACTCGCCATTTAGATCAGACTTGCCTTACACTCACAGAGCTCTGTCTGCCTCTTTTGCTGGAGTGGTGAGATTAAAGTCTTACACTACCATGCCCAATTCTACAAGCCATTTTAATGCTCCAGAGTATTAGCCACATTCCTGCAGATCTGTGTCAGGCACCGGCAGGCCGTTTGAGGAAATGGGGTCATTTGTAAGCTTCTTCTAGTTTTTGAGATGCATACTTCATTTTTTAATTTAAAATATTTTATTTATATTATGTTTATAGGTGTTTTGACCACACATATGTCTATATACTGTGCACATCTGGTTCTTATAGGCCAGAGAGGGCATGAAATCCTCTGAAAGTGGTACTACATACAAATGGTTGTGACCTCCAGGTGGGCGCTGGGAACTGAACCTGTGTCCTCTGCAAGAGCAACAAATGCTCTTAACTGCAGAGCCATCTCCCCAAAGCCTAGAACATGTTTTAATTTTTCTCTTAAAGTCCTGACTCTCCTGAATTTAAAAGACCAAACTCCTCTGGGAGACAACAGTGTTCTTTATAAGAAAGCATATCCGTTTACAGGGGAAAAAAAAAAAAAGAGAGAGAGAGAGAGAGATAAATATCTCTTGGACCAAAGGCTTATATGCCAAAAAGTATATAAGTTAAAAAGTAGTTTTAATACTTAACAGGATGTCTGTGAAAAGAAATGAATACATTGCTGCTGCATCAAAGGACTATGGGAAGTCTACCCACAAGTCTAAGTGCGGTGTCAGTGTAGACTCTGACTTTAACCTAGCTGCTTTTGTACCTGCTAACGTTATCTAGAACATTCTAGAAAAACAGCTAGTTGGGTTTAGTTTATTTACATCCAACAAACACTTCTGGGCTCTAGGTTGAAGTCAGGTCCAGGAAAAGTTCTGGTGTCTGGGAACAAGCAGTTGTCAAGTAGAATAAACCACAGAGCCTTTTTTTTTTTTTTTTTTTTTTTTTTTTGGTCTTACCCCAGTGAAGCCAGGCTCCAGTTTAAGAAGTTTAGAGATGGCTCAATAGTTATGAGCACTTGTGTTTGCAGAGAACCCCAATTCATTCCCAGAACCCACATGGTGGCTGGTAACCATCCATAACTCCAGTTCTAGGGGATCTGGCACCTACTTCTGACCTCTGAGGACACCAGGCACATATGCAATGCACAGATACACATGCAAGCAAAATATGCACATAAAATAAGCAAATCCTTTTTTTTTTTTTTTTTTTTGAGACAGGTTTTCTCTGTATTGCTTTGAAGCCTGTCCTGTAACTAGATCTATAGACCAGGCTGGCCTCAAATCACAAAGATCTGCCTGCCTCTGCCTCTAGAGTGCTGGCTGGGATCAAAGGCGTGCACCACCAACGCCAGGTGCAAATCTTTTTTAAAGGTATTTAGAATAAGTCACTCTCTTTGTTAAGTTCTGGCATGAGAACTATGGGAAATAATTTGTTCACATTTTGGAACATTTGAAATATCAGAAATTATGTCATTTTTAAAGGTTGGATTGAAGTTGCCAGGAGGACATGGACAGAAATGTTTTTTGTTGAGGGATTGTTCTTAGACATTATTTTAAGTTGTTTTACACATGGTTATTGGGTTAGTAGATTTCTTATCACTCTTCAGCCTTAAATTTTTTAGTTACATTTACTTGTTTGTGTGTGTGTGGCAGAGTGTATGAGTATTATGGTGCACAGAGAGTAACTTCTGGGGGCTGGTTCTCTCCTTCCACAGTGTGGGTCGCAGGGACTGAACTCAGGTCATCATACTTGTGTGATTTCACCCCACTGGCCCTCTGTCCCTTTTTAAAATCAGTCTGAATCAATTGCATTTTCTTAGAAGTTATTCACCTCAACCAGATTTAAATCCACAAAATAGAAGTTATAAACAGTCTGGCGGTTCTGGGAGAGAGCATTTTCTGGGTATAGACTGTCTTCTCTATTCTTATTCAAGCCACAGGGTAATCCTTTGTCGTCCCCACCCTGCCAGCTTCATTTCCCAAGTTAACGATTCCTTTGCTTTCTAAGACATGAATTATCTTTACTAATTCCTTTTCAAGGGTTTTGAGCCTGATGTTCATGGACAGATGATTGTTGATGTTAATGACTAATTTATTTTCCTTCTTTTGTTTGATGATGAAACTCCTTGCAGTCCCTAACTAAAATTTGCAACATTTAAGCCACATCTATGGGCTTTGCAATATGCGGCACTCTATGCTTCTATATCTAATTATAGGATTAATTTCTATTTCCATGGTAACATTTTTGAAGGTTAGCTTTCATTTTTCTATTGAAATGTATATGTTTTCACACTAAAAGAAAGTGTCCACACGCAGTAGATCTCTGTCTGCCTATCCTCTAGTGTCTCTTTCCACATGCTTTCTTCCTCTAGACCTCTAGCAAGGACTCCCACACTACAATTGCCGGCCTCTCTGTGGCCTGGTTTTCTCCTTTGTTTTCCTGTTATAGTCACCTGTCTACTCCCTTCAGCTTAATGTATGTCCTTAAAGATGTTTGTGTCTTCAGAGAATACTTAGTGCTCTTATATAACAATATTTATATAATGATATTGTCCTACATATCCAGATAATCTGGCATTCTTCCCGACACATGGTGGTTTATGTCTGTTTTTTTGAGACGGAATCCATGTGGTCAGACTAGCCTTGAACTCTGTGTTTTTGAGGATGATGTTGAACTTCTGATCTTCCTGTCTCTATCTGAGAACTGGGATTATAAGGATTATGGAGATTATAAGGATGCCACCAAGTTCATGAGATTCCAAGGAGCTACATACATACCTATCCCCAAATGTTCCATCTTAATTTATCATCTATTTTCAACAGTAATTGGTGTTTTTTACTTCCAGGATAGTCTCTATTTAGATGTAATTAGGCTGAACATATTTCTCTTTAGGATTATAGATTTTGAAGATACTTTTTGGAAAATATTTTATTTTTGTTTTTGGTGTGTGTGTGTGTTGTGTATGTGTGGATTTGTCTATATGACTGTAGGTTCCCATGGAAGCCAGGGGTATCAATCCCTGGGAACTAGAGTTACAGGTAGTTGTGTGCCGCCCAGTGTGAGAAAACTTGGATCCTCTGGAAGAGCGGTACATGCCTATTACCTAGGATCCATCTCTCTAGCCTATTAAAACCTCTTTTTGAAATGTATTTCATCTCAAGACATAAATATATATGTATGTTTTTAATTAGTTCTTATCTTTTTCACTTTTCATGTTTAGAGTTTTGCTCTGGAGTTTGGGCTGGGATCCAGTTTCATTGTTCTCTATCCTAAGAACCGATTTCTTTACCCTCAGTAACATGTACCAAGTCCCCTCCCGCGCATCCCTCAGGCTATGGGCTCCCAATTGTCCTGTTGGCTGCCTTTCGTATCTCTAGAGCTGTGCATATCCTGTTTCTATCATGGTAAGCTTGGGAATAAATCTGTCTGCTTGGTCAAATCTGCCCCCCACACGGAAGCTTCCGATTTTCTCTTCCTTCTCCAAAAAGTCCATGAATGGACTCTCATTCATCAGGGTTAATTCAGAATCAGATTTCCAAGGAACTAAAAAAAGGCTGGCTTTCCTTTCAACTGACTGATTTCTAAAAGTAATTTAATAATTGTCATGGTTCTAATCTTGTTTGTGCTTAACTCTATACTGAATAGAGACACAATGTTTTTTTAACTGTGTCCTCTCCCGCTGCAGGACACCTCTGGCAGCTCCCTGGTTTGCCAGATGAACAAGACCTGGATCCAGATGGGGGTGGTGAGCTGGAATTTTGGCTGTGGTCGCCGCCGGTTCCCAAGCATCTACACCAGCACCTCCCACTTCACCCAGTGGGTCAAGAGGCAGATCAGTGACATGAGGTTTGCCAGTATGGCTGTCCCTTCCTTCCTAAGCCCGTTCATCCTCACTAGCTACATTTTGCTGGTTTCCCTGGGTTCCCTGTGGCTCTTGTGAACCGTGTTTCTACAACAGTCGTTCCCAGAGGCAACTTCTCCCTCCTCTCTGCTCAGAAGAGGACACCGGAGGCTGAACAGAGCTTCAGGACAGAGGGACTTTGGGAGAAGGGTCCTAGGCTCACTGTGGGCGTTGCCCCCCAGTTGTTCAATGAAGCTGCTCTGAACCTTTTGAGCCATCTGAAGTTATCACATTCTTGACTTTGACCAAAGCCCTTTAGAACATTCCCATCATAAAACCTGGCTGTTTCTCAAGCTGAGCCTTCTCTGATGATCTTACTCCATGTCTGTCATAGTGTGCTGTGCGCTCTTGGGAGGTTGTTCCCTTGTTCCCCTTGTAGTTCCCTTAAAAAAAAAAATTACTCTGATGTATATGTCCATGAGTGTAGGTGCCTGTGGAGGTGAGTGTCCAATTCCCCTAGAGCTGGAGTTACAAGTGGTTGTGGGCCACCCCATGTGGCTATAGGGACCCAAACCCAGGCCCTCTGCAAGTACTCACTCTTAACCAGTCCATCTGTCCAGTCTGCTGTTTCCTCTCTTGCTGGCTGGGACATGAAGTCGCTGCTCTGTGAACCCAGCAGTTCAGAGGCTCTCAATTCCCAAGGTCCCTTCCCTGTGTGTCTGAGACCGTCTTTCCACAGAGCTTCCTGCACGCGCTAACTTCTTTCTAGGAGACTTCCCAGGGCCAGATCACAGGCTTTTCTCTACTAGCTGTATGATATATAAATTCTGTGACCTTCCCGGCCAACCTTCCCCTGAGTGGCTCCAGATCCCAGCTGGTTCCTCCTCTCTCTTTCTGGCAGGGTGGGTGATGTGGGCACCTGAATGAGATGTGGGAATTGACTGTCTCCTGGGCTCCTGGGCTGTGTCACTCACCTCCATCAGTGAGCTCAGGCCTGCCAGCTCGGAGCAGTGGTTTCCCTGCCCCCATTGGGAGGAAAAAAAAAAAATACAGAAGCACTGTTCCCCCACCCCCCACATTGGAGCACTAAATTACCTGCTCACATGTTTCTCCCAAGAGCGTAGGCTTTGACAAAACGGAGAACATTCCGGCTTGATCCCACTGTCCGTTTGTCTGTTCAGTTGAAAATTTCCAATATCCGTGCAGCAAAGCTTCCATAGTATTCCATACTCCTTTTCAAATGTATTAACTATGTTGCTGAGCCATCAACATGCTCCTCAAATGTTCCAACAGTGACCTTCTGCTCTCACTGTTGACCGATAGATACCATCACTTCTCAGCACTGGGATCTAGAAAGCACACGGCTTCAAGGGGTGCGGTCCTCAAAACCTATCTCCCCAGTGCTTGGGAGGCCAAGGCAATGTTGTGTCAGTTTGAGGCCATCCTGGGCTACACAGTGAGACCCTAATGAACACATTAATTTTCTTCATCTCAGTCAGTGCCCTAAGACAATGGCCTGCGCTTCAGCATGCAAAGGATGGAGTAGGGGCATTGGCAGGCTGGGATTGGCCTTCCTGTCGCTGCTGGTGGTGGGAAAAGCGTGGAAGCTTAGGAATTAGCTGAGGTGAAGCAAAGTGGCCCAGAGAAAGGGCCCACGAGTTTGATGAAAGACACCAGCCACGAGCCAGGCACTATTTGCCCGCCATTCGGCCAGAGCGCCCCAACGAGTGGCACCCAGGGGGCGCCACGCAGGCTGGGCAGCCAAGCGCCCGATGGAGGGCGCCATTGTGGAAGAACCTAGCGGTGCTATGGAGCCCTGGTGCAGGGCAGGGGTCGGTGGGCAGGGCCCTCTGGGTCCCCGTGTGCCCGGAGCCTCTCGCAGCCGCACCGGTGCCCGCGCCCTTCTGCTGCTGCTGCTGCTGCTCCTGCTCCTGCCTCGGTGGCCCGCAGGTGAGCCCACCCGCTCCCCGGCGCCCTCCCCTACACGCCCACACCCTGGCCGCCTCTGACCGGCTCGTGACCTTCCGCAGGCTGCTCGGCTGCAGGCGAATCTCCCGGGGCGCTGTCCACCACGGTCCCGAACGACCCTGGAGTCTCCTGTGGCCCCAGAGCCACCTGTCCCTCAGGCAGGCTTCGCCTTCCCCGGCAGGCCAGCGCTGCAGCGACCACCGCTCCGCCGACAGCGGCACTGTCGACCTCGGGGGTCGCTCCGATGAAGACTACCGGGTCCGTTCACTGGACGAAACCCAGCTACTTCCGCTGTGAGTACTGGGCAGGAGAGGTCAGAGAGCTCTTACGAAGGTTGGATCCTTGAGGTCGAAGGGTGAAGGGATCAAGGACCCAGGGGAGAATAGATGGAAAAGTCCCTGTACCAGTGTTTATTGAGCGCCGAAGGTTGGGCCAGGCCTTGGTCCTGCCTTCCGGGCTTACGAGCTTTCCATAGTGGTGAGGTAAATAGGGGACAAGGAAAGTTAAAATCCGTGGGGAGAGTGGTGAGTTGGGGGGGGGGCAGAGTTGGGGTACCCAGAGCCCACAACACAACTCCAAGAGGGCTGTGGGAGACTTCTTGGGCGGTCTGCAAGGCACACCGGGTCTTTCAGTGCTTTGCTGTTGGTGTGAATAAGCAACCTGGCGACAGGCAGGGACTTGGTTTTTGCTTACGCTTCCAGGTTCCACAGTCTGTCACCGAGGAAAGCCAGGGTGAGAACCTGTAGCGGAAACTGTGGAGAAAGGGCTGCTTGCTGGATAGCTTGCTCTTATAGGATCATGCTGAGCTAGCTTTTTTATAGAACCCGGGACCACCTGCCTCGGGATGGTGCCTCTCACATAGGGTTGTGCTATTCAACATCAGTTAATAATCCATAGACAGTCACCCACTCTGAATTTCTCACAGGCTGATCTGATTAGCCTTTTCATTCAGATGACTCTGGGCAGGGTCAGGTTGGCAATGAAACTTAACCAGTGCACTTTCACGTGGGCAGGGATCTGTAGCTGAGACCCACGTGAGAAGTAGTTATTATCCTGGGAGTCAATGTAGTCACCTTAACTGCCTCAAAAAGTCTAGCTGGGGACAGCTAGCAACTGTGCGTGGCACATGCTGTTAGCTGAGTGTCGTTTAAGATGCTGTGATGGGTTAGGGAGATGACTCAGTGGGTAAGAGCTCTTACCACGTGAGCAAACATGAAAACCGGAATTAAAGCCCCAGAACCTAGCCGATCTTCGGTGGCACATGCCTTTAATCCCAGCACTTGAAAGGCAGAGGCAGGAGGATCTCTGTTCCTCCTGTGAGTTCGAGACCAGCCTGGTGTACAGAGCGAGTTCCAGGACAACCTCCAAAGCAATACAGAGAAACCCTGTCTCGAAAAAACAAAACAAAACCCAGAACCTATGTAAAAGTGGGTATGGTCTCATGCTCCAGTAACAGAGCACCTTGGGGGTTAGAGGGTTAGAGGTGGGGAGCCGAAACAGGAGATTGCTGGGACCCCAGTCCCTGGCTGAGGAGGCTGCCAAACTAGCGTGGGGTTCAGTGAGAGGCCCTGTATCAGGAGAATGGAATGATGCGGATGCTCACAATCCTCTGGCCTCCACAAGCCACAAGTGTATGAATGATGCAGACAAAGAAGAACACATGGGTAACACTTACCAGGCCCTGAATCACACTCCCAGCACTACACGTGGATAAATAAATATGTAAACAAATATATAAATTTGCTAGCCACGACCCATTTACTCGATTTCATAATCCACTGACTTGTTTAGAAAATACTTGAAGCTAGATATGGCACCTTCAATTTCCTTTATTTTATTTTTATGCATATAGTGTTTTGGACACTGTTTATGTGCCTGATGCCTCTGGAGGCCAGAGGAGAACACCAGATGGTTGTGAGCCACCATGTGCGTGCTAGGAGCCCAACCCTATCTGGAAGAACAGTCAGTGCTTTTGTTTTGTTTTGTTTTGTTTTTAGAAACAGGGTTTCTCTGTGTAGCCCTGGTTGTCCTGGAACTCACTCTGTAGATCAGGCTGGCCTTGAACTCACAGAGATCCTCTGCCTCCCGAGTGCTGGGATTTGAGGCATGTGCCACCACCACCCAATGTAGCTAGTGCTCTTAACAGCTGAACTATCTCTTTAAATCCCGTCTTCAACTTCAAAACTTTTCCTAAGTGCCCTCAGCAGTTGGCATGCTCCTCTTCAGGAGGGTGCATCGTGGCCTAGAATTCTCAGCAGCATTTGGCATTACAGACAGTTAGCTTCTGTTAGATGGTTGTATGATATAGCTTAGGGCTGGATCCCCTGAGTCCCAAGGAGGCCAAGCAAGCTTCTATGACTTTTGCCACTTAGCTATCCTCTTTGGGATGTGCCTGCCCCTCATAGAGTCTGTTGGGTCATCTATGTTTATCTCCATGAATCACAAGTGGGATTCCCAGAATAGGAGCAGGGTCCACATTGGCTCAAGTGGGGGGGGGGGCAATCTCCAACCAGATAGGAATTCAGGTGCATTTGTGAACATCTGGCTGGTTATCGGGGTACTCTGGGACCCAAGCTTTAGGGACAAGGAAATAGGTTTCGGGATATAGTGTGAGGCCTTTCTAAAGCTGGAGGTATCTATGGATGGCTGCTATCATCCCACAGTGGCAAGTAGAAAAGGGTGGGTAGGTACAGGTGAGTAGCTGGAGAGGCTGGACGGAGCAGGAAGTGATGTGGGGACAGAGTCACAAGATGTGGCCGGGTGAGCTTATTGCTTCATCAAGCTCTTTTCTTCCTCTAGTCTGTGGCACCTCCCATGAGCCAGACCCTACTCTCAGGGACCCAGAAGCCATGACTCGGCGGTGGCCGTGGATGGTCAGTGTGCAGGCTAACGGCATACACATCTGTGCTGGTGCCCTTATTGCTTCCCAGTGGGTGCTGACCGTGGCCCATTGCTTGACCCAGTGAGTTGGGGCCCGGGTGGTGGGTGGAAAGGCCTCTGGAATTCTGGAGACGTGGCCACTCTTCCAGGCGACCCATCAAGTAGCAATTGCATCCTGGGTGGAGCCCACAATACTAGTCCCAGCCTTACTCCTGCTCTGAGTTGACTCTCTCGGGTCCCTACCCGGGGGTCAGCTTTCGGCATGTACCCGCCCTTTGCCCTTTTACCCACCCTTCAGCCCTGTGCACTCATCCAATAGACCCTAGATCTTCCATTCCTCCCTCTTTGCCCCCAGTCACTTCCTCTTCCCTTCTGTCAATCAGTAGTTTCTAGCTCGCCTCTAAGGGAGGCCCTGACTTAGAACCTGTCAAGGTGGTTAGAGACAAAAGGGTGGGTGTGCCATTGCCCTGGGGCCCGAGAACTCCCGAGGGCAGTGTCTGCTTCCCTTGAGGACCAACCGTGAAGACCTGTCCTAGGCTGATATATGGATTAACATAGTGACTTTAAGAGGTGTCCCATGGGGGGAAAAAAAAAAAGAGGTGTCCCATGAAAGATGACTTGCCATCTAGGCCCTGGCCATTGCACAGGGACTGTTAATTCTACGGTGCAACATAGGATAAAAACCCAGAGTTTAGCTAGTGGAAATGGGGTCCACATCCCGGTTCTGCCACTTCCTAAGTGTCCATCCCTGAGCAGGCTACCACACTTCTTTTAACGTCTGTTTCTCTCCTTCACAAAATGAAGATGATCACACACTCTGGGCAGGGCTCGGCCATGAGGAATAAATAGGCTCAGGGGGCCTTGAAGCCCAGGGGGAACTGCTTGGATTTGCTTAGAGGGCCACTGTGGTATGGAGGGCAGGGTTGGGGTGTGAGGTAGGAGCCTAGAGCTGATGAAAGACGCCCCCTCTCTGTCCCCATAGGGATGGTGTTAACTACACAGTGAGGGTGGGGAGTCCATGGATTAACCAGACGACGACAACCAGCACAGATGTACCAGTATATCAGATCATCATACACAGTGGCTACCAAGCCAGGCGGTACTGGTCTTGGGTAGGCCGGGGCAGTGACATTGGTCTCCTCAAACTCCAGTGGGGGCTCAAGTACAGCAAATATGTGTGGCCTATCTGCTTGCCTGGCCTGGAATATGTGGTGGAGGACAACTCTCTCTGCACCGTGACAGGTTGGGGACATCCCAAGGTTAATGGTGAGTCAGTGTCTAACCCCCCCACACACACACACAGCCTGGGGTGCATGGTGGGAGAAAGGACTTGGGTTGGCTGAGGTGCCTCATGGATGGACATTTCTAGAGTACCTTCTTTGAGGAGCTGATTTATCAGGAACTTGTCGGATTTCTCATCTCTAAAGTCTCCTCCCCTTGAGGGTCTTGTCAGTGAACACGTCACAGTCATTATTGCCCTTGAAGTCTCAGAACCAAGCCAGTATATGTGAACAGAACTTTCTTGAAAGCTTGCCACCCATACACAACCCTAGGACATTGGCAAGTAGAGTCAAGGAAATGGGTTCTCGTGTCTACACAATGCTTCCTGGAATAGATACAGCTTGTGTCTGGAAGTTGAGTCATACAAGGTCCACTCACTTCCTTTCCCTTCAGTTGTTCTCAATCCCTTGTCATCCCAGTATGGGGACAAGGTCCTCAAGACAGGTATGTCCTCCCATGCCCATTTCTGGTGGGTTCTGGGAATATCTACTCCCTTTATGGAGCCACGGATGCACAAAAGAGATGCCCTTCTCTGTGTCCTTGAGGATCCGATTTGCCCTCTAAACAGCCTGTTCTGTGAAGTTTCCTGTCTCCCAGGAGCTCAGACACATTTTGGGTGGGATGGAAGACAGGGCTGGGGTGGGGGTTGGGGGGATCTCCGTGGAGAGAGTCTGGAAAAGGTTAGAGGGGAGACTCTAGGGGTGGTTTTGAAAAGTAAGGCTTTGGCCCTGAGGGCATGGCAGGCACTTGGAAGAGGACTAGCAGAGCCAATGGGTGTGGACTATCTATTTTAGCACCTCTGTACAGGGGCAACCTTGGGACCTGCTGGCCGGAGGGAAAAATACCTCAGACATGGAGACATCTCTGTGGCCACTATGCAAAAGAGACAGAGCTGGTGGCTGTGGGCCACAGCCAGTGGCTAAACCTGAATGGGGGACCTGTCCCACAGACAGGTGGCCCCAGTTCCAATCCCTTCAGGAGAAGGACGTCACCATCATGAACAGCAGGAAATGTGAGCAATTCTACCACAAGTTCTCCAGAATCCCCTCTCTGGTTCGAATCATCAACTCTCAGATGATCTGTGCCTCGGACGAAAACAGGGAAAACTTCTGCTACGTGAGGACCTCTGCCCCTGTTCATGTATCCTGAGGGCCAAGGGGTGGAGAGGTGCAGGAGGCAGAGCTGAGGCTGTGGAGAGGGGAATGGGAAGGGTGGGAAATACAAGCAGGGGGGGGTGGGGGTGGGGGGAGGATGGAGGAGGGCGGTGAGGGCAGGGGTGGACTGGGTGGGGTGGAAATGGGAGTGGTGGGGGCAGGGTGTGAAGCTAAGGAGTACTGAGTGTCCCTTTGAAGAGGAGATGATGGGTCAGGAGTCCCTACCCGCTGTGTTCAAACCTGAAGGAAATGCAAAGAATCTGGTGGCAAACGCCCTGGGCGAGTGGAGTTGTCTCAGGCATGACTTCACCTCCCTGACCCTTTTAACTTCCTCTCTCCATTCAGGAGCTAACTGGTGAGCCCTTGGTCTGCTCTGCGGATGGCACGTGGTACCTGGTGGGAATGATGAGCTGGGGCCCAGGCTGCATGAAGAGCAAGGCCCCACCCATCTTTGTGCAGATCTCCACCTTCCAGCCGTGGATCTGGGACCACCTTAGTGGGAAGGCCGTGGCCCTTGCAGCCCCTTCCAGGACCTTGCTCCTGGCTTTCCTTCTGCTCCTCAGCCTTCTTGGCACTCTGTGACCCTGCCAGGTCTCCTTCCCTTCCTACGGAGTGCCGCTGTGGGTGTGGCAATCAGCAGGGACTAGCAGAGATTAAACACTTCTTTTTCCCATGTCTCCTCTTTCTGAGCTGGCTGGGGGGAACTCTGGGCTCTGATACTGAAGAGTGTAGGCCTCTAAAAGATTTGAGGCAGCTCCTGCAGAAAGTACAGGGGTGTGCGAAGGGGCACTGGGAGGATTAGGGTGTATTACCTAGGCTAAAGCTGGGGCTGCTAGGACATCCCTTCCGGCCCCCTAGATGGAGAGTGGCACGTTCCTTCTGTGAGACTTGAGTGGGAATCGGGCTCTGCCTGATCTTTTTTGTTTCTTTGCTTGTTTGCTTTTTCCAGGGGGTTCCTCTGTGTAGCCTTGGCTGTCTTGGAACTCCATCTGTAGATGGGGCTAGCCTCTGCTTCCAGGTTGCTGGGATTAAAGGTGTGAACCTACTCTCCCCCCCCCCCGCCGGGCTCTCTCCCTGCTCTTGGCTGCCTTCTGGCTAGTGGCTGGAACTCTCCAGAATATTGTCACCAAAGATCCATGGAGTACTTATACCCTCTAGCTTTGCTTCTGGCCTGGGGGCCTAGTAGAACAGACACATTTGCCACAGGCTGCACCAGCTGCTGCTCTGAGTGACCTTGTATGGCCTCCAATCCTCTGGATGTCCACTGCCTTGCCACACAGAGGGCTTGTGGTCTGTCTGGGGTGAAGGACCCCAGCCAGCTCTCTGAATGAGAAGTGGGAAGGTAGAGGTCAGCCAGCTGCACCCAGGTAATCAGAGCACTCATTGAGTTCTATGATGGGGGCCTCCTGAGCTCCTTCCTCCTCATCCTGCATCCTTCCTCCTCATCCTGGCATGCTTCTCCTTGTAGGATGCTGATGTGGGACCATGTCAGGAGGGTTCCTGTGAGTCCCAGTGCCAGAGACCTGTTAAGAGCATAGGTAGAGTGGAGGAGAGCTCAGAGAGCTTCCTCAGTCTCCCTCCCCATCCCAAGGCCACTTGGTGTGTGTGGGGTGGGGTGGGGTGTGGCTGCAACTGCTCCTCAGTCTCTAGGCTTTTTTAAAAACTTTTATTTTATGTGCATTGGTGTTTTGCCTCACATGTCTGTGTGAGGGTGTTGGATCTCCTGGAACTGGAGTTACAGATGGTTGTGAGCTGCCGTGTGGGTGCTCTGGAATTGAACCTGGGTGCTCTGGAAGAACAGTCAGTGCTCTTAACTGCTGAGCCATCTCTCCAGCTCCCCACCCCCACCCCCTACCCCCATTTTTGGGGGGTCTCAGTCTGGCACAGGGGTCAGGGAGAGAACTTCAGACTTGTATGAGGCACCTATTATTAAGAATGGCTGTGTCACCTTCTACAGGAATCCTCCAGGGCTTGGCAAAGCATAGGACAGGGGTAGAGTTCATCTCAGGATGGAGTTTTATGTGTCTGGGGCTGAGCAGGCACCCAGTTTTATTGACAGATCTCTCCGGGACACCTTTCTAGCAGGCTTCCCAGCTCTAGTCAGAGCTCCTCATTTTGGTTTGGAAGCGCCTCTTCTCTAGAGTCGGCCCCTCAATGATGTTTGAATGGTCTTCTTGGCAGCAGAGATGATGCTTCCAGTAGGGGGCATGGCAGAAGAGGATCTGCACACCGTGGTGTTCAGCAGGCAGATGGGGACACCTAGGCTTTCTGGCTCAGCCCTCTTCATCCTTCAGACCCCACCCCTGGCCCAGAAGCTCTTCGGCTCCCGGCCTCATGCCAGCCCTTCAGTGGCCCCAGGTTCATACTGTCATCTTGTTTTCAGAGCTTGGCATTCGCCAGGTCAGGACCTCTCCTGATAATGGGACCCACTTTGGCTGCCGGGGACAGACTCCTGCCAAGCTTGGGGCAATTTCCTTGCTATCGGGGCTGCCATCTGGCTACGTCAGAGAACCTCTCATGTCACAAGTTCCTCCATGCTTATGGGTTCACACACAACCTGTTCAATCCTGCCATCCCCTGCCAGTCCCTGACTCCCCACACAGGCTCCTCTGCCCCTGGCCAAAAGGGTGGGACAGAAGCCTGTCCGGGTGTGGGGTGGAGTTTGAGACCACCTCGTATCTGCAGAGGGACAGTGCCCAAGAGAGGCGCCCAGGCTGACGAGGTAAAAGGAACAGGGTCCAGGATGGACACTCATGAAGTCTTGCCCCTACACCTTTTGGGCCTTGGGGTAATGGCCATGGCCTTGGCTTCTCAGACCATAGCCCCTGGGGCCATGTATGGACATGGAATCCCGGTGCCTGGATCCTGGCCTGAACTTGGGCTTCAAGGCCTGCCAGGCGCAGCTGCCACCTCCAGGATGCTTTCCTTATTTCTCTCCTTTCTTCTTCTTTGCTTCGCTCTTCTCATCTTCCTCTACCTTGATAGCCACCGTGTCCACACTGTCCTTCTTTTTCTTCTTCTTATCCTCTGTGGGTGGGGGAGAGGCCACAGTGGTGAGACGGGGAAAGGTCCCGAAGCTCTCCTCTCCGGCCCTTCCCACCCTGCCTTCTCAGACCTTTTTTAACTTGAGGTGCGTGTGTATGCATGCCTGTGTGTGACAATGAGTGTGCACATGTGTGGGCATGCGCATAGAGACCAGAGGTTGATGTTGCATGTCTTATTTGACTCTCTAATTTTTTAAGAGGCCTGGAAATCACCGATTTGTTGACACGTAAGCCAGTGAGCAGAAGGGACCTTCCTGCCACATCTCCTTAGCACGGAGATTTACAGGTGTGTGATCGTGCCTGGATTTTGTTTTGTTTTTCGTGGGTGATGGTGATCCAAAGTCACGTCCTTGTACTTGTGTGGCAAAGCCCTTACTGACAGAGCCTCCTCTGCAGCCCCACAACTGTCCCACTACAAATAGGCTCCCTATTTATTTGCCTGGCTCTGACCAGTTTCTGTACTCCAGTCTCCTGGGTTAGTGCCCAGTCCCTTCTCTGAACCAGCTGCAGGGAGAGACGGTGAAGTAGGGCAGTGAGGCTGAGGAACGGGCCTGCTGCAGGATCCAGTGCAGACTGTGATGGGACTGGAATCTACTCACCTCCAGGGATTTCTGTGAGTTCGTTAAGGGGAGGCACTGTCTCCAGCTTGTCTGTGTACATCTTGGCCGCCTTTCGCTGTAGATACCGGGCCTCGATCTCCTTCCGCGTCCGTGGTACACGGCAGTTGAAGACGCAGCACAGCGTGATGACTGTAGGGATGTCAGAGCAGGTGTGGCTAGGATAGGGTCTCAGCCAGGTTGAGTGGTACCCAAACATTAGGCCTGTCCCACATAAGACTCCTCAAAAGCCCCAGGTGACCTCCCGAGTGACACTGACTTTACACGGTTGCACACGCCCCTGCATGCTTGGGGTAATGCTTTACTGTCAACTCCTTAGTAACTTGGACATGAAGCCTGGTACTTTATTTGTACTAGCCCCACAAATTCTATAACGAATCTTGTCTAATAGTCTGTCTGATCACACTGGGTACTGGGGGAAAGGTAAAGTGAAGGTCTTAGGTATGGCTTTAGCCACGGTTACCCAGAGTTACCCGGTGCTTCTGCCTTAGGCCTCTCTGGGTACTCCTAAGAAACCCTGAGCTTCCTTCCCCAGCCTCCTGATTGCAGAGGCAGAGGTGCCTCAAACACCCAAGCATGTGGCTGCATCCTCCCCATTCTCTCCATCCTGCCCATCTTCCCCAGCCTCCCCGGACTCCCTGAAGACCCTGGTCCAGACCCTGTCCTGGGCGTTTACTTCTGAGGACGTTATCCCAGGAGTGTTTTTCTGACTAGAGGCAGCTGTGCCCACGTCAGCTGGGGCACAGCATGGAACTGGCGTGTCTATGATGTGCAGGGCAGGGCCGCCAGGACCTGGCTGGCTGGGGCGAGTTTATTTTTCTAAGGCTCCCACAATCTGACCACTGTGGCCCCAGCCCCTGGGGAGGGGGTGGAGTTGGTCCCTGTTATAAATAATATGGCCAGACAGAACTTCCTGGCAGGCTACTGAGGTGCAGGAGGGACCAGGCATGACAAGCCAGGTCTATTTTGAGGAAATGGATCATAGCTAGGTAGTCTGGGATCATCTTGTTCAACCAAAGTAGTATCCCTGAGCCAAGTTTTTTGGTTCCATGTGTCTTACCCAGACTTTTGGGGCGGGAGAAGCAATGGAATGGGATGGATGGATGGATGGATGGACAGACAGACAGAGAATGGGAGAAATGGTCCAACAGTCTCCACTACAAGAACAGGAGTAGTTTCCTAAGTGACTGGCTTTGTGAGGCACCAGCATTCAGGAATATGCTGAGGGTATACAGGGGCTGGCCACATTAGAACCCCAGCACAGGACTCTTGGGGTTAGACCTTAGCCAACAAATGGACTTACTTTTATTACCCAAAGTGCTCTGTTTTGGTCTTTCCCAGACCCCTGTGTGGGTACCTTGGACTCAAGATTACCCTTATGCCCCAACCCTACTGGCTTGGGCCATGTGTCCTAGTTATCCTACTGACACCCTCAGGACCCTGCCTGCTCAGGCTCCATGTGGTTGGTGCCTGGTCCTGGGAGCTCAGGACTTCAGGAGAGGAACAGGCAGCTGTTGGCAGCCAGAGTAGGGATGACATGTGCACATACCGCCTGCCTTACTTAGCCAGGCCTGATTACTTTCCTTCAAGGAAAATGAAAAACCAAGGATTTGGGGTCAAGTTCTGAGGTCCAGGAAAGAGCTTGGGTGCAGGAGACCCCCAGGGGCATTTCATTCAGCCCCAGTCCCTCTCCCTGAGGGAGTTTGGTTTTTTTTTTTTTTTTTTTTTGTTTGTTTGTTTGTTTGTTTTGGGGGGGCTCCACTAATAGCTGCCCTGGCAGAGCAGACGGAAGCAGAGAGGCTCTTCCCAGCACCACTCCCTGAAGCTATGGAAGGTAGGCACTGCCGACCTGCTGCTCAGGGACCTTCTGCTCCTGCCCGCTCACATTCTAGGACATGAAGGGGCAAGAGATGCTCTGTGTGGCTGACATCCGTGCACCCTTCCGTCTGATGGCGCAAATTTCTGGTGTGGCCCCAGGCACCTCCACTCACCCAGAGTGGAGCCTGGGACAGGGCCTCAGGTTCCTAGCCGTCTTGGGTTCCTGGGGGCAGTTGCTTCCCAGCCCTGCCTTTTGACAAGGCTGGCCTCCCTCAGGACTCAGGCGCTCAGGCACACCTTCCTCTGGGGTCTGTGCTGAGCTGCCTGACTCTCTCTAGGCCTCAGCTGGGAGCACAGTCTCAGATCTGGGGTGGGGGTAATCTCTCCGAAGGACACTTGTGCTCTCCGAAGGAAGCATGTGCAAATCAGATGTCGTGTTTTGAGAGCCCCTGCCCCCCCCCCCAAGCTGGATGGTTTCTCTGTGGCCACCCAGCACTCAGGGGACTCTTGTGGGAAAGCTGCCACTAGAACTCAGATGTCACTTTGGCCCTCACTTTGAGTGCGCGTTGGTGATGTCCCCCAGGAGACCTGGCATAGACACCAGGCTCTTCCTGGCCTCTGCCTGTGCCACCCCTTCCGGGGTTCCTTCCCAGGCAGCTGAGAAGACCCTCCTCTGTGGTCCTCTGTAGGCAGAGTGGGCTCCCTCCCTCCCCTTCCCACCCTCTGTTTGCACTTGCTTTCTGCCCTGGTATTCTCTCCCGCCTGGTCTGCCTCATGTGACTTTTTTCCTCCCCTCCCCCCCCAACTCCACACTGGGAGACGGGTAGATGGGTGCATACCGAGCACTCTCAGCTACATCTCTGCATCAGTAAAGAGTCCAGACCGGAGTTGTGGAATGGACCCCCTGCTTTGAGAGGAACTAGGCGTGAATCGTTTCTGGAAAATGACATTTGAGGAGGTAGGATTCAGGGCCTGGAAGCCACATCTGGGGAGCCTCTGGCAGAGGTTGGCCTTGCTGGGGCCCCTGGGTGTGGGCTCTCTGAATTGGCCAAACTGCAAGAAAAGCATCAGGAGGCCAGCCATAGGGAAAGATGACATGTCCCGAATTCAGTGGAGTCCCCTATAATTAACATAATTGCCATGTGGCTGTTTCCCTGGGTCCAGCAGAAATCTTTGGGTCACCACTGGCCCGTCATCCCTTCCCAGGGACTTTGTATGAGTGAGAAGATGCCAGAGACCATGGTGGGCCTCCTGTGAGCGCCTGGCCTACTTGAACTGCCCTAAATTGCTGCTCTGAACTCAAGGGGTACTGAAGGGGCCAGGGTGTAGAGAGGCTGTGACCCTCCTGTGGTGGGGTGGAGAGGGCAGGACGTGGCTACTCACTGATGGATAACACGAAGAGCGAAAAGATGCCCACCACGTGCCACAGGCGCATGTCCCAGAACACCACGGTCTCCTTGGTCAGTGGGGGCGGCTTGGGCTTGGGCGGGGCAGTGCTGGGCTGTGGGTCAACAGAGAAGGGAGTGAGCCAGGCACAGGCCAGCAGGCTGGGGTGAGGGTAGCAAGGACTCAGCCCACACATTTGAGAGTCCCCAAAAAGTTTCAGACATTCACAACCAACACCCTAGACCTCAGATAGTTCCAGATTTAGAACCAAGGAAGTGATCAGAGTTCCAGACCATGGCACCAGGCGCTCGGACTAGATGTTTGGGGAAACAAGGCTCCAAGGAGACTGTGGACAGCCTGACCCAGCACACTCTGATGGGGTCTCAGGACCAAGGCCAGAGACAAGGCTGGGCCTGTTTCATGGGCCAGGTGTGCTGCCCAGGTAGCCTGACTTTGTTCTCATCTCCCAGTAGAGCTCTACTGCTGGGTTACATGGCTCCTCATACAGGTGCTCACACACTGACTCCAGTCCCACTAAAAGCCATAACCACCAGAAGGCTGGGCCAGCCAGGCTAAGCATGGAAAAATAGTAACGTAGCGCCACCAGGTGGCTAAAAGATGTAAGTGTGGCTAAAGAGGACTCCACTCTGCTTTGAGAATCTCCAGGCTTGGCGACACTATCATGTCTGTGTTTTCTAGAAGGTATAATGATGCCTCCGGTCTAAGGGAACTTGCCCCAGGGTATTGAGATAGTATAGTGCCTTGGGTTTCTAGAAAATACAGTCTTCTCTGGGGGGAATGAGGGAACACATCCTGATCTGGGTGCTTTGGTGTTGTGGTTTTGCTCTGGGTGTGTTTGTTTTGATAGATGCTGTGCTGGGGATTGCACCCAGGGTTTTGTATGTGCTAGGCCAACACTCTACCAACTTAGCTTCATTCTCAACCTGTCCTGGGTGTTTCGAGGGTACATGACTTTGCCTTGCGTGTCTACAGGACATGGCTGTGCCTTGTGGAATATGAAAGGCTAGTTTTGAGCAGAGAATATTGATCCTGTCTCTATCAGCAAGATTGGCCAAGGGACAAGGAAGGGGGTTGGACCAGGCATTTGTGCAATATGTTGTCTCCTAAATGAACAGCAAGGAAAGGCTTGAGGAGTCCCTTGAGGCTATCTGAGGAAGAAAAGCCAACTGTTAGTCCACCTCTCTCCAGTTTGGCACCTACCAGGAGCCAGGTACTTCCTCATCTAACAACCGCCAGCCATAGGGGCAGGTGGCACTTAGAGGGGATCATTGACCTATGCCAGGCACCCCAGAATCGCTGAGCCGTAGACCAGTTAGTACCTGACTCCCAGCTCTTTGCTCCTCACTAAGGGACTGGGATGGGGACTCCTTCCTTTATACTGGATCTCAGTTTCTCTCCAGGGAATTGGATAGTTCCAGCTGCCTCTGAGAACGTCCCTGTGTGATGGCAAGATCGACAGTAACACCCCCCCCCCACTAAATCAGCAACATCCCTTGGTCGATTGGGGAACCCCTGTGCTGGCAGGCAAGTGTGTGAATACACGACCTGCGTACCTATAAATGGGCAGAGAACATGTGTAGTTGGAGCAATGTGTAAGTGCTTATGTTGGTGACTGCAGCATTGGAGTTGGGGGCTTGGCGGTTACTGTTCTCTGCCTCTCAGGCCTGCTGTGTTGGCCTGATTGTCTAACTGGGAGACCCTGACCAGGCTTTTGGGTAGAGGCTAACAGGCGACAGCCACGCATCTTACGGTGGAAATTCTGACTCTTGGAGGCACAGCCTGGTGGAGAAGGGTTACTACAGGGCTGGCCTGGGAAGTGGCATGGTTCCCAGCCCTGCCCGCGTTTCTCCTGCTCCCTTGCAAAGACAGGCTAGGCCTTGCATGAGATGCAGGCAGATGGACTCCGGATGTGATTTCCTCTGTTGAGCTGGGAGATGAGCTCCTGGGAGTGAGGAGACTCCTTGCCTCACAACAACTGACTTGCCTGCTGCACCCGCCTTGGCTCTTTGGACAGCTCAGTCTGTACAGGGGCCTCGGGGCAGCTAGTGAGAGGCAGTAGTGTGCTCCATGGACCTCAGGGCAGCCTGGCTTCCCTTACAGCAGACTGAAGCTGATATCTGACCCTAACAGCCTCTTCCACAGCCCTGCTCAGTTGCAGAAGGTACATGTTACACAGGGGTACAGGTCTCTGTGCCATGAGGTGTCACCCCCAGCCCCTTCAGTTCAAAGCCATGACCCCTTAGGACCCTCTGAGTATGACTGGCTGTCTCCCCTATCCCCCCCTGTACCCTAGTAACTGCCTCCCAGGCCTCCATGATGTCCTGTCCATCCGGGCTGCAGGCTCAGCTTCTCCTTGGCCCTGGCTCTTGGGCCTTCACCCTTTTGCCTCCAGCTCCTGACTTCTAAGCCTCGTCCTCTACCTCCTACTGGAGAGGTTGCAGGTGTCCCCAGACCAGCTCCTGGCCAGCTTGCCCCAACCATCTTCCTCTGCGAAGTCTCCTCCCCACTCTCCCACTCTGTGCCGCCTTCCCATGTATCCTCTTCCTCCCAAACAGGAACTGTTCACGATGTGAGTGTCTGCTCGCAAACTGTCTACAGCTCCCGTAATTACCAGGGCCTTTGTGGATTTTCCAGTCCCTGGATCCTACCTTCAGTAGGGGCCCTGGAGGATTTATGTAGAGACAGGGCAGTTCCCCCAGCATACCCTAAATCCAGGGTCCGAATATCCCCCATTAGACTACAAGTAAAGAAAACTAAGGGCAGAAAGTCCCTTTCCCCATCCTCTAGGAAAACAAAGACCGGATGGCAAGGCTGTTTCCCTCCACACACGGACACACGGAGGAGACTCTAATGTCCCTAATGTCAGAGGTCGTGCTCTGCCATCAGATCAGGGACTTTTCTAAGCGTGAAGGGCAAGGGGCCAAGTCACTCCACCAGGCAGGCTGAAGGAATAGAGCCAGCTCCCCGCACCCTCAGCCCCACCCCACCCCACCCCCGCCGCCGCCTGGATGGTGCCCTCCATGATGCGGTGCCTCACCTCCACTAGCTGCGTGGCGACCCCCGCCAGGCAAGCCCCCAGCGCGGCGCCGCCCAGAGCCCAGAGTCGCCCGGTGCCTCTCTGCCGCCCGGCCATGTTCTCCCGCTGCGCGCTCCGGTGCAGGTCCTGGGAGCAGAGGGGCTGATGCACAGGGCTGCCAGGTGACAGCCCCTGGCCACCCGCAGGCGGTGGTGGCAGCAGAGAGTTCTGGCCGCCGGCCGCTGAGCCCGCATCATTTATTCATCGTGAGTGTCAGGTTCCTGGGAGGCCACCTGCGCCATCTCTGATGGGGTGAGGGCAGATGTGGGTGGAACCCTCCCCCACAGGCTATCGGACTTTTGGACCTCCCACTCCACTGCAAGGACACTGAGGTAGAGAAAACGCAGGGAGAGAGTGACAGGTTAGCCGTAGGCCCTTCTTGATCAACAAACAGGATTCCCCCAACCCCTCCCGTCCCTCTCGGGCCTCGGTTTCTCTACTTTGGACAAGGGGAAAGGCTGGAATCCACTGATCTAGAAGAACCTGCACATTCTGACTTCCTGAGTTGGGCCGGGGGGGGGTGGGGTGGTGGTACTGGACTTGGGAGGGGGCAGAGAGGGCATGTTGCCATGGTGACAGGCACTGAGGGATGTCCTGGCCTTTCTGGGCTGGCTTCCTGCCCAGAGGCAGCTCTGGTCACCCTGGACACCAGAGCCGGAGGGGGAGGAGGAGGGAGGGGGAATGGAGAATCAGGGATAGTTTAGTTAGAGCTGGCCAGATGTTGGCCTTGTGGAAGGACCCAGTAGCTTCTGTTCTAGGGCACAAGGTCAGCTACCCCTGGAGGACCATTTTCCGGCCCTGCTGACCGTCCTGATTTAGCTTGGGCCTTGACTCTAGCAGGCCCTTGCAGTTGGTCCCCTACACTGTGGGAACATTGACTACTCAGGGATGGAGTTTCTGAGCAGCTAGGGAGGGGCTGAAGCCCGAGGGGCAGTGGGACACTTGGAGCTTGGAGACGCCTGTGGCCCACTTCATTCCTCCTCCTTCCCAAACGCATCTGCCTCCTGAGTGCTAGGAGAAGCAGGCCCAGCATCTCTCACACCAAGCACAGCAGTGGAGGCTGCGTATGGGGTGGGGGATGCCTCAGCGAAGCCCTTACGACCGACCGACGGGGTCTAATGGGGCTCTATCCTGATGGGTAAGGACTGAGCTGGGCCTCAAAGTGGAGCAGAAGGCCAGCAGCCCTTCAGGGACTGCCGCTGACAGGGCAGGCAGGAAAATGGCTGCTGTTTGAAAAGGACTACAGCCCCACTCCGAGGGAGGGCGTAGGAGGGGTGGCTATTACAGTAGATGTCAAAATTTCGGGGTCAAAATTTGCGAGAAGCAAAACAAAATCCAGAACCAACACAGCACAATAACCTCCCTGACACCCACCCCCACCCGGTCTCAGGAATGCTTCTAAAAGCAAAGAATTAGCAACAGGTCTCTGCCTCCTGCTTCCTCAAGCCTCAGCCACAGGCCAGGCCACCAAAGGCTACAGAAGGGCCACAGAAAGCTAAATGGATGGTGGGGGTGGGGTCAGGGGTGGGGTAGGGGTTTGGGGAGGTCCAGACAATCATCCTCAGAGTGTGTGCTCAAAGAGGCAGGGTTGGGCTTTGATCAGGTGAGCCAGACTCTGACATTTGTTGCTCCTCTTTGCCTCTATGCTCTGAGGTAGGGAATGAGCAGCCAGGACTGATTGATGGTGTGTGTGTGTGTGGGGGGGGGTGGTTATGAAGGCTGGCTTTGAAAGCTGGCCATCTTAGCAGGACAGGTGAGTGCTCACAGATTGACATTTGCTGCTCAACCCAGGCAGGATTCAAAGTTTATTGGAGGTGGAGAGACAGCTCTGCAGTATTTGTTACTCTTGAAGAGGACCCATGTTTGATTCCCAGCACCCGCATGCTGGTTCACAACCACCAGTAACTCCGGCTCCCGGAGGTTGATACACTCTCCTGAACTCGACAAGCATGTGGCATACATACAAGCAAAACATCCATACACATAAAATAAAGTAAGTTAATTTAAAAAGAAAGTCAAATTTCATGGTCGTGTTTGTCCACCCAAGAAGTAGGGCAAGGCAGAATTGTGGCTCCGTGGCAGAGCACCAGCCTGGCACACACAAAGCGTTGTGTTCAATAATCACTGGCACTGAAAAAATAAAAACAGTTAATAGAGGGGGGAGAGCAGGCCACATCTCTTCAGGCTCTCTCTCTCTCTCTCTCTCTCTCTCTCTCTCTCCTTCCTCTCTCTCTCTCCTCTCTCGTTTTGATGTAGGGTTTCACTATATAGCTTAAGCTGACTTCAGACAGGGTCTTGAACAGAACTGATGGTTCTCCCTGTTAATCTCACATGCTTTTGAATCAATTATTTTTATCCAATGCATGCCCCCAGATGCCTCCTCCTATCACACACACATAGAACACACACACACACACACACACACACACACACACACACACACACAACACTGTCATACAGGTTTCAAAATCCAATTGACTTAGAATAACAGGGTACCCCAAAAGTCTTAGCATGGAAGTTTTAAGCTTTAATAACCAAAGAATTATAAAGTTATGAATTTATAAGAAATAGCATCTGATGACTAAAGTGCCACATGCCTATAATCCCAGCACTCAGGAGCCAAGGGCAGGAGGATTGCTGCAAGTTTGAAGCCAACCTGATCTGCACAGTGAGTTCTGAACCAACCTGGGCTACACAGTGAGTTCTGGACCAACCTGGGCTACACAGTGAGTTCTAGACCAACCTGGGCTATACAGAAAGACAAAAGAAATATCATTGAAACGTATTTATTTAAATTTCTTTTTTCCCCTCTGAAGTTGGCAAAAGGGCTGTTAGTCAAAATTCACAAAACATAGCTAATGTAAAAGAATTTGAATAATTAAGCTTTCAAAGTACATTTCTTTTTAAAATAAGTTTTAATACTTTATTTAACCTTTTTACTATTATTATTTTATGTGCATTGGTATAAGGATACCAGATTCCCTGGAACTGGAGTTACAGACAGGTGTGAGCTGACATGTGGGTGCTGGGAATAGAACCTGGGTCCTCTGGAAGAGCAGCCAGTGCTCTTAACCACTGAGCCATCTCTCCAGCCCCTTTCAATAAGTTTTTAAAGATTTATTTACTTATTATGTATATAGTGTTCTGCATGCATGTATGCCTGCATTCCAGAAGAGGGCACCAGATCTCATAACAGATGGTATGAGCCACCATGTGGTTGCTGGGAATTGAACTCAGGACCTCCGGAAGAGCAGCCAATGCTCTTAACCTCTGAGACATCTCTCCAGCCCCTCAACATACATTTCTTATAAATTTATTGCTTAATTTTTTAACATAATATCTGTTGTTATTAAAGCTTAAACTTAGCCCTTGGGAGGTGGAGAAAGGATCAGGAGTTCAACTCCAGCCTGGGATCCATGGGACCTGACTCAAAAAACAATACCACTAAAAGCTCAATGTTACTGACCCTGTGAGCCCTCCAGCTGGTTACCTAACATTCAGTCCTTATCTGTAAAATAGGGACCTGACAAGCATCCTAAATGCTAGTCTTTATTTTATTATCATTGTTGAAGGATATATAATACAGTGATTAAATAAGAGCAAAGCCGTATATCATATTCGACCAGTGCCCTATCATTATACATTTAGTGTTTCCAGTTTTCCAACGAAAATGAAATGTCCACTCTGACTAGAGTGCTGGCCTCTGCTTTGACTCTGCCTTCTCTCTTTCCTTTCTCCTCTCTCTCTCTTCCTTTGAGACATAGTCTCACCATGTAACCTTAATCTATTAGTGTGTGCATGTGTGGGTGGGTGGTGTGAGTGCCGAGTGCCATGGCGTGCCTGCGGAGGTCAGACGCCAATCTTGTGGAGTAGTTTGTGTCTTTGCAGTTTTATGTGGTTGGCTTCCTCAGACCGAAACCAGGTTGCCAGGCTGTGTAGCTCTTGGCCTTTCCAGCTAAGCCATCTTGCCAGATCTATCCTGTTCTCTTTTGAGGAAGGAATCTCAGGCCAGGGAAGAGCTGTGTTTGGTCTCAGGCCTTAGAAATTACAAGGCCCAACTCAGTCCTCTGCCTCTGATTCAGGGTTCTCTCCTCTCTCTGGTATTGCTGCAGCTTCTTACAGCCCCCCCCCTCCACATGCCCCTGTACCCATGCCTCAGCTGGGCCCATCAGGCTGGGGTGGGGGAGTTCCGGCTCCCTGAAAGACAGCATCCCCTTCCTGTGTGGCGGCCTAAGTGCTGGCAGCCAGACAACTACCTGCCCCTCCTGCACTATTTTTGTATCTTATGGGTTTCCTGTGGGGACCCAATCCAGCCCCCCAGGGCCTCTGGGTTGGACAGGGTGACCAGGAGAGCCTGTGGCTCTTTCTCTCCAGGAGTTTGATACAATGGAACTCAAGGCTTAGCTTTGGAGAAGCTGAAGGGGAGTGAATGGAGAACCCCTCCACCCACACAGTCCCGAGAGCCAGGCTGGGATCCAGGCCACCCCAGACTTAGCCTGGGGTGGGGGTGGGAGTTAGCTAGCCTGGGCCAGTGACACAGCAGCTGGGGTGTTCTGGGAGCTGGCTGTCCCTGAACTTGTTGGCCCTAGGCCAGGCCCAAAATAGCTCAGGGCTGAGCCCAGCCTGGGACAGACCTGTGTGTACATGAACTGGAACTTGTATACCACGAAACTGCAGGGGAGTGTGTTGCATTCTGCATGCAGCTCTCCGAATGTCTCTGTGTCAGTCTATGTCCTTGCAGATGGATGGACAAGTGCTCATGAATGGGGTTGCTGCTGTGGAGCTGTGTGGCATAGGGGCCCCATCTTTCCATCAGTGGAGGACACATGTGGCACACTTGAGTATACACACTGGCACATTTCTCACCGGTGGGACTGTATGTTGTATGTGCATGACGTGTGCTTATCTGTGGGGAGCTGAAGCAGGAGCCTGTGATGCCAGGTGGCAGGGGCAGGGGATTCAGTAGACAGTCCTTTGGGTGCTACCGGAGGGCAGAACCTGGTTCCCAGTCAAGGACTACCTGGAAGAGATGCTGGCCAGGCCTTGCCTTATTTGGAAGATAATAAAACAGGGGGTGATGACGCTTGTGGGTGGCTCAGTGGATGGGGAATTCCAGAGCTCAGTAGCCTTCCAAATGTCCCTGACCTGGAAGTCACACCTGGTGAAGGAAGCTGGGACAGCCCTTCCTTTCTTCCTGCCCAGAGCCCAGGCAGCACTGCTTCTCTTCAGACACGTATACAGATGAGGGAACCAATGCCCAGAGAAGGAAGGGGCTGCTGGGGGTGGGTAGAGAGATGGCCCAGGGGTTAAGAGCTCTGTCTGCTCTTCCAGAGGTTCTGAGTTCAATTCCCAGCAACTACATAGGGTTCACAACCATCTATAGTTGCCCTCTTCTGGAATAAAGTCACACATACAGATAGAGTAATCAATCACTCTTTAAAAAAGAAAGCAAAGCCCGGGCTAAGGTGTCAGCTCAGTTAGGTAAGTACTTGCTTGCAGGCATGAGGACCTGAATTTGATTCCAAAACACACGCAAAACAGGCAGGTGTGGTGGTGCACACCTGGCCCTCCTCACTGGCCAATCAATCTAGCCTATGTGGTAGGTCAAGGCCAATGTGAGATTGTCTCAAAAACAAAAAACAAACAAGAAAAACACCATCGGAGGGAAATACAGCCATATATGCACACACATGTACACCTACACAATACATGCGTATCATACACACACAAAAAAGAGAAGCATATACTTTTAAAAAGTATTTAAAAGAAAGAGAAAGAGGTTTTGGCCAGGTGAGGAGGGAAGACTAGGTTACTCTCTTTCCCAGGCTTCCTCCCTCTGTGCTCAGGCTTCGAAGGGTTAAAAAACAACGTGGCCAGGCTAATCAGCTCCTAGAGGCCAGGTGTCACTGCAGGTGCAAGGCTGACTCACTCGCCGACCGAAAAAGGGAGCCCGGCAGCCAGACAGCAGCCCTCTTTGTTACAGGTTTGGACCATGCTCCCTTCTCCTTCCAAGGGTTTGGTCTGGAACTGCGCTGCTTTTTCCAAGGTCGAAGGCTTTGGCAAGGAAACTGGCCAGCTTCAAGCTGTACCCGGAATGGATGCGGGGCCTTCTTCAAGGTCACACACAGCAGTAGCTGCTACCGAAGGACGCCCAGCTTAGGGGCTGGGGTCATCATGGTCGACTGCTCTAAGCAACAAGTTTCCCGAATATACCAAGGACTCCTTCGCGGGGGTGTGGGGGTGGGGGCTCGATGACTCAAAAGGGTCGGCAAGGTCCCAAGGCTGCAGCCCGAGCAGTCAGTGGGCAAGGAAATAATCGGGTGTCCCCAGACACAGCGCGCCGTCCTCGGATCCGGGAGGGGAATGTAAGAGGCGAATGGCAGCCAGGGTGCGAACCTTTGCAGTCGGCGGTGGCAGGACAGGCGCCTGTAGAGTGGTGTTGGCGCGGGGACAATCCGAGGCCGCGCCCCGCCTCCTCCGAGGCGCCCCCGCGCGAGCAACACCCTGGGGCGGGGCGCCGAGAGCGAGGGCGGCGCGGCGCGGAGTTGCGCGGCCACTCGCGGCACCGCGGCGCCTGGCGCAGGTAAGGGCGCGCTTCGGTGGGCGGGGTCCGCTGGCCCACAAGCTCCGCGGCGGGTGGGGTCTCTCGCCTCCTCCCGCTGCCACGGTCACGATCCCTCCATCTTCGGTCTCAGCGGAGTTCTTAGCTTCCTCCTCCCTGTCCCAGGGTCACCCAGCTTCGGTTTAAACGCAGCGCGGGGTCTAAACCCATGCTACAGTGAGGAGCGCTAGCTCCCCCGCAGTACGGCCTGGCCGGGATCCGGGTGCCGGTGTATCACCCAGAGGGAGAGGCTGCCAGGAAGAGGTGACGCTGGCTGATCAGGGCGGAAGGGCTGACAGGGAAGCCGAGAAGGTGGTGTTGCCTGCCTGGGAGGAGCGTTAGACAAATGCCCAAAGGTTGGAGTAGAGTAGTTTGGGCAACTCCCGGGACTGCGCCAGGGCAGAGAGAGGAAGGCGAAGCGGGGACAAACAGCACTGCAGAGACTGGGAGGCGGCTAGGGCCAGAATCTTGGACCCATGGAGAGGCAGAGGCTGGAGGGCAGGTGTGACAGTTCCGTGCACTTTCTTTCCTGGGGCAGACACTGTCCACAGCCCACTGGGCATGTAGGTTGATTAATGGGCCTCCAGCAGGGTCTAAGAAAAGGCGTCCGTAGCAGAAATAAGGTCCATACTAGTCCAGACTAGGAAATACCAGAGTGAGTGCCATGCTAGGGTGCGGCTGAGGGCAGGGAAGGCCCCCGTGACCCTGCTGGGGGCGGGGACAGTCTGGTGTGGACAGAGGCCAGGAATGTAGAGGAAAGGAAGCAGGTCGGACTACTGTTGAGATGACCACAGGACAATAGCTGACTCACCTGTGCACTTCCCAGCTTACTTGTTTGGCCTCACCCTATCGGTTTGTGAGCATCAACTCTACCTGGGGCGAGACAGAAGGCTGGGCCCTCAGGAATGCACTGGGCATCTCAGTGAGTCACCCAGCATCTCTGGACCACTTGTCCTGGTGAGCCTGGTAAGGCTGGGGGTCAGAGGCTGGGGTCTGAGCCCTGCACTTGATCTGCAGATGGTGTCTCTAGGCTCTCCTGGACTTTCCATGCCTCAGTTTCCCCCTTGGCACAGCCTGCCTCTGAGGACCCCAGAGTTGGCAAGAGGGGTCTAGGATGGGTGGTGGGCCCAGGGTTAGCGGGAGAGTATTAGCTTTCTCTGTTATTTCGCACACTCACCCTTACTCGTAGCCCAGAGACTTCCACATCAGACGACCAGTCTCAAGTGCAGTCTTCCCAGGCCCACTTCACCATCTATGCTTAATGTCTACCCTTTCCTCTGGGAGATGACTTACTATGACGCAAATCCTTCTGGGGCCACAGGCCTGAAAAGTGCTGTAGAGTTAGTGGCTACTAACCGGGGTCTGTAGGATCTATGGAGGTCCAGTTTGTGCTTTGGGGTATTTGGGGAGGCTTAAGGTTGCAGTGATAGACTTTCTATTCTGACAATTTCTGGAAGCATGGTTGAGGGCTAGGGAGGTCCAGGCCATGTGACACACTGAATTCCCTCTGCTGGTTCTCTTGGTCAGCGGGAACTGAACCAGAGGTCCCTGAATCTGCCCTCCCCTTGTGTGAGTGGACTACGTTAACAGCTAACAAAGATGGCTGCAGCTGGGTGTCCATCGGTTTCCCTTTCCTGACTCTCCTTCCCACAGCCTCACCCTCCTCACACAGCAGGAAAGGTGGGGCAGGAATGCTTTGGCCCAGGACCAGGGCCAGAGTCCTGAAGTTCCCGCCCTCCTCTCTTCTGGAGCCAATTCTCTCAGAGTCCTAGGTTCTGCCAGAGATCTGTGATGCCCCTGTAGCATCTTTGGGGTAGATTCAGGAAGACTGGTCCCTCATCCCGTTTGGTGGGGTTTGCCTGATGTCACCTACCCATCCTCAGCTGTCTTGATGATATCTCTTGCCCTACCCAGGGCTGGTAATCTCATTGCTGCAGAGTGCAAGGACTAAGCAGCGTGAGGACACTTGAACTCACCCCGAGGCATCCTGTCAGCTCAGGCACAGATGATCATCCTTGCCAAGTGAGGTCAGCAAGGGCTGACGGGAGAGGCTTTGACTGAGCAGGGCCTCAGAGAGTCCTGCTGTGGAGGGGGTTCAAGCATGCATCCTCAGTACCCTTGCCTTGTGTCAGGATGCTGCATTGTTGCTTACTTAGAAAATCCCTCGCTTAGGGTATGACATTTCAAGGCTCCAACTGACCTGGCCGCCTACCCTAGTGACCCTGCTCCTGAGTGGACCCGTCTAGCAGGCTCAGTCTTGTTCGAGGGTGCAAACATACAGGGTCTGAGCTTCCTCATTGCCTGGCCCCGTCTGTCACCTGTCATCAGGTTTGTCGTGCTGAGTCTGATGTTTGATCTGCTATGATCTTGTTCTGAAGCCCTCCATGATCTTCAAGGTCGACCGAGGCTAATTCAAGCTCGTCTGCTGGCCCATGAAGGTGGGCCATCCACAAAGACTGGGCGAGCACTCCCATGAGTCTTTGCTTTTATTTCTCCCTACTATGCTCTCCTCTTCTCCCCAGCCCCTCCCCTCCTGTAGCTGGAGTTTCTTTCCAGCCTGGTCCCTCAGCCGATTTGCCCCAAATAAACACACAGATGCTATATTAATTATAAAACTGTTGGTCAATGGCTAGAGCTTCTTATTGGCTGGCTCTCTTAATTATTAACCCATTTCTATCGATCTATGTATTGCCTCGAGGCTGTGGCTTACCCGTAACCTGGCACGTTACTCCTTGGCCAGCATGGCATCTCTTTGCAGCCTCCCTCTCTGCCTTCCTCTCCCCAGCCTTCTGCTGGTCTGGTAGTCCTGCCTATACTTTCTGCCTGGCTGTTGGCCAAACAGTGTTTTATCCATCAACCAATAAGAGAAGCACATACAGAAGGACGTCCCTCATCACCCTCCTTCTCTGTCCTTCTTTCTGACAAGTTCCCAGGCTGCCCTCAAATTCACATCAAACTCCTGCTGCCTCAGCTTCCCAGTACTGGGGGTCCTCAGGTGTCCCCACCATTCTTTGCTGCTTGTCTGTCTGTCCTTTGTGGCCTCGGTTGGAAGCCCCCAGAGGCTCTTGTATCAAGTCTTTCCTGGTTTACTCAGCTGTGTCTAGTGACAGGGAACCTGAGCCTGGCCATCATGATATTGTTGAGTTCTTCGGATACCATGTGTGTCCCTTTCCCCAATGACTGCATAGTCCCTGAGTGGGGCCTTCCATTGGAAAGGTGGCCAGGGCAAGGAATAACTATGTAGCCATCTGCCTGGGTGCATGGATCCATGGCAGGGTTTGAGCAGGCCAAAATTGAGCTTGAATTGTAGATGGAGGTTTCTGTTCCACCTGGTCCCACAGCCGATTGGCCCCAAATAAACACACAGATAGACACTATATTTATTATTAAACTGTTGGCCAATGGCTAGGGCTTCTTACTGGCTAGCTCTTAGTTATTAACCAATTTAAATTAATGTAAGTATTTCCACATGGTCTTATCTTACCTGAGAAGGGTCCAGATCTGTTACTTCTCGGCTACATGGCATCTCTTCGTGGCCTCTCTCTGCCTTCCTACCTTGCATTCTCTTCCTCTGGTAGCCCTGCCTATACTTCCTGCCTGGCTACTGACCAATCAGTGTTTTATTCATCAACCAATATAAAGAAACATAGATACAGAGGGGCATCGTACTCTTGGGTGGGAAGGGATGCATCCCCTGGTAGCTTTCAGCTCTCCTATTCCAGGGCCCCACCAGAGAACAGGGCAGAGGTCAGAGGCCAGAGGCCAGAATAGGTCTCTTTGAGAGAAGCTGGGCCCAGCGAGAGTCTGATGTGGATGGTTATGGGACTTGCTTCTGAGAACTGGGGAGGATATTGGTGACCCTGTCATGTTCTCTGGCTGTGACCTGTGCCCTTCCTTTCCGATAGGCCCCGTGTCTCACACCCTGGCTATGTGTAGCTCTGAGGAGGCAGACTTGTTTCGGCTGGAGGAGGTCTTCTCAACCACCCTTGCCCGTACCAACAGTCTCATTCTCCAGCCCCTGCTCTTAGCTGGTGAGTCAGGCCCTCCGTGGGGAAGGGAGGGGACACAGGAATGGCCCCAGGGATTAGAGTTCTGCCTTGTTAGACATTCTAGTGGGAGTGGTGGCACTTGATAGTGCCATGTTGGTGGAGCGGAGGCCTTGGCCACCGGGAACTGGTTTCCTTCCCAGATGGCCTCTGAGGACCGCACCTCTAGATACACTGCTGGCCTCACTTCTGTTCCCACTCAAGGAGTGCTTTGGAAAGGCATGACTAGAAGGCAGAACATACAGGGCTCTCACCTGGGCCGGGGAAGGGTGGGGGTGGGGTCCCCCTTGTCATCTGACCTTGGGCAGGTGCCTTCTTCTCACTGTGCATCCGTACAGTGGCTGGGGTCCACATTTTGTGTCTGGGTCTGGAGAGAAGAGGTGGAGATTCAGGGGAGACTTGGTTCCCCCTGAGATGATTACGGCTGTCCTGTTAAATAGGAGGTATACACACAACCCTGCTTATGCAAGGGTTCAGCCCTTTATCCCAGTATGCTCTGTCCCCCCCCCCCCCACACACACCTCCAGGAGCTCTAGGCCCTAGAGTCTAGGGTTGCTAGTACTGTCCTGAACACTCCAGGGCTACAGGACTTTCCGCAATACCAGCTCAAAGTGGCCGTGCTTTCCGTAGACCCAGAACCCTCAGACCCCTGTGGCAGAGAGTGCCTTCGGCTTCTGCAGCAGCTGCATGAAAGTACGCAGCGATTATGGGAGGTGACGGAGCAGAGCCTGCATTCCCTGCGGCAGAGGCTATACCACCCGCCCTCCATGGGTCCAGAGACCCTGCTGTTACTGAACAACGCTGACTGTATCCTGCAGGCCCACATGGAGTAAGACACCACCACCACCCTCCCCCCCACCCCCCACCGGGCAGCCTGTTGCTTGGCCAAAGTGCCACCTCCATTACTTGGTCCTAAGGGTCAAGTGGAGTGCCTGTGGGCTTGGGTGTTGGCTTGGCAGCAGGGCTCAGAGGCTCAGACTGCCTGCATCAGGTCTGTAAGATAATACAACTGCTGAGTTAGGGCCTGAGGGTGTCAAGGAATCGCCTGGGCTATAGGGTTCTGTCTGCGCAGTGGGTGAGGTCTGGGACCCCAAAAGGGCAGGGCCTGAGTGTTTTGGGAGCTGGGCTTTCAAGGTGATCCTGGGTTGCCCATAGGTACATCAAGTCGTATACTGACTGTTTGGTGGTGCAGGCCTTTCAGAAGGTCTCAAAGAGGAGGAGGTGAGCCTGGGGCTGCCTATGTGGGTGTGGGTGTCTAGGTGAGCGGGTTTGGGGAAGCCCACCCTGAAGGAGCAGGTGTCTTGTCCACCCATCTGAGTGTCTGCAGTCAGTGTCCCTATCTCTTCTGAGGTGAGCCTGCTGAACTAATGGTGTATATGGCTGGGCTCCTGGGTCCGACCGAGAGCTGGGAGAGGGGTTAGAACAGGGATGCTACAGGTGGGTGTGGGCTTGGAAAGGGTGAGGGTAGTATGTGGCCCTTCCCAACTGCAGTGAGTACTGGAGGAAGCAGCGGAAGAAGCTGCAGCAGCTGCTGTCCTGGACGAGCTCTGAGGGCTCAGTGGGTACCACACTGTGCCAAGCCCTCAGCCAGCCACTCACCCAGCATGTGCAGAAATATGTGCTCCTCCTGCTGAGCCTCAGGGACACCCTTGACAAGGTTGGTACTGAGAAGGGTCCAAGGATGGATGTGTGGAGGAGGAGCTGGAGGACCGGACAAGCAGGATCAGGTTAAACAGTAGGGAGGCTTAGGGGTTGGGGGTGTGGTTCTGGGGGCTTGAACCCGCCCTGTGGAATCTTGGCCACATGGCTCTGCTTTGATGGGGGCAGGTGACGCACAAAGAGCACACATAGAATTCTCTGCTGGGTGTGAGGACATATAACCATGCAATTGATGTTACTGAAATGTCCTAATCCATCTGGAAGCATCTTGGTGCTCCCTCGCTGTCCCTAGAAGAGCAGTCAGGGAGAAACATGAGTGAGACCAGACTGGGGTCCTCGCAGCCATCATAGGGACAGGGACTGGTTCCAAGGACCCTCAGACCCTTCCCACCTGCCTTGTCTCCTCCACAGCAGCACCCAGCCCAGGAGCTGGTGATGCATGCAGTCACCCTGTTTGGGAACCTGCAGTCCTTCCTGAGGCAGGCCTTGGACCAAGCTATGGCCACACAGGCCCTGTGGTACAGCCTCAGCAGCCGGGTGAGGGTGAGTCTGGGGCTTTGGGACAGTCAAGGAAGGGGGTTCCACACTGAATGTGAGGCTGTGCTGGGTGGCTTGAGCGGCTCTCTGCCTCAGTTTCCCCATCTAGAAGGAAGAATGTAGGGGGAACACGTACACAGCTGTAGCTGGCTTCAGAATGTTGGCACACAGCCTTAATCTGCCCTTTGTCTTCAGCACCTTCTGTTTAGCAAATGTAAATCGGGCCTGAAAGTTCCGGAAAGTGCAAAGCCTATGCAAAATTTGGTTGGAAAAAAAAAAAAAAACAAACAAACCAGAAAACCACCGGAATTCCTTACTGAAAATTTGCATTTGGCATTGTATCCTTGGAAGCTTGATTAAGATGTTTTTGGGGATATGGAAATCAACTGGCTAAGGTGTAAATTGGAGAACAACATAGAAGCCCTTGCCTGTCTCAGTCTGCAGAGGCTGAGTTCCCCTGGAGCTGGAAAAACCATTTCATTCTTAAGTTTGCCTCAATGACTGCTGAAGACTGACAACCCAGTGGCTGTCACCCTTAGCCATCTTCTGAGTCAGCAGAACTGACTTTCTCTCTGGTGGTGCCACCAATGACATATGCTTGTCACTCTCTAGCACAACATATAATGCCCCTGGCAGGAAAGAGAGTCCATGTGTCCCCAGAAGACATAGCAGGCTTGGACCAGGAGCAGAGAGGGTCAAAATAGCCATGGGAAACAGAGGGCAAGGGTAACAGGAACCCTCTGGCTGCAACAGGGGTACAGTATGGGGACATCCAGGAAGACCCCAGAGAGAGAAGGGGATGACTGTGTGTGTGTGTGTGTGTGTCCTGGGAGCTACCCCAGGCCTGCTGGGATGGTCTCTGGGAGGTACCTAGGGTGCAGATTTGGCCATCAGCCTCAGGGATGGGCACCTCAGCTCCTTGCCTCTCTCTTCATCCCACCAGGATGTGCTTTGCACCCCTACTCACCGACTCCTACAGGATAGCCAGGACATCCCTGTGGTGGTCACCCCGTTGCGAGCTGAGCGCGTGCTACTCTTTGATGATGCCCTTGTCCTGCTCCAGGTTAGGAGGGGATAACGTGAGGTGCGGTTCCGGGGTCAGGTTAGAAACTGAACAGGCCACAGACAGAGAGACGGGGAAGGGCGTGAGAGGTCCACGTGCTGGCATGACATGGAGATGGCTTGGTCAAGGCTTGCAGGTCAAGAGGAAGACTGACCTGGGCTTCGGGATTTGTCCCATAGCCACTAACCCTGACCAAACCCGCCTGGCTCTTAGGCTCACATGCTGTCTCTGCCTCAGCGTGGTGGCTTGGTTTGGGGTTTGTTCTGACTGTGTCTGTACCCATCTCTCCTGATGTCACAGTATGTTTCTAGCCTTTCCCTGCTTGTACAGTTCTTTTTCTTGTTGCTGCTACAGAATGCCTGGCAAAAACAGCTTGAGGGAGGGAGGGAGGGAGACAGGGAGAAAGGGAGAGGGAAGTGATGGAGGAAGGGAGGGAGGGAGGGAGACAGGGAGAGGGAAGTGATGGAGGAAGGGAGGGAGGGTTTGTTTTAGGGGGGGGCTTTGCTCATGCAGTTGTTTCTGTGGGGTTTGCTTGTCTCTCTGCTATCTTATAAACCTCTCCATTCTCTGCTTGGCCTTGGGCCCTTTCTACTTCCTGGTCAAGTGAGGGCCTGCTTAGGCCAAATGGGAGATGGTGACATTCCAGAGAGGGGCAGGGTAGCGCCTTTGGTCAGAGGAGCAATATGAGAAAGGCGAAGTGAGCATGCTTGGGGCAAGCTCAGGAGGCCGTGGTGTCGAACAACGGACAGTTTCAGCATGGAGCGTGTGAAGACAGGTGCGGGAACCTGGACGTGTCAGGCTCTGTAGTGGGCCTTGGTCCCCAGGCAAGAGGAGCCTTAGAAGGTTTGCAGCAGGGGCTGACCGTGTTTCTAGAAAACCCTGGCAACCCAGGGGAAAGGGAAGCCTGTCCAGGTGCCCGTCCAGGAGCTGCAGCTGAAGGGTGCCGGCTGACGGAAGGACCCGGTGCGCTGCTCTTGTCTGGCATCCGGGGGCCCCCAGGGCAGGCACCCCCCCCCCCCCCCGGTGGACACGGCTCTGGACAACACCTGTCGGCACTGTTCTTCCAGGGCCACAGCATCCACGCTTTTGACCTGAAGTTGGTGTGGGTGGATCCTGGCCAAGACAAGTGAGTGACTTCCTCTGCAGGTGTCTCCCGGACTTCCCTCCCTGTGCCCTGTGGGATCTGCTCACACCTCCAGGCTCCCACATGAGCCTCACCTCCGACCCTAGGAGCACTAGGGCTCGCTCGCTCACTGGTCACCTCCATGTGCCTAGGTGTGTGCTCCGCATCCTCACACCTGAAGAAGAGCTCTCCTTTTGTGCCAGAGACCCCCAGGGCCAGGTGAATGATGCTGAAGCGTCAACAGCGGGGATCAAGTCCGAAGCCAGGGGAGGGCAGAGTGCCAATGCTGCAGGGCTAGAAGGGCGTTGGGGTATGCCTAGGGTTCGGTATCAGGGTGTTAGAGGAAAAGGAATTTCCCACCATTAGGCCTAAGTAGAGGCCTGTCCCCACCCTCTTGTGCAGTCCCTGGGCTGCTCAGGTCTGAACCCATACCATAGAAGGGCAGGCAGTATGCTTTGGGACAGAATGGTGGGGAAGGACCTAGGTGGCCCCGTGAGGCCTCTACAACATTCCTGGAGCAACGATGACATGTTCCCCGCCTTCCTGTCCCCATCAGGTTGTCTGGCAATGGAAAGTGACCCAGGCTGTGTGCCAGGCCCTGCGTGGCAAGAAGGACTTCCCTGTGCTGGGGTCAGGCCCAGAGTCATCTGTACCCCCTGACAGCCGCTGTGTGGCCTATACTTTCCGCCGCGAGGGCCGGCTCTACCAGGCTACCTATGAGGGTGATTGGTGTCGGGCCAAACCCCATGGCAAGTGAGTCACCACTGCTGTGGGGTCAGTTCTAGCAGGCCATCAGAAAGGAGTGTGCTAGAAATTCCATTGACTAGGAGTTTTCTCAAGCACCCCCTGTGGTTCAAGGGGAAGGTGGAAATGTAGGTGTCAAGGGTCTCAGTGCTCAACTGAGCGGAAGTCTAGTTGGAAAAACCTAGGGACGCTGGGTCTGGGGGTGCAGCTGTCTGGGGACGGGTCTGGTGACCTGATGCCGTGGACCGCACCTTGTTCCAGGGGAACCCTGAAGTGGCCGAATGGGCGGAACCATGTGGGCGATTTCTGCCAGGGCCTGGAGCATGGGTAAGGCTGACTGGGCAGATGGGGTAACCAGAGGGGCTGTCATCCACCGGGCAGCCCCAAATCCCCAAACCTCAAACAGGAGTGGGCAGATGGCCCAGCTCCTGTCACCACTAAGGGGACCCTGGCTGGAATAGGAATGTGGGTCTCAGCCTGAGACTGGCTTCCCGTGGTGGGGGAGGGGTGTCCTCAGGATTCTTTTTGAAGAGACTAGGGGGCTTCTGAGATCTTTCTGGGGGACTCCCTGGAGACAAGGACAGCTGGGTGGCATGGAGGGATGTGACAGGGACATCTGATCAGACAAGTGGCCTGGATACTCACTTCTGACCCCACCCAACCGCACGGTCAGCTTTGGCATCTGCCTGGTGCCCCAAGCCTCTGAGGACAAGTTTGACTGTTACAAGTGCCACTGGCGGGAAGGCTGCATGTGTGATTATGGCATCTGTGAGTAAGTGACCTTTGACCTGGGGGGAGGGGTAAGGGGAGGGGCACCCTCTGGACTGAGCCCCTTGAGGTAGAGCCAACTGTTGGTGAATCTCTCCAGGTATGGGACTGAGGAGGTGTACAAGGGCTATTTTCAGGCTGGCCTTCGGCATGGATTTGGTGTCCTTGACAGTGCCCCACAGGCCTCGCAGCCCTTCAGGTACACGGGCCACTGGGAGAGAGGCCAGAGGAGTGGCTATGGCATTGAGGACAGCGGTGACAGGTGAGTGCTGGTATAGGGAAGCCAGAAGTCCGGCTGCCTCAAGCTCGGGCTCTCTCTAGCGCCCCCTGGACCCCTCAGCCTTTTGTTCTGCCCTGGGTCGCCCGCCTCCATGGAACTTCCCTCCGGCTATGCATTGTGCTACCTCTAGGGGGCTCCACCCCTCATCCCTTCTCTGACACCCTCTGTTCTCCTTGGGGTTCTTACTTCATCTTCTCCTGTCACCGCGCCGTCTCCCTGAAGCCCCTGCCGGCAGAGCTTCCAGAAGGCACAAGGAAACCATTTTGAGTCCCCTCTCTCACATCTCCTCCTCCCCTAGGGGTGAGCGCTACATCGGCATGTGGCAGGCTGACCAGCGTCATGGCCCCGGGGTGGTGGTCACCCAGGCAGGTGTCTGCTATCAAGGGACATTCCAAGGGGACAAGATGTCTGTGAGTGGTAGCCCTTCCCCGCCTGAGCACTCTGTAGCTGAGTGAAAGCCAAGCTGGGTGGGTGACAAGGGATGCTCGGCTCCGCCACCCGTCTACTCTGACTTTGGCAAGGTCCAGGTTTCTGCTCAGCCTCACTTCCCTATCTTCAGCTCAGGGCAACGGCACTTATTCTACGCTAAGTGCGAGTGAGGAAGGACCAGTGTGTCTATGGTGGTGGCATCCACAGACCCCTCGCTTACCTCCATTATCCTTCTGGGGTCCTTGTGTAACCCCTGCAATTGATGCCATTGTCCTTAGCGTATGAATGGCACATGTTTATTGATGACAGACATCAGAGACCCTGCCGAGGCTGAGATCAAACCCAGGTCCTCCAGCTCCCACCCTCTGCCTCTCTGCTTGCCAGGGGTTTGATGTCTGTATGGTGGGTGGGGCTCTGGCCAACAGCTGTGCATGGCTCAGCGGGTTTTTTGTTGTAAGAGTCCACCTTGTTCTGGAAAGAATGGAAGGAGACCTCAGAGAAAAGGGGCAGGGAAGGCAGGAATAGGCCCACAAAATAGTCAGAAACAAGTTGAACTTGTCAATGAGTTTCCTGGCAGGTGCAGGAGTAAGGGGGACTTGATTTGCCCTGAGGAGCCAGGACAGTAGCAGAGGCAGCTGAAAGGAAGCCAGCACTTTGTGAGGAAGAGCCACACCTGAGCGTGAACTAGGGAAAACAAGGGATGGGTTCATGGGACTCGGCACATCTGGGGCAGGAGGTGCAGGGCTGGCCCTGTGGGTCAGTGTCCACCCACCCTGTTTTTCTGTCCAATCTCACACCCCCTCCCTCTGTTGCCTCGCTTCCTTTCAAGGGCCCAGGCATCCTGCTATGTGAGGATGACACTCTGTACGAGGGTACTTTCACCAGGGACCTGACACTCCTAGGGAAGGTGAGAGTCATCCACTCCTCATCTTACCCATTAAGCCAGGGCTCGGAGCTGAGGATGAAGGTAAAGGATGGGCAGCTGGAGGATGTCCTTCCCACTCCATGGTTTCCAAGGGGCCCCATGTCCTTGCCACGGTGCACGCAGCACTGACTTAACAGAGCAGGCTGACAAGGGACTGGAGCATTTGCCTCACGCCCAGAGGGCACAGGCTGACTGTGTCCGTGCTGAGCCCTTACACAGCCATCAGCACCAGAGCCTTGAGCTGGGGTCACTCTTTTTCTTCCTGCCCGAGTTGATGTAGCAAAAGGCAGTTGTGTCCATGCTGGGGCCTTCGGAAACTTGGGGATAGTTCTAGATACAGAAGGATAGGTGGGTCTGTCTGGTGCATCAGGAGTGCTGTGAAAGGCTCAACTCCACACAGCCGGGAACTGCCCCTCTAGATCCCTGAACCGAGCTACCCAGCCTCACAGCGGAAGTGGGTGAGGCTTCTAGAATATTCCAGCACCTTAAATGGACAGGGAGAACACATGGTCAGATGTTTCCATCTGACCTACCCAAGTAGGCCCAACATTGACACACTTGGCTGGGCAGCTGGCGGGGCACACAGACATCCTGTCCTTTCTGCTCCCAGGGCAAGGTCACCTTCCCCAGCGGTTTCACCTTGGATGGTTCTTTCAGCAGTGGCACAGATAAAGGCCTGTACACACAGGGGGTGCTGGACACAGCCGCCACCCCGCCCAACCCAGCCAGTACTAGAAAGAGGTGAGAGCCCAACCTGTTTGGCGGTGTGCCTCTTCCCACGCAAGGCCTCAGGGCTCAGCGGAGGCCTTTCACCATAGAGTCCAGAGCCCGGGTCTTCCAGTCAGAGGTCCTTGAAGTCTAGGGCTAAGGAGGACATACTGTCGTACATAAACTGGAAGAAAAAATAGGATTTGTAAGTCTCATTTTGACCCTGGCTTTAGCTTTTCTTCTTCTTTCGAGAAAGGGTGCAAGATAGTTTCCAAGTCAAATACCCAAGGGAAGAAAAAACAAAAAAAAAAAAAAAGGAAAATTTGAGTAGATCCTAAAAGAAAGAGATAGATAATGATTCATTATAGATATAGTCATAATGTACCTTACTGGCTCTGACTTTGCCAGCAGATAAGATGAAGAAGGGAAGAAACTTGGTATGTAGAATCGCTCTCCCAAAGCAGTAGTTAGTGAGACAGATTAGCTTCCTAGAAAACAGAACCCGCTCTGAAAACTCATAGTTCAGGTGGATAACTCTTGCCATGTTTGTTGAGAATCTGGGTGTGTTGAGGGAAGAATAATGGGAAATGATCCCATAAGCATTTCAGAGGCAGGGAGGGGATAGAGCAGACTCCTCGACCTATTGTCCCTCCATGCTGCTTCTCTCGGACAGCGGGGAGCTGGGAGAGGTCTGCCCAGCCTGGCGGGGTGAGGCGACAGCACCATAGTGTTCCCTTTGTGAGACGCTGCCACTTAGACTGTACAGTTGGCCTCACTCAGCCTGTTGGCAAGGCAGGGTCCTCCTCAGGCATCTATGGGAGAGGGCAGGGCAGAGCCAAAACCTAGGAAACCCTGGACTCCCAGGCACTGGTCTGTCTTGACCCCAGTGTCTGGATTTGACCTGCAGTTCTCCAGGCTCTTTGCAGAACTATGTACCCTGCCTCTCCCCCATCTCAGAACACACGCGCTCCTGCCCTCTGCCTCATTTTCTCCTCCACTCGCCTTGGAGGTCAACTCTGTATTCTCCGTCCTGCCTCAACTCCCAGGCTGGGCACCAGGGGGCTGGCTGGCTTCTGCACCATCTCCCACACCTCTCACTGTTCCCCAATCACAGACAGCTGGGGCTGGGTGCCTTCCCTGTGGAGAGCCGCTGGCAGGGAGTCTACAGACCTTTCCAGGACTTCGTGCGTTCAGGCTGTCCCGGGGAACTGCAGGAAGCCCTCTTGGGCTTCCATGTGCAGAGCTCCAGGGAGCTCCGCGAGTCCCAGGAGTACCTGAGCTGTGAGAGGTGAGCCCGGCCCTCTGGATGTCCCTGCAGGTCAGAGAGGGGTTTGGGGAGCTTCTGAGGATGGGTGGGTGCTGGCTCGGGGGCGGGTGAGGGACACTGTGCATGGTGCCCCAGGAGCCACCCCAAGGACCGTGCGGGCAGCATGGAAGATATCCTGAAGGAGCTGCTGCAGCACCGAGAGCCCCAGGCCCTGCAGCAGTACCTCAGGAAGGTGAGGGTCCAGGCTGGGGGAGGCCTCCTGTACACTCACAGCGTGGTGCTAACTGGAGGGGGCAGGCCCGTAGTGCTCCTGCTCCTCAGGGGGCTTCAGTGTCCCTGGTCTGGGAGGCTGGTCTGGGCTCACCGTGCTCCACACCCTGGGTCTAAGCATCCACATTGTCTCTCATGGGCCCAGGCTCTGAGCAATTCCCGACACCCCTTGGGGAAGTTACTCCGTACCCTGATGCTGACCTTCCAGGCCACATATTCGGGCATAGGAGCCAACAAACACCTACAGGGGATGGCTCAGGAGGAGGTGAAGCAACACGCCCAGGAGCTTTGGATGGCCTACAGGTGAGCCTGGGCACAGGGTGAGGAGCGCTGCCTAGGGCCTGGCCCAGGACTGCCCTCTGCAAGGCGTGGCTGGGTCCAATGCCTCTAACTCAAGTCTTGCTCAGTACAGGGCTCGAGGTCGGAGAGATGATGGCTCCTGGCCAGGGGCCAGTCTCTGTCTAGTCCCTGGGCACATCCCTGCCCCATAAGAGCTCTATCCTTGCTGTAGGCTGAGTGTAACACTGGTTTTAAGATCTGTGTATCCTGTCCTAGGTAGAACCTAGATTCTGTGAGCATTACCGATAGGAGCTTCCGCTGTCACTAGAGTGCCCGGACCCTCCAGCACTCACACTAATGCTCCAGCCTTGGATGCTCAGTGATAGGAAAGGCTAGATTCGGCAGGCATCCCATCCGTATCTAGGTAGTCAGTTCTGGGAGATGGGACCACCCACTCCCCATTTTGGTGACTGGGAGGGTGGAATTCTGTGCCTGTGGGCAGCGGCTGCATCATGCTCCTCTCATTGGTTTGCAGGGGTCTGCTGAAGGTTGCCTTACAGCGCCAGGGACAGACCCTGGAGGAGGAGGACATGGAGACAAGGTAGCTGGTCAGACCTCTGCATCTGGGGCCTCCCTCTGGGCGGTGGTACTTCTTGGGAAAGCCCTGGGCATGTGTGCTATTCACCAATCGTGGTGCACTGGCCATACATCACAGTGACCCGTGACCTCGGTCCTGGGATCTTTGTTCTGAATGTGCCCTTCCAGCCTCATGTTTGATTGTGAAGGGGAAGCAGTTGCCAGAGGTCTCCTCCTCCTGTGCTGCACGAGACTAGGGCATGGAGGAGATGAGCCCAAGACACAGAGCAGGAGTTAGCTGACCTCCTGACCCCGGGACAGACTCCAGCTCTGTGCATTCAGAGACGGCCCCGGCAACAGTGTCTCCCACCCATTGTGGCCTCAGGGACCTGCAGGTGCATGGGTTGCTGCTGCCCCTCATCTTGCCCAGCTTCTACTCGGAGCTCTTCACACTCTACCTGCTTCTTCATGAGAGAGAGGATGGGTTGTACAGCCAGGGCATCACTAACCTCAGCCTGTTCCCTGACACGAAGCTGCTGGAGTTCCTGGATGTGCAGAAGTAAGCTCTTCCTTGCCCACTCAGCCAGAGCTCGAGGAGCAGGCTGTCCTACCCAACCTCAACTGTGAGCTGTACCCAGCTTTCTTTTGGGCCACCAACCAGATCCAAAATCATGACACGGAGGCTTATTGTTAGTCATGAATGCTCGTTTCTTGCTAGCTCTTATAACTTAACCTGTTTCTTTTCATCTACAATTTGCCTAGTGGTTGTTTACCTTTCTTTCCGTCTGTATATCTTACTTTCACGGCTTCTCATGTCTGGCTGGTGGCTGCCTGGCTTCTGACCTTTCTTTCTCCCTCATTCGCTTCTCCTCCTATTTATTCTCTCCGCCCACCAGCCCTGCCCATCCCTCTCCTGCCTAGATATTGGTTGTTTAGCTTTTTATTAGACCCACCAGTTGCTTTAGGCAGGCAAGGTGAAACAAATGCAACACATCTTTACATCATTAAATGCAGCATAAACAAATGCAACACATCTTTACATCATTAAATGCAGCATAAACAAATGCAACACATCTTTACATCATTAAATGCAGCATAAACAAATGCAACACATCTTTACATCATTAAATGCAGCATAAACAAATGCAACACATCTTTGCCTTGTTAAAGTAATAGCCCACAGGGGCCGGAGAGATGGCTTAAAGGTTAAGAGCACTGGCTGCTCTTCCAGAGGTCCTGAGTTCAATTCCCAGCACCCACATGGTGGCTCACAACCATCTATAATGAGATCTGATGCCCCCTTCTGGTGTGCAGATATGCATGCAAGCAGAACACTGTACACATAATAAATAAATTAAAAAAAAAAAAGTAATAGTCCACAATGGTGAGGCAAGCTCATTTATACATACACCCCAGAGCTATGGGGCACACATTGAGATGCAGCCGGATCTAGGTATTCAACCATCCCACGAAGGAAGCCACCGCTGCTCTTCCCTCTGACTTTACCAGAGCACGACACCAGCCACTTCAGGGTTACTGCCTCTGGCTCAGTCCCTCGGCTGTTGCCGGAGGGAGCTGGCGTTTCCTGCCCCTTAGCTCCAGCGGTTCTCTTGGAGCCCCTTCTGGCTTGCTGTCCTGCCCTGGGTGCTGGCCAGCCTTGGCTGGGCCTCCTGATCCGCCACGAAGGCCCATACACTTGGACTGAGAGCTGGGGAGGAGATGTCATCGTGGGGAAACTGGGGTGTCCTGGGAGCAGGCCAGACAGGTGTCTACCATACTCTAGTCACTAGAGCCACCCTACTGCCTCTTCTTTAGTGTCCCTCTGACAGTGTGGTCGATCACAAGTGTTTGATTGTCCCTGCTGGGATCTCAGCTGCTCCCACAGCAGTGGAAGGCCACCCTCCCCTCCCCCACTCTCCCAGAACTCCAAGGCTTCTGGCTCTTCCCATTGCCTGTTTAGCCTTCCTGGGAGGGACACAGGAATAGGGTGTGTCCTCCTAGCTCAGACCCGCAAGCAAAGCCTCCCATCTCCTGTCTCCAATTCCAGGCACCTGTGGCCCCTCAAGGACCTCTGGCTGACAAGCAATCAGGTGAGAGGGCTTGACCTGCTTGCCTGGGAGGAGGGGCCTGTGGTCCTGGAGCTTCTGAGTCAGGATTGCAAGGGGCAGGTGAGGGAGGAGAGAAACACCAGGCTTCCTTCCTGTCTCAAGTGGCTCCCGCCTGGCTGTGCCCAAGGGTAGTGCGCCTGAGCTCTGAGTCCCAGTTTTCTCCTCATGTAAATAGAGCTTCGACAGACCCACCTCATGAGACAGACAGCCGTGGTCAAGGGCACAGGAGGCCACCGGCTGTCTCAGGGCTTTCTGGAACCTCCTAAAGAAGCAGATTCTTGTGCTCCACAGTTTTTGCAATGCCAGGCAAAAGTTCTACCACATCCACGGTGTTACCTCACATCCATTAGAGTTGGAAGCAGAGGGTCAGCTCAGAAACCTGAGTTTCAATGAGTCCTTGGGTCTGGGGACCATTGCTATCAGCTTTGGAGTTATGTGTCACACAGTGACCTTGCTGTTAGAATGATTTTTTTTTTTTTTTTTCTGTCCACCTTGGCCCTCTCAACCTCTTGGAGCCTCGTTCCCCGTTTTATAGCTGTGTGAAATGCAGCTCACAGTGGAGCTGTGGGGTTGAGCTGGATCACTTAGCCGTCAGTGCAGGGATGCACCTAAGTCAGCTATGGGGCAGGTGTGGGTGGCAAGGGACACTGGGGATGGGAGCATGTCCAGCTGGGTGCCTGTTCTCATCCTTACAGAGGTATTCTCTGGTCCGGGACAAGTGTTTCCTGTCAGCCACTGAGTGTCTGCAGAAGATCATGTGAGTGTCTGCGCTGGTTTGGGGGAGAGGGCACAGGAGTGCTGGCCCTTCCTCTCGACCAGGAGTTGCACCCTCCTTACAGCACCACCGTGGACCCCCGGGAGAAACTGGAAGTGCTGGAGAAGACCTATGGGGAAATCGAGACCACGGTGTCTCGGGTGCTGGGCCGGGAATACAAACTCCCCATGGATGACCTGTTGCCGCTACTTATCTACGTGGTGTCGCGGGCTCGGTGAGTGGGAACTGGGGTAGAATGAAGTAAAACCTTCTGCCCTGTCTGCACCAAACACAGGACAGAGGAGGCCGGGGAACCAAGGCCTAGAGAGGACCCAGTCTCGTGGGTGCCTGGGACAGAGCTGGGGCCATTCCAGAGGTGTCTAGCCCTCTAGGCCAGGGCTGGTCCCCCGAGCTGTGGGGTATCTGTCTGTGACTCCTGTTCCTTTTCTCCTTTGTTGCCATGGTACTTTCTCTAGAATTCAGCATCTGGGAGCCGAGATCCACCTGATCCGGGACATGATGGACCCCGCCCACACAGGTGGCCTCCATGACTTCCTGCTCACAGCTTTAGAGGTGAGGGACCTGGGCTGTGAGCCCACGGAAATCTCTCCCTGACCCAGACACCATGGTAGAAAAGAGTTCAAATCTCCGCCTTACGTGTCTCCATGGAAAGGATCCCTGGTGCTGTTCCCAGGGCAGATGAGCCTCACAGCCCTTCCGGCTGCAGCTCCGAGCAGTGTGCAGACGGAAGGGCTCTGCAGAGCGTGGCTGACAGTTAGTCCTAACTGGAGCAGGGTGTCACAGGGAGGTGGGTGCAATGGCTTTCGCGGCCATCCATGCATATAGTTGCCAGCAAGTCTCAACCTCGCTCGTCTCTCTCCCCAGTCCTGTTATGAGCACATCCAGAAGGAAGACGTGCGTCTGCACCGCCTGCCTGGCCACTGGAACTCTAGAGAACTCTGGTGACATGGCCACTCTGGATCAAGGGCAAAGCTAGGGACACGTGGCTGCAGTGGACCTTTGTGGGGCGAGCACTCCCCTTTGCCTGGGTCAAGGCAGGCTATGGAGGTGCTCCTCAAAAGAGATGGTGTTTTGCTTCCTACAGGGACATGCCCAGCTGCCACAGTGTGACCCCCATAGCTGATAACTCTCCATTGGCCTCTGGTCTGGGCTCTGATAACACCCCCCACCCCCACCCCCACCCCCACTGGAAGTAGCACCGTCTTGGGTGAGGAGCCCTAGCTTCACTCTGCTCTCTCCAGGCTCTGTGCCATGTGATGTTGGAGATGATTTCCAATGTTCTTCCAGTCCAGTACACTGAGCTCTGCAGCCCTCCCCAAGATCTGGCTTCATGCAGTTCTTTGGTCGGAAATGGAAATTCTCACTGTTTATCCCATTCCTGTTCCTCGGCTCCTGGCTAAGAAGGTCCTAAGCTGGAGAAGGCTTGGTTTGTTCCATTCCTTTTCCCATGAGTATCTGCCTGGGGACCGGTCTCCTTAGCTGAGCTTCAGGCTTGAGCTGGCCTCTCAGGAGGACCGTGGGACAGGAAAACTTAGCTCCACACCAAGCTCTTACAGGCCCTGCCCTTTGCAAAGGCATGGGATGTAAACACCAGCAATTATTCCCTTCGCTTACCAGCAGACCACAGGTGGCCTGTAAATGATGTGCCTGAGACACTTGGGGGCTCTCTGTGGGAGGGATAGCAGGAATATTCCAGGCTTGCTAGTGCCCTAACAGATGAACAAGTCTGGGTACAGTGCTGGCCTCTGGGTCACTGTTTCTGGCTCACACCACTGTACCCCGTCACCCTGTGTGGGAAGGGCCAAGGGACATGTTGAGAAAGGTACACACCCAAAGCCAGGGCTGAGACCCCTGGGAGCCTCAGGGAGGACCACATTCAGAGCTTCTCAGAAAGTATGGAGCACTGTTCTCCTACCTTGCTGTCCCCAGAGCAAGCCAAGGCTTTCACTGGCTGGATCCACCAAATGCTTCAGTTTAGGGCTGGGGCTTGAGTTCTGCCAGGAGGCCTCTCTCTCTCAATGACAGCCTCAAGTACCTGTGACCGAAACCCTGCTTCCCACTCCCCTGTTCCCAACACTAACTGAACTTGGGCCTCTGGTCCTTGTGGGTCTACAGGGTTTCCATAGTGTCCTGGTAAGTTCCAAGCCCAAGGGGTGCCAGCCAGCCACCCCCATTTGGCGCTTCTGGAGGCTGGTAGGGCTGTGTCAGTGAAGGCCTCTCCCATGTGGGTTCTTTTATAGGTGTTAACTGTCCGGCCTAGAACACCTTCTTTTTTTTTTTTTTCTTCTGACATGTGAGGGCAGTCTTAGGAGTTCACGGTTGCTATCATCAGTACCCTTACTGCCATCAGAGAGAGAATCTGCAGGCCCCCTCCGCAGTCCACCTCACTTCATGTCTTCCTAGAAAGTAGGCCTGGGAGTCCCGAGGGAAGAATGTCAAAGAGGAGATAATGATATGATTTAAGTCTCTTACATCTAAGCTGGGCCTTCTTCATTTTCCCTCCTGCCTCATAATGGTTTATTTTTGTTTTTTGCTAGCTACTTCTCTGGGGGGGCGGCCACAGTTACAGTCTACTTATTTATTCGGCATTTTTAATAAATCCGTTTCGTCTTTATGTGTGTGTGCATAAAGGCAAGATTTCATATAAGGTGTCTTCCCTGATCATTCTCCACCGTATCTTGGGAGATAGAGTCTCACCTTGAACACAGAGCTCACTGATTGACCTAGACTGGCTCACCAGCAAGCCAAAAGGGTCTGCCTTTCTCAGCCTCACCGGGTCTGTGGCTGCAGGAGTGGACCCGTGTGCCCACTGTGTGCTGGGGACAGAAGGCAGGTCATCATAGTTTACTGACTGAGACACCTCGAGTCCCCCCATGCCCCATCATGGCACCTCCTGCCCGTGGGGGACAGGGAACATGCAATGATCACAAATGCCCAGTTCGCTGGCTGCCCACTGATTGAACTTTCAGAAGCAGTGATATTGGGGATACAGTTTGCTTTCACTCTGAGTGGGGATTGTGTCGTTCCTACTAAGGTATGTATTGTGGGCTGTGTCCTGGGGCACTCCCAGGAGGTCAGAGGGTCCACAGTCTGTTTGTCAGAGCTGGGTGGAGTTGGACTATGCATCAAGTGTCCCTTTATCACTCAACTCTGAATCTGGTGTGTGGGCACATTTGCCAGGGTCCCTGGCTGCACATGTTGGGTTTTGGCCAGGTTTTGAACACCAAAATATTGCTGTGCCTGTGTGACATTGTAATTGGTGGTCCTCCCACTACTTCTCATTGTCTTCTTTTGTTTGTTTTTTGAGACAGGGTTTCTCTGTGTTGTTTTGGAGCCTGTCCTGGAACTCGCTCTGTACACCAGGCTGGTCTCGAACTCACAGAGATCCACCTGCCTCTGCCTCCCAAGTGCTGGGATTAAAGGCGTGTGCCAGCACCACCTGGTTGGTTCTCATTGTCAAAGGCTCCTTTTCCATAGGCTCCCTGTGTGGTATGAATGGAGAATGGGCAGTGCTATGTTTTTCTGTGTGGTTTGGGCCTGGATCTCCTGGCTTCCATTGAGAAGTTCTCGCCAACACTAACAGCCCATTGGCTACTGGCTGTCCCTTGGTGTAAATGGACACGGTGTGTTGTGTCTGGAAGGATCCTTTCCAGGACAAGCACTGCCAACTGGACCACTACATGTGAGGCAGCTCTTTTTTGGTGTAGTTTGGGTCTGCAGAATCACCACTGACCCTCCTGGTTTTGAAGGCTCCAGAAGACATTGAGGGCTGAGAGAGGAGAGTCAGTTTCCTTCAGCACATCTGCCCCTACCTGCCCTCTAGGCGTAGTGACTTCTAATCTCACTTTGTATTGTATTCCATTTCCCTGGAGTGAGGTGATTCCCTGCTTCCATGAGGCTGGGCCAGGGGAGCATGGTGCCTTCCCAGTCTCCACCTTGTCCCTTATCCTCACCATGTTACTGTGCTCCCCACTGGGAGCACTCCATATGGTGAAGAGCTGATGGCGACTTGGAGCCACACCCGTCAGAGTGCCACTGGGAAGAGGGACTATTTCCTCTAGCCCTGGATGCTGCCACTGTCTGCTGAGCCCCAGCAGCTTTTGGGGGTGATCCTGGGGTACCCTGGCTCCCAGTGTTAGGCTTGCCAGCTCCAGTCTGATTTGTGTTGCAGCCTACAAACCCTCCACCATAGGCGGAATTGCGGCGAACGCTGCTCCCTGCTCTCATAGCCATCCACTCTGCTGGCTGTGTGGCCTCTTCTATCTTTATTCCAAAAAAAAAAAAAAAAAAAAAAAAAAAAGCATAATTTCACTGGTGTCTGTTTGTCAAGTACAGTGCATGAAGCGGTTTGTATAAAGACGGCCCCCACAGGCTCAGATTTGAATGCTTGGTCGCCAGGGATTAGTAGGTGGGACCTTGCTGGAGGAAGTGTGTCACTGGAGGTGGGCTTTGAGGTTTTCAAAAACCCAAGCCAGGCCCAGTGTATCTGTCTTCCTGCCATCTGAGGATCCAGCTCCTTCTCCAGCTCCGTGTCTGCCTGCTGCTATGCTAATAATGACTAAATCTCTGAAATGCAAACAGACCCCAATTAAATGCCAGGGCCATGGTGTTTCTTTGCACCAATAAAATGCTATTAAAGACCGTGCCTGAGTGACAGGATGGTGGCTAACACCATTACAGCTTCTTGTAGACTTGACGTATCTCCACGAACCCAGCCAGCTAAGCAGCATTGGCCCCAAATGGATTCAGTTTGTCTTTCACAAGGATAGCAGAAGTGAGACATGCACAGTGACAGTTCCCAGGACCCCAGTCCCACTTTATGACACAGGCTGAGGGACCAGGGCCATAGTACAGGCAGGCGCCTATAACCACTGGAGGGCCACTTTCAAATTATACATGGCCAGGCAATTTTGCAACCTGTAGCAAAACCTTAAGCAGTGACGATGGTGACTATGGTAGTAATGGTAATGATGAATGATGACGGTGGTTATAGATTCTGGGATGGTGGGGGTAGGGGTGGCCATGGTGATGGTTATGGGGGTGGTGTGTGTTCCAGGGGCCATTGTAGAGCACTGTACCAACACATACCAGACTGCAAGGGAGCCTTGCAGTGGTCTGCGTGAAGATACCTAAGATATGTGAGGTTCCCAGGGTGCCACATTTTCTGCTCCTAGTTCGTAAAGAGAGATTTGGGTACCACTCCCCATTCTACCCCAGAACCGAGCATCCCTTTGTCCCTGACAGGCCCAGAAAGTGCTCCCAGAAGTCCTGAGTGCTCTGTGCTTTCTTCTGCCCTCCCCAACTCTGTTCTGACCTCATCCACCAAGTTGAGTACATCTGCTTCTCTCAGTGTCAAAGGGCATTGCTATCCAGGTTGTGGTCCCCTGGAAGGACCCTGGTCTTAGCCCCTCCTGGTCCTTCTGTAGCCTCTCCTTCCCCGCTACAGTCAACTGTCCACACAGCAGCAGGAGGAAGCTTTGGGAAGCCCTGCAACAACTGTCCAGAGCTCCTAGAATCAAAAATCCAACCCGTTCACCTTGGTCTATGTTTGCCCTGAAACTCTGTCCCCCCTTCATGACTTTTGCCTTGTTTTCTGCTGGCTGGCTACAGTCGCCATCTGTTTTAGTATTTCTATAGTCCCCGATGTCCTTCCTCCACCCACTGACCCCTGCCCTTTCCAGAAGTTTCCTGCCCTGCAGGTTTCCTGATTGCACAGCACTTCCTGTAAAAGCCAGCTCCCCCCAGGGCCTGCTGCATCATCATCTGCCCGTGTCCTGTGTGTGTGTGTGTGTGTGTGTGTGTGCGCGTGTGTGTGTGCGTGCGTGCGTGCGTGCGTGTGTGTGGTATGTGTGCGTGTGTGTGCGTGCGTGCGTGCGTGCGTGCGTGCGTGTGTGTGTGTGTGTGTGTGTGTGTGTGTGTTACTGTATTTTAGGTTCCTGCCCTATGCTGGGGGAGACGGGAGAATCTTGGCTGCCTCAGTCGGTTCCTCATCCCCTGGGATTTGATCCACCTGCCAAGAATGAAACTGCGGCTCCCAGACTCCTCTGTGTCCTTCCATCTGCTCCTTCTTCATCTGTGAAGAAGAGCAGTAACAAAAGAGTTCAAAGCAGCCAGGAGTGTACAATGTGGGACTAGAGGGTGAGATTCTGTGAGACTCCAAGACTCAAACAGTCCAGAGTACTTACAGGTGACCCCAGGTTGGAAGCAGTGTCACAAAAGGATCTCATGGTCTATTATCCAAGGAGCAAGATGCATGACCTTCATCTCTAGGGAGTGGGTGCTCTCTGCACCTGTGTCCCCTGAGACCACAGGGTAGCAGCCTGGGGCCGGGGTAGCTGGTGTAAAGAAAGCACTGGGTATGCATAGTCCTAAGTTCAGGTCTATCGGGGAGCAAGGACCCCAGGTGGGAAGACGTCAGTCCTTCTGTCTCTTACCCAGACCCTTGCCTTGTTGCTCCCAGGTCTGCTCTCCAGGGCAAGGTCTTCCTGACCACAGAATTGCTGTAATCTAGGCTCTTCATGATCTTCTAAAGACAGTGCTGGAGAGAGGAGGAGAAGAGGCATAAAGGAGAGGCCTTGGCTGTTGGGAGCTGCTGTTTCTTGCTAGCAGGGATCTTTTTGTGTGGATTTCTCTGTGTAACAGCTCTGGCTGTCCTGGAACTCATCTGTAGACCAGGCTAGCCTCAAACTCACAGAGATCCGCCTGCCTCTACCTCCCGAGTGCTGGGATTAGAGGCAAGCACCACCAATGCTCAGAAACTACCCTTCTGCTCATGCAACTAACCTAGGCTCAGTATCAAAAACATAAAGATGTAACTGCAGCCAGGTGCAAGCATCAGTCTGTGCCTTTTCTGCAGACAGAAGAGCCTCTGCGGGTAGCTCTGTCTGTGGACTCCAGCACAGGACATTGTTATCATTGTGTATTTCATCCAGTGGACAGTTCTCCTCTCCAGTGCCCCACGGGACATGTACACTGACAATAAGATGAATGGAAATGAACTAGGACTTCTGTAGTAAGCTTTGTCAAGCCTCCAAACACAAGTGGCTTGGTTAATTGAGTGTCTGTAAGAACGTTTTCAGCTGGGTCTAGCTGGAGAAGAGCTTGAAAGACACTCCTAGTCTGTTCCTTCAGGGTTGATGGGTACAGGGTCACTCAGCCACAGCACCACAGAACTGCATCCATCCATCCATCTATCTATCATCTATCTATGTATCTGTCTGTCTGTCTGTCTATCTATCATCTATTTATCTATCATCATCATCTGTCTTTCCATCTGTCTGTCTATGTGTCTTTCCGTCTGTCTGTCTGTCATCTATCTTCCCCTCTCTCTGTATGGAGATGTGGAGACAAGGTGTCATATAGCCCACCTGCTAAACCTCTTTTGAATCTTCACTGCAGCTGGAAGACTACTCCTTCACCTCCATAGGGCCCAGGCCTCCTGCTTCCCTGCAGGGAAGTTCTCATCTTGTGGTTGAAATGGTAAGATATGAAGTTCTAGGGACAGGTTAGGTAGGAGAAGGGGATTTCTGTTAATCTATTCAATTGACATCAAGGGTGAAACACACACACACAATCCGTCTTTCTATCTACACAGATATAGACTAGATATTTCAAGATTATTTTCATAGACACAATTTAATATATTACACTAAGGCAATGCAATTAGCAAATCATGGTATTACTGAATTGGCAGTAACTACTGTGTTCTTCTCAAATGCCCTGGTGGAAATCGTTTAGGAAGGCTCCAAATACATTCTCCCAGGTCTGGTTAAAAACAAACAAACAAAAAAAAAAAAAAAAAAAAAAAAAAAAAAAAAAAGGTGGGGGAGACAGATTTGGTGGCACACATCTATAGTCCTAACACTTGGGAGGTCAGCCTGGTCTACAATAGTGAGTTCCAGGCCAGCCCAGGCTACTTGGTGAGACCCTCAAAAGAAAATAGAAAATAAAATAAAATATATCAAAAGAAATGCAAGAGTGAGGTATAATACCACTAACCCCAGTACTCAGGAGACCCAGGGCAGAGGAATCCCAACTTTGAGACTGGATCTTGTCTCAAACAAATAGTTTAAAAGAAAAAAAAAGTAAACATAAGATAGTAAATATGCTACAATAGTTAATTACAGCAAATGTGCACTTTTACTTGGGGAAATACATAAATTATAATAATTAATGAGATAAAATGAAATGGCATCTACCAGCAGTATGGAATTTGTCCCTGGTTCTAGAAGATATTCAGGGTGGTCTAGTTCACTGACTGAGTCCTGGATGGTAGAGAGCATCAGCTACTCCAACCTGTTGATAAATAAACTTTTTCTGTGCATTCTGCTAAAGCCCTGTTGTGAGCAATGGTATTGTGTGTGCATGTGTGTGTGTGTATGTGTGTATGTGTGTGTATGTGTGTGTATGTGTGCGTGCATGTGTGTGTGGGTCTATGTATATAGGTGTGAGTGTATGTGTGTGTGTATGTGGGGGGGGTCTGTGTATGTAGGTGTGGGTGTGTATGTGTGTGTGTATGTAGGTGTGGGTGTATGTGTGTGTATGTGTGTATATGTGTATGTGTGTGTGTATGTGTGTGTGTATGTGGGGGGGGTCTATGTATATAGGTGTGGGTGTATGTGTGTGTGTGTATGTGTGTGTGGGTCTATGTATGTAGGTGTGGGTGTATGTGTGTGTGTGTATGTGTGTGTGCATGTGTGTTTATGTGTGTGTGCATGTGTGTGTGTGTGTGTGTATGTGTGTGTATGTAGGTGTGTGTGTGTGCGCGTGTGTGTGTGGGTCTATGTATGTAGGTGTGGGTGTATGTGTGTGTATGTGTGTATAATGTGTGCGTATGTGTGCGTATGTGTGTGTGTGTGTATGTGTGTGTGTATGTAGGTGTATGTGTATGTGTGTATGTAGGTATATGTGTGTGTGTATATGTATGTGTGTATGTGTGTGTATATAGGTGTATGTGTGTGTGTGGGGGGGTCTATGTATGTAGGTGTGGGTGTATGTGTGTGTATGTGTGTATGTAGGTGTGTGTGTGTGTGTGTATACATGTGTGCGTATGTGTGTGTGTGTGTGTGTGTCTTCTCTTACCCTCTCTCCTCTTCCCCACTTTTCCTCTTTCTCCCTTTCCTATTTTTGGATCACACTGACACATGAGAGAACCAGTGATGATCAAAACTGAATTCTAAATTGCAAGCTTCTACCTCTCTACCTGCGCCTTCCCTTTCCTTATTGTTATGTGCTTTCTTTATTTTTCTCTCTTCTTGACTCAACTCTCCTGTGGCCTTCGGAGCTGTCTTCAGGATAGCCTCTGGGTTTAAGGAGAAGCTGAATGGTGCCAATTGTCAGGGACACAGGGCGTGGGCCACCCCTCACTTCTGCCACCCACCATGGAGGAGAAATCATATTATTAGGGAAAAAAAACCTACAAGCAAAAAAGTGGCCAGGCGCATGTGGCACCACACTGCCATAGTGGACACACACTGTGGGAAGGTTCTAGAAGCACCACACACTATGATGTTCTCCATCCAGTAGGCCAAAAGGAAATGTTTGGACAACTATGAAAGCTTCTTGGTCAGGAAGTGACCTTACAAAAGGACCTCCTGAAGCTTAGCCGTGGGCTGCAGCCTGCTTCATGCTACTAACTCAGAGCGTTATGCTGGCTGTCTGCTGAAAGAGGAAAGACGCCTCAGTGGTGTCATTCAGACCCCTCTGCCCGGTCTGAATGGGGGTATTATGGAGGTGGTGCTTGTAAAACATAGTGCTGTACTGTATGCAAACCTTCCATTCATTTGCCCAACAGATCAGTCTTGTGTCTCATCACGTGACTGTTGATCCCATCCTAGGGGCTGTTCCGGATGCTATGGCAGTCCAAAGTCAGCCTCAAAGTCCCATGTGGTGGGTCCTGGGTCTTCTCAACTTGTCTTATCTTTCCATGAGATAACTAGGCAGCTACAACCTTCCCTTCTTGTCCCTTCTGCATTGCATTGCTCAAGGTCTCCCAAAGCTGGCCACAATGCCTACTAGGCAAGCTAACCCAGTTACTTCTGCACACAGGGAATACTTACGGCTCATGACAGCAGCAGTTAGGACTGTTTAGAGCCCTGTAAGGACACCACATCGATGGGGCAGGATGGATCAAGGTGGACATGAAGGATAATTCATCCACCAGGGCTCTATTTACAGCTTGAATTAACCATGTATGTGTTAGGTATGCACACATAGACAGAAACAGAGAGGAGGGATTATATATCTATATACAATCTAAAGCCCATAAATGAGAGAAATCATAATCTCTTTCTCTCTCTTTCCCGTTTTTTGAGACAAAGTTTCTCTGTATTGCTTTGGAGCCTGGAACTAGCTCTGTCGACTAAGCTGGCCTCGAACTCACAGAAATCCGCCTGCCTCTGCCTCCCGAGTGCTGGGATTAAAGACGTGCTCCAACAATGCCAGGCAATATATCTCTTTTTTGAGACTGGATTTTTCCACTAATACAATGGTCTCTAGTTTTGTCAAATTTTCTAGCAAACAATGTAACTTTTAAAAGATTTATTTTCATATTTCATATGTATGAATGTTTTGCATGTATGTATATGCATTGTGTGCATGCCTGGTGCCCACAGATGACAGACCTGGAGTTACAGATAGTTGTGACCCACTGTGTGGATGCTGGGAACTGAACCTGGGTCCTCTGCAGGAGCAATGAGTGCTCTTAATTGCTGGGCCATCTCTCCAGTGTTGGGGACAATCACCATCCTCACTACCTCAGGTCTCAGATAGAAAATTACTGACTGCCTCTTAAGAAATAAGCAGAATGTTCAGCAGAGCATTCCTAGATACAGGCTTGTGGTTTTACAACCAGTTAAAGAATAGCTCAGGATATTCCTCCTGCTACAGTTTTACAGCTAGTTAAAGATTAGCTCAGGGCATTTCTTCTACTGACCCTTTCATCCTGCCCACTTGCAAACCCTGCTCACATCCTGCCTATGGCCCTGTCTAAGCCTCCCCTGAGAAAATAAAATTTGTCAGCTTGATCAGAATATGGACATGCTGTACCTCTCTGTATCCCTTGTCCTTCATTTTTCCTTAGGTTTTCCCCAGTTGTCCTTGAATGCCCCATGGGTTGGGGCAGCTCCAGTCTCCTGATTCTTTCGCTGCAAACAAAATTTTGCTCTCTGCAGCTAATTGCTCTTTTTTGCTAATTCCATGGTGTATATATAATATGTGTCCCCTGTCTGCCGGTGGACACTGAGGCTGACTTGGGTATTGTGAATGCAGGCATCTCTGGTGTGTTGACTTAGAGTCCTTCCGGTCGGTACCTAGGAGTGGTGTAATTATGCCATTTGTATGGTAATCCTATTTCTCAGGCTTTCTTTATTATGGAATTTCCATAATGACTGGATCAATTTGTATTCCCACTAGTGGCACACAGAGTGAGTTTCCTATAAGTTAACAGTATTTATATTAAATATGATGGATTTTTATTTATTTTGTAAAAAATCGAATCAGAATTTCACGTAGCCCAGGCTGACATCAAGCTTTCTCTGCGGTTAGCATGTCGTTAAACTCCCCACTAATCTCCATCCCTGTCACCGCCTCCTGTGTGCTGGGATTACAGGTAGGAGCCACTAAGCTTGGCTGAAAATGACAAATTTCAAGTGTGATGAAATTTTGGGCACATTTGAATCAAGGCATAGTGGTTCGGATTCTAAAACTTCTAACTTTAAGAAAGTGAAGCTGACATTTAAAAATTAATTATCATTTATGTGTGTATATAAGTTATGTATGTGTGTGATGTATGTTTGAGTATGGCATCACAGATGCACATGCAGAAACCCCACACAGATACATATAGAACGAATTCTCTTTGGTTTTAATAATAAAAACCCAGAGTCAGATATTGGGGAGTGAAATCTGAGAGGTCAGAGAAGCAGAGAAGCCAACTATTAGAGAAGCCTTTACCACCACTGAATTCTCAGACTGACTGCCTAGACTGCCCTGAGCTCCTCTCTCCTCCCACTTTACATTCCTCTCTCTGCCCAGCCATCTCACTTCTGTCTTTACCTCTTAGCGCTGGGATTAAAGGCCTGTCACTCCAAATGCTGGGATCACCTTTGTGTGAGCTCTGTTTCTCTTTTACACTGGATCAGTTTCGTGTGTCCAGGGTAGCCTTGAACTCACAGAGACCATCTGTCTCTGTCTCCTGAGTGCTGGGATTAAAGGTGTGTGCCACCACTGTCTGGCCTCTATGGTTAACTAGTCTGGCTAGCTTTGCACTCTGATCTTCAGGCAAGCTTTATTTATTATAGCATAAACAAAATATCACCACAGATACACATTATACCCCCCAATAGATACACCTGCGCACCCCACACACAGATACACATGAACCCCTCACAGTTACACATGCATACACCCATAATTTAAAATGAAAGTAAATAGTTTTAAACTACAATGATAATGATAATAATATACGTGTATGTGATCAGAGGAATTACTTTTATGTTTGTTTACCAGTTGAATTACCCCTATGCCTAAAACGCCTTACAGACATCACAGACAACAATCATGAATCTCTCTGCTCTCTTCCTCTGTAGGGAAAAAATGTTTTCTGGACCCCATTATCATTGCATTGTCAATAGCAGCCACCCCTGGTGCTTCCAGACCTGGGAGGTGGAGTGACAGTGTCATTTCAAAGTCCAGGATCTGTGTGCTAAACACTCTTGATGTAGCCTGGCATTAGTTGTTGAGCTAACAGACTGGAGGCTAACCAGCAAACTCATGGAGATTCAGCTAAATAGGTACAATGAAGAGCATGTTCATGGATGGCAAAAGGCTGAATTTTATTGAAACGATTGATAAACATGGCTTCTAAAAAGCCCCTTACATCCACACAGAGACCAGGTCTTCACAAACCTTATTTTATACTATGGGTACTGCTTTTGTTTTCGTAGAGAGGTGCATTACTCTTCTCTTCAAAGGAACATTCAAGAAAAGATTGCATATAATTATGTTTCCTGGGCAAAATGGTGCAGCAGAAAATACCATGCAATGTTTAAAGCAAGACCAGGAAGATCTGAATCCTTTCTGGAGTACATACTTTGAAATATGTGGCTTTTAAAGCCAGAGGAAAATTATATAAAAACAAAACACAATGTCTGAGGCCTTGATATTAACCACGCTAACACTCAGAGACATTTGGAATAACAGCCTGGCCTCGACGAACGCAGAGAGGGCGGATTGGCACATAGCCACAGAGAGTGTGGGTCATTGGGAAGGGATGCCTCAAAGCAGAGGAACCTGGTGCCTTGTGTCCTCTAGGGGTCAGGGAACTGGGGCGTCCTCAGCTGACATTTGTCCGTCTTTCCGCCTCATCTGGATTGTTCCGCAGTCTCAGCTTTGTTTCCAGCCTCTGCTTCCATTCTTCCCGGAGTCTGGAAATAGAAACAGGCACGGTGGAGCCCTCCTAGGTAGAGCTGTGTCTCCGGGAAGAGCCCTCCCGTTTCCTCCCTGAGACCCTTTGTGTGTCCGGTTTTAGGATGGTGTGCAGAGGACTTGCACATCAAATATATGTGCATATTTATTTACACAGGTGAAAATGAGGAGACCCACTTTTTGATATGGGGGGTTTTCTGTATATGTATATGATTGTGTGTGTATGGGGGTGCGTGCAGAGGCCAGAAATCGGGGTCAGGTGCCTCCATTGTTGTTCTCTACCTTATTTTTAAATTTAAACGTTTTATGTGTATGAATGTTTTGTCTCATGCATGTCTGTATATCATGCTTGGGTGCGCTCAGGCGCCCTCAGGGACCAGAAGAAGGAATCGAATCCCCTGGACTGGACAGATGGCTGTGAGCCACCATGTGGGTGCTGGGAATTGAACCTGGACTCTCTGGGGAAGCAGCCGGTGCTCCAGGATCTCACTAAACTGGAGCTGGCCGATTCAGCTAGACTGGCTAGCCAGCAGGCCTTAGTGATCCTCCTGCCTCATCTCCCCAGCACTGGGATAACTGCTGTGCACTGCTGTTCCTGTTGTATTTGGGCCTTGAACTCAGGTCCTTACGCTTGCATGGCAAATGCTTTACGAACTGAGCCATCTCCTCAGTCCATTTTGTATGTTTTTTTTCTCTCCCTTCCTCCCTCCTTTCTATTTTTAGCAGTTTAGTTGACCAGACTTGCCTCAGAGTCATCTCTGGTGCTTCCATCTTATATTCTGAATTTTTTCTTCTATGTGCATTGGTGTTTTTGCATTGGTGTTTTGCCATGGGTGTCAGGTCCCCTGGAGTTATAGACAATTGTAAGCTGCCATGTGGGCGTTGGGGATTGAACCTGGGTCCTCTAGAAGAGCAGTCAATGCTCTTAACCACTGAGCCATCTCTCCAGTCCCCTCCATCTTATATTTTAAGACTTACTTTTACTATTTTTAATAGTGTGTGTGTGTGTGTGTGTGTGTGTGTGTGTGTGTTCAAGAAGGCCAGAGATGTTAAGTCCCCTGGAGCTGGAGTTACAGGGGTTGTGAACACCACCACATGGCAGCTATCCACAGTCTGTAATTCCAGTGCCAGAGGATCCAACACCCTCTTCTGGCCTCCAGGGCATAGAATGCACACGTTGTCCAGACATACAGGGAAAACATCCATACACACAAAACAAAAATACACAACTCTTCTCAAAATGTATTAAAACAGACATGCGGCTGTGTACTTTCTCAGCGCGCTTCTTCCCAGGCGACGCTCCTCGGACTGGCGGTAGTACGTCTGTTTGCCAATCTCCCTCTCCCAGAAGCGTTTGAGCTCGTGGCAGGTGTTCCCGCAGAAGACCTCTCGGCGGACGTACTGACTATTCATCCCCTGGAAAAGAAAACACGCACTGAAGCCCTCCCAGGCATCATCCCTGGGACTGCGCAGGGTACAGGGGCCATTTGAATCCAGACTCGCTGTTTTCTTATGATACGGCCTCAGAACTAGAGTCACCTAGGCTTCTGAGAGCATCCCTCGTCAGGGTGCAGTAAGATTGAAGATGGAGGGTCTGAGCACGGAGATGGTCGTGCACCTGGGCAGCAGTGATGTCGATGGCCTGGAGGAGATGCCTGTCATTCAGTGCTCAGCACAGGCACGTGGGCAGTGGAGTTTGGACTCCCACCTGAGGAGTGACAGAAGCTGCCCGTGTTGTCTCAAGTGATAATCTGTGAGGACAGGCTCCATACTTGGGGAAGGTTCAAGCTCTGCTAAAGAGGCTTGTTGCAGAGAATGATCCCAGGCTTTGACATATCCAACTGCAAGGTGTTTTCAGGCTGTATGCACACATGTGGGCACCATGTATGAACTTACACACACTAGATGACCAAAATGCTCACTTTTTGTTTGTTTAAGACAGAGTATGGATGAGTGGCTTTGGATGGCCTGAAACCTGCTAATCTATAACTTGTAGATCAAAAATCATAAATACCCTCTCGATTCTGTAGTACTAAGATTTCTTTTGTTTTGTTTGTTTTTCAAGATAGGGTTTCTCTGTGTAGCCCTGACTGTCCTGGAATTCACTCTATAAGCCAGGTTGGCTTTGAACGCGCAGAGATCTGTCTGCCTCTGTCTCCTGGGTGGTGGCATTAAAGTAATGCACTATCACTGCCCAGTGAGATAACATAAAAAAATATTTATTTTTTATGTACATTGGTCTGCATGTATGTCTGTGTGAGGTTGTTAGTCTCTGGAACTGGAGTTACAGTTAGCTGTGAGCTGCCATATGGGTGCTGGGAATTGAACCTGGGTCCTCTGGAAGAGCAGCCAGTGCTCTTAACTGCTAAGCCATCTCTCCAGCTCCATTATTTCCTTCCTTCCTTCCTTCTTCCTTCCTTCCTTTCGTTTTAAACACTAAGAAACCGTCCAATTCCCAGAGTGCAATGGGCCCAGCAGACAAGACACAACTAAGATGGCCATCGTGTTCAAGGCCAATCTGGGCTACACGGAGAGTAGCTCTCCAGTTAGGACTGCATAGAAAGTCCCTATCTCAGCTAAGCAAGGGCCAGCAGCTGCTCCTGTTTGCTGGAGTTTCCCCGCAGAGGCAATCTAGAGGAAATGCGGTAGCTCACCCAGAGAGGATTTGACTCTTATTTTAATAGGTGCAAGAAGGTCTGCCATCGTGTGTGAGAAGGAAACCAGGGGCACCCAGACCGTCACTGGGCAAGGCATGCTGGGGATTACAATAGAAGGTCCAGGAAGGGATGAGCAAACTGCCAGAGGCAGCGTGGACCAGCTATGGCCAGAACAGGAGTGATAAGAGTGCTGCAGTGTGGACAGATTCTCGAGGGACCCAGAGGTGGTCAGTCCCAGGTGGAGAGTAGAGGACAGCGGGATTCAGTGGAGACGCGCCCTGGCTGCGCCTGCGCCTGCGCCTTGTGTCTGGGGAAAGTCAGAGGAGAGACCTTGGGGAGCAGAGTCCGCAATGCAGATGGAGGGGTATTGCGGTAAATAAGGGTCAGGATAAACAAATAGGCCGAATAGATGTTTATTCAGGGAGAAATAACTTACAACCTAGACAGATGAACACCAGGAAATTCAACCCGATCCTCTCCTGTCCGAGTCACGCCAGAAAGAGAGCGCCTTCCTGGCCCCCTCCGACCTCCTTCCTCAGGTCACCTCCGCCCATCGCTCCACCCCCCAATGGGCGTGGTCAGTGCTACAGAAGGACTACCTCACTACAGAGGGGAGTGAAACCTGGGTGCTGATGTCTACATGGGGAGAGGTGCAGGGCCGCTATGATTCGAAGATCCGGGACAGTGACCATGACGGTTGCATGTGGTAAAAGGCAAGAGGTAAAAGGCAAGACCAGACATTCTCTCCAGACCTCTTCCACTCAACCGGTGTGCCCAGTGCTGCTTAGAGAAATTCTCTGAGGGCTGCAGAGATGACTCAGCTGTCAGGAGCACTGGCTGCTCTTTCAGAGGATGCCAGCTCAGTTCCCAGCACCCATGTCCGGCCGCTGACAACTACCTCTAACTCCAGCTCCAGGGTGCTCTTCTGATCCCCAAAGGCACATTTACAACTGATGCACACACACACACACACACACACGTACACACAAATATCTTAAAAAATAAAAATGTTTCAATTCTCTTTAAAATATTAATTTTAACTTAAATGTAATTTAAATTTAAAATATTCTTTCCAGGCATAGTGATATATACTTTTCTCTAATCTCAGCACTCAAGAACCAGAGGCAGGTGAATCTCTGAGAGTTTGAGTCCAGCCTGGTCTACATAGAAAGTTCCAGGCTAGACAAAGCTACATAGTGAGACCTTGCTTTAAAAAAATAATCTGTGGGCCCACTTTTCTTATTTTCAATATTTCTCTCAAGTTCAAATTTGCTCAAAAATTTTGAATACACTTGCAAGCTGAATCTCTTACACAAAATGCTTGGGACCACAAGTGGTTAAAGATTTTTGAATATTTACATATGCATAATGGGATGCTTTTTCCAATTCTAAACATGGAATTCATTTATGTTTGGTGCATGCCCTATGCACATAGCATGGATACAATTTCAGACACCATTCTAGAGACTCTTATGCATGAAACAGTTTCATGATGTGGAATTTTCCACTTGCGGCAATGTGTCAGCACTCAAAAATTTTTGAATTTTTTTTTTTTTAAACAGGGTCTCTAGCCCAGGCTGGCCCTACGTAGCTAAGGGTGACCTTGAACTTCTGAATCTCTTGTTCTTACCTCCTGAGTTCTAGGACTACTAGGATTGTGAACTACACTCCCTGAGTTTGGATTTGGGGTTTTGGAAGAAAAATGTCTCACTATATTGCCTAGGCTAGTCTTGAAGTTCTGGGAGCTCCTCATCCTTCCCAGGGTTAGGACTATAGCCTTGGATCTCAGGTTTTCTAAGAATGTTTTCTGGTGTGGGATCATCAAAGCTAAAGGCATGTAACTGACATCTCAAAATAGAGGCCATTTTCTTGGTTGTACACGGCGCTGCTTGGTTTCCAGGGTGACTGCGACTCCCTCTTCCTGTACCTGGTCAGCTGCTCACTGACTATAATGCTTTGGTGACAGGGCAGCTATTCCTTCTAGGTAAGCAATGTCACACCCCCTACACCCAGAGGAGCATCAGGGGAAGCCCTTTTGTCCCTCTGCCCTTGCAAGGCTGTCATAAACCCAGAGTTTTCCAGGCATGTGCGAAGACAGCCAAGTCCCTTTTCTGAGTCGGATTCCTGGGCCCAGCGTGGTAGCAGGAGAGAACTGCTTGCTCCAAGAAGCCTTCTGCTTCGGCAGGCGTGCCCTGGTGTCTGCCACCCCTGCCTGTGAGACATCCGTCTTTGAAAATGCATTTCACTTCCAAACGCCCTCAACTTCTCAATCTGGTTTCGTTTTCATTGTCACTGTTGTTCTTATGTCTTAATTTCTGCCTAAGAAACCCAGCGCCCAGGTGGAGTTTATTGGTAGAGGGGAGCGAAAGGGAGGAAGACAGGGAGAGAAAGCAAGAGAGGGGAACACCGGAGCGGCGCGCTTGGCGGGCTTGCTTTAAAAAGGAAACTAGTTTGCGCATGCGTAACTGAGTCCCCTGCGCAGCCAGGTAATTCGTGAGCAGCCAGGTAAATCGTGACTTAGAGACAGCATGGCCATGAGCGTCCCGCCCATCGTCAGGGGGCGGGGTCAGCAGACTGCTGGTTTCCAACAGTCACCATGACAAGAGCTATCAGTAACTGCAGCTTCAAGAAAATAAACCCAGGGCCTGGAGAGATGTCTCCACCTGTAAGAGCAATGGCTGCTCTTTCCAGCGGACCCGAGTTCGGTTCCCAGCACCCACATGGTAACTCCAGTTACAGAGGGTCTGAAGGCTTTTTCTGACATCTGCAGGCACCTGACACGCATGTGATGAACAGACAAACACGCAAGCACAGCATTCATATAAGTAAAATAAAATACATTTTTTAGAAAAAAAGAAAGATTCAATAACAACTTTAGAAACACACTTTTAGGACAGTATGAAAGCAAGAGCCTAGAGACAATTAAAGATACCTAACCTCCCCCATCCACCTCATCCCCAAGGCTGTCAGTGGGATATGACAGGGTTCCTGCCCCGCCCCTAAGTGACTTCAGCTACAAGCGAGAGTGCCCTCGATACTTATCACAGATATAGACTCCTCTTGTGACAACTGCTGGAAAAGGAGTCCCGATAAACTGAGTCTACATTCTGCTCTGAGGGGCTGGTGGGTGCTTCTGGCGACGGGAGATGCCTATAGGCTGGTAGACAGGAGTAACCTGGGAGAGACGCTGGTCTGTTCAGGGATGCCCCTGAGCCACAGCCAGGGAAGATGGTCAGAGTTTCCGGGGTGGGCTGGGGACAGAAAGTTACTGCAGAAGTGCCTGGGTACTTTGTAAGTTTATGGAAATATGCTGTACCCTTGTTTATAATTATGGCTGGGTAGCTGTATGTACTTGTTAACATTTGTCAACCTGTATACTAAAAATGGATGGATCTTATTATGCTCAAATTAAGGTTCCTTAAAGGTAGAGAAATGTTTTGTTTTCTGTCTCTGGACCACAGATTCACTCTGGAGGGGGGGACCAGGCCTCGATCTCACCCATGGGGATGTGAGGGGCACCTGGGGTTAACATCTCATCTCAGCACATCTGTGGTTCCTGTGATTGTGTTTTGGTTTCCTGACTTTTACAAAGAGCCAACTGCTCACACTCCTTGCAGAAGTGTGATGTAGAGAGGTGCTAATTGTCGGAAATCTCTTTGGGAGCACAGGGGATTGTTCTAGAGAAACAAATGACCCGGTCTGTCTCTTCAGCTGAGGTTACTAGTGGCCAGACTGCCCAGCAGCTCTTCTGCTCATTGCCCTGCCTGCAGACAATCACCATGGCGCCATTCCCCCAGATTAATCAACGCGTCAAGCGCAGCATTCAGTCAGTTACAGAAAACTTGAACCTGTGACATCTGTGAGGCATCTATTCTGCATGAGGTGCCCACTCATGTTCCCGGAATCAGATGAAAGAAAAGAAAGCTTGTCCCTGTGAGTCCAATGTCATGCCAACAATTTAATGTATCAGGTTACTTAGAACATTAAGTCTAAATGAAGGAATCTAAGAGGGTCTTTCTTTGTTTCTTTTGTTGTTGTTCTTGTTGTTGAGTTTTGGCTTATCCTGGTCATTCTTGAGTCTTGGCTAGAGTGCCTCATTGTTTACATATTGGACTGTGCATACCAGCAGCAAACTTCTTGCATGGCCAACACTTGCTAATAACAACTATTAAAAAAAAAAGACTTATTTATTATGTACACACACTGTTTTGCCTGCAGGTCAGAAGAGGACATCATGTCTCATTATAGATGGTTGTGGGCCACCATGGGGTTGCTGGGAATTGAACTCAGGACCTCTGGAAGATTAGTCAGTGCTCTTAACCTCTGAGCCATCTCTCCAGCCCCTAATAGCAACTATTTTATTAGGATTATTTTTCACATTTCTGAAAATGTTTAGCCACTTTTCAGATTCTTCTTATTGTTATGACTATTTCTATTTTTTAAAGATTTATTTTTATTTTAAGTCTTTGAGTGTTTGCCTGTGTATATGGATATGCACCGTATCAGCAGAGTGTGCAAGCAGGCTAGAAGAGGGTGCTAGATCTCCTGGAACTGGAGTTACAGGTAGCTGTGAGTCACCCAATGTGGGTGCTGGGAATTGAACCCAGGTCCTCTGCAAGAGCATCCAGTCATCTAACCTCTCCATCTTCCTTCTTGCATGTTATGTGTAGTGTGTGTGTAAGAGAGAGACAGAGACAGTGAGAGAGAGACAGACAGACAGACACACACACACACACACACACACACAGAGAGAGAGAGAGAGAGAGAGAGAGAGAGAGAGAGAGAGAGAGAGAGATGCATCCATCGAGTACACACAAAGGCCAGAGAAGACATCAGGGTACCCTTTGTCTTTCTCCTTCTTGTTCCTTTGGAGCGGGATCTTTCCCTGAACCTAAAGCTCATGTTCTGGCTACACTGGCAGCCAGCAAGATTCAGTGGCCCTCCTGTCTCTGTTACAGGCTTACGTGGCACCGCACAGGACTTTTGCGTGGGTGTTGGGATTGGAATCCCAAGTCTTTATACTTAGCAGCAAGGCGTTGAGCCATTTTCCACCCCTCGGAATTTTCTTTATGATCATGGCTTGTGCTGAGAAGAAAGGTCCCAGTTCCTGACAAAATGGAGGCCAGACACCCCTCTGCTCTCCAAAGAATATGTCACTGGGGTGTATGAACGGCTTGCCACGTGAGGTTCTGAACTGCACATAGCAGGAGGAGGCTTGCAGAGAAAGACTAGAACTGCAAGATTACTGAGCACTGAGAAACTTTCCATGTGTTTTCTTTCAGTGGTCCTTAGTTCAGACTCAAGACGACCTGAAACCCACAAACAGCGCAAGGACTAAACACCCGCTCTCCAGTAGAGGGCGTTGCAGCCTAGCAGGGAGGAGCTGACCCTTCGGACCTTCTCTCTCTCGGTGGCCCCAACAAAACTCAGGCAACCGCAGTCTTAGTAAGTTTTAGCCTAAGGGACCGGAAAAGGGAAATTTAGAGGTCAGAGGCAGTTAATGAGAGGGGGTAAAGAGAGAAGCGCAAGAAAATATATTTGAACAAACGAAGGCTAAACTCCCCCAATTCAGAAAAACAAAAACAAACAAACAAAACCCCACACATCCTCAGTCCTTAGCCTCAAACATTTGAATCTAAAGAAGCTCAAACACAGACACCGTAATCAACATGCTGGGAGTGGGAAGGGCCACGGTGTTGAAAGCAGCCGGGTCTTCAGAACAAGGACAAAGCCTGGCAGAGTTGGGTAAGGTTGGATGACATTTCCTGTCTGGATAATCAAAGGAACCAGCAGAGGGAGCATTGCTGAAGATACCATAGGGAGGGGGGGGCCCTACACATCAATCGATTAGATGGAGTGCAGTCTACAGAACATTCCACACCGTGACAGCTGAACAGGCACTCTTTCCAAGTACACACGGAATAAATTACTCAGAATTTTCCTGGAGGAGCCAGGATGTAACCGTCATCAATATAGCGCTTGCCTAGTGTTCTTGAAACTCTAGGCTCAATCCTCAGCAAGGCATAAAGCTGGGCACATTGGTCCATGCCTGTAATCCCAACACTTGGGCGATGGAGGCAGGAGGATCAGAAATTCAAGATCATCTTCAACTGCGTAATAAGCGCAAAGCTAACCTGAGCTACCAGAGACTTAGTGGTTAACAAAGAGGGTGGGGTTGGGTTCCAGATGGCTCTTTCAAGTGGAATGAATGGCTTGAGTCCACTGGTTCACATGGTGGAAGGGACAGAACTGACTTCCAGAAGTCGTCCTCTGACTTGTACATGTTCACCATGACATGACCCCCCCCAATAAATAAATATAAATTATAAACTCCAGGGCTACTCAGTGAATTTAGCAAGGATATGGGGCATATAAATGCCCCCAAACCAAGCCACATTAACAATGAGCTATCAGAAACTAAAACTAAAATCTCAATAGCATTTGCATAATTCCCAATAGAACAACACTTAAATATTAACCCAATAGATACGTGCATGTTTGCTAAAGGCTCCTGAGTGAAATACTGGAAACCTTCTTTGAAGGAGAGATATGCAGTGCTCATGATTCAATATAGCAAAGACATCAGTCTCCCCACGCTAACTTACTAATTTTTATAGCGAGAATGAAATCCCAGGGTGGGTTTTGAAAACAGATATGGATGAGTTGATACTGAAATTTGCTGGTAAAAGGAAAGGATCCAGAGTGACCAAACAACCTTGGAAAGTGAAGAGTAAAGGCAGAGGAACACCTGCCCTGTGGCACTCCATAGTGGAGACAGGCGGCTGACAATTTGACATTGCAGGGCATGGCCCCAAACCAAACCAAACATCAGGTCACCCATAGGAAAAGGACAATGTTTCAATAAATAGCATTAGAATAATCAGACACCAATAGAAGAAAACCAGACTCAATATTAACCCCATCCTGCACAAAAATTAACTCAAAGCTGGGTATAGATTTAAATATAAAAATGTTAAGACAAAATATAGGAAGGGTTCTTTTTATCCCTCACAGTTTGGGGTCTGACAGGGATCTGAGACACAATTCTGAAAGCTCAACCCACAACAGAGAAACAAACTGTTCTTCATCAAATAGAGCAGACACTAAGAGAATGAAAGGACATGACAAAGAGCTTTTCTTTTTTTCTTTTCTTCTTCTTCTTCTTTTGAGATTGGGTCTATGTAGTCTTAGCTGCCAAGGTCTCTCTAGGTGAACCAGGATGACCTTGAACTCACAGAGATCGGCCTGCCTCTGTCTCCCAAGTGCTGGGTTAGAGATGCAGAAGGACAGAGTTATCTCGTATTCTGATTGGGAGCAGAAGAGTCGAGATACATCTATGTAGAGTAAAATTCATTAGAATTGAATACATACAACCAAGTGTTTTACTGTGTGTTAATATAAAAACACAAAATTAGGGCAATCCCAGCACTAGAGAGGCAGAAGTTCCCGGCCAGCCAGGGCTACCCAGAGAGACCTTGACTCTCTGAAACAAAATAAAGTAACAAAGGAAATGAAATGAAGTGAAATAGAATAAACAACAGAAAATATTTCAAATAAAATTTTCATTTTTGCTCATTGGATCAGACTCACTCGTTGAAGTCTCAAAGGCAATGCACTACTATGGAAACACCTCCGAGCACTGCTACCTTTTGGGCCAGCAGCACACTTGTCGCTCAGGGCCTAGTGCAAACACATCAATGGGTCAAGACTGAAATCTGAATCCAATTCTGCATTTTAACCTGATCCCGGATGGTTTGTGTACATTTTGCAGTCTGAGAAGTTCACTTCAGAACTATGACCACACGAGGGCCAGTGCCTCCACTTCAGTCTTCTGAGAAGACACAGAGACCATCTCTCAGTGAGTGCGGAAAGGGCGTTTGTTGTCTGGAGCTTTGGTGTCTCTTAGTCCGTATGTAACCAGTCTTACCATGCTGCCATGACCGGACTGAGATTCACTATGTAGACCAGGCTGGTCTCAAATTCTTAGAGATCGGCCTCCCTCTGCCTCTCTGGTGCTGAAATAGCCACCCTGCCTGGCTTAAATAAAAAGTAAATAAATACACCAATAAATAAATAAAATAGAGACAGTTAGGTCACCGGTGAGCAGATATAAGAAGGAAGTTTTGGTGTTATCTACCAAATCCATAGGGCATCACTGATCTGAAGCTGTGAGCTTACTGGCTATGAAGACCTCTATTTTTTACTGGGCACTGAGAACAAGCAGCTTACGAGGTGGAGTGCCTACTCCCCTTCTTCCTTGAGGCGTCAGACTAACCTCCATCCTAGGCCCTCTCATGTTCAGCATCTTTTACCTTTGAGATGGGTCTGCTGCTGTCTGAAATGGTGTAGAGCCAGCAAGTGCCACAGCCCTGTTCAGCTCACAGCGGCCACCGCCTGGTTCTGAACCCTCAGGGTCTCTGCCTTTTATACCCCAAGAGGGAGAGTTCCAGGAGTGCCTGGGCCTGTCAAGGTTACAGGTACTAATTAGCAGCAGAATACTGAGATGACAAGGTGGCCTTATTCCTCATGAAAAATAGCCCCCATTCCCTGATCCCACTGCCCACCAGGCAAGCTTCAGCCCTGGCAGGCCCTGCAGCGGCCATGACTTGGCTAGATATGGAGCTGCTCTTTAGAGCATGGTGTGGATTATGTGTGAACAGGGATCCTCAGAGTGGCAGGCAAACCTGCCTCTATTCTAGGGGTAAAGGGGCTCTGGCTGTCACGCTGAGCCACAGTTTGGGGTCACCTTACAGGATGACTTACAGGGTCATGGTGTTCTTTGAAGCCCTTAATCTTGGGACAGAGCGGGGTGATGACTCTTCAGATTTGCTCAGGCCTTCTCCAGCGTGAACAGGGGTTGACCACTTCTCCAGTGTGAGCAGGGGCTGTCCCATAGTGGCTGTTTCCCAGAAATGCATCAAAGCAAGAAGGACTTCTTGGTTGGATGTGTTCTTCGTGTCTTTTCATTTTTTCTTGTTATTTTATTTTTTGTTCATGAGTTTGTGTCTGTGTGAGTGTATACCACCAGTGCTTAGGTTCTCTTAGAGGCCAGAAGACACTGTATCACCTGGCGCATTGAACTATTTGACCCTGGTGGTGGGAACTGAAGTCTGGTCCCTGTAAACAAGCATCCAGAGCTCCTAACCTCTGACCCATCTCTTCCTGGCCCCCTTCATGCCTTTTCAAGGAATACATTGGCTGAACGTGTTGGGTATCCTTGTCTGAGAATAAACCCAGCTTGGGTCATCTGAACATGCTGTTGAAGGTGTAAGAGGGGTAGTACCAGTTATTACGGACAGTAAAAACAGGACAAAACACTGGCGATGCCAGCTTGTAAGCAATATGTGAGACACACTGGGTGCAAGTCTCAGCACCTAAGTAAATACTAAACAGGTAAATCAACTCACTCACTCACTCTAGGTGGGCTTCATTGTTCTTCTGACCATAAGCATTATATACAAACAAAAGAGCAGGATACTGCTTGCAGACACCTTTCATCCCAGCACTCAGGAGGCAGAGACAAGCGGATCTCTGTGAGTTCAAGGCCAGCCTGGTCTACAGACTACGCTTCAAGACAGTCAGGGCTACACAGAGAAATTCTGTCTCAAAAACAAAAAACAAAACAAGCAAAAGGATAGAATAAAATATTTGTAGTGTAAGATTTTGAGGTTTTAGTTTGCTTGTTTTCTTTGTTTCAAGACAGGGTTTCACTATGTAGCCCTGCTATGTTAGTTGCTTTTTTATTGCTGTGAAGAGACACCATGATCAAGGCAGCTTATAAAAGGAAGTATGTAATTGGGGGCTTGCATACAGCTAAGGAGGTTTAGTTTATGATCATCATGGTGGGAAGCAGACAGGTGTGGCGCTGGAGTGGTAGCTAAGACCTTTACATCCTAATTCACAGGCAGAGACAGACAGACACAGACAGACAGACAGGCTGATTGATTGAGACTGGCATGGGCTTTCGAAACCTCAAAGCCCACCTCCAAGGACACATCTCCTCTAACAAGGCCATACATACCTACTCCAACAAAGCCACACCTCCTAACCCCTCCCAAACAGTTCTACTTCTGGTGATGGAGCATTCAAGTTTATGAGCCTATGATAGCCATTCTCATTCAATCCACACCTGGCTAACCTGGGATTCTCTGTGTAGACCAGGCTTGCCTGCCTGCCTATCCCTCATAAATATCGGTATTAAAGGCATTCAACCCTCTTTGAAAAACCAGGAACTCACTCCATAGGCTAGGCTGGCCTCAAGCCAGCCTTCCTGCCTCTGCCTCTCTGAGTACTGAGATTACAGGCATAACTGCTAGTCCTGACTTTTCTGTTTGTTTCCTTCCTTGAGACTGAGTTGCTATCTTGGTCAGATTAGTCTTAGCTCCTAGGTACAAGCGATTACCCAGCTCAACCTCTATGCCCAGCTAGCATCAGAAAAGCCTGTTATCTCTTTTGAAAACCCACCATGAAACTGAAAATTTAAAATGTTGGACAATTGGTACAGAGGAGCTGGGTCACACTACATGGTGGCTCACAACCATCAATACTTAAGATCCCTCTTCTGACTTCTACAGGCACCACACTTACACATGATACACATAATAATGCAGGCAAAACATTCACACATACAAAATATAATACAAATAAGTCTAAAACAACTTGTCTAAGTAGGAAGACTGCTGGGAAAGGTTGGTGTTGGCTGTTGGGTGAACATCAGGTTCTTCTAATGAATCTGGTTTAGCCTTTAGCAAGAAGTCTAAAAACACACTTGTAAAGCTAAATGTTGTTCCTCCCCTGGGCTCATAGGAATTGGGAGAAACCACCTGACCCACTGATGTGGGATTTCATAGTGAAATGACCACAGCAACTCTTATAAGGGAAACATTTAATTGGGGTGGTTTACAATTTCAGAGGTTCACTCCATTATCACGGCGGGGAGCATGGCGGCATTCAGGAGGCGTGGTGCTGGAGTAACAGAGAATGTTACTTCTTGCAGACAAAAGGAAGTCAACTGAGACACTGGGCAGTGTCCTGAGCATAGGAAACCTCAAAGTCTACCCCACAGTGACACACTTCCTCCAACAAAGCCACACCCACTCCAACAAAGCCACACCTCCTAATAGTGCCACTCCCTATGAGATTATGGGGGCCAATCACATTCAGACTACCACACATTTATGATTGTCCCAGATCCATTGAATTTTAGATCAACACTTTCTCAATCTTCATTTTATATTCCAAGTTTCTTTCATAGTGAAAAGTTTCTACACCCCGATAAGCCTGTCTGATGATACAGCAATCCAAATCAGACCAAATCAAATCGAATTAGAAAAAGCCCATGTTTAATGGATACAGCCCTCCCCGGGTGGCCTTCCAGTCCCCCAGAGAGGAGGCAGGAAAGGGAGGCCAGGAAGCAATTTAAATACCCTGTAGGAGTGGTCTTGAGCATCTCTGGGCAGGCTTTCTGAGACACAACAGGGTTTGGAGGAGATGGGGGGATTGGGTGGAACTTCTACCATAACATTCCAGTCTCTTTGGGTATATGGATGCCAGGGGATGGGGTGAAGCTTCCACCTTAACAGATAGAAATTTCTACAAGGGTCTTCACAGTCAGAATGACGCACAGTACAATTTACTTTAAAATTGAAAAAAGTCTGTGTGCATGTTGTATGTGTGTGTGTGTGCATGCATGTGTGTGTGTGTGTGTGTGTGAGTGTGGTGTGTGAGTGTGGTGTGTGTGTGAGTGTGTATGTGTGCCTGTGTGTGTGAGTGGTGTGTGTGTGACTGTGTATGTGTGTGTCTGTGTGTGTGAGTGTGTGTGTGTCTGTGTGTGTGAGTGTGGTGTGTGTGTGAGTGTGGTGTGTGTATGTGTGCCTGTGTGTGTGAGTGTGGTGTGTGTGTGACTGTGTATGTGTGTGTCTGTGTATGTGAGTAAGTGTGTGTCTGTGTGTGTGCATGTGTGTGTGTGAGGGAGTGTGTATGTGGTGCATGTGAGAGTGAGTGTGTGTCTGTGTGTGTGTGTCGTGCCTGTGTGTGTGTGAGTGAATGTGTGTGGTGTGTGTGTGGTGTGTGTGTGTGTGTCTGTGTGTGTGAGTGAATGTGTGTGGTGTGTGTGTGTGGTATGTGTGTTTGTGAGTGTGTGTGTGTATCCCATTTGTGTGTATCTGTGTGTGTGTGTCCCATCTGTGTGTGTGTATCTGTGTGTGTGAGTGAGTGTATGTGGTGTGTGTGTGTGGTATGTGTGTTTGTGAGTGTGTTTGTGTGTGTGTGTCTGTGTGTGTGCATTGTGTGAGTGTGTGTGGTATGTGTGTGTATGTGTGTGTGTGTGTGGTATGTGTGTGTATGTGTGTGTGTGTGTGGTATGTGTGTGTATGTGTGTGTGAGTGTGTGTGGTATGTGTTATGTGTGTGTGTGGTATGTGTGTGTGTGAGTGTGTGGTATGTGTTGTGTGTGTGGTATGTGTATGTGAGTGAGTGTGGTATGTGTGTGTGAGTGTATGTGAGTGTGTGTGAATGTGGTATGTGTGTGTATGTGTGTGTGTGTGTGGTATGTGTGGTATGTGTGTGTGTGAGTGTGTGTGGTATGTGTTATGTGTGTGTGTGGTATGTGTGTGTGTGAGTGTATGTGAATGTGTGTGAGTGTGGTATGTGTGGTGTGTGTGTGGTATGTGTGTGTGTGTGGTATGTGTGTGTGTGAGTGTCTTGCCTGGACCTGTTTATTCTCCATGTTTCAGGGCTCCCAGTTGCATGGTGAAGCGTGAGACATTTTAGGGCAAGGCATTTTCTGCTCTCGTACAGTGCTGTTCAGATTACTGGCCGGGAAACTTGAAAGCATAGTTCCAAATCTCACAGCTTAAGAGGGGCCTGGGTAATGACAGGACAGACTGTTTTCCAATTTAGCTCGCCTCCACCCACGTTTGTGGGTTTTGTTTTGCAAGATTTTGTTCTTGTCACTTTTTCAGCTTCATTTCAGATTGCTCCAGTTGGCTCAAGCCCTTTGCCAGCTCTTCCTCAGTGACAAGGGGAGTCACAATGAGAGAGTGGGCAGGTTCTTTGCTGAAGCCAGGAGGCCCTCTCTATGCCTGGACTCCAGTAGAGCAGGAGCTCCCTCCTCAGCAAGCCCCTAGCACAGAAAATGTAGTCAATTTTCTGCCGGGGGATTTGTTCTAGCAAAGACCTAAATAGGAGGTGACACAGACTTCCAGCCTGGAGCACTGAGGAGCTGGGGTGGGGTTTGTCCTGGTTCCCCTCTCAGTGTCTTGGCTCACAACTCTCTGGCTGATACGCAGAGTTTAGCATGGGGACTGCTTAAGATCCTCCCTTCCCAAAACATAGCGCCCATCGTTCACCGTGTCTGTAATCCCAGCTCCTTGGTGACTGAGGCAGAAAGACTGCTGAGATTTCGAGGCCACCCTGGGCTACTGTGTGAGACACTGAAAAAAACAAATAGGTTCTGGTACATTCCTGCAATCTCAGGACTTGGAGGCAGAGGCAGGAGGATGGGAAGGGCAAGGTAATCTTCCGCAATGTAGCATGTTTGGGACCCTCCTGAGCTAGAGACCCTCAAAATATGCCATAAAAATTAAAAATTCAAAGGGAAAAAATCTACAAACACGTGTTTGGAGTCATCTTCTTTCTCCCTGGTATTTTGCTGTGTTTCCACATGGTCTCTGGAATGCAGGGGTCGTATAAAATCCGAGATCAGAGCTAACATATTACAAAAACTGGCAGACTTGAAAGGAAGACAGACCCGTGTGGTTAAACCCATCGCCGAGTCTCAGAATGACAAGCCCCAGAGGCCCCAGGCTTAGGAATTCATGTGTAGTGTGGAAATCAGTTTCCTTCATGGTTTAATGCAGTCAAGGTGTTCTTTTACATACTATCTCCTGGAAATACAATTTATTCTTTATTCTTGTACTCTGGATTTTTCCTCACATTATCCTTTTTCTGATTTCTACTCCAAAATAGACCCATTTGGAAAGAGTCTATCTGTATTTTTGCATTTCTCAGCTGTCCTTAGGTACAACCACACTAGTTCTACTAACTGTCAGCTTGGCTCAAAACAAAACTACAGTAACAATAATGATGATGATGATAAATAGAGGTTCAATAGAATGGCTTACCAATAAAGGTGCTTGCCACCAAGCCTAACAACCAGACTCCAATCCCTGGGACCCACATGAGGGAAGGTAAGAACTAACTCCCCAAAGCTGTACTCTGACCATCACATGTGCGCGCGCGCGCGCACACACACACACACACACACACACACACACACACACACACACACACAGATCAGCAAGAGGGCTCACTGGGTACAAGTGCTTGCAACCAAGCCTGATGACCTGAGTTCTGGAAACAGGCACTGTCTGTGCACCTACCCATCTAAATGATGGAAATCAGAATAGCGAGGAGGCTTTGTGAAATAATCTCATTCTGAGAGAACTGTAGCTCACAGAATATTCACCTAGTTAACTCTCACCACAGCCCAGGCCTCTCTTCACATGCATGAAGCCATTGACTCAATCCCCAGCACAAAAAAACAAAACAAAACAAAACAAAAACGAACGAAAGCAAAGCAAACTAGCAAACATTTTAAAAGATGCATACAAATGATGTAAACTACTGCTTCAGGACACAAGGCTTCTAAAAGATGACCTCTGGGTCTGGGCATGCAGTGTACACCTGAAATCCTGGGTCTACACTGAGAGTTCCAGGCTGGCCAAGGTTACACAGTGAGACCCTATCTCAAAACAAAACGTGCTTTGTAGACCAGGCTTTGAACTCACAGAGATCCACCTGCCTCTGGCTCCCGAGTGCCGCGATTAAAGGTGTGCACCACCACTGCCCAGCTGAGACTTCATTAACCTTAAGTGACAGACTGGGTTTGTTTTTTTTTTTTTTTTTTTTTAAACCAATGGAGAGTCCAGCACTTAGAGTTGACCCCTCTTAGAGGCTACCCAGTGTAAGGTCTCAGGCATTACGCTGGCCTGCCCCTGTCACCTGGCAGAAAGCACTCAGGCAGTACCCTGGTCAGCCCGGGGTTCCATGAGTACTAGTCTGCAGGCAGGTGTAAAGGACCCTTTAAAAGACAGAACCCCACTCTCTTTGCTCTTTGCTCTCTTTCTGGCTCTCTCTCTTCTGTTCCCGGTGTCTCTGTCTCTTTTCCCTTCCCCCTCACTCCCCTTTTTAATAAACTTCTCACTCAAGCTCTGTCTGCCTGGTGTGTTTGTCCCTCCGCCTGGGTCACTCTTGCCTGGGGGCCCCGCATGTGGGACCCCCCTCCAGCTTTATCTTATAACTGTAGCAAAAGCACAGCACCCAGGATTTCTGAGTCTCTGCTCTTACACCTCTTTAGGCCACCTGCTCCTTGCTGAGAAAGTTCCCAAAGAATGGGGTTGAGACCGCACGGAGAATTTCTAGGGTACCAAACAAAATACGGAAAGGCATGTCAGACTCGAGGCAGGCGAAGCTGGAACACACCCGGGCTCTGTCCTGGACTCGTTTTCTGTAGCAAGTTTTTGGAGTAGATTCACAGGGAGTGGCAAAGATACCTACAGGGAGGCCCCGTGCTCTGCTCAGGTTCCCAGCTTCGGCACCAGGCATAACTACAGCACTTTATTGAGACCAGGACAGTGACAGTAGTGTCTCACCCAGGGCCGCCTCTTCACGCCTTGCTGGTTCCGTGTGCTGTGCACAGGTGCGTGTCTGTGTGAGTCTGTCACATGTGTAGGTGAGTGCCTGTCTCCATCCAGTGGTGGTTAGACCCATTCCGTCCCAGGGTCTCTCATGTCGCCTTTTACAGACACCCCCCTCCCTCCCTCTTTCCGAAATGTCCAGCACTCAATCATTCCTTCTTTGTCCTTAATTTTTTGCCCTTTCAAGAGTGAGGCCCAAATGGAACCACTCAGCAAGTGATTTTCTGAGGTTGGCTTTTCCCACTCAGCATTATTTCCTGGGCACACCCATCCTGCCCAGTGCTGAGCATACTGCATGGTTTAACAATCTGTTCATGGAAGGATGTTCTGGACGCTTCTGGTTTGGAGACATTACCAATAAAGCTGCTAGAAATATTCAAGTGCAGATCTCTGGGTGAGTGAGTGTCCACTGCTCTAGGGTGCTGGGTCACATGGTCAGTACATGCTGAAGGTTTTAGGAAGCCATGAGCTTTCCTCCAGTGTGCCCACACCATTTTATATTCCTAGCCTACAATGAATTTTTTTTAATGTTTTCTTTTTGTTTCTCAGGCTTTTTCTTTTCTTTTCTAAAGAAGACCTTTGGAGCCAGGGTTTCTCTTTACCCAGTTATAAGTTTCTGTATTAACTCCTGACTAATGGGGGATGTCTTTCTGTATATATGTTTCTCTTATTGGTTGATGAATAAAACACTGTTTGGCCAATGAGGCAGGAAGATAGGATGTCCTGGGACTCACTTTGTAGACCAGGCTGGCCTCAAACTCACAGAGACCTGCCTGCCTCTACCTCCTGAGTCCTAGGATTAAAGATGTGCGCCACCACACCCTGCTCTCTACCTTGCTTTTGAGGCAGGGTCTCTTGCTGAACCTGGAGCTCATTATTGGTCAAGACTAGCTGACCCACCAGCTTCAGGGATCTTCCTGTCCCAGCCTCTGCAGCACTGAGATTACATGTGTGTGTCAGCAAGCCCAGCTTTTTTGCACATGGGGACCCACACTCATGTATCCATGTTTGCACGGGACTGAGCTGTCTTCCTGGCTCCTGTTGTTGGTACTGTACAGCATGAAGAGTTTCTTCTATCCATACTGTGTCATTACCTGATAGCAATCTATTTATTAAGAGCATGGCATCAACAACTATTACTTTGTTTAACAAGTTACTATCATTACTACTCCTTTAGTTCTGATGTCCAACTTGTCCCACATGTGGTCTGCAAGAACCACCCACACTGGCTTCCCTTGGTCCTGTGATGTATCTCCATTGTCCTTTGAGTACTTCCTTCTCTCAATGGGAGATGCTCCAGCTTCCTCTTGCATGCCCTAGACTGACCCTGCTGTTAGTCATTTCTCCAAGGAGACAAGGTATTCTTAAATCCATCCTGGTGCTTGACCTGTTGCTTCAGTGGAGGTGTGTGTCACAGCTTCCAGCTCCCGTGTTGTGTGTTGTCTGTGTCCTGGGCTTTTAGATGGGAGCCATGGGGCAATGCAGATTTTTCTCATGCCCTGTTCGTTTCTAGTCATGTGTGCTGTTGAAGCAGCCTAACTTCGTGGATGCGGGACATTTTCTGAGTTCTAAGTTCCAAAGGCTCTCTTCTCAGACTCTGCCTAGGCAGGTACAATGGCTACAAGAGGCTAGGTGGCTGACACAGTTTGTGGAGGCCGGCTGGAAGCAGATGCCATAGTCTCTTGAGATGCCCGGCAGGCAGGCCATTTGGAAATAAAGCTGCTTTGGCTGCCAGCAGAGCTCCTGTCTCAGAGGGGACCCTGGCAGATGGCGATGCGCCTGTTATTGCTGGCATTATCTCTGAAGTTGCTCTTCCTTCTTAGAAATAAAGGGTTTATTCAGCTTCAATTTGTTACCATGGGTTGTTGCAAAATGATGAAAGAAAATTCAAGAGACTGCCAGGGGCCAGCTGGGTTTGAAAACATTTGTATTCAGCACAGCAGACACTCTTGGATACAAGAGCAGTTCTTAGATGTGATGGCGACGGGGGGGGGGGGGGGGAGAAATAAATAGTAGGGACAGAGGCCTACCCCATGGGAGACAACAACTAGGCTCAAAAAAACACTCTACTAAATAGGCCAAGCAAAACCCAGCCAGTGAGACAGGCCTGTACCCAGAATATTAACCATCAAGAGTGGATTCCACTCCAGGAAAGTGACACTTGGCTCAGCCAGCTCTGCATAGATAAGTCTGTGAGGTAGCCATTTGTCAGGAAGGAGGGACTGAGTACAAGCTGAGGTCACATGTTATTAGCCACAGAGGTCCTGAAAGAAACACAATTGCAGCCCAGTCTGTAAATGGAGCAGAGCCCAGGAAGGGTTATCTCTGCCTTTTGTGGTGGGGCTTGGAACAGCCCCTCATCGGAGGAACTGTTTGTTCATTGATCGCTAAGATGCAAGAGCTGACTCTCTGCCCTGTTTGCATCTGTCATAGGCAAGTTCAAAACTCATAAGGCAGAAATCAGGGGGCAACACATCCCTCCAGGGCCTCAGCTGCTTAGTGATGTCATGGGCTTGCTGTTGTTCTCTTGAGACAGGCTGGTTTTGGACTTGGTATTGTAGCAAATAACCCCCTTGGACTTCTGACCTCCCCTGTTTCTACCTCTTAAGTGCTGGGATTGTAGGCAGGTATCAATATGAACCCAAGGTTTTAAACTCATGTTGAACAAGTACTCTACCAGCTGAGTTGAGTTATACTCCCAGTCCTGATAATGTTGGTTTTGTGACAACTCAAGGATTTACATGGGGCACATGGCACCCCAGCCTTCACTTCGCTGCTTTCTTCGAGAGATGCTGTCCATAGCAGGAAAGGCCTTCCCAGAGCTGGGAGTACAGGCCTTCTTCCTACTGACTGACAACAGTCCTCCCTAGTGGTCCATAGGGTGGGCTCCATTCCCTCCATTACATAGGACTCATCAGCCATTCATTTCTTCATAGTCAGAGAGGATATCAAATATGTAGGACAGCACTGTAAAATATGTGAAAGGGTAGTAGAAAGATGGCATGCTCAAATGGGAACCTAGGGGGCAGGATGTTTTGGATCTGAAATGTCTCCCTCAGACTCATGTTCTGCCCATGTGTTCTGCTGCCGCTGCAAGATTTGGGGAAGCTGTGGCACCTTCAGGAGGTGGGATCTAGCTAGCAGAAGTCAGTCACCTGGGGCCACTGCCATAAACTTTTCTATGCCTTTCCTGCCACGGTGGACTAAAACCTTTCCAAATCATAAGCCGGGGCTAGTGAGCCGGCTCAGTGGGTAAAGGCACATATAGCCTAACTCCATGCCCTACTTTAATCCCTGGGACACACATAGTGGAAGGAGAGAGCCAAGTCACAAGAGCTGTCCTCAGACCCGAGGTATATATGCTCTCCACACCCTAACATAAGCAAATAATTGAATAAATAAGTCAATGTAAAAAAAAACAAACAAACAAAAAACTATATCCTTCTTACTCTGTGCCAGGTAGTTTGGTTGTGGCACTATGGATGTAATTTGCATGCTTTAGCTGTGAAGAGGGTGATGACCATGGAGGCCTGTGGAGGGGAACAGGCCAAAGGGAGCTGGCCTCCGGGGAACAGGCCACACAGAGCTTGACAGAAGGCCAGGACAGCAGGACTGACCTACACACCCCACTTTCCCTGCCAGCTCAAGGCCCCACAACACAGCTGTAGGACCAGGAGACTCTGTAAGAAGATGACTTGATAAAAGCCTTCCTCTGAGACCATCATGCCTGAGAAGAGGAGGGCCAGGACATGCTGTACCAGCCTGGCTCCTGGTGACTTGCCTTGGAAGACCCCACTGAAAATTGGCAAAGGACAAGAGTTGCACTTGATGGGGCTGGATTTGTATGACTCGTGGCATAATCTTTTCTAAGTCTTCTATAAATCGCATCCATATTTGATTACCTTTGGATAAGCAGCCTCTGCCTGGCTATTGAGGTAGACACAGCTAGTAAGCTGTCTGGATTATGCTAGCCTTTCTTCTGGAGCCTTCCAGGTCATTCCCTGAAGAGAAATGAGAACAGGGAGATTCTTTGGCAGTACTTTTGGAGGATTATTTTGGGCAAGAGCCTTTTGAGGTCTTTCCAGACACTCTAAATGAATCCACTGAAGCTAGTCATGTCAGCCCAAGCGTATCAATAGGATCCAAGGGACACAGCTTGTCTATAAGGCAGACCCTCGCCAGCCTGATGCTAGCTGTATAGAGAAGGTGATGGGAGACGTCATTCTGTAAATATGTTTCTCTTATTGGTTGGTGAATAAAGCATTGTTGGCAAATAGTAAGGCAAGATAGGTGGGACTAGGAGACAAGGAGGATTCTGGGATATGTAGGAGAGGAAAGTTCCAAGTGCAGGACCAAGAGGAGTAAGAGGTCAGGACCCTGACTCTGGTAAGATAAGACCACGTGGAAACACTTAGATTGATAGAAATGAGTTAATATTTAAGACAGAGCTAGCCAATAAGGAATGCTAGTAACAGGCCAACAGCTTTATATCTAATACAGCATCTCTGAGTGTTATTTGGGGCTGATGCAGCTGTGGGACCAGGCTGGTGGGAAAATTGCTCATAACAAGAAGCGGGTGGAGCAGAGGGACCATGAGGTTAAGAGTCTTTATCTACTGTCACTGAGTGAGTGAGCAAAGCTTGTGCAGGTCACAGCATGGCAGACACAGTCTGTATTTATGTATGACTACTTACTTGACAGCCACTGATGCTGGACATGGGATGCCAGCAGTTGAATTTGAGGACCTTTCACCGTCCCCATCTCTCTGGGCCCCTCTGGTGTCTGCCTACTCCCCACTGTGTAATCCCAGAGGCCCAACCCTCTCCTGGTCTGTGGTATTGATTGACGAACAAGGACTCTTGGGGCAGAGGAGGGGGCTAGGGGAGTCCAGAGGCTTGGCTGAGGCTGGGATCTGTTGGGTGTGGCCTTGGAAACCCACTGGTCTATGAAACAAAGTCACATCCAGTTCCAATACTCTTCTTTCAGAGAGGGTTCTTCATGAGGACCATGGGGGACATGAATGGATGCCACATAATACGCAGACCCTTCTGCACATACATGTCTTTGTATAGCCATGTGTGCTGTACATTGCTATACATACATAGTATTTCCTCAAGACAGAAGTTCATAGCATCCTTAAATCCTCAAAAGGCTGAGTATGAACATGTATAAGCGTATGTTCTAGATGCAAAACATTCTTGTGTGTGTGTGTGTGTGTGTGCGTATGTCTCTCTATATAATGGCTACCCTCATGTTAGGACCTTCAGAAGACAGACTTGGGGCAGTCCCTAGATCTCTCTCTCCTTCCTAATAGTGACTCCGGCTCCCTTGTCCATCCCCCACTGAGCCGAGGGTGAGAGGAAGTAAAAACCCCACACGGTCCTGGAACCTTGACTAGGTGTAGCAAGGACATGAAGAAATGACATACAGATACACAAATACGGGTAGGTGTGCATACTCTGATGGAGCCGAACCTACCTCTGTGCAGCCTGCAACCTGTGTGTTTCCTATACCAGCATAGTAGGAGGGGCTAGCTAGCCTGGGCTCTGTGGGCGACCTGTAAACATCCTGGATGAGGCTGCAGTTCCTAATTCTTCGCTCACAGTAGTTACCAGCTCACACTCAGACCCCTGAGGAAGGCTTTGTCATTCCTCTAAGCTCCATCTAGGGAGCTTTGTCACTCTCGTGGGGCTTAAACATGGCAGTGCTCATGCCAACGATACATTCACTTAGGACCCACTTCCTTCCCTCTCTGCATGCAGTGCCAGCTCTTCTGCTTGGGCTATTAAAGGGGCCTTTTCTGCTCTAGCTCTCAGGCCTCAGCTCAACGCCCAGAAACATAGAGGTTGAGAGAGTCCCCTGCATGACTTCCAGTTGGACAGTTGGGAGTGGGTTCTGGTCAGAGAGTGACCTTCGCTAGAGGACCAGTTGCTTCCCCACGTTCACAGGGCTTTAGTTTGTGAAAGGAAACTGAATAGGGCCAGGGTTGACACTCGCAGGGTCAGAGAGAGAGGGGCATTCATCCTGACCTTCCCAGTAATCCTGGCCTCTGTTTGGAGTCAGCTTCCATCCTGCTGACTTTGAATTGATTGACAATCATGATGTCATGACAGACAGTAGGCCATTAAAAAAAAAAAAAAACTATTCAGGGTTAGAGAGCTGAAGAAAGGATTTCTTTCAAGATTTATTTAATTTCAGCCAGGCATTGGTGGTGCACGGGAGCCAGAGGCAGGCAGATCTCTGTGAGTTCGAGCCCAGCCTATTCTACAGAGCAAGTTCCAGGATAGGCTCCAAAATAATACAGAGAAACCCTGAACCTTGTCTTGAAAAATCAAAAAGATTTACTTAATTTCATTTTATGTGTATTGGCGTTGCCCACATGTATGTATGTGATCAGATCCCCTGGAACTGGAGTTACTGTGGTCTGTTACTGAGGAACTGTAAATCATCCTGTGGTTTCTGGGAAGTGAACCTATATCCTCAGGTAAGAACAGCAGGTGCTCTTAACAACTGAGTAATCTCTCCAATCCCAAGATTGCAATTTTAAGAAGCCAGTTCACGTGTCCTTCTTCAGGAGCTCCCCCTACAGACCGTTAAGGCGTTGCAGGGTTCCTTCAACGCGGCAGAGCCTATTTCTTGCCTCAGATGGGCTTGGGTCAGAGAATTAGGGCCCTGGAAACTGAATGGCCACTTGGCTTCTTAAGTCACTCTGTGTCCGTGGCTTCCAGGTTTGTGGTCTCATGATCTTGCAGAATGACAGCAGAGGACAGTATAAGAGCAATCAAAATTGTGCTTTGGTAGAGAAACAGCTTCTAGAACTAGGAAGGGGGAGAGATACAAAATGTGTTGCAAGCCTGGCTTTTGCTGGGGCTTTTTATACCGGCCCTTAAGTCTGACGCTTGAGCCTGTACAGCTAAATTGGGATGGGTAGTCTTAAACAGAAGCTGTGCTCCCAAAGCCCATTCAGTCCTCACAGGCAGGAAGGGTAGGGGCTCCCAAGCTTATATAACATTATAGAGTTAAACTCAGCTTTCCTATAGCTTTGGGGTGCAGTCTGTGTGTATGTATGGCCTACAGAGTTCCCAGGGCCCTCTGCTAGTTTGCAGGTATGTCCTTCTGAGATGGGCTTATGACTGTACTGAACACACCGAGAAACCGCTCTGCAGCTGCCTCATTCTCTCATCTGGCTGCTTAAAAAGGAGGCCGCAGGAACTGAGAGATGGCTCAGCTGTCAAGAGCTCTCATTCTTTTCCAGAGGACCAGAGTGGTAGCCAGCTGGTTCATAACTGCCTGTGACTCCAGGCCAGCGGAGCTGGTGCCCTCTCCCGGACTCCAGGACTCACATGTGCAGCCCCACCCCATTTACAGATAATTAAAAATAAAATAAGCCTTAAGCAGGAGAGGTGGTGCAGTGGTTAAGAGCAGCTGTTGCTCTTACAGAAGACACAGGTTCAGTTCCCAGCACCTACCTGGCAGCTAACAACTGCCTAAACTCCAGTTCCAAGTGTTATTCTCTTCTGGTCTCCTTGGGCATTGCCCACATTGCATGCTCGCGCACACGCACATGCTAAAGATAAAGAAATCTTTAAGAAAATCTAAAAAAACCAAACCAGCCAGGCAGTGTGTTGCACACCTTTAATTTCAGCACTCGGGAGGCAGAGGCAGGTGGATCTCCAAGTTCTAGGCCAAGCTGGTCTACACAGTGAGTTCTAGGACAGCCCCCCCCCCCACACCCTATCAAGAAAAACCATAAACAAACAAACACAAAAGAAAGAAACTACATTACTCCTAGTCTGTCTGCCTGAGCATTCTTTGTTTGGGGAACCACTGCTTTTGCTTGGCTGGACCCTCCCCCCCCCCCCCCCCCACTGACTCTGCTACCTCTTATCATTTGCCTCTGTGACTCTCTTCTGGGTGGCCTTGGATTCCAGGGAAGACAGACTGCTCTGTGACGGAGGAGGACGGGACGGGACAGGGGGACACTAACTCCTACATCTTTACCAACAGCTGAGCCTCACCCAACAGCACCTGGTGATGGGAACTGACCCTGGAACAGGAGTGAGCCCCGAGCATCTCACAGGGACCAGAGTGTTCCACTCCAGTGATGACAGCTCCTCTAGAACTCTTTCAACATCAGAGCTAGGTGACAGACTAGGATGCCATCTATGCAAACCCCACTCTCTCTGTTTCCTTTTTATATAAAAACCAGAAGTTCCTGCTAGCCCCTTGAAGATGAGCATGGGAAGGGGGGGTGTCACTGAGCCCCTTTGTCTGCTTTTCCCAATGCAGTCATGAGTAAAAGTTAAAGGGACATGAGAAAGGTCCAAAGCCCATCATTTCCCAGCTCTGGTTTAGGTCTCTGGCTGGCTAAGTCAAGAATTTCAACATGACTGACCAAACTGTTAGCAAAGGACTCTCACAAACAGGATTAGGAACCAGGCTTACAGTGCTGGGATTAAAGGTGTGTGCCACCACAACCAACACAAAGATTGTTTCTAATTATTTCACATTCATTTTGCATGTGTGTGTATGCAATTTCATGTGTGCATGTGTGGATGTGAGAGGTTAATGTCAAATGCTGTACCTTTTTTAAATTAATGTTATGAGTATGTATGTATGCCATGTGTGCCTTGCACATGCTCCAACATGATCAGAACTTACTGCCATGCTAAGTGAACTAGGCCTGATGTAAAGAGACAAACACCGCAAGACTCCGCTTCATGGTACCTGCGATGGGAGCAGATTGTTTGGAATGATGACAAAATTCTAGCACAGATTGGGGGGGGGGGGGAATGAGTATAAACTAATGTAAATGTACTTAATGTTGGAAACTGAGAAGCTGAGGCAGGGGGATTCCAAGTTATAGATCAGCCTCTCCCTCCCGCTGAAAGGAAAAGCTGACTTAATGGAAACAAAATGAATACAAACCGAGAGGCAGAGGACAAGGTGACCTACAGGCACCCTCACTACCACATAGTCCTGGAGAGCTCACTGTGTGCCTGGTGCCTGTGGAGGGCACCAGATCCCCTGGAATGGGAGTTATGGAAGCCACATGAGCTGTCATATACCGGAACCTGAAACTTAGGTCCTCTGCAAGAGCAGCAAGTACTCTTAACTGTTGGGCCATCCCTCCAGCCCAAGATTTCCTAATTTTATGTATGTGTCTGGGTGCATGAGACCACCGAGGTCAGAAGAGGACTTTGAATCCCTTGGAACTGGAGTTATAGGTGGTTGTGAACTACCACGTGCATGAACTGGGAGCCAAATCTGGGTCCTCTGTGAACACAGTAAAAACTTAGCCACTGAGGCATCTTTCCAGCCTGTATCCCTATCTTTCCCTCCCCTTGAGACAGTCCCACTATGCATCCCCAGCTGGCTCCTGTCTCAGCATCCTTACTTAGTGCTGAGGTTACAAATGTGTGCTACAATACCTGGGTTTTGGTACTTGGGAGTGGGGGCCAGTGCTCTGGGGATGCGCTCAGCTGGCTGAATGCTTGCACAGGACACAGGAAGCCCAGCGCTGCATGAAACTGGGGTTGATTGAACATGCCTATAATCCCTCCATTCCGGAAGATCAGAAATTCAAGGTCATTCTTGGCTACTTGATGAGTTCAAGGCCAGCTTGGGCTACATACAAAGTGAGATTATGTTTTAAAAATTTTTTAAAAAGCAAAAGGAAAAACCAAACCAACAAATGAACACCCCCCCAAAAAAAAACTACCCGAGCATCCACCAGACAATTGGTGCTTATCCAGCCTGTGTGATACAGTTGTCATGCTTCTTATGAAACTACACTAAATATGTTCACATCATGGAGAATTTGAAAATTTTTCAGTACGGAGAGAGGGGGAAAACCACAAAATATTGTTTATGTTACCACCTAGAAATAACAACTCACATTTTGATCAAGAAAGTTCCCATTTTTACTGTGCACACTCTTACAAAATCTATTATGAAAACAGACTTTACAATACGTAGTTTTATAATTTGGCTTTCTAATAATGTATTTTCACATACTCTGAATTTACTTAGTTGCACACCAGCATTTCATAATCTTAAGAATTGCTTAAAAGTATTAGCAAGAAAGGTAAGAGTTATTTTATCAAGAAATGCAGGATATGGGGGAGGGAGGAAGGGCTAGAGAGATGGCTCAGCAATTAAGAGCACTGACTGCTTTTCCAGAATCCAAGTTCAATTCCCAGCTCACAGCTCTCTGCAACTCCAGTTCCAGGGGACCTGACACCCTCACCCAGATAATGCAGACAAAACACCAATGCAGATAAAGTAAAAGCAAAATTAAAAACAAAAGCAAGATGTGGCCATGTGGTAGTTTTTAAGTAGAGTACTTTTAGGCTGGTGATGTAGCTCAGTATTAGACCCCTTTCTTGGCACCCACAAGCTATGGCTTTGACCACCAGCACAGGCAGAAACAGGTGGAGCCATGCAGGGGAAAGGCCTAGTAGTTAGTGTTTTGAGGGGAGTGTCAGGCATCACTATGAGTATTACCTTTAAATGAATGACAAATGACCCCTTTGTTAGGACACTGGCATTGAATTCATATGACGCCTACACTTTCATTTCTAGGAAAAGGCAAATGCCAGCTAGCATGAGAGTAGCTGGCATAGATGGTGCTTGTCCTGGAGTCCTGGATGCTGGAGGATCCTGGTCCATCACATGGCCATCTGAAAGGTAGAGATGCTTGGTCATCATAGGAAAGCCTGCCAGCTCCCCTGCTGCCTCCAGTGCCTGAACACAGGTCTATCTTCAAGACCCAGAACTCCGAGGGGGCCTAACTGGATGAGGACAGTGTACCCACAAGATCAGCAGTGCTATGACTCTCGAGCCCCCGAAGAGCGTTTGTCCACGGTTGCAGCAGACCTACTGTTAATTGGCTCTTCTAGTCCAGTGTTGGTGCAGATCTTGTTTAGGCTCTGGTGAGGGGACAACACCCCTTGGTCCCCAAATTCCAAGAAGAAAATATGGTTTCCATTCATCCAACCACTCTACCTTCATTTGCTAATAATAAATGCACTGGTAAAGACACAGAGTCTATACTGGGGCAGTAGGGTTCCATCTTGTGTCAAATGAAGGCACACTTTCATTTACTTTATGAACTTGCACACATTCAGTTGTAAGAGTCCAAATGTGCAGATTGAGATGGCGGGGTGTATTCTTGGTCATCAAAATACTCTACATGGGGTTTTTAGTTGGTGAAGATTGACAATGTAGGGGAAAGCTTGGTCCATACTGTATAATCTCAATTAGCTAAATGCATGCACACTTGCAGCATCTAGGACACATCAAGCTGAGCTGCTTGTGACTGGGAGGCTGTTTCTGGCTTCTTGTGTTTCCTATAATGCACATCCTACAACATAAATAAAAAGTCCAACCGTCGCTCGGAAAAACCCAGCCAAATGGGGTGGGGATAACACTGGCTCCTCTGATCTCTCCTATGTCCTGACCCTCTTGCCATTGTCTCCTTCAGATCTACAAGACAAAGAGCACTGAGACCAGCACCTTTAGGGTGCAGGAGTCATGGGGACTCACAATTTTAAAGCCCAGCATTGGGGGTGGGGGGTGAGGGGCAGATGCAGGCAGATCTCTGTGAGTTCCAGGACAGCCTTGTCCCATAAATGTGTCCAGAGGACACCAGAGGGGTAAAAGTGTTGGTAGATTTGAGGCTGCTGGAGCATTCCTGTAATCTCAGCACTGTGGAGGCTGAGGCATGAGGACTGATGGGAATTTTGAGGCCAACTTTGATTATATCGTGAGTTCTAAGCCAGCCTGGGTTACAAAATAGGACAAACACAAAAAAAAACAAAATAAACAAACCCCAAAACATCCAATCCAAACCCATCGGTCACAGGAAGGGTACACTGCAGGAGTTGGTTCTATCTGAATGGCCATCCTAGGAAGGAGTAATTGTAGCGGTGGCCATTCCTGGAGTCTGCTGGGATCTTCTGCCCAAAGACAGACCCCCCCCCCCCGCCCCCAGCAAGCACTTCTTGATGCAGAAGTGTCAGGCTCTTTTTCTGTTCAGTGTGTCCAACAGAAGCCTGCTGGTTATCAGTGTGGTGCAGACTTGAAGGAACTCCGCAGGCAGTGTGACAGTAGGGACTGAGAGAGTGTCCCTCAAAGACCCCATGCCTGAGATCTCTCCTAAAGATCATTGTATCAGGGACCACACCCCCACAGAAGACGCATTCCCTCTCGAAGCTTGTGCTTCAGGAACATCCACCAGTGGCCTTACATCTGAGGGAGTGTCCAAAAATACCCCATGACCCATGCCTGAGGGAGCAACCCCAAGGACCCACATCTAAGAGAACACTACTTAGGGACCTCATATGCCTAAGACAGTACCAATCACTGACACCACATCTAATGGTTTTCCAGGGACATCTCCCTAAGGGACCACTCCCTAAGGATCTAGTGTCCGAGGAACACCCACCAAGAATTCCTAGGCTCTATGCCTTCTGGATCCTTATGCTATTTTATAAGTAGAGGCCTGGCTGGCAGGTCCTGTCAGACCTGGAAGAAAGTTCTGGAGGAACAGGAGGCAGAAAGGGAGTCCCTTGTGTTTCTAAGGGATCCACTAGGACGAAAGAAGAGAGAGTTGCTTACCACAGCCAGGTAAAAAGGTCTGAGGTAAACAGTGGATCTGGCCATGCCAACACCTGCACAGGGAACACTTCTTGGGCAGCCAGTTGCCATGGAGAACAGACCCACAGTGCCTGAGAAACACGAGACCACACAGTCAGTAAATTCCTCAGTCCCCTTCCCTCCCCCACCGCCCAGTCCTGTCCCCTCCAACAGCTTACTCTTTCCGTATATCACGTTCACAGTTGCGTCCATAGAAGGATGGTGGACAGGCACAGAAGGACCCCAGGATGCAGGTCCCTCCATTGAGGCAGCAAGTTTTGTTAAGCAACTTACCTGAAATGAAAAGGTCATGAGGCAGATGGAGACCTGATAAGCCATAAGCAAAGGTTCGTCTAATGCTCTGGCCTCCGTCTCCCCAGAGTACTCTGAAGAGCCCATAGCACAAGACTCCCTTTTAGGAAATCATTTTCATGTGCACCAGTTATAGTTACCAGTCCCCAGTATGCAGTAACATCAGGAGAAAAACTGAATTTCAGGGGTGAGACACAACATGCCCGTCTCACCTTTACACCTAAAGCACTCAGTCGCTGGCACAACACATCCAGTCTCTCTGGTTAAGTGCTAAAGTTACTTTAGAGATGTGTCAAGGGCCAGGACGGAGATGAATTAGGTCTAGCAAGCCTTACTATTCTGTATCTCCATGGAAGGCACCAACTGGAAAGATCCAGAATGTACTGCAGGTCCTTCCGGGTTTCGAAGGCTGTTATCTCTGATGGCCGGGTCTCTCTGAGACAGAACAGTCAGCTCACGGTGGTCCAACCCTGTATTGTATTTCAAGCCACAGAAAACATTGTTAGTGTTCATAAGAAGCAGCCCCTCCTCTTGAAAAACAAAAGCCCCCACCCACCCAAGTTTGGTGACACACATCTGTTATCTCAGCACTCAGGAGGCGGAGGAAGGATCCTGAGTTAGATGCCAGCCTGAGACCCTGTCCCAAAACACCAGAGACTGGGAATAGAGGGGAGTTATCTGGGAGTCAGTAGGTGCAAAGCCAAATCCCCAGCACCATGTCAACAACAACACCAAAAAAGTTGGTGCTCAAAAGGAAAAAATAATTCAGCCAGGTTCAGTAGTGAACTTGGGAGGTAGAAGCAGAATTAGGAGTTCAAGTTCAGCCTTGGCTCTCAACGTGGGCTACAAGGCCTTTAACCACAAACAACAAACAAATGTGTTTGTGTGTGGGTACAAAACTCACTGGGTGTGGTGGTGGCCCTGGGATTGGTAGAGGCAGGACAGTCTGGGCTCAGTGACTCAGTCTCAAATCCTGAACCCAAGCTGTGCAGAAGTGAAGGCCTCCGCCTTTAATCCTATCTCTCATGAGTGAGAGGCAGGCGGATCTCTGTGCGTTCAAAGCCAGCCTGGTCTGGTCTGCAGCCAGGGCAACAAAGAGAAACCCTGTCTTGAAGCTCTCCACCGCCCAAAAAACCCTGAACCCCAAACTAACGGAGAAAACTCTCACCAGCAATGAGTCCAAATTCAAATGCACTGGAAATGGCCACAAGTAAAACCAGACTAGAAAAAGGAAATTGGACATCAGTTAGCGAGACAGAGCGTGTAAAACTGGGAACTCTCATCAGAAGACCACAGGCCACTAAGGAGAAACTCAAATGTATCACCATTCTTTTAGTGGAGCCTCCAGTAAGAAACTGGAACAGAAATTCTGTCCTTGGAAACAATTCTATTTTGTATAAATGGCATATATTCCAGGGTAGTTTACATATATAAATTTTTAAATGGCTGTGTGTGCTGGGCTAGGGTAGCACTTGCCTAGCGTGTGCAGATCCTGGTTTGATCCCCAGACCCATTAGAAAACAACCAAAACAAAAACCCAAAACTGTCCAGTTATTTTACAACCTGAGCTGGATGCCCAGGACCCACACAGGGATCTGACCACCCCATTACAGTGGGTCTGATAAATCAGATATCATGATACACACACACACACACACACACACACACACACACACACACACTGAATGTTAAAAAATTGAGTATTTTAAAGTCAACGGCCAAGTAGTATATAACTAAGTACAAAGTTCCAGGATCTTCAGGAAAAGCAGCGGTGCTACTGGCAGCATTTTAAGGTTCAAGTAAGACAAAAGTCGGAGAAGGGTAGAACATGAGTTTCTGAAGTCGCAATCTCCAGCAATCAAAAATTCAAAGTTAGCTCATACCTGGAGAAGTGCGCCATCTTCCACGGCTCGTAAAAATGTTGGGAGAAAAATACAAGTAAATGGCTTTAATTCATAAGGTCATCTCCCAAACACCCAAAGATTAATTTCCCGACGTGAAAAATAGTAAATTAAAAAGAAAGATTCCAGATGAGAAATGCGCCCGTCCGGGAAGGTCTTAGGGCAGTCGAAAGCCAAGGTCTCCAAGCAGACTGAGGTGATGGGGCCTCTCCCTCCAACAGAACGTTTTTGACCTTGAGAAAGGACTTTCCAGGGATCTTCCTTCACTAGAAACCCCTGGGGTGGCGGGGAGGACCCTCAGGTGGGCGGGGAGACGGGAGCCCCACGCCCATTACTAGGCTCGGGCGTTGCAAGGCCGAGAGGTGGCCTTGGCTGACCAACACTGTCGGTTAGGTACAGTTTCTTTTCTCCTGAAAACTGGGGTCGAAGAGAGTCAAATCGTTCTGCCAAGACCGTCAAACACGAAAGTCATTAATTAGGAACATCTGTACACCATGTATAAAGATGTAGGCATTTGATACTTCATTATCAGATTTTAGCTCTGAATTTTCTTCCATCTTTTTGCTAAAAAGCCGAGTGGAGCTGGGTGCTGGTTGCGGGGAAAGTTTGGGTGGCTAGGGAAGATGTGCTAGCGACCCGGGAAGACTTGTTTGGGTGAAGAGCAAGGTCAAGGTCGGGAAGGATTAAGTCTGGGAGTGTGCCTGAGTCTTTGCAACAGCTCGGTCCGGAAGCGCGCTCCGGGAGTCTGCGGGTGGGCGCGGGGACCAGCGGGGGAGAAGGTTAAAGCTGTGGCTTGTCGCTAGGCTCTCTCGTGTCCAAACAGGCCCAATATGCTTAGTGGGTGAGCTGCAGTTTACTAGCCTCTCTCTGTCTCGTTGTGGTAATGGGGAGGGCCTCCCTTGCAGTCTGGAGTTGTATCTCTATTGCTAGATGCTGGGCAGGTCTGGCACAACCCGCTGAGAAACTTTATGACCCGGCGAGAGACTCCCTTCGCTGAAGGCATCATAGAGGAGCTCCTATTGCAGAGCACAGACGATGGATGTCACCTCGCTGTTTCAGAGAAAGGGGCTGAGGTTGCTATTGTTGGGAGATGTTTCAGAGTCCAAGGAAACTCTGCCTCCAGTGAACACCTGGGACAGAGGAGTCACATCTGTCTATCTGGTCACATCTGATACTTAAAGCCTTGGGATACAAGGTCCATCCATTTTATTTTAATATTTTAGATCTATTCTCATCCTCGTTATGAGCAGTCAGGTATCAGGAACTAGGGTGACCTGTCACAAAAGCAGGACGCTGTGGCGCAGTCTTATAAGAGGTTGTAAGAGGGAGGGTTGAAGTGAGTCAGAGGCTGGCCTGGTCTTCAGAGTGAGTTTAAGGCTAGCCTGTGCTATGGGTAAGATCCTGCTTTTTGTTTATCTAACCCTTCTTTTAAGAACCGGTCTCACTCAAGCTCAGGCTAGTCTGGAACTCTCAGTTACCTTCCTCCCTGTTTCCCCAAATTCTGGGATCTCAGGCAAGTATCATCAAGAGCAGCAAAGACCCAGCCTCAAAATACAAAACATGGGGCTGGAGAGCAGTTAAGAGCACTGGCTGCTCTTGCAGAGGACCTGGGTTCAATTCCCTGCATCCACATGGCAGCTCACAACAGACATACAGGCAGGCAAAACATCAATGTACATAAAAAGAAATCTTAAAAAGAAATACAAGACACAAAAATAACAACCCTCGCCCACGTTTGCCCAAGGCCTCTACGGTGATTTACTTCCTTCATAGTACTCCGCAGATTGACGAGGGCCAGTGACTAAGACAGTGGGCTGGCCTAGGAATTCTGTCCACGCCCAGTCTCTCTACCCCCTCCCCCTCCTCTCAAAAGGTCCTCCAGCCTCTTTTCCAGTTCCTGAAACTGTCAGGATCTGTTGTTTCCCTGCAGGCCCCGGCGCCTTCATTAACAAGCTAATGGCTATTTTCACTGAGAACTTGACAAACAGAACAGACAGATTCCTGCATACAGACAGACTGGAAGAGTGGAAGTGTGAAGAGGAATGGCCTAGGGATTAAGAGGGGACACCCTTGTTTCTGTATGGTTTCTGTTCCTTCTCTACCTGTGCTGTGTAGATATACCAGGAATTATTTTATCACTGATCCCCGAAGACACATTTCTGTAGTATCTTCCCTGGCAGGTATAACTTGGGGACATTTGAGGGCGTACTCTGGTAAATACTGAGCGCTAAAATTGCTTGTGTAATTTATGCATTCTTCCAAAATGTTTTCCCAGAACCCCACCCATGTCCCTTTCCTTCCTCCTTTTACTGCAAAACTGTGCGTAAAGAGCCCCTCTCTTTGGGCTCGTCCATGCCCGCTGCAGCTAACATCTGAAGATTTTGTTGATGCCGGATGTGATTTCTGTCGTTTGGATTTGCATATTTCACTGTGTTGCTGGGTGTTTGTATTCTGTTGGTGGTTCTTACAGCGCCCTTCAACTGGCTTCTTTGGGCTCCGCCTGAATACCATTTGCTCCGGGAATTCCTTCTTGGCACCATTTCTCCTTACCTCAGCTTCCAGCTGGGGCTCTGAACAGAGGAGCAGATCATGGTATCCACTTCCCCACCCTGGAGTTTATTTTGCCAACTCTGGATTGTAAACTGCTTATTTTCTTGTCTTTCACCTCTTTACCCCTGGTTCCCACCTAGGAGGTCTACAGCCTGTCAGCCCAGGACTCTCAGCGTCTGCAACCCTGATAGCAGTGGCTCCCTGAGCTAATTAGGAAATCTTTCTCCATGGGCCACCCTGTAGTCTACAGAAGTACTAAGTCTCGGCCCTATTTTCTGAAATAGGAGATAGATCAAGAGCTTTGAGAAGCAAGCCAGGAAGACAATATTTTTCCCTAAACCCAAGCCTGGAAAAAAAATAACAAAGGTTTGGGTTATCTGAGTGTGCTTGTTTGTGGATGATGTTTCAGCAGAATCTGTGAACTGAGCTGAGGCTGAATAGATAAAACCAGTGGTCCTCAGCCTTCCTGATGCTGCGACCCTTTAGTACAGTTCCTCATGTTGTGGTGACCCCAACCATAAAATTACTTTCGTTGCTACTTCATAGTTGTCATTTTGCTACTGTTATGCATTGTAATGTAAACATCTTTGTTTTCCAATGGTTTTAGGTGACCCTGTGAAGGGTTGTTTGACCCACAAAGGAGTCAGGACGCACAGGTTGAGAACCACTGCTTTAAAAGGTGCTGTTCTTTTGGGCCCCAGCTAGAGCTACTCAAGAGGAAAATATGTATCAGCATATATGCTAGGCTGCTAGTAGTTTTCAGGCCACTTGGGGAAATGAGCATCACAGGGCACAGGCCTACTTCATGCACTCTGGAAGTTCAAAAGCTGTAAGGGGTGTGTGTGCGCGCGCGCGTGCGTTCGTGCCTCTGTGTGTGTGTGTGTGTGTGTGTGTGTGTGTGTACCTCTACAGGGTCTTTTGTCACCCAGGCTGGCTCTAACTTCCCAAATAGCTTAGGATGACTCTGAACCTCTGCCTCTTCTGTCTCTGTCCTGATAGTAGGAATCTCAGGCGTGCATTGCCATACCCCTCATTTTGGATATGCCCAGCTCAGAGATGCAGCAATCTGTACAAGTGAGTTTAGAATATTGCCAACAAGTCCTTACACAAGTGTAAACACATTCTGTGTTTTCAAGTACCTCCCGGCTGCTGTGTGTCAGAGGCAACCTCAAAACACATGAAATATTGCCCCAGGACCCTGCCCAGGAGTTAGGACCAGTGAGGAGCTATCCTGGCTACCCCTGTACCAGATTGTGCTAATCTCTGATTCTCACCATGTGGTCACGGGCCAGCAATGTTGGCACCAGGTAAAGCTTATTAAAGATACAGCTGTCTGGCTCCAAAGTTGAGCAAGGTCCTGGCAGCTCAGGTGTAAAGGTTGGCAGATAAGACAGGACACTCAGTCATAAATTTCAGATTGATGACAAATAATTTTTTTTAGTATGTGTATTCTCAAAGTATTATAATTATTGCAATATTAGGGATTGAATCTAGGGTCTCATTTGTACCCATCAGTAACTGAGATTAAAGGGAATGAAACTCCACACTCAAAATTCAGGTTTGTTTGTTTGTTTTAATTTTGAGACTGTCTCAAATAGACTAGGCTGGACTTGAACTCCATATGTAGGTGAGGATGACCCTAAACAACTGATCATTACTTGTATGTGTCACCTTGCCTATTATTTGAGGAGGGGGGGTAAGGTATTAGTTGGCCTGGGTTGACCTTGAACCAAGCATAGATGGTAGTTGAGGATGACCTTGGCCTCCTGACTTTCTGCCTCCCAAGTGGGGATTGTGGGTATGCTCCAGGACTCCAGATTCAGACCAAGGTATGTGAGGAGCCCTTGCTATTCCAATGGGTTATATTCCTGGGAGAACACTGGAATTCCTTTACTACTCATTGGGTGTCACTCCAGTGTCTGCCATCAGTAAGACTACTACGTTCTCAGGTAGCAAACGTTTAAGGATACAACAAACAAGCAAGCAGACAGACAGACAAAAAACACATAAGGATGAAATCAAGACTTAAGTGTATTGCTTCAAACATTGCAAAAAATAAAAAAAAAAAACAAACAAAAAGCAAAACGTTTACATAACCTTGATCCCTTCCTACGGGCTTTCTAATCATGTTTGTTGTTTGGCTCCTAGCCATAGAGTACTGAGACCACAGAATGCTTTCCCCTCAGCACCCAAGGCTTTCTAGCTGGAGAGCGCCAGTCCTCTGTGGAGGGTGGGGGGAAATCGGAGTGTGTGTGTATGGGGGGGGGATTCTGCCTGCCCGGCTCCTTCAATAAGCCTGCTACGCTCGGGTGCCAAGCCCTCCCCAAGCAGATCTGTTTTGTCTCTTGCTAGGCTGAGTCACATAGAATAGATAGATAATCAGCACATGTCCTCCAGATCATATTATCCGCTTACAAATATAGCCTGTTAGCGCATAGGCACGGTAGTCCTTCCGCTCGGGGCGTTGCTCTGCGGGTGTAAACACCATCGAAAGCGTGGGTTACAGCGTGGCAGCCGCGGCGGCCGGGGACTGTCAGCACCCACCCTCACAGGGAAGGTGAGTGGCGGGTGGTCTCGGTCCCAGCGGCAGAAGGGTGTGAACTAACAGGTGGGAGCGCCTGCCCTGCGACTGCGCAGAAGCTGAGTGGGCATCGCGGCTGCTTGGGAGGGGGCGGGGGAGGGTACACCCACCACTGCGCCTGCGGTGTGGCTTTGGCTGTTTACAGCTTCACCTGGTGCGCGGTGAGCTCCAACCAGCCACCATCCAAGCGCACGGAGAGGACCCTACTTATCTCAAGAACTACAATTGAGTGGGGCGTCAGAAAGCACGCGGGGTGCACGGGTGCCTTCAGGTGGGCTGCTGTCGGGACAAGGTCCTCAGGAATCCTCCTGGTGACTTCGAGGGCACCACCTAGGTGCCCAAGACTGAGTTCCAAAGTGCTGTTCAGGGGGTGATAAATCATTTCTGTTTGTGCCCTCTCCTGGTCCTTGGAAAATATGCTTGACATCTAACAAGGAGGGAGGGTGGGGGAGTGGTCTTTCCTTTCCTAAAGCGCGCCCCTTGGTGCGGGTGGGGCAGGGTTTGGGGCAAGGGAGGCAAAGTGATTGGCAATCCGAAAGAGAACTGTTCAGCTCTGTAAACCTCCCAGCTGAGGCGGTTCTAGGCTGGACCATCGTCAGGCCTGGGGCGAGCTCCAGTCACTGGTCCCATAGAACTGGCTAACCCAGTCGAGTTGGGAAAAGACCCTTAATGCCCACAGACCTCTGTGTGTCAGTGTGGCTGCTTGTTTTTGAATAGGGTCTCATGTAGCCCTGGGTGGGGTAGGAACCTAGGTTTCCTGCAGGCCAAGAACTCTAACTGAGCCCCACCTCGGCTTTCACCTCTTGTTAACAACTTACATTTAATTGATGCCCAATGGTCTGTCTCCATTTCTTTTCTTTAGTTGATTGGCACCTTCTTTCCCCCCACCCTCACCCCCAATTCTTACAGGGTGACAGGTCCCATCCTAAGCTGCACGTGATCCAATGATCACAGGGTGCTCTCTCACCAAGCTTGGGAGTCGGGTGCTGAGGTTGCATGTTGTCCACGTGAAAATTCATCAGCCTGTCCTCAGGGATATGTGACCAATAAGCCAGGAGGCAGGATTCCAGCCGGGGCCATCTGACTCAGCCCCTGTCCTCTTAATCCTTTCTATGCCCTCTGTCTCCTGACTTGAGCTTCTAGTTTAGCAAATTACCCTAACAATAATCAAATGTCCCAAGGGAAACTCAGACCATGCATCATAAAATGTAATTCATTTTAGAACTCAACTGAGACACAGTAGTTGCTATTCTGACCTTACTTTAAACTGTAGCCACGTCCCCGACTGTTCTATTAGAAAACTCATTCTGCCTTCCAGCTGTGGAGTACAGCCCTTAGCGTCCTAAGCAGTTCCTATTAGCCATTCTCTTAGTGGAGAGCTGGATTGATGACAGGGCATCTTCCCATAGGATACGCCTAGTAGGAGCCCTTGGAAGGCTGGGAGCTTGGCTCCTTGGGAGTTAGGGCAGGAAAAGCAGATGGGATGTTATAAGAATTGTTAGGGGCAGAACCTGGGCCCCAATTGCCAAACAAGCCAGCTCAGCTGTCGTCCTTGATGGGCCAGTTAAACAGACATCGGTACAGAGCCCAGAAGCGGATGTTTTCAGTGTGGGAAGAGAACAAAAAGGCTCTGAAGAACTCCCCTCCTGGGTCCATGTTCACAGCCCTGACATGAGGTTGGAGTGTAAACAGAAGCTAAGAGGTGTTATACAGCTAAACTGTCCTGGTCATGTGATCCTGCCCATCATGTAGGCTCCAATCTCTACTGCAACATGATCAGACCAGTTGTCAGAACTGTGTGAAATCTGAGTTCCAGGTTCCTCCCTTGTGAGACACAAAAAAAAGGCAAGACCAGGTCTCAGCCTTCTCTTACTCCCAGCATGAGATTATTGGGGGGAAATCCCAATTTTAGGAAGAGAGCCAACTGTCTCAGTAGATGGTAGTCAAAGGTAAGAGGCACAAGTCTCTCTTTAGGATATCTTCACTGCAGCCAGATGGCCACAGGGAGCCAGGTACCTTGCCATCCCCAGGACCTGCTTTTCCTCTCCTTCCTTCGCTTTTGCCTCTCTCTGTACCCACAAAGGGAATGTCAGGGTGAGAGACTTTGTTGGGTCTCCTCCAAGCTCCTCCAGATATTTCCCATGATGCTCTGAGCTGTAAGCTTGGTACCCATTCCACATCTCCAGCCCTTGACAGCCCAGTTTATCAGTTGACAAGGGAGAGGACTAGGTGATCTGAATGTTCCCTTCCTCTCCCCTGGCATATGACTTCTGAGTGGAGACCAGAGCTCTGGTGCCAGGGGACACATTTTTTCAGTCATGCCCTCTGGCTCCTGGGAGCCAATGCTATTGTAAAGCAATTCTGATATAACTGGGTTGCGGAGGGGGGTGGACATTGAAAGTTTGTCACCTAAACCTGCATTGATAGTTGTGTTCCCTGTCACTCCCAAAACCCTCCCACCCCAGCTTGCAAGTTGTCCACACCCCGGATGGGCCTTCCCCCCTCTCGTGGTTCCGTGGCACTCCGTTCAGCCTCAGACTTAGATTCCCTGATTCAAGTGCTGGTCCGAAATCTATCCCAGCATGCAGGTGTTCTGGAATTCTCCCTGATAGCCTGGGGACGGACATGAAGGTGTGGCAGGGATCTCATTCTTCTTGTTATTTTCTGTCTTCCATGGCACTACATGTACATGGCGCACAGACGTAGATGCAGGCAAAACACTCATACACATAAAAATAATGAAGGCTAAAAATCTGAGCTGTTGGTGTAGCTCTGTGTCATTCCTCAGGCATTCTGCTCCTCTGCCCCGTAAGCCCCGCCCCAGTAAGCCCCGCCCCAATGAGCTCGTCCCAGCTATTCACTCTGTAGATGCTGTCAGCTTTATTTGGGCATTTTGGCCAACTTTTTAAAAAGTTTTTATTTTAGTTGAAGATGCTGTTTATTATTGTTTTTGCTGTGTGTGAGGGTCACACGTGTGCCACACCATGAGTTTGAAGGTTAGAGGACAAGTTTTGAAGAGTTGGTGTTGTGCACGGACCCTTAGGGGTGAGGGAATATAATGAGGGTTTTACGTTGTTCAAGTTTTTAATGGCTTTTTGCTCCCAGAACTAAGTTTCTATTTCTTGAAATGTAGATCATTTTTCCTCATCTTTGTAGCATCTCCCTGCACCTGCCACACAACAAGAAACAGGGGTGATTGAAACGCTCGCCCTTACCCCAGCTAAGCAACAATTCAGTTATTTCCATAGAGGAACTGCACTTCTACAGTGGATCTAAGTTCAGTTCCCGGTTCCCATATCAGGTGACTCACAACCACCTGTAACTCTGGCTCCAGGGCAATCCAAAGCTTCTGGCCTCCTAGGGTACTAACATATACCTACACACGTGTACAAACAAATTTCTTTAACTTTATTTTAGGTGCACTGATGTGAAGATATCAGATCCCCTGAAACTGAAATAACAAGAAGCTGTGAGCTGTCATGTGGGTGCTGGGAATTGAACCCTGGTCCTCTGGAAGAACAGCTAGTACTCTTAACCACTGAGCCATCTCTCCAACCCCATATACATTTTTCTATTTTCTTTTCTTTCTTTCTTTCTTTCTTTCTTCCTTCCTCCCTCCCTCCCTCCCTCCCTCCCTCCCTCCCTCCCTCCCCCCCCCCCCTCTCTCTCTCTTTTCCCCCGAGACAGGGTTTCTCTGTGTAGCTTTGGAGCCTGTTCTGGAACTCACTCTATAGATCAGGCTGGCCTAGAACTGAGAGTGCCACTTGCCTCTGCCTCCTGAGTGCTGGGATTAAAGGTCTTCACTACCCGGCCTGACTTAACGTGCGTGTGTTTCACAAACCCAGTCTATGTGCATATGAAACTAACATGTCTATTTTTTTATAGGTAACTTTATGCTGCTCCCCGAATGGGACACAAAGTGGTCGTGTTTGACATTTCTGTTGTCAGAGCCTTGTGGGAAACTCGTGTCAAGAAGCACAAAGCATGGCAGAAGAAAGAGGAGGAAAGGCTGGAGAAGAGCGCGCTGGAGAAGTACATTTTCTGCCTGTGATTCCGGTTTGGTGGGCGTGGGGATTCAGGCAGGGTGCTGGCCACCACTGGCTGCCAGGGAGGACGAGGAGGGAGCCCTTCGCTGGGATTTCCCGCTGTCAGGGCCGCTTTCCTCCGTAGACATCACAACTGTCACATTTCTTGTGCAGTTGCGCTCCATTCCTTTAACAGTGACACCAGAACTTGTGAGGGATTACATAATGTCCAGACACTATGCGAGACACAAGGAGGGCGGAGATGGCAAAAAAAGTCCCTGTATGCGCCACCCTGCAGGGCCACTTGCAGCCCCTCACCGAACTCACTCCGACATGCTTGCTCTCACGCATTCCAGCTTTTATCGGCTGAGCCGAATTCTAGGCAAGATCCATTTTGTTCCTCTACTTGAACTGAAACTATACAGTCTGACTCTCAGAAATGTAAGAGAGTTCTGGACAAAATCTAAGTTGAGGGTCTGGAGAGATGGCTCAGCAGTTAAGAACATTTGCTGTTCTTGTTGAAGATCAGGGTTCGACTCACAACCATCTATGGTTCCTGCTCAAGGGTATATGATGATGTCCTCTGGCCTCCGTGGGCACTCCATACATCTGGTGTACATACAGCAGGCGCGCGCGCACACACACACACACACACCACTAAGTTGCAGAGCTGGAGAGATGGCTCAGTAATTAAAAGTATTTGCTGCTCTCCTAGAAGAGAAGGGAATCCAAAGCCTTCATCCATGGATACTCATACACAAACAGGGCTCATACACATGCATGTGCAGGTACACATACACACAAATAAGAATAAACTCTAAAAAAAAACAACAAAATACACCAAGTTGAAGTAGTGCTTCAAAATACTCTGATAACTGTGAGCATACAATCATATGAGCACCATCCAACATAACAGAAGGATGACCAGCTAAGGAGGCTGTGTACCTAGAAGACTTTAATTTTTATTCTCTGTGAAGAAACCAAAACCAGAATTCTTGAGTGGTACATTGTGGTTAAAGTCAAGATGGGGTTCTGATTGGCTAACTCATCTCAAAGGCAGTTCTTGACCCTACAACCAATTGGCAAATGATGGAGTATTTGTATTAGCTTTGTTTGTTTTGTTTTTGTTCTTCAAGACAGGGTTTCTCTGTGTAGCTTTGGCTGACCTGGAACTCCCTTTGTAGACCTGGCTGGCCCCGGATTCACAGAGATCCGCCTGCCTCTGCCTCCTGAGTGCTGGGACTAAAGGTGTGCACCACCACTGCCCAGCTGTTTGTTAGCTTTAAGTTAGCAGCAAAAGGTGTAAAATGTGAATCAATCAATCAATTAATCTATAATCTATTTTTTAATTATTTTTTATTTTATGTGCATTGGTGTTTTGCCTGCATGTATGTATATCTGTGTGTCATGAGGGTGTCAGATCTTGAGTTACAGACAGCTGTGAGCTGCCATGGGGGTGCTGGGAATTGAACCCAGGTCCTTTGGAAGAGCAACCAGTGCTCTTAACCACTGAGCCATCTCTCCAGCCCTCTATAATTAATTTATTTTTAGTAATTTAGTATATGCGCTCATTTGCATTCCTACCATTGACACTGGTGGAGGTGGAGGTCAGAAGACATTGTGCAAGAGTCGTTCTTCCCCTGGGTTCCGGGGGAATCAAATGCATGTCATTAGGCTTGGCAGCCAGTGTCTTCACTGCTGAATCATCTTATCAGCTCCACTTGTTTTCAAACCAAAACAGGGTCTGAGTAACCCAGGGTGGTCTTGAACTCCTTGCATAACAAGAATGAGCTTGAACTTCTTCTGTTTTTTGTTTTGTTTTGCTTTTGAGACAGAGTCTTTCTTTCTTTGTTTTGTTTTGTTTGTTTGTTTTTTGAGACAGGGTTTCTCTGTGTAGACCTAGCTGTTCTGGAACTAACTCTAGTAGATCAGGCTGGCCTTGAACTCACAGAGCTCCACCTGTCTCTGCCTCCTGAGTCCTGGGACTAAAGGCATATGCCACCAACTCCTGGCGAGACGGGAGTTTTCTATGTAACAGCTCTGGCTGTCCTGGAACTTGCTTTGTAGACCAGGCTGGCCTCAAACTCACAGGGATCCACCTGCCTCTGCCTCCCAAGTGCTGGTGCTAAAGGTGTGTGCCACCGCCACCTGGCTGAACTTGAACTTCTAATTGTCCTGCTGGTTCCTCCTGGTGCTGGGATATAGGCTGTATTTATATCGGTTTATGAATTGTGATAGAGGGAGATATAGGTTTAAGTGCTATCTTCATACTATGTTGCCTGGATCTGCCTTCTGATTTGGTTTCAGAAGCAAGAAAAGCTGAGGCAGGGGGATGTCTCAGAAGGAAAAGGTCCTTACAGCTGTATCTGTGGATCTGAGTTTGGTTCCTGGAATGTGCATGATGGAGGAGAGAAATGATACCTTTAGGATGTCCTCTGGCCCAACTGTGTTTCAGAGGCTGGCCTTGAATTCCTGGTCTCCCTGCTTCTACCTGTCAGCTGCTGGAACTGCTGGCCTGTGCCAGCACCCGGAGCCATGCTGGCTACCTTTCTCCAGAGTGTTTCTTCCTGTGATTGCAACCTTTAGAGCTGGGTTAGTTATTTAAAGTGCTCCGGATCCTTCAGTCTAATGCCAAGCACGGAGCCGCCACAATACCTAATGTGGCTTCTTGCCAGCAAACTTTGCAGCAGAAGGTGATGTTTACAGATCAAGACAGGACAGACAAAGCTGCATAGTGAGTTCAAGGCCAGACTGGACTATAGGAGACTCTGCCTTAACAACACAATGGAAGAGAAGGTGACACTTGCATTTAGACCCAGGGAGCCATCTACAGAAATGTGGGGATGTGGAGTCCAAGGGACATGGGCCATCATGATACTGTTCTAAGAGAAACCACACTTAAGCAAATATGTAGGTCATTTTGGTAGGGAGTTTAGCCAAAGATTCCACCTAACTCAGTTCACCTTTTTTAGTTGTGGTAATTAGTGATTCACAGAAGGGTCTCAGATTTCCCAGCACCCCTGGCGGTAGGAAAGGAGGGTCAGGACAGGACCTAGTGGAGGACTGAGCCTGCTTCTTTTCCCTAGGAAATAACTGGTCTTCTTCTTCCCGTCTTAGGATAAAGGAGGAGTGGGACTTTGTGGCTGAGTGCAGGAGGAAGGGTGTGCCCCAGGCACAGTACTGCAAGAATGGCTTTGTAGATACCAACACAAGGGTCCTGGACAAGATAGAGAGGACCTCAGTGGCCAGGCAGAGTTCACGGGTCAAGGACAGAGACAAACGGAGCAATCCCTTTGTGTTTGAACTTTCAGGGGCACAGTGGAAGGTAAGTCAAGTATGTTTTTGTCTGTAATAAGTGGTAGTCAGGGGTTGTTATAGCTAGGCTGAGCCTTAGCTTTGGCCAAATGGATGCTGTGGTCGTTAGGGGCCTTTCCAGTGGGTGTGAAAGAGCCCTCTGAGACGGGTCCTCCTATCGTCCTTCTGTTGCTGAGACAGGGTCCAGCGTAGCCCAGGCTAGTCTTGAACTGGCCATATCGATGTGGATGGCTTCAATCTGACCTTCTGGATCCTCCTGCCTCTGTTTCCCAAGTGCAGGGATTTCAGGTGTGCACTGAACACCCAGGCTCAGAGGTCATCTTTTAGAAGCCCTGTGGCCCAAAGCAGTACTTACTTCATTTGTATGCATCTTAAAAATTATGTGTGAGAGTGCATGCGTGGGTGCGTGCATGAGTGCGTGAGTGAGTGTGTGTGTGTGTGTGTGTGTGTGTGTGTGTGTGTGTGTGTGAGACAAAGGTCAACCTTGGGTGTATTCCTCAGTTGTTCTCCACCTTGTTTTTTGAGATAGGATTTCTCACTTTTAGTTAGAACTTGCCCAGCGGGCCAGGCTGGCAAACCAGTGAAGTCTCCGGGATTTATCCACCATCTCTACCTTTCCAAAGCTGGTACTGAAGATGTGAGCCACCACACCTGACATTAAAGTGGGTTCTGGGGAGCAAACTCAGGTCCCCAGGCTTGTGAGGCAAGCATTTCCCCAACTAAGCCATCTTCCCAGCCTCTAGCTTTCTTTCAAATAGACGTTGGTGATAATGCGCAACTCACCTGTCTCAGTCTTGTATGAAGTAGTACCCTAGTGTGAGGACATCTGCAGGTTGAAAGCTCAGCCACGCGCAGCGGCAGTGATCATGAGGCCGGTTACAAGCACAGAGCTACCACTCTCCCGTCATCGCACCACACACTGCTGATGCAGTGGACACTGCATTCTCCTTTATAATGCCAGGCACCCCTACCTCTCCCTTTAGTGCTAAACTATCTGTTTAGCACTGGCTTGGTGGTTTGGAGTTCTTCCGTGGGACAAATTGCCACCTGGAAGTCTTAAGCACCTTCCCACGCCATTCTGATCTTAGCCCAGTGCACTTGAGCTAGGGAGGCTGTGACTGCCACCGTCCTCATCGTAAATCCTTCAGAAGCCAAAGCCAGGGACACAGTGCAGCTGGGAGAGAGAGGGTGGGAGCTGCACATCGCCTTTCTTCTGAAGCTCTTTCCTCTGTTAGAGACTCATAAACCTAAAACACTCAAGGGGTTGGTATGGAAAACACTAGCAAATATTTCTAAAAGCAACCACAGAGGAAGAGAAAATGAGCATAAATGTCTAAAACAATCAGGTGGGCCCAGCTTGTACCCCGAGGGCCACGTGCACCTGGAATAGCTATAGATGCAGACCAACAATACATAATCATAAGCTTACTTAAAATATGGGAATGTTTTTTGCAGGTTTTTAAACTCAATTTGTGCAGTTCTCCAGAGTGAACTTTGTAGATGTCAATGTCTGTCACGATGTCCAAGTTTGTACTTGCCAGAATGGAATATATAGGACAGATTTTATGTTTAGATGATGTTACATGTATGCTGTTGATAAATATTATGAAACTGGTCATCTATGTTAGCTAGGCTTTATGTGTGTATGTTTGTATGTATGTATGGTATATGTATATGTGTGTGTGTATTGTGTGTGCACGCCTATGCTTGTATGCGCTCAGATGCCAGAGGTATGTTGTGTGTCCTGCTCAATCACTCTCTTCTTCTTATTTTGATAACTGCATACATTAAATAGTTAGTATAGTTGTTATATTTGGAGAAAGGTTCTTGATATGTTGTCCAGGCTGACCTTGAACTTGTGATACTTCTGCCTCACCCCCCCCCCCCCCAAACAGTTGGACTTCCAGGCCTTCATCATAATGCCTGGCTAGCACTTTATTTTATTATCACAAATCTGAAATGAGGCTGATCTGCTATTGTGAAATTAATGACAATCGCCACTGGCTTCTGCAGGAATGGCCCCGATGCTCTCACATACCGTTTATGTTTTGAGTAAATCCTTGCTCTGGTGAGGCTCCTCGAACACTGAGAAAGTGCCTCTGACTGACCATCGCTGTCCCTTCGGTTTCAGGAGCTGCCTGATTGGCTGAAGGAGCAGACACACCTCAAAGAGTGGCATGTTCACAGCACCCTGATTCAGATCATTCCTACTTACATTGAGTTGTTTCAAGCCATGAGAATTCTGCATTTGCCAAAAAACCAAATCACGTGTCTTCCAGCTGAAATTGGTAGGTTACTCAAGGAATTTTTGGTCCTTGTCTGTGATGAGTAGGCAGATACAGGGCAGGGGCAAACACCTCATGTCTTCCTCCCACTGCCCCCCCATCCCCCCCCGATGTCCCTCAGCTGTTTCTCTGTTCCCAGAGCCGCTGGTTTGGTGTCCCCTGTGGGACATGGACTACCATGATCTGCCTGCATGTCTTAGCATTGACAGAAATCTCACAGTTGCTTAGAAACCTGAAATCATATGAGTGGGCAACACTTTCAGAATTTTCCAAGTGAGGCACCAGTGGCCCACGACTTTAACCCTAGTGTTTGGGAGGCAGAGGGAGATGGATCTCTGTGAGTTCGAGGCCAGTCTGGTCTACAGAGTGAGTTCTAGTTCCATGATAGCCAGGGCTACACAGAGAAACCCTGTTTTGAAAAACAAAAAGAACAAAACAAAAAACAAAAAAACAAAAACAAAAAAACCCCACCACCAACAAAAACCCTCCCTACAAGACTGCATGTGTAGCCAGCATCGAAGGGCTCTGACAAAGGAGTGAAGGGAGGAGGAGAGTAGCAATCAAGGACAACTTATTATGTATACAGTGTTCTACCTTCACGTATGCCTGCATGTCAGAAGAGGGAAGAGGGCCCCAGATCTCACTACAGATGGCTGTGAGCCACCATGTGGTTGCTGGGAATTGAACTCAGGACCTCTGGAAGAGGAGCCAGTGCTCTTAAGCCATCTTTCCAGCCCCTACAATCTATTTTTCTATTTCTTTATCTGTAGCAGAGAGATCATAGCACACTTAATTCACTTAGTTGTTTTCAAGCTGGCTAATTTTATTTACTGTCTCACTTATAACATGACAGGAGATATGAAGATTGAGTGACTAAAATATTTTGCAAAAGTAAACCATCAATTTTGGTTTACTAATTTAAAATTAGCTTAAGAATGATAAAGTATTCAGTTCCCTAGTGTAAGGAGTAAGGTTTTTCCGCCCGCCGCTGGTCTTGTCCCGCCGCTGCACCAGCCCTAATTAACACACCGAGACTCTGCATTTGATATAATACTGTTGGCCAGGTACTAGTTTCTTATCGGCTAGCTCTGCCTTAATTATTAACCCATTTCTGTTAATCTAAGTATTTCCACGTGGTCTCATCTTACCGGAGAGCTGGCTGGTGTCCTGCTCTCTCCAGACTCTCCATCTTGACTCCTCCCTACTACTTCCTCTTTCCTCCTTGTCTCCTAGTTCCACCTATCTTGCTTTCCTATTGGCCAGCAGTGCTTTATTCATTAACCAGTATGAGAAACCTATTTACAGAATGACATCTCCTATCACTCTAGGATGTGTATGATATGGTTTTGGAGTATTACTATGGACTTATTTACTTTAGTTTTTACTTTAGGCTTTTTGAGACAGGGTTTCTCTGTGTAGCTTTGTAGATCAGGCTGGCCTCGAACTCACAGAGACCTGCCTGCCTCTGCCTCCCGAACGCTGGGACCAAAGGTGTGAGCCACTAGTTTTTAGTTTGGAGCTGGTTATATGTATTTTCAAGCAAGAGTCAGAACTAAGGGGCTGGAGAGATGACTCAGCAGCTAAGAATGCTTGCTGCCCTTGCTGAGGATCCAGGTTTGATTCCCAGCATCCACATTGTAGCTTACAAATACCTGTAACTCCAGTTCCAGGGGATCTCATGTCTTCTGACTACAGAGGTCTCCTGCATGCATGTGGTACACATACATACAAATGCAAATAAAATAAGTATTGAAAAAGCTAGAATACAGTATTTTTCGATCATTCTAATAATCTCCCATTCTCCTGGATGTGTTCATACCTCACTTGAGAAAGTCATTTCCATAGTGCATATTTCTATATCTAGTTCATGCCCCTTAGAGCCCACCAGCAAGCATCAGCAGCTTCTGCTATCCTAGGAGCTGCTGTGATCTCACAGTCAAGGCCTATGATTCAACTCATCCTGGGGTTTGCACACTGTGGTTGCCTGGATCAAGAAAACAAATCCCCTGCACAGACCCTGTGGTGGTTGAGTCAGAAACGTTTCTTACAGCCACTTGTATGTGAACACTTGGTCTCCTGGTCATGGTGCTATTTGGGAACTGTGGAACCTTTAGTGGGTGGAGCCTCGCTCGGGGAAGTATTGTCACTGAGGATGAGAGGGTTTAGAGCTTTGTTCTGCTTTCTCTGCTTCTTGCAGTGAGTGGACATGCGGCCAGTCAGCTTCCTGCTTTTGCTTCCTTGACATGCCTTTTCTGCCATCACAGACTCTCCCTTAGCGACCATAAACCATGATATTTATTTTTCCTCTTTCAATTTTTAAACATTTCATTTATGTATATTGGTGTCTTGCCTGTTTGTGTGCCTGTGCGTCATGTGCTTGCAATGCCCAAATAACCCAGAAGAAGGTGTCAGATCCCCTAGAAATGGAGCTACAGTTGCCCTGTGCATGCTGGGAGTTGAACCCAGGTCCTCTGGAAGAGCAGCCAGTGCTCTGAATCATTAAGCAGAGTTTCTGCAGCCCCAAACTATCTTCTTTAAGTTGCTTTTGGTCATACTTTATTAGAGCAACAGAAAAGTGGTTAATGTGCACATTTAACTATATAGAGTCATCAAGATTAAACAACTCGAGAAGTGAAACCAACCAGCAAAACCCACGAAACAGCAGCAGCAGCAGTGAGATGTGGGCATAAGATGAACAGACGTTTAATAGACAATGCTCATTATGCAAACACAAAATTATGTTTTATGTCTGTACTCCCCCCCTTCTCCCTTTGAACTGCTTTTTGAAATAAGGTCCTTTTTGTAGAACTCTGTGACCTTTCTGCGTGTGTGTTGCAAGTGCTAGATTGCAGTCACTCATGGCCATCCTGTCATTAGGTGAAAGTTTCACCCCTGAGATTTTGTTTCTGTTCTATTTGTTTGTTTTGTTTTTGAGAAAGAGTCTCATTGTGTAGACCTGGCTGTCCTGGAACTCACTGTGTAGACCTTGCTGGCCTGGGACTCACTGTGTAGACCTGGCTGGCTTAGAACTCACAGTGTAACCATGGCTGTCCTGGAACTCACAGTGTAGATCTTGCTGGTGTAGAACTCACTGTGTAGACCTACTTGACTGCCCTGGAACTCACTGTGTAGACCATGCTGGCCTGGAACTCACTGTTTAGACCTGACTGCCCTGGAACTCACAGAAATCTGCCTTTCTCTGTCTTCTGAGCACTGAGATTAAAGGCCTAGGTCACCATGCCCAGCTTGTCCCTGTTCTTAAAAGACTTTGAAGGGCCTACTCAATGGGGGTTAACTTTCTGTGTTGCCAGGTCACTTGAAGAACCTGAAAGAACTCAATGTGAGCTTCAACCATCTGAGGAGTATTCCCCCGGAGCTGGGAGACTGTGGGAATCTAGAGAGATTTGACTGCTCTGGGAATCTGGACCTGATGGAGCTCCCCTTTGAAGTAAGGCACAAACACCTCTGCCCTGTGACTTCCTTTTGTTTAACTTATGACATGGAGTGTTCTATACTGCAAGAAACATTTGCTAAAAGCTCTATGCTGTTTTTTCTTCCTTCTTTTTCAATTGTTAGGTTGTTCTCGCATAGGTCTGCTGGTCTCTGCCTCCTGAGTGCTGGGATTAAAGGTGTGCAACACCATGAAATCAATTGATTTTTCAACAAACTCATCAAGAAAATTCTTTATTATGATCTTCCTTTTACTTTTATTTTTTCCTGTTTTGAGACAGGGTTTCTCTATGTAACTTTGGCTGCTCTTGAACTCATTCTGTACACCAGGCTGGCCTTGAAATCACAGAGATCTGCTTGCCTCTGCCTCCTGAGTGCTGGGATTAAAGGCATGTGCCGCCACACTCAGCTAATCTATTTCTTTTACTTTTATAAAACTCAATAGAAAAAGGACAATCAGTTCAATAGAAGGTTTTGGGAAAATTAAAACCCTTTCCTAACTCCATATATATATATTATGACATAAATGAAGAATTTGAAAAACAGCCCAGATAAAAGAAACCAGATTTAAAAGAGTGTTACCCGAAATTTCCAGGAAGAAATGTGTAGATTCACGATTTCCTCATATAAGAGGCCACAGGATAACAGCCAGTGGGAGGGAGAAATCTGAGCACAGGTGATGGAAATACCCTGAAATTGAGTTATGCTACACTGTGTATCCATGGTGGATATGTTTGTGGCTTGTGAACTCTACCTTGTCGGAGTTTGGAGAATTAAAAGAAAGGATTTGCCCAAGTGCAAATGACTGACAGCACCTTCTTGGATTGGGGTGTGAAGCGGTGATGAGCAGGGTCAGATACAAAGTATTCTCTGAAGGGTTAGGACTGAGAACAGGATGTGGGGCCAAGGCAGAGAAAGATGACCTAACTGAACACTCTGAACTTCCTGGACTGGTGTGGGGGAAGGGGGATCAGCGCATGTGCAGATCTGAGCAGGGGAGGGTGGGTCCTGACTGTGCACCATTGCAAGCACATTCAGGGGGAGATGGGTGCTATTGTCCACTGCCTCCCACCCAGCAGTGTGCCCAGCAGTGCGCAAGGAATAAGAGCCTCCCTTCTAGGATAATTGGTAGGCCGCGCTTTGGGAGAACTTTGCAAACATCAGCTATCTCCAATAGGGTGTCCGGTCACTTGTCTCCGGCCCGACTTATCAGACGATCATTTAAAACCACTTTTCCCATGAATACAAATGAATCTAATGATTATTTTTAAAGTTCATGTATCTCTGAGGTCCTACCTGCAGGACCATGTCAGCCAGTTAGGATCAATGAAAAAAGATTGACCCCTCTATTTCCAGCTTCTTTCGGTGAACAAGCAAGCCGGGAACTGCACTCTAGATAACAGACATCATCCATTAAATAGGCATAAAATGAAACTCAGATAATTTGCTTCATCTTCTTGTAGTGGTATCGCTAGGACTAGGGCTGTTGCCTAGTTTGTAGAGGATCCTCAAAGCCCTAGGTAACTGAGTTTGTTGGCACAAGCCCATAACCTTAGCACCTGGAGGTGATGGCAGGAGGCTGAGGAATTTCAAGGGTATCCTAGGCTACACACAAGTTTGTGGCTCACCTGGGCCACATGAGACTGTCTCAAAACAAAACAAATAAAAATGTATGAGCTATATAATTTCTATCTTTGTCTAGTGGATTAACATTTTCATAGACCTTATGATAACAAGTACAAGATGATTGAAATATCCAGAAAATATTATGCATTTCATCTTTTTTTTTAAAAGAATTTATTTTTATTTTAGATCTATGAATGTTTTGCTTGCATATGTGTGCACTGCTCTCAGAAGCCAGAAGAGGGCATCAGAGCCCCTTGGAACTGGAGTGATTGTGAGCCACTGTTGTGGTTGATGGGAACAGACCCCAGGTCTTCTGCAAAACAGCAAGCGCTCTTAGGTGCTGAGGCCCGAATTTCATGTATTTGTTTATATATACATGTTTTTGTCTGTATGTGTATACGTGTACCACATGCATGCCTGGTGCCCTCAGGCTGAAAGAAGGCATTGGATCCCCTGGAACTGGAGCTACAGGTAGTTTTGAGCTACACATGTGGGTATTGTCAATTGAACCCCAAGCACATTCAGGGGGAGATGGGTGCTATTGTCCACTGCCTCCCACCCAGCAGTGTGCCCAGCAGTGCGTAAGGAATAAGAGCCTCCCTTCTAGGATAATTGGTAGGCCTGTGAGAATAACACATGCTCTAAACCACTGAGCCATCATCCATTCAGATTTCATCTTTTTAAAACCTCTTTGGACTGGATAGTTTCTTTGACCTGCCTTTCAACTCTGATTCTTTCTTCTGCTATTTTGAATCTAATGTTTAATTCTTTCAATGGATCTCTCTCTCTCTCTCTCTCTCTCTCTCTCTCTCTCTGTTTTTCTCTAAGAGATAAGGTCTCTTGTGTATCCCAGCCTGGCCTCAGACAACCAATCCTCTAGCTTTAGCCTCTGAGATTGGATTTTTAGGTTATTTTTTGGAATTCCAGACAAGAACATAATCAGAGTGTGTCCCTTTGGTAGATTGTATTTGACAACATGAAGATGGGATTCATATCAAGCTAAATAGGGGTATAAAGCCCAGTGTTTTTTCTTCTGCTGGTCACTACTGCCCCTAATTGGTCAAACAGTCCTGTGTTTCTAGTGTTTAAAACTGTGCCTTAAAGATCTTTATGATATTGTTTGTTTTGTGTATGCGTGTACCTGTGTGTAGGTGCATGTAGAAGTCAGAGGACAACTCTTGGGAGCCAGTTTTCTTTCCACAGTGTAGGTCCTGGGAATTGAACTCAGACCACCAGGCTTGGCTGCAAGCGCTCTTACCCACTGAGTCTTCCTGGTGGCCCTAACAATGTGCTCATGGATGCTCAAAATAAGTCAGTAAAAAAATTAACTTCTTTTATATTTCATAGTAGCTACCAAACTTTCATAACCAATTCTAGATATGAAACGTTTGTCCAACTTTATTTAAGATTCATAGATTTGCACTGAAGTAATGCATCTCCCCATGTATTTGACTTGGCATGCTGTAAACAAGAACTGTGGATATAAACCACAGCAGGAGAGCCCACCCCTGAGGCCAGATCAGATGAAAAATCTTTACCATGGCACCTGACCCATCCAAATGCTGGTTTCTTCAAGGCTTGTCAAAACTTGTTAATGCAGTCCTTGCCACCCCGTACACTATTATATAATTTGAACTTTCTAGCTGGGCCTAGTAGCACACACCTTTAATCTTAGAAGAGGCAGGCTGATCTCAGTGAGTTTGAGGCTAGCCTGATCTACATAATGAGTTCCAGGACAGCCAGGGCTTTATAGGAGACCCTGTCTCAAACAAACAAACAAAGCAGAACAAAACAACAACAAAAGACTTGAACTCTCTACCTTCTGTGACTTTGCATGTGCTTTTCCCCACCTGGGAGACCCAACTCCAATTTTCTGTTCCTCAAGAAATCTTTTTGGACCCCTGACCATTACTCCCTCATACTGCTGGGTAAAATCACCCTTCATTTCCTGCAAGCTGAGACTTGTAGGTTCTTACTACACCGAGTTGCTTGTTTATTTATGAAGATATCAGCCCCTCGAGGGCAACCATAGTGTTGTGCTTATTTCAGCAATCCCAGTAGGAAGTACAGTGAATAACACACAGTCGATACTCCAAAACACATAGTGGGGCTGTTTTTTTTCTTTTTAATCTTTTTATTTTTATTTTATGTGCACTGGTGTTTTGCCTGCATGAAGGCCTGTAGGAGGGTTTCAGATCTTGAAGTAATAGATAGTTGTTGGCTACTATGTGGTTGCTGGGAATTGAACCCAGGTCTTTTGGAAGAGCAGTCAAAGCTTTTAACCACTGAGCCATCTCTCCAGCCCCTGGGTCTTCTTTTTGGTTTTGTTTTGGTTTGGTTTTTGTTTTTTAAGTGCATGTATTCATGGATGCTTTTGAGGAAGAAATATTATTCTAAACATTATAAGTTGAGCTTAATTCCCATTTCACAAGGTGTATTAGTTACCTGTTTTGATACCATTATATAACATCTGACAAAAGCCACTCATGGAAGGAAGGGTTCATTGTGGCTCACACTTCCAGGGTACTGTCCAAATCACGGCAGGGAGGCCATGGCAGCAGGCGCCTGAGGTAGCCATTCACAGTGCACAGTCGAGAACCTGAGAGTGATGAACACTGGAGCTCAGTTTGCTTCTCCTTTTTTTAAAAATGCAGCCTAGGGAATGGTGCTGCCCACAACTCAATGGGGTCTTCCAAATTAACTGAATCTACATAATCCCTCTCAGATTTGCCCAGAGACTTGTTTCCATGGCGATTCTCAGTCCTGCCAGGATAACCAATCAGAATTAACTATCACAGAGGGTGATTAGAATATTCTGTTATCCCTTTCTAGTTGAGTAATTTGAAGCAAGTGACATTTGTAGATATCTCAGCAAACAAGTTCTCCAGTGTCCCAGTCTGTGTCCTGCGGATGTGTCGCCTGCAGTGGTTGGATATCAGCAGCAATAATCTGAGTGACCTCCCACAAGATATAGACAGGTAGCTACCTGCATCCTAAGGTGAGGTATATGAACTAATTACTAACGTATTCAGAGTGTTAACACTTTAGATATGCTAGCATGCAAATATTCTTTGACATCAACTAACTTTCCAGAGTTTGGCTCTAGGAAATGATAGAATAAGACAGTTTCCAATGTGCATCACACATTTATGTACATATGCATTTGAACACATCTTCATTGCCTTGGTAAATTTTACTTGCTTCAGTTACTTATTTATTTATCTATTTATTCATGTAATGACAGATTCACCCTTTGTAGCCCTGGCTGTCCTGGAACTCACTATATAGACCAGGTTGACCTTGAACTCACAGAGATCTGCTTGCCTTTGCCTCCTAAGTTCAGGGATTAAAAGTATACGAAACCACACCTGAATTTTTTTTTTAAAAGCATTTTAAAAATTGAGTGTGTACCTGGTAATAGAAGCCAGAGGATCACTTGAAGGAATTGTTTCTCTCCTTCCACATGAAGAAGGTCCAGGTGAGCAAACTCAGGCTGTCAGACTTGGTGCCAGGTGCGTTTACCTGCTGAGCTATCTCACTGCACCCCCTTCTCTCTCTTCCTTTGAGACAAAGTAGCCTAGGTTAGCCTCAAACTCATGATCTCCCTGCCTCCAACTCCCTAGCACTAGATCTGTACACAAACAGCTTAGAAGAGTTTTTTTGTTTGTTTGTTTTATTTTTATTATTTGTTTTTATTTTTGAGATAGGGGCTTGCCCTGTGGGCTGGGAACCCACAGTGCTCCTCACTCAGCTTCCTGAGTGCAAAGATTACAGATGTGAGTCTCTTGATCAGGCTTCAGTCTTTCATGCCACTGATATTATTAGGCTTCTTATGTTGGGCCTGGAGAGTGGGTGGGGCTTAATGGATGAAATACACCCTGTGTCCTCTTGGAGTCTACACTTGTTGCCCCCAAGACAGGGTTTGTGTAGCTCTGGCTGTCCTAGAACTTGCTCTGTAGATCAGGCTGGCCTCAAACTCACAGAGCTCCACTTGCCTCTGCCTCCCGAGTTCTGGGATTAAAGATGTGTGCCGCCACTGCCTGGCAGAGTCTACATTCTTATTTACGTGGAAGCATAAATAAACTGCTATGATTCGTAGACCAGATATTTCTCTGCCCTTGGTCCCTGTGATGAATGAATGCTTTCCTGTGCTAATGAGGTCAAATGAGACTTGTTTGTGTTAGAAATGACAGGAAATTTGAGCTATTTATAAATGAATGAAAAAAATCTGGAGGGACGGCCTTCAGACTACAGTAAACTAGCAAGCAAAATAAAACAAACATAAAATATGTTTTTTTTTTTTTTTTTGCATTTTCTTTTTGTTCTGTGGCTTTCCCCCTACTTTAAGTTAGAAATAGTGAGAGCGGGGCAGTGGTGGCAGAGGCAGGAGGATTTCTGTGAGTTCGAGGCCAGAAGGCGTTCCAGGACAGACTCCAAAGTTACACAGAGAAATCGTCTCAAAAAACCAACCAACCAACCAACCAACCAACCAACCAACCAACCAATAAATAAATGTGAGAGAATAAGTTGTATGAAAAGAAATGCATTGCTCAAATCTGTGTGTTCTTACAGTAACCCTGGGAAATGCAGGAGACACTGAGAGGCATCTGTTGATTTCTGAAGCCCAGGGTTCTATGTTCTGTATTGTTGCTAAATCCGTGTTCAGTGGGTGATTAAGTCAGTAGGATAAATTTAAAAGAGCATACCTTTATATAAATGTGAAGAGTAAGCTCGTGGGTGCACACATGTTTTGGTGGTGGTGAGTGAAGCCGGCTTTCTGCGTGGGAGCACCGCAGTTCCCTGTAGTTTCCTATAGTTCCCTGTAGTTCCTTGTGGCGCCTGTCCTGAACCCTGGCTTCTCCATAGGCTGGAAGAGCTGCAGAGCTTCCTCTTGTATAAAAACAAGCTGACCTACCTTCCTCAAGCCATGCTCAACCTGAAAAAGCTCACCTTGCTGGTTGTCAGTGGGGATCACCTCGTGGAGCTCCCCACTGCCCTCTGCGATGCCTCCACACCTTTGAAGTGAGTCCGTGGTAAGGGGAAGGGCATCCTGGGACACAGGCTAAAGCCAGCCAGCAGCCTCTGGCTCCAGACTGCTGTCTTAGCAGCCTGATTGGGTGATCCTCATATGCCTGAGAATCTAACCCTACTCCGCTTTCTACAGTAATTTGAAGGGCTTTGTTTTGTTTGTTTGTTTGTTTTTCACGCGCTCTGAGTAGTACACATCATTGCATTTCCGGAACTACAAAAATCACTTGCCAATGGACAGCATGAGGTGGGGACAAAGGCTAGGTCTCTCACCTGTTTCTCAGCTGTCACATCCCTGCTGCCCTGGGTAGAACACAAACTGTTTAAGGAACCCTCTCTGTTTGCCTCATCGTTCCTATGTCCCTCGGTGAACCCCAAGACAAAAGCAGCCATCCATGCAGAGGTGATACAGACTTCAATCTAGGGTGAAGTCTTGCTTACTCCCAAATGGATGGAAAGATGACATGGCAAGAGACTGTGCCCCCAGAAACCTTTGCATATGTCTTCATTTATCATTATGAAGAGATCAAACGCCAAATTCTTAGATGTTGTGATGTGAGCAAGATAAAGGGAAAATGGGATTCTGATTGGCTGATTCATATCTTTTAATTTCTATTAGACAGGGTCTCACGTGACTCAGCCACTATGTAGCCAAGGCTGACCTTGAAAATCGCATGCTCCTGCTTCCGCCTCCCAGGAATTGGGATGGTAGGCGTGCACACTTTATGTGGTCTAGGATCAAAACCAGGACGTTGTGCATGCCTAGGAGGCACACTGCCAACTGAGACACACCCCCAGTCTCTGGGTATTGATTATAGAAAAATAATGACTGGTGGCTGCATGGGGCTCAGTGGAAGAATGAAAAAAGAATGACCAGATAGGCCAATTAAAGGAACCCCTGCTTCAGAAAAAAAATCCTCACATTCTTTAAAAGTTGATAAAAAGAAATCAGAGTGATTATCTATGCATATATATTCCTTTGTTTGTTTGTTTAGAAAGGGCCTCTCTCCATACCCAGCCTACCTGTCCTAGAACTCATCATGTAGACCAGGTTGGCTTCAAACTCACAGGGATCCACCTGCCTCTGCCTCTTCTATCTTTATATTTTATGTGTGTGAATGTGTTTGCTTGCTTGCCTGCATGCATGTATACCTGGCATTCTCATTGGTCAGAAGAAGGCATTGAATCCCCTGGAATTGTAGTTATAGATGGTTGTGAGCCAGCATGTGGATGCTGGAAATTTAACCTTGTTACGATTTGGTTTTCCACCAGCCTGGTCCAACAGCTGCACCATCCGCAAATAGCACACAGAGACTTTATATTAGATATAAAGCTGTTGGTCTGTTACTAGCATTTTTTAGTGGCTAGCTCTGTCTTAAAGAGTAACCCATTTCTATCAATCAAAGTATTTCCATGTGGTCTTATCTTACTGGAGAGAGGATCCGGAGTTCTACCCTGTTAGTCCTACATGTTGAAGCTCTCCTCCCTCTCCCCGAAACCTCCTTGTCTCCTAGTCCCACCTATCTTGCTTTCCTATTGGCCAACAGTGCTTTATTCACTAACCAATAAGAGAAACATATTTACAGAATGACATCTCCCATCATAACCCTGGTCCTGTGGAAGAGCAGCCAGTGCTTTTGACTGCTGAGACATCTCTCCAGCCCACTGAAGAGGAATTTCGCAGTTGAGGGTTCACAGTAAACATGTGCTACTTTACATTCTTTCCCCAACAGATTTATAAGCCTTGTGGACAACCCTATTGATAAGACCCAATGTGAAGACAACGATGAAACAATAGAAAGTGAACAGGACCGCCAGCATTTTGATAAAGAGTTCATGAAAGCATATATTGAAGATCTTAAAGAAAGAGGTGAGGTGGGAGTATTTAAAACCATCTAAAATGTATTATACAACCTCCACCTGCTCATGAAATGCGTACATCAATGTAAGGCAAATTAACAAAAAAAAAAAAAAAAAAAAAATTTGTGACCATTTGTGAACCAATGATGCATTTTCTTAGAACGACAGGCTTTTTTTTTCTCTCATTTTTATTAGTTTTTTGAGAGTTCATACAATGTAATTTGATCATACTTACCCCTCCCTTCACTCCTCCTGGGCCCACCCACCTTTCTTACCTGGCTTTGTTTTTCTCTCTTGTTTTAAAAGCCCATCAGGTACAGTGGGTGTTGTCCATATACTCTGGGATGTGTGACCTTCCACTAGCATGGCAACCCAGCAGGGGCTGTACCCTTAAAAAAAACTGACTCTCCCTTTCCCAGTAGTCCCCAGTTACCCCCTTAGCTAGGGGTGTGTCTATGCTGGGATTTTGTCTGGCCTGATTTTACACAGGTATCCTGTATGGAATGTGAGATTTTCCTAGCATACTTCATGCTTGGTACATATATCAACTGTATGACAGAACATAGATCCTGAGAAACACACAAGTTGTGGAGGTTGTATTACTAACTATGTAACCTTTAAATTAAAAGAAAACTATTATTTGTGTGTGTGTGTGTGCCTGATGTGGGAGGGTGGGGCTCGTGTGCTTAGGTGTGCACAGGTGTGCACGTGTGCATGTGGAGGTCAGGGGAAAACCTTGTGGAGTTCATTCTTCTGCCTCCACGTGTTGTAGGAGGAGTCAATCTCAGATCACCTCATTTGCATGGCTGAGTGCCTTTATCCACGGAGCCACCTTGCCTCCCTGTAAATGACCTTCAAGTTAATTATGTTGACAAAAGAGTATTCTAAGTTAATAGGAAAATAAGATTGCATTTCAAAATTGACTTACAGATCTGAAAACGTCAATTCATCCAAGCCAGACTCCTGTATAAATGTCACAAAAAAAGGAGAGCACAGTTGGCCAACCAGGGAACGGCCCGCTCAGGCTTGTTTTCCACAGCACCTTGTATCCTGAGGAGTGTAGGTGATCAGATAACTCAGGAAAGGCTGGCAAGGGTTTTTTTTCCTTGAGTTCAAACTCAGGGTCTTGTTCTCTACTACTGAGCAACACCTGCAGTCCACAAACGGACCATTTCTTATGGTCGGCATAGGCCATCAGCCTGACTGGAGAGGGAGAAAGTAGACACTAAGTACTGGGAGGAGCGAGGCTGAGTGTGTTTGGCAAGGACATGCTTGGTTAGAAATAGCCCTGATCTCTCGTAAACCACATCTTCCCCCACCTTCCCGTGTCCTCTACCACCGATGTGATCAGCTTTTATCATTATATGCTCATAACAGTTTCCAGAACCAAGAGCATAGCTATGTGAGATGATTGGAAAGATTGTAAAAGAAAGAGGGTAAGTGTTAACAGCTTAGATCTAAACACTTCTATACTTGGCTACCCACTGGTGATGTCTCAGACATTCTCCCTATGCTTAAAATATGAAGCGTCAATGGCAGCCACTACATTTCATAATTAATAAGAATGAATTAATAAGTGGCTGGAGAGATGGCTCAGAGGTTAAGAGCACTGGCTGCTCTTCCAGAGGTCCCTGGTTCATTTCCTAGCAGCTCACAATTGACAGTAGGTCCAGTCCCAGGGACTCAGACACCTCATTCTTACCTCCAGGGAATGTACATGGTGCACATACATACATACACACACACACACACACACACACACACACACACACACACACTGGCAAAGCACACACATAAAATGAATTAATTAAAAAGAGTGAATGAGTAGCTAAGTATGTATTTTTCTTTATTGCAGAAGCTGTTCCCAGTTGTACCACCAAAGTGTCATTCAGCCTTCAGCTTTAACCTGGTCCACCTGAAGACCACAGAATCTTACTGTCTCTTTGTATATGGATTACATCTTACAGGAACTGTGGCTTGTGCTGAAGGACAAAGTCTAGAAACTACCATCATCACTGTTAAGAAAAATAATTTTCAAATTTCAAACATGGGGCGACTGATGGATTTGTTTATGCACTGATAATATTAATAGACTAATTTGCACATACCTGTTCTAAATAATGCTTACTTCATATTTTAGGAAATATGTTCTTTAAAAAACACAGCATATAGAATGAGTTTTGAAATTGGATGCAGTATTTTCAGGAACCAAGGACTAGAGGGTTGTAAATGGAATAGGATTTACCACCTTGAAAATGTTCCAGTATACTATTTATTTTTATTGAGAACAGTCTTCCTTGAGTATAAACAAGTTGCTATCTCCACATTTTAAATTCATTCTGGTAAGTCCTTTTTTTTTTTTTTAAATTTGTTTTTAGTTTTATGTTCATTGATGTTTTGACTGCCTGTATGTCTATGTGAGTGAAGGTGTCAGATCCCCTGGAACTGGAGTTACAGACAGATGTGAGCCACCACGTGGGTGCTGGGAATGGATCCCTGGTCCTCTGGAAGAGCAGCCAGTGCTCTTAACCACTGAGCCATCTCTCCAGGCCTGGCAAGTACATTTTAAATTGTATTTACACTCTCAGGAGAGACTAAAGGTATGATTTGGGTCTGGAGGGTGGAAAGAAGTGTTGGTACATGTAGTGCATTGGGCACGTGATGCTCAGGTGGTGTGGGCTTGGGAAGGTCTCAATGGTGTGTATGGGGAGCCGTCCTGTCCTGACTGGGCATCTGATGGTCCTGGGACATCAGAACAAAGAACAGAGGCAATACCCTCAGGGCTCATCCCTGTAGGTGGCCTGGGGACTGAGAGGTGCACACTGATGGCCACCTAGAAAGACTTCCATGTGGGAAGCAGGAGGGCTCTGCTTACTGGAGAGCAGCCCTGGGTGGGGCGTGAAGGAGCCCTGGGATGTTAGTTTGCCTTGGCAAAGGCAGGCTCTCTTTCGGACTCTCTGCTCTTGCATCACATTACAGCACTGGAAGAATTGTATAAAGCTTCTATTTTTATACTAGTGTCTTATACTAAAACAGACAGGAAAGTGGCTGGTTGTCTTGAAGACAGGAGAGAAAATGCACATGTATGTTGTGAGATGTGTTTGTATGAGTGGACTCCCCCTGGTTAGTCCAGCGCCGCTGCTACATCCTTTGCAGTGGAGAAACATTCTGAATTTGTGTTGTCAGATGCTGTGACATCCAGGCATGGAACACTGGATGTCTAAAGACCCTCGAAAACTAATTTTCAAATGCAGTTTACTTAAATAGCCACTTGTGGCTACCATACTGTACAGCAAGGCCTAACCTGTTTGATTGGTTAGGGAAGAGGTTATCTGGGATTTAAAAGGGGGGGGGGGAGGGGAAGGGTTTACTTTTTCTTACCTGAAAAACTGATTTGCTCCCAGAATGATATAATTTTAAAATGTCACTACATACACACACTTAATTAAAACAAAACGAAACAAGACAAAAACCCTAAAACAAAAGGGTTACTAGGCCTCGGAAATGGCTCAGCAGTTAAAGGTATTGCTACCAAAATGTAAGCACCAGAGGAACCCATGGAAATGTTAAGTGGGCACAGTGGCCCACCTGCAATTCCAGTCCTAAGAAATAGAAACAGGGTGTATTTGGAGAAAATTGGCTAGCTAGCCAAACCCACAGGAGCTCTTTCTTGTTTTGAATAGGAAACCCTAGCTCAGTGAATAAAGCAGAAAAGATGATAGAAGATGATTCAAACTCAGGAAAGTGGCTGGACTCAGGACTCTCCATACACACACACACACACACACACACACACACACACACACACACACGCCCTACACACAGAGAAAATGGAAAGAAGATTAAAATTGGTACCTTGGTATTTTGCCTGTGTCAAGTTTGGATTAAGGGCAAACATTTTTATCCATAATAGACATAAAACAGGTAGCGCCCTGCAGTCACATGGAGATGGTTGTCTCAGTAGAGGGTTACTTCAACTAAAAGCAAAACAAGGGGAAGTAGGCTAAAAGATGAAGAGTCAAAAAAAAAAAAAAAAAAAAAAATGGGGACTCGCTTTAAATTTCATGCCTTTCAAATTGAAGAGTTGTCCCATTTGGATGACCTCAGAATTTTATTTCATACTCAAGTACATGTTTTATGCCAAGATGTGAAAGCTGTATGTGTAAAGGCAGAAGTGTAGAATTTTGCACAAATAGACTGTTCATAATTTATGTAAGTTTTATTTCAATAAAAGCCAGCCTTTTGTGTAAAAAACCTTGTCCCGTGTGTGTGTGTGTGTGTGTGTGTGTGTGTGTGTGTGTGTGTGTGTGTGTATGTGTATGCATGCGTGAGCACACATGGGTACATGGGTGCCTGTGCTGATTTGTGAGGAGCCCAGAGGTTGGGGTGGGGTCTTGACTTCACCACTGTGGTGTTTACTCCTATTGTTACTATTGAGGCAATCTCTCTCTGAGCTTGTACATTTCTCTTTTGGTACACTGGCTGGCCAGTGACTCCCTATAAGCAGTCTGTCTCAGGGCCCCAGTGCTGGAGGGACTACACGACTCCACACCCTGCTTTTCACTGGTGCTGGACTTTGTACCTGAGCAGCATTTCCTGTTGAGGCATCTCCCTAAGTCCCCAAATGGACTTGTAAACGCATCCCTCTCCCCAGGATCTTTTCCCCATCGCAGAGCAGCTGCATGCACCTCCATGGTGATTGTTTGAGAACCCAGATGTTCAGTTACTGCTTCCGTCTCCCACCCTCCCAGACTGACAGAGGGTATGAGTAAAAGTTGCTGAGATCACCGGTTCAAGACTTCCAAATGGATCTGAGTCCTCAGCTCTTCAGATTCCAGTTCTTTATGATAGGTCAAAATCATATATATATTTAAATATATTCAGGTGGGAGTCATAAAAAAATTAACTGTCTGCTGAGCATCATGGCTCATATCTGAGATTCAAGCACTTGAGAGGCTGAGGCAGGAGGATTGATATGAACACGAGGCTAGCCTAGATTATCTAGTAAGTTCCAGACCAACTTTGACTACATAATGAGATCTCAAACCTACCCCAACTTGCCCCCATGAGGGAAAAAGTATAGAGAAGAAAATGAACTATCTTCAGATGAAAAATTCAGTGGCTTTTACTGCACTGACGGTGTTAAGAGACCACTATTATCTCCATCAAATTCCCAAACATTTTCATCACCCATTCTCCACAAAATCCACATTGATTAAACAGTGGTTTTATATTTTCCCCTTTCTCCAGTCCTGGTAGCCACCTGTGGACTCTACTGACTTTATTGACATTTCACATAAAGGGGTTACACAATGTATGATTTTTTGGGGATGTTGTAATTTTGTTTTCCACTCAGCATTCTTTTTTCAAGGCTCACATACCATATTTTATGTAAAGTATCACAACACCAGCGATGAAGATTAGGAAGACCAAACGTTGGCACAGTCTATACGACATGCAATAACCGAAGCCCTTGCAGCAGGCCAGGCAGCTTTGGCCAAAGCACTGGCAGAAGCACTCCCAGCACTGGCAGAAGCACTCCCAGCACTGGCAGAAGCACTCCCCGCAACCCTCACAGCAAGCTTTGCAGCAGGAAGATTCACTTGGTGGCTGGGTATGGCTGCTTCTCTCTACCTGGTAAGTAGAGTGTGTTGGTGGACTCCAAGAACTGCGCACAACGCGTGAGGGAGTAGCTGCAGCGCGTGGGGACACAACAAATGAGGGAGTGGGTGGGGCACATGAGGAGGAAGTGGGTGGGGCACATGAGGAGGAAGTGGGTGGGGCATATGAGGAGGAAGTGGGTGGGGCACATGAGGAGAAAGTGGGTGGGGCACATGAGGAGGAAGTGGGTGGGGCATATGAGGAGGAAGTGGGTGGGGCACATGAGGAGAAAGTGGGTGGGGCATATGAGGAGGAAGTGGGTGGGGCACATGAGGAGGAAATGGGTGGGACAAATGAGGAGAAAGTGGGTGGGGCATATGAGGAGGAAGTGGGTGGGGCACATGAGGAGAAAGTGGGTGGGGCATATGAGGAGGAAGTGGGTGGGGCATATGAGTAAGTAGGTGGGACAAATGAGGAGGACGGGGACAATGCCTTTTGGGTCTTGGACCTCGCCTTCTTGTTTCCCACGTCCGCTGTTCTGCTGCTCTTGATGGGAGAAGGCATTTGAATGACACATCTAGAGGTAAGTGAGCTTACTAGTGACAACTGTTGGGTTGTCAATATCATAGTTGATGGGCTTGAGGTGTGGCTAACCTTGCGGTCGGCTTTGGTAGGGTTATTGATTTTGGGGTCCACGTTTGATGCTTGGGGCTTTCCCACTATAGAGGAGGGCTGTGAGCAGGGAACGTTGCTGCAAGTCGCAGTGACCTTAGGCTCCTTAGTTGACTTAGAGAAGGTGGGAGACAACGGGCCTGCTAGTGGTTTTGAGGCTAGGCCTAAGCCCCTCTGAGTACAAAAGCCTTGCAGACATGCCTCACAGTTGTTGCTGTCGTGTGGTCCTTCGAGACTGGTGTCTGCAAGCAAAGGGATCTCACCCATTTGCTCAAAACCTTCTCTGTAGCACTTCTTCAGAATTCTGAAGAGCAGATTGTTCAAGATCCTTGAGATGTTGTCCCACGTGAACTCCGGAGCCATAAATGGAGCCTTAGGGCACTTGTTGCATCTCTGAGCAAAGGCCCTCATCTTCACCTGTCCCTTGCCCATCTTCTCACACCAGAACATGTGGAAGACCATCAGGACGCAGCCAGAGGCCCAACTTCGAGAGCAGGAGGAACAGCAGAACCTGCGGAGAGGACCAGGGTTTCAGCCAGGCTGCGGGCAGGTACCAGAGGGAGGACTTTCTCACTAGCAGGGAGAGAAAGGAACGGAGCCTCTCTTCCTCATCTCCACCATGTCACCAACGTGCCCTGTAACCGCTGTCAAATGCTTACCGTGTTCTAAGTCCAGTGTGTACTTTACAGAGGCAAGGAACCACATGAGACCTCATCACACTCCACCCAACTCAAGAGCCAGGACTGGAGCTCTGGTACCTGAATCTTAAGCCATTGCTTCTTCAAACATGGTTGTAAATGTGTTCAAGGCTATACACGCAACAGCCCCCCAGGGACCCTGTGCTGAAATGATCAAGTGGGTCAGGAGAGAGCTGCAATCTCCTGCCTCAGAGACATGCAGCCTGTTTTTGTTACTCAGGCGCTGTGGTTTGTAGGATCCCCAGAGATCAGAGCCCCCTGCTAGCTCTTCTTTTGTGGCTCCCTCTTCCAATACATTCATTGTCTTACACATACCAGAGACTTTTACACGGTTTATGAGTGCTTGTCTCCAACAACACCCCGTCTCAGCAGAGAGCAGTTTCCCTGAGATTTGCACAGATACCTGTTAGGGACAGTGAAGAAAGAACACAGAAAACCTGTGCTGCCTACAACAGGGGAGACATCTATCCCTCATCAAATGATCCATGAACTAACTCCCTCTTGATTCAGTCAGCTTGGGGCCATGGAACCTGTTGGCCATGGGACTTGCACAGCAGTAAGATCTCCTTTTCCGAGACTCCAGCCCTCTCTGCCTAGGTAATCCTGGGAAATGTTTGTTCAGTTAAATCCTGTTTTGTATTGTTTTTGTTTTGTTGTTGATTTTTTCTTTTTTTCTTTTTTGGTTTTGATTTTGTCCATATCAGGTTGATCCCAACTTTCCTTGGGACATGGGCATCTGCAGTCTGAGGGTAGGGGTTGGAGGAGGCTTGGCAGAATGAGGAGGCTCGTGCATGCTGAGTAAATGTACCGCTGAGCTACAGTCCCAGACCCCTCTTTTCTGCTTCATCTTAGCCTGTCCTCTTGGGGCAAATGTGGAAATGAACTAAGGTGAGGAGACACTGTCTGGGAACTCTCCCTCAGTTCTGCACAAGGGCCTGAGCTGTCCTGAGCTGCTGCCCACAGATGTGGCTTGGTTTTGGTACTATGGTTCCACTGTGCGCCAGAACAGAATCCTGGGCTCTCAAATAAACAGACTAAGGCTTTGCTCTGGAGTTTCCCAAGTCAGCTCCTGCCTGGGAAAGATCTAGTCCTCTCACAGAGGACAGCAGGCGTGACAGACATCAGGAGTCTACCCACTGTGCCCTCCTACCTCCACCCATAGGCCTTGGAGCACCCACTTTCTCTGGAAAGAGAGGGTAAAATGTTGGGTGGCCGATAGAAAGAATCTATTGGCTCATAGTAGACAGGGATACAGTTGCTTTGCTGTGAGCTGATTTGGACCGCAAACCTGTGTCCGTCTGAGGAGTCTCCTCAATGTAAACCTGTCTCTTTCCAAGAGCTCCAGAAAGAGAGAGTCGAGGCAGGGGGAAAATGCAGAGCCCTAGGGTAAATGGACCTCCATCCTCCCCTTTCTCACTGTCCAAATTCCCAGCAGGACTTCTTACTAGTCCTGTCAGTGTTTTAAGTTCATAGTAATGGGGCAGGGATCCCCAATCTCTAATCAAACTGGAATTCCTTCCTGTATTCTTCAGCGTGCAAACCTGGACAGAGGAGAAACAAGCAAGGACCTTCTGGCACATGGACCATCGTTGCTCCCTCACCTGGCAAAGGTCTTTTGCTGGTATTGAGTCCATCCTGGCTTCAGAACATCAGGAAGAAGGTCCTTGTCTGGCACGAGGGTCCATTTGTGCCATGGCTTTACCTCCTGAATCAGCTCCTGGAACACCTGTTGCCATACTTCTACATCTTCCTCCATCATGGCTGCAGCGCTGTGCTTAGGCTGGGGCAGGGTCTCCTGAGTGAGGGCAGGGTCTCCTGAGTGGGGGCAGGGTCTCCTGAGTGGGGGCAGGGTCTCCTGAGTGAGGGCAGGGTCTCCTGAGTGGGGGCAGGGGCTCCTGAGTGGGGGCAGGGGCTCCTGAGTGAGGGCAGGGACTCCTGAGTGAGGGCAGGGACTCCTGGGCTGGGGCAGGGGCTCCTGAGTGGGGGCAGGGGCTCCTGAGTGGGGCAGGGGCTCCTGAGTGAGGGCAGGGTCTCCTGGGCTGGGGCAGGGACTCCTGGGCTGGGGCAGGGACTCCTGGGCTGGGGCAGGGACTCCTGGGCTGGGGCAGGGTCTCCTGGGCTGGGGCAGGGTCTCCTGGGCTGGGGCAGGGACTCCTGGGCTGGGGCAGGGACTCCTGGGCTGGGGCAGGGACTCCTGGGCTGGGGCAGGGACTCCTGGGCTGGGGCAGGGACTCCTGGGCTGGGGCAGGGACTCCTGGGCTGGGGCAGGGGCTCCTGGGCTGGGGCAGGGTCTCCTGAGTGAGGGCAGGGACTCCTGGGCTGGGGCAGGGGCTCCTGAGTGGGGGCAGGGTCTCCTGAGTGAGGGCAGGGACTCCTGGGCTGGGGCAGGGTCTCCTGGGCTGGGGCAGGGACTCCTGGGCTGGGGCAGGGTCTCCTGGACTGGGGCAGGGACTCCTGGGCTGGGGCAGGGTCTCCTGGGCTGGGGCAGGGTCTCCTGGGCTGGGGCAGGGTCTCCTGGGCTGGGGTAGGGTCTCCTGGGCTGGGACAGTCTCCTGAGTGTCTCAGGGTCTTCTGGGTGGGGCAGAGTCTCCTGAGCTCAAACAGACCTGTGTCAGGAGGTAAGGTTGTCCTCTTCAGGGAGTGGGGGTTCAGGCTGGCAGTCCCCCAAACTTGAATTGGGACTGTGGTTCAGATCCTTCTGTCCCAGGGACAAAGGTCAGTTGATTCTCTTCCCAAGTTCAGAGGACAGCTTGGGGAACTTGGAAGTCTGTGTCTCAATATACTAGTTAGACTCCAAATCAGGTGTGAGCTGCCTCTGGCACAGAGCCCCTGGAGGCAGAAACCATACTTGCATTTCCTGGTTCTAACATTCAAAAGTTTTCATCTACTGAGCTGCTGGAGCCCTGCTTGGGGCAAAAGGGTCCTCCCTGGGATGCCCACACCCTGTGAAGTCCTCATTTAGACCTAGTTCCTCAGGAGGATGGTGAGCTGCAGATACCCGGCTGCCCCTGCCTACCACCCATAGCCTGAGCAGAGGTCTCCGGTCCTATTCTCCACTTACCGAAGATCAAAGTTGATATGGCCCGGGGAGATTAGGTGGTGTGTCTCTAGGTGGGTGGGAGTCTGCTGGCCCGAGACCAACAGGAATCCATTGCCTTCCTCCACGAGGTGGGCAGTGTTAGAGCAGGCAGCACTGTGGTGGTAGCCGAGAATGTTTACACCACAAGACTCAATCTACAGAGAGGGTGGGTCTTCCTGCCACCCAATTGGACATTGATGTTTCCCAGGCTGCAGGCCCAGCGTGGAAGAAAGGAAGGAAGCAAGGGGAGGGGCTTTCTATGACGTTTGGAAACCAAGCTTTCCCGGGCTTCTCTCCACTGTCTCTGCTCCAAATCACAACAACCTCATGACCAGACTCAGATCACGATGGCCCTGTCCATCCTGCCCTCATTTAGTTTCTCAATGTTATTTACTCAGTTATAAATTAACCACATTTGGGGAGGTGGTTCAGTTTCTTTTTCTCTCCCCCCCCCTTTCAACTTTTTTTTTTCCCCCAACTTCTTTGGCTATGTTGTGTTTACCTGTGATCTGCTTGCTTATTCTAGCTTATAAAAAACAGAAGTTCTCTCTTTGTGGTCAATGGTGCCATGCTTAGGAGAGGGCCATTCAGAGGCAGAAGCAGAGACTAGCTTTGAATCGCCGCGAGGAAAGGAACGCTTGGAACCTGACCAGCCAGGCAAGAGAAGTTCCTCCCTGGGGCCTCTGGAGGAATGGAAGGACTGCCGGCCGACAGCTTGCCTTTGGACTTCTGCCTTCCAGAACTGTGAGAATAAATCGTTCTGGTCTTAAACCTTTCGGTTTGTAGTCTAGTTGTGACAGGGGACAGGAGCAACAGATACAGACTCATATTCTATTTTATAAGGGCACAATTGCATTTCATATTGTAAAGGAATCTGCACATACACATCGCAGATGGCTCAGCATGGGCACCTGCCAAAGATTTATTTGTTCTAAGTTAACCTTTGGGAGTGCCGGGAGTCCATGAGCCCAGCTTCACAGAGAGAGACAGTGACGAGGGAGATGAATGGGGACCACAGGGAGCTAAGGGGACCAGAGCCCCAGAGCTCGAAGCCAGTTGATCTCCAACCCCCACCCCCAACAAGAGGACAGAGACTACACTGTAGAACTGGTTTTCGTTGCCATTCCCTGTCAATCTCTTAGCAGGAAATGAGGCTTCAAGCGGGGAGGGGCCTCATTTCCTCTTGCGGCGTTTCTTTAGCGCCCTCTACCGAGAAAGCTCAACAAGCTGTTCCCTGGAGGCTCACAACCACCAATAACTTCAGTTCCAGGAGATCTGACCTCCAAGGACACCAGGAATGTATGTGGTGCACAGATACACATTGAGGCGAACGCTTGTACACATAGGATAAAAAGAAATCCTTAAAAATGCTTTTATTAGCACATGCTCCTTATACACGATAACTCATTTTATTATGATACATTCATATGATACATTCATAGATGGGCAGTCATTGCCTCGATGTCTTTAGTTGCTTACCCTCTGCTGAGCCCACTGTTCTCCAGGAACCTTGGTTCTACTTTCTACGCCGCCCCCCCCATGTGTACCCCAGTGTCATTCATTAGGGTTGTTTACAGGAGGGTGGGTGGGAGCTTGCACACTGGGGCATGTGCACATTACCAGGAGAAGAGAGATTCTAAACAGATGTGTGTGTCCCTCCCTCTGGCTAACAGGCTGTTGAAGTAGGAATACTAATACAATAGGTCCCACAGAACAAAAGCCTCCCCAGGAATCCCAGTCACAGGCCTGGCACCAGCAAAGTGCTCAGAGGGAGGTTGTTCTCTAGGACAGCTTATTATGCTAAATTAGCATATCATTAACATACACTAAATTAACACACACAGTCCTTAGCTCTTGGTTCATCTTTTTTGTAGAATGTAAACACTGGTTTAGGAGAGGTAGAGAGAAATTAGGAGGTTTTCTCTTCCTAGTTTGACCAAACTATATGCAAACCTGTTTTTGCTTTGTTGTTTTGTTTTATTTTTGTGTTTTAGAGACAGGGTTTCTCAGTAGCTTTGGAGCCTGTCCTGGAACTCACTCTGTAGACCAGGCTGGCCTGAAACTCAGAGAGATCTGCCTGTCTCTGCCTCCTGATGCTGGGATTAAAGGCCTGTGCCATCACCACCTGGTGCAAATCTGTTTTTTCTTATCAATCTTTGTTGTCCAATTTCTTTAAAAAAATATAAGGAAGCTACCAGGTGCTGGTGGCACACACCTTTAATCCCAGCATTTGGGAGGCAGAGGCAGGAGGATCTCTGTGAGTTTGAGTCCACCCTGGTCTACAGAGCTATTTCTAGGACAGCCAAGGCTCCACAAAGAAACCCTGCCTTGAAAAACCAAACACACACACACACACACACACACACACACACACACACACACACACGCTCTCTCTCTCTCTTTATACATATATGTATATATATATATATATACACACATATATATTATATATGGTGATGGATTTATGGATACAAGTACAGTATCATCAAGAAAAAAGAAATTTCCAGTCTATTATAAATAAACTCATGAGAACATGTGGCTTACTGTTAGTCAAAATATTGATTTATATACACAGGGTGAATATACATATTTATAATTAAAAAATATGTATTATGTATACAAATTTCTGCCTGCATGTATGCCTGAATGCCAGAAGAGGGTACTAGATCTCATTACAGATGGCTGTGAGCCAAAAAGTGGTTGCTGGGAATTGAACTCAGGTCCTCTGGAAGCACAGCCAGTGCTTTTAACCTCTGAGCCTTCTCTCCAGCTCCTACATATCCATAAATAAAATATTATTTATTTATTATTGTGTTATGACTCAGAAAGTAACATTAAAGAGTTTTTTTTTTTTTTCTTTCAGTCTGGGGCCTGGGAATGTAACTCAGGTCATCAGATTTGGCAGCAAGTGCCTTTACTGAGTAGACTCGCTGACTTGCAGATATCTATAATTTAGTACATGTATCTGTATATATGTGTGTGTGTGTATACATATATACACACACACACACATACCCTTTCCCTCTGTTTGTTGATAGGTCCTAGAAATAACAGCACCCCAGAAGCAACAAACACACAGCATTGCCTCTTTGTTTCTAAACACTGTTTCCTGACAAAAGGAGTGAAGATGCCTTTGAGAAATTGCTGATTCTAGGGCTGGGTCAGGGGGAGCAGAGCCTGGTGGGGGGGAAGTTCCTGGAAGAAAAGAAGATTTGGGTATAGTGTGCACATATGTAATCCCAGCACCCAGGAAGCAGAGACTAGAAGTTGGCTGAAAGTTTGAGGCCAGACTTGGCTACATAATAAGACCCTGCCTTCAACAACAATAAAACAGAAAAGTGCTCAAGAAACTAAAGTGTAAGAGCACAGAGGGACCAGAGGCCAACTTGAAAGGGTTTTATTAAATGAAGCTGGAATGATTTGTGTAATAAAACAACAGGATAGTGTTTGTGCTGCCTAGTCTATGTCAACGTGACACAAGCTAGAGTTATCTGAAAGGAGGAAACCTCCATGAGATCCAGCTGTAAGGCTTTTTCTTAATCAGTGATCAATGGGGGAGGGCCCAGCCCATTGTGAATGGTGCCATTCCTGAGCAGTGTCCTAGATTCTATAAGAAAGTAGGCTGAGCAAGTCATGAGAAGCAAGCCAGTAAGCAGCATCCCTCCATGGCCTCTGCATCAGCTCCTGCCTCCAGGTTCCTGCCCTGCATGAGTTTCTGTCTGAACTTCCTTTAATGATGAACAGTGATGTGAAAGTGTAAGCCAAATACACTCTTTCCTCCCTGAGGTGGTTTGAAAGAAAATGGTCCCCAAAGGGAGTGGCACTATTAGAAGGTGTGGCCTTGTTGGAGTGGGTGTGGCTTTGAGGTCTCATATGTGCTCAAGTCATACCCAGTGTCTCAGTTCACTTCCTGTTGCCTTTGGATTAAGATGTCAAATTCTCCAGTACCATGTCTTTGTTCACGCTGCCATGCCCCCCTCCCCATCATGATGATAACTGACTAAACCTCTAAAACTGTAAGCTGCCACCTCAGTTAAATGTTTTCTTTTATAAGAGTTGCTGTAGTCATGGTGTCTTTTCACAGCAATAGACACCCTAACTGAGATACTCCCCAACTTTCTTTTTGGTCATAGCATTTTCTCATAGAAATATAATCCAAGACAGTATTTGGATTATGATCTAAAGTATAAAATAAATATATCAAACCCTTCTGTATACTGTGAATATATGTTGCTCTCATTGGTTGATAATAAAAACTGCTTTGGCCTATAACAAGGCAGTATAGCTAGGTGGTGGGAAAGCCAAACTGAATACAGAGAGAAAGAAGGGTAGAGTCAAAAGAGATGCAAGCCAGCTGCCCAAGAAACAAGATGCCAGCATAAGGTAAAAAGCCATTGCCACATGGCAATACATAGATAAATAGAAATGAGTTGGTTTAAATGTAAGAGCTAGTTAGTAATAAGCCTGAACTATAAGCCAAGCAGTTTATAATTGATGTTAAAACTCTGAGTGATTATTTAGAAGTAGCTGCAAGATAGGGCAGGATAGAGGAAACTCCAATTACACACCAACCCATACAGATACAAAAGAATAATAGTAATAGCAGAGTGGAGCTGGGATGTGGCTGTTCAAACATAAAGACTTGGGTTTAGATCCCCAGAATTTCGGGGCTGGAGAGATTGTGGTGATATATTATTTGGGATTTATTAAATCTTGCCTGAGGATTCAGAAAGCAAAGTCAGCCTCAAGCTATAGAGATCAGGCAATGGTGATACACATGTTTAATCCCAGGACTCAGTTTTAAGAGATAGATAATCTGTGAGTCCAAGGCCACCCAGATCACACAGGACTGTTCCAGTCCTAAAGAGAAACAGCTCACACAAAGATGGTCTCAGCACCTGGGACCACACACCTTTATAACCAGCCCTGCCTGGAGAGGTATAAAAGATAGGAGCAGGGTCTTCAGGAGTCAGTGTCAGGCATTCATTCTCCAGCCACATTGAGGATAGGATGACACTGAAGACTCAGGATTCTCCAGCCACACTGAGGAGAGGTTACAGTCTGAGGTCTGGTGGAGCCAGGATCACTTTTCAGTCTGAGGGAGAGTAAGAGCTAGTGATCGGCTGCTTTGCTTTTCTGGTTTTCAGCTTGAAGCATGAGCCCCAATATCAGTCTCTGGGTCTTTTATTTTTTTCTGTTGTAGGAGATGACTCAGAGGTTAAGAGGCTGCTCTTCCAGAGGAACCTGGATTCAGTTTCTAGCACCCATATGGCAGCTCATAGCTGCTGTAACTCTAGTCCTGGGGATCTGACACCCTCTTCTAGCTTCCCTGGGCACTAGGCACATATGTGGTACACAGACACAAATTCAGGTAAACGCCTAAACATATAAAGATAAATGAATAGATAAGATAAAAAAAAAAAAAAAGCCAAGTACAGCAGGGCCCATCTGTAACCCCAGGGCTGGGGCAACCCAGATAGGTAGCTCCCTGAAGCTTATTGAACAGTCAGTTTGATCAAATGGATGAGTTCCAGGTTCAGCAAGAGACTGTGTTTCAAAAAATAAGATGGAGAGAGACCAAGGAAGACAATGGGAATTAACTTCCTGCCTCCACCTCCATATGCACATATCTGCACACACACCTGCACACCCATGCACACCCACTACCAAGTATATCACACACACACCACACACACAGGAAACAAAGAAATGAATAGCATTTTAAATAACATCTGGTATCCTTGTGGAAGGTGAGGCTTGGTTTAGCCCTTACCTCTCTCTTTCTGTGTGGGATAACTCACTTCAGGATAGTCAGGGCTCTGGAGAGAGACGCTGTCTCAAAACAAACAAACAAACAAACAAACAGAGTACAGAGCAGAGAAAGAGAAAATGGTAGCTTAACAGTGAAAAAAACTCAGTGATGGTTACATCTCCTGTGCAGGAAGCACACACCCTCTGATGGGACGTGATGTAGGAGAGGTTTCATTCTGTGGCAGTCTTTCCCCAAACCTACCATCTCCAGACACCCAGCATGGGTCTAGAGAATGACCAAAGGCAGTCGAGGTCATGAACCATAATAAACGACACAGGAAGCTGAGGAGGCTTCGGCGACAGAACTCTGGATGCGGTGTGGCTTGCTGGATGCCATCCTAGAACAGAAAGGAGGTTTTAATGTCAGCTTGCCGTTTTCCCCTTAGATTTTGTCTATTTTGTTTTATACAGATGAATGTTTTACCTGCGTGGATGTCTGTGTACCACCCACGTGCCTGGTGCCTCCAGGCAGTCAGACCTAGAACTGGAGTTACAGGTGGCTGTGAACACCTGTGTATCCTCTGGGGACAAGTCTCTTCATCACTGAGCCACCCCGCCCCTCCAGCCAACAGCTTGTTGTTCTAAATAGCGGACCCTGGGAACAGATGGTTAACACCAGGAGACCCTGGATGAGGGGATGTATGAAGGACCTCCTAATTAACTTATGTCTCTGTAAAAGTACACCAAAACAAAATGTTTGTGGCTGGGCGTGGTGCACACAGTTAATTTCAGCCCTGTGGAGGCACATGCAGGCTGATCTCTGTGAATTTGAGGCCAACTAGAGCTACATGATGAGACTTTGACCAACAAGCAATAAAACAAAACAAAACAAAGCTAAAACAAAACCAGGTGTTTGTCTGAAGGCTGAGAGATTGGTCTCCCTGAACATTTGTTTCTGTAAATTAGGAGATATTGTCTCTGCTGTGTCTCACCAGGCCATAATGAAGAGTCTATTCGTGGGAAGACCAGGACACATGTTCCAAGCTCCTACCTCTAGAGGGTGCCTTAGTTCTGCCCATGGGGCTGAGCTGGACTCCCTCATTCCCCGGAGGACTTGGCAGGAATTGTAGCTGTTGGCTTAGGAGTTTCCCACGTGACTGAGTCCTCTCAGGGTCTTTCAGCTCAGAATCCTGTGATTCTAGGTCTGGGGCAGGGCGAGTCCTCAGTTGATCCCGATGCAAAAACTCACTGTGAGAAGCCAAACCCCTCCAAAGCTGGTCCTCTCAGGGTGGCTTACGAGAGTCCAAGGCAAGTTCTCTGGGACATTGTCTCTTGCAGGCTCCTCCTTTGTTCTTTCCAGTGAGAGTACACAGTGCTTAGGTGGCTTTTTGAAGTTATCCTCACTGCAGTTCATTCTATGACCTGACCTCCGTTTTCTTTCTGGGAGAAGTGAATGTGTGGCATAGGCTGAGGAAGCTCGTCATGCGGTGGGCCATAGCACAGGCCCTGACCCACCACAGCAGCCAGGACAGGCCTTAGTGGTGACCATGGCTAGGCCTTCATCTCTATAACCCACGGATGGGAGCTGTAGTCAGTGTCCAATGTCAGCTCGACCTGGGTGAAGCCTGAACCTCAGGCTTTACAAGATGACAGGTGGGACTAAGGATATCTGTGGGCAGAGCCAGCCAATGTGAATGGGCTCTGTGAAGGAGGAGGGCCTTGGCAAGGAAAGAGTTTGGTTGAGGCTTCTAGGGCTGAGGCACATGTGGCTATGTGGAGGCCTGTCATTTCCCTGGGGGGCCATGATGTGCCTCTGCCTGCCCCTCCCTCCCCAGCCTTGGTGTGTGACCTCAGTGCCTCTGTGATTGGCATTAAGGGAGCATGTTGTCCTCTCTTGATGCTATCAGCTGTGACAATGGTGGCTTTGCACTCCTGTTAGAGAGCCACCCACCCCAGCCCCTTCCCTCAGGAACTTCTGCCCACTCTTGATCCCCAGTAATCTGTGTCTCATAGCTCTCACAGTCAGCTTGAGCCACAAGCACAGTGCACTGGAGGAGGGCATGGTTTGGGGTCCAGCCAGCAGGTTTTGTGTTGTATGTGTGCACATTACATGAGTGCAGGTACATGGAGGTAGTTAGACATCAACCTTGGGGGAGGGGTGTCACTCCTTAGGAACTGTCCACCTTGGTTTTTGTATGCTACATGCCTGGCTTTTAAATGTAGGATCTAAGGGACTCAACATGGGTCTTCATGCTTTCATGACATGCTCTTTTACTGACTGAGGTGACTTACCAGCCCCCAACCAGCAGATCTTGTTTCTAGTTGCCTGCCTCAGAGCCTTCTAGTCAGTCTGTATCCGTGAACTCTTGGTTGCCAACTTTGGTCCAGCTTTGTCTCTGGACTGGGGCCTGATTGTTCCAGAACCCAATCAGCTTTCCTTCTGGGAAGAAAGAAGACTCATTCCTCCTGTCAAAATGCAGGCAATGGCTATGCCAGGGGACTGCTGGTTCCAGAGACCCGAGAGAAGAGATTGCCAGGCAGGGAGCATCATTCAGAGGCCAGGCTTCCAAATCCTGGGACCCTTTGGAAGCCCCCTGAGAGTGTTGGAAGAGTGGAACTCTGTGCCCCGAGGCAATGGTGGGGAGGATGATGGGAGAGGAGCCCAACTGGGTGGCCTCAGTTCTCGGCAGGCACCAGGAATGTTTAACTTACTTTCCTTCATTGCCCTATTCCTTCCGGGAGGCCTTTGATGGTCCTGTTTCATCAAGCACAGCTAATTTTGACCGACAGCTGCATCGGCAGTATGGCGGCACTCAGGCTCGGATGTCATTGTTCCCTCTTTGCTTCCTCCTCTCTCTTCGACTCCAGTTCAGAGACCTATCCCATGGTTACTCGACTGGCCACAGGCACGGACTACCCACCCTTTGGGCCGCTCCTACCATCCCTTTCCTCTTTAGCCATTGGCAAGCTTGGCATTAGAGGGAGAGGCTCCCGTTTCAAAGAAAGCTTTGTGGTTCCAGAAGGCAAGGGGCACAAGGAGAGGACAGTTCACAAGGCTGAGGCTATTTGATGCCTCCCCTTGGTGGCTTTTACAAGTAAGTTTTCATATCCATATGTAACGTACATCTAAAACCACACACAGTTATTATTCCTATAGATGGATGAATTGCCACAAAATGAACAATAACCATGTATATAATAATACCCTAAGTCAAGGAAAATAGGCCTGAGCAGAAGAAAACATTACCAGCCCACAGCTTGACCCCTGCCTGTCCCTGTCAATCATTTTCCTGCCCCTCCTTCCAGGGAGGTGGTGTTAAATGAGCCAGAGCCTGCAAAGCTTTGTTCCCCTCGGACCCTCCCTGACGTGTATTCCTATGGCTCTTGAGGATGCCTGAGTCAATTGTGGATGTATGGTGGGGAAATAATGGTGTACAATTATTTATCTGTTCGGAATTCAGTGGCCCACCCGAGTCAGTAGTTGGCAATCAGCTGAAGTGGGGAGTTTTCACACCACAGGAATTGGCAAATGATGGAAATTGATTTTATTTATTTATTTAGACAGAATTTCTCTGTGCAGCCTTGGCTGTCCTGGAACTCCCTCTGTAGCCTGGTCTGACCTCCAACTCACAGAGATCCACCTGCCTCTGCCTCCCTGGCGCTGGGATTAAAGGTGTGCACCACTGAGCCCAGATGTTATTGTTTGAGGCAGTATTTCACTATGTAGCCTAGGCTAGCCTAGAATTTGTGATTCCTGCCTCACCCTCTGCTGCCATTACAAGTAAACACCACCACACTCAGCTAAAACAATACTAGTAAAATGGTCACATCAAATTAAATTATGGATGGCTTACTAAGAATCTACCAGTCAGGGCTGGAGAGATGGCTCAGAGGTTAAGAGCACTAGCTGCTCTTCCAGAGGACCTGGGTTCAATTCCCAGCACCCACATGACAGCTTGCAACTGTCTGCAACTCCAGTTCCAGGGTATCTGACACCCTCACACAGACATACATGCAGGTAAATCAATCACATAAAAAGGAGAGGGAGAGGGAGAGAAGGAAGAGGAAGAAGAAGACAACAACTCCACCAGTCCTGGTCACTGTTAGGAGTAGGTTTTTCCTGCCGGCCTGGACCCACCACGGCGCCAGCCACAAATAACACACAGAGACTCTGTATTTGATATAATGCTGTTTGCCAGTTACTAGTTTCTTATGGACTAGCTCTGTCTTAAGTATTAACCCATTTCTATTAATCTAAGTACTTCCACATGGTATTATCTTACCAGAGAGAGGGGCCAGCGTTCTGCTCTCTCCAGTCTCTCCATGTTGACTCCTCCCTACTTCTTCCGGGATCCTCCTTGTCTCCTAGTCCCGCCTATCTTGCTTTCCTATTGGCCAACAGTGCTTTATTCATTAACCAATAAGAGAAACATATTTACAGAATGACATCTCCCATCAGGTCACAGTTACCCCTTCCCCTCACCGCATATTCGTGAGGTCTTCGTGCCCGCAGGCTGACTCTCGTTCATTTACGGAACAGAATAGGTGGTCTTTCTGCCACAGCAGCATTGATTTCTTTATCAGGTTTCTTGGTATTGGTAGCCTTTTCCCCAAAGGCTTCTTCCTCCTCTTAGCTGTCTTTCTTTCTACCTCTCCACAGGCTTCTTGCTTATAGCTCCCTTGAGTGTAGCCCCTCATCTGATCTGGTTGCCACCTTCACCTTCTTCAACCAGGGTTTCCGGCCTGGCATACGGTGTCCTGTGAGTCATCTCTGAGTGTGGACTCAGCTCCAACAGGATTCCCAGGAGGCTTAGCAGATTCTTAGTTTGGACTTGGGAGGGGGCTTTTGCATCTCTAGGATTTTCAAGGTTCTGCTAAGGCCTGCATTTGTGGAGGGATAGCTCTTGAGGGAAGCCACAGTTTCAAATGCTCAGTTTGCTTACATAAAGCCAAGAATCACCAGGGATGTTCTGGAAAGCCTTGGTGATACTGTTGTCTTTATTACAGATAGCGCAGGGTGCCCTGTTGCTGGGCATGATGGCAGTGTCTCATTTTGTCCAAGAGACAGAGTCTTTTTTGTTGTTGTTGGTTTGGTTTCTTTTTTAAAGATTTATTTATTATTCATACAGTGTTCTGTCTCCATGCCAGAGGAGGGCATCAGATCCCACTAGAGATGGTTGTGAACCACCATGTAGTTACTGGGAATCGAACTCAGGACCTCTGAAAGAATAGCCAGTGCTCTTAACCTCTGAGCCATCTCTCCAGCCCTAGTAGAGCCCTTCTTGATGTCATCTTAAACATCAGCACAACCCCCGTGGCTTTCGTGTGACCTTCATCTTCAATCACACAAGGCGATTCAGAAACTTCCTCAGGACAATGACCTTCAGACATGACCATAACTGGTGAGGCAGAGCCACGGCAGAGGGCAGACAGCCACGGCAGAGTCCATGGCACATGGTTCTAGGCACATGGTGCATGGTGCACTCTGTGGGGCCAAGGACTGTAGGGTTTGTTTAGTGAAGACATGCAGCCTCCCAGACATGTATTTCCAAGGGTACCCTGGCCAAAAGGCTGGGTCCCATCACCGCAGACTTTGGGGATTTGACCACAGCTTTGCCAGCATCCCAAGACTCAGCTCTGGTCTGATGACCTGGTAGTTCACTGATGGCATAGAGCTTCCGTTTTCATTGTGGTTGTTTGTTTTTGAGATGAGGCTTCATATAGCTTAAGATGGCCTCAAATTCACTGTGTAGCCAAGGATAACCTTGAACTTACGATCCTTTTTGAGTGCTTAGATTACAGGCATGCACACACACACAGTTTATATAGTCAAATCCTGGGCGTACTGGGTAAAAACTATACCCATGGGGACACATCTCCCCAGCCTCAGTGGTGAGATTTATCTTGTTTATGGTGTATGTGAGTGTTTATATATGTGCACCAGGTGTGTGTGTGTGTGTGTGTGTGTGTGTGAAGGCCAGAAGTCAACACTGGTTGTTGTTTATCGGGAGCTGTCCACTTTATGTTTTGAGACAGGTCTTTCAATGGAGCCTGCATCTTGCTTGATTAGGCTAAGCTGGCCAGAAAGTCCTAGGGAATTTGTCTGTCCTGGTCTCTTTAGAGCTTTGAGTACAAACATGTTCCACACACTCAGATTTTTACCTGAGGGCTGGGTAGCAAACTCAGGTCCTCATGCTCGAATGACAAGCACTTTGCCCACTGAGCCATCTAGTCAGGGAGCCATTGGTGAAGTTTTCAAACAGTTAGGGTGTACTTTGCATCCTGTCTCACAATCAGCAGTTGGGAATAGGCTCAGCTCATGAGCATGCTCCATGCAGAGATGTAGCCCTGGCAGGTTAGCAGGCTGCAGCAAGAGAGAGGTCATAAAGTGCCCTTACCCATCCCCAGGGGTGTGCTGAACTAAGATGGCCCTGAAGGTTGGTGTGAGCGAAAAGGAGCATTGGGTACTACGGCAGGGACAGCTGGGAACATTGAAGCTCATCAACAAAAGATGCGCACTGTCACCGTCAAACGGGTCCCATTGCTCAGGCCGTCAGCCCCTGCCCCAGCCTGTAACAGGCTCTTAAGGATTTGGTAGGCATGGTGAGACTGGAAATGGCTGGCCTCAAGAGTGTTGGGTCCCGTGCCGAAAGACTTATTTCCCAGTCCTGATAATGTGGACGGACAGATAAATCTACACACATGTACATCCTTTTTACTAGAGTTGCCAGGGCACAGCCTGGGCCCTGGCAGCCCTAAGGAGTGAGTCTCTATCGCTGTTCCTCAATAGGCCAAAGAAACCGATAGTTAATAATACCGAAAAGCAGAAAGTAAAGGTTTGTCTAATGGGACCACACGAGAACAAGACGCAGAGAGCTTCAGTGACTCCTGTTGTAGTTTTGGTTCTGTTCTTATGATAAAATTCCCCAGTGAAGAGCAGTTTAAGGGTTGTTTTAAGCTTAAGATTCCAGGTCCCAGTCCTCTGTGGGAAGTCAAGGTATTAGTCTGCAGTCAAACACGGAAAGAAATGGAAACACACATGCTTATTTGCTTGCTTATGTCCAGCCCCACTGCTGTGCCCTGACACTGTTTGGGTGCAGTGTTATAGGGAATGATGTCACCCACAGTGGGCTGGGTATTCTTACACCAGTTATCTTAATTAAGACAAGTCCCCTCCACAGACAGGCCCACAAGCCTATCCAATGTAGGGATTGTAGACAGATCTTCATCTAGACCCTTCCCAGTTGATTACAGGTTGTGTCAAGTTGACAGTTAAAGCTAAAATCACTCGCCTCAAATCGGTCTTCAGGGTCTGATAGGAAGTTCAGATTCAAATGGAAGGCAAGAGGCTGCATTGCCAAGTGGTCCTGGCCAAGGGGTGATCCCGCCCACCGGCACTGTCTCTGTTCCAATCTCTCATGCAAGATGGTCTGAAAAGCTGCTAGAAATATACAAAATCTCCTGCTGAGAGGCAAGTCTCTCTCTGCATAGCACCAGGTTTCAGCCTGTCTTCTTCCAGTATGGGACCATTGGGGAAATTCCAGTCTGGGGATTCACTCTTCCAGCGGTCTGACAGCCAAAGGGGGAGGTGCAAGTCTCCTTTAAAATATCTTTATTCTTGCTACGCAGTAACAGCCTGGCTTCTGTTTCGTCTTTTCTATAAATCATGACACTGCCCTGGGCAAGGCAAGTGTTTGAGTACTCTTTCTCTCTCTTCATTTCTGGCCATGGGCAAATCCATTTCCTCACCTACCTCTGCTTCTGGGATTTTTGGTAGAGTGTCAGTCAAGGCTCTGTTTCATGCTTCATCGCTCATGCCCATTCTGTTGTTCTCCGACACCTGTAGACAATGAGGAGTGACCCCTAGAGCAATGATTAAAAGCTATCTGAAACCTGTGCACTGATCCTTCTAAGGTTTATGAACGTGTCCATTGTTCTTGCAGCCCGCACGCCAGGTTCCTCCGTATCCTCTCACACAAGCACTCAATCACAAGCTTGTGCTGTGAAATCCCCAGGGGCAAGTTCATCACAAGACGTGGTCTGCAAAGAGAAAAAAACCTCAGCCTGGCTCTGAGTCCACATGCAAGGAAGAGGAGGTGAGCCACAGGTTGGTGGAGCTTACGGCCTAACTGGGAAGTTGGCCACACATGCTATTCCCACAGGCATGGCGTGTGTTATCAGAAAGGTCAGAGTTGATGTGACAACCATCCATGGACATGATGCAGACTGTCTGTGACTTCCCATCTTATATATACAGGCATCTGCTTTGTTCTAGGGAGGATCCTACAAAGAGGACCCATGGCTGAAAAATAATCCAGCTGAAGTTCCAGATTTCTCCTTTTGGCTTCGTTGTTTCTCTCTCTCTCTCTCTCTCTCTCTCTCTCTCTCTCTCTGTGTGTGTGTGTGTGTGTGTGTGTGTGTAGTACATGTAGGGCCACAGGACAACCTTGTGTCACTTCTCAGGCACTGTCTACCTTGTCCTTTGAGGCAGGATCTCTCACTGGAATCTACAGTTAGCCACTGGGTCCCAAAGATCTTGTCTCCGCCTCGACAGGACTGGGATTAGAGTGTGCCACCATTTCTGGATTGAAACAGGGCAGCACTTTACTGACAGGCTTCTGAAGTGTCAAGGTCTGTCAGCCTCTGTATCTAGAATGGAACATCTGGTAGACCTCTTCTCCAAGCTCTTTTATTGTTTCTAGGTGTCTTCATTTCAGTCAGTGCAACGGCATCCTTCCAGTTTCTCAGGCCAAAACCTGGGTGTAGTCCTTGTCTCCTCTCCTTCACACCCCTCATTCCCTACTAACAAAAGCAAAGCCTGTGGTCTCCACTTTTAAAATATGTCTAACACTCAGCTTGTCCCATTACCCTCCACTGCCATGTCCCAGTTAAAAGCCCTCCATCTAGTTGTCTCTGTTCTCTCTGCCTCTCCCCCTTGGTCCACCCTTCACCCCTGCAAGAGCTGCCATCTTCTTCAGAGTGAAAACATAAGTTATTCCACTTGCACACAAGGTCCCATGGGTCCTGATCCCTATCACCTTCCCCTAGTCCCTTGGCTCCAGTCAATTACCCATTGTGAAGCTGCTGGAAGATGGCTGGTGATGCAAGGCAGGAGGTTTCCTCCTTGGTGCAGGGAAGGCTGCTGCCCCCAACTTGCCCACCCTCTCGATGTAAGTGAGGAAACACCAAAGAGAGCCGCACCGGCCAGATTGCCTCTTCTGGTCTTAGAGACATCATTTTGCAAAACGGCACGGGAGGAAGTATTTAGCTCTGAAGACTCTTGGATTTTCTTGGTTAAATTATTTCGTAGGAATAACCTCAAGTTAGAATATTTCCAAACATCCTGGTAATTGCTCACTTTTCTGACTCTTTCCTCTGTGTCCAAATAGATACCCAGGTTCTGCTTCACCTACCAGGTCCCCAGGCTTCAAGCATCAGTTCCTCATTCTTCAGGCACCTTCTTCCTGTTGGCTTCTACGTGGTTTCTGGTGCTGCTTCAGCAAGGTGCGCCTTCTGTGATGAACCAGGCAGGCCTGGCATTTCCACAACTCCCACCTGAGTCTTCTTATATGCCAAAATGTTTCACCTGACCCTGACTACCATGGCAGTGACCTTCAGCTGCAAGGGAAGTGGCTGGGTGGCAACACGGTTCCGGAAGAGTAGCAGTGTAGAGGTTGCTGGTAGAGAGAGATGCTATGGAGCTGAGGTGGGACTGAGGCTGGAAGGCAGGCAGTTGGCGGGGTCACAAGGTAGATAGTGCCAAGGGGAGCGGGGAGCTCTGGGGTTGTAGGAGTTGCCAAGGGAAGGGGGGGTGAAGAAAGAAGAGCAAAAAGAGTGGAATAGTTGAGGGGAGAGGGGAGGAGGGAGGGGCGAGAGCAAGAGCAAGAGATTATAAAAGGGAGAAAGAGAGAAAGCCACAAAGTTACAGACACCAAGACGGGAGTCAGAGACAGGGTGGGGCAGGCACCCAGGATCACAGAGACAGATAGATGCCTGGAGCACACAATGCTTGAGTCAGCTTCAGAGGGCTTCTGTGGAAAAGTGGTCCCCATTCCAATCCCCGTAGAGTGGACCTGACTTGGTCCGTAGCAACTGCTCTCGGGATCATGGAGCCTGTGAGAAGTGGAGCTCTGCAGATAGATCCTTGGGCCTCTTCACGGTCTGGCTCACAGCGGAGTTCAGCAATGTCTGGAAACAATTTCAATGGTAATGAGTATTTGCCGAGGTTTCAAAATATTGTTTGACCTTATGCTGAACACCTTATAGCCACTCATTAGCACATATTAAAAAACATTCAGAATCCAGGCTATCATCTTGGACACAGTCAGTGGGGCCTGTCCTTTTGGGGTGCTTGGAATCTTCCTTTAGACACAACAGTCTGAATCTTGTAGCTCTCGGGTAACATACGAGTGACTGGTGGATTGAGGAATCATGTTGAAGGGTACCAATACACTGGGGAGGAGAAAGACTCAAGAATCATGTGGTTAGATGTTTCTTGTAGCCTGCGTGTCTGTCCTTGGACCTGCAGAGGTGCTTGTGGAGGACAGTAGAGAGGACAAAGGACTTTGGATCCCCCCCGGAGCAGCTTTTACATGCCATTGTCAGCTGATGGATGTGGACACCGGTGTGGAACCCTGACCCTCTGCAAAAACAGTCCAGGAAATGTGTGTTGCTTGTGGAAGCCCTCCTAAGGATCGCCGCCGTCACCAAGACGAAGTCAAAATGGGAAGCGCAGGCACCCATACAGCTCAATGAAAGCTGAAGTTCAGACGTTCTCTCAGATATAATTCTTTTTTCCTTCTTCTTCTTCTTTTTTTTTTTTTTTTTTTTTTTTTTTTGAGACAGGATTTCTCTGTGTAGAGCTGGCTGTCCTGGAACTCACTCTGCAGATTAGGCTGGCCTCGAACTCACAGAGATCCGCCTGCCTCTGCCTTCCAAGTGCTGGGATTAAATGGCATATTCCATCACGCCTGGCTGTCCAATATGATTTTTATGCAGCCAATCAGTATGTGTTTCCTGATGCTTTCCTGGCTTCATAGAAAACAGCAGAGCTTGATATGCCTCGGCACTTGGATGACCTAAAATGGGAGAGTGCAAGTGTAAGATGACTCTGCTCATGAAATACTGAGTTTTCATAAAGTAGTGAGGGATTAAAGGAGAAGAACGAAAGTGCACGGTGAAACTTCTGAGATGTGGGCTCGTGCACTGAAGACACCCTGCAAAAGTCTCCGGGCTGTGGGCTCGTGCACTGAAGTCACCCTGTAAAAGTCCCCGGTCTGTGGCTCGTGCACTGAAGACACCCTGTAAAAGTCTCCGGGATGTGCGCTCGTGCACTGAAGACACCCTGCAAAAGTCTCCAGGCTGGGGGCTCCTGCACTGAAGTTACCCTGTTAAAGTCCCCGGGCTGGGGGCTCCTGCACTGAAGTTACCCTGTTAAAGTCCCCGGGCTGTGTGCTCCTGCACTGAAGACACCCTGCAAAAGTCCCCGGGCATCTATTATGCTTTTTGCTCCTACACATGAAAGAAAAAAAACCCCACATGAGTAGTTCAAGAATATATTTGGAAACAACAACTTAATAAAATTTACCCTAATGAAGCTGTATAGGCTGGTACAACAACAATGTGTTTGTCGAGCACCCTCATACTCCAAGTACAACAGCATATCCATTGAGCAGCCTCATGCTCAGAGTCAACTCGGAGTACATTCACATTTGCCTCATTAAACCTAATACTCTCATAAGGAACACACTTTTTTGTTGTTGTTGTTGAGGAAAACACTTTTAATGTTCCCATTTCCATGCAGGAAAGCTGAAACTAAAAATGCAGAATGATTTGCCTAGGTCTAGGAAATAGGTAAGAAGTAGAGATATTTAGAGTTTTAACTATCCATATATATATATATATATATATATATACACACATATATATATTCCTAAATATATGAATATGTGTATGTGAGTACAATTGCAAGCACATATGTACGATTATCTATGTATATGTATATAGAGACAATTAAGGAAATAGAGGCCATTAATCTGAGAAAGAGCAAGGGAGGTACATGGGAAGAGTGGGAGAGGAGAGGGAATGAGGGAATATATAATTCATATATTTAAATGTCATGTTTTAATTTCAAAAACAAAAATTACGTGTAATTGACAGAACTAGAAAGTGGACTAAGAGTCAGTATTCGTCTCTCTCCATGACTAACCGCCTCATGACCCTGCCTTATGATGGATGGAGCCAAAGTAAATCACTTTAGTCAGGCACTTTGTCATAGCCATGAGAAAAGCCACAAATACCTACTCATCACCGAGTACAACTCCACAGGTGGGGCCAGGGACAAGCAGCCCCTGCCTCCATCGGCTGTGGGGTACACTGCTGGGTGCAGTGGAACACAGTCGTTTTCAGCACAGAGAGGACTATTAGTCCAAGGAAGGAGACAGGCTATTCCTCGCGGATATAGCAGGAGAAGAAAGCAAGGAAGGCTCCTTGTCTTCAGGGGTGGCCTGCAGTGGAGGGGACAAGGGACAGGGAGAATAGTGAAGGAGTGAAGAGGAGGCCTGGGGGAGAGGAAGAGGCTGGAGAGAGGGAGAAGGAAGATGTGGAGACCATGCAGGAAGGTCTGGACAAGTAGAAGCCCTTTGATTGCTGGGTTTCCTTTACAAACAGGAAGACATTTGGCAACAATATTATTGGGTCAGAGCCATTGCTTTCCTGATTTCTCTCACCCCAACCCCTCCAAAGACACAGGTTATAGTGTCTGCTGCTGGAGAGGGCAGCTCTTTTTAGCAAAGGGCCATCCAGGTGGCTAGCCTTCGAGTCTCTTCCAAGGTTCTTTGGAAGCTAGTATTTTGTGGACAAAGACTTTGGTGAGGAATCAGGTTTACTGAGTGGACCAAAAAAGGAGATATCTTGATGGGCATGATGGCACATGAATCTTAGCACTTGAGAAGCAAAGGCAGGAAGTTTAGAATTTTAAGGCTGTCTTTATCTACTTGGTGGGTTTAAGGCCAGTCTGGGCTATATAAGACTCTGTCTAATTAAACAGTGGAAAGAAAAGAAAAGATGGTGTCTTTTGTGTCAATAGATGAGGCGTCAAGGTTAAGGTCAAGACTGGAGGGAAGTCCATCTGGTTCTTCAGGCACCTCCACAGGTCAGCTTCTCTGAGACTTTCTGGAAGCCATTCCATGGCGGGATTCCATGAGATGCTATGTTGAGAGGAATGTGGTGTGCTCTCTACTCATCTTTCTAGTTCTTGCCATGAATTAGGGTTACAACCTCACAACTCTCTACTCCCATTAGGTCAACAGCCCATGGTGAGGCCCTGGGGACACAAAGATGGGTTTGTCACAGACTTTCTCTCCTGGAACTAGGAGTTAGGGGACATAGGCTGGCAGCTGCAAGTAGAGTAACCACACTTGCCGATGCATGAGGACACTGGGAGCTAGGATGGGAGCTGTGGACAGAAAAAGAACAGAGAAGGAACAGGCATTAGAGCCAGAGACACAGGAAAGGAGATGGTGGCAAGACCAGGTGTGACAGCAGGAAGTAGGTGCTGGGATAGCTGTGTACCGTGTATACACACCAGCATCAGTGTACCGTGTATACACGCCAGCGTCAGTGTACCGTGTATACACGCCAGAGTCAGTGTACCGTGTATACACACCAGCGTCAGTGTACCGTGTATACACACCAGCGTCAGTGTACCGTGTATACACACCAGCGTCAGTGTACCGTGTATACACACCAGCGTCAGTGTACCGTGTATACACGCCAGCGTCAGTGTACCGTGTATACACGCCAGCGTCAGTGTACCGTGTATACACGCCAGCGTCAGTGTACCGTGTATACACGCCAGCGTCAGTGTACCGTGTATACACGCCAGCGTCAGTGTACCGTGTATACACACCAATATCAGTGTACCGTGTATACACGCCAGAGTCAGTGTACCGTGTATACACGCCAGCGTCAGTGTACCGTGTATACACACCAGCGTCAGTGTACCGTGTATACACACCAGCGTCAGTGTACCGTGTATACACGCCAGAGTCAGTGTACCGTGTATACACGCCAGCGTCAGTGTACCGTGTATACACGCCAGCGTCAGTGTACCGTGTATACACACCAGCGTCAGTGTGCCGTGTATACACACCAATATCAGTGTACCGTGTATACACACCAGCGTCAGTGTACCGTGTATACACGCCAGAGTCAGTGTACCGTGTATACACGCCAGCGTCAGTGTACCGTGTATACACGCCAGAGTCAGTGTACCGTGTATACACGCCAGCGTCAGTGTACCGTGTATACACGCCAGCGTCAGTGTACCGTGTATACACGCCAGAGTCAGTGTACCGTGTATACACGCCAGAGTCAGTGTACCGTGTATACACGCCAGAGTCAGTGTACCGTGTATACACGCCAGCGTCAGTGTACCGTGTATACACGCCAGCGTCAGTGTACCGTGTATACACGCCAGAGTCAGTGTACCGTGTATACACGCCAGAGTCAGTGTACCGTGTATACACGCCAGCGTCAGTGTACCGTGTATACACGCCAGCGTCAGTGTACCGTGTATACACACTAGCATCAGTGTACCGTGTATACACGCCAGCGTCAGTGTACCGTGTATACACGCCAGAGTCAGTGTACCGTGTATACACGCCAGCGTCAGTGTACCGTGTATACACGCCAGAGTCAGTGTACCGTGTATACACACCAGAGTCAGTGTACCGTGTATACACGCCAGAGTCAGTGTACCGTGTATACACGCCAGAGTCAGTGTACCGTGTATACACGCCAGCGTCAGTGTACCGTGTATACACGCCAGAGTCAGTGTACCGTGTATACACGCCAGAGTCAGTGTACCGTGTATACACGCCAGAGTCAGTGTACCGTGTATACACGCCAGAGTCAGTGTACCGTGTATACACGCCAGAGTCAGTGTACCGTGTATACACGCCAGCGTCAGTGTACCGTGTATACACGCCAGAGTCAGTGTACCGTGTATACACACCAGCGTCAGTGTACCGTGTATACACGCCAGCGTCAGTGTACCGTGTATACACGCCAGCGTCAGTGTACCGTGTATACACGCCAGCGTCAGTGTACCGTGTATACACGCCAGAGTCAGTGTACCGTGTATACACACCAGAGTCAGTGTACCGTGTATACATACTAGCATCAGTGGACCATGTATACACACCAACATCAGTGTGTTTTACCTCCACTTACTTTATAGCACGAGGACCATTGATGTTGATTTTTGACTTTTGGGGCATGTCCTCGTTCCATTCCTGCTGTGATAAAATATCTTGACAATTCAGGGGAGAAAGGGTTTATTTGGCTCACAATCCCAGGCTGTAGTCCATCATTGTAGGAAAGTCAAGGCAGAAACTTAAAGTATCGCATTCACAGTCAAGAGCAGAGAGCATAAGCACAGAGATCTGCTTGTTCTATTCTTACACACTCCAGGTTCCTGCTTAGTGTTTGGTGCCACTCATCATGAGTTGGGTTCAAGAAAGACTCATTGTAGGCCTGTCCACGGGCCAACCTGATCTAAGTAAAACCCATCCTAGGCCTGTCCATGGGCCAACCTGATCTAAGTAACTCTTCACTGAGGTTTCTTTCTTAGGTGATTAGAGACTGTGTCAAGTTGACAGTAAAAGCTACCACAGGGTACCCAAGGCTTAGCTGAGTAGAGGGACTGGCTCAGGTCTAGGGTGTCAATTAGGGTAGATTTGGTTCAGACCTAGACATCCAACCTCACCTCTGGTTTCCTAGTCATCTCTGCCCCTGGCCTTCCCTCCATCCTGACTCTTTGGTGAGGAAGTAAATGAAGGGATGAGGAAGTTTGAGGGAGCAGCAGCCAGGGGACTCGTGAGGGGGACTAGCCATCCTCAGCCTAGAGTAGCTGGGATGAGGAACCAGAGTGGCTTTTCCTTCACGTGGAGACAAACCTTGGCCCCTTGCTTTTCTGTGCCCACCTTGGGTTTCTCAGCCTACCAGCGTGGGTCTCTTTGTAGAGTGCAGCAAGAGGCTCAGAGGCCCTTAGTCTCTGAAGACAAAGTCCTAACTCCACTCCTGGCCATAGGCAGTCCCCAGGGATGGGCAGAAGCCTTAGGGTTCTGTGTTTCCTGCCTGGGGCTTTCCCGGCTCCAGGTTCATCACTCTGGGCCAGCTGTGACCGCCCTCCAGGTTGTCCCGTTGACGCCTTCCTTCCCAGAAGAGTCTCCCCTGGGTCCGGTCCACTGCACACCCTTCATTTGCATGGCTGTGGTGACTGTACTAGGTGCACAATCGGGGTTCAGTTGTCTTCAGAGACTGAGGGTACTCCCCTGGAAGGAGAACTGAGAACACAGAGTGGGGGTGGAGGAGGGGGTGAGATGGGCATTCCTGCCGTCCCTTGGATCGCTGGGGATTGTGTACAGTGTCTTTGGAACAGTCCCAGGGAGGTTGGTCCCTGTGGACAGAGGGTCCTGACTGTAAAGTGTGGTGATCAAGGAGGAGGCGGAAGAGGAAGAAAAGTGTTCAGGCAAGCAGACAGAAGGTCTTTGTCTCTGTGGGTCCTTTGTGAATTGGGCAATATTTGGCAACAAAGCAGGTTGATTAATAAAGTCACTGTTTTCCTGCCTGTGCCCTTCAGCTAAGTTTCCTGTTGATAATGGTGGCACTTCATCCACCCAGAGTCATGTCCAGGCTCCCCCAGGCCATTGGCTTTACTCCAGGGAGTCAGCATGGGGAAAAAAGCTAAGTGTGTTCTCTGGAAGTCACCCTGTGACAGGATCTCATGAGGCCTTGACATTGGCAGAGAACCAAGAAGCTATCCATCCATCACCTCTTTCTCCTCCCTGTCCATCCTTGGCCTTCTCTTCAGGAGATCGGCAATAGATCCATCAGTATCAAGGCACCAGGTGCCCGTGGGCTGGTGTGGTCTAGATCTTCCTGCCATTGCACTGGTGGTGTGATCCATGGACTGCGTGGCTTGAGTCCTCATCTAGACAGCAGGGCTAATGAGATTCCTCACGATGCTTCCATGAGACCAAGAGCAACCAGCGTGGGAAGGGTCTGCCCAGGATCTGGACTGCAAAAAGGCAGAGACCCTGGCTCTGCATTCTGAGCTCTCCATAATGAGTTTCATGGAAGGGAAAGGGTGCAGTTAGGGCTCCAATGGCAACCTGTGGCTGTGGGCTCTGTCTCTGTCCCTCACTCTCTGTGTGAGCAGGGGTAATCCTTAGTTCATATTTGTTGTTGGTATTGTTTTGTTTTTTGAGACAGGGTTTCTCTGTGTACTTTTGGAGCCTCTCATGGCACTTGCTCTGTAGGCCAGGCTGGCCTTGAACTCATGTAGATCTGCTTGCCTCTGCCTCCCAAGTGCTGGGATTAAAGGCGTGCGCCCCCCGCCCTGCTAGTTCATTTATTTTTAAAAGTGGGAACAGTGACTGTCAGGACACAGAGCTGCTATCAGAGTCTCTTGGGCTTAAAAGAAGGTATTGCTTAAAGAGGGTATTATCTCTCCAACAGAAGTGGCCAGGCACAGGCACACACCTACACCATATAACACCCAGAAATGGTGAACAAGGCAATGGCGTGCTGGCAATGGCCTTCGTGCCTTGGCATTTGGGAACCTGCACTGCCTTTTCCTGCAGGCTCCTTGTATCTGGCCAGCTTCCAGTACACTGAAGATGCCCCACAGATCAGGGTTGGACTAGTGGGTAAGTAAACGAATCCATACAGACTCCAGGGTGACAGGGGTTAGTCAGCCTTTCCCTCCGTTGAGCTCCAAAACCTCCAGGTTTTAACCAGAAGCCTGTGAGCTACTCTCCTCACTCATGAAGCCTAGGACATTGAACCATGCTCCTCACTCATTCATTTCTTCAGCTGAAGCCTAGGACATGAACTGCTTTACTCACTCATTCATTCCTTCACCTGGAGCCTATGTACGCCCAGAGGCAGCTGGCCAGAGAACCTGGAAAAATGTCCACGGCTTTTGTTGAGCGAGCCTGCTGGGGAGTGGTAAGAAATATGAACCGTGTGACAGAGCCATAACATTCACTCAAAGGCCTTTAAGTCAACACCACAGAGATGCCACTTGCATACCATGTTATAGGTGCACAATTCATAATAACCAGGAAATGAAATGGGCTTAGTTTCCATAAACAGATGAACAAAAAAAGAAAATGCAGATATACACACAATAGAATTTTATTCAACTGTAAGGAAAAATAAAATCATGACATTTGCAGGAAAGTGGATGGACCCAGGGGTCATTCTGTTAAGCAAAATAAATCAGCCTCAGAAAGACAAAAACCATATGTTCTCTGGTGCAGAATCTAAGTTTAAATTTATATACATGTATATGTTGTATGTGTGTGGTGTGTATAGATGTTTGTGTGTCTGTGTGTGGTGTGTGTGGGTGTTTGTGTGTCTGTATATGTGGTGTGTGTGTCCGTATGTGTGGTATGTGTGTTTGTGGCTCTGTGTGTGTGTGTGAGAGAGAGAGAGGGACTCTGTGTGTGTCTCTCTGTATGTGGTATGTATGTCTGTCTATCTTTGTGGTGTGTGTGTGTGTGTGTGTGTGTGAGAGAGAGAGAGAGAGAGAGAGACTCTGTGTGTGTCTGTGTATCGGTGTGTGGCATTTTTGTCTGTGTGTGTCTGTGTATGTGGTGTGTCTGTCTATCTTTGTGGTGTGTGTGTGTGTGTGTGTGTGGTGTATGTGTGTGTGTGTTAAACCTAGAAAGGGGAAGGGAGGAAACGGTCTTAAGGGAGAGCAGAAGGGAGACAGACACACGACAGGAGAGCAGGAAGAGGAGCTATTGGAGGAAGGAAAGAGACTGACCAGGGGATGCAGGGGGGAATGAGGGAGAGCAGCAGGGGAGAAGAAGGAATGTGAACAAACCACATTTCCAGTAACAGCTGCTTTCCAGCAAGCAGCACTGCAAGTAACCTCTTCGCCTTAGCATCTGGAGCTCCAGAGAGGGAAGATTCCAAACCAGACAGACGTTAATATAAACAGTTGTTTCAGAAAGTTCATCTCTCAAGATCCCAACGTTAGGGATTGGAGAGATGGCTCAGTGGTTAAGAGCACTGGCTGCTTTTCCAGAGGACCCATGTTCAATTCCCAGCACCCACATGGTGGCTCACAGTGGTCGTAACTCCAGTTCCAGGGGTTCTGACACCTTCTTCTGGCCTCTGTAGGCACTACATGTGCATAGTAAAGATACATGTGGACAAAACACCCAGACACATAAAATGAAAACGAAGAAATCTTTAAAAATAGAAAGGATCTCAACATCATGACCTGAGCTTCAACACCACCTCATCCTTACTTCGTTGCTGTTTCCTTGACTCAGTAGAAACTGGAGGTGACCGTTCTCATTAGACATGCTTCCCAGCATCACAGGCGTTTGCGCTTGTGGTGGGGGTGTGGTGCATAATATGGAGAGACATGAGTTGAAGGACCTTTCTGCATCAGATTTTATACTGACACACTGAAACCATTGCCTGTTAAAGCTAAACTGAGGCCCAGGCTCTCTCTACATTTCCCAGCAAACAGTGAAGAGAGTGTGTTCTCATTCCTAGATATTCCTCATAAAGTGGAAGAGATAATGAATAATAATTAACTGAGAAAGCAAATGTTTTCTCTCTCCCTTCCTTCCTTCCTTCCTTCCTCCCTTCCTTCCTTCCTTTCTTTTTTGATTTTTTGAGACGGGGTTTTCTTTGTGTAGCCTTGGCTGACCTCGAACTCCTCCTGTTTTTGCCCCCCCACCCAGTGCTAGGATTAAAGGCGTGTGCTGCTACCACCGCCTGGCCTACAAATGTTTTCTTTACTACAAATAGAGCATCAAAAATGCTGCCTATAATTTGTTTGCTGCTTAGAAAATGTTACATTGAGATGGATTAAATTTGTATCATTTCACGTGTTCAGGCAAGAAGAAAGTGCTCAGCCTAGCAGATCACCACAGGTCGTCACCAACACCGCAGGAATCCTAGAGGGTCTTCTCCATATTTTTATAGGTTTCTGCTTGATCTCCCAAGTTGCTATCTCACTTACATATTCAATAGCCGCAAACTGAACCTTTTATGTCTGAAGAACAGGAGTTTAATAAAAATGCGCTCTCAATGTACCTAATACATAAGAATAGAGAAGAAATTTAATGTTAAAAGGTAAATTGTTATATTAACTGAGTAATTTCTCCTAAGAGGAGATGTGTTAACACAGGTCCACCCACATTAATCATTAACCAATGAAATGCCCCACAGTCCTGCTTATAGGCCAATCAAGACAACAAAAAGCAACCAGGAGCCCTCCCAACCCACCCTCTTGTAGTTGGCTCTCAGAGATGTGGCTTGTGATATTTCTTAATTCTTTTATAAACATGGAAAGGTGGGGCCAGTCCAGGCACAAAGAGGCTTCATTGCACCTGGAGTTAGTCAACTATCTTTCTTCACCATTTTTGAAATGGCTCATTGCAATTATTGATGAAAGCAACTTTGATGTTGCATTATACTATTTCCAAACAAGAGACCCTGAATCTGTCACCTCAAACCCCAGCTGGGGCTTTGAGCACAAACCCACACTCCACTTTTGAGTTCAGCCAGCAGAAACTGTGATCTGACCTCATGTCTGTGCCCCTCAAGACTCTCACGCAGACGTGGGAGGAGACCTCTTAGGGCTGCGGGTCCCTGCAGGCTAACCTTTGGCAATGCTGGCTCATTGGATGTCTTCTGCTCTGAAAAACATGTCCTTTTTGTCCAACAATCTAAGCATTGCCCGTGATAGCCTCTGTAGAAAAGCAGGTCACAGTCACAAGAGAGGTGTTCTGGTGACCTGGGGCTTCCCTCAGGGTAATGCCTCATTTCTTCACGTGTGAACTTTTGTGCTAAGTTCATATCTGTTCATAACAGATCACAGATAAGGTTAGCATGTTCTCTCTGAAGGCTCAGACTGCCCTGCGGTACATATGGGCATCACACTTGAGGTGATACCCCACAAATGATACATTTATTGCTTCCGGTGGGTGCGTGACATGCAGCTGTGCCTGAAGACCCTCGATCCTGAGTCCCTGTGCATCATGGGAACATATTTATAAGATGTGTTCTCAGAAACAGTATTCTAGCTTTTGAATTTAAAGATAACATCTTCATGGGGGCTAAGGGTGCACACTGCCCTTGAGAGGACTAGACTTCAGTTGCCAGCACGGTGTTGCAAGGTTCACAACTGCCTGAAACTCCAGCTCCAGCTCAGGGGTTTCTGCACCTCTGGCCTCCATGGGTACCTGCATTCATGTGCACATACTCCACTACCCCTCGACACATCCATACATGTAATTAAAAATAAATATATCTTTAAAAGTGCTTCTCATTAATACTGCACTTAAAACATTAATTAAAATGAAGTTCAAGTTCTCATCCCATACCCACACCACACCAACACACAGACATACAGACACACACACACACACACACGCATGCATGCACTCACGTATGCACACATGCAGATACACACACATAAATGCACTCACTCATACACACACAGATACACACACATGCACACACACGCATGCATGCACGCACTCACGTACGCACACACGCAGATACACACACACACACACACACACACACACACACACCACACACACAAAGGAAGGGAGGGGCAGGGAAAAGAAGGAAAGGAATCAAACGCCAGGGCTTCTTCCTCACTAGCAGAGGAGGAGGCACAGGCCAGCACTGGGTAGCATTCCCTTCTGAGGTCCCAGGCTGCTTTGGGGACTGTGTTGTAGGTTTCAGTCAGGCAGTGTGAACCCTGCAGGAATCCTGTGTGCAAGTCTAGACTGACTCCTCTGTCCCTGCAGCTGTCCCCAGACTGCTGCTGCCATCCAGGACTGATCAACGAAGACACTACTGCTTGTCCAGCCAAGGAGGAGGGGTTTGCTTGCCCCTTGTGGCTTAAGTGTCATAGATCAAGGCACTCCACAAATAAAGACCCCTGCCCCGCGTCCCACCTGTAGAGGGCAATGGGAACAGAGAAAGGATGGTAATCCAGGGCTGTGACCCTGTGGCAATGACCCTGCAGAAGCTGGGTGGGGACCACGTTCCCTGCTTCCTCCTTCCTGGCTCCAGGAGCCTGGCCTCTAAGAGCAAGCTTGCCTGGCTAAGGGGAATGGGGATGGAAGGCAGGCTGATTGGGCAACAGGGCGGGGCCAGTCCTGTGAGGTCACCCAGCATGGATAAATGTCCACGGGAAGTGTGCAGAAGCCAGGCTTGTACTCTAGGTCCCCCAAGACCACAGGCATGAGGCTGCTCATCCCTGCCTTGCTGTTTCTTGAGGCTCTTGGTGAGTACAGATACCAGGCGATGTCAGCAGCTGGGAAAGTGGGCTTCTCTATCTGCCTCTATCTGCCTCTGCCTGTAGGCACCTTGAACTCTTACCTAACACTTTGAACACCTGAGTCCTCATGCCTGTATTCAGGAGGGTGGCCAGGCTGTGGACACGGTCCTGCCTGCCCTTGTCTAGGGTGGGGACGGGAATCTACCTCACTGATCCAGGGCAGGGTAATCTTAGGGCTGCTCAGAGCTATCTGGGGATGCTGTCCCCTTGTGCCCTGCCCTTCCAGAACTTTCAGCACCAAATGTACTTTTCTGCTTAGGGAGGAATATAAGGCTCAGAGAAGGTGAACTGATTGCTTAAGGCACACAGGAGACCAGAGTTTGGACTGCAAGGACTGTGCGACTGTGGCGAGACTGCCATCCTGACCCTCGATTTCTTCATTTTAAAAATAATAGGGCGTGAGAGGGACAGACTCAGGCCTACTTCAGGGAGTACTTGCCTGTTGTAGTGGTACCCAATCCCATCAGGCCATACCTGGCTACTGAGGGAATGCCTGCCTCCTTCAGGGAATGCTGGCTGCAGCACGGGGCTACAGAGGACTGGGAAAGAGCATGTCCCGTTTGTGGGGTGGAAAATTGGGGAGCTTGACATAGTCTTTTAGTCACCCTGGTTACACTTCCCAGGCACAGGAAGCAACCTCCCCTTCCCCATTGGCTTCTTGCCTTCCTTGTGCTACTCCTTGGCTTGAGGTGTCGGCTCTTTTCATGACCAGAGTTCATCCATTACCCAGCTACCCTGATTCCTTATTCTTGCTCCTCTCTCTGTCCCCAGAGCTGCCCCCTTATTGCTTTCCCTCATAGACTCTCTGGCTAAGCCTTCTCCACTTAGTCAGTAGCTGCCAGTCTACTCTGCCCCTTCCTCAAGCAAAACTCCCATCTCTGTCCTCTCCTGTGAGTCCCAGCTTCACGGCCTCCGGAGAAGGCTTCTTTGTACCAACCAGCACTGGGGACCACCCCCACCATGGTCTGACCCTATATCCTCTCTTAGCCCTGCTGCAGCTGCACCCTGCATCTAACCCAGGGATCTTAAACAGGCAGGCTGCCCAGTGGTTAGCGGTGCTGGTGCCCAACTGTCTAGGTTCACATTCTAGAGCCAACACTGCTTGGCTGGAAAGTCATAGCACTTGATAAAGCTACAAACGCCTGGAACTATGAGGGTATTGACAGAAATCACACTGAAGGGTGGATGAGGTTACTCATTGGGTAAAGGTGCTATCCACTGAGGCTGAAGACCCAAGTCCTAATCCCAGAACTCACACAATGGAACTACTAATTCACTTTCTATCTATAAATTCACCTTTTCTGATCATATATGGTAGTGCACGCCTTTGATTCCAGCACTTGGGAGGCAGAGGCAGATCTCTATGAGTTCAAGGCCAGTCTGGTCTACATAGTGATTTCCAGGACAACTAAGGTTACATAGAGAGAAACCTTGGTTCAGGAAAAAAAAAAAAACCCAAAAAGCAAAGAAAGAAGCAAAGAAAGGCCTTTCTGACCTTTCACAGTAGTGAAGTCATCTAATTTTGCCTAGTATGTGGCTTCCCTCACCTAGAATAAATGAGACTTACTCATATAAACATATATGTATTTCTTTCCATTTCATAGTTGAATATCATTCCATTGAACAGATGTACATTTTGTTCAGCCATTCACTAGTGTTGGAACACTTTTTTATTTTGTTTTTTGATATTCTAAATAATGCTACTATGAATATTAATGCTAAATCTTTATGTAAATATGTGGCTTGTTTTTGTTTGTTTTTGTTTTTCAAGACAGGGTTTCTCTATGTAACAGCTCTGACTGTTCTGGAACTCTCTTCATAGACCATGCTATCCTGGAAATCACAGAGATCTGCCTCCCTCTGCTTCCCTTGTGCTGGGATTAAAGGCATGCACCACCATTGCACGACAGAAATCTATGTTCTTGTTTCTATGTGCAATTATCAGCCTGTTTCCCAAAGTGGCTACATCATTTTACAGTCTCAGCAATGTATGAGGTTTCCCATATTAACAATGTTAAGATCCAGTTTGCACAGAAGTAAAAAATAAGCAAGTAGAAGTCAATAAAGTGATTTTTGGAGTGGACCATCTTTTGGAGGGTAGGAAACATGTTAGCCATAAGAAGGAAAATAATCTAGGGGCTCTGTCACCTCTAACTTACTGAATCTCAGCCCTCTGGCCAGGATAGAGTTCCCTGTGGTTCAGCATCTTAGCTTATCTAGAGTACAGTGGCTGAACACGACCATGTAACAGGGAGAGGAGGAGGGCAGAGCCATGGGCCGTCTACAGAGCTCCATCAGATGACGAGAAGGTCTTCTCCACGGACATTGCTGGGCTCCCAACTCCTTTCTCTTTTCTCCAGGACTCTGTCTGGCTAGGAGAGCAACTGTTAGATGGTGTGCTGTGTCAAGATTTGAGGCACAAAAATGTTCCAGGTGGCAGAAGGCGATGAAGGAAGTGAATGGCCAGCCACTCAGTTGTGTCAAGAGATCCTCCACCAGCCAATGCATCCAGGCCATTGTGGTAAGTCAATACCCCAACTTGAACAGAGGAAAGCAAGGGAGAGCCATGGAGTCCAACGAGAAATTCTCATCTCTGTTTTATTCCCTGGGCATCTGCCATTTGGGAGCAGTCCTCACTCACAGGGACTGGTGTCTCTTGCTATTGAGAGAAAGACAAGTGTGTTGAGAGGACTTCCCATGAGGTAACTGGGAGGATTTCACATTGTTCATAAGAGCAAAGAGGCAGCAGTCGTAGTTCATGAATGTGTAATGTCTCTACACCCTTGAGAAATTATCTTCACATAGGCGTAGGTGCCATACCCCAAATGTTGGGTAGGGATGGCCAGGACTCTAGACATTAAAAAGACACACGTGTGCCTTCCAGCACCCACGTAAAAGCTGTATGTAGTGGCTTTCACACATGGTCCCCGCATCTAGGAAGCAGAGACAGAAGGGCCTCTAAAGTCTAGACAAACTGGTGACCTCCATGTTTGGCAAAAGAGTTTGTCTCAAAAAAGTAAGGTGGAGAGAGATGGAGGAAGACAACGGAAGTCAAGCTATGTCCTCCACATGGTCGTGTACTCTCCCCTACTGCATACATCCCCAAGACATATGAAGCCAAAACAGGGATAAAGTATGTAGAACAAACAACTTTAAATACAAATGATTGTGACAGTGTGGCCAAGAGGGACTGAAGTGGACAGGCATACGTAGAGGGTACACACAACATGAGGAGTTAAAGCCCTTGGGGATGCTTACTCCTCACAGCAAATGACCTCTGACCTGGGCCGTCATCTTCAGCTAGGACAAGTGGATATAAGTAAAGCCAACTCATTCTGGAGCACCAAGACTCCATTGGCAGAGTTTGGTTGCTTTTTTTCTTGAAGCAGGTTGATCCACTTTCTTTTTTCTTTGAGATAGGGCTCCTCTGTGTAGCCCTGGCTGTCGTGTAACTTGCTTTGTAGCCCAGGCTGACCTCGAACTCACAGGTGTCTGCCTGCCTCTGTCTCTGGACTGCTGGAATTACAGGCACGTGCCTTCACCACTTGGTGCCTGGTCTATTTTCTTTCAGACAAATAAAGCTGATGCTATGACTCTTGATGGCGGTTCCATGTTCAATGCAGGAATGCCCCCCTATAAACTGCGACCTATGGCAGCTGAAGTCTACGGGACCAAAGAGAGTGAGTTCTCCCTAGGGACTTTGAAACCTGGTGGCTGTGTTGTGGCTGTGGACCAGGCTCTGTGGAGTCGGAATGGATGAGCACAAAGAGGACAACCCAGTCAGCATCATACATCGGGGAACTGGGTCCCTGGACTCGGGATTAAGGCTTGGCTGGAGTGGTTTGTTTCTCTCTCACACCCAGGCTGAGCCCTGTCCCTTCCCTCTGCTCCTTTGCAGAACCCCGGACTCACTATTATGCTGTAGCGGTTGTGAAGAAAAGCAGTAACTTTCATCTGAACCAACTACAAGGCCTGAGGTCCTGCCACACAGGCCTTGGCAGGAGTGCTGGGTGGAATGTCCCCATAGGGATACTTCGTCCATTCCTGAACTGGGATGGACCACCTGCATCCCTCGAGGAAGGTAAAATGGAGTGTGTGTGTGGGGGGAGCCTGGGTGGTCTCAGGAGGGAGTTTCTATTCTCATCCCACTTTGGGATGGGTGTGCTTATGGGATGGGTCCAAGGTTGGACAGAGGTTGGCGGACCAGCTAGAAACGGGCCACCACACCAACAGCGGTGAAAGGTGCCAGTGAGTATGCTCTGGACAAAGATGCATGTCTGAGTTCCCAAGACCACATCAGTGCTATCCTGTCCTGCAGGATGGAGGAAGGCGAATTGAAGCGTTGATCTAAATAACCTTCATCAATAAAAGTTGGGAGTCAGATATTGGGGTAAAAACTTGGAAGAGCAGAGAGCATACTCTGCGCTCTACTTCTCTGTGTTTGACAGCCGTGTCCAAGTTCTTCTCTATGAGCTGTGTTCCTGGTGCCGACAAGGATCGCTTTCCCAATCTGTGTAGCTTGTGTACAGGGACAGGAGCAAACAAATGTGCCTCTTCTCGGGAGGAACCGTACTCTGGTTACGCAGGTGCCTTCAAGTGAGTGATACCGTTTCTCCATGGCCATACTGCATCAGGGCAGGGTGCCATTCCCCACCCCATCCTTATTAGTGCACAGCCTGCTGGGGATGGACATGTGGTTCTTCTGCTGTGCAGATTGAGAACCCGAGTCCTAGGAAGTGGCTGGCCTTTCTACTCCATGTTCTTCTCCAGTCCCTAGAAGCCCAACAAGGACCCAAACTCTAAACTGCTGTTTTGGAAGCCAACCTGGCAACTTCTGAGCACCTCCGCGCTGACTTTGCTCTCCTGTTGTCTTGGGTTAGCTAACTTCTGCTGTCTCCCATCTGGCTGGAGCAGCTCCTGTGGCCATGGCGTTTTGTGCAACGCAGGCCTCTCTCTAGAGTCGGAGAGTGTGACCACCTTTACCCTGACTCAGCGCCTCCTTTCCAGGTTGCTTCCCCCCCCCCCCCCCCCCCGTGCTCAGGCACTTTGATAGAGGACTTCCCTGCCTCCTCCTTAATGATCCAAGCATACTTGCATATTCAGTCAGGAACACCATAAGGGGGACACCAAGTCTTTAACTGCTTTCATCTTGCTTCACAGGTGTCTGAGAGACAATGCTGGGGATGTGGCTTTTACCAGGGGGAGCACGATACTAGGTAAGGGCAAGGGCAGAGCTATAGGTGCAGCCCTCATCCTCCTGTCCTTTCGTAGAAATTCTGATGTGCAAATCACCAGAGTCCTCTGTTTCCAGCCGCACTACTATCAAGTTGCCTACAGGGTCCAGCTCTTATTTTACATTTTTTCTTAAAAAAAAAAAAAAAAAACTCACTACTTAACTTTTATTTTAAGTGCATGAGTGTTTTGCCTGCATGCATGTCTGTTCACCAGGTGAACGAATGCCTCGTGCCTTAGGAAGCCAGAAGAGGGTGTCAGATCCCTCGGAACTGGAGTTGCAGATGATTGTAAGCCACTGTGTAGGTCCTGGGAATCAAATCCAGGTCCTCTGGAAGAGCAGCCAGCACTCTTAACTGCTGAGCCACCTCTCCAGCCTTCATCTTGTGCCCTTGAAATCTCCCACTCGCCAGATACTCCCACCAAAGAGCTTGCCATGTCTTCTCCAAGATGTACAAGGCTTTGCCTGATGAACTTCACTGGCTGTGTCTCGGGATTCTAAGTCCATACACGTTTTCCTGAACGCTAGAAGCTACGCTGCCCCAAAGTTTTCCACTCAGCATTGAGGGTCAGAGATTGGTTCATGGCTTTAATACATAGGCCACTCAGTGGTTCTAACAGTAGAGGAATGATCCGTGGAACACATCCACCGTATTTTATTTCTCTACCGCTCTAATGATGGACAGCCAGCGACATCGTCCTTCTTTCTGTCACGTACAGCCATGTGTCTGTCTTCTTATTGTGATGTCAGAGGATATCCATCATGGACATGATTGCTAGGTGTGGACAGGCTGACCAGAATGTGCCCAGGATAACCCCAGACAGGTCATCACAGTCTTAGGCCCACAATCCCAGAATCTCCAGAGAAGCCTCGCACAGTGGTGCATGCCTTTAATCCCAGCACTCAGAAGGCACAGTGCTGGGAATTATTTTGTCAAACTTTATGAAAATAATACTTCCACATGGACTGGGATTGCATGGAATTTAAATTGATCAATGAAAAGATTAATTTACTTATAATATTAAGTTGACTGGTCTGTGATGATAATGTGGCTTCTCCCCCCCCCCCTTTTTTTCTCTCTTTTTAAAATGAGGCTGAACATATATAGCATAACCTACCAGCCTTGAATCCCAAGCATAGCCAAAGATAGCCTTGAACTCCTGAGCCAAGTGCTGGTATTATAGGCATGTGCCACAATGCCAGGCTTATATACCTTTAAAAATATCATTTGACAGGCTGTGCGTTTTTTCTTATTGTGGGTCCTGTGCAGTTTTTGAGTTGAATTACCTTTATTCGATATAAATTATTTGCTATAGTACCCAGTTTTGTACTAGTTTGTGTTACATTATTGCTAAAGATCACTGCGTATCATAGGTTGGTCCTGTAACATCTTGCTTCTGACCTTTCTTTTAGTTTTGTTAGTGTCCTGTTAGCTATATAAGCCTCTTACTCTCCCTTTTTTCTCCCCCTCTTCCTTTCCCACACTCCATTGAGCTATATTCCCAGTATCTATCATTTTTCTCTTTTTACTTAAAACAGAAAAATTGTGTGTGTGTGTGGTATACATGCACACATGTGTGCAGGCTGAGTCCTGAGGAGGGCTTCACGTGTGTTCCTCTATTGCTCTATTTGAGCATGTTTCTGAGACAGTTCACTCACTGAACCTTAAGCTTGCCTTTTTGACTAGTCTGGGTGGCCAGCAAGCTCCAGGAGCCTTTGCCTCTGCCTGCCCAGCACTGGGTTTATAAGTGGGCACACCACCAGCACCCCTCCCCCTTTATAAAAATGAGTCCTGAGGGCTTGAACTCAGGCTATCATACTTGTGTAGCAAGTACTTTAGTGACAGAGCCATCTCCTCAGGCCCAGATTTTTGTCACTTTTACTCTTCTGGAGACACGGGTGAGGTAACTTTCCTTGGCACTCCCCACATCACCTTCTCTTTCTACTTTTGAGACGGGGTCTCATGTAGCTCAGGCTGGCCTCAGACTTGCTATGTAGACAAGGCTGGCTTAGAACTCCTGATGTATCTCTCAAGTACTGGGAGTGTGTGTGTGTGTATGTGTGTGTACCACGACATCTGATTTATCAGACCCACTGTAATGAGCTTTTTGTCAGAGGCTGTGGGGACCTTGATGGAACTCAATCTGCCTCCTTGAATCACGGAAGCAGCTCCTTCAGAATTCAGAGCTGCTGAGTCTAGCGTGCCCAGGGACTTCCTGGAGACTTCTTTTTACCTTTCTGAGCATCCAGGGCCAAGTCAGTCCTTTTTATTCAGTTTTGTCAGCTCTGTGGTCAGAATTCTGTTGGGGAGAAGAGGAACATGAGCTCGTGCTCATGACCAAAGGTTGGCTCATTTTCTCACCTCTGCCTTCCTCCCAGAGGAGCTACCAGATAAGGCTGAAAGGGATCAGTACAAGCTGCTCTGCCCAGACAACACCTGGAAGTCGGTGGAGGAATACAAGGAATGCCACCTGGCCCAAGTCCCTTCTCATGCTGTTGTGGCCCGAAGTGTGAGGGGCAAGGAAGATGCCATCTGGGAACTTCTCAGCCAGGCACAGGTACACCCACCCATAGTCCCCCAGGCCTGTTTAAGTTTAGGGGTGCAGAGGGCCTCTCCTTCCCTAATGTGTGCAGCACAAAGACTTCTTCAGCTTAGGGACTATGGGCCCCGACTCTCCTCTAGACAGCAGAAAGAGTGGAACCTTCTCCAGTGTCAGCCTCTGGCAGGCTCTCCTGGGCTCTAGCAGAAGCAGGGGCAGGGGATGAGATATTACTCTTAGGTCTCCAAGGACCTTGGGGCAAAGCAGTTTTCCAGGGAGTAAGCTACAGGTGAGCTTGTGTTTCTGCAGTGGGAAAAGTCACTGTGAGAGATGATGTCAGCTACGCCTCCTGCTCTGTTAGAGTTATCCTCAAGCCCTGGGTAGCAGTTGCCCAGTTCCTTTCTGCCTACTGCAAATGACCATGATCTACTTTTCCTCAAACAGGAGAAGTTTGGAAAAAACAAAGCATCAGCATTCCAGCTCTTCGCCTCCCCCACGGGACAGAAGGACCTGCTGTTCAAAGACTCTGCCATTGGGTTTTCAAGGGTTCCCCCGAAGGTAGATGTTGGCCTCTATCTGACCTTCAACTATATCACATCCATCCAGAACCTGAGGAGAAGTAAGTGAACCCCAGGCAGAGACCCCAGGGTACCCCAGGCAGGCAGGAAACTGGGTGGCAGCCCCTCCACCAATGGCGGCACTGGCACATGCCCATGTGTCTTCTGTCAATCAAGTCAAGGGCGTTGTGAGAAGTTGTCTCCAAAAACTGTCACAGACATTGGTTAATGCTTCCACGTTCCTCCGTGTATGTCAGGGTCCCAAGACCCTTATTAAGTGAGAAACAGAGACACAAGCCAGGAAACCCTGGTGTAGGGGGATTACTCCAGAGGCCAGGTAGAGCGCCCCTTGTGTGCTGGGATTTGAACTTGCCTGGGGAGACTACATGGGCTGAGTGAACTTGGCCATGTTTATCCTACTATTGGGGACCTAGAGAGGGAGTCTGAGCGAACCAGGAGGCTAGGCTGTGGTGTGTGATGGTGACTGTGGCCTTATGGGTGGTCGGGACTGAGTGCTCTAAGCCAGTCCCTGGGGTATGCACTAGTTTCTACATCACGGAGCTTCTATTCTGAGGGATAGGACATTAGGCACATAGAACATGGCTCCGCTATAGAGGCCAGGGAAGCACACCAAAAGAACAGGAGTGACACATGTGGAGAACCTTCATTCAGGCCTGGAGCGGTTTTGGGAGCTGTGATGGGAAGGGAAGAATGAACGGTCCCACACCAGATTCTTCTGTCTCAGAAGAGCTGGGCAGGAACCTGATCCCCAGGGAGGACAGAGGTGGGAGTGAGGCAGTGCCTACGAGCTCCTCACCATTGTCCCTCCCCACAGGTGAGCAGGACGTGGCGGCTGCACGTGCCCGGGTCACGTGGTGTGCAGTGGGCAGTGAGGAGAAGCTCAAGTGTGAGCAGTGGAGCAGAGCGAGCCGCGGCAGGGTGACCTGCGCCTCATCCCCCACCACGGAAGACTGCATCACCTCCATCATGGTAGGCAGCCCGCGCTTCCCGTGGTGTGGGCACTGGGCTTCTTGGGCACAGGCCGTGGTCGTCTGCTTACAGAGAGGTTGCTCACCCAAGAGGCCACTGTGAAGGAGGAACGGCCGGAGAGGGTGGTCCTGGGGCACGCATGTACACGGATTGCGTGAGGGAGCTCCTTCAAGGTTTGAAAAGCCATCTGTTGTGGAATGTCCACCCTTTTCGTTAAAGGAACAGGTTAGGATTGCTGGGGTGATTTAGAAAATATGAAATGGTTTTGCATCTCTCTCTCTCTCTCACCCACCCCCCCCACGAACCACTTGTATGTAGCTTCATACAAAGATATCTACAATGAGAGTTTTGAAATTCCCCACTCCAGGGTCCTCTGTATGTGCAGCCTAGAGCAATTCCGGATTGTATGGATTATATACTTTGATCCATTTTAAAAAATAATCAGTATATTATGGATACTTCCCCACATCAACACTTAATCTTGGGAAACTTACAGTGACCCGCCTGCCTCTGCCTCCCCAGTGCTGGGATTAAAGGTGTGCACCACCGTCTCCCAGCAGGAAACATTCTTTAATGTTTATTTTATGTGTGAGTGCAAGAGTGCATATGTGGAACCATGTTCATGTAGTTCCCTCAGAGGCCAGAAGAGGGCGCCGGGCCCCTGGAACTAGAGTTGCAGACAATTGTGAGGGCTGTGTTGCTGCTGGAACTGTACTCAGGTCCTCTGGAAGAGCAGCGGGACCTTTAACTGTGGAGCCAATCTGCAGCCCCCTCTGATTCGTTTTAATGCAGTTGCAAAAAAAAAAAAAAAAAAAGATGACTGGACAACGAAGCTTTGAAACCTTGATGGTCCGTGTTTCTGTACTGGGGTGTGGCATGCTCCTTCTAGCCACCAGTCAATTTGATTAGCCAACTAACTTCTGGGCACCACTTTGTGTTGCGCTAATAAGCAGAAGTTAGCTGGGAGCAGTTGTTCTCATCATATCTTTAATGAACGAGGCTGGTTCCGGAAGGGGTTGCAGGAATGCTCGGGTACAGGAAGACAGAGAGCTGGTGTCTCAGGTGTGTGGGTGACAGCGCATGACGATGGAGCTGGTGAAGGTCTGAGAGGTGCCTGTGCTATTTCCTTGGGGTGTTCGGTTTAAACAGCATGTGGCTTGAGGCCATTCCTCAGGCCTGTGAAGGCTGCAGGACGGAAGGCAGCTTTCTGTAGGGTGGGTGACCTACTCTGTCTCCACAGAAAGGAGATGCCGATGCCATGAGCTTGGATGGAGGGTACATCTACACTGCGGGCAAGTGCGGTTTAGTTCCTGTGCTGGCGGAGAACCAGAGTAGGTGGAGTTGATGTCCTTTCTGGGTTATTCCATACGAGGTTGACGTGAGAGTGGGGAGTGACCCACTCACTAGACTCCGGATGGAGGAGGCGGTGAGAGAATCAGAAGAAAATAAATGAAATGAGCCTTGCAATCCACTTTGCCACCCCTTCTCCCAAACTGACAAATCATGGGCAGTTTACGTCTTGATAAAAACAGAACATTTTGAGGGATGGTGAGACGACTCAGTGGGTAAAGGTCCTTGCTGCCAAGCCTGACGAACTGAGTTCAATGCCCAGGACCCACATGGTAGAAGGAAATGACTTCCACAAAGTGTGTTCTGACCTCCACACATGCTCCATACATGTCATGTGCACCTACACACACACACACACACACACACGCGCGCGCGCGCACATACACAACACACTAAATAGAATTTAAACTTTTTCATAAAGACAACACAGAAAAGTATACAAGTAAACAATTCAGTGACATTTTACAAATAGCACCCAGATGAGGAATCAGCAAGCCTCAGAAGTCACCTTGTGCCCAACTGTCGCCACATTCCCTAAGAGTAGTGACTCCTGATTTCCAAGGACACAGACCACCTCACCTCCCTTTTAAACCAAGGGAAAAAGAATTGCCTGTTTAATGTCTGCTGTGCCTTGCTCAGGATTACTTTTTGTGATATTCACTCACATAAATGTGTGGCTGTTGATTATTCGGTCTCCTAGTTGCATGATATTCTATTGTGTGACTCTGCCGTAATTCTTCACCATTGTCCTTGTGGATAGCATTTGGGTAATTTCCATGAATAATACTGCTATAGCCAGCCATGTCCTTGTCCATGATGAAAATGTATATTTATTTCTCCTGCATTGCAGTGCCAAGGCATTCTCTTTGAATTTGGTCATGTATTGTGGGGGGTTTAAAAACCTGTGGCTTCTCAGTAACTCTGGGTATTCATTGACGTTCTGCTCGTCTTTATTCTTTCAGAATCCTCCAAAAGCACTGGCTCTGACTGTGTGGATAGACCAGCAGAAGGTGGGTCAGGGTTAAAAATAAGTCACCCTCAGGAAGAGGCAGTGGGAACCTTAACCTAATCCCTGAAAAGGCCGAGTCCGGGGACCATTGTTGACAGATAATTCATGGAGGAATAATTATAATTAATGTTTGTATGAACCTTCACACTGGGTGGGGAACTTCCACATGGTCACTCAGTGCAGGGTTATGTGGAAACAGAAATGTTACTCCCCCATCCTAGATGTTGAGGAAACCATGGCCTGGAGAATTTCCCAGGGCCTCGGATCTCACTCATAGCTACAGACGATGCTGGTGCAGATCCTGGCTTTGAACCGGGATTTCGAGCATTACCGAGCCCAGGGCCCTGTGCTCTAGCTCCAGCTGCTCACCGGAGTCGGAGCTTGCTAAGCTTTGGGCGACTTGGTACTTGCCCTCGGAGGGGGTGTCGGATATTTTTGACTGGAGGAGGATTTGTCATGTTAACTTCCTCACTATGCTGGGTTGGTTGCACTAAGCTCTGGGTGGTCCTTATGTGCATGCCCCCAGCATTCCTGCAGCAGCTGACCTAGCGGTCACCACTGCTCTTGCCCTGATGCAGCTGCAGGTGGCGGTTTGTGCGTTGTTGAGGCCACTGTCATTGTTCAGGGTCTGTGCCCACAGGTAAAGGTTTGTAACTCAGCAACATTGTGTGGCTCGTTGGGGATAGTCCCCTGTAATCATTTTTTAAGAGCATTTTTCCATACTACTTTATTTCATAGCTCAAATCTTTCCTTCCTTCCTTCCTTCCTTCCTTCCTTCCTTCCTTCCTTCTTTCCTGTCAAAGATCCATGGTAAACTAAACCTGTTACTTATCGGTCTGGGTTGGAGACACTACTAGAACCCATGTGCACCTTGGAGGTTAAGATTGCCTCTCTGTCACCTGCTGTACAGGATATTTTGCTGTAGCAGCAGTTAGAAAACAAGATACTGGCTTCAGCTGGAGCTCTGTGAGAGGCCAGAAGTCCTGCCACACCGCCGTGGACAGGACCGCAGGCTGGAACATCCCTATGGGCCTGCTCGTCAACCAGACCAGATCCTGCAAATTTGGTGAGGATGGGGAGGGTCTCCCGAGAGGGCCATCCTGGTGGGGGAGTGAGTACTTGGGGCTGTGGAGCCTCTGGGAAGGGAGGGGGTAGGAGGTCTGCACCTGGCTGTGGCTTGCTCTATTTTAGACTAATTGGGTTCTCTTGTGGTCACCTCATGGAGCCCTGAATGCACAGGCTGTTTCCTACAGAACAGTTCCTAAGTTTCCCCAACTCCACTCCACCCCTATGAGATCCAGATCTCAACATCAGCCTGCTCCTCTTCTCTGTGTCCTAGGAATGGATATGGGCTCAGAGACGCACACACTTTACTTCTGGGTGTCCCTCGTATCTTACTTAAATTCCTCTTAAAGCCCATCCTATTTCTGGAGCCTGGTCATTCCACCTCATCCAGCTCCCACCTTGGTCACCACAAGCTATGTCCTTGGTGATGCCAGGACACACGGCATCTCTTGGGTGTGAGCCTCGTTGTATTATGATCGGGTCTTAGGTTCTGGCTGGGGCATATTTGGGGCACACGGTCACTGTTCTTGTCAATCATCAGTGCCCCGAGTCACAGGCCAGCTGTTGCCTTCTAGAGAGTGACATACTGTGGCTCTTCAGGAACGTAGGCTGCAGGAGTCTGGCAGAAGACAGCCTTGCTCAGGGGTCAGGGCTTTTGTGTCCTCTATTTCCTCTTTTCTTGGGTTAAGGCACACAATGGGTACTTTTAGGTTAGGCCTCGCTGAAAGGAACAGAAACTCTCCAAATGGCAGAGGCTGAAGCAAGATGGGTGCGCATTTCTCTCTCACATAAGAGAAGTCCGATAGTGTGTTGTGGGAGCTAGTTCAGTGACAGCATGGTGTTGGGGGACCTGGGCCTTAAATATCCCTTTATTCTTGGGTGTGGCTGGTCCAGTACCTGTTCCTACCTTATGCATACAGAGTGAAGGAAAGAGAGGGGACAAACGGCATGTGCCGCCCTGCATGTGTGCGTGCGTGCGTGTGCGTGCATGCGTGCGTGTGGATGCCAGGGGGCAACCTTGGGTGTCCTCCTCACGAGCAAGGTCTCCGCTGGCCCAGAACTCACCAATTAGGCTGGACTGGCCAGCTAGCCTGTCGTAGGGAGCCTCCCGTCTACCTCTCCAGGGTTGGGATCGAGAGCGTGCTGACACAGTCAGCTTCTTTTGGTTCTGGCAATGGAACTCAGGTCCATTTGTATGGCAAACACCTTACAGACTGAACTTCCTCCCCCCACCAGCCCATGCCATTCCCCTACAGCATGTTTATTGTTTGTCAAGCCTCTGTAGTACACTTACAAATTACAACAGAGTCGTATATGAGGGACATCGTTCCAGTGACCATTTTTAGCTGTAACTCAGAAGGATCATGGGCTTTCATTCATTGTAGAAACAAAGAGAAAAGTATTGAATGCCATGATTTGTTTTCCCACTGGGCAGTGAGCCACACTGCATGGCACAAATGACCATTTTTAATTAGAATATGTTCAACCTTATGAGTTAGCAGCCGGCTGAATTGTTAATAATCAGATGTATCTTTTTGAAATCATAAGTCCGTTTTTTTTTTTTTTACTTTTTTTAAAAATGTGCATTGGTGTTTTGTCTGCATGAGGGTTTGGGTGCCCTGGAACTGGAGTTACAGACAGCTGTGAGCTGCCATGTGGGTGCTGGGAATTGAACCCGGGTCCTCTGGAGGAGCAGCCCATACTCCTGACCACTCCTCCATCTGTTCGGCCCCGTAGCTTGAGTTTTCTAATGTAGGCAAAAACACAATAAAACAGACATTTCCAAATGTTTTAGTGTGTATAGCGAAAACCCATTCCTTTTAAGAACGTTTCAAAAAAAATAATTCCAGAAAGTTGACTGCTAGCACACTTGAACATGTCATTGTATCTAGTACCATGGGTGTGCCAGCTGCAGGGGTGTACCAGCCGCAGGGATACGCAGCCAGGCACCCAGGGAGAAGGCAGGGTTTTAAAATTTTGTCTGTCAGATTTAAAAATGAAAATAAGAAGGCGGCTGTGGAACAGGTGTCCAGCAGGTGGTGCTCTGCTGCAGAGAGCCACAGGCAGTCCCGGTGCTCAGCAGAGCTCCCACTGCAGGGCCCCTCTGTGTGATGTCCGAAGCACCAGGAATATCCTGTCCATGCCTGTAGTTTCCAGGGGCTCTTTGGTTGGCGGTGGAATGTCATTCCGTGATGATGAGTGTCCCACCTCTCCAGTCTACATAATGAGCTGAAACCACGCTGCGCTTCTCGCTGGGTAAAGACTTCGTGTTGACTCTGGTCAGAAGCACTAACTTACCTTCTTCCTTCTGTGCAGACGAATTCTTCAGCCAGAGCTGCGCCCCTGGGGCTGACCCCAAATCCAATCTCTGCGCTCTGTGTGTTGGTGATGAGAAAGGCGAGAATAAGTGTGCAGCCAACAGCAATGAGAGATACCACGGCTACACCGGGGCTTTAAGGTGAGTGAGTCTGGGACAGGGCGCAGGGTCTTGGCCGTCATTCTCAACAAGTGGTTGTAAGGGGCCAGGTGTGGCCTGTCATGGAAAAGTCAAGCGGGCAGCAGGAGCAAGAGCCTCCTATTGTACTCGACAGCCCAGAGAGAGTGGAGGTTAGATGGCAGGGCTGCAGGGCTGCAGGGCTGCAGGGCTGCAGGGCTGCAGGGGCTCCTCAAAGTCAGAGAGTGTCGGTGTTTTGTGGGGTGATGTTTAGTAACCACCCCCACCCCCACTCAATTCAGGTCATCATTACATCTTCCTTAATTCATTTATTTTTATTTTATGTGCATTGGTGTTTTGGCATGTGTGTCAGTTGTGAGCTGGGAATTGAACCCAGGTCCTCTGGAAGAGCAGTCAGTGCTCTCAATCACTGCGCCATCTCTCCAGCCCCACAGCATTGCACCTTATGTGTTCACTTTCTCCTTGGCTGGAGAGATGGCTCAGCGGCTGAGTGCTTGCAGCTCTTGCAGAAGAACTGAGTTCAGTTCCAGGACCCCTACCAGGTGGCTCACAGCTCCAGGGGACCCAGTGCCCTTCTCTGGTTTCCACGGGGACCTTCCCCACCCCCCCCCACACGTGCACATATTCACACATAGACACACATACACATAAACAACAACAAAAATTAGCAGGACAATGGTGGTGCACTCCTTTAATCCCAGTACTTGGGGCACAGAGACAGGTGGATCTCTGTGAGTTCAAGGCCAATCTGGTCTGCAGAGCTAGTTCTGGGTTATTAACACAGACAAACCCTGCTTCAAAAAACTTAATAGTTTTTTTTTTTTTTTTTTTTTTAAGAAATCACAAGGAGAATGCCATCTCACAGTGTTATTTTCCAATAAGTATTATCAAAATTTAGCTTTCAGATTTCATTCATTTTAAGTGCCGCATGGATCACATGACTATACAACTCAGGCTTGCTGGGATTTTGGTCTCATGGCCCTGTGTGGGGTGCGATTTGTACGCAGAGACTTCTCCCCATCCCTTATTTCTTTGCCAAGAGTATGCTCTACCACTAGGTGGTGACACCGATCCTCAGATGACAATAGTCAAACTGGACTTTGAGCCTTTAAACGTAAATTTGATAATTTTATTCCCATGAAAAAATTCCAGATTTTTTTTGCTATATCTTGATGATTTGTAAACATCAATTTTTTAAAATAAAAGATTTATTTATTTTTATGTGCATTGGTGTTTTGCCTGCATGTATGTCTACGTGAGGGTGTTGGATCTTCAGGAACTGGAGTTACAGTTGTGAGCTGCCATGTGGTTGCTGGGAATTGAACCTGGGTCCTCTGGAAGAGCAGCCAGTGCTCTTAACCCTTGAGCTGATTCTTTAAGTGTACTAAAAATGTCCTTAAGGATTCACAAATAGAAAAGCTACAGCTTGATTCCACTTGGAAATATTAAGTAGATAAGTTTGATAAGAACTCAAGCGAGTCCAATGACCCATTTTACTCAGACTTGCCCGTGATATTATTTCTCTGAAAATATGTGCACATCTGTGTTCCTGTTAATACTAAAAGACACAGTTGTCTTCTTTCCGGTTATATCTAGACTCCAGACTTGGGGTATATAACAAAATAATCAAAAGCTAGAGCCAGGGGTCTTGTTTTCTCTCTTATCTACCTAAAATTTATTTAGGTTAGCAGATAGCATATTGATTGGGTTTCATCATGGCATCTTCAAATCCATGTGGCATTCTATTTTGTTCCCATTTGTTCCCCTGTGCTATGTGCAGTTGCTCATCTTCCCCAGCACAATCTGTTTTTGCCCGCCCCCCCATTCCCATCTTCTTTAAGGTCTCTCCCTTCCAGGGCTGGAGAGATGGCTCCGCAGTTAAGAGCCCTGACTACTCTTGCAGACGACCTAGGCTTGACTCTCAGTATCCACATGGTGGCTCACAGCCTTCTGGCCTTGGCAGGTGCCAGACATTAAAGCAAACAGTCATACACATAAAATAAAAATAAATAAATCTTTTGAAAATCCCTTCCTTCCTTCTCATGGTCCTCATTCAGGTTAAACACGCACGCACACACACACACACACACACACACACACACACACACACACACACGCTTACATTTAGACTCCACATCTGAGAGAAAAAACATGTACTATTTATCTTTCTGAATCTGTCTTATTAACATGATAATCTCCAGTTTTATTCATTTTCTACAAACAATGATTTCCTTTTTCTTTAAATGTCCATTGTGAATATATAACACTTTTCTTTACCAGTTCATCTGTTAATGGACATCTTGGCTGCTTCTATTTCTTGGCTATGGTGAACAGAGCAGCCATAAACATGGATACCCAGGTGTGGTATAGCTGGACCAGATGACAGTTTTAGTTTCGGGTTTGTAAGGAACATCCACGGTGGCTGCACAAGTTTCATTCTTGTATTCATGACTAGCATACAAATACTACTGGTTCTTAACTTTTAGCTTTCAGGTATTTTTTTCCTGACTTCCTGCTATGGTGTAAAACCTAGCATCTCACACTGCCACCTGTCTGTCCTTCTACTACATCAACCACAAACTTTGCCTGTCTTAACACATGGATTCGTCTTATTGATGCTTGCATTGCTATGACTACTCCAGCATCGTGTTGGTATTAAGTATGTGACAGAAGTATGTCCCTAGCCAGGCACAAGTTGCCTAGGAGCCGAATTCACAACATCATGCTTTTGAAGCAAGTGCTCTTTACCCACCGAGCCATCTCCTTGGCCCTGTTTTTATCCCAAGTGCTCTGAAATTCATTTCTCTATTGAATCCTCTCCACTGTATTAGGTTGAGCGGTTGGCGGGCATTTCATTAAACTGTTTGGTGTGGGAAAACAATGATTTTGTTGACCGTTTCTAGCCTCTTTTTGCTAACTTCTCTTTAAGCCTTGCGTTTTAAACCTGGAACTCTTAAGGATCACCATCTGGTTTCCTACTGTTCGCTAGCCGGTCTTTCACTTCCGGTTTCTGCAAAATTTGCTTGGCTGAGTATTTTAAAGCATTTTTATGGTGAAGACTTTTAAAATTTCATTTTAAAAATATAAGTGTTTTGTCTCCATACTACCTGCATGCTTGGTGCCCTCAGAGTCAAGAAGTCAGATCCCCTGGAACTGGAGTTTTGGATTGTTTTGAGCCTGCTTTTGGGTGCTGAGAATAGAAACTGGGTCCTCTGGAAGATCAGGCAATGCTCTTAACCACTGAGCAACACCCCCTACAATACACCCCCCCCCATTTTTTAAATTTTTTTGAGACAGTGTTTCTCTGTGTAGCCCTGGCTGTCCTGGAACTTGCTTTGTAAACCAGGCTGACCTTGAACTCACTGAGATCCACCTGCCTCTAGCCCCTATTTTTTTTTTTTTACTTCCTTTGTATATCTCTTTGTATTATGACTATTTCTTTTTTGAGTTTCCTTATTTCCTTCATGAATGCTTCATTTATTTTATATCTTTAATGATATTAAGTAAGTATAGTTTGTAAAAAAAAAATCCTCTTCCTTACATTGTCTCTGAATCTTGGGAGTATAGTCTTCCTTCAAATATCTGATGGCTTCAGCCTGCTTCACCACATTTGAATGAGGCGGGTGGGTGATTCTTTGTTCTCTGTCACTGTAGGACTCCTGGTTTGTGCATCCTTCTGACATGAACATCCTCATGTCAGTCTATAGATATTTTCTTGACTTGATATCAAATTCTCCTGACAAAGAATCTGTCTGCTTCTTGGGAAGGATAGTTCTACTAACCAGCCTGGGAGGTGCCTAGGGACTGACTTCATCTTCCAGAATACAGGCTTTTTAGTTTACACCTTATGCGTGCTGGCAGGGGGATGTGGAGACAGATCTCCCAGGCTTGCTTCAAACTCACAGCAACCTTCTCTCAGCTTCCAGAGTGCTGGGGTCACAGGAATGACCCGCTCTACCCAGATCACCTTCTGTTTTGTTTCCCTATACTGTAGTATTGTTAAGATTCAACCTTCCAAATGGATAGGGTGAGAGAGTTGTTGCATGAGATGGGAGGGCACCTGTATTACACTCTACCCAGTCACCTTGTTCTCAGTCACTTTCAACGATGCATTCCAGTTGCTGAGTCTTCCTGGAGTGCTGTGGAGCACATCAACTTTCACTGGAGCTGCTACCATGCCCATCTTCTGCTACAGCTTTCTTCCTTCAGTTAGGCCAGTTAGTACCACTTGGCCATTGTCTTTCCAGATTCCAAAGGTTGTCATTATTACTCTCTCTTTCTTTTATAAAATTATGGGCTAAAAAATGAAAAATCTCACTGCTGTTACTTCATTGGGATAGATACACAGATGCTCACAATCTGCCATCTTAAATTCCTGGAAATAGTTTCAACTTCTGCATGTTTACTTCCATGTTTTGGTCTTTGGAATGTGTATCACAAATATTTATGAAACTTCTAATGGTTTCTCTCTTGTGGGGCATTTATTTTGGGAAATATCTTAGGTGCCTGGCTGAGAAAGCAGGGAACGTTGCATTCTTGAAGGACTCCACTGTCTTGCAGAACACTGACGGTATGTGAAGACATTTCATTTCCTCCTTCAAAGCAATCTGTAGCACCATAACACACCCTCATCTTTGGGTTTTATATTGGAGAAGATAACGTAACTATTTCAGACTTTTGACTAGAAGAATTCCAAAATCTTTTCAACTTCTTTATATTTGTTTTTGAGATGGGGTCTCATTTTAACTCAACCTGGAACTTACTATGTGCCTCACATGGGCCTGGAATTCACAGAAGTCTTTCTGTCTTGACAAATTGAGTTCTGGGAATTACAGGCATAAACCTCTCCAATTAGTAAATTCTAAAGACCCTACTGTAGTAAGTAGCATGAAGACATCTGTAGTGTCATGGTGACTTTGAAGCAATTCACACAAACACACACACACACACACACACACACATATCTATATATCTCTATATATAGATATATACACATTTATACAGACATACACACATACATATACATACACACATTCACATGGGCATATACACACATATACACACATTCATACATATACACACAGTATACACATTCACCTATATACACATTCATACAGACACACATATACACATTTACACATACATTCACGCACATATTTACATATACATATTCACAGACATATACACACACACACCACAAGCCATAGTTGGTAGCACCTGTGAAGAAACTGTCTATCTGTACCAGATGAAACAAGTATAGATAGTAATAATAACTGAGTGTATATAAATAAAATTTCCTTTGGGGGAAAAAGTAGCAAGAGGCCTTCCTTCAGCTTGGCCTAGAAACTCCTTGAAAGTCAGCGAGTAAAAATCCACAGGAAATGTAGGTTATGAAAGATAGTGTACCAGCCATCGTTTGAACAAGAACCTCTTCTTGCAGTCTCTATATTGGGAAAACAAAACTAGGTGTTCAAGTCCTGCCAGCCATTTGCTACTTTTCAAGTTGTAATTTCCTCCTTAGATTTCCTCAGGCTTCCTACCTCTGTCACTGCAGGTGACTGTCTTGTTCAGTAAGCTGTCAATCAAGCCCCTTCTTCTGTTTCCTTCTCCCTGTCTGTCGTTTCTGGGTAGTCAATGTTGTGTTAGGAAACCTCTGAGTCAGAAATGATCAGTATTAAGCAGAGGAAATCCAGGAGGACAGTGAGGTATTTCCCAAGGAGAGGACTCTGGGAGGATGGTGAGGTGTTTCCCAAAGAAGGAGAGTCAAGCACAGCGTGAATGATGAGCCTGTGTGCACACACTCAGGAATACCTGTTACGAGAACTTTCCCACCAGCCTGGTCCCAGAGTCACGTCAGTCCCAAAATAACACACAGAGACTCTATTAGTTATAAAGCTGTTGGCCACTGGCTAGAGCTTCTTATTGGCTGGCTCTGTCTTAGCTACGAACTCATTTCTTTCAATCTAAGTGTTTCCATGTGGTCTTACCGGAGGGAGAGAGAGTCTGGACCTCTTACAGCCTACATCTTGACTTCTCTCCCTACATCTCCCAGGATTCTCCTTATCTCCTAATCCCACCTATCTTGCTTTCCTATTGGCCAACAGGGCTTTATTCATTAACCAGTAAAAGGAACATATTTACAAAATGACACCTCCCATCACATACCTACTCTCACATCTGGAATTTATGGCAGCTTGTGTGGCATTCAGAGATCACAAATTTAACATCAGTTAAATTTAATTTGAAGGTTCTTGGGTACTTAATACCTATATTTATTGGAATTAACGAAATACATTTGATAAACTCATGGAGTTCACCACATTTTTTTTTCATTTTGCACTGAAATGAGGTGGAAAAGATTATCTCTATTTGAAAGTCTGAGCTTGGAAATGCTTTAGAATTGGAAACTTTTTCAACATTGACATGTTATCTAACATGTGGGAAATGCTGCACTTGACCACATGTGATGAGTCACAGCCTGATTGCAGTCACTCTGGAAACACTATGCAATATCACCTTCAGGTGACAACTGTACTTTGAATATGAAACATAACGGAATATCTTGTTTATTTTTGCATTGTCACTTGCACAATATTTCATCATGTATATGCAAATGTTCTAAAATTTGAACAAATTCCAAAGAAAAAGTATTTCTAGTCCCAGACATTTGGAATAAAGAATACTCAGTATATTTTCTTTTTGGAACTTACTGGAAAATGTATGGACAGATAGATTTCTTTTGTAAAAGGAGGGAGCTGGGAAGATACATTAATAGGTAAAGTGCATGTCATGGAAGCATTAAGACCTGAGTTCAGATCCCCAGTATCCATGTAAGAAGGCAGATGAGGTGCTATGTGACTGTAACCCCAGCTCTGGGGATGATAAGGGTGGTGGTATGTGGATTCTGGGCCTTCTGTCCAGCCAAGCTAGATGAATCAATGAGCTCTGAGTTCAGTGCAAGACTCTGTCTCAAGAAATGAGTGAAGAAGTAATTGAGGAAGATATCCAGATGTCAACCTATGACCTTCACACATACCTGCACAAGCAAGCACATCTGCACATATGTGTACGCACATGTACAACACTCACATACAGAGACACAAATACTTAAAAGATCATTCAATCATTCAACAGCTTGATTGAGCTACAACTTGATTATTACAGCATCCACCCATTGTCTGTGTACAATTTAGTGGGCTCTGGCATAATCCAACTCCACAATGCTCATTTGAACAACATGAAGAACCCTTTGCACCCGTTGGAAGGCCACCATCTTTGCTTTTTCATTATGTACTTCCTGTCACCATGCCTTTGCCTGTCCTCATAAACACAATCATCATTTGTGGCCTTTTGTAGCTGGTTTCTTTCAGCCTAGTATCATGATTTAGAACGTCAACCATGCTACCACATGTGTGAGCTTCACTTCCTTTTTTTTATTAATTAAGATCTTTTATAAGACCAAGCACTGATGCTTGACATATTTGTAGCCTGCACAGCTTGGGCAGTATAAAGCTTCATTTTGTCTCCTGCATATCACATACAGCTACACATGATATAGCGTATCACATGTGCTTTTCAAAAGAGTCATACTAATGCAGAAAGGATGTCTTGTCCAAGCAGGTTAGCTGTGGCTAATGACACCTTTCTCTCACCAGGAAAAAACACTGACCAGTGGGCTAGGAACTTAAGACTGGAGGACTTTGAGCTGCTGTGCCTTGATGATACCCGGAAGCCCGTGACTGAGGCTAAGAACTGCCACCTGGCCATAGCCCCAAATCATGCTGTGGTATCTCGGACAGACAAGATGGAATACATTCAGGAGGTGATGATTGACCAACAGGTATGGACCACCAGGGTCCCTAGCAGGTTCTTTACAGTGTGGCTCCTGTTAGGAGGTCTTCACTATTTAAGCCTTTGCTCGACTGATGGGGAAAACATTCACTTTGTGCTATGACTCTTCCTAGGGGATCAACTAGACTCTTTGCTCCTGGGCTTGAACTCGTGTCATGGCCCAGCGGCAGTTCTGACCTTTCCTTCCTGCTGCTTCCTTTCATGCCTCATCTTAGAGAGCAGGACGAGCAGACAATGCTTATAACAAAGTTTGTAAAGCAGCAATCCCAGAGCACACTGGACGCGCCCGAGACACCAGTCCTGTGCTCACAGATGAGCACCAGGGAAAGCGGAAATACTAAACACACAGGGTTGTATTTTCACAAAAGAGATGCATAACCTGTTTTCTGCCAAGAAGGCTGGGAATTGATGTGGTTAATAGCCTGGTGACCTCTGTGCTATCTGCATGGCCAGGCCACATTGGCTCCCAGACTATTCTGTTTATGCCAGTCAATGTATAGCAATATCCTCCCTGAGACACTTAACAGGAGCATCTTGTGCCTGCTTCCTCTGTTAATCTATAAGCTGATCTTTGTGGAGGATGTCACTTGAACTTTACAAGAGTTTTGATGTACTCATCTATTAAACTTTGTTGTACACATGGGATTGAGTTAATTACCACCAGGAAATTGTACTGTACTTAAATATGCCTGAAGTAAACTACTCCATGTCAGAGTTTTGAAGTTTGAGCCAACACTGGCTACTGAGTGACACTGAACTAGACTTCTTGCTTTCCATGGATAGACACTCTGCTGGTCATGGCGCTTATAGGAACCTCCACATCCCTGGATTTAGAGCTGACTGTGTTCTGGGGTGCCCTGTTCTATTCTCTATTTTCCTACTATAACATGCTGGCCCTGGGTATGCCTTTTGAGCCCAACAGTCCTGGGTATGGAGAAGGAACTGTTGTTGAGAGAGGCTGAGTGTCCTGCAATGGCCCCTCTGGACAGCTGAAATACTAGAATGTTCTAGGTGATCAGCTTTTAGGGGTGGATCTCAAAAAGTCATCACCCGACTTCTAATCACCAACAGTATGTTCTCTGGGAAGCAAAAACAGATTTAGTAGGAGGGAAGCTGTGGGAGGTAAGGTCAGAAGTGGCGTGAAGCCTGGGCCCTGGCTGGAGTGGGCATGCCACCAGGAGCATGGTAGGGAAGAGCCATGCCCTGTAGGGAAAGGAATACTGCTGGGTTTTGGCCCTGCTCTTTACCCAGGATGAGAACCCTTGACTTCCCCATGCTCACGCTAACCTCTTTTTTGACTACTCACAGACTGTTGGCTCTTTTGATACAGAAGTTTTTTGGAAGTAATGGATCGAGGTGCCCCGGGGAGTTTTGCCTGTTCCGGTCTGAAACCAAAAATCTTCTGTTCAATGACAACACTGAGTGCCTGGCTAAGCTCCATGGCAAAACAACGTATGAGAAGTACCTGGGAAAGGAGTATGTCACAGCCACCGCTAATCTGAAGCAGTGTTCAAGCTCCCGTGAGTGGATTCTAGATATAATTACTGGGGAACCAACTTGGGAGAATGTAGCAGGCTTCTCTTGGACTACCAACCAGCTCCCAAATCATGACATGGAGACTTATTAGTTATGAATGATTGGCCTTAGCCTATGCTTGTCCCATTAGCTCTTATAACTTATTTTATCCTGTTTCTCTTCATCTATGTCTTGCCTTGGGGCTTTTTAACTTTCATTCTGTATGTTCTGCTTTTCCCGCTTCTGTGTCTGACTGGCTGGCCCCAGGCATCTCCCACTCCTCCTCCTCCCCTTCTCCTCCTCCTCCTCTTCCTCTCTCTCTCTCTCTCTCTCTCTCTCTCTCTCTCTCTCTCTCTCTCTCTCTCTCCTAGATTCCTCCTCGTACTTATTCACTTTGTTCATCAGCCTTACCTATCCCTCTACTGCCTAACTATTGGCCATTCGGCTTTTTTATTACAACAATCAGGTGCCTTGGGCAGGCAATGTGAAACATCTTCACATAATTAAGCAAATATAACACACCTTTATATAGTTAAAGTAATATTCCATGACAGGAGGAAGGTCAAGGGCTGGAGCCCAAAATGCGTGTAGAAATGCAAATTCCTTAAAAACTTAAAATGTAGAGCCAAAGAGATGGCTTGCGGGTAAGAGCATCTATCTACCACTCATTTCCAAGCACCTGCCCATGTGGCAGCTTACAATGTCTGCAATTCCAGTTCCAGGGGATCTAACACTTCTGGTCTTTGTGGGAACCAGGCATGCATGTGGTACTCAGACATACAGGATGCAGGCAAAGCACCCATACATAATAAAGTAAATTCAAATGTAGGAAAATGTATAATTTAGTCACTGAAAACTATTTAGAAGAGTGGCTGGAGATGTAGTTCAGTTAGTAGAGGATTTCAGTCTCTAGCATGCTATAAATAAGGTGCAGTGGTGTATACCAGCAATCCCAGTGCTTGAGAGGTAGAGGCAGGAGAATCAGTTCAAAGTCATCCTTGGCTACCTATGAAGATTGAAACCAGCCTGAGGTACATGGAACCATGTCTCAAAATCTGATACCTCATGCAGAGGCAGAAGCAGATACTGTGGTCCAGGGGTAGGAACAGGCCCAGAATCTCTTTGTTAGCTCTTCTCAATTTAGGAAGATTTTGTCCCCAAAAGAGACATTTGGTCATTCTGAGAAACATTTTAATGGCCACAATTCAGTAGATACTGCTGGTACCAGACAATAAATGCTGGCTTGTTAGCAAGCAATGCACAGGATACCCCATCCTTCCAAAAAAAAAAAAAAAAAAAAAAAAAAAAAAAAAAAAAGATTCTCAGGTTCCCCAGGCTGATTGCACCGAGGTGAGAAGCCAAGTTCTATATCGAGTGGCTTCTCAGGAAACTGTGTCACAGATGTGGTTCACACTTGATCTAAGGCTATGGATGAACTAGTGAGCAGATAGCACTGGTGGAGAGGCCATGTGCCCAAGGACAGAGCTGTATGCCCATGCTGTACCCAGATCACAGCATGGTGGCTCACACGGTAGATGCTCAGCCAGTGTTCGCAGATGGAGGATAAGCCAATAGATTGGCCTTCGCTGTGCATACTTTAGGAGTCAGAGGACCACACGAATCTCATGAACCTGAGAGGTGTGAATTGATTCACTTAGAGGTGGAGTCAAGCGTCCCTAGGGTCCTATGTTCCCGGGAGGCCACAGTTGCTAGAAGAGGCGGTAGGAAAGATGTGGATGGATGAGGCAAGCCCTGGCTCACAATGGTAGGGCAAGGGCTTAAATATTGTTTTTGAGACCCCTTTGATTTCTATATCTATGAAAAACAAAAAAATCTGTCCCTGAATGCCTTACTTTTTGTGTTCCACAGAGCTGCTGGAAGCCTGCGCCTTCCTTACCCAGTGAAAACACTGAGCAAATGGCCCCACCTTCCCAGGAAGCCTCAGCCTAGATCTATGGTTCTTGTGGCCTTGCAGAAAGTAGAGTCTGCTGACCATCTGTCTGTCCTGATAACTCCCTGCTGTCCCTGTAGGTGGAAATAAAATGAGAAATAGCATTGGTTTTTGTGTCGTATGAAGTGTCACTCATCATGCCTTGAACTTTACACTGAAACTGTGTGTCTGACCAAATGCCTGCACACTTGGGAATTTTCCAGGCCCAGCCCTCCCTTTGTCCTGAAGTTCTGGGCATGATGCCCACTGATCTGGAATCTGGAGACAAAGCCAAGTGACTATTTCATTCCCAAGAGGATCTGGTTTATTTACATAGACATCACAGCACATATACATATATGTGTCCCAGATCATGTGTGCTGGTGTATGTACATGTATACTTCAGCATATACTTGCACATGCTATACTGTGCGTACTCCTCACACTAATTAATACGCGTGTGTGTGCACATTCATGTAAAGGTCAGAGGGCAGTCTTGGCTGTTACTGCTCAGAGACCATCTACCTTTTTCTCTTTTTGAAAGAGAGTGTCCTAGTTTGTCTTTCTATTGACACGATAAACACCATGACCGAAAGCAACTTGAGGAGGAATGGATTTCTTCAATTGTGAAAGGAAACAAGGCCAGGAACCCAAGGCAGAAACCAAAGCAGGGACCATGGAGGGGAGCTGCTTACTAGCTTGCTCCCCATAGATTGCTTAGCCTGCTTCCTTATAGCACCCAGGGCTACCTGTGAGGGTAGGGGGTGGGGAATCACTGCTCCTAGTGATCTGGAACCTCCCACATCAATCATTTATCAAGGAAATGCCCCATAGACTTGCCTACAGGCAGGATGAGGGGAGCGTTTTCTCAATCAAGGTTCCTGCTTCCTAAATAACTTTAGCTTGTATCAAGTTGGCAAAAGAACTAGCCAGCACACAGAGCCTCTACATTGGCCTGGAACTTGTCAAATAAATAGGTAGGCTGGGTGGTGTGCTCTAAGAGTCTTGCCTATCTTTTAAAATACCAGTTCTGGGGATCAAACTTAGGCCTGAGTTACTGTCCCAGCCACCCACTCTCTAGTTCTACCCATTCGCTCCAGTGAGCTCTTCCAAGGCACAGACAACGATCCTATAATTCTGCTCCATCATGCATTTACCCATTGTTCCCCTTTGCTAACAAGAATGGGTATCTCTGCTGCCACCTGCATTTCTCTCTAGAATTTTCAGAAAAGGGACCAAGACAAGATAACGTTGTCCTTTTCCGGGTCCTCAGGCAGGTAGGGCTGTGGAAGGAGCTGGTCCAGCCGGTCTCCTCCTGGGGCTGAGTGGGAGAGTGAGTGTCAACGACTCAGACCTGAGAGACTCACACACTGAGCCGGGAGCCTGTGGAAGCAGGAGCTTCTTTTATTGCATCAAGCATGCGCTTATATAGCGTTGAGAAAGAGAGTGGGAACCTCAGGATGGTGAGGTGTAAGGGCCAATAATATTTCACCACATTAGCAGTAGCTGGGCAGAGGTGGTTTTGCTGAGTCACTCCTATGGGGAAGTGATAGGCCAAAGACAAGTTGCCAAACTCTAGCCAGGCTCAGGAAGTTCCACTAGGAGTCTATGCTATGAGAAACATTTGATGGCAGAGTTTAATGCTTGCAAAACATGACAATTTGTTATGGGATATTTTAATCACACTCTGACACTCCTAAGACACCCAATAAAGTTGACCTTGAATCAGAGGGCGGAACTAGTTACTAGCTGACCAGAATCAGCCATAGAGCTTTTGGAGGCCAGAAGAGGGTGAGATGCCCTGGAACTGGAATTACAGATGGTTACGAACCATCATATAGATTCTGAAAACTGAACCTGGGTCCTCTGTAAGAGCCACAAGTGCTTTTAACCACTGAACCATCTCTCCAATACACATAAAAATATATATTATATTACACCACTATACTATGTAATATATAATATATTACATTATATGTAAATGTATATATATTATATGATATATATATATATATATATATATATGTAACTGAACTAGAGAGATGGCTCAGTTCCTGTGTTGAACAATCCACAGCCAAAGGTAATTCTAGCTCCAGGAGGATTCAATGCCCTTGACCCCAGCAGTCACCTGAATGCAGACACACACATGCATGTATGTGTGTGTGCACGTGCTCACACACACACACACACACACACACACACACACACACACACACACTTTCTGTACCGCAGGCTCACAACTTAGGAGGTAGAGGATATTAGCAAGCCACCAGCCTCTGAAGCAGCTGTGGGCATGAGCACCACCCTGCTCCTTAGGTTGAAAGTGATAGCCCTGATGGCTTCCAGTGCCATGCCCCGAAATAGATTCTCACACGTGTTTCCACAGAAGTGGGAAAGAAATACCAGAAGCAATGTCTGAATGGCAGGATGGAGCTAGAGAGTCAGTGTTAGAACTGCTGTGCATTGGGGAAGCATTTTGTGAGGCCATGTTACTCAGATAAGTAAGGGTGAGAGCTCAGAGCTGATGCCCTTGGAGTCTTAACAGGGACACCCAGGATGTAGGGATGGCCACTCTCTGTTGACTTTCCTGTCCTTTCCTGTGATAACAAAGAACCCAGAAAGTCTTCTGCCTAGGGGAAGAGCACGTGGAGAAAGGATAAAGATCCCAAGATGAGAAGTAACTGAGGGGAAGGCTGGAAGGTGCTAGAGGCAATAGTCACAGGATCTCAGGGCTGTCCGGGTCCATGGTCCTCCTAAGAGAGGTCCTGGGCACCCTGAGTTTATATTGTTTGACTTTAAAGAAAGAATGATACCCTGAGTATTAGAGGCAGTAGGGACTCTTAGCTAAAGCAGGGAGAGATGAAAAAAAAAAAAAAAAAGAAGAAGAAGAAACTCATCCCCTCTGCATTGCTAGGGCTAGGAAGTCAAAACTTCCTGTCATCAGAATTGTGAAGTCTGATGTGGGCAAAACCTGTATCTGTGAAGACTGCTGAGGTTCTGTGCTTCCCATGGCCTGTGGGAGACAACCCCTAAATTATGCCTCTAGTGAACAATTTTAGACAGACACATACATGCACAATCTAGACGTGTGTGTGTGTGTGTGTGTGTGTGTGTGTGTGTGTGTGTGTGTGTGTAGTTCAAGACACACCCTGGCACTCTACACAGTGCTGCTGTAAGGATTCAGGCATTACGCTGGCCTGCCCCCTGTCACCCGGCAGAATGCACTCAGGCAGTCCCCTGGCCAGCCCAGGGTTCCATGACTATGTAGTCTGGACGGAGGTGCAAGGACTCTCTTAAAAGAAAGACCCTCACCCACTCCATCCTCTTTCTGCTGTTCCTCTGAAGGGGCAGACAGGACTTTCCCTGCCCTCTTCTCTCTCTCTTCCTCTCTCTCTCCCCATCTCTTTCCCTCTTCTCCCCCTTTCCCCCTCCCTTTCTCCCTTCCCTTCCCTTCCTAATAAAATCTCTGACCTAAGCTCTATGTGCTGTGTTTGTCCCTCACCCGCCATGGAACCCCTCAGGGTCCCCATGTGCTTTATTACAACAGCTGGTCCCACAGACTCATGCCCTCCACATCTGTCCTCACTCTCAGCGGAGTGTGTGCTGCTGTAACTTTTCTAATTACTGTGACAAAAACCTGACAAATCGGTCTAAGGAAGAAACTGTCCATTTGTGCTCAGTTTGAGGGCACAATTTGCCACAGTGAGCAAGGCGCGGTGGCAGGAGTGTGAGGCAGCTGGCCACTCTGTGTCCACAGTCGGGAGGCAGAGAGCGATGCAAGCGATGAAGCTGGCACTCAGCTCACTGTCTCCTCATTCAGCCAGGGACCCAGCCTACGTGTGGTGCTGGCACATCCAGACTGGGTATTCCCTCTGCAGTGAAACCCTTCTGGAAACTCCCTTGAAGACAGGCCCAAGGGTGTGTCTACACTGTGTTTCTAAGTCCATCACAGGGCGGGCCCTGCTCAGTACCATGTTGTTATTTCTTCACACTCACGTCTTCAGGGAAAGCTCTGACTTTTGGGTTCCTATCTGTAGCACCATTTTCTGTCTCTACCTGTGACAGGCCTCAAGACTTTTCCAGGATGGCGTCATGGTACAATGAACCAAAGTCCTAGTGACATTTCCCAAGGCCCTTGCAGTCCCCGATAAGGTCCCTTGTCCTCTGTCTTCCTTGGTGAAAGAATGTCAGAAAAGTGACTTGACATTACGTCAGATCTTTGCCTTCAGAACCCAAAACAAAGCAATGTTTTATTGGTTTGTGAGTCTACCTCAGGCCCCTTGGCTTAAATTCTGCTGTGCAGGTTAGCTGCACGGCAGAAAAACAATCAAACAAGCAAAGAACAAACAAACAAACAAAAATCCCTTAGCTTCCATTTCATCTTTGTTAAGCTGAGGGTGTTGTTTCCGGGTGGCATGCTAACACTGGAGAATGGTCAACCGTCAGAAGATACAATGTCCCCCCCACTCTCTCTAGACGGGGGGGGGGGGGGGGGAGGAGAAGAAAGAGAAAGCAGAGTCTAAGTCAGATCACAGAGTGAGCACACATTCACTGGCCTCCACAGACTGGGCCAGAAGAACCAGGACAGGTCCAGCCTTCCCCAGCCCACCCTTCCTCACGTGTCTTCCAGTTCATAGAACTGTCTAAAGAAAGCCATACATGGCTGCAGGCACCTCCTCTTCTGTGAACCAGACCTGGAGAGAAGGTTAGGCCTTCCCCATCTTCCTAAGATGGAAAGAACCTACTGCCATTGATGACTCTTCAAGCCGACCGAACTGCCGCAGGCAGGGCTGCTGTGCAGGAAGAGCGTGTGTCTATGAATGCCCTATCACCCACGGTGGGGATGAGGGCCAAGTGTTTCCCGGCTCTTGGTCTCTTACGTAAAGAACTGATATGAAAGTTTATACAAATTTGCAAAAATTGCAAGGAAACTTCATTTAAAGCCAATCAATAGAAAAGACCAAAATGCACTCTAAGGAGCAGCAGCCTCATGAGTTACACTGTGCAAGGGTCCCCCTTGTTGTTGGGACTTCCCTTGACTGGATTCAAGAGGAGGGGAGTTTGGTGACTAGGGGAGTACTGAGGTGGCTCTCTGTTTTGACTGATAGATTACATCATAATAGTCTTTTTTTATTATTCCTACTGTCACTCTTCCCAAAATGCATCTGATTTTAATCATATGTGAGCCTAATTACACACAAGCACAAGATGACAAATAGGGTGCACTTATTAGCTTTTGTCAACTTGACACAACCTAGGAAGAGGCAGGTTCAACCAAGGAATTGCCTCCATCAGACCGGCCTGAGGGCATATCTGTGGGATATGCTCTCAATTGCTAAGTGTCGGAGGGTCCAGCCCCCCTGTGAACCACACTGTCCCTGAGCAAATGGCCCTGCAGAGCAGGCAAGGAACAGAAGATAATAAGCAGGGTTCCTCCATTGTCTCCGCTTCAGGTCCTGATTCCTGCCTTAGCTCCCCTCACTGATAGACCCATCGGCTAAATAAAGCCTTTCCTCCCCAACTTGCTTTAGGTCAGGATGTTTTGTTACAGCAACAGAAAAGCAACTAGAACACGAGGGACTTTCCCTAGAAGTTCACCAAAACAAAGTTTTGCCTCAGTGCACATGCACTCAAATCCAGTTCAGGCTTGATGAACTTGTCCTTAGCTGTGATGTACTTGAATAGAAACTGTCAGAATTTGATAGAGGAACATTTCCAATTGTTCAGAGAGGGGTGTAGGTATCGCCTGACCAAGGTGGGGTCTGAGGTTGTTGGTTGCGTTGTTCAGAGAGAGGCATGTATGCATAGCATGTGTGGGTAAAGGAGCTAGGCTGTCAAGAGGATTATCAGAAGTCAGGCACACACAGCCCAAATCAGGTAGAGTCCTGGGTTACGCCTCTATTCCCTACGCTTCCCTGCTTCACCCCCCACAAGGCAGAAACAGTGCCACCACACTGGGAATACTCACAGGATGTCTCACAGTGCCATTTCAGAAAGGTGAGAGGGCTCTGGGCCCCCTGTACAAAGTCTTCAGAGGTGTCCTTGTTACCTGGAGCTGTTGGCTTCAGAGCGGGGCTCCTAAGGATCCCCGAGCATGCCACATTCGGGTTTGCAGCACAGGTGAGCTAGGACAATGGTGATGGGCAGAACTACAGCCTAGCCCAGACTGTCCTGCTCCTTGCCTTCTACTCACACCCAAACCTCGTATTAGTACCCAGAGAGACAAAGGAGGTCACAGATCTCTTTGTTCCTTTCCCAGAGTAGCCATATCAATCAAACCTCTCTCTCTCTCTCTCTCTCTCTCTCTCTCTCTCTCTCTCTCTCTCTCTCGATTGATCTATCTCCCTCCCTTCCCCCCCCTCATTCTCTCTCCTGCTTCTTACCATTGCTTCTCTGTTTAATTGATTTTTTGAGGACAAGTTGAGAACAATTCAAGCAAACCACGCTCGTTCATTAGGTGTCTGTCAGGGCTCAGACTGTGATTAATAAACCTACTGATATAGTGACACCCCACCCAAGTCTATACTTGGGGTCCTGACATGAGGTTCAGGTTTAAGTAGAGGGCAAGAGTTCACATCTGGTCAAGGTGTGGTCCCAGATGTCATCATTGCCTCCAGTCCAGTCTCTCCTACAAGGTAGTCTAACCAGTGTTCAGAGCTGTGTCAAGTCCCTTCCCAGAGGACAAGCTCCCCACTTAGCTGACACCAGCTCCTCCTTCTCTATCCCGAGACTCCTGGGAAATCCTGGTTCCCTTCATTGTTTCAGCAGTCTGATATCCAAAGGGAGAGAGGAACACATGTCTTCATTCCTGCCAGGATGGCTACACCCTTTCCTGGGAATGTGTCATCCCTTTCCTAGGCAGCGTGGCCTAAAGAGCCGGAAGGTGGGATTTCACTACTCAAACACAGGATCATCTGTCTGTCTTTGTATGGCTGCTGTGGTGAGACTGAAGGCCAATGGCTGGCAATGCCCCCAATCCATGCCTACTGCAGTATTCCACAATTGGTACCAAAGTAACGAGCCTTCCTCATAGACAAAGCCAACCAGCAGTTTCTTCTGCTAGTGAATAAGTTGCAAGCAAAACAGAACTATCCTAAAAAACAAACAAACAAAAACTATACTAGCCGTTATATTTTGCTTTCTACTGCATATTTTTATTACAGTATTTGTAGAAAAATAGAAACGCTAGTGTTGTTTTTAATTTTTATTACATTGTGTGTGTGTGTGTGTGTGTGTGTGTGTGTCTGTCTGTCAAAGCACACAGATAAAGGTCAGAAGACAAACTGTGAGAGTTAGCTCCCTCCTTGCACCCTGTGGACCCCAGGGACCCAGCTCAAGTCATCAGGGTTGATAGTAAGTACCGCTATGCTGTGAGTCATCTCACTGGTCCTCAAGCACTGTTTTCATTTCTAGGGAACAGCCTACTTGGTCTGACACAGAAGGAAGGGATTGCTGTAGTCAAGCTTTAAGGACACCACATCCCACTCTTGATTCTCAGTGTCGTCTGTCTGTCTTACGGCTTCCAGGTCTTTCCACTTTCTGACTTTCATTCTGACAAGGCTGTCCCTTGAGTTCATCCCTGTCAGTAGGAATATCAAGGAATGATATTTTTTCCTCTGAGGCTTTTGTTTAACACAGAATAGAAGTGGGTGGGGACCAGACCTACTTCCTTAAAGCTGTGAAGAGAGTATATTCTCAACCACTCTTGCTGGAACGTCCCAAACCCCTTTGCATATCTTCTGGGATACTGTCCCCCTAAGTCTCTCTCTTGCAATTGTGCTCCCTTTGGGGTGCCACCCACATTCTCCTCTACCCTAGTCAGGGGCAGGGATGGGACAGTGTGGTCCATGGGCAGGCATCCCTTATGCTGCTTGGAAACTCTATTTGAGCATGTGATGGAAGGCTGAGCATCAGAGGACCCTCGGCTGTGCTCTGAGACAGCTTGCACTAACACACTGATGTACCTCAGAGGCTTTAAAGTTCAGCCACACTGGGGCACACTTGGTGCACAATAGATCACATATTTAAAGCCTACAATTTGATAAGGTTTTGGCACCCATGATGGCTAGTGAAAACAACACTGCATCCAGATAACATATGCACTACACCCCTCAACATCCGTGTACTCTTTGAGACGCATCCCATACCCCTCCTATCTATGCAAGCTTCCTTCATCCCATACCCCTCCTATCCAAGCTTCCTTACCGACCACTGACTTCCGCCACTAAGGATTAGTGTTTTCTAAAATCTTATCCAAATAAAAATAAAAATGAACATATTGGAAATTAAAATGTCCAACTGAGCAGAAGTCATCTGTTGCTCAGCCTTTTAGGACTTCATACATGAAGCTGGGTGATCCCATAGTCTGCTACTGTGTAGGGACAGGTGGCTCGGTGGCACTTTATGGCTATGTAAATACAGCTTTCATGAAGGTTCACGTACAAGTGTGCGTACAGGCACGTTTTCATCTTCTCTTTTCTTGGGTAAGCATTTAGAAGTGGACTAATTGGTAACTACATACTTAGCTTTTACAGAAATTTCCATCTTTTCCCAAACTGTTTATGTCATTTTATACTCCTACCAACACAGTACAAGAATTCCAATTTTAGTTACTTGGAGATGTCACCATCAATTTCTTTCTTTTTAAAACTTCTTTTAGTAGCTGGACAGTGGTGGTACACACCTTTAACCCTGGCACTGAGTTCGAGGCCAGCCTTGTCTAAAAAGTGAGTTCCATCACAGGCTCCAGAGCTACAGAGAAACCCTGTCTCGAAAAAACAAAAACCAAACAAGTAAACAAACAAATAAACAAAAAACCTTTTTAGTAGTGTATTGTGATAAGGTGACATGGTAGGTGTACATGCATGCATGCCTGTATGCCTGTGTGTGCTTAAGCTAGCACACATGTGGAAGCCAGAGGACAACTTTCCAGAGTTGGATCTCTCCTTCCACCTCCATGTGGGTTCCAGAGGCTGAACTCAGGCCACCAGACTTACACAGCAAGTGTCCTCACTCACCATGCCTTGTGCTGGCCTTCGTTTCTTTTTCCTTCCTCTGTTATGATGACTCCCATTGACCTATGACATGGGAGAAGCCTTTGTCCTGGGAAGAATTCCCTAGGTGAATGCTCTCCTATTCCCTTTACCTGCCTGTGCTGGCCTCCACCTTCCATCGCAGCCCTAAAAGAAGGGCTGTGGCCACAAGTCCTCAGCCCAGACGCAGTGTGGAGACCAGCTCCAAACTCCAGAGGCAGAAAGAGGGGTCACCCGAGATCTCCGGGGCTTGGGGACTTGTAACCCTGGCCAAAGAGCTGGTCTCCTGCTGACTGGCAGGTAGAAGTGCGTGCTGTGTAACAGCTACAGAAGGAAGTGGGAAATGATGTGTAGCCACAGGCTAATGAGGCCTGCGGTATGTGTTATATTTCAAAGGTCACAGTGCTCATTTAATCCAGTGGTTCTAAACATACTTTTACATCTACTCTCGTTAAATTTCCTAAGACACCAGAGCCTTCATGATACAGTCATCAGCAAGTAACTCTAAAACCTTGGAAAAATCACAGGCTGGAAGAACCAGGGAAGCTTGGGTATGGTGACTAGTCAATTGTGTTCCCACAGAACCAACCAACCACCCTACCTTTGGTTTCCACAGCCTCCATGAAGCCAGTTCTTCCCGTAACCTGAGGGAGCATGTACCTGGAAGACTGTTTCCATAATAATGCTTACGTCTATTTTTTTTTTTTTTTGTTTTTTTTGTTTTTTTTGTTTCAGGGACCCAAGGTGGCCTTGAACTCACTGTGTAGCCAAGGATGACCTTGAACTTTTGATCTTCCTGCTTTCATTTTTTGAGTTGAACTGAAATTAAGATGTGCACCACCAAACTGGATGCACTGGACATGGTGTCACACACTCTAATCCCAGGATTCAGGAGGCAGAGACAGGGGAATCTCTAAGTTCATGGCCAACCTGGACTTCAAAGAGAGTTTCAGGACAGCCAGGACTACACAGAGAAAGCCAGCCCCCCCCCAAAAAAAAAAAAAAACAAAAATCAGTGCCCAACCATACTAGGTTCATGCCAGGAATGCAAGACTGACATCCCACCAACTGAGTTACACCCCAGCCTTCAAATTGAGCTTTAAAAGAACATATTAATTTGTTGAACAACAGCAACAACAACAACAAAAAAAAATGGGGTTGGGGAGGTCTTACCATATTGCCTAGGTTATCATTGCATTTGTGGGAATCCTCCTGCCTCAGAATCCTAGAGTGCTGGATTATAGACATATGCCATTATCCCTGGCTGATAATGATTGAAAGGATGGCACCCTTGGCTAACTCACAGGCTCTGGGACAAGTGATGTCTGGGTTTGCTCTTCTGTTCTGCCTCTTTGTAGTTATATCGCTTTGGATGAACCACTGGCCTTCAGTTTCTTTCTCGGGTATGGGAATAAGAACACTCACACTGTAGACAAGAAGTAAGAAGGAGGAGTTCACCTTTATAAATAGCCTAGCCCTGTAACAGAGACAAATTCAGCGCTTACTAGTAAATACTCACTAACCAGTCCTCTTTCTTATATTCTATTTTTATATAAACGTAAAAAATTACATAAAATAATACGAAGAGACAAGGATCAAGGTTTACATATCCTGCCTTTGATGCAAACTACTGTAGAGTTCAAAGGTCTGGTCATGGCCTCTCCTTGGCGGAGCTCCCTGAGAGTCTGCCCCACTTCGAGACGGGCTGCCGCTGCACCGTGGGAACAGGCTGCAGAGACAGCGTGTGAAGGCCTTGTCAAAAAGCAAACAGATGAGAGGGTTAGCACAGCAGTGGGTGGTGGCAATGAGCTGTGTGACCTGAAGACTTGCATCCAGGTGGTAGCTGTGCTTTCCATCCTGCAGGGGCAGGTGTTCCTGGAACTCAGACAGGAAGAGCACAATATTGTAGGGCGCCCACATCAAAAGGAATACGGCCATTATGACAAAACCAAGCTTTCGAAGATCGTTCTGCCTCTCCCTGAAGGCCTGTGTTTTCCTCATTTGCGCACAGCAGAATATAAAAACCACCAGAGGAAAACCAAGAACCAAAATGTTTGTCTTTGAAGTCAGAAAATACTTCCAGAATGGCTCTCCAACTGGCAAAAAGTGAGGTTTGCCAAAGGCGCAGTTGCTTCTCTGTCTTTCCATGTGAGGCTGGTAAAACACAGATTCAGGCAAAGCGAGTGTAACAGCCGTGATCCAGGCCAGGATGCTTGTAACAACAACACTGCGCACTGTTGTGAGGGCCGAGGACTGTGTCCCTTGGGAAAACAACTTGTACCCTTGCACGAGGAGAAGGATGTTGAAAAACGTCTCGCTGTATAAGCCCGTGGAGTGGAGCCCAACAAGAGCTTTACAAGTCCCATTGCCAGGGCTCTCCCCGCTTGCGGCAGCCTGTGCCCAGAACGGCAGGGGAAGCAGGAAACACAAATTCGAAACTGCCAGGTTTAGACAGTAGATGTTCCCCACATTCTTCAGTCCCTTGTATTTTACCAGGATGAACACAGCCAATGCATTGTTCAGGAGCCCCAGTGCAAACACAAGACAGAAGAACTGCAATGCCTGCTGGGCAGAGAGGAGCTGGGGGGTGAGGGCTTGCTCCGGCTCATGGCTGTCCAGGTCATCCTGTATGAGGACATCATAGTCATCCTCGGGGGCCGCTGTGGAATAATCCATCTTGGGCTGCCCTGTGGGGAAACCAGAGATTACGTTTCCCCTCCATCCTCCTTGAAAGATGGAAAGGAAGTGTGCCTGCGCTCCCCAGAGGGGCGGCTCCATTCAGTCCTCTCATTAAGTACTCACAACACACCTAAAACTAGTAGTCTTCGACCCCCAGGGACTGCGCTGGTAATGTGACAGATATGCCCAGCACAAAAGGACGCAGGGACTCCACAGTCAGTTAAATTCTTTTGGTTAAAATGAGACTGGCTTAATAGGAGGTAGGACCCAAGAAAGCAAAGAGTTAAAAACAACCAGAGAAGTTAGTGCCCCTCCCACTTCCCAGCTATTAAAAAAAAAAAAAAACAAAAAAAAAAAACAAAAACAAAAAAAAAAAAAAAAACCAAAACTGTTTCCCTTACCTTGTTCTCGGCTTGAGTTCTTGGGGCAGGCTGCTTGGTATTTTTCTCTCAAGGGTTATAAACAGATGTTTGCAAAAGTGAAACCCCACTGGTCAAGCACGTGGACAAACTGGTGCCATAAAGATAACTATTTGACTGAGTTCCCAAGGGTGGGAAGGGTACAGCCCCATGATCACCATCCAGGGGGCTGTGGGAACATTGGGGTCAGGGAAACACCACTTCCTTCTGAGCAGACTGCTCCTGACCCAGAGGAGCTGGAGACAGCGCTGTTTATCCCTCCGAAGCTCTCCCCTTCCAGGCACAGCTTTCAAGGGCCAGCTGGAATGAAGTTCTGAAGTCTCTCTCAGGAACCTCTGTCAGCCCAGGAGAAACTGAGAAGTTTTCTTCTCTCCCAGTGTCCCATGTTTGAGTTCCAGGTACCTTTTAGCCAGCTGCCCTCCACGATGCCTTAGATAAGGGTGCTAAGTCAAGCCTGCTTCCACTGATAATAAGAGGGTGGTGATGTCAGAAGCTGAGCAGTGCCGCCCCGCCCCCTTGGCTTCTGACAGAAGTTCTCTGAGTAGATAGCAGTTTCCAGAGCACAAATGTGAGATCTGGTGTGGTCACCTCTCCACTGAAGTAGGGCAGGGACTAGTGACCCAAAGGGAAAAATGGTGAGTGGTGGGTGTCGGCTTTCTGTTCTTTCTGCCGTCTTTGAGAAGAGCTGAGCGTTTTTTTTGTTTGTTTGGTTGGTTTTTTGTTTTTGTTTTTTGTTTTTGATGATGGATAAAGCGCTATGCGATGATCTGAAGAACATAGGGAAAGGAAATTGGGAAGAGAGCTGGTCAGAGAAGGACTGGCTGGTGCTGGATGCTGGACTGCTGTGGACATCTCTACTCTGGAAACTGAAGAGTGTTGCAAGCAGCAGGGAAGAATCAGTTAGTGCTGGGACACTTGGCATAGCTGACTCTGCTCAGGGAAAACCCCAGAAGGAAACCCCGTGTGAGGATGCATGAGGCATGATCAGGTTGGAGATACCATGAGGAAGTCAGGCTCAGCCTCACATGGAGGATGGAGGTGAAGACAGGAAATGGAAAGTTGCCTGGCCTTGCAGTGGCGGAGAGAGGGAGAGCGCAGTTTGAAGATAAGGATCATAGAAGAGGAACTTTAAAGAGCTGAGGAAGAAAATGTATGAACTGCCCTCAGGCTCATGCCTCTGTGTCCATGACTGCACTAATCTGGGAACCAGTCGATGTCCCTGACTTACACACATCCTTTGCATTATCATTGACATGTCTAATACAAGTGATACTGAAAGTGTACTATGAAAATAGAACTGGATAATGAGGAGACTAGTAAGAAAATATAGAAAGAACAGAGCCCAGACAAACAGGATTGAGCGTTAAGTTCCCAGCATCACGGCAGCCAGGCAGAAAGGGAAACATGGGTTAGTGCAGGGCGAACCCAGATGAAATACCTTCCCAATAAGACCTCTCCCCTGCTACTGGAGAGCATCTAGGAGTGAGTGGGGATTGGCAGGGCATGGTTACAGCTGAGAGTGACATCAGTTGTCACCCTCCTCTTGAGACCTCTGCAGCTAGATGCCTTGGAGCCATATGGAGACACCTGGCCTGTGAGTCAATAGGCTAAGTGGCTCATAGTTCACTCCCCGACAGAGGACGGATTCAGAAATGTATGCACTGCTCATTTGATGGGAAATTGGGTGTCGATAGCAGGTACCCTATATGCTTCATGACCCTCAATGATGGGAAATTGAAAATTTACAGGAATAGACTGTAAATTCAGGATCACTCCAACTTCTCCATCGCTGAGGCCTTCACTTTCAGTATTCTGCCTGTCCACACTCAGGCCTTAGGATTTCTTTTTTCAAATTAGCATACAAAATGATGTGTTTTATTATGACATACTCATATACATGTGTCATTATTCATTCTTATCCGTCCACAGCCCCAATGCACTGCCTATTTCCCATCCCTTCTTAATGGTCCTCTTTCTGCCCCCAGACTGCTTCTCTTTCTGCTTCCATGGCACATGGATTATATTACCTTTTCTTCCTCTTATTCTTTCCCTAAGATCTGTTCCTCTCCTCTAATGGCCTCCTTTCTAGACTCATTACACACACACACACACACACACACTCGTACACATGCACACACACATACACTTGCAGGAGCACACACACTTAGGTCTAGATTTCACATATGAAAGAAAACACGATTTGTCTTTCAGGGTTGGGCTTATTTCACTTTACATCATGATTTGCAGTTTCATTTTCCAGCAAATGCAATAGTTTCGCTTTCCTTTGTGTTGAATAAAATTCCACCATGTGCATACGCCACCATTTCCTTACCCACTCATGTGTTGATGGGCATCTAGACTGCTTCCATTTCCTAGATGTTAAGAATAGTGCAGCATAAAGATGGTTGTGTAAGTGTCTCCGAGGTCTGCTGACATAGTGTCACTTGAGTATCTACAAAAGAGTAGCACGGCTGGGTCACATGATAGTTCTGTTTTTAGGATTTGTTTTGTTTTTGTGTATTTGTATGTTTGTTCCGAGTACCTTCCATTCTGATGTTGTTTGTTTGTTTGCTGCTGAGCCTAGGACCACGGGCTGGTCAAGTGCTCTATCGCGGAGCCACCCCACCCCACCCCTGATGTCACGGATTTCCATCTTGGCTGTGCCAGCTTACCTGCCCACCAGAGTGTAAGGTTCCTGTTTACTCACATCCTCATCAGCATTTATTGTTCTCTTTAAGGCCATGAGAAAGAAGAAACTACATCTCTACCCAGAAGTCCGAGGAAAGCTTGCTCTGGCATCTGAAAGCATATCAAGCCATCATCTTGGTCAGTTTTCCATCTCTGTGACACAATATTTGAGGCAATCAAGTTTAAAGATGAGGAAAAGCTTATTTTGACTTTCAGAAGTTTCAGTCCGTGATCGCTCCGCTCAGCCCATCGCATCTGGGACTGTGACGGGGCAGTGCTTTGCATGGCAACACATGGCAGAGAAAGCTATTGCCCATGTTAGCTGGGAGGTGAAGGAGAAGGGGAGTGGCTGGGACCCTAATATCCCCTTCAAGCACAGTCACCCCACCACCCTCCTCTAGGTTCTACCTTCCAAAAGGCCTACCGCAAGTGCCCAGACTAGGGAGACTATTACACACGACTCTTGAGGTGGCTCCTACTGAAGCCACAGTGTTCTTTCTTGTGAAACCAAGGCACCTTTTAGAGTTTTGGTTTGAGACTCCCAAGACCTTAGCATTGAAGGTCTGAGTTCCTCCCGATCACTGTAACTCAGTCCCGCTGCCTGTCTAAGATGCTATGACCACACACTTACTCTCCCCGACATGTAAGTCACCTATTTATTCAGCGAACATTTCTACAGCCCCAAGTTGCTGGTGTGGTTTCTGATTGACACAATTATATTCAGCTCAATGACAAGATGGAAAATGCTAGGAAGCTGAGAGCTGAAGGATGTCAGTTTTCAGGGCTCTATCTTGATAATGAGAGACAAGTATTGGTTGCTTAGTAATATGACAACTACATTATTCCCGTCAAATACCTGTTTTCTCATATTTGCATCTCTCCATCTATATTACCTATCCCCCACCTATTAGATATCTATAATTCATCACCTAACTATAACTACTTATCTATCCATTATTGGGTAGCAGACTGGAAGAGTAAACAGTCGTGTGTTATAATTCCACAGAGATGGGACCAGGTTAGGGAAAGTATTTGGAAATCCAGATCATGGCATTTTCTTGCCTATGGACATGTGACTGACTTTCCATGAAAGAACGCTGGAGTCAAGAATCAGGCTCTGGATTGCGTTCCTAGGAATCCAGAGCTTTGAGAGGCAGATGTGAGACTAGAAATCTTGTCAAGCTGGGGCTCCCAGCTTACCCCTCTGTAGGGTTAGGGTGAGGGAACGCCAGGAAGAGGGAGAAGTAGTCATCAGGTGGGTCACAGCCAAACTCAGCTGGCCTTCCGGGAGCTGTGCAGCTGGGGTGGCCGCTGAGAGCTGTCCTAAACGTTGGAGACCAGGCCACATCCCTTTAATGCCACCTCAGTCATTGTCCTTAGCTATTTCCTGGGAGGTGGCATTGCCTGGAGGACAGATGGGGGGTGCAGATGCAAAGACCCTGAAGAGGGTATTTGGGCAGGTCCCACAGCATCCTCTGTGACCCTGGAGGGTTCTAGACTTCCTAAAAACTGTGTTTACCCCAAATACCAAGAAATGGAAATGAAAATTTCTAAACCCACAGTGTTGTAAGTCCAGGGAACCCACGCGGGGGCTTTAGCACATTTAAAAGAGGAAGTCACGTGTCCTGTGAGGCCACACTGCCTATTGCTGCACATGGTCATTTGGTTGGCTACTCATCTAGCGTTATCCGAGTACAGAGAAGGTCGGGGAGAAACTGAGGTGTCTCTCCCAGCCCCCCCATCCAGTTCTCCCTCTGTTTCTTCTTCACTAGCAAGTTAGTGGCACCCCAGTTCCCACAGGCTTGGCTAGGGTGGGACAGACAGGTCCACTATTAACCATATCTCACACGAAAAAGAAACGCTGCTTCTGTGAACAGAGGTTAACAAAGCAGTATAGGGATCTGGGGAGGTAGCTTAATCAGTCCCCAGGACCCATGTAAAAAGATCTAGGCACGGCAGCACAAGCAGATTCCCTGTTTCTCACTGCCCAGCCAACCAAGCCGAGTCAGAAAGTGCCAGGTCAGTGAGAGATTCTGTCTCAAAAAAATAAGGTTTCCTGAGGAACCGCACCCAAGGTTGACCTCTGGCTTCCACACACAGTGACAAGCATATGCATAAAATGCACACATTAAATGCACACATGGACACGTACATACATACACAAAAGCAACACACAAAAGCATTCTCATTTAAAAATATTTCTTTCAGAGCTAGGAATATAGTCCAGTGGCCTAGCTCCTATCTAGAATGCGTGAGGCCCTAGATTCTATTCCCAGTAACACACACACACACACACACACACACACACACACACACACGCACGCACGCACGCACGCACGCACGCACCCACGCACGCACGCACACACACACACGCATGCACGCACTCACACACAGTCCTTTTAATAAAATGTGACCCATTTTCATTATGTAGGGAAAGGGTTTGGTGGGACTTTCCCTCAGCATGAGTGACTATCTTGGGTGCTGCCCAGGTGCAGGCTCATGTGAGCCAAGTTGGGCACTGTGAAGATCTTGGTTTCTTCTAGCCAGTGACCCCAGGGATGGTCCCTGAAGCTCCTCTGTCATGCCGCTCCTGTCCCAGGTCCAAGTGCCCAAGAGTGAGCATTGAGCCCACTCCTGTCAGCTCAGAATCCACAGCAGTGTCTTTGTCGGGAAGAGTTCCCATCCCAGTGAGCCAGCACCTCCAAACCACAAGGCTGGTCCTGTGCTCGAGAGACAGCCCAGGGCTTGGAGACTACAGTGGTGCTTGGTGTGAGACAGGGGAGAGTCTGTGCCCTTGTACCCTGATGCCACGGATCAGCAAGGACAAACAAACCGGGCAGAGGCTGAGTGGCCAGCCATTCTGACTGCAGGCTGTGGCCAGGCCTGTTTTGTCTGCCTTCATCCTGCTTCGCATCTCTGCAGCGGTTGACAGTGCTGCTGTCAACCTGTCCCTCTGCTGCCTCCTGGAACTCTCTTCTCCTCAAAGTCGTGTCTCTGCCTTTTGTGGAGGGAGCAAACTGGAAGTAAAGCAAGGATACATACTCTCAAAGCCTGCTCCCAGTGACATGCTTCCTTCGGCCAGGCTGCATTTCCTAACCTTCCCCAGACAGCATCACTAACAGGAAACCAAGTGTTCAAGTGCCCGAACCTACGGGCTTCGTTCTCATTCAAACCTCTGATGAGCTAATCTGACTCTGGGTACCCATGTCGTAGCCACTCATATTTAACATCAGAATAAACTATTTCTTATCCCCCTTTGAGGTGAGAGTTGTGCTTCTGTGTCTACACTATGCGTCATTCCCAGTGAAATTCCTTGTCATTTTTGTAGTGTAAGAGACCACACCCCTTAGAAAATAATGCTAAAAAAACACTAGTACTGCTATGATCTAAAGACACTTCAGCCTTTGGGGCTGACACGTGACTAACAGGTCAACTAATGCGTTGAGAAGGCCTGAGAGAGGGCTGTTCTGACCCCTGGTAGGACTCATGGTAGCATGAAGGCAGTGGACATGGCAGGGGTCTCATGGTAGCATGAAGGCAGGGGTAACACACGTGTGTTGTTGAAAACCGTATTTGGGGAGAGTTCAAGTATCTGTGGCCATGCAGATCTGGAGTCGGGTGCAGAACTCTGCACTAGTTCACCAATGCCTGTTGGTCCTCTGTCATGAAACTCCAGTGAGTCAAAGGCATTACAGAAGGGCTGTGTTTGAATCCACTGGGAAAGACCAAAGGCAGACTCAACTCAAATTTAGATGAAATAAATTTATTCTTACTGATAGCAGAAGGACAGCAGCCTTGAAGCCAAACAGCATGTCATGTGAAGGGAGGGTTTATAAAGGTGGATATGAAAAGTGTGCATTACAATTACTTATGGAATCCATAGCTGGGCAAGAAAATTGCTTTACTCCTTCAGTTGTTTCTTTCCCATTGTATAGTTAAAAAAAAAAAAAAAAACACTTCACACCTGTCTCACAGCAATTAGAGTCTTATCTCTCTGGAGGCCACTAGGAACTCACAGGCATTCCAGGGCAAAGGTCAACAGCCCTTAAGGGATGCCTAGTACCATAATAAGTTCCTTTAGTAATCACACTGGAGTTATGTGTAAATTATTTTACAGTTTGCGATCTCTGGGGGAAGTGTCACTAATTGACTGGGATAGAGCAGGCAATAACACAGGGCCATCAGGTTAGGGCTGTCTGTCACACCCCTATAATTGCTGTATGAGCATTCTGGACTGGAGAAATTCTTACTATAGGAGATGATGGTTAATCTTAATCTTCAATTTGTTGGTTAGATTAAGAGAGGTCCCTAGCAGATTGGTCACACGATGGAGACCATTTCCAGAGAGGATTCACAAAGGGTCAGCGGGAGACCCACCCTGAATGTGGGAAGTATCACTCCATTGGCTGGTGGTCCTAGACAGAACAAAAGGGGAAGCCAACCAAATCAAGGGTGTTTTCTCTCTGCTCTATGGCTGCTTTGATGTAAGCTGCCCTGCTTCACCTCCTCGTCCTGGCTTCTGAAACCATGAACTGAGATAAATGTTTATTCCCTGAACTTGTTTTACTGAGAGTGACTAAAAGGCTCATGGATTGCTGTGTACACTATAGGGCATTGAACTGTACCCCTGACCTTTACCCACGGGTTACCACCCCTCAGCTGTGACAACCAAAATATCCCCAGATATGACTGGGTGTCCCTCCAGGGCTGGCATCTCCTCAAGGAGAATTGCTTGTGCTAGAAAAATGAACTGGAGAAAGTGTAGGTTCAAATGGACATACTTGGATAAGGGACCCTCTTTTCCTAAAGTAAAGGAACAAGGAATAGTTGAAGCATTTACTTGTAATGTTCTGTTATTGACTAAAACTCAGGAGTCAGATGTTATGGAATAGTCTTTTTGTACACTTGGAAGATGCATTGCTCTCATTGGTTTAGTAAAGAGCTAATTGGCCAACAGCTAGGCAGGAAGAGGTTAGGTAGGACCTACAGACAGGAAAAAAGGACAGGGATGAAGAAGGGTGGGGTTGTCGGGAGACTAGAGGGAGAAGCAAGATGAACATGCTGTACTGGAAAAAAAAAAAAAAAAGCACCGAGCCATGTGGTAGAGCTTAGATAAGAAAGATGTAAGGGCTAGTTAGCAACAAGCCTAAGCTATTGGCTGAGCACTAATAATTAATAATAAGTCTCTGTGTGGTTATTTGGGAATTGGCTGATGGGACAGAAAAGTGTTGGAGAAGCGACCAGTTAACTGATGGGGGATGTCCTTCTGTATATGTGGTTCTATTATTAGTTGATGAGTACAATACTGTTTGGCCAATAGGGGCAGGTAGATAGACAGGACTAGGAGACGAGGAAAGAATTCTGGGAAAGGTAGGCAGAGAGGAACTGGAGGGAGATGCCATGTAGAGACTGGGAAGATAGGATGCACCAGGCATTTTCCAGTAAGATAAGACCACATGGAAATACTTAGATTAATAGAAATGGGTTAACCATTAAGACAGCTAGTCAATAAGAAGCTCTAGCCATCGGTCAACAGTTTACTAATTAATATAGCATCTGTGTGCTTATTTGGAGCTGAAGTGGTGGTAGGACCTGGTGGGACAAGAGAAACTCCAACAAGTGACTTCCTCTCTCTCTCTCCTTCTCTGATCCAAAAGGGCCTGCAAATCTTTCTTAGCCCCTCCCTCTCATTTCCTTTGTCTTCCTATATGTATCCTAGTCCTGAAAAACCCTCTATTACTAATTCTGGTCAGCTAGTCACTAGCTCCACCCTCTAATTCAAGGTTAAATGTTATTAGCAGTCTTGTAGTGTCAGTGCAAGCAAACATCTAGCAACATTTCCCTTTGTCTAAATAAAAAGTAAAGGTTCTAACTCAAACATAGTAAAAATATTTACAATAAGAACAATTGTCAAGCAAGAATTACATTCATAGTGTCCAGTGGATTTGTATTTAGTAAATTCAGAGAAAATACTCTGTTATGAATCTTATCTTGGTAGGTTCAAAGTTTTGTATCTAAGTCATGTTCTATCACAACTTGTATCACCAACCTAAAAATATCTTTTCAGACTTTAAAACATTTTCTTAGATTAACAACTTAAGGTTTTTTGTCTCTCAACCTTATATATTTTACATCTTTTTTTTTTTTTTTTTGTGAGTTTCTTTTCTGAATTTAGTAACAAGGAAAACTGTAACTATAACTATCTAGTCTTTAACCCCATCAGAGACCTAAGATATAATATTACCTGAATAAACAGGAAATACAAAGCAACTTCCAAAACTATAAAACAACAGAGGTTAAAGGCATGTGCCACCACCAACCTGCCAAAATTCTTAAAAATCACTTCTATCCAAGTAGCATCATAAATGTGAGGTCCAGTATCAGCTGTATTTCAGATCCATTCATCTATGGGTGTTGATCTTGCCTTTAAAGGTCCAGTCACCCTTTTGCATTATGAATTAGCATTTTTTTTAAAAAAAATATCTATTTATTATTATGTATTCAGTGTTCTGTCTGCATGATGCCTGCAGGCCAGAAGAGGACACTAGAACTCATTACAGATGGCTGTGAGCCACCATGTGGTTGCTGGGAGAGCAGCCAGTTCTCTTAACCACTGAGCCATCTTTCCAGGCCATGAATTAGCATTTTCAAACGCCAAAGATTCAATGAATATTTTGTCAAACTTCTGGATCTGATATTATTCTATTTACAGATGGAGTCAATCTTTGCAAAAAATCTTTTGGACCTTATGTAATTTTAGTAAATGACTCAATCCTCTTTTCTGATACTTTAACCCTGTCCCAAGCATTCAAAACTGCTGTACAGCATAGAGCCAAGGTGTGATCATAAAACCCAAACTGTCTATGCAAATCAGCATACTGACCTTCACTTGAAACTGATCATGGGAATGCCAATGCCTCTAGCCCTATTTTATTGTTCCATGACCCAAGTTTCATCTTTCCACCATGTTTTCCATTGGAACTGAGGACCAGCTTCCCATACTCTTGTAACTAAATCTTTCCAGTCCTGGAGGATAATTCTGTTCTGAGTTGCCCATAAATTTGCTTCACAAAAGGTGAATGCATACTTTTTGAAAGGACTGCTTCCTTAAATATCCTCAAATCTAACATTTCTACAGGATTCCAGATAATTTCTGCATAGCCTTGGGGGTACCTATCATCTGGTCATCATTTCTATATGGTAACTGGATAAATTAATGTTGGTTTTCTTTTCCTTTCTTTGTTTTTCTTAATAGCTGACAAACACAACTCAAGGGTTTATTTTGGCTCAGGGTTTAAGAAGCGGTACAATCATAGCAAGGTGACTGGCTGTTCATACTGAGTTAGGAAGCAGGATCCAGACAGGAAATGGGAGCTACTTTTAAAACCTCAAGGCACATCCAAGTGACTTACTTCCTCATGTAAAACTCTGCTTCTTGAAGGTTCTGTGACCTTTCAAAACCAGCCACCAGCTGGGGACGGAGCATGAGATACTTTACATTCAAACCATACCACTATTGTTTGTTTGGGGGTTTTGTTTCCGAAGTGTAGAAATGGAGCCCAGGCTCTGGAGCATTGTGGAATACCCCCAATGCCTCTACCTGTAAGGAGTAAGATTCACACCCCCACCTCTGGTCCCACAGCCGCGCCACAGCCCCAATTAACACACTGAGACTCTGTATTTGATACAATGCTGTTGGCCAGTTACTTGTTTCTTATTGGCTAGCTCTGTCTTAAGTATTAGCCTGTTCTGTTAATGTATGTATTTCCATGTATTTCTTATCTTACCGGAGAGCCGGCTGGCGTCCTGCTCTCTCCAGACTCTCCATCTTGACTCCTCCTTCCTACTTCTTCTTTCCTCCTCGTCTCCTAGTCCCGCCTATCTAGCTTTCCTATTGGCCAACAGTGCTTTATTCATTAATCAATATGAGAAACATATTTACAGAATGACATCTCCCATCATCTACCAACACATTTTTTCCTTACTTTTATTCATCTTTTTAAAATACCAATCCCAGTTCCCCCTCTTCCCCTTCCTCCTGCTCCCTCACCATCCCCAATCCCATTCCCCGTCTGCTCCTCAGAGAGGGTAAGGCATGGGGAGTCAATGAAGTCTGTCTTAAGGATGGTTTTCTAATAACCTCGGGCCTGCCCTCTTCAGTTTCATTACGCCATGGTGTGGTAAGTTCTGATCTAAATTCCTCTGTGTATGAATACTTTTCTTGGTTTCATTGGAAGCTTTTTCTAAGGCTTGGGTCTTATCAAATTTTTCTTATTTGGTACGGATATCAAACCACCTTATAATCAACTATGTCAAGTATTCCTTCATTTATTTTTCTCCAACTTCAAACAATCCATTGTGGAATTATTCCCAGTCTTTCATTGTAATATTCCCCATTATTACTTTCTTTTATTTCATGTGCATTCATGGCATCTGTGTGGAGGTGTCTGGTCCCCATGAAACTGGAGTTACATGCAGTCAGGAGCTGCCATGTGGCTGCTGGGAATTGAACCTGGGTTCTCTGGACAAGCATCCAGTGATCTTAACCACTGAGACATCTCTCCAGCTCAGCATTCCCCATTCTTAACATGGGAAAGATATCTATTTCTGTATCTATATCTAATCTATATCTATCTATATCTTAATAAAATCTAATTTCCCCCTTAAGAATTCCCAGGTGTCTCACCGGATCTGCTGACTTTTCCGTTTTTCCACAGCAGCAATGGGCGTGGGGGAGGGGAGTAGCTAGCTGGATATGTATGTGGGTGCAGTGGGGTGTCCAGGCAGCCAGGCTAGCACAGTGGACACCGAAGTCACAGCAGGTGTCACTGCGCTGTACAGGTTGGTCTGAGGGTACCTGCAGCTGCTCATGTGTACCCAGGAGCTGAGGGAGCCCAGTGGAGGCAGCAGCAATGGAACCCTGAGCAGGCGCAAGCAGGGTGTTGCGGCTGGTGAGCTGGTATCTGTGGGGCCGGGGGGTGGGTCCAGGGAAAGCCCGGAACCCGAGGGTGAGGGAACAAGCTGCCTGAAAAGTGGACACAGAGGGATGTGCAGTAGAAAACTGTGGTGGCAGGAAGCGAGGGCTCAGGGACCACCTGAATGGCAGAGCTAGCCGTCAGCTGTGACCCCAGCAGGTGTGAAGCTGGTGGCAAGTGTCTGCTTCATGATCTCGCCCTTGGGTTGGATGCAGGATGAATATTGTTCTGTTATTAAGTAAAACTCAGGAGTCAGGTATTGATGTGAAAACCTGATTGATGAGAGAAGCTATAGAGAAGCGACCAATGACTTCTTTCTCTCTCTCCTTCCCCATCCAAAAGGGCCTGCGCATCTTTCTCAGCCCCTACCTACTACGTTCCGCATCACTCTGTATGCATCCTGGGTCCTCCAAAACCTCTGTGGTTGATTCTGGTCAGCTAGTCGCTAGTTCCACCCCATTTCAACATTCAACTTTATTGGCAGTCTCAGCGTGAACAAATACCTGCAATGGTGGGTTTGTATGACTCAGACTCGTTTGTGTTGATATTCCTATGAAATTTCAGAACAATCACTCCTAAGGCTCAGGTTCTCTCTGAGACTTATCTGTTCCCTAAAGGCTGAATGTCCTCATGTTTTGGCAGGGCTAGTCTGAGTTATATCAAAAGTGCATTTGGTTAGCTCAGCCCCAGATTTGGGAGCCTTCCTCCATGCCCTGGAGGAATGCCTAATTCTGACTGTGATTGTTTATCTCTCTGGTTCCTGGTTTTAAGCCCTTGGGTCATTTCTGGCTACAGAAACTTGTGCCTTGTCACTGCACAGTAGCTTCTCGGCCAGCCTTTCCTGAATGATTAAGTTGGAAAGCAAATCTCCGCCATACTGCATAAAAGAAGAAAGACTATTCTCAGTGTCATTTACACAAGACTGAGCCTGACTTACTTAAAAGAGCTTTGTTTTCCCCTAAATCAAAATCTAAAAGAATCTAATCTAAGAAGAGGAAACTTCTGAACAAAGACTAACCTCTCAGTATTGAACAGCAGAGCAAATATGGTAACAAAAAAGGAACAAGGAAATTTTGTGTTAATCAATCTTTGTCAGGGTCTCCTGGAGAAATTGTGTTCTTTTGTGTCCTACTGACTCAGAACAACACACAAAGCCAGCAATAGCATATCATCACCCTGTACCCACATGCTGTTTCCAACATACTGAGGGGTGGGTTCCTTTAACACCTCACCATAGTGCATGCTCTTAGACCTGGCGACCACATATCTCACACACAAACCACCACGGATGGATCACAAAGAAAAAGATAGGACATACGCAATTGAGGCTGTACATTCAGCTGAGCTTGTCAGAGTTCATTGCATTGCAAGTCCAAGGTCGGGCAAGATTGATGACAATGTTGTTCTTAGAAGTCAGCTAATTCTGAACAGGTTGAATATATGGTGTGTAAGCAGAATGTATGTAGTTTTAAGTGATCCGAAAGCACATGATCAATGTTAGGAATAATGCAGAGTGGGCTGGGACCACAGATAGCAGGTACCTGATCCTGCGCTGGGACCACAAGGGTCGAGGTCCCGGGTAGGTAATGGATGGCAGGTGGATAGAGAAACAGGTATCTGTAGACCTGACTCATATTGAACGGTTTATTGAGGGAGATATGAGAAAATAAAGAGACAGAGAGAGATCAGAAGAGGAGAGACAGGAAAAGTCCTGTCTGCCCCAAGGGAACAGCAGGAAAGAGAGCGTCAGTGGGCGGGGTCTTTCTTTTAAAGGAGTCTTGTACTTGCATACAGACTATGTAGCCATGGAACCTGAGCTGACCAGGGCACTGCCTGAGTGCATTCAGCCAGGTGACAGGGGCAGGCCAGCATAATTCCTGAGTCCTTACAATCGCCTTGGTTACAAGTTGGATGACAGTTTCAGTCTGAAGGTGAACTCTAAACAGCATTTCTCAGAAAAACTGTCCCTACATAAATCTTTTAAATCAGTGATATGGTGATATTTTGTTTATGATCTAACAAATAAAGCTTGCCTGAAGATCAGAGTGCAAAGTTAGCCACACTAGTTAGCCACAGAGGCCAGGCAGTGGTGGCATACACCTTTAACCCTAGCACTAGGGTGACAGAGGCAGATAGATCTCTGTTAGTTCAAGGCCACCCTGAGCTACACGAAACTGACCAGTCTAAAAGAGAAACAGAGCTCACCCAAAGGTGATCTCAGCACGTGGGACCCCACACCTTTAGTCCCAGCACCAGCGAGGAATAGAAGGTGGGAGGACACAGAGCCCAGTGCAGTCTGAGGGTTGGTGCAGACAGATGCAGTCTTGGAGATGCAGCCTGAGGACAGGATCGCCCTTTGGTCTAAGCATTGGTAGAGGTAAGAACTCTCCAGTGGCTGGTCGCTTTGCTTCTCTGATCTCCAGCTTTTTTTTTTTAAGATTTATTTATATTTATTATGGATACAGTGGCCTGCCTGCATGTATGCCTGCAGGTCAGCAGAGGCACCAGATCTCATGACAGATGGCTGTGAGCCACCATATGCTTACTGGGAATTGAACTCAGGACCTCTGGAAAAGCAGCCAGTGCTCTTAACCTCTGAGCCATCTCTCCAGCCCTCTGATCTCCAGCTTTAACCCCAATATCTTTTTCTAGGTTTTTATTATTTGTGCTACATAGTGGGCAATTTCCCCTGTAATTGATTTACCTATTGGAAGGAGAAGCTCAGTGTATGAGTTTGCCTGTGTATTGCAAATACACGCGATACCCCTGGAGGTCAGAAGAGGGCATCAGATCCCTTGGAACTGGAGTCACAGTTGAGAGCCTCCAAGTGCACGCTAGGAACAGAGCCTAACTCTGATCCTCTGGAGGGTCAGCAAGTGTTCTTAACCACTGCTCTGTCTCTCCCCCCCCCCCCAGCGTCCAGCATTCTTTTCGCTTTTTCTTCAAACCCTAGCCCTTCCTCTACATAACTGTGGTTTGCTCAGCTTGGCCACCTGGTGTACACTTACCAGAAACACAGGAAGTCCTCCATGGTCCTCCCGACTGGAGAGTGAAGAATGGGGTGACCGTGAAGCACTCAGTAGTGCACCAGAGGCCATTTGCAGCCTCTGCTCATGAGAACAGATGACTAGGACCATCATTTCCAAATTCAGTGATCAGCAGGTTGGAACAGACACTAGCAAATGCTACAAACTAGGATTCTTCATTCTCTACACAAACTAATGTAGTTGTTAAACGCCAACCGGCACATCACTGGGCAACATAACCATTTAGTGACTATCTGGGAAACTGAGGTCTGGGTTCTGCTGTGGTTGGATTATGATTTGTTTTCACCGAAATGCAATGCTCATTGTGGATGCGGAGACGCCGTTAAGAGGTGATTCGGCCTTCACTCTTAAGAATGGATTAACTGGTATCCAACACGGTGGCATTCATCTGTAAAGTTAGAACTTGGGAGTCTGTGCAAAGAAAATCATGAATTTAGGCCAGCCTGGGCTACATATCAAGTTCAAGGCTGTCTTAGGCTTAAAAAAAAAAAAAAGGTTAATTCGTTCTACCATTGATGGACTCAGGAGCTGATAAATGATCTCCAGACTGTGTCTGCTATAAAAGCTCTTAGGCTGGGTTGCGTCCATGCTCAACAGTTAAGGGCAAGTATTTGTTGTTGAGGATGAAGTTTGGTTCCCAGCACCCACATCGGGCAGCTCAAAGTTTTCTGTAACTTCAGCTCCAGAGATATGATTCCGATGGCCTCCATGGGTACTTTTACACACACACACACACACACACACACACACACACACACACACCTTTAAAACAACTATTGTAATGCAGAGAGAGCGCAAGAGAGATTCTACAGATGATAAACAGGCTGAAATTGAACGAACTAAGCACATGTCTTAGAAGTTAGACAACAGTCAAGTAGTTCCACAGAAATTCAGAAAGCAGAGGGAGGTTAAAGAAGAGTAAATGTTAAAGAAATAGAAACTAAATATTTTAAAATAGCAAGTAGATGATAATACAAACAAAAGGTAGTTCTTTTTATGATATATTAAAATTGAAAATTATTTGGTGAACCCATAGAGAATGAAATCAAAGAAGACACAAATTACTCATGTCAGGAATAGAAATATTTCTGACATTTTTGCAGACATGAAATATCTAAAGTAGTTCATGAGTGTCTGTTTCAACAGAGTTATGCAAATAATTTGATAGGAAAAGAAAAAGGTATTGGAAAGTCTAATGAAACATTAGATTCTAGAAGAAACAGAGGGTCTGGGAGCTCAGGGGTTGGTTATTACTTGCCTAGCATGTAAGGATTTGGGGCCCAACCCTGGGATAGCATGAGAAAGAAAAGGACATGAAGGAAGAAAGGGGAGGGGGACAGGGAGAGGAACAGGAAGGAAAATGATTGTAGGTGTATTCTGAATGTCCTAGGATAACCAGTTGCCATGGTAATGTGGTGTCATTCTCCCTGATTTCCATCCCAACTGTCACTCAGCTGAGATATTCACATCTTAGAGCAACTGTGATGTTATCAGGTTGATACCGGAGTCCAGCTAGACAGCACAACTCAATTGCTGCTGCGTAGGCGTGTTCACATTGATCTTCTGAGTACCAGTAAGAGCTTCCAATGGGCTTGTTCAATTTTGCTCGACCTATTCCCTCATGTTTTATTTATCCCTCCACAATCCAATTTCTTTACGCATCTCCTTCTATGGATCACGAAGGTCACAGGAATCAAGCTCAGGTTTGTTGCTGTTGGTTTCTCTTGTCCTACCAAGTCCCACTGCCCCTTCCAGCCCCAAATGAACACACAGACTTAAATTATTATAAACTGTTGGCCGATGACTTGGGCTTCTTACTGGCTAGCTCTGTCATAATTATTAACTCATTTCTATTAATCTATGTATATTTGTGTGGTCTTGGCTTACCGGAGAATGTCTAGACCTTCTACTCCTTTGCCAACTACATGGCAATTGCGTTTAGTGGTCTCTCTTTGCCTACCTTTCCCAGAATTCCCCTTGTCTCCTATTCCCACCTATCTTCCTGTCTCATTGGTGAAACAGTGTTTTATTCATCAACCAATAAGAGAAACATATATGCAGAAGGACATCCCCAATCACAGGTTGACAGCAAATGCCCTTATGCTGGTTCTCGTGTGTGTGTGTGTGTGTGTGTGTGTGTGTGTGTGTGTGTGAGAGAGAGAGAGAGAGAGAGAGACAGAGAGAGACAAAGAGAGAGACAGAGACAGAGACTAGGCCTCCAAGCTGGCTTTGAAATCACTATGGAAGACCTGGAACTTCTGGTCCTCCTGCTTCCCCTCCCAGGAGCTGGAATTACACGTGTGTATCCACCATGACTGGTTATGAAATGCTGAGGATAGAACCCAAGGCTTTCTGCATTCTGGGTAACCATTTTAGCAAGTGAGCCACATCCCAGCCTTGCTTCCTGCATATTCTTGACAGAGATTTTTCTGACTCATAAAGACTCATGGAGGCCCTCCATTTGGTGTTCCTCTTTCATATATATTAGGTCCTTATTTACTTTAGGCTTAGTTAAAATTTGAAATCTGAGCCAGGCCATGGTACACACCTTTAATCCCAGCACTTGGGAGACAGAGGCAGGCAGATCTCTGTGAGTTTGAGGCCAGCCTCCAAGACAGCTAGCTCTGGGATAGCTGGAGCTGTTATATAGAGAAGCCCTGTCTCAAAAAAACAACAAGAAAAAATGAAATTTTAAGTCTTTTCATATCTATCTTCACTGTGTTTAGTGAGCATATTTAAAATTATGTTCAAATTTCAAAAAGCCTGTCTTTTGCTTTGAAGTTTCATATGAGCCAAGAGCAGAAGTAGAAATGGGCTTCAAAGCAGGGTCTATTAAGCCACCAATTGAGAAGAAGACCCCGATCACAGTTTAAAGCCAAATTTGAAGCAAGGTCAGGTCGCCAGACTTGGAGAAGCATGTGGTTAGGGACTTCTGAGGGCTGGCATCAAAAACCAAAAGCACTGTGCTATGTGTGTGAGCTGCTGGTACCAGGACATGGCCAGTACTGCTAGCTGCGACACAGGACACAGTGACTGTCTGCCTGTAAGACACAAAGACTAAGGTAGGTGGCATCAGGGCAGCTCAAGCCCATGACTGTGAAGAGAGGGAAAAGCACACTCTATGGGCCCAAATGAAACTGACCGATGGGAAGCTACCTGTCCTCATCGTCCCCTCGCTGAGGCCTTACTCATGTCCTGGGTAGGGAGGTTAGGTGAATGAGTCCAGGCCTGGCTTCCCAGAGGCATCTTTTATCCTCAGCCCTGCCTCAGAGAAGGGAGGGGCCGCTAGGCAAACTGCCTTACTGCGCCTGTCTCTCCTCAGCCCTTTCTGACGTGCCTGGACTCTAGACACTTCTACATGCCTGGACAGCAAGTCTCCGCTGAGGGGTGAAAATGACTTCGATGTATTTTCTGAGTCAGATTACACGGAGCCACTGACAGCTCGGAAAATGGTGCCAGCTTAGAGATGCCTGCGTTTGTCATTTTGAGTCACCCCCTGTGGTTCACACTGATCTGCAGGACTTCCCCTTCCCTTGTTATGGTACGATGAGTAAACACTGCTTTCCCTAGACACCAACTACCCTTCCTCAAGCCCTCCTAAGTTCAGATGACATGAAATAGAGGAAGATACATGCATGCCCATACAAATACATAATTTCCAGCCCACACCCAACATGTAATACTTGGAAGAAAGAAAGGGTGAACAAACACCACCTACCAAACTCAGACTCAATTTGATTGCGAAGTGAAAATTATCTTAATACACACGCCTGAAGAATTCAGGATAACAAAACTCCCCCACAGAAGTGTGTTGAGGTGTTTTATTACCAGAAGTAAAATAAGAAATTTATATAGCATCTGCAGCAAAATTATACCGAGGCATAATGAGACACAAAATAAAGTTGCAAAGTCAATTCAAGGAAACGTCCCTTTAAGATGACAATGGTCTTGCTTTGGGATGGCAGGGTGGCTGAGCAGTTCTTTACACTTGACAATGCAACCCTGAAAACCTGAGTTCTAAGGCAGAGACCAGACCAGCTGCCTGGAAGAGATCAGGTCACCTGTGCTACCTGGAAAGGACACTCCAAACTGTTGAGCTGCCTGCAGGCTGTGCAGTGTGTGCTCCAGGGTCCCAGGTTTGCGAGCTGTCACCCACGCTGGGGTGGGTGTGGGTGATGCAGCTGTCTTTACGTCAGTTTTGCCCCTCCCCCACATTCCTGTAAGTAACCCCAATAAAACTCATTGCTCCAGTAAGTTAGACTTTGGCTGTACCAAAGTTTCCTATCTGGGGTGAGCAGATGCTTGTTCCTGGCTCCCCAGGAATAGTGTCACACAACAAATAAATTCTCAGGAAGTCGGGGGAATTTATTAACATTATATTATGATAATATAATTTACATAGATTTCAAAATGCAAAGCCTCACCTTATCCGAGGCAGGCTCTTAAGAGAGAGCAGTTGGAAAGAAAGGAGAGGGACCTTTAAAGCTACAATAATCCTTTTTTTTTTTTCTACGTACTGTAACATGATAAATAAAAGACCCAGAGACTGATATGGGGGTTCAAGCTTCAAGCTGAAGATCAGAAAATCAAAGCAGCCAGCCACTAGCTCTCACCTCTAGCTCAAGCTGAAAGGGCTGACCCATGCATGAGCTCTTCACCAAGCCTCTCCTCAGCACGTCTGGAGAATGAATGCCTCTCTAAGACCTTGCTTCTGTCTTATATACTTCCTTATGTTGGAATTAAAGGTGTGAGCTCTAATTCTCTTTAAGCCTGATTCACTCTTGTGTAGATCTGGGTGGCCTGGGATTCAGAGCGATCTGTCTTTCAGTCCTGCAAGCGTCCTAGGATTAAAGGTGTGTACCACCACCTCCTAGCTTCTGGCTGCTGGGATTAAAAGTGTGTGCCTGGCTTTTATGGCCTGTGGCTGACTTTGCTTTTCTGAATCCTCAGGAAAGCTTTAATAAATCATAAACCATATCTCATCATAACTAACTAATGCTAGAGAAATGTTTTTCAGCTGAAAACTTGATTTACCCTTTGGTCCTTTCATCCCCAGCAAAAGGTACGCAGTGGCCGTTCCCCACAAATGCCCCTCTTTGCACCAACGGTGAAGCTGAGACAGTAGTATTTTTAATACATTATTACCATGGTTTTCAGCTCCATTTGCTGAATCCACGAGTCCTGTCATAGTGCTTCATGAAAAAGAAATGAGTGTGGTAATGGTTTGCTTCTAACCAAATTAGACAGTGAAAATCAATCTATGAAGATATGCATATGACGTTTGTAGAAAGTGGCATCTTGGGCCACTGTTTAATGCAGCAAAAGATCTCAGGGATGGTTCTGGCATTTGGGACTTGGAATGGAGTTCAGCAACTAACATCAGTCATGAGGAAACAGAATGGCTGGGCAGACACAGACATTACATCATCAGCTTGTTGCTGGAGAAACCAAACAGTGGTAGGTTGCATTTTATTGGACATGACTCATTGGACTCTGCTTGGCAACTGCCAGCTTAATTTCTTCATTGAACCTAAAAAACATTCCATATCAGCGAATAAATAACATTTCAAATTTAATGTGTCCAGAATGAAAGTTATTTTGTGTTTGTGGGGGTTACCCATGTATGTGGATGCACATATGTTCACATGTGTGCAAACACTTTGGGTGTTGTTCCTCAGAATGCTGTGCTGTCTTGTCTCTGAGATGAGGACTCTTACTAACCTGCAGCTCACAGAGTAGACTAGGCTAGCAGCCCACCAAGCCCCAGGGATCCGCCTACCTCTGTCTAGGTTCTGGGATTATGAGGGTACACTATCACTGGCTTATATCCAAGGATGGAAATCCTATAGTCCAGCTTAACCTGAGCTAGGGCTGTCATTTCTGAACATAGGCACATTCTGAGACCTAACAGGACCTAGTGTTGATATCCAGGCATTATGCTGACCCTGCCCCCTGGCAACTAGCAGGGGATGCACACTGGCATTCGACAGATACTTAGCTCAAAGGGCCCTGTTGCATGACTATGTCATGCATTACATGGCTGCAAGCTTTCCCTTTTAAGCGAGCACCTCCCACCTGTTCGCCCCTTATCCCCCTCCCTTCTTCTCCCTTCTCTCCTTACATCTCTGTTCCCCTTCCCTTTCTAGTTCTGTTCCAGGTTGGCCAACATCTACCCCTCCCTTCCTTCCCTCTCCCCAATAAACTCCATGTGGGTTCTGTTGAGTTTTGTGGCTCGGTTTTATCGCTCACAGCTGAAGCACAACACCCAGTGCTTGTGTAGGCCTGGGAAGCACTGGACCACTGAGCTGCATCTCAGCCCCCTAGGACACTGTCAAGGAAACTGCATTGCAGTGTAGACACAGCACAGTCCACACCCAGTTGGGTGTGACTCGGAGATCAGGGGATCAAGTACCCAGTCTGAACCGTTCCAGTCAGGAATTTTCTCTGTGTGTCAGAGGAAGCAAATTCCATATCCATTGCTCTTCTGGCCCTTGATCCTCTCTCTGCTTGGGGTCTAATTTTGTAGTTTGTAAAGATCCCAATCAGGTGACCACCCACTAATCCAGACAGAGAGAGGACCTGTCATTCTTAAACCTCTGTGGCTCTCACTAGGGACAGAAAAAGTCCCCTTCAGACCTAAAGGTGATGCATACAATGGTTTCCACAGTTCTGGGGCTGTGGTCTTCCAAGGGGAGGTGGGGAATCCATGTGGATTAGCTAGATGGTTCCATACCTCAGGACATGTGCTGAAAATTGCTGCTTACCAAAAAGTTGATGTCAGGGTTAAAGGAAACTCCCAGCTCCCCAAACTCCCAAAGATAATCCGATGTCCAGAAATGAACTCAAGCTGGACTACAGGAGGATTCTGGTTGTTAGAGAAAAGCATTCTTCAGGAACTTTGAAACGAGCTCCCATTTAGCAAAAGGAGTCGTTTTCCTTACCTCTGGCAGAAGGGACCTATGGCTACATGCGGTGCCTATTAACATATCATGCTGACCTCCCTCAGCACCAGAAGTGCCTGTCACACATGTCAGGGTCCCTGCTAGTGTTCTAGGTCTCCTAGCTTCCTCACCTGCTGTGGTGGCTTGAAAGAAAAGGCCCCTGAAGGAAGTGGCACTCCTAGGAGGTGTGGCTTGGTTGGAGTGGGCGTGGCCTTACTGGAGGAAGTGTGTCGCTGTGGGGCGGGCTTTGAGGCCTCCTATGCTCTGGCCACTCCCAGTGTCACAGTTAACTTCTTGTTGCCCCCTGCGACATGTAGGTAAGCCACTTACTTCTCCAGTACCACATCAGCCTTCACGCTACCAAGTCCCACCATGGTGATAATGGACTGAACCTCTGAACTGTAAGCGAGCTCCAAGTAAATGTTTATTTAAAGAGTTGCTGTGGTCATGGTGCCTCTTCACAGCATCAGGAACCCTAAGAGACACACCCTACGCTTCCTCCATCTCATGTACTTTCGCTTCCAGGGTTATTTATTCCCTTTGTAACCCTGCTCTCTCTCTCTCTCTCTCTCTCTCTCTCTCTCTCTCTCTCTCTCTCTCTCTCTCTCTTCCTCTCTCGAGTTACTGCTTTAACTAGGCAAAGATGTACTACATTTGTTTACACTGTGGACTATCACTTTGGCTGTGTAAAGGTGTGTTGCATTTGTTTATGCTGCATTGTTTAATGATGGAAGGGGACGTGGTGTTTAATTATATAAAGGTGTGTTACATTTGTTTATGCTGCATTGTTTAATGATGGAAGGGGATGTGGTGTTTAATTATGTAAAGGTGTGTTGCATTTGTTTCACCTGGACTGCCTAAGGTACCTGATTGGTCTAATTAAAAAAGCTGAATGGCCAATAGGAGAGGGGTACTCCTGGGGCCAGCCAGGCAGCCACCAGCCAGCCACAACAAGCAGCGAAAGTAAGATATACAGGAAGGAGAAAGGTTAAAAAACAGGCAGATAAAGAGAAACAGGTTAATTTAAGTTAAAAGAGCTAGCCAGAAATGTACCCAAGCTAAGCCAAACATTCAAAACTAATAATAAGTCTCCATGTCCTGACTTGGGAGCTGGTGATGGCTCAAAAGAAAAAGCTTGCTCCCCCCCCCCATGCTTCTCTCTTGCTATGTTTTCTGTTCTTTATCCCCTGCTATTCTTCCCTCTCTTGTGAATAACCCTGACCACGTCCAGGCTGCAGGCCAAGTTCCGCCGCCCTCTTCCTCTCTCCACTCAGGACTCTTCCAGATGCCTCTGGCTCTTCACTCTCTAGTATCTACAATAAAAACCTTCCCCTAAACCATTCCACAGAGTGGCCATGTCATCGGAGCATATAATTGGTGGGTCACACATGTCCCCATGGACCCATGAGGTGATTTTAGATGGTTCCCGAAATTTCTCCTGGAAATAAGATGATAACAGATTCAAGAGGCTAGTCAACAAAGCTTCTAATATACAAACAATTCTGCAGAAAGGGGCACCAGCACAGAGAAAGGGCAAAAGTGGCTGAGGAGCTAATTTTGCTCAAGATAGTGTTTTTTAAAAGCCCCCCAATGTGAGAAATGCTTGCTGTCTCCCCTCCCCCGGGCTGAGACTTGCCTCCTTCCTAAATCCCCCATCCTATTGGTTTAGGACACAAAGAATCTAATGAATCATTTAGGGTTCGAGACTATCCCATTCTCTGACCAAGGACTCTGTCTTGGTTCAAGACTCCTGCAACTTTCCAGTTCTCGGTGTTCTGGAACAGACAGGGATAGCCGCCAGGCTGGGGAGAGAGGGACCTGGGACCTCCTCCATATCTGTGACTCTTATTAATGCTAAGCATACCTTATAAGGAAAATGTACCATAGCAATTTATTTCTTACATTTCCTAATTATGGGCTGCCTTTCGTTGTGACCCTTTAGGGAAAACACTTTGCCAATCCTGGACAATGGCAGCAGGGAGAAGCTGTACTTGGCCCTTGGTCCTTCTGGTGATGGAGGCCAGGGCAGGTAAAGAAGGCTTTGCTCAAACACCTCAGCCAGGGCTGGGGAGGCCCATTAGATGTGTGAGTTAGCTGTGGCAGCTGACTGAGATAAAACAGCATCCCACTGCCTGCCTCCCTGATTGGAAAACGATGCTGTAGCCAGCTACCTGGTAGCATCCTGGATCTTGAGTGAGGGCAATATGCTGCCTGTCAGGGCTACAGTACGCCCACCCTTGCAGTTTTGTATTGGTGTTTCCACACCGGGGTTCAAAGTCTCAACTCATCTCCAACATTGCACTTCTGTGGAAGTGTGGCTGACTCTGAGCCTTGTCCTCACTGCTCCTGGCCACTTCTGTTCCTCTGTGAAGGGACAGAGCAGAGCTCCTTGCTGGGTAGTATGAGACAGGAGTTAAGTGTACCACACAACCACCCATCTGATGTGGCATCGGACGGGACTGTTGAGAGACTGTCGTTCAGTCCTCAGAGGACAACGTGGCAGGTGTGATCCCCAGATGGCAGCAGAGATTTTGAAAGGAATGAAAGTGGTTTTGCTTTTTGCTTTTGCTTTCACTGTGCCACTCCTCAAATGGAAAACACTCTGTCTCGAGAGGACAACTTGTGGGTGTCAGTTCTGGCCCTCTATCGTATGGGACTACGATAGAACTCCCATCATCAGGCCTGGCGGTAAGTGCCTTTACCCACTTGCTGGCTCCTGGGAGCAATTTTTTAAAGAGAAAAATACCTTGGGATTTAGATTAGCCTAAATCAAGACTGAAGTTAGACTCTTACTCCTAAAGTAAGGAGAGTGGGATTGAACTGCCCCTTTAAATTTATGTGTTAGGACAGGTTGTTTGTGTCCTGGTCAGACTCTGTGATGAGAGAGTAGAAGAAGGATGCAAAATTTTCCTGGGCACTCATCGCCACATGCTGTGGGCACTTGCATAACTCTCGAGATGGAACATTTTCACCCAAGAAGGTAAACTCTTGAAATCATGTTTTAAACAAAATTTAAAAGCCAGGAAAAAGGACCAAAAGCATAACTTGTCTTAGTATAAAAAACTATGTAATAATCGAAGTTTTACATCCTAGATATAATCTTACTAGTAACTGGCGATCTGGCACCCTACATAGTTTATGTGGTAAGGACACAAGCTTATACTGTAATTCACTGAACCAAAGTAATTCACTGAACCAAAGGCAGCAACCATAGTTGTTGTTTCTGTACATGGCCACAAGATGGCAGCATCAGAGGCTTTGCTTGGCAAGCAGATGACCAAATAGAAAACATACGTTCCCAAAACTTTTATTCAGATCTTTAGTTATCATGATATGTGCTGTGTCTACTAATACAAGCCTTTATAGGCTTATGATTACCAAACCTGCTGAAAAGTAAAAATGTTTCACTATCTTTAAAAACAACCCCCCCCAAAAGAGGGTCAGAGAATGGTTCAGTTGGTAAAATTCTTTCAGAATGAGCATAAGGATGAGTTTGGAAGAGCAGAGCCCACATAAAAAATGCTGGATGCAGAAATGTGTGCCCGAGATCACAGCCCTGGAGATGTGGAGACAGAAGGGTCTCTGGGACTTGCTGGCTTGCGAATCTAGCCATTTCATCGAGTTCCAGGCTCAAAAACTAAGGTGGAACGTGGCTGAGAACACACTCAGCATAGACCTATGGCCTCTGTGTGCAAGTGCAGTGTGTGCACTTACACTGTGGCGGCTGGAACAGACTTATACTTGAATGCTTAGGGAGTGGCATTAGGAGGTGTGGCTTTGTTGAAGAATGTGTGTCACTGGGCTTTGACGTTTCAGAAGTGCAAGCCAGGTCCAGAGGATCACTCCCTGTCCCTGTTGCCTGCTGCTAAAGATGTAGAATTCTCAGCTACTCTCCAGCACCATGTCTGCCTGTGTGCCTCCAAGCTTCCTACCAAGACAATGATGGACTAAACCTCTGAACTATAAGCCAGCCGCAGTCAAATTTTCTCCTTTGTAAGAGTTGCCATGGTCACAGTGTTTCTTCACAGCAGTAGAGCCCTAACACACACACACACACACACACACACACACACAGAGAGAGAGAGAGAGAGAGACAGAGAGAGAGAAAGAGAGAGAGAGAGAAAGAGAGAGAGAGAGAGAGAGAGAGAGAGAGAGAGAACCTCAGGACTATAAAGGGGCACAGTTGGCCTGGATGTGAGGTTTGCCCTGATCGAGAATAAGCGCATGTCTTACTTTCTGAAGAAGATGCTTCTTCCATTTGACTACGTGAGTTTCTAGACCCAAGCCTCACATACTGGCCAAGGGAAGGAGGTGGGAGGAGTTTTAAAAGGCCTTGGGCTAGAGGCTACATGACACATTCACCCAATGATGGATTATGATTATCACAGGAAAAACAAAAACAGAAACACAGCAACAAGAGTAGGCTTATTTAAAAGTCTACAAGAAGGAGGGCCGGAGAGATGGCTCGGTGCTTAAGAATACTTGCTTTACTTGTAGAGGACCCTAAACCAGGTCCCAGCACCCATGTTGAGCATCTCACAACTGTCTGTAACTCCAGCTCTAGGGGATCAGACTTCTTCATTCGGTCTCCACAGGTACCTGCAAATGTGTGGCATGTACTCACATAGACACGCATAAATTTAAAATAATTTAATAAGATAAATACTATAAAAGTCTACAGGAAGATGTCTTGGCTCTCAGAGTTGAGGATAATTACACTGGGGAACTCAGATATAACTGTGGTTCTCAAAGAGCTGTTTGAAACCATTAAGCCAATTAATTAGATCAGGGTTATAATCTGGCCACTTCTGGCTGTCATTGGAGGCAGCCAACCTCCAAATTATCTTATTCTTCTGGTGTCTATTTCCTTGTCATCGTCCCTATCTACACTAAAGTATGGCTGGTGTGTGTGATGGGTAGGTTATGAAGAAGTAATGACCTATGTCTTCCAAGGAACTCACCTCACTCTCTTAGATCACCATTTTGAAAGAAACTTTTTTTTTTTTTTTTTTTGGTCATATTTTGTGTGTATACATGAGTGTAGTACCTATAGAAGCCAGAAGAGGGCATCAGATCCCCCTGGAACTGTAGTTACAGGCAGTTGTCAGACAGGCCCTTAGGTGTGTCTATTCTGGGAACCAAGCTCAGGTCCTCTACGCGAGCTACACATGCTCCTAACCACTGAGCCATCTCTCTAGCCCCAAGGTGACATATTTTAAAGCTACTCAAGCAGTTCTATGGAAAGATCCTTGTGGTACAGAGATGAAGGCTCTTCCATCATCCCGCAATGTTTTGCCACCCACACCTGTGAGACATCTTAGAAATAGACCCTCTAGTAGATTCAGGCAGGCCTTTAGGTAACTACTACAGAGTGGATGCAGCTTGACGTTACTGCAGCCATCTTGAGTCATAACCTCTATGATTCCCCTTGAGTAGTCCTGAACAAGTTTTCTTGTGAGGTTTCTCAGCAAGTTTTAAGTAGATAAAATGACCAGACTTTTTTGGGGGCTATACAAGCAAACTCGGCTGTAGGAAAGCACCTAATTCTTCTGTGTTATCTTATGACAAACCAGGAGTATCCCCATGTAAGAAGAAATCACTTCTGTCCTGCCCCATACTGTGCTGATGTCTTAATACAGATTATGGGGATCCTACACACCCTGTTGTCGCCCAGGACTACATTTCCATAGGTGTTTCTTTAGGTCACACTATGTGCAGTCCTAGATTTGTTTGCCTCCCTTTCTGCAGTCTCATGACAGGTTGGGGCCAGTCTCATGTGCTAAGACTGTTATTCCAACAACAGCTCTAGGTACCATCTTATCTCAGCCTGAGAAAGACTTAACTCTGAGCTGAGGGTGGAGCTCAGTTGGTCCCGTGCTTGCTTAGTATGCACAAAGCCCTGGGTTCGATCCCCAGTACTGCATAGGCCATGTAATCCATGCATGTTGACACACTCCTGTAATCCCAGAACATAGGGGATGGAGACAGGAGAATTAGAAATTCAAGGTCATGTGTGGCTGAGACCTGCCTGGGACAGATGAGACCCGTGTCAATAAGAAGAGACCCATGTCATGCCTTCAGCTCTGCTGCAGCCACAGAAGCTGCAAGGCTGCACTTTTTGTCTGGCACTGTTGAGCTTGGGGTAACTTGTTACATAGCAGCAGCAGTCTAAGAAGCACCCAAAATGCTAGCTTCCCTGGACCTATTTACACTTGAGCTACTGTAGTCATCTCAAAGCCCTTTGCCCTGGCTCTTTCTGGCTGGAATCCTCTGCCCAAGTAGCCCACAGTTGAGTAGCTGCTCTTCAAATTGTTTCTTCCCTTTTCACCATGTGGGCTTGGGGATCGGACTCACGTTTTTCAGCTTGGTGGCAAGCGCCTTTACCCACTGAACCATCCTACCAGCCTCGTTTTAACACTTCTGACGCTCACTTCCCATTCCAGTTTCTTTCTTTTCCTTGTAACTTTTTAAAAAAAAAATAAATTTGGTCATGTTATTTAGATTAGTGACACATGCTTGTAATCCCAGTGCTTGGGAGGCTGAGCTGCTTAAAACCTGTCTCAAAAAACCCTGTATCATCTCATATATTGATTGTCTCTCCTTCTTGTTTTTTGTTTTTTCAAGTGTACATAGCCCTGACTATCCAGGAATTTGCTCTGTAGACCAGGCTGGCCTCAAACTCCTGAGAGATCTGCCTGCCTCTGCCTTCTGAGTGCTGGGATTAAAGGCGAGTGCCACCACTGCCCAGCTTTTCTCTCCTTCTTTAACCAAAATGTCAACTCTGTGAAGGTAAGGGCCTTCATGCTTCTTTTACTCAAGAAGGCAAACATCTCTGTGTTAGTTTTTTATCTACTTGACCCAAGCTAGAGTTATCTGGGAAGCCTCCCGAGTCTATGAGGCATTTTCTTGATTAAAAATTGAGTCATGGAGACTGGCTCGCTATGGGTGATCCCATCCTGGGTCAGGGGGTGGTTAAGTTGTCTAAAAAAGCAAGACAGCCGGCCAGCAGTGAGGAACGAGCCGGCAAGCAGCATTCCTCCATGGTTTCTGCTTCAACATCTTGACTTCCCTCAGTGATACATTGTGACCTGAGATATGTGGACCAAATAACCCTCTCCAAATTGCTTTTGGTTCTGGTGTTTTTATCACAGCCGTACAAAGCAAGTTAGTCTCTTGGGAAGATTCTAGAAGCATCCTAAGATTTCCCCCAAGTTCTTCTCTGTCTCCAGAGAACTCGTACCAAAACCCTGAGCCTAGAAGTTCTCCTCAGAGGCCATACAATATGGGGGGGGGGGGAGAGTTGATAAAACAGCCTGGGCTACTGCTGAATGGGGAGGTGCACCTCAGATTTGAGGCAGAGGAAGTGAATGTGGGTCAATTGGCAACTTCCTGGTTCTGTAGCCCTGGGAAGTCACTCCCCTGCCCCCTTCCCTTGGTTCCCTTTCCTGCAGTGAAATTAATGCTTGCCTCTCCTACCCCGCAGGAATGTGGTGGAAAGGGCAACCATCCTTTAAAACCATATGTGACCTGATATGGGGCCTCAGTGAGCCCAGGAAAAGACATGCTTGCTACCTTATGACGCCCAAACCTATCTCCACATTTACCAGCTGAACTTTGTGGCAAAATATCTGCCACAAGGAGGCCTGAGAGCACCTGGAGGAAGGAAAAAGAAATAATTTCACCACAAGGGTGAAATGCATCCACAGAGGTGAAGGAGGGGACACGAAGGCCAAAGTCAGGGGAGCCCAGGCTCTGAGAGGCTCAGCCACTCCCGGGAGTCCTAGCAGACTGGGACCAGCAGTTTTCATCACCCCATCTTCTCTCCCCGCCCCTTTTTAAAATGTTCGCCTGGAGAGAGGGGGGAGGGAGAGGGGAGGGAGGGAGAGCGCTCACACGCTTGTGTGTCCCCGTGGATGGATGTGGAGGCCAGGCATGGCTCCTCCTGTGCAATTCTCCCCCCTCCCCGAACCCTCCCCTCCTTCTTTGAGACAGGGTCTCTCATTGGCCTGGATTTCACCAAGTGAACCAGGCTGGCAGGTCAGCAAATCCTGGACAACCCACCTGTCTCTGCCTATCCAGCTCTGAGATCACAAGGACACATCATCATGCCTGGTCTTTTTTTTTTTTTTTTTTTTTTTTTTCAAATGTGGGTTTGGGGCTGTAACTGAAGTCCACATGCTGTGTAGCAAGCACTCTGTCAAATGAGCTATTCCTCAGCCCCACTCTGTCTTCCTGGAGAGTAATGAATGCAATCATTTTCAGACCGCACTTAACATGATGAAGCCCAGCTCCTTAGGAAGCTCTCGTGGGCCATCCTGAGTTTGGCATTTGCATCCAGTTTCCAAGGATCCTATCAGGACAGGAGACATCCAAGCTTACTGTCCCAGCTCTGCTACTCACTGGGGTGCCTGCCCCTTCCCAGCTCTCTGGTTTAGACCATTTATTTCCCTCTTAACACAGTAGCAGTTTAGGTCCCTAAACCTTCACTTGTAGAGTTTCTCTGCTTTGCTTCAGGTTTTTTAGTTTAACTGTAAGCCGGCCCTGGGGCACTTGTGAACCATAGAGTTTTTGTTGTGCCTGTGAGCACATGCAGGGCTGGTCTGTGGCCTGGATCTGCAGTTTAGCTGGTAATATCACGAACCCTAACCTAATTATTGATTATTAACTATTTGGGCTGGAATGTTATAGTTTTATTAATAAAAACAGTAACAGTAACTATTCTTTATTAGTTGTTATGTGCCAGTCACTATGTTAAATCAAATCAGGGACCACTCAAGGGTTAGGGAGTTGATCACGTTCAGGCAGTGATGTAGCCATATTTCAGATGTGAGAGAACTAACTCACGGGTCCACTCCGTCCTCGGCAACCACTGCGCTCTCAGATCCTCCTGCACAGCTCTCCACTGTAGGTGATGTGCTGCTCCGTCCACACTGGCAGTGATAGAACTTCTTGGCCTAAACAACATAAAAACTCCAGCGGGAGCACTATTAGCAGTCCCCATAAAACCCATCTTTGACTGCTGGGAGAGGCAGCTTGGGTCAGGAGGGCCAATTTTCTGATGAATCAGTGAATAGCTCTAAATGGAACTAATCAGGCTTGTACTGTGTCTCCCCTTGTCCATGATCACTGTTCAATGATTGGACATTTGAATACTCGCCTGACTTGCCCACCACCTTCCCTCCCCCTCTCCTGATAGTGGACCGTGGACCGCACATGTGTACACATTCATACACGCATCGACGGCAGCCAAATGGTGAAGAAAAACACATTTTAGAGGCAGGAGAGCTCACTGAGATGCTAGAGGCTTAGAAAAAGAAAGATGGAAGAGGATGACTTTCCAGGGGGAGGAAATGCTGCTCTCCCAGCTTCCAGGGTGGGGTGTCAGGTGTGGGGTGTAGGGATCAGGAAGGCCTCAGGGAAAATGGCCCTGGGTATCAAATTAGCCAGCTCTGCTAGTTCCTAGAGGGTTAGGAGCTGAGGATGTTCCCAGCAGCACTCCCAGGCACTGGGCTGTCTGTCTCAGGATCTCAGCTGATGGAGTGTAGCGCAGCAGTGAATCTTATTTCCAAAGCCTTGGCAGGTCAGGCTTTGGTTTAGTGCGGTTAAGGTCACATGGCTCTGAGGAAAAGACACAGACTTGACCAACTCAAACAAACAACAACAACAACAACAACAACAAAGGATTACGGGAAAGCTCCCAGGGTCTTTTATAAAACCAATGAGATGGGCTAACAGCCACAGGTCAGTGAAGAGACCATGAGCTGATGGTTGTATCGTCACTAGTGTGGTTGTGTGGTTGTGTGCCAGTGTACCTGGGCTCTCTGGCGCTGGGCCTAGAAGGTCTTATGTAGCCTGTGACTTAGCTCAGCTCCCCAGGAACAGAGATAGTCCGGCTTCTCTCGAGGGGCGGCCTGAAACTGAGCAAGAGCATTGGGATAGAGCAGGAGACAGCCAGGCAGGCCTGGACCCAGCCTGTTGACCTGTGAGAGCTGCAGAGTGGCTCAACAAGAGCTACCTGCCAGATACTGCGGGGCAGTGATGTACCCCACAGCCACCAGCCACTGGCTACAGGCTGCCTCAGTTGGAGACATACTTTTTCAAGCATTTGAGAACAAGGCAATTTGGTAGAAAGGGGCTCTCATGACCTTTATGAGTCAATGCTCAGAGCAGCCTCTGAGACCCTAGGCCCACCCCAACACAGCCTTTAGGAGTTGTCATCAGGATTTCACTAATATGTAGATAAATTTGGGAAATTTTTTATTAATCCAGTGTTATTAATCCAATGTTACTGGTGCTATTTAGAATGCTGCCAGTGGGCTGGGAAGTTAGTTCAGGCAGTAACATGCTTGCCATGCAAGCAGGAAGACCTAAGTTTGATCCCCACAACCCAGTTAAAAAAAGAAAACAAGTCCAGTGTGGTGTCATGCAATTATAACCCCAGCGCTGGAGAGGCAGATCAGGCGGATGCCTGAGGCTGGCTGGTTAGCTAACTTAGCCTACCTGGTGAGTTCCAGGCCAGAGAGAGGCCTTGTCTTGTAAAAATGGTGGATAACCCTGAGGGACAACACCCTCACATATATGTGAATGTGCGCCTGTGTACACTTACACACAAATAGAAGGCATGGAGGTACATATCTATGATAGGATAACCCTGGTACTCAGGAAGTTGAGGCAATGGGAACATGAGTTCAAGGCCAGCCTGGGAAACACAGTGAGACTCTGGCTCAAGAAATCTCATCCCAGAGGCTGGAGTGCCCAGCAGTTAACAGCACTGCCTGCTTTTGCAGAGGACCTGGGTCCTGCTCCGCAGCAGCCACAGGTTGGCTCACAATCACCTGAGATTGTGATCTCGACTCTGGTTCATTGACCCTCGTGACAATAGCTGCTGTAGGAGCTGGGGCCTGCTGTCACTACTGAGTGCAGAACATTTCGAAGCTATGCCCTTGAGAAACAATGCCCTTATCAACTTTCATTGCCACCCACAGGATCTGTACATGGTGTCCTTGTATCTAATAAAGCCCGACCTGATTACTGTGGCCCCATTCAACCCAGTCTCCCACTACCATTGCTTTGATGGCTTGCTTAGTGACATGCAGGCCACCCACAAGAAGTGACTTGGACTGAACTTTGTGGCAGATACTGTGCAGTAAAAAGGGAAATACCCTTTCCTTGGAATGGACATTTAGACACATGAGCCCGACGCCAACAAGCTCAGACTTTGTGAGTCTGAGTTGCTGAAGTAAGATACCAAAGGCTGGGTGGTTTATTTATCAACAAAAGGAATTTGCTTTTTCACAGTTCTAATTATTTTTCCTTAAAATGAATTTATCTGTCTATGGGTTGAGTATATTTTGTTTTGGGATACTAAAAAAAGCAAAAATCAGTAACTTTGCCTCTTACAGATTTTACTTTCAGTTATGTGTATGAGTGTGTGCAAGTCTCAGTGCACGAGAGCATCGCCTAAGTGGGGACCAAAGAGGGAGCTGGGTCCCCTGGAGCTGGAGTTACCAGTAGCTCTGAGCCCCACACAGGTGTTAGAAGCCAAACTGGAGTTCTCTACAAAAGCTGTCTATGCTCTTAGCCAACCAACCGCTGGTGGCTCAACCCCCAGAAATTCCATTAATTAAAGCTAACACCCAACTGTCTTTTATTTAGCATTGTTCTCTGTGTGTACAAGTAAACAAGACTGCGATTGTGAGAACACAGTAAACAGCTTTGCTCACTCAAACATATTCTGTCATCCCTGCAATAGAAAACATAATAGCTCCATTCCATTTGCTTCATTATTATGCCCCATCTTAAGTATCCAAACCCAGTTTGGATCCTGGTGAGTGGGGCCACAGGGTGGAGGTTCCCTCCCACATGCTTGTTAACAGAAGCTGCCCCACAGCGTGCCCAGCACCAGCATATTATTTCCCATTATTATCTATAATATCCTAGCACAATTTAAAAAAATGTCCCTGACACACCAAAAGAGGCCGGGGGGGGGGGGGGGGAGACATTTCTGGAAAAAATGAAAACAGAGGAGGGGGAAGTGCCTTGTCCTCAGGTGACAGTTCCTCTGGAAGTGGTCCCTGTACCCGAGGAGTAGGCCCCTGCCCTTACTGAGCCTCCTGTCCTCTATGAAGAAGTCAGCACCACCCTTGTGACAGCAACTGCCTTTGAGGCAATGTTGGCATCTTGGTCCAAAATCGTAGCCGTGGCTAATAATCATACTACTAGCAAGAAGACAAAGAAGGAGGAGGAGTCAGCGCAGTCCAGGGCCCCGGCAGAGACACTTCAGCTTTGCTATTCATCACTGGAGGAAGTCAGGACTGGAACCTCCATGGCCTCTGCGATCCTGCCCTGTTTGAGTTCTTGCAAGTACTTCTTAGAACAGAGTAGCCAATGAGAGGAGCCATCTCCAATTCCAGAGACAGTCTCCAGTTCTCTTATACTGAGCGGCACGAGTTCTACACCAAGTTCTTTTCTGTCCTAGTTTGAAAACTTTTCAGACAGGTATATATTGCACACTGAGTGGCCCTCCCTACTCCCAACTCTCCCCTTTCCTGCCCCTCCCCCCTCACCTCTGCCCTTTGTTCTCTAGATAATTATTTCACTTCTATTTTCAATTTTTATATGCATGATTTCATGTAACCATGTGGAATCCAGGAATCACAAACGAGAGAAAAGAGATGATGTGTGTCATTCTGAGCCTGGCTTAACTGGTTAATGTAACCTCCGGCCAGTTGCATCTGTTTTCCTGCAAATGGCATAACTTCACTTTTTTTTTTTTTTGGTTGTTGTGTTTTTCTTTTCTTTTCTTTTTTCTTTCTTTCTTTTCTTCTTTTTCTTTTTCTTTTCTTTTTTTTTTTTTTTTTTTTTTTTTTTTTTTTTTGTCTTTTGTTTTCCAAGACAGGGTTTCCTCTGTGTAGCCTTGGCTGTCCTGGAACTCTCAGAGATCCACCTGCCTCTGTCTCCCAGGTGCTGGGATTAAAGACTGCCTGACTAACTTCACTCTTATTTATGGCTAAAGAAAAAAAATTCTTTATGTATATGAGCTGTGTTTTCTGTGTCTGTTCCTCTGTTGTTGGACATAACGGTCGGTGGTGACCACAGCCGATTTTAAATGTTGACGGTGGTACATGAGGTGGGTCACACACATGGGGAGGAAATAACTTTTCAGTATAATGAGGAAGCATGAAGCTAGAGAGCAGCGTATCTGTAGGTGCATTTTTGAGATTCTACACCAGTAAATGTCCTTCTAGCTGATTCACTGTAGTCTGTGGTGGTTTCCCAGGCCTCTAAGACAGCAGCCACCCTGTCCCCCAGGGCACTGAGGGAAGGCAAATGAGTAGTTTCCTGCAAACTGACAATAGGAAGGAATTATAAAGACAAGAAACAACCTGCAAGGCCGGGTGGGGTGTTTTGGAAAATAAAGTGCTGAAATACTGGCCGTCCCAGATGGTTAGCTTCTACAGTCATGCCTTAGTGTTTACTTTTTTTGGTGACACACATCAGTGACAACTCATTAAGAGCCTGATGAATGAGGATGGCGTATGAAATTGGGACACAGTCAAAGTGTCAAGATAGATTTCCTTTCCCTTAGTTTCTGTTTCTCACTTCTGTGATCAGACATTTGACAGAAAAAAAAAAAAAAAAAAAAAAAAAAAAAAACACCTCTAGGTAGGAGGGATTTACTGTGGCTTCAGCTCTGAGAGAGCATTAGCTCATCACGACAGAGTTCATGGTGGTAGATGTGTGTGGTCTGGGCTCTTCATGTCTTGGTGGATCAAGCAGAACAGCACTCGGCTGAAACTTCAAGGCCGGCTCCCAGCAGTCCCTGTCAGTCACGGAGGCACCTTTTCTCTCTAACATTCCAAAACCTCCCCAAACCACACCCCAGCTGGGAACCCTACTCAAACCACAATTTTCTTCTTCAAGACAGGCTGGCTTTGACTTTAACACTGTCTTCTCAGCCTGCACAAGGTTGAGATCATAAATGCGCCACCACAACCCAGGCTTCAGGAAGCTCAGGCCTTTGTGCAACTGGTACAGCAGGCATTTTTGGGCATTCATTCCATTTTCTTTCTTTTTTTTCCTTTCTTTCTTTCTTTCTTTCTTTCTTTCTTTCTTTCTTTCTTTCTTTCTCTCTCCCTTCCTCTCTCTCTCTCTCTCTCTCTCTCTCTCTCTCTCTCTCTCTCTCTCTCTCCCTTCCTTCCTCCCCCCCCCTCTTTTTTTTATGGCTTTCAAGACAGGATTTCTTTGTGTAGCACTGGCTGTCCTAAACTAGCTCTGTAGACCACGCTGACCTGGAACTCACAGAGATCCTCCACCCAAGTTCTGGAATTAAAGGTGTGTGTGACAGTCTGTCTTTACGAATATTGTGGTTACAGCTATGAGGTAGCAATGAAATAATTTTATGGTTGGGGGTCACCACAACATGAAGAACCTAATTAAAGGGTCACAATATTAGAAGGTTGAGAACTACTGCCCTAAGGACAGAAAGTAACACATTCAGTGGGAAAGTAACACCAGGGTTCCGAGGAGAATCTCTTTCTTGAGGGATCTAGAGTGTGTGTGTAAAACTGGAGTTATCGAGAGCTTTCTTGGTGCTTCAGGAGTCTGAGTATGAAGCCAATATGGAGGGCCTATGGGTTTTTTTGTTGTTGCAGAAGGTTCTTTTACCTGACCTGAAATAACCCCAAGTTGCAATGAATAAAAAAACTCTACCTCTGTCTTAATTTTCCTAGGGTACTTCAATGTGTCTAAATGTAATATTTGTATGAAAACTGAAATGTGGGTGTAGTGATCATCACAAGCTCAAGGCCAGCCTGGGCTACACAGTGAGACCAGTCTAGACAGGGATACAGGGTGAGACTCTCTCTTAAAACAAGGAAAGTTGACCTTCTATAAAAATAGAAGAAACAAAAAGCTCTGTATTTAGGTATTTGATTTTATTCCAAGCACATTGGTAAATGTATCTTTGGGACATGGTGTTATGATGTGTAGAAAATAGATCTTTCCTCAAAAACATATAATCTTGGGAAGGCAAAAACCATTATTTTAAAGGCAAAGGGTGGGGAGAGGGCTAGAGAGATGGCTCAGCAGTTAAGAGCATTGGCTTCTTTTTCAGAGGATCTGGGTTCGACTCCCAGAACCTACATGGTGGTTCACACTATCACAGCTATTGTTCCAATGCCCTCTTCCGCCCTCCACAGGCACCAGGCACACATGCATGCAGGCAAAACACATACACAAAAAGTAAATTTAAGAAAATTAAGAAAAAGAACAGTTGAACAGGATGTTGCACACTTTAATCTCAGCACTCAAGCAGAAGAAGGTGGGTCTCTGAGTTTGAAGAGAGCTTGGTCTACATAGTGAGTTCCAAGTCAGCCAGGACTTCAGAAGGAGACCTTGTTTCAAAAAAGCAAATGAACAAAATTAAAACAAGTGAACTGGAGATAGTAATTATATATATTAATATATAATTACTATGTAATGTATAATTACATAGTAATTATATATTAATATATATAAAGATCTGAATGAATATAAAGTAATTGATAACTATCTACAAACACAACCACCTATACCAAAAGGTAAAAGGCCTTAAACTCTCAACAGTTCCACTTAATTCTTAGGGTACTGCTCATATTCCTAATATGTGTATATTTATACTTCCTATCTAGGTACTTCATGAGTTAGCAACTTGCATATTGTGGACTTGACATTCCTGCTCAGATGTCTACAAGGTATCTAGAGCTCATAATGTCTGGGGAGATTATTTCTATTAATCTTTCAGATCTTCCCAGACTTCCAAACTTCAGGTGATGGCAACCCGATCCTTCCAGCCATTCAAAGTCTAAAACCTCAAGTGTTATCTGTTGCCCTTTGTCTTACACCCTGAAACCATTCTCCAAGCAAATATTGCTGTCTCTCATCAAAATTTCTTCTAACCCTGAGTTACCTGGTTCTTCCTGCTCTCATTCTTGCTGCCCAAAGTTTATTTATAGCAAATCAGCTAAAACGGTCCTCCCTGTGGATGTGACCAGAGAGATGGGACTCCAACATAAGGGATGAGTAGGCTAAGTCACAGCTCATTTTGATGCTGGACTGTTATGATTCAGTAACTGTTTTAAAGACTATTTAATGGCTTGGGGAAACATGGGAAGTGAAACCTAAGCATCAAGTCTTACTGCACTGGATGCTTCTCCAGGGACATCACGTGTAACTTAAATGATGTGTTTTGTATAATATCTTATATATTATAAAACTCTCTCCAGACTGTCCTCTGCTCCAAACCATCTTTTTATGCTTCCTGACTGAGGCCCTTCTCAGCTGCCCTAACCTATTCCCAGTGCTCTTTCTTTTGTGCTTGGGTTTCCAGAGGGTAGATGCTTCTCTGCCTATTGGTGCTTGGGATATATAGAAATTATTTTTATTCTGTCTTACCTTCTTAAAGGACAACTCTTCCACCCAAGTAGTCCCTTCTTTGTTTCTCTAGTCAACTCTTGTAGGACATCTAGTTGTCTTTCTAACCCCCACCTCCCCACGCCTCCCTTCTTCCCTTCCCACAGTATTTGTTACTGCGCGTGTGCGTGCGTGCGTGTGTGTGTGTGTGTGTGTGCGGTGTGTGAGCGTGGGTATGAGCATGCCTCACGTGAGAGGTGAGAGTGGAGGTCAGAGAATGTGGGTTCTGGGCAACAGACCCAGGTGATTAGGATTGTACAGTGCTTTTCCCCTCACAGCTGTCTTGTAACACACACACCCTACCCCCCTTATTTTTTTTTTGGAGACAGGATCTTGAGGCTGCCCTCATGGTCCTCTTTCCTTAGCCTCCCACTTGTTGCAGTGCTCAGATTCTAAGTGTGTGCCCTGTACCTGACACACTGTATTAGGTAAGGAACCACACACTTTTGTGCCTTCATGACAGTGCACACCTATTAGTACTTGTTGGGCTATAAGGTTGATTCTCTGATAGGAAAGCAAGTCTCATGAAAACAAAGAACAACAGAAAGACCCCACACCTTTTCTCCTTCCCACTGTCCATTTAAGAACTGTCTGGAACAGAGCAAGGTTACCACAGTCATTTCAAAGTGTATTTAGGGGCTGAGGAGATGGCTCAGTGGTTAAGAGCATCTGCCATTCTTGCAGAAGAACCAGGGTCATTTCCCAGCCACCCACTTGTGGCTCACTACAATCCATAACTCCATTTCCAGGGGATCTGACCTCCAAGGGTACCAAGCATGCATGTGGTGCACATACACACATGTAGACAAAGCCTGCATACCCATAAAAATAAATATAGAAGTGCATTACACACAAATGGTGGTACTTGAGCTCCTTAAGGGGAGGAATCCTATTTTATGGACATGCTTCAACTGACTTGCTTGGTATATGATGGATTAAAGTTTGACAAATAAACCATGACATTAAGTTTTATTGCTCATTTAAAAGTGCAGAAGGAGACACCACTTGGTTATTTGTGATAAGGCATTCAAAGGAAATTGATAATGAAACAGCTTCTTTTTTCTTATCAATCTTTCCTCATTTTTAAGACTAAAGAAAGTACTTTATACTCCCTTGCTTGTTCTTATGACTAAAAAGCAAGCAGCCCCTTCTGGAAGAATCTGTACAGAGCCAGAATTATGAGATTCTGCATTACAAGGTTATGGTGTTCTCATTTCAATACTTAGGTATTTGTCCTACTTTTGTTTCTATTGCTGTAATGAATACCACCACGAAGGCACCTTGGGGAGGAAAAGGTTTATTTCATCTTACACTTCAAGGTAATAGTCCATTCCTGACATGTGTCAGGGAAGGAACTCAAGACAGGAACCTGTAGACAGGACCTGAAGCAGAAGCCACAGGGTTGCTGCTTACTTGCTCAACCCGCTTTCTTAGACAAACCAGGACTACCTGTTTAGAAGTGGCACCATCCAGAGTGAGCTGAACCATCCCCCCCCATCCACATCAAGAAAATGGCCCACAGACTTGTCTATAGAAATTCAGATAAAGGCATTTTCTCAACTAATATTCCCTCTTCTCAGATATGTCTGTGTGTATGATAATTTGACAAATGGCCCCAAAGGCTTAGATCTCTGAAGCTTGGCCTGCAGGTGGTAGAAGTGTTTGGGAAGGATTAGGATGTGGACCATGTTGGTGAAGATATTTTGCTGTGGGCTGGCTTGGAGGTTTCAAAAGCCCGTGTTATATCCGGTAGCTTTCTACCTCGTGCTTGTGGATCAGATGTGAGCTCTGAGCTTGTGTTCCAGTGCCATGTCTGCTTGCCTGCTGTCTTTCTCCATGTTATGATGGCAATGCACTCATCCATCTGGAACTGCAAGCCCTCAAATGTTTTCTTCTATAAGTTGCCTTGGTCATGGTGCTTTGTCACAGTAGTAGAAAAGTATCTAAGACTATATCAAGTTGACAAAAGCCAACCGGCAGTGTTTAAATTCTTTTCTCTCTCTGGCCAAGTGAGGATACTTTCAACAAATATTTGTGATCAGATGTATTAAAGTATGCACACACGTTTACAGAAAAATTTATTGGAGGTAGGATGACATGGAACAGTATAAGCAGAAGGAAGAAAGCCTTACAAATGAGTAGTTTCATTTCTTTCCTCCTCCCTCCCTTCTTTTTCTTTTTGAGACAGGGTTTCTCTGTTTAACAGTCAAAGGAATAATTTTCAATTTTATTGTCTGTCTGGAAAGATTAATTAATTAATTTACAGATAGGCTCTCACTCTTTAGCCCAGGCTGGCCTAACTTCTAGATTACAGGAGTGAGTCACTGTGGTGGTCTGAATGAGAACACTTCTTATTGGCTCATGTATTTGAATATTTGGTCACCATTTGGTGCTGACCTTTGGGTCTGTTTCAGAGGCATGGCTTGCTGAAGGAAGACTGTCACTGGGCTGGGCTTTCAGGGTTTAAAGATTCATGCCATTTACCGGCCATTCTCTCTGCCCCATGCCTGTGGATTAAAATCTGAGCTCTCTGCTTGCTGCTCCAGCTGCCATACTTGACACTTCCCTGTGATGGTGATGGCATCTTGTCCCTCTGGAACCATAAGCCCAGACAACCCTTCCTTCTATATGCAGCCTCAGCATGGTGTTTTATTGTAGTAATAGACAAGTAACTAATACAATCACCATATCTGGCTCCAGCAGAATTTTGAAAAATAAACACAATTTGAGAACCACGACAGATTTATTAGCTAATGATATTTGTCAAAGGAAAAGACCCAGATCAAATATAAGTGAATGAATTACACAGAAACGAATTACTGTAAAGTGATACCTTTTCCATGAAAAAAAAAAATCTAGATTTAAAAAATGACTATCTGAACAGAGTGGTGATGGTACATACCCTTAATTCCAGGACTCAGGAGGCAGAGGCAGGTGGATCTCTGTGAGTTCAAGGCCAGCCTGGTCTACAGAGTGAATTCCAGAACAGCCAGGGCTACAAAGAGAAACCCTGTCTTGAAAAACAAGACAAAACAAAGTAACTATAGGTAGGTATGATGATGCTAAGGAGGAAATTTGGGTCTTTCTCTCTCTCTCTGCTCTTCCCTCCCCACACATATGACATCAAAAGAAAATGGTAAATCTAGACAAGGAAATATTATAAGAATACAAAACAAACACACATAACCTATGAAAATTGTTATTACTAGGTTTCCATAGGCTTATTAGGAGAAAACAAAACAAACAAACAAACAAAAAAAAAAAAACAAAACTAAGAATGTTCTCAACACACACACACACACACACACACACACACACACACACACTAAATTAGACTTACAAAGTAGCAACCTGTTTTTTTCTTGTGTACATGAGTAATGTGCACTTGCATTCACATATGTGTGGGTGTTTGCCACCATATTCATTGAGGCAGGGTTTCTCAGTCCAACACAAAGCTTATGGATGTGATCTGTCTGGTTAGCCAGCTTGCCCTGGAGACCCTGTCTCTGCTTTCTAATGCTAGGATCACAAAGGAACTCTACACTTGCCTGGCACTTATGTGGACTCTGGGCATACAAATCCTGGTTTTCTATTATTTTTAATTATGCCCATATGTACATGTCTCTGTATGACTATGTACTTGTGAGTGAGATGTCCAGAGATGGCAGATTTCCCTCTAGCTGGAATTATAGATGATAAGCCACACAATGTGGGTGTTAGGAGTCAAACTTAGGTCTTTTGAAAGAGCAGTCTGTGTCCCTAACCATTGAGCCATCTTTCCAGCCCAAGTCCAGTTATTGTAGGCCATATGGACATAGGTGTGGGACCATTCACTGGAGCATGGCCACATCCACAAAAACAAATTCAGTAGCCAACAACATTCAATAGCTCCTTACTTACAAGTTTGGAGTCTCTGAATTCCTCTGCTACTCATGCTGAAATTCTGACTGACTTGATCTTGTACGAGCAAACACAACTCTTAGCAGCTTATTTTTAATGTTTGAACTAACGATGTTTCCAGATATATGTTCCAAATAAAGGAACATAGAATAGCTTTTGCCAAGACAATTTTGTCTAAAATTATGGAAAGACAAAGAAACATGAAAAACACATTAATGTCATTAAGAGAAATTTATGTTAAAAATATATCAATTCACCTATTACAGTAGTAGAAATAGCTGGGTGGTGGTGGCACTTGCCTTTAATCCCAGCATTTGGGAGGCAGAGGCAGGCGGATCTCTGTGAATTCAAGTCCAGCCTAGTTTACAAATCAAGTTCCAGGATATCTAGAGCTGTTAACCAAGAGAAACCCTGTTTCAAAGAACAAACAAACAAACAAACAAAAAAATAGTACAAATAAAATAATATCAGATTCAGGAAAGTAAACACAGTAATGAATATTTATTATTAAAAAAGGAAACACTTTATTTCTTGACATCACCAAGGAAAACTATGGAAGAGTTATTGTGGAAAGAATAAATATGTACAGATCCAGCCATCTCATTCTCCAAAACTGCATAAACATTTGCAAAATTTTCCTTCAACTATTAATATATCCCCAGAGCAGCCAGCCCACACAGACCTGGGGCATTCACATGTCAAAATATTCCATAAAGATCTGGGAAAAGATATTTTTGGCAGGAATAGTTAATGTGCACAGAAAGACTGCCTATGACATAATTCAGGGTTCAGACCAAGTTAGGAACTCCTTGTAATGACAAAATGCTAGGGTCAGCCTACAACATTCTTTACAACATTCAAGTCATTTCATATCACAAACTCTTACAAGAGGAGCAGCTGCCATTCTTGTTGCCAAATAGATAGCAAAATATGAAGGAGAGGTAACACTACCTTAATGCCTGTTTTTACAGAAAAATAAAGCCAGGTATGGTGGTGAATTCCTGTAATCCCAGCCCTGGAAAGGCTGCCGGCTTAAGGCACCTGGTGAATTCTAGGTCAATGAGAGATTTAATGTCTTTAAAAAAAAAAACCAAAACAAACAAACAAAAAACAAGAATGGCTCCTAAGGGAAAACTCCCAAGGTTGTCCCCTATGGACCTCAAGTGTGTGTGGATGGACAGACAGATACACACAGTTTGTCTTAGCACACTTTTCCCTGTGTGCTGAGCCTCCGGGGTTGATGCCATAGTGACAGCCCCATGAACTCTAAGGTTGATCGAGCCTTTGATGTTTCAGTGTGTATGCGCAACCCAGAAAGTCCTTCTAGAAGCCATTACACAAAATCCTAACATGGAATCTGTGGGCTTATTCGTGGGTTTCCGAATCTGCAGTCTTTGTAGGTGGGTAGTCGAACCCAATAGCATTTTGTGCCCTTTCCCCCAGATACCTGTTCATCTATCACTTCCTGCCAGAGGTCTTCTCTGACCATCTTCCCCAGCCAGAGACCTCACCCTCAAAATTTTCTCATCATTGCTTACTGCTGAGTTTCACGACTATCTGTCATCATCTTGTTTATCTGCTCATCATGTCCATCTTACTCAAAAGGTAAGTTTCTCCCGAGAATAGGATCTGGCCTTCCGGTGCCTTGAACTTCGAAGCTGCTGGGCTTCCAGACACTTTGGGATTGAAGGACAGGTCCACAACTTGGTACGTAGGTGTGTGTGCACGGGTCTCACTATGGTGATTCAAACTCCTGCGCTCTGCCACAGGCTCCAGGGACAACAGGTGTAGGGCATCACACCTAGTTTTAGGCTAGCAGCGGAACCCAGGGCTACAGGTACGCTAAGCAAGCATTAACCGCGCTACAGCCTCAGCTGGAGATCTCTTTAAAAGCAGGTGTCTGCATCTCGTTCAGCCACACCTACCCACGGTACCCTTTCCCACAGTCGGTGCGCCAGGTGTCTCACTTACCCACGCCCTAGACCGCTTAGAGGCCACCGGGCTCAGTACGGCCGCAGAAGGCTTCGGCACCGGGCCGAGCTTGAGCGAGAGCGCGTCGCCTTCCCCGCCACCCGCTCCATCCATCATCTGACGCGACCCCGGCGCTCCGCCGTCCGGGCGGCAGCAGCAGCCCGTGTGCCGCGCGCGCCCGTCGACCCGCCGGCCGCCACAAGTACTTCCGGGTAAGCGGGTCGCCGGCCGGTGGCCCCGCCCCTCTGCCCCGCCACCGCCGCAGTTGCAGCCGCCGCTCGGGCTGCGGCTCATCCCGGTTCGCGTTCGCCTTCCCGGCCGCGCCTCGAAGGGCAGGCACCCTGAGTGTGACTGCGCGGCCGGCCGCGGTGCGAGGAGCTCTGCTTCTGCCTCCCCGAGGCCCGCGCGGTGGACGGGGTAGGGACAGAGAGTGGCCGCCGCGCCCCTCGCCCCGCTCCCCCGCGGCCGCTCCGGCCCTTCCGGGCGGCGCCGCAGCCTCAGCCGGCTCCACACGCAGGTAAGCAGGCGACGGGCCCGGCTGTCCTGGCGCGCTGTCCCGGAGCGGCTCCGGGCTAGGGTCTCCTGGCGGGTCGCCGGCCCCCCGCGAGGGAGGAAGGGGTTACGCCCCTTGGACCGGGCATCACTTGGGACAGCCGGGTGCCCCAGCTCCCGTTGCTCCCAGCGCCACACTCCCTCAGACTCTGCCCTCACTCTGTCCCGGGAGGAGCCGCCCCGGGAACGGTGTCAGGCCGGTGGAGGGCGTAGCTTTTTAAAATGAGATTTCCCCCCCTCTGTGGCTTCCTTCTTGATCTGAATTGAAGCGCGGGCTTAACAGGCTCAGGGCAAGAACGGTCAGGGTTAATGCTTGACTAATACGGGGCGTTATTTACACCCACACGGTGGAGCGGAGTTCCAGAGCTCCAGTCAGGCCTGGTTTCCCATTGCTGAGGATATCCAGCAGGAAGCAGGGGACGAAAGAAAACCCAGAGGAGAAAAGTTCAAGTATTTGCTTTATGTTTTTTTTTTTTTCTTTCACCTCGAGACATACAAACAAAATGCTGCAACATGGCTGATGGTTATCCTAAACTTTCGTTATTTGTAGCTCTTTATAAATGTTTCCATTTAGTGACTCAGCATTTTTGCCACAGTTTTTGTACAGTAGGTTGATTGACTCAAAACTGTGTAAGGATTTGTGTTGTGTTATCACAACGGGAAGAGATGCAGTAAAGGAACGAGGAGATGGAGTGCAGGGTACAGATGGATACATTCGTAATCAGTGTTTGACAAGTCCGTCGTCCCCCCACCCCCAGTATATGCAAGAGAAGGGTGTGAAAAGCTGCAATTACTGGGGAATGCATGGTGTTGCAGGGGGAGTTAGTTGCCTGAGTTTACCATTGAATGACTTGCAGAGTTACCCCTGTTAAACTACTCATGCTCTGTTTAACAACTACAGAGAGAGGATGACCTCGCGTTTAATACACTCATACGGAATAAGAATTTCGGAAAGTGTGATTCATGTAGGAAGTTAGGTCACACTCACTGTGTGAATCATTGATATGGATCTTCACACTGAAATAGTGGAAAGCCAAGTTTGTTTCTCCCGTTTAATTAGATAATTTTACTCTTTTTATAGCAAGTGATGTATAATGTTTGGTTCTGTTTGTTGCTGGGTGGTTATTGTCATGCACTACGGTATGGAAATAAAAATTTAAAACTTGCAGAATGTTTTGATTTATAACCCTTTGTTAGTTACTAAATGGACTGCTGTGATTTTAATGTCCCCCTCCTTTTTTTTTTTTTTTTTAAACCAGATGTGGGAAGACAAATGAAGGGGTTTAGATGCCAAATAAATGTCAGTGGAAAGGAGAGCTACCAACACTAAGGTACGAAAAAGTATTGTGGGAGAGCATGCACTATATAAAGTAGCTTTTGAGTGGGAAGCTGTAGCACTTGGCATTCTATCCTGAAAAATGTTGAATGAGACTATACTAACTACTTTTCTGTTCTGGAAGGAATTGGGTATTGAAGTTTTGGTTTATTTTTAGAATTGACTAATCTCAAACTCGAAATAACATTTTATTGCTGCAGTGTAATTTGATCTTTTTTAGTCTTTCAAAATGAGAGGCAAAATAGCTTTTGAATACCATAGTTCTTGATAGTGATGACCTTGTTTGCCCAGTTTTTGTTTTTAGAGTCCTGCCTATTTTATCTTGATTGACAGAAGCCCTATTGATTAATTGAAAAGTGATAATCAAGTTTACTTTATTGGTGTAGGTTAAGACAGACATTCCTTTCATTTTTTGGCTACATTTTGGCATCTTTTTCACTTTGGGTATCCATTCTTATATTCAGAGTGTTCCCTAATGTTGCTTTTTATTTTTGTCTAGCTGATAGGATGATGACTTAAGAGTTTCTGTTTCTTATAGAGATTCCCTTTGGAAAGTCCCTTGTGAACACCTTCATTGGGCACAGTCTTGATGCATAAATACATAAGGAAAATAAATCTTTTTAGGTTAGGATTAAAGCATCTCCATATGAAGGGAAGAGAGAAAGTATATTTGGCTAGGTATCTGTCTCTCTTTTGCAATACAAAAACAATTCTTTTCATTAATTTAGGAAGAAGAGAGTGATTTCTTGCAAAGGTCTTTGTGAATTGCTTAGCATGTTCCTAGAGTGAAAAGGAGCAGAATTGATGAGGTGGGGTGATGTTTCTTCCAAATGGAGGGAGCATTGGTGAGGACTGTTTAAAAGGAAATAAAATTCTTCTGTCCTCATCCAAGGAGTGTTATCCACTGTCTCTACAAAACAGTGTGCTTTGCAGGAGAGTGAATGGGGGACGCCTGATCCCTTACCTGGGAAAACATACTACCTTATCCAGTTTGCAGATAAAGAATACTCTACTCTGACCATCATTCAAAGCTCAGCTTTTAAAACTTAAAAAGGAAAGGAATCAAGCTGAGTTTACCTTGTGAGTAAAATATCTTAATCCTTTTCTCCATTTCCTCCCTGAAAGCTAATAGATAGGAGAACTATCTTGGGAAATGAGTGACTGACATTGCACTTTGCACTTTAACCTTTCAAACTTTTGATCAACAGTAAATTAGACTTAAAAACAGTTATATTTTAGACTAAATTTGTAAGTTATAAAACTGGGCTTATGTGCTGTATGTTCTCATTTGTTCAGTTATGTACTTATTCTGGGAGCCAAGAGAGAATGCTGTTTCTTGACAGTCACTTGGACATACACTCACAACCTGTGTGTGCTCTTCTTTTAGTCTAGGGGTAGGGAAAGAAATAGGTAAAAGCAGAGACAGCAGAAAGAGGGAAAATGACATACATGGAAAGAAATGTTGATGATATGGGTTCAGTGGCATTTGTGAAGCTTTTAAAGATAAAGTATGTAAAAAGAAACTGTCATATGAAGAAAGAAGTTTCCTTTCTGTCACAAACTTTTTACCTACCTGTGCATCATCTGTTACCCTGATCCAAGCTACCATGGGTAATATATCCCCTTTTTTTTTTTTTTTGTATCCATCTTCCAATTCTCAGCTATATACACAGTTTCATGTGTTTAGAAGTGTTCTTTACCTGTGATGTAGCTGAGATTTTTTTTTATGTATTAGCACCTATTCCAATCTCAATATTCCTTAAAAAGACTGAATTTATTACTTTTCTGTGGTTTTACTAAGTTCCTATTAGTAAACAGGTCATTTTTAGTCTTCTGTAAACAGCGCTGTAAGAAAAAAACCTTTGAACAACTATTTGGCAGTTTATAAGTGTATCTGTGGAATATATGATTGTGAGGTTGGTTCCTAGGTTGTAAACATGAGAAATTTGTTTTATACTAGATTTTATTTTATAATAGAAAATAATATTTTCTCAGCCACAGGAGAAAGAAGAATTTTAAAAATTACTTTATTGTGAGCTGGGCTTCATATCATGCATCTGTTGTTAGCATTTGGGAGGCTAAGCCAGGTGATTGGGAGTTGGAGGCTACTATGGTCTATACAGCACACAGTAAGATCCTGTCTCAAATAAAATTGCAAGTGTGCTTTGAAAGTCAACTTAAGACATCGTGGAATGTCAGATGATTAATTTGAACTGGTAAATGTCAAAAATACCATAGTTGAAGTCTGGTGCTGACAAATGTAAGACACTTATATTTGGTAAAATGGCTGTACCATGTAGGTTTGTTTCAGAGTGTATATTTTCTGTTAATGAAAAACTTTTATATAGCTGGGTGTGGTGGCACACACCTTTAATCCCAGCACTTGGGAGGCACATGCAGATCACTGTGAAGTCTGTCTAGCCAGTTTTAGGCCTGCTAGGGCTACATACAAAAAAACAAAAAACAAGCAAAAAAGCTCCCCAAGCCCCCCACCAAAAATCAATTTTATATAGTTTATGTGTTTGCTTTGGTAAAGTTAACTGATATTAGTCATAAGAGAAAGAAATGACCCACTGTTTCTTCTTTATCCTAGTCTGTCTATTTAAAGTAGAATAAATGATGGAACCAGAAAGCCAGAGCTTCCTTTGTAATCCAGAGTACTGTTGGTATATTCCTTTGTCAAAGCAGTAAGAAGGTATAGATTTAGACTTTATTCTGGAATGAGCTGGTAAGCAGAGTAAGGGAGGTTCAAAATTTAAATTTGAAGTTCTATAGGTGACTCATGCCCAGGGTGAGGTTCAGGAGCCTTTGTCCTTTTGAAATGAGAGACCAGAGAAATAAGTACAGAGAGGCTCAAGTGTGGTGGGGCTGGAACTCATGAGTGGCAGTTTCCCTGGATGGTGTCCAGGCTCTATTTTGAGGCCCTGTCAAAACTTGCCTGACAGATCTACCACATAACCATAATCTGGCCTAGCCCTGCTGCCAGTCAGGAAGGCCTGTGGTGTAGGGAAAGTGGCAACTGCAGAAGAGGGAGTTATGAAGATCATGTGCTTTCAGAAGATTGAGGAGAAGCTTTGGGGTGAAAATCTGCTGAGTGTGCATATTACATATCCTAGCATCCAGGTGTTTTCTGTTTTAGTAGCCAGGTTTTTGTTTTCTGTTATTTAGTTTCTTATTTTTGGAAAGAGTTTGACTGCAGAGAACTAAAGAGGAATTTTTTAGAATAATTTCATGAGGAGGATTGTTCCAGCTTAATCTCATTCTGGGAGGACTTACCAAAAATCAGTCAAAATGATCCACAGTGTATGTGTGTGCATTGTTATGGGTGTAAGAAGGCCGTATAGTTGAAATGGTCCAATTCAGAGTCTTTCACACTTGTCACTGGGAACTTGAAATAATGACTATTTTACAGGAGTGTTCGGAATTCACACAGCTAAATTAGTTTCTTACTCTATTTTCCCAATGAAAGTATTATATAATTGTATCTCTTTTTTTTGCCATTTTATTTGTTTTGTATGTGTGTGGGTATGGGTATGTAAGTTAGAGGACACTTTGAAAGAGTTGGGTGTCCCACTATATGGCTCCTTGGGATCAAATTCTGGTTGTGATGTTTGGAACAAGTAATTACCCTTATCCAGTGAGCCTTCAGCTGGCCCTGAAGTTGTACGTTTAAACTCTTGCTTTTTAGCAGACTGCATAGTTCTCTATCTCCTTGTGCTGTGTAGTGCTGCATGAAAACCTTGGTGTTTTCTATGTTTAGTGAACACTTAGGTTTAAAGTTCTTTAGGTGATTTCACTGCTTTGACCAGAAAGCTGTTGAACAACTTACTGTTACACTCTGTGACCAAGGTTCATGTCTCTATTTCACTTCTGAGCTGTGCTGCAGTCAAGGGTTTCTGAAGGGTTTAGCTCGCAGATATAATTTATAGATGTGAGCCTGCAAATGGTTTCCTGGTCATTTGCATTAGATTAGGTTGTTACTTCAGGAATTTAGTTGTGGGGTCATTAGCATTTCATAACGATGTCCTTGGGGTTCAATATATGAGGAGAGCAAAATGAACAATAGTTTCTTTTTCTTCTGTTATCTAATTTATTCCTACCATCTCTTCCTTTTCTCAGGCTTTCTTCCCTAGAACAATAAGACAAGACGAAAAATAAAACCCAGGGTGAGCTGAGAATGGTAAAAGATTGGGAGAACCCAGAAAGGGCATAGCAAGGTGTTTTTGTTTTCCGAGAACTGACCTGCTGCCTCCCCGCGTCCCACAACTCACTCTCCCCATGTGTTCACCTTGAACCTGGTGTATATCTTAGGGTTTCTTCATATGAGCATCACATTTTAAACTAGTGTTGATGTAATGGATACATTTAGTGCTTTTGAAACACTAAATTTTTAAGCTATTTGCAAATAGTTTGTTATTCTTTCTGTAGTCCCACTTTCAAATAGAAACACTTTTTAACAGCTAGGGATTAAAGTATACTGTCTATAGACAATAAGATGCTAAGGTACTTATTTTCCTGGTAAATGATTTAAATGCTCTGAGTTTAATAACATTGAATAAATTTAGCAAACACATCCTGTTACTATTTTTTTAAAAATAGAATTAAGTACTCCAGTTAAGTGATTTAGTGCTTTTGGGTTAAAGATAGACAAATATTCCAATTTTAAATGAATTTTCCCCCATGTTATAGATAATGCTTTATTTATCTGGATAATCAAGGGAATGAGATCATTGTCTCCTTGTCTTGCCGAATTCATCCCTTGCAATCCACCCTGTTTTATTTTCTTGCTTGTGGTAAACTTAAGTAACATTACCATACTGAGTTTTTCCATTCTTTTCATTGTGGAAAATGTATACAGTGTAAAATTTAAGTCTCTTCCGCTCCTCTTTAGAGTGCTGGGGACTGGGTCCAGGGCCTTGCACATGCTATACAAGCCTTGTGCCACTGATCTCCACCCTAACCCCCTAAACAACGTGTAATTGTACAATTTCGTGGCATTACAGTACATTCAAATTGTGGTGCAGTCACCCAAACATCTATCTCTAGAACTTTTTCATCATCTTAAACTGAAAACTGCATCAGACCATAACTACTCACTTCCTCTAACCCTTGGCAGCCACTTCGCTGCTTTTGGCTCTGTGGTTTAACTACTCTACTCTAGGTACCTCACACATTTCTGGAATCACATATTTGTCCTTTGTGTCTGACTTATTTTTTATAGCATAATGCCATCGAAGTCATTCATGTTGAAGCATATTATGTTTGACTTCTGTTGATTGCCATTTATGTTTCCCACCTCTTGGTTATTGCGAATAATACTGCCAAGGACATGAGTATATGACTATAATTCAAGTCCCAGTTTGTTATTTGTGTATATGCCCTGAAAGGGAGCTGCTGAATTATGATAATTTTATGTCTAAATATTTGAAGAATCACCAGGTTTTTTTCCACGGTGGTTGTACCATCTTACTTTCCATGAGCAGTACACAAACGTTCTGCCTACTAACTTGTTATTTTCCCTTTTCATTAATTTTTTTTTTCTCATGAAAGCCATCTTGTTTTGTTTTCGTTTTTTGAGACAAGATTTCTCTGTGTAACAGCTTTGGCTGTCCTGGAACTCGTTTTATAGACCAAGCTGGCCTTGAAACTCAGAGATCTGCCTGCCTCTGCCTCCAGAGTACTGGGATTAAGTGTGCCCACCATGCTCAGCTTTCATGAAAGCCATTTAAGGAGTTTGTGAAGTATATGTCATTGTGATTTTGATTTGTATTTTCCTAATTGCTAATGATGCTGAGTACCTTTTTGTCCACTTATTGGCTACTTCTGTCTTTGTAAAACATACTGGCCTTGCCTTTGCTTTTGCCTTTCCAGTGCTGAGATTAAAGTTGTGTGCCACCATACCTGGCCCATCTCTTAATTACAAATTATTTTATGTGTCTGGGTTTTTGCCTCATGGATGCCTATACACCATATGTGTGCAGCAAGTACTCTTGGAGGGAGGCCAAGTGACATCCGATTCCTTTGGAGCTGGCATGAAGATGGTTGTGAGTTGCCATGTGGGTACTGACAATCAGACTCATGTTCTCTGGAAGGGTAGTCAGCGCTCTTAACCACTGAATCATATCTCTAGCCCCACATCTTTTTTAAAGTTATGTTAGTATTTATTTGGTATACACACACAGACACAGGGTGGGGCGTGTATCTGGGTGTATGTACATCTGCTCACAGCGTTCATGTGGAGATTAGAAGACAACTTTGGAGGTTCTCTCCTCCCATGTTTACATGGCTTTTTTAGGGATCAAACTCAGGCCATTGGGCTTGGTGGCAAATACTTTCACCTGCTGAGCCATCCTAGTGCCCCTCAATTTGTTGTTGTTAGTGAGTTTCAGTTCTTTATATATCCTAGATATTAGCCCTTTATTTACAAATGTTTTCTCCTGTAGATTGCCTTTTTACTTTGTTGATAGTGTGCTTTGATGCACAGAATTTGAAATTTGGTGAAATCTAGTTGTCTATTCCTTTTATTGTCTTTAATTTGGTCAAATTTAACAAGAAATGTTTGTCAAATCCCATGTTATGATGGTTTTCCTGTGTGTTTTCTTTGAAAAGATTTATAGTTCATATATTTAGGTTTTGATGTATACTATGTTAACTATTGATGTTTTGATTATGAGCCTAGCCTTTGACAACCAAGCCGTTCTTCTAGCCCATGAGTTAACTTTTGTATATAGTATAATATAAAGGGTCTGACTTTATCCAGTATGAATTTACCAACACCTCTGTTGACAATCATTTGATCATGCATATGGGGATTTATATATAGGCTATTTAATTGATTTATGGGTGTGCTTTATGCCAGTAGCATACCGTTTTAATTAGTGTAGTTTTGTAGTAAAATTTTAAATCAGGAAGGGTTGAGGGGAAAGGGTTTGTTTGGCCGAAAATTCGAGATAACAATAGTCCATTATTGTGGGAAAGTCAAGGCAGGAATTTACAGCCCACATTCCACCCACAGTTAGGAGGCAGAGAGAGGTGAATGCATCCATACTGCCCATACTGCATCACACTAATAGAGTTCAGGGCCCAGCCCTGCAGTGGCCTGAGTCTAAGATAATCCCTCACAGACATACTATAGACCAACCCAAACTAGACAATTAATTCCTCAGTAAAGACTATCTTCCCAGGTATGTCAAGTTATCAGTTAAAGTAACCAGCACACTGGGCTTTTGATAGAATTACATGGAATTTGTAGATTGTTTTGCCAGGTTTGCTGTTTTAATAGTGCTGTCAAAAATCTGTGAGCATGGATTGTGTCTTTCAATTAATTTATGTTTCCCTAATTTCTTCTGGCAGCATTTTCAATGTATAGACTTTGCTTCCTTGGTTGTTTATTCCTAAGTATTTTATTATTTTTAATGCTATTATCAATGGATTTGTCTTCTGAATTTCCCTTTTGGATTGGTGGTATATAGAAATCTTTCTTTTTCCCACCCTCCCTCCCTCCCTCTCTCCCTCTCTACCTTTTCTCCAGGGCAGTCCTCCTCCCCCTTGTGCCTTGTGTTTGCATTAGTTTTTGTATTCTCTAACTTTGCTTAATTTTCTTCTTTCTTTCTGTTCAAAGATTTAAAGGTCGGAACTTCTGTGTGTAATTATACAAACTTAGTAGCTTAAAGCAGCATGTGTTCTATCTCCTCTGTTTCTGTGTGGCAGGAGTCAGAGAGAGGTTGAACAGTTGAGTGGGTTGAGCTGGGCTCTCTGCAATGTTGAGGCTGCACTGAGGGTGTTGACTCAGCTGAGTGTCGCTCACCAGGAGACTTACTTTGAGCAGAATCTACTCCCAAATTCATGCAGGTTGTTGCCAGAATTGATTTTCTTGTGGTTTAGCACTGAGGCTTCTTCCTCAACTAGAGATCCGCAATTCCTAAAGACTCTTGTCAAGCTAGTTCCTGGGGCAGCCTGCACTTGTTTGTAGTTCTTGTATTTTATCAAGCCTCCGTGGGGAATCCATGCAGCAAGCAAGTCAGCTAGCACCACAGTCTTACATAATGTAATGCAGGCACAGGTGTGACCTCTGCTATATTTGGTTGGTTAGGAGTAAATCAGAAGTCCCACCCAGCAGTGATATTTACACAGTGTTGACTATTAAAGAGGAGATCAGGGCAGGGAGCCACTGAAGCATTTGCTTGCTATAGCTGGCTATAAAAATGACACATAGTCTAAAGAAATGTACACTTTTAAATGTTACTGTCTTTAGAACTACTGTTGGTTTTGTCAGTTATTTTGTAATAATTTTTTAAAAATTTTATTTTGGAGATAGGGTCTGACTGTAAGTCCTGCTGTCCTGAGTTTACTAACTATCTAGCCCACCCTGGCCTCTAACCTATGGAGACCCTCTTGATTCAGCCTCCCATGTGCTGGGACTCTAAGGCATGAACCACCATTCCTGGCTTTCATTTCTTCTTTACCTCCTACTTTACCTCTTTGTAACATTCCAATTTTGAGGTCTGTAATCAATGGTTTCATTGTAATTATATACTATTTACTACTCAGCTGTATATTTTGTCTCTTTCTAAATATTTGTTAATAACTTGTATAATTTTCTGTTTATTGCTTCCACCCACATGCTCCAACAGTTTTTCATTTTTTCCCTGGATTTTCCTAGACTTATTAATATGTAACATAAATAGCAACTAGTTTACGGAATATAGAAAAAATGAAACAAAAATGGTTAAAGGATTTATGAGCATCAGTATTCCCACTTCTAGGCTAAGAAGTTACACAGTCATCTGGGGTGGTCCCCTCAGGATTTCCTTCCCTGGCACCTACTGTCTGCCACCTGGTCCCAGTCCCAGTTTACACATCAGTGGCTCTCTTGAGTCACGCCCCCCCCCCCCAGTTACTGTGGTTTCCTCCACTCTCATATATATGCATTCCTATTCAGTATGCAGTTTAATTTTTAAAAACTGGAAGCTTCTGCCACCTGCTGTGTGTTTTAGGACAGAGTAATTGCTTTTGTGGTGCTGGGGACTGACCCTGGGACTTTTTCATGTCTGGTAAATGTCCACTGTGACATCCATGACTCAGATTAACCACTTTAACAAGCCTTAAGTCTCAGTGGCTTAATGCAGTCAAAGCTTCTTTTTCCCTCACACTTACATGCTTGTCTGCTGTGAGCTGGAAATCAGTTAGAGTTAGTCTATTCCACAGACATGGAGGAATTTTAGCTTTTTATCTGGGGACTTTCCTATTCCCTAGGGCCTTGGAGGGCCTTACCAGTGCTTTGCATCTGACTGGCAGATGCCAGACAGTGAGAGGGAGTGTGGTAGATTTCAGGAAGTTTGATGGCACACCTGGACCTGTGCGCTTGCCTTGCCCGCATGGCACTGATAGAACGCAGTGAAATGACTACTCAGCTCCCAGGAAGGGGGAGAACATAGGATAACACTGGGGTCCAGGCAGAAAAGGGGAGTAGTAAGCCAGTCTTTGCCACAGCATGTGTCTTTGAGTGCTATATAGTTTGGCTTTGGGAAACTGAGTAGCTATGAAAGGAAAGCCCATTTTGCCCACTACTAGGCAGAATGAGAGCAGACAATAGTAAGAGTCTTCCTTGAGCCCTTGGTGGGTATAGTTCTGGAAAGACTTGTTAATGAATTCTGAGAATCATGGCCATTATAATCAAGCCGTCTATTGTAGCTGAAATGTTTAGAAGGTATTAGTAAGTATCTGGAAAAATGTGGTTAGGGGAGCAGGCTGCTTTGTATGCTTTTTGCCAGCGCATCACGTTCTGGTTTTCAGGGATAGATAAAACTTAAATGCCCTGCTGTGAAGTAGGTCAGACTGTCCATGCATCAGAGGAAGGGACCACAGCTCCACATGGGGTCAAGGCAGACTGAATTCAGATGAAAATGTGCACATAGGATTTAGGTTAAAGGGACATCCCAAAGACTGGGAGTTTAGTGATGATAGTGGTCCTCTGTTATGTTTTGAGTTACATGGCTTCAATTTTTTTTTTTAATAACCACTAATGCTCCTCTTTCGTGTTAAGAGTTTTGTTTTGTTTTTTTCCTTTCTTTTCTTTTCCGAGACAGGGTTTGTCTATGTAGCTTTGGAGCCTGTCCTGGAACTAACTCTGTAGACCAGACTGGCTTCGAACTCACTTGCCTCTGCCTCCAGAATGCAGGGGTTAAAGGCATGCATCATCAATGCCAGGCTCGTGTTAGATTTATTTCTCATATGCTTAGGTCTTTTGATTCTCCTCTTTGATTTGATGAAGTATTTTAATAGCTTTCTAAAAAAAAAAGCTGTAAAATAGGTGAAGTTTTGAGCTCTTACATATCTGGGATGTTTTCACAGTCAAGTTTGGGAAGAGCATGTCTTGATTGGGTTATAGGTTGATTGCAGGTTATCTGTGGCTTTGCTTCATTAGTCTATCTTCTTGAGTCCAGAACTCCTAGAAATTGAAGGCATTCTAACCATCACCTTCTCTATAACTACTTTTCCTAGTCTCAGGGGCTTAGTATTGTCTCATTTGCAGTGTTTGAGTTCATTGTGATAACTCATTGCTACACACCTCGGTGTGAATCAGACACTGGTGTTGAACTGGCATTTTCAGTCTGGAAGCTGTCCTCAACTTCACACCCTCCCCTCATCCTTCTCTCCTTACTTTCTCAAATGTCACCATTGCAGACCCTACTCCTTATGCTCATTTAACCACTGACTCTTTAGTTTCTGTCTTTTTTTCTTTTTGTTTCCTGTGAGAGTTCTTGAACCTCACTTTCAAATCTGTCTGAAGTTTAAGAGGTTATTATTATTATAATTATTTTGAGACAGAGTTTCTCTATGTGTAGCCCCAGCTGTCCTGGAACTTGCTCTGTAGACCAGGCTGGCCTTGAACTCACAGAGAGCCTTGTGCTTCTGCCTCCCCAGTGCTGGGATCAAAGGTGTGCACCGCTGCTGCCGCCACCACTGCACTGAGATTATTTCTTACGTATCACGGCATTTACCCATTTAAAGTGATAGTCTTTACAGTGGTTTTAATGCGTTTATAGAGCTGTCTAGGCAACAACAGCACTGTCCCGCCCCAGAGCATTTTCATTACTCTGAGAAGAAACCACTGCCTTTGCTCCCTTTTGCAGGCTCTTAAAGGAGGGGTCTGCTTCCTATCTTTTTCTTTTTTCTTTTCCTAGACAGGGTTTCTTTGTGTAGCTCTGGCTGTCCTGGAACTCACAATGTAGACCAGGCTGGCCTTGAATTCATCACAAAGATCTACCTGCCTCTGCCTCCCACGTGCTGGCATTAAAGGCTTGTGCTACTACTTCCTGTATTGCCTCTAGTGGACATTTCACAGAAATATCCACAATATGTAATCTTTGTTTCTGGCTTGGCTGTGGGTAGTGTCTTGGAGGTCTAACTGTATATTATACAGAGAACTTTAAGTGATGACTTTTTCTTTGGCCTGTCTCTCATGTCTGCCATCTAGAGATGCTGCACAGCTTTGTAGAGGTCAGATTGCGTATTTCTTGTTGGAGTCCCTCTCTAAGGCCCATATTCTGGAACAGTCACTGCTGGCTATACTCACTGTGGGTGTACATGTATGTGCAGGTTAGAGGTTGAAGTCAGGTATCCTTAGTTGCTTATAAGGCAATGTCTGTCTGTGAACCTGAAGCTTGCTGATCACTTATCTAACTATCCAGCTTGCCCTAGAGATGGGTGTCCTGGGATTACATGGGGGCTCAAATGGAGAGGGAACAGGGGACACATCCACTTGTCTTTTACACAGCTGCTGGAAGTCCAAACTCCTGTTCTCATCCTTTTACAGCAAGGGCTCTAGTTTCTGAGCTGTTTCCACGGCCCAAAGTTCATGCCTTTCTGCTAGGAAGTAGCTCTGCTAATGTCCATGTTACTCAAGAGCATTAAAGCTTACAGTGAAGGTGTGGCTGGATTGCTTTTGTTATTATTTATACGTGCATAGGTTAGCACGCTTGCTGGCTTGGTTTATGTGCCATTTTCCATCTTTCTACTGAATAGGCATATTAAATTTGTCTCTTCTTTGTTTCCCTTCTGTTTTCTGAGGCTGCCATTTATTACATGATGTTGACCAGCTGTGGCCTAAAGCTGTTAATGTCAGATGTGCCATTTTCCGTTTTCTCTTATTATAGATTAAAAAGAAATTGGGACAATCATATTTACTAATTTGATTTTGCCTTCTTTATTATTAATTTTTTAGATTTAGTTTAAAAAGATGTATTAATTATGTGTCTGTGTCTGTATTGGCGTGTATATGTGAGTGTCAGTGTCCTTGGAGGCATTGTTGTTGCATCAAAAATGCATCTCTCACTCAGTATGAGATCTAAAGCGGTGCCATTATTGTTGCCACAAGCCCTGCCTCAGCCTTCCAAGTGTGGGGATCATAGCTGCGGGCCACCACACCTAGCTTGTATTTGTGTTTGAAAAGGTACACTTTCTCACCTGCCCGCCGTCGGCTCAACTGAGACGAAATAGATCAGAGAGTTGACTTCCGAGCTTTTCTTGTCACCTTCTCCTTAAACCTCTGTTTTTTTTTTTTTTTGTTTTTTTTTTTTTTTGTGTCACTGAAAACAGAATTTTCTATTGAATGTAACAGTTTATAGAAACTTAACCTGTTTGAGCTTCTGAATGACACTTGTGACATAGGAATGGATTTAATAAAGAAATGCAAGACCTACACATTGAAAACATGATATTGTAGAACAACATAAAGAGGACCAAAATAACTGGAAAAAATCCCATCCTTTTGGGCTTTAACATTATTAAAGTTGTTCCCTAATTGACTTATAGAGTAATTATGAGGGTGCTTTTTTCCCTTTTTCATTTATTTTTTTCTAAAAAAAAACCTGACAAACTGTTATTAAAATTTACATGGAAGTGCACAGGACTCGCATGCCAAAAATCTTAAAGGAACAAGTTATAAGTTGGATGACTTGCTTTTTCTAACTTTAAAACATCATACAGAGCCACACCAATGAAGATGGTGTGGTGCAAGCATAAAGTGTAAAGAAAAGTATACAGATTGGTGGTGTGCAGCCGCCACCCCCCATCCCCATCCGCCATTAGGTTTATAGCCAGGTGATAAAAAGTTCTACTTACTTATTAGTGAGTGTGTGGGTGAGCCATGCATGGCGCAGGTATGTGGTAAGAGAACATTTTGTGGACTTGTTTTTTTTTTTTTCTTGTGCCTTTACATGGGTTTTGGGAATTGGATTCAGGTCTGTTGCCAGCCTTGCTTGGCAAACACGAATACCCACGGAGTCATCTTGGCCCACCACCTGATTTTTTTTTTTTTTTAATAAGGGTAACATGATATTTTAGTAGAGAAAGGATAGTCTTTTCAACTCAACACATAGAACATGAAAAAGAATGAAGTTTGGTCCCTGAATAACAGAAGCGGGAATTAATATTGTGGCCTTGGAATAGGCAATGGTTTCTTGGATACAATACCAAAAGATAAAACAAAAGAAAAATAAAAGAAAAATAAATAGGCCGTCCTTAAGATAATTTTTCTTATGTGTATGAGTGTGTTGCCTGCATGTATATCTGTGTTCCATGCATGTACGGTGCCTGCAAAGGCCAGAAGAGGCCTCAGATTCCCTGGGACTGGAATTACAGAGGGTTGTGAGTACTGGGTCAAAAAGATGGATACATAGATACTATAGGTACCTCTCTGACATTTTTCTTTGATTTTCCCATTGTTCTCTTCTGTTCAGCCACAAAGCAATGGCCATACTGTACAAAAAGTGCCTTGAAAATTCTTGGTAGACCTGCCTGCCTGCCTGCCTGCCTGTCTGTCTTTTTTTTTTTTTCTTTCTAAATTTGAGATGGGAGTCTCACTATATAATCTTGGCTGGTCTGTAACTTGCTATGTAGACCAGGCTGGCCTCAAATTCATAGAAATCTGCCTGCCTCTGCTTTCCGAGTCCTGAGATTGAAGGCATGCCTTTAAAATAGCAGGTATTTTTTAAAGTATAGAACAAGTAAAGCTATATGACATATTTTGTTAAAAAAAAACAAAACTTCCATATTAATTATATCAAAAATTTTAAATTAATTACAGGTGTCTTTATTGTTTTTGCTTTCAGCTTTGTTTTTTGTTACCTGGTTTATATTGTTCACTTTCACTTGTTTATAGTATTTTTATTGTATGTGTGTGTATGTGTGGGTATGTGTTGTATATGCACATGTGTGTGTGGTGCCAAAGGAGGTGCCTGGCATCCTTCACCTGACTCCTCTGAAACAGGGTCTTTTGCTAAATCTAGAGCTAGGTTGGCAGCCATCAAACTCAGTCATCTTCCTATTTTAACCTCCTGTAGTGCTGAGGTTACAGGTACAAGGTTACACTCAGTTATTTTTTTTTTTTTACAGGGGTGCTAGGGATGCTTGCACACTAAGTACTCTTACCCAATGAGCTGTCTTCCCAGACCTTTTTCTTGTTTTTTGTGTTTATTTCAGTTTTAAGTTTCTATCTTTAACAGTATGTGTAATTTTTTCCTACTGTTTCATTCTCTGAAATACTTAACAGACATAGAGAAAGAAGGCCATTTGAACGACACTAGACAGTAGTTTGCTAATCAGGGTGTTGGTAAACTTACATCATACAAGTTTGGGTTCTCTATGGTTGATAACCGATTATCATGAAAACTGCCTCAGACCTATAACCTATTACTGTTCATTTATAGACTAGAAGGGTTAGCAAGGAAAGAAATGCAGCCACTGACCACCATTTTATGAATATAGGAAGTGGACAGATTATCTGTTGTGTTGGGTATGGAGAATAGTATATGTTCAGATCAGGAGACTTAAAAAGGCATTTTTTACAGTTCTCAGGTAACCTGTGGAGTTAGGCATTATGTTTCATAAACCATTGTAGGTTCTGATGTTCTTTGGAGAGTGAGTTTTTGTTCAGTTTCCCCTTCTCTTATTCTATGAAATCCTAGGGTTTTGGTTTATGTAGTTATTTTCTGTCTTTTGTTTCATAATTCTTTTTGAGACAGATTCTTATTCTGTAACCCAAAACATGTGAAACTTAAAATCTTGAGAGAAATGCCACCACGCTCAGCTACATTGAAAAATTCTTATACTGTTGTCTGTTTCTTGATGTAATTTTTATTTCTATGGATTTTGCAATTGATTTACTCATTGGATGTACTGATCTCATCTTGATATTTGAAGGAGTGACATCTTGAATAATTCCTTTTGCTCCTCTCTCTCCTCTGATCACTCTTAATTCAAGGAATTGGATCATTCTTTCCTTTGCCAATCACTTTTTTTCAAGTGCATATGTTAACTATTTGTATCAGACTACCTTTACTGTTTTTTTTCTTCTTTTTTCAAATCAAGTGTTTAAAAAAAAATATGCTTTCTCTGTTCTCATGCCTTTTGTTGACCTACTCATTCATTCTTCTCAACCATTACTTTCCCCAGATATGTTATTTAGAAAGCTTTCAATCATACAGGAACATTGAAATAGTTGTAACTAAGTGCAATGCATTTGCCATCTATATCCCATCACTTTGTCTTTGGTGTTGCGTAAATAAGTAGCAGAGACCAGTACATCTCAACACTGTGTATTTTAGCTTGCACATCATTAGCTGAATTTAAAATTTGCATAGAGATCTTTTTTCTTTTGAGGTAGAATTTATGTAGAAAAATTTGCACAGAATTTTAAGTATACTATTGAATAATTTATTTAGTTCTGTTTCTGTGTAGACTGGTTGCCTTCTGCTAAGGAGACCTGAAACTCAGGTTTTCCTCTATGTTCACAGAAGTAGACTTCAAATATCATAAAATCCCTTACAGCCTTTTCATTATATAAATGTCCTTCACAGTAAAATGGTTATAATCAGAAGTATCTTAATTTTTTTTTTTAATGGATCATTCTTTGAGTCAACAGAAGGCTTTAGCTTGGCTAGGGTATCACATGCTGAAGATGACTCAAGGCTAGCTCTGTTTAGTAGCAGAAATCTTTAGCTTGGCTAGGGTATTGTACATGAATGCTGGATATCACATGTGCATGCTGAAGAAGATGGTCCCAGGCTATCTCTGTTTAGTTAGAAGCCTGAATCTGTGGCCAGCACAGTGATGTATTTCCATGAGCTCAGGTCAGGATAATGAGGACCCATCTCCAGAGAAAGAAAGAAAGAAAGGGGCCTGAGTATGTAGCTCATTCATATCGTCATTGCCTTATCTATTGTGCAGCCTTGGGTTCAGCCCCAAGGACCATAAAAGACCACAGCCTAGAATTATAATTAAAGGTGAGGAATGGCCTTTTGCCAGTTTATTAAGTTACATAAGTACAAGAGGTAATTAAAGATATTTTAAAAAGCCAGGCAGTGGTGACACACACCTTCAATCCCAGGACTGAGGAGGTAGGGCAGGTGAGTTCCAGGACAGCCAGGGATACATAGAGAAACCTTGTCTCCACAAAACGAAACAAAAGAGACTTTCTGGTCAGCAGTAAGTAGTGGTAGTGGCACATACCTTTAATCCCAGCACTTGGGAGGCAGAGGAGGGCGGATTTCTGTGATTTCCAGGTCAGCCTTGTTTACAGAGCTAGTTCTAGGACAGCTAGAGAGGGTTGTTACACAGAGAAACCCTGTTTAAAAAAAAAAAAAAAAAAAAAAGAGGAAGATATTTCTGGAATACTTGGTACTTTTAAATCTATTGTGATTCATTTGAGCCTTCGTGGAGAAAGATTGGAGACCTCTAAGAAAATTCTTCCATACTTTTCAATAAATAATTTATCAGTTGTTCCTTTCAGAGAGGAAAATTTGTTTGCTTCCATTCAAATGTGATTTATTTTTTAAAGTGAAGAGATAAGTCGTCCTCAGTCCTAATTTGTTTTGTGCTTTGAGAAAGGGTCTCACTGTGTAGCTGTGTCTAGCCTGGAACTCAGGCTGGCATCAAACTCACAGAAAAATTCATGTGCCTTTGCCTCCTCCCCTCCGGGATTAAAGGTGCATGCCATCAGGCCTAGGATCCACCTTTACTGAGGAATGTAAGCTGATTTAGGGCTAGAGAGGTGTCTCAGCAGTTAAGAGCTCTTTCTGCTTTCAGAGGGCCCTGGTTCAGTGGCCAGCACCCACGTGGTGGCTCACAGCAGGCTGTTGCTCTGGTTCTGGAGTTCTACTGCCATCTTCTGTTCTCTTCAGGCACAAGGTACACATGTGTTACATAGACATTCAGGCAATTACTCAAATCTTAAAATAAACAGACAAAAAAGTAAGCAAGCCCTAGGTAATAAGTTCTGTCAGAAAAGATAGGATTGGCATGAATTTTTATTTGGAAAAACACTTTTGGTGGGGTATTTGTGCTCAATTTTCTCGAAGCAAGTAAATTCAGGTACATTAAAGTCACTCGTATTTTTAACATAGCCTATTCTAAGGAGGCAAACTAACTTGCGGATCTTGGTGTGTCTTATTGTAATGAAATGTCTCCAGTTTCTTCTCTTAAAATTAGGAAAAAAAAACATTTGAATTACTGGGTATTGGGTTAAATGAGCTGTTTCTCAGCAATATATCTAGAAAAGGGGGGGTATCATGCTGTTTGTCATGCATTTTGCACTCTGTCATGGGGTGGATGTGATAGAAATTGAACCCAGAGCTTGACACAGCTTTTGCAGCTGAACTGGACTCTCTCTCATGGGCATCAATCTCAGGTTAGGTTGTCTTTATCATCCCTGTTATTAAATTCTAGAAGAAGAAGTTTGTCTTTCCTCTATAAGTAGGTGTATCTAATAATAACAATTGTAATAGGCTCTAGATATATGCTTTTTAAGAATACAATTTTGTTGGCATATATTCATAGGAACATTTCATACATGTATATATATATATTATTGTAATTGTGTTCTCTCCCATGCTTTCTTCCCCCAAGTTAGCTCCTTTTGTTCCTTTAGACAGTTTTGCTACTAACTCTCATGATTATGTATTTATGTATGTGTATATATATGTACATACATACATACATATGCTTTACACACATACTCATATATATGTAGGTGGATTTTCCCTTTGGCCCCAGTTCACAAATAATGATGACATGGAGCATGGAGACTTACTATTAATTATGAAAGCTCAGCCTTAGCCTAGGCTTGTCCTATTAGCTCTTATAACTTAAATTAACCTGCTTATATTAATATATGTTTTACCATGTGACTTTTTACCTTTATTTCATTCTGAATGTCAGACTCCCCGAGTCTTCATGGTGTCTCCTTCGAGCTTCAGTTAATCATTTTCCTCTCTCTGCCTGGAAGTCCCACCTATTTCTTTTGCCTAGCTATTGGCCTGTTCAGCTTTTTTATTATACCAATCACAACAATACCTCTTCACAGTGTACTAATATCCCACAACACATATATCTGATTTTATGTGCATAGGTACATTTTTGTTGTTTTATTTTCGAGACAAGGTTTCTCTGTAGCTTTGGAGCCCATCCTGGGACTTGTTCTGTAGACCAGGCTAGCCTCAAACTCACAGAGGTCCCGGGGACCTCTCTCTGCCTCCTGGGTGCTGGGATTAGAGGCTTGTACCACCCCTGCCTGCTGCATAGACACAGCCTTCATTGCTTGACTGCCTGTTTGTCACTACATCTTCAGCACTTGTAGTACCTGGCCAAAGCTAGAACTCAGATATTATTGCATGAACAGTGCTAGCTATAAGTAACTGCAGAATAACAAACCTCCAATTCATTGTTCTGTGTGTTGTGATTTAATTGGAGTTGGTTTTTAAATTACACTAAAAAGCAAATTTGTCTTTCTGTTACTTTAAAGCTCAATATTAAAATTTTGTCAGTATGTTCTAAAACTTCAGGCTAAATGCCTTTTCTGGAATATCTTTCATTATTAGAAGTAGATTTTAGAAAAAGCCATATTAATTTTATTTTGTTAAGTATAATTACAACTTGATTACTGTTTTCTGAACTAAGAGAACATATATCTTGTGATATAGCTGAGTGAAGTTAGCAAGTTGGTAATTGATATAAATTTAAATATTCTAAAATGCACTGAGATAATTTGGTAGTGAACAAAGAAACTCAGTCACTGATTTGTTTGAAGAGAAATAGAATTGCAGTGTCAAAATTGAATGTTTGAACTAAGTCTTAAGATTCCACAAGGAAAGCACCCTAACTTACTGTTTTTGTTTATTTCAGGGCTGAAGACGAATAAACTCATTTTTTCAGAGTTAAAGAATTACTTAAAAAAGAAACAAGATGGGGACGCCTGGTTCTGGAAGGAAAAGAACACCTGTGAAAGATCGATTTTCTGCAGAAGATGAAGCTTTGAGTAGCATCGCTAGAGAGGTATGTGCTGAGGAGCTCAGAGGATGCACACAGATACTGGGGGGGGGCAGCATTAGAAGCACAGGGGATGCACACAGATGCGGGGGGGGGCAGGCATTAGGACTCTTATTTATCAGATATCTGTAAGATATTTGTTAGGAACAAGACATTATAGTTGGCCTTTCACAAGCTAATAAATGTGTCCTGGTAATGTGTTCTTAGAATTGGATCCCTTCTGAATTTGATTCTCTGAGAATTCTTGAGATTAATTTTTTATTATAATTATGTGGGTTCTGTATGTTTCAGGCACATCACATAGGATACTTAGAATTTTGGAGTTCTGAAAACTGTGGTAAGGTTCACTGGGGCCTCATAGCTCCCAGAGTTACTGGGTGAATGTTGACAGAAACTGCAATCTGAGGTTGCTTTTTGAAACATTGTAGTGGACATTTATTTACTTGTTTATTTTTTGTGGTTGTCTTTTGAGAAATTGTTTCATGTAGTCCAGGCTGGCCTTGAACTCCCTCTATAGCCAAGGATGACTGTGAACTTATAGTCCTCTTGTCTCCACCTCCCAATGCTGGGATTACAAGCATGTGTCACCATATCTGGTTTATGTGGTGCTGGAGCCAGAGCCTAGGGCTTTGTCCATGCTAGGCAAGCACCACCAACTGAGCTGGATCCTGTGTTTTGCTGGACTCTGGGCCTTGCTATTTACCAGCAGAGCTTCTAGGTTGCTTTTGTTTGTATTTGTTGATAACTTCAGGCAGTGTGGGGTGGAGAGGATGGAGAAATGGGATGGGACACTGCTTTTGGATTCTTTGAAGCATCTCCTGTTGTATTTGGGCATTAGGGTAGCTCTTGTGTTTCAGACTCTGACTGTAGCTGCACACTTGACCTTAGTAAAGGGCTCATTTAGGGTTAGCATTGTTTCCTCTTGAAAGTTAGTTAGCGTTTGAATTATGAATAAAAACATTTAATTGTGTTTTTATTTGTATGAAATGCCAGGCTAGGCAAATCCATAGAAGTTAATGGATTGTGATACAAGAACTCGGAGCATTAGGGAGTGATTTCTCAGGTGTATGGGTTTCTTTGTGTGTGTAATGGAACCTCCTGGAATTTGATAATAGTGATGATTGTAAAACTCTATGATTAGACTAAAAACACTGAATGACATACTTCAGAAGGGTGAACTTTTAGCAGGTATATATAAAACTATTAAAAACTTTTCAGTTAGGTAAGTTGGCAGTGATATCCCTTAGTTTTTTAAATTTGAACTTTTTTGCCTTTTCTCACGTAGCCTACTAGCCTGGTCTCAAATTCCCGATGTAAACCTTAAAATTCTGACTCTCCTGAGTCTGTCCTGTTCCCCCACTCCCATTGTAAACACTGATTTGCGTCACCACACTCTTTTAAAGTTACTTCTTCTTGTGTGTGCACAAACATGAAGGGCAGAGCGTCTTCCTCAATTGCTCTTTTCCGTGTTTTTCATTTTGAATGTGTGTGTATGCCACAGTGTGCCTGTGGCGGTCAGGCCAGCTTTCAGGAGTCATTTTTCTCTTCTTTCTGTGGGGTCTGGGGCTCAGAGTCACATCATCAAGCTTGTGTGTCAAATGCTTTTTTATTTATGTTTGAGGGAGGGTCTCTTACTGAACCTGGAGCTGGCCAGTTTGTCTCTCCACCTGCTCGGTGCTAGGTTACAGGTGTGTAATGCTTTTAATGTGAGTTCCAGGGACTGAACTCTGGTTTCCATGCTTGTTTAGCAAGCATTTTAGTGTAGAAGCCCAATTCTATAGAAGAGTATTTGGAGTAACATTATCTAAAAATTGAGTAGTAGAGTATTAAAGAAAAGTTAACTAAAAACTGGCTATAAAATTGCATTAGAAGCTAGGTATTTTTTTAAAACTAAAAATGGTATTTTAAAGGTGAAAAAAAAAAAAAAAAAACTCCACAAAAACCCAGTCCTTTCCAGTGATCATAAGTATTTACGTAAGTTATATACTTTTAGGTAAAACTTAAAATTACTGAAGTGTTTGGTTTAAAATTGGAGGTGGATTAGGGAGAGAGTTAAGTGGTAAACGACCTTGTCCCACACCCTGACATGTTCATATCCCAGAAACTCATGTAAAGAGTCAGATGTGGTAGCAAGCATCTGTAATCTTTTTACACTTATGGTGAGATGAAAGGAGGAGGCAGGAGGATTGCCTGAAAACTTGAGGGCCAGCTAGTCTGAAGTACATAGTGCAGAGACCCTGCCTCAGCAAGGTGGAGGGCAGGAACCACTCTCAGAATTGTCCATGGAACCTGCACATGTGACCTGGAGCATATGTGTACATACCACTACACCACTACCAACACACACACACACACCACCACCACCACACATGTGGCCTGGAGTATATGTGTGTAATACACACCATGCATACATGCACTCTAGACATGTGGTCTGGAGCATATGTGTATATACCATACACACTCACTTATACACACATACCCCTACACACATGCCCTGGAGTATATGTGTATAACACATGCGCACGCACACACACACACACACCCCTACCCCTATCTCTACATATGTGCCCCAGAGCATACATATGTGTATATACACCATACACCACATGTACAGGGAAATAGAATCAATTTTCTACAAATATGTGATCGTTTACCCTCCCCTCCCTTTTTTTTTTTAAACAATTATATATGACGAGTGGTACCTGAGAAGAAGTTGAAGCCTCTAGAAAGGATTGCGGCTAGCCATTTTTTCTGTAAATATATTTATTATTATTTTTAAGAATCTCAAATGTATTCAACATATAGTGCTCATATCCACCCCTCATTACCCCCAGCTTCTCCACAGCACCCCCCCTCTCCTTCCCAACATCATGTCCTCTTTTTTTTTTTTTTTTTTTTATTTAAATGACCCACTAAGTGCAGTTAGTGCTGCCTGCCGGAGCATGGGCAACCTAGCAGGGATCACACCCCTGAGAAAACTAGCTCTCCCTTTCCCATCGGCTGCCAGGAGATTTCTAGCTAGGGTGGGACCTCGTGAGTGCCTCCCCAGCTATGCAGAAATGTTGACTGGCTTGATTTTGGTAGGTCTCGGGTGGGCATCTCCAGCTGCTGTGAGTCCCTTAAGTGTCAAGGACCCTGTTGTGTCTAGGAGACACTGTTCATAGCAGTCTTCCCTGATTCTGACTCCTAACAATTTTCTTGTAGGCAACCTTGATTCTTTTTAGTGACTGTGTAATATTCCATTGTGTGTGTACTCTTTTTATTTATATGTTCATCTGCTGGCTCTGCTTTATTGGATTACCATCTATTGCCTAAGGACATAATAGCCATTCAGGCATCTAGGAGAACCGGAAGTTTGTGGGTTTTGATTATAGGTTAACATCCTAAGGAAAAGGGTACAAGAAGGTGGATAGGTAAAAGGACACTTTCTAGCAGTGGTTTATGGCAGGGCAACCATAAGAGCTGGTCAGAGCTGATGGTAATATTGCTACTCTCAGTAATTGATTTATTTTTAGGTCATGGTAAATAAAAGATTAAAAAAAATTTTTGGCAAATACAAAAGCTTTCTTAAAATGTGAAAAATTACTATAGTCAGCAGGAATTATGAGTATTAATTCCAGCTTTCATTTAAGGCTATAGCTTCTTTTTAAAGCAAACATGAACTTCGGTTTTTTATTTCTCTGTCTATGCTGGGACTCACTAGGTAGACCAGGCTGGCTTCAGACTTACAGATTCACCTGCTTCTGCCTTAATAAAGGCATCTGACACCACTTGGCTGTTTGTTTGTTTGTTTGTTTGTTTGTTTTTAAAGACAGGCAAAAATTGCTTGCTGGCTGGCTGGGAGCTTGCTGTGTAGACATGGTCTGCCACACCTGGGAATGTTGGACTTCAGCACACATTTATTAAGCACCTATTGTGTGTGGACACTGCTATGTTTAGAGGGTATGGAGTTGATGATTCTAGCTTTGATTCTGGAGAGGAAGTAGACACTGAAGACCATGTAGTGGAATCTTCCTCAAATTTCAGATACTTAGCAATTCTTTTTTGTCTTGAAAACTGGTTATCTGTATGCTGTAGTCACTTGCGTTCTTAGAATTGAGGAAATATGTAATATGTGTATTTATAACTTTGTTAAGTGCTTTGAGAGAACAGTAAACAGTTTCGTTAAAGAGTGTGCCACAGGGGACATGTTTGAGGGCCTTGGGAAGGCTTCCTGGGAGGAAATGGCCTTTCACCTGAGGTTTGAAGGATGAGGGATATTCCCCCAAGGGAAAGGGAGTTGTCCGAGAACTTTTCTTTGCAAGCTTGTGAGGCTGAGGCTGAAGGATTGCAGTAGCTAACATTTATTCAGTGTTCACGTTGCACCCTGTTTCAGTACTTTAGCGAATAGCTCCAGGCCTTTTTATGTATCAGTATTTCATTGGTGACCAATATACAAGCCATGGAGGCATCAAGCAACCTTGCCAAGGGCATGATGGGTTAGCACTGGAATGTCCCATGGCTTATGTCCTCTTAACTATGGTGCCTCTAGTTATCTTGGGGTGACAACTGAGACTGAGAAGAGGAATTAGCTAATCAATTTAGTGGTTTGCAGCTAGGGGCTAGTTTTGTTCTTTGGGGATGTTTGGCAATGTATGTAGACATTTGTGTCTGTCACAGTGAAGGGTGGTGTGGGGAAAGTGCCCTGGCAGCCCTGGGTAGAGGCTGAAGCTGTCGCTCAACTTCCCAGAGCACGGCTCAAGCGTTAGCAGTGATGGGGCTGACAACCCTGGCGGTGGACTCTCAAGGATTATGTTTAGGAGATTTAGTCTGTCCTAAAAGCTATGGGGAAACATTGAAGGTTTTTTGCAGGGGAGTGACATGATCAAAAGGATGACTTACTATAGGTTGGAGATTGTATCAGAGAAGAGACACCAGTGGGTGCAAGGAGGTGAGTCATGAGCCATGGGTAGTGGGGTGGCTGGAATGAGGAGCTAAGCAGTTGGTGCTCTGTGAATGGCTATGGATGGGTGGCAGAGACAGGACTCTGTGGCGAATACATCTGGATAGATGGTAGGGAGCATGAGAATGGGGGGAGGGAGCATGATTGCATGTTGGCATGTGTTGTATTTCAGGTGGCTCTGAGATACCCAGGTGAAGTTTTCAGAGGGTGGTTTTGAGAATACTGACTGGGAGCACAAGGGCAAGAGGTGGGCTTTAGCGAATTCTTGGTACTTGGACCTGCTGTTGGTATATTGAAGTTACTGAACTCAGTGTGTGAACACCATCATCTAGGGAGAGAGGTGAATCCTAAAGAACTCCAGGACAAGTTAGAGTTTTATCTTGGACATGTGTCTTTCTTTATATATTTGATTCAGATTATTCTGTTCAAATGGATTTGTCAGAAAAATAATTCCATGTAATTCAGAATTACTTCTAGTTGTAGTTAAAACATGTTCTCAGTATTTATGAAACAGGAGTCAATTTTTCAATTATGAGAAATTATTTTTTTTGTTTTTTCAAGACAGGGTAGCTTTGGAGCCTGTTCTGGAACTCACTCTGTAGACCAGGCTGGCCTCGAACTCACAGCGATCTGCCTGTCTCTGTCTCCCGAGTGTTGGGATCAAAGACATGCGTTACCACTGCCATTTGAGAAGTGAATGCTTTTCCATTTCTACCCAGTTTAAAAAAAAAAAAAAAAAAAAAAAAAAAACAATCAAAATCTCCTCCTTTCTGTGAAGTAAAGTTGTGACTTTACCCAGAATTCTTTTAGGTGCCTTGGTGCACAAGTTGAGCCAGTCTGTTTCTTCCTCACCCTTAGCTGAGGAGAGAAGGGAGATGGAACTGAAGTGCCTCTTGCTAGCAGATCTACCACCTCCTGCCGGCTGTCACTGACCAGGAAGACCAATCAGTATTGCTCTCAGTATCTCACTGTCCCTTGATTTATTGCTGTCAGGAATTAAGGGAGCATTATTATGCGTGGCTGACACATTCACCTTTGCCGTTCATACCCTTCAATACCCGTACTGTAAATGGGAAGACACTGCTGGCAGCACCTCCCCAGTCCACGCTGACTCACATTCCCTCCCCGGTTAGATTGTGTCATTGCAGAGCCAATGTTTGCTTTTCTCGGGCTATTAGTTAGTTTGTATCAAGACCTTGGTAACTAAACTTCTTAACCTTAGATTTCCTTTCTTATTTGGTAAGATTGTTCTTTAAAGATTGTTTTTGCTGTCAAAAGGTCTCTGAGTAAAATGATGAAGTAGTTGCTTGACGTTAGGAAAAGATGAGTTAAAATTTCCAGATTTTATTCTTTTGGTTTTATCCAATACACATTAGTGCTTATGTTCAGAAAAATTTAAATATGTGTCCTCAAGTACCAGAAGCTTTCTTAAAAAGTGGTTAATACAATACATTTCAAGATCTCATTAAGAAAAATGATATCTCACATTTTGGATTGAAGGGAAGTTGCTAGGAACATGGAGTAATAACTTCTATTTGTTAATTTGGAAACCATGGCAACACAATAAATATTATGTCTCTTAATTTGTCTTTCAGTGTTCTTTTGGCCTGAGTGCCATGGAAGAATAAACAAAATTAACATAGTAAACACAGTACGAGCTACCTGAGTTAGTCATTTTTCTTGAGTGTTTCATGTGGTTTTTTTTTTTTTTTTTTTTAAGACACAATGTCATTATGTAACCCTGGCTGACTTCAAATTTATGCTCTTCCTATCTTGAGCTTCTAGGAGCTGTATGAAAGGCCCTAGTGAGTGAGAAAATATTCACTCCAGGTCAGACTGGTCTTAGACTCATAGTGGCCCCTGAATTTTGTACTTTGAATCCCAAGTATCTGCTGGTACAAAGATGTGAGCCAGGTAGCAGAATGTGGAGGGATTCTGGGCTAGTAGCTTGTGGCCTATAGTGTGTACAACAGGAGGAGGTGATGCTGGAGGAATGGGGCCTGTCAGGAAGGGATTTTCCTGCTGAGGAGTTGGCACTGACTCTGAAAGCTGGGGGGCCACAATCAGATTTGACATCCAGGGTAATAACCCTAGCTACCATGGGATGTGTCTGGAAGAGGGCAGGTCACAGCAAGAAAGTGGTTGTGTGCATCTTGTTGGGAGATGATGAGAGTCGGAAGGAAGGTGATGAGAGGGGAAGGGGAGGTTTAGGAGAATGGCAAATGTGGAGACTTGTGGGAGCTGCGTAGTTGGGACTCAGGGACTGAGTTGTGGAGGAGGCTAGGAAAAAGGGCAAGTCTTCATTTTATCTTCTGGGCAATGAGGCAGTAATAAAACAGTAAACAAGATGGGGGCTTACAGGGAAGATTATGCAATTAGTTAGGGACTCATTGAGTCTGAAGTTCTTGTAGAACACTATCCATTTTTAATAGCCTGTTAGATCAGTATGGTGGAGAGAAGCCTGTCTTCTTGGACATAAAGATTTGCTAACTTTTGTCAGCTGAAGTCAGTATCACCCAGGAGAGAAGACAGAATGCAAAGAGCAGGAAGTTAAGCTCGGAAACTCTGGCTCTGTTTAAACTTGAAGGATCTAGAAAAGAAATGTGTGTCCACACAGGATTCTGAAGGAGGGCTGTTAGAGAACACAGAGGAAAACCAAAGGCATTGGTGCTACAGGATGCCAAGAGCTTTCAGGAGGAATGAGGGGTTAGTGATGTCAGCTCTTCAGAAGTGAGATAAGAACTTAGGAATTCCACTGGGTTTGGTAGTTAGAGGTCATTAGTGACCTTTGCCTGAGTAGTTTCAGTCCAGTGATTTGGGAAGAAGCCAAACTGTAGTCATTTGAACCAAGTGAGAAGTGAGGAGGGAGGTATGTGAAAATGTGGCTGCAAAGAGAAGGCTAAATCTGAGCTGGGATGGGGACTTGTTACTCTTTAAAGATGGAGAGACCTTATACTCTCGGTGAACCAATAGAAGAAGACAGAACGGTGGAAGTTTGGAGGGGGTGTGTTTAGAGTGGCGGTCTTGGGATAGCATTGACCTGAAACAGGAGGGATGGGTCTTCAGTGGGACTTCAGAGAAAGGAAGAGAGACAGCATAGAGACTGGGAGATCTGTTCTGGGCGGGAAGATGTGGAGGAAGTGCCTCCTTCAGGCCACAGACGGTATTTTCTACTTCAAGCACACCCTTAGACACATTTGAAAGATTCCTTCTGTTGTGGAAAAGCATTGGTACAAGAGGAGAAATACCTCATGTAGAAGAAAGAGAAGAAAACCTTTATTGCAGAACGTTCTCCATGGAGAATGAAAACCATTGACATTGTGTTTCTTAGAAATTCTCCTTCTGGTTTATTTGAAACAGTCTATAGTGGTATGACAGTTGAGTGGTACTGTTTTGTTTCTGAAAGATTCTTTGGTTCCTTGTATACTTAGAGTATATATGTCCTAAAACAAAACAAGAACATATATTTGTGGTTCATTAGAAACCGTATCTTGATGAACTTACCCCAATTTATAGACTGTATGCATGTTTTGTAATTGGTTAACTTTTTGCCTCCAAATTGTTAGATACTAGATTCAGACTACTAAGTAAATATATACCCATGTTCCCATACCAGAATAGTAGTCTCAAGTGAGATGTGCAATAAGGATTTTATCAAAGTAAACAGTGAACACTGCCCAGAAGATCAAGCAGGTCTGTCCTTTCTTGTCTAGCCAGTGAGCAGAGTTTATAACAGGATTGACAGGCCTCAAGGGAGCCTCTGATTGGAATGCTACAGGGAACCACAGCAAGTTTAACTTAGTTCCTGTGCCTAAAGCAGATACAGAATCCACATTTAAGATGCAGAAAGCTGGTGAATGCTTTTAGTCTGAGAAGTTTTATCGTACTTGTTCTTGGGGTTTCAGTAGGTTGACCCAATAGTATATAGCCAGGAGTCTTGGGGAAGGGAGAAACTGAAATTAGAACTGGGAAGCGTTGAAGGTGCCAGGTGAAAGTGGTAAAAGCTGTTGGGAAGAGGGGAGTCTGTTGGAAGGAAACCAGGCATGCATTTAGGAGGTCCTGAGGCTTGGGATTGACTGGGCTGGGGTGGGCTCCATTGCTGGAGACTGGAGACTTCAGAAGTAAAGCTGCCCACTGATTGAGGGTGGAGTTGGTTTCACTCACTCTAGGTTTTCAGATAGCTCATCCTCTAGTTGGTAGAAGTAGGGGCTTTGTTTATGGCTGAGAAGTCAGTTTGTGATGCTGGATTTGAGGCCTCATTGGCTCACAGCTGAAACTAGAATCAATGATGAGCACAAAGTCTGGGCACAGTCAAAGGAGATTATCTGCACCTGGGTAAAGGAGTGGCCTGAGAACCAATAGGACCAAACTAGTGCAGTTCCCAAGAGAAGAGAACCGCACTCATTTGAAAACCGCACAAAGCAAACCTCTGGTTTGCCTGAGGAGATGGGCTTAGACTCTGTATAAATAGACAGGTTAGAGTAGCATGGTTAAGAGCATGGATTATTGCGTGAGTTTCAGGATGTGGGGATTGGCTCTGGCATTTGCTAGTTAGGTGATATGATTTGGTCTCTGAATCTCAGAGGTTGAGTTTTGAATTGAGAAGCAACCAGCCATCTAGCTTTGCCTTGCTAGAAAGTCAGTGCTCAAATGAGGCAGTAGTGTGAGATCTCATTTTGTTCACTCTCTGCAAAGTGTGGCCTTTGTTTATTTGTTTAAAATGGGATCTTGCTGGATTCAAATTCCTGTGCTCAAGATCCTCTGGTCTCAGCCTCCAGACTAGCTGGGACTACTATAGTTGTGCCCTATGCCAGGTGCCAGTTTGGGTTTTGATTGTGAGGAGATTATTCTGATAATATTGTTTAACTTTAGCTAAGGTTATCCCTTAACAGACTTGCCACAGTTTGAGTTGGATTCTGTTCTGTTTTCATAAGCTTGTTTCTCAGACTTGTTCCTGGGCCGTGATGTTCAAAGGATTAATTAGGCTTTATTTAGTAATTGGTCCAAGAAACGTTATGTATTTTGTGTCCTCTTTGAGATCCCTAGTGTTTGTTGTTATTAAATATTTTGACTTAAAAAGAAGTTCAATCCAATATTTCCTAAACTGCCTATATCATAAACTCTCCTTATACACTAATTTTTGTGAACTGGAATTTTGTATATTTTAGTATTTATTTAGCATCCCCCCTCTTGCTGTTTGTCTTTCTCTTTCTTTGTGTGTTTGTGTGTACTTGTGTGTGTTTGAGATAGACTCTCATGTAGCCCGGGCTGGCCTCCAGCTTACTATGTAGACAGGATGGCAGATTCTGATCTCCTGCCATTGCCTCCTGAGTGATGGGACTGCAGGTGTCTCCACACCTCCTAACTTAGGTGGGTTTGTTGCCTTCAGTCTTATCTATTCAGAAAGCTTAATTTAGGGTCTAAGTCAGTGGGTGGAGTGATGGCTCAGTGGCTGAGAGCACTGAGTGCTCTTGTAGATTCTCAGCACCACATGGTTGCTCATAGTCTATAACTCCGGTCTCGGGGTTTCACACCGTCGTCTGGCCTTTGTGGTCACCTCTTATGCAGGGTGCACAGGCATACATAGAGGCAAAACACCCATACAACATAAAGATAAAAGTAAAGCTGGGTGTGGTGGCACATACCTTTTATCCCAGCACTCGGGAGGCAGAGGCAGTCGGATCTCTGTGAGTTGAAGGCCAGTCTGGTCTACAGAGCAAGTTCTAGGATAAACCAGGACTAGACAGAGAAACCCTGTGCCCCCAAAACAACCAACACACACAAAACAAAATAAAACAAAATGATACCATTCAGTGACCAATGCGTGCACCATTTTAGGATATTGCATGCTTTTACAGTCTGTTTACTGGGACGGACAGTCAAGTCATCTTTTATCTAATTGCAAAGCATTTCATAAGCTCCCTGAGAATCCCTTTTAATTAGTACTTAGTTACTCCCTATCTCTTTCATCCCTGGCAACCAGTAGTCTAGTTTCTGTCTGGGTAGATTTGCTTATTCTTGTTGTTATAGAATCATATGTCACTTTTTGTATCTGTCTTTTACTTAGCAAAGTGTTTTCAAGGTTTATCCATGCTGCAGTCTGTGTCACTCTTGTGTTTGTTTTAATGGCTGAGTAATAACCCATTAAATGGATACCCCACATTTGTCCTTTCGCCAGTTGCTGGAATGTTGGTTATCTCTGCATTTTGACTGTTATGAGCAAAGCTGTTGTGAACAGTTGTGGGGACATATGTCTTCATCTCCCTTAGGTACACATCTAGGGTGGATGCTGGGTTTCTGATAACTCAGTATTTAAATTCTACATAAACAGCCACACTTTTCCTAAGCATTTATATACCACTGTACACCTCCAGAGTGCTGCTTGCATTCTGATCCCTCCACAGTCACTTTGGTTTAAGAACACTTTGTTTTATTACAGCCACTCTAGTAGCTGTGAAGTGGTGACTCGGGGAATGTGAGGCCTTTTACTGCCCCCCCCCCCCCCCCCCGCCTTTCTCATTAAACTGATTGTTATTTTCTTTTTAAACGAGTTTCACAATTTGTGACACATTTTTGGTCAAGTTCTTCCCAATAATAAGCACTGACTAAAAACAACAGCAATGACTCAAAACTCCCATATACACACAAACAAGGGTCTACACAACATTCTTTCTTTCTGAAGGTTTTTCCAGGCCAATCTTCTATGAGATGTTCTCTTTCCACCGATTAGGAACAAGTGTTAGGGATGATACTCTGTCTGCTCCTGGGCTCCCTGGGTGCAGTTGGTGGCCTTCCCAGCTCTGATACATTACTGGAACATAGTCAGAGAAGCATCTTAACACACAGAATTGCTGGGACCTTACTGATAGCTGCTGCACCAGCTTTCTGGAACTGAGGGCTACCTGCCAGCTTTGTACCAGAGTGTTGATGAGCCTTCTCTTAAGCAAACTTGCAGGCGGTGAATTGCATCAGAGTCCAGAGCCTGCACTGATTTGGCCTGGATGGTTCAGGATAATCGTGAGCACTGAGGATAGCTATTTCCAGTGATAGGTGATTTCTTTGCTGTCACTTGCAGCATTGCCAGGACAGACATTTGATGGACAGCTCTCTCAGGAGTAGCTTCACTCAAAGCCTCATGGTGTATTTCAACACACCTTGCTTCAGTTGTGATATTGGCTGGAGAAAGGCAGCCACCACACTGTGTTTGAGAACTCTGATTTCCCTCAGCTCACAGGACCATATCAACACCATCAGTTTTGTAACGTTGAGGAAGGACGGGCACAGAGGCTTATGGTTGGACAAGTTGGTGGCAGGGTACAGTCTATGCCCGGTGTGGTTTCACTTGCTTTACCACCTTGTGAGTGACGTTCCACCCAGTGAAGGCATGCTAGCACTTGACTTAGACCAGGGATTTGGCCCAAATGCTATGGTGTGAGCTTTGTGTAGCTCATTTTTTAGTGTAAATGCTGCCTTCCTAAAAAGAGCTTTGTCCCTCTTCTGGCCGTTGGGACCAACAGTCAGTTGTTTCATACCAAGTGTATAAGCTAGAAGGTATGCTCATGTGACAGCCAGCTTTTTTGAATTTCGAGACAGGGTTTCTCTGTGTAGCCCTGACTGCCCTCGAACTCTGTAGATCAGGCTGGCCTGGAACTCAGAGATCCATCTGCCTCTACCTTCCAAGTTCTGGGATTAAAGGCCTTCACCACCACCATCCAGTGTTCTGTCCGTTTTTTGAGAGCCCAGCTTTAAATTTACCAGTGTCAGCAGCAGCAGTTTAGACGTCATAGTCAGTCTGTAGTGATGCACCTGTCATCATATAAAAGTCTAAGCTCTAGGAAGTCAGTGATAATCACACAGCACTTGCAGGTCTCCAAAGCCCACAGATGTCACTGGTGATGGCTGCTCACGCCCAGCCCTCATTTTACCCTAAGACCCAGACTTACTTGAAGGAGCCCTTTCCCATCTCAGCACCTACTTCACATGCTTTCATTTTTTTTTCTGAGATTTATTTTATGTGTCTGAGTGTTTTGCCTACATATATGTGTACTATATCACACCTGGTGTTTAAGGAAGTCAAAAGAGGGTGTTAGAGGACCTGGAACTAGAGTTCCGGATGGTTGTGAGCTGCATGTGGGTGCTGCATGAGTAACAGAGCTCCTAACCGCCGGGCTCGCTCTCTAGCCCATACTTCACAGGGTTTTAAATGTTTTCTTTTTGCTCCACCACATTTGCAGTTCAGCCGGGTAGTAGTGTTACACTAGCCCGAGTCTACGTGTCCACTAATACTGATGTTGGTAGATGAATCTCCTTTCCCATTTTGATTTAGGTAATTTTCATGGCATGGCATCTATAGTCTGGTAGCAAATTCATTGCAAAAACCTCAAGATCTCTCCATGTTCCCCTGCTACAGGACCTGAACTGCTGAGTTCAAATGGCCCTTCTGCCTCAGCCTGCTAAGTAGCTCTCTGAGACTAACTGAGATTACAAGTTCATGCCACAAGAAGACAGTCTCTGCTTAGTCCAAGCTAGCATAAACTGGATGTGTAGCCCAGACTGGCTTTACATTCACAACTCTCCTGCCTCAGCCTCCTGAGTACTGGGATTACAGGCACACACCATCATACCCACCTCTAGTATGGTTTTAATTTTAATGGAATGATTTTCCCCTGAATGTTGCAGCTCTCACTTCCTTAACTTCCAAATGTCCATAATGAAAAACCCTGCTGGCAAAGGGAAAAACCTCCTATTACAAACTTCCTCAGACCATAGTACCCGTGTGGGTCTCCCCTCTTCCTAGTTCTTTCATGGTGGTTGTTAGGGTTCTTAGGTCAGGGAGCATGCTCTGTAGATTCAGGAGGGGTCTGGGTTGGGGGTGACTAAGACCTATGCTTTTTGTTGCCATTTTATTTTTCTCCCTCCCCCCAATTTTGTCAGCAGTGTAGTTAAACTCTGTCCAGATTGTTTTTACCTGTGTCCCGTTTTTCTGCTTTGCTTCTGTGCCTGTTCAGTGGGCATTACACCCTTCCTCAGGGTTCTTGTGCCTCATATTCGGGGCACAGCAACCGCCATCGCTTCTAGAAGCCTGGTCGTGTGACCCAGCTGCACAGGGTACTTCTCAACCTGAGTTTCCAGCTCCTCATTTTTTATAATAGCATTAGGAGCTGAGGTCAAAATTCTGAATACTTATGATTTCATGTATTATGACTACTTCTGAATTTAGCTAAAACCTTTTTTGGTAAAATCTGCATGACATAGGCTTTACTGTGGTAACCGTTTTGAGTATGCATTCCTGTGGCATTATGTACATTTATGTTTTTTAACCTTGTCATCTTCTGCAGAACCTTGTCATCTTTCAGTGCCCAAACTGTCCCCATCAAACACTAACTCCTCACCCCCTTCTTTCCAGCCCTCCCACAGTCTGTCCCTATGGGTCTGATCTTAGGTACCTTGCATAAGCACAAGGATCCGGGTCTGCCTTATTTGATTTAGTGTCTTTACAAGATTTATCCATGTGGTCATAGCTAAATGTCTTTCCTTCCAAAGGACTGAATATGATCCAGTCAGTATGTCTGTAACATAATTTTCTAATTCATCCGTTAATAGATTCCTTGGTTGTTGTCACTTTGTGGTTTTGGGGAATATGACACTGTAAACATTGGTATATAAATGTCTGTTTGGGTCTCTGTTTTTAAGTCTTTTGTGGCTGTATCTCTTAGTGGAATTATTTGTATCAAATGCTCTTTCCGTGTTTTGTTTTAACTTTAGTTTGAATGTAGTTACGTTCCATGTATTTTGTGTATATAAGAGAGGTATGCAGCAAAATAAATCTGCAGGAGCTGTCCCATGGGTCGCATTCTGGGGTGAAAACCCTGCAGTTTCTCCCTAGAAACTGCTGTCTGTGCTCATGACTGCTTAAAACATGGCAGAGATTTGAAAGTTCCATGTCGCACATCGAGCTGCCTATGAATTTCCACGATACTCTTGCCTTTACCTGAACTGCACTTGATTGTTATTTAGCATGCAAGTTGTGGGGTGCCAGGAGGTGTGCAACTCTAAAAGGTTTTATGTGTGCGGCTGGTTTGCCTGCATGTTTGTTTGTCTGCTACTTGTGTGCTTGGTGCCCACAGAGGCCAGAAGAAGGCATCAGATTCCCTGGGACTTGAGTTACAGACAACTGTGAGCCACCATGTGGGTGCTAAGAACTGAATTCAGATCCTCAGGACAATCGGCCAGAGTTTATAACCAGTGAGCCTTTTCTCTAGCCACCCCCCCCCCTTTCTTTTTAAATAATTTTAAACACATTGTGTGTGTGTCTCCTTCCACCATGTATGTCCCAGGATTGATTGTCAGATTTCGTGACAAGGGCCTTTACCTGCTGAATCATCTCCCTGCACCGCTCCACTCCTCCTTAAAGACAAGGTCTCTCTCTATAGCCCTGATTGGCCTGGAGCTCACTATGTAGACCAGGCTAGTCTTGAAATTTCATTGAGTTCCTACTGCCTCTGTCTCCTGGGTGCTGGAGTTACAGGTGTTATATCATCATACCTGGCTTATAATTTTAATATAAAGTTATAAAGACACATAGAGATTTGGGTGTGTACTATTTATAGAAGATACAATGTGAGTAATCATCATATATAGTGGGAACTCTTTCCTGGGCAGATGTTAGCAAATGCATAGCTCTTTATTAGAGGATACCAACAACAAACCAAAGTACAATTCCACTGAGGTTAGCCAGGCGTACTTGTAGAGCATGGCCAGGGAATTACTTATAGGAGCAAAGCAGCCACACCACCCTGTATAGAATGACGTCACCCTACATAGAATGACGGCTTTTGCATAGCTGCTTACATGGAGTCTCCTGTCAGTTAACCTTCCACAGTGTACATTCTAGTATTCAACTTCCTGAGGCCACAAGGCCATGTGCAGTTTGGGGCAGAGTCATAATTAGTGGGCAGGGGGAGGAAGCAGAGGGAGTATTTAAAATGTGAGGTTGGGGGCCTGGTGACCCCCCATTCCTCCTCCTGTGAGGGCCTGGTGACTTCCATTCCTCCTCCTGTGAGGGCCTGGTGACCCCCATTCCTCCTCCTGTGAGGGCCTGGTGACCTCCATTCCTCCTCCTGTGAGGGCCTGGTGACCCCCATTCCTCCTGTGAGGGCCTGGTGACCTCTATTCCTCCTGTGAGGGCCTGGTGACCTCCATTCCTCCTCCTGTGAGGGCCTGGTGACCTCCATTCCTCCTCCTGTGAGGGCCTGGTGACCCCCATTCCTCCTCCTGTGGGGGCCTGGTGACCCCCATTCCTCCTCCTCCTGTGAGGGCCTGGTGACCCCCATTCCTCCTCCTCCTGTGAGGGCCTGGTGACCCCCATTCCTCCTCCTCCTGTGGGGGCCTGGTGACCCCCATTCCTCCTCCTGTGAGGGCCTGGTGACCCCCATTCCTCCTCCTGTGAGGGCCTGGTGACCTCCATTCCTCCTGTGAGGGCCTGGTGACCCCCATTCCTCCTCCTCCTGTGAGGGCCTGGTGACCTCCATTCCTCCTCCTGTGAGGGCCTGGTGACCCCCATTCCTCCTCCTGTGAGGGCCTGGTGACCCCCATTCCTCCTGTGAGGGCCTGGTGACCCCCATTCCTCCTCCTGTGGGGGCCTGGTGACCCCCATTCCTCCTCCTCCTGTGAGGGCCTGGTGACCCCCATTCCTCCTCCTCCTGTGGGGGCCTGGTGACCCCCATTCCTCCTCCTGTGGGGGCCTGGTGACCTCCATTCCTCCTCCTCCTGTGAGGGCCTGGTGACCCCCATTCCTCCTCCTCCTCCTGTGAGGGCCTGGTGACCTCCATTCCTCCTCCTGTGAGGGCCTGGTGACCTCCATTCCTCCTCCTGTGAGGGAAGCCAACAGTTAGCAGGCCATCTTGAGAATCTCTTGCAAGTTCTCACAGCTGCTTCGAGGAAGATGATGGCTCTTCTGCTCTGAGGATAGTACTAGATCACATCACTCAAAGTAGTATTTTAGCTGAGTGAGAGACAGATGGTCTATGAGGAGAGACTGAGAAAGCTACAGAGTCCAGGCAAAGAAGGAGATGGGTCACTGGTCCCTAAAGAGCATGTCCTGAGTGCGAGGAGCCAGCCTTGTTTCTGCTTTTACCTCTTTGGCTCCTTCTGTTTGTACAGCACCTCCCCCCCTTAACTTTGCCATAAGGAATGGGAACCAGTAGAAGATTTTAAATAGCCAAGTGACATCAGAAATGTCTTTGTCAATTTTGAGGCCACATAGAAGATGAATTATAGGGTGGATTCTAGAGGGATGGATTTTGGAGGTGGTTGTAGTCCAAGCAGGAGATGGAGTTTTCCTGCTGTGACTCCATTTATATCAAATACTGAGATAACTGATTATCGGAGATTGGTGGTTGCCAGGAGCTAGTGGGGCAGAGAACGGGAAGAAATTATTCATGTGTATGGGCTTTCTCTTTGAGGTTCTTGAGTTAATAGTGATGGTTGTACAGTCCTTGAATGAGCTAAAAAGCACCCAATTACATTCTTTAATAAGACTGTACAACCATCACTATACCACCCTGAACACACCTGCTCTTCTTTAAAAATGGTGAATTATCTCTGATGCTTAAATTATATCTCAATTTTAGAGAGAGAGGGAGACCCTGAAACAAAGCAGTGTTCAAGACACTCAGGGATAGAGAGTTTAGATAAACAAGCAGTGTTCAAGAAAGACACTCAGGGATGGAGAGGTTAGATACTAGCAATATTGAAAACGAAGCAGCAGCCGCTTTTCAAGTTCTTAGTCTGTACAACTGAACTGATTGATAAGGACGGAAATACAATTAGAACAAGTTTTGAGGAAATAAGTAGTGAGCTGTGTATTAAATGTCTAACCAAGACTACTAGCAGCTAAAGACAATGACCCTGATTTGAAGAGAGATATTTGAGATTGGAGAAAGAGGGGAATGGATGAAAGTTGATTGAAGTCAGGTAAACTTGTTGATAGATGATATCTTCTTTTTCCAGTTTCCTTGGAAGATGTGTCCTATTGTGCCTTGTCGCCAAGTCTGTTATATAAGTACTTTTGTCCTCGTATAAAGCTGAGGTTTATGTTACTTTTCAGGCAGAAGCAAGGCTAGCAGCAAAGCGGGCCGCCCGGGCAGAAGCAAGAGACATCCGCATGAGGGAACTGGAACGCCAGCAAAGAGAGGTAAGGAGAAGTGTGATCTTCGCCTGTGCAAGTGTGTGCGCGTGTGCATGCATGCCTACGGTTATTGGGGTGAGGGATAAAAAACACGTTGGATGAAGGAGAGCTCTCACTGTCTCCATTCTCCATTTCCAGGCCTCAGGGGTACAGAGGACTTTTGTGAGATACAAGGCATTTCAGTGAGACAGTGATAGGCAGATCCCCAGGTTGGACACTTCTCCTCAGGGTGCTGTCTCCTCCACTTGAATGTAGATCTAGGTCTTGGCTCTTGTAGGTCAGCAACTGCATTTCATTTCAGATGAACCAGTTATGAATGCACACAAAGAGGAGGGGACATGGCAGTCAATGGATTGTCAAAAGCACAGGGTGCCAAAACAGAGGCCCACTTTATTCTTTACTTCACAATCCCAATTCTCTGCCTTAAAATAACCAACTTAGGAAGTCTGTTCCGGACATTTCTCTGTACTTTCTTACTGAGAGTATAAATATGATTTCTGCCCTCACTGTTACCATCCTTACTGCCAACCCTTCTATTTCCATAGACTGTGGGGAGACACCTCTATTATGAGTCTTTGTGCTAAATGAGAACCAGGGCTGGAAGTTTTTGGAATGGAAGGTTTTGACACGACATATGTGCAGGTCCAAGTGGGAACATCACAGTGAACCCTGATCTCCCTAGCTAGCTAGCTGAATCCTCACGCTTACCATTTTGAAACATATTTAATAATGTAGGAAAGTGTTCATGTAAGAATATGGGTGAGAACCCCAAATATAAAATTGGTAGAACGGCCCAAAACAAACCAAAACATCCAGTGCCAAAATATAGGGTCACAAAGACCCAGTTTAGTAAGTGCTTTGGTTTGACAGTGTGGAATTACAATTGGTATTATGTTTTTCTATAGTCTACAGATTTATATTATGCTTTTGTCATCAGAAAATTAGAAAAAAAGTAAAATAGGTAAATGAGAATTGAGCTAAGATGACATACATTTTAACTATTCTTGCTGACATTGACTTAGGCCTGAAAATTCTCACAAATATTTTGATACTGTATTTATAAAGGGGAAACATCTGTGGAGAAGTAGTAAGCAATTTATTTTCATGTTATCGGAAGACTTTCTGTTAACAAGATAAAAGAAGATATTTATATGTTTTTGCTCTATGCTGATGTAATTTTCTCTCCTTGGTTACAGTTTCAGATATCGGATACACTTCTTGGTTTGAAATGTATGTTCCAATGCATTGTCTTTATAATCCTAAGATTGTACTAAATTACAAATAGAAGAGATAGTTATTAATAGAAGTTCTGACTATGCAGAGAATCATGCGTCTTTGTTACAGATTATATTTAGCTTAGTAATTTCTTGTATTTTCAAAGTGTAGCTTTGACTCACCTACTATTGTCTTGGGCAACTGTATGTGATTGAGATTTTATTTATTTATTTATTTATTTGAGAATTCGGTGTATTGAAAACCATTTGGTTTATAAAACTTTTGTATTTATAGCCTTCTCATCATTGCTCTGACCGGAAGTGGGGACAGATTCAGAAGTGGCTGGTAGGCCAGGATTGCCTGTCCTGCATGCTGTGATAAACTGTTGAACTAATGAAACATTGAAGCAAGACATTGACTAATGGTTTGCAAAGTAGGCTCTTGGTCTGTATGGCCTAAAGTCCCAGAGTAGCTGTTCTGATGGGCACTCAGAGTCTAACCATTTTCTTCTTTGTGGTTAATAAGACTCACTTTCAACTCATGAAAGTCCAAGATCAAGAAAGAATGAATAAATGAATGTATGTTTTAGTAGTTTAGGCCAGATTAGAAAATACTAAATACAAGCAAAATCATATATTGAAAGTCTAATATTTCAAGTTTTCTGTTCAGGGGCTGTGAGGATAACCATTTAAAAGAATCATTGATACGTGTGTAGCTTAAGCAGTGAGAGTATTAGGAGACTTAGGAGGTTTTTTGATTTGAGATTTAAAATGTAGTTGGTTAACCTGAGTCTTGACTGATAGCTAGGATACGCAGAAGGTGGGAGTTCATTTCAGATGGGAGTAATTACTACTCCTCTCTCCTTCTGCCCCTGTTCTTCACTCCTTTGAAAACGATTCTTCCACTCCATTCCTTCCTCACTCTTTGGCTCCCTTGTTTGTGAGCTCACAGGTGTGATAGTCTTGATATAAACTGTAAGTAGTTAGTAAGTTTTTGGTGAAATATATGGTGTATAACCACACATTGGACTCTTTGTTGCTAGATGATTCCTTTCATGTCAAATATTTCCCTTGATTCTAACTCTCTCTCTCTGTGTGTCTCTCTCTCTGTCTCTCTCTCTCTGTCTCTCTCCCCCCCCCCTCTCTCTCTCTCTCTGTGTGTGTGTGTGTGTGTGTGTGTGTGTGTGTGTTGGCTTGCTGGGATGTGAGGAGGGGGTACTAGAAACACGAAGATCAGGAATGAAGGAAGCTACTGTGTGTCAGCATCATGCTGGAGCTTTTTACCTTGCTGTACCACAGGGGACACTCTCCACTTTGTAAATGGGATCTTTAGTTTTTTTGTTAACTTAAAACAAATCTAGACATACCTGGGAAGAGGGAATCATAACTAAGGAATTTTGTTCATCAGATTGGCCTATGGCCATGTCTGTGAGGCATTTTCTTAATTACTGATTGATATAGAAAGGCTCAGCCCACAGTTGGTGGCACCATCCCTAGGCAGGTTGGCCTAGCTGTATGAGAGGTAGCTGAGCAAGCCAGAGGAAGACCGTGTTCCTCCATGGTCTCTACTTCAATCTCTGCCTCTAGGGTCCTACCCAGACTTCTTTCTGTTACTGGTGAGCTGTGACCAGTAAGCCAAACAAACCTTTCCTGCCCTAACTTGATTTTGGTCAGTGTTTCATCATAGCAACACAAAGCAGACTGGGACAAGAGACGAAAAGGAGAGGTGTAGTGATGTAAGTAGCCTGTTTAATCATTGGCAGAGTCGGATAAGGCAGGACAGAGTGCCACAGCTGCTGACAGAGTTGGAGCAAGCAAGCATGGGAAGGGCAGCCCTGTGCGTAGCCAGCTTCCCCGCTCCTCGTGATTCTGACTTTAAGTTGCATGCCTCAGGCAGCATCATGTTGGTATGTGGCTGGAAGAGTAAATGCTGTTTCTAGTGTTTTCTAATCTGAAACTGAAGGAGCAATTCCAGCCCCATTTTAATAATAATGTTTGTAGACGGAGAAGATGGCCAGGCATGTTCTTGGGGCTATGATTTTCTTTTACTAAAACCACTTTGCCTCACTTTAAGTGAACTCTTAAAAAAGAATAAAAAAAGAATATATTTTATTTTCATTAACCCTATTTGAATATAACAAGATAATTTCCCAGGAAGTTTTGTTTTGAACTTTTTGTACTTTATTAATTCTTATGAGAAACTCAGTGGATAATACTATTGCAGAATCTTTGCTCTATTTGTATTTTGCCATTACCAACACTGGCTGTTTATCCACAACTTCACATTTTGAGAATACCGAGGCCTCACTTAGATCAGGCAGAAGCTCTGCCGCTGAGCTTTATCTCCAGCCTGCTTTGAGACAAAGCCTAAGTTGTCCTGGCAGAAATAGTCTGCTGATCATGGACTTCCTGGTCTGGGTATTGAGGTTGTCATTCATGATAGTGGCAGGTCCTTAGATAGCCAGGGAGGAAGAGACTCCCAGAAGTTTGTGCTAAATATGTCCCTGTCATTTAAGGCATTGTCATGCTTGGGTTGTTCAGTCCTAATAAGGCCACCCAGGATTATGGCAGTGTTGTTTTTCATGATTGTGTCTTTAGAACCTAACAATAGTTTGCTGCTGTCTGTTTTATTAGTTACTGGTGTTGTATTTAAGGAAGACCACTGGCTGTTCTGTGTAGAATTGTAGTTCCCACCTGGACAATGAAGAGGGCTGTTCTCCCATGGAAGGAAGCCCTATGTTTGTTGTTGTTTCTGTGTAATTGAGCCGCAGCAGGGTGGATGTTGTAGTCATGGTTCTGTGTTGGTCTGAGTCTGAGGATCTGAATGGGGGCCCCAGGTTTATGCTCTGGGAGATTCCTCCTTTACCCTTCCATGTGATAATTTTCTATTCTCAAGATGAGGGATCAGATAAGACCCTCTCTAAGGATTCCAGAGCCCAACATGGTGGTGCCTGCCTGTAATCCTGGCACTTGGGAGGCAGAGACAGGAGAATTGCCATGATTTTGAGGCTGGCCTGGCTTACTGCGTGAGATCTGTCTCAAAAACTAGAATTCTGGAATTGTAACCAGTCTTTCAGACAGTGTTCCCTTCTGATTGCCTCACATTTGCCACTTAACTGCTTTTCACAGTGAGGAGATAATTAAAAACAGCCTCGGTGCTACTGAGAAAAGATGCTTTTCATCTCTCTCTCTTTCTCTCTCTCTCCTGAGACAGGGTTTCTGTGTAGCTTTGGAGGCTGTCCTGGAACCAGGCTGGTCTCGAACTCACAGAGATCCTCCTGCCTCTGCCTCCTGAGTGCCGGAATTAAAGGCATGCACTACCACCTCCCAGTGCTTTTCAGCTCTGAAGGCATAATAAAAATTTGCTTTGTGTTTTTCTTACTATTTTACCTGAATATAATATTTTTTAAATTGGATTAGAGAAGTGCTGTGAATTTTAATAGCCTTAGTCGTGTGCAGGTAATTAGATTTAAATTGACTAGAATGAAATATGATTTGGAATTTAGTTTTTCAGTTGTGCATTGTATTAGGGTTTTCTGGAGGAACAGAATCCATGGGATGAATAAATGTAAAATAATGTATTAACTTAACTTAAAATAGTAACAGCAGTTGTCTCCATGCTTGAGAGGCTGAGAACCAAGGAGTTAGTTGTATGGTCCTTTTCACTGGATGCTTCAGCAGTTGGAATCATCACACAGGAGCTGTTTTTTAGCTGTTGGGAACAACTTGGTGTGTTCGTGGGTGCCTTGCCAGTCTGGATCTGGTGCCAAAAACCTGGAAGGTTCCCAGAGAGCCATTGTTCCTTAATCCAAGCTTGGAATTCTGGAGAGACTGGTCCTGCTGTCAAATCAACCCTGCAGTAGAAGGGAAGGCCAGCGTTACCAAAGGCAATGACTTCCCTCTGCCATACCCTTTCTTATCTGAGCTGCTTCTAGAAGGACCTGCTCGCACACTGGATGGGTCTCCCATATCTGTTAAGGCGGGACAGCTCTTCAGTTGAGGCTCCCTACACTTGGGTGATACTGATTGATTCTGGCAAGTTGAACTTTCACATAGTTCCATCATTTCAAGTACTCAGCCACATGTGGCTAGTGGGCTACCATAAATATCACACATATAACCGTTTCTGTCATCACTATTGAATAGTGCTGGTTTAAAGCATGGCTTTTTACTATGAAATAAATGAGTCATATTCTTTGTGCAAGTGACTGGACAGTATGGAACATGAATCTCTGTAGCCTTTTTAGGTCCAATTTTCTGTTCGTCTGCCCACCCGTCTATCTATCTATCTATCTATCTATCTATCTATCTATCTATCTATCTATCATCTATGTATCTATCTATCTATCCAGGTGATGCAGTAGTGTGCACCTTTAATCCAGCACTCAGGAGGCAGAGCCAGATGGATCTCTGCATTCATGGTCAGTCTGGTCCACAAAGCAAATTCCAGGACAGCCAGGACTGTTACACAGAGAAATCCTGCCTTAAAACCAAACAAAAACAAAAAACAATGAAAAAAAGTTTTTTTTTTACTTGATTTATTCATGTTTTATTTTATGTATAAGTATTTTTCCTGCATTTATGTATGAGAATCATAAGTACCTGGAGTGATCAGAAGAGGGTATCAAGTCCCTGGAGTTACAGATGGTTCTGAGCCTCCATCTGGGTGCTGGGAACCAAACCCAGGTCTTTTGGAATATCAACAAGTACTGTTAACCACTGAGCCATCTCTCTAGCCCCTGTGTCAAAATTTCATTGGAATTAAAAAGAAAAGCTTCAGGTCTGGAGAGATGGCTCAGTGGTTGAGAGCACTGGCTGATATTCCAGACACCTGAGTTCAATTCCCAGCATCCACATGGCAGTTCTGGGGATTCAATACAGACATACATGCAGATAACACATCAATGCATATAAAATAAATCATTAAAAGAAAAAAGAAAAGCTGCTTAAATATAAGAGTATATAAATATTTAACAAGATTTTATTACAGTTATTTTGGTAATATAATCGTAAATGAGTAAGGATTCATCTGTCTTTGTATCATTGATGGGGATGTGTTCTTCAGATGGACTTTGTTTGTTTGCTTTAGATACAGAGTTTTAATTGTGCAGCCCTGACTGGCCCAGAACTGATTTGTAGACCAGGTTCATCTCAAACTCACAGACATATGCCTGCCTCTGCCTCTTAAACACTGGGATGAAGGGCATGTACCATCACATCTGGCTAGATGTGTTGTTTTAGAAGTGTTTAGAAGTTGTTTAGATGTGTTGGTGGAATGGATAGGGAGGACAGAGTGAAGGGAGGGTTAGATAGTCAACCTTGGATATCACCTTAGTACCCCAAATGACACTGAGGGGTATTTAAAGTTAATTCACCTGTGTGATACAAGGATTTCTGGTTAGTTTGGGATCAGTTACCTCTTAGCACTGTGTGCTTTGCTAACTCAGATGTCTCCAAGACTTTTGTGGCATCACTTACAAAAAGTGTAAACTGGTGATTAATGCCTAGAGATCACAATACCGTGTTGGAAATCAAGTCACTGAACCAAATTATCATGCATTCTTTGAATAGACTTTGGGACAGGTTTTTATCAAGTGTACTAGTGTATACACAGTGGATATCAAAACATGATTTTTTAAAAATTACATACAAGGATTGAGACCAAAATGAGGCAGTAAACTGTGACTTTGGTTGAATTATGATTTCTGTTTAGAGATGAATGGCCAGTGATAGCCCTTTCTGTTTTTCAGCTGCATAGTGGTCTAGCTGTTGATATATGAGTCCACCAAGACTAGTTAGGTGTAGTTTTCAGTCACAATCGAAATTACTTTAACAATTTGGACCTTAAAGTCCTAAAAAATTAGAAATTCCTTATGGTGTCAGGTGACCATATTCTGGGAAGTAGCTCTCTCCTACCCATGACTCAGGCCTTACCGTCTCACTGTTAATGGGCAAATGTGGAAACACTTAGACTTGCACATAATTAAGTGCACTGTTAGGTGTAGTCAGTCAGTCTAGAAGCTGCTAACAACCATGAAATATTTGTTATTTCTTAGTAGTTTATCACATTAATGCACAGAAGTATATTTCTTATTTCTCTTATTTTTCAGTTAGAATAGTGAGAGGAAGGAAAAAAACAAATGAACAAAAAACAAAAAAGCTTCCTTACAGTGAGCACCACATTGCAACCTAAGTATTTTAAAAGTGTATTCTTCTTTGTACACTTATGACAAAATAAACATTTCTTCTTGCCTGCATAAGCTAGCACTTACAAAAAAAAATAAACATCCGCTTTCAGTGCTCAACTCAGCATCTGTTTGCTGAGTGCCGTTCTGTGTTTTAATCTTGGTATGCTGAGCTCTCCACGTCACATGGGAATAATGAGTGCTCTGACATATCGACACCTACTGAAATAAAAACCCTGCCATGAATGTGTCTGCCTCTCCACCCAATGCATGTGATGCCACCAAACTCGGCTTTGGAACTGAAGTGTCAAAACCCGCTTATTCTAAGGTGTCGCTGTGCTTTTGGCTCGATGTTTTTTGCTCCTTTGCTCTGACAATTACTTGTTTAGTGATTAATTAATTATACATGTACTTTCTTCTTTCCCAGGAAGATTCAGAGAGGGCCAGGTATTCTCACCGGTCCGGCCAACACCGCCCTTATCTGGTTTGTAGTGACATATAAACTTGCCTGTGGTACTGTTCCTCATTGGCTTCATGTAGTCACAAACTTTTAATATGTTTGCTTTTATTTTTATCAGGGAGTTGAGGATACACTGTCTCTTCGAAGCCTTGGCAGTCACAGGGTTGGTATTCTAAGTTGTTTACCCTGAATGGCAAAGCTTTTAACAATGAGCTTTGCTCAGCATCAGTGGTTGTCTTAGCAGTCTGACAGTGCCCATGTATGCCTCTACATAACATAAGCGAGTAACACTGATAAGCTCTTTAGTAGAAGATGTTTTCTCTTAGATCATTGCTAGAAGTGAATCAATTCTAAAATCTTAAATATTTTTATCTTAACACAGGTCTGTTTTTCGATTTTTGTAGAAATACCTTTGATTTCAGAAAAGTATCACAAAATGATAAGATTGAGTTTTATGAAATAACATTGGCATTGTTTTAATTTTTAGATTCCCCCCCCTCCTACTTTCATATCTTAAACTGACAGCCTATTGAATGAGCATAGCTTTGGGCCTTGTCTGGCTAAGTACAATTATGATTACATGAAACTATTGATTTGAAAATATTTCTTGCCATATGTATAGGAATTATGCTTTGACATTTTATTTAGTATTTTATAATGTACCAGCCTTTTAAGTGTAGATCATTGTAAGTAGAGTGAGGATTTGCTGTCTAAAGTCCTTTGTGTTGTGCTGAGACATAATGTCTCCTCTTACTTCTTAAAGAATTGTGCCTGAAAACAGTGTTTTGCATTCATGATATTTATATTTTTCACCAGTAAGATCATCTTTTATATTAAGAGGTGTATTTGTTCCAACTCCTTCTTACTTTATATAAAAATGTACTGCTTAAGCTGTTCTGACATATCAGGTATTAACATTTTTATATTTGTTAACACTTCATTACACTCCAAAGCCTTGTTTTCTTTTGGTGTGTGTAATCTGTTGTGTTTCTTGAATAACTTTATAAACTGGTTTTAAGTCATAAATGCTCTGTTTAGTTACAAATTGTAGAGTATTTACAAATTTTTTAAGAAATCTAAGCTAACCAACCAGTGGCTTCAAGTGGCTTTATAGGGGCAGGGAAGCCGGCTCTGCAGTTAGAAAGCATTTGCTGCTGTTGCAGAAGACCTGGGTTCAGTTATTAGCACCCACATGGCAGCAGTTCACAGATGTATGTCAGTTTCAGGTCTGGGGCGTCTGATGCCCTCTTCTGGCCTTGCAGGCACCAGGGAGACCCATTGTGCACATGCATACAAACACACTTCTTTACGTGTTTGAATGTTTTTTAGGAGGAAAATGTATGCATTTGTCATGCTTGCTGCTAGAGGTACTTTTTCTTTCCTCTTTAAATAACTTTAAAAAATTATATAATGAGTCCACAAACATTTCAAAGTTGAGAATCAGGGGCTATAAAATATTCGCCACTTCCTTTTCTGACCAGTTTCTTTTTCAGTTATATTGCACAGAGTATGAGTTTTCACACATTTATTACTGAGCTAAGTATCTGTAAACTTGAATATGGCCTTGGAGGAGCTGGATTATGTTAGTTGATCATTAAGTTTGACCTAAATTAGGGGACTTTAAGTCAACCTTTGAATAAAAAAACAAAACATCTGCCGTTAAGCTGATAAGGAACTATTCACCTAGAGTGAGTATAAAGCTACCAGGTAAATATCCCTTTAATGGAAATTGTATCAGTAAATATTGGAGATAAAATTTTAATTCATTTTTTTAAAATTATGGTAGCTGTAAAAATGTGTTCCCATGGGTAGAAGAAAACTCTGTATTTTTTGAGGTTTATTTTAGGTGTATTGGTGCTGGAATGTGTATCTGTACTATGTGTGTATGGTACCCTCAGAGGCCAGAAGAGTTTGTCAGATCCTCTAGTTACAAATGATGTGAGCCCCTGTGTGGGTGCTGGGAATTGAACCCAGGTTCTCTGAAAGAGAAGGCAGTACTCTTAAATGCTGAGTCATCTTTCCAGCCAAAGCTTTTTGTATTTTTAAAAGTTACTGTATGAATGCCTAGGATGTAGCTAAGTGATAAGAGTTATTGACTAGCATGTGCAAGGACCTGGGTTTAATCTCTATCACTAGGAGAAAAATCTCATGTGAACTTGAAAAGTAACGAAGGAGGCTGTACTGTCCTTATGTGTATGTGTATGCATTCAGCACATTTTACATATATAGACATATGCAAAATTAAGTCTGAAGGCTCATTGATAAATTGTATTTCTTTTAAACAGTGTTCTTTTGTTTTTGATCACTCTGAGGATGGAACCTTGTTCCAAGTGCTCCTCCTCTGAGGCTGATTAATAGCCCCCAGCCTTTGAGATATTTTTTTCTTTTGTTCTGTTTTAATTAGATGGCATTAGGAATTCCAACCATTTGAAGTTTTTGTTGTTTTGTTTCAGGGGTTGGGCCCAGGATATGTGGTTAACCGACCACTCAGCTATCACTAGCTCTGGATTCTTGGCTTTTAAAATGACTTTACCATTTCCAGTAGTCTGAATATGTCAGACAGTTTTTGCCCTCTGTAAAAATAAATAAGACGGTCTAAAATGGTGACCTAAATATTCTTATGGTTTACCATATAATTTAGAGGTTTCAGTGTTTCTTTACCTGTGTTTTTAAACGCAAGAGTTGTGTTTAAAGGACTCTGCACATCTATTTGGTTTTGAAGCATTACCAGTGTAAGGATGTGGGTCAGGGGCATTTATGGTTTTATGCTTCATTTTTAGGACTTTGAACTTTCCTTTTGTCCACTTAGTTACCTTTCAGAAGCTATTCTGTTGAAAGGTATCCTGCCAGAAGCTATGTGGGTTGGAAATGCTATAGATACTAAGATTAAAAATAAAAAGGACAAAGGAAGTCTGAGCCTGAAACCAGGCTCGGTGGAGGGACGAGTAAGTCAGTCTTGGACTGAGAAATGAAGCCTTGTATGCTTGTTTGTTATATATAAATAGATTGCTAATAATATGGGTACCAGTAGCTGCCTTAAAAAAGTACTACAAATGCTTGATTATTGCTTTGTGTACTGAATACAAGAAGACAGTAGTAGAAAATATCAAATAAAGAAATAGTATGACTTTGAATCATAGGATAATCAATATTCCTCATTAGTGGAGAGTTTTATTCTTTAGTTACTGTTTATTTAGTTCCTTGCTGTAAACTAGTGGTTTTTAAATTATTCTTTAAACTTGCCTTTTTGTTTAAATTCACTGAAGCATTCTTCGAAGGATGTTACTGGGACACACTGGGGCCGAGCCAGTACACCCAAAAGGAGAGACATGATGGTGTGTAATTCTAAATGTGTGCTCTTAGATTTTTATGAGTTTATTGTCAGGGTTTTTGATATAGGAGCAACAGGAATAGTCTAGTAACACGTGAGAGTTTCTACTTTGTTTTCCTGTGAAATATTTTAAAGCAAGTTTCTCTGAGAATCAAAACACCCCACCCCACCCCCATTTAAAATACTTGTAGATCACTGGTCCATCATTGAGAGAAGTCAGGGCAGGAACTCAAGCAAGAGCTTGGAGCAGAAACCATGGAGTGTTGCTGCTTGCTGGCTTGCTCACAGACACATGCTTAGCTAGCTGGGACAGTGCTGCCCATATTGGGCTGGGCACTCCCCCTCCACCCCCATATGCCCATAGGCCATTGCACTAGCAGTTTTCAGTCACTATGGGCCCTGTGGAGCTGACAACTCTGTAGGAGAAGTGTCTTACCCTGATCTTTAATGTTCTCGATTTCCCCTTTTGATAAATCATTTGTTTTTAAGTGACGTTGCTACCAGCTGCCATTTATTAGAAAGGTTCTTTTTGTGTGCTCAGTTGTTAATGTGTCTACTTCATGGATTTCCCTACCATATATATTCTGGAACACTTAAACTATCTGGACCATGCATTTTATTTTGCAAAAAGAAAATTGGAATAAGTCAGTATAACAATGTAAAAGATATTTTTGCAAAATTGTATTTTTAAATGCTTTGTGATATACTTTTACCTTGGAGTAAGATTGCTTACAAACTTGTAAGCTCAAATGCTGAAAAAAGCATTGTTAGGAGACTAAATCCATTCATTTTCTTGGATTTTAAACAGGATTTGCATATTAAGGGAACCCTCATGGGAATGTGCATTCTCTGTTCCTATTCATTTTGCATAATTTTTTTGGTTATCTGCTGCATTCTACATTTTGTTCTGGCCAAGTTTCTCATTTTGTTGAGCATTTTCTTGAGGAAATGCTTTTTTGGTATATGCCTCTAAGGTTCAAGGAAGTGCCCTTGCTATGATTCCAAGATTGTTCTTTTGTAAGCCAGACCAGCTATGTGCTCTTCCTTGCTTTGCTCTTTTTCAAACAATGGCAAACAGTGGTAGCAGGCACAGAGATGAGAAGGAAAGCGTCTTTGACCTTAGAATGGTTTTTTAACTGAACATTTAAAGCCTTCCTTAGCCTGTATTGTTCTGAAATATCCTAAGATTGAATCATCTTACCATTACTGATTCTGAATTTTGTTATTTGAAAGGAAAATAGAGGCTGAGGAGTATCTGTGGTAAGGTGCTTGCACAGCATGCCCAAAGATTCTTAAGTGCAGCCAAAAGTTGGGGTTGGGAAGAATACAGCTTTCTATATGTTTAGGATGGGATTTTGTCTCAAACCCCAAAGTAACTAGGGTATGGGTGCATATTACTGTGCCTGGCATAAAACAAAGTTTTAATTACACATGCAGTTTAGCAATAATTTCTACTAAAAAAAGTAAAGGTTATATCTAGGTAGAATAGTTTTTGCATTTAATAATATTTTGCTTTTGAAGTAGCACTGTTTTGATTTTAATTTTTTTTTTTTTCCCCCTTATGTTCCTCACTTTGGCAATGCAACCAACTTTCCCACTTTTCTGAACTCTGCAGTATGATACCCTCAAGGACAGATCATCAAGGGTTTCATCATTAGTATGTAGTGCATGACTTTTGTTAAGTGTGAGATTTTTCTTTCTAAAGTTATGACTAACTTTCATGGTTTTGTTCTGATCTTTTGAGAGAAAATGTACAACAACAAAAAAAAAAAACCATTTTTGCACTTGTGGCATAATATGTTACTGGAATAATAGATTTTCCCATAGACTTCAGAATCCAACTGAGAACCTACTTCAGTGTAAAGCTCTTCCTTAGCATTGCAAGGCTGTAGGTTTGCTCCCCAATACCACAAAAAACAAAACAACAACAACAAAAAAAAAAACCAAAAACACCTCAAATGGACAAACATTTACTATAAGAGCCAAGATTTCTCACTCAGTAGTTCAGTCATAGTTCTGCACGTGCTGCACAGGGGGACTCGTTTGCTTATTTTTTTTTAACTTCCTGTTTACTTTGTTTGTGCATGTGTGTCACATGGCACACATGTGGAGATCAGAGGACAACTTGTTGGAGCTGGTTCTCTCCTGCTACCATGTTGGTCCCAAGGGTTGAACTCAGGGTATCTAGCATCAGGCTTGGCAGCAAGCATCTTTGTCCTCTGAGCCTTCTATCTCTCCAGCCTCTGACAGTGTTCTGAGACAGTCTGAGCTACAGGAGCACAGACTTGTGCTTCATACCATGTGTCCTAAGCTGACAGATTACTAAATGAAACATCTAGCAGTGATGGGTGGCAGCTAAAGATGACCAAGAATTTTGACTTGACATACTGAATTAGTTAAGGAAGTCAAACTGGCTTGTTTTCTTTGGGTTATGATTATATTGGTACATTGTCCAAGTTTGTAGGCTTCATACTTTTCATTTAGATGTTACAATAAAGTATAAAAGAATATTCACACTGAGAAAGTGAGCTTGTTCTTACTGTTGAGGGTCTGACTGTGTGAAGTGGTTTTCCTAGGGTAGCCGGGTAGCCTGCTGCCCTTGGTTGTTCATGGGTACTTGCAGCTGCACAGTCTCATTACCTAGATTGGGTTTGTTGTCTGCTGGTTGTTGGTAAGTGATAGTCCTGACCTTTGTCCCCCTAAGAGAAGTTATGTTTTTATATAATCATCTTTTCAAAGTACACTGTGTAAGATTAAGTACATACATGGTAGGTATGTCTCTCCTGAATGGCATATGCCATGGATCTACTAACTTGGTCTGAGGGCTGGAGAGATGGCTAAAGGGTTAAGAGCACTTACTGTTCTTCCAGAGGTCCTCAGTTCAGGTCTCAGCATCCATGTTGACTGACTCACAACACCTCTAACCTAGTTCTGGGAATCCACACCCTCTTTGCATTTGCACACATAGGACATATGCACATAAATATATACACATAAATTAAATCCCCCCAAAAGAGTATTGCTTTCAGTAATAAAATGTCCTTTTGGTTTATTTGCAGCATTGTTTTTGCTTTTAGATAGGATGACTAAATTAGAAGGGGGAATAGACTCTTGCCACCTGTAGCTTTCTAGAGGAAAAGAAAAGGGGTTAAGACTCAAGTGAAGAGTATAGTGAAGGCCCCGTGGTCGGATTTGTCTATGAGCCACCAGCTCACAATATTGACACAGAGACCTGTTATTAATTATGAGAGCTTGGCCTTAGTTTAGGCTTGTCCCACTAACTCTTATAACTTAGATTGATGAATTTTTCATCTACATTCTGTCACATAGCTTATTGCCCCATCCCTCCATACTGCCCATGCTGTTTCCTCCCTGTCTGGCTGGCGACTTTGCCTTTTTCTTCCCAGAGTTCTCTCTCTGCCTGGAAGTCCTGTCTAAACCTCCTTCCTAGCTATTGGCTTTTTATTAAACCAATCACAGCAATACCACCTCACACAGGGTATGAATATCCCACAGTTTTTCCATAGACATCCTTCAGACTCTGTGTCCTCACTAGGTTCCCTTTAGCTTGCCAGACATCAGGTTAGTTTAGTGGTCGTAAGGAGAAGGAAGAGAGGGTGATGTGTCTCCAGACTGTATCTCTCAGCCTTGCAAGTTCACTCAGTTCTGTTACTGGCAGGAAGTAGGTTGTGTGCATGCTACTCTGTACTGCATGTATCTTTGCTACTATTTTATGATGAATTTCATTCTTAAAATGTCACTACAAGACCATTAAGGTTAAATTACAACTTTTACTTACAGAACTATTCTTACAGTCACGCCTATGGAATGAAGAAGCGATCTTCTGGTTCTCATAAAGACCCCCTGGTTAGTTCTCCTTTGGAAGTTTGATCTAGTTGTGATATTATGGGCAGCACCAAATAACAAGTGGGTTTCAGTCTCAAAGTTTGTTTTTAGAAACTTAGAATGTACTTTCCTATATAAACAATAAAGTATGTAATAGAGAGTTCCCATGTGAGAATTTTCAAACCCTCTCACCTATGTGAACACAATGCAGAACTAATAGCCTTCCATTCCAGTCACTTGGCCAAATGTTTCTGTAGAGAACAAATGCTACAGAATGCTCACTTGGGGTGCTCCGAAAATCCCCTTTTCCTTATGGTGCAGAAATGTAGTCCCTAGCTTGATGCCAATTCTGGGCTCCCATGGGAGCATGGGAGGATTCAGGTAGAAGGGAAGAGGGAGGAGAATGTGGCTGAAGGAAGGTCATTAGAGGCCTTGGTGTGTAGGACCTGGTGCTTTTATGCCCTGGTGAGTGATGGCAGAAGGCAGGGCCAAGGTGGTGTGGGTGCTTAGAAGCAGGACTTGCAAGCAGTATCAGCAGTAGGGAGACCCTAAGCCAGGGGTTCTTACACTTGCTTAACCTCTAGCAGAGGGAGACTTGAAAGATGATTTCTCTGACCTAGTAAATTATTCAATGGTCCTAGGTTTTTCAGGGGGCATTCTTAACTGTAGGATGGGAATAACTCAGTTATTTGCATTTCATTTTTATCTGAGGGTGTTTTATCTTGTTTTTAAAGTAGTAATAAGTAGTAATGACCTTGTTTGAAGTAGCTGACCTTTAGTGCCCACCCCTTACAAGAGATTTTAAATGACTGCTACTTTGTCCCTTTCTCTGCTGTGATCCAGTGCTTTAAAGGCACTGCCCTGGGGAAGAAGGAGTCTTGACAGTATCAGATTTTGGCTGTGTATTCAAATTTTGTCTTGCTGTGTCTTTGCATCAAAAACATTTAACCTAAGAAAAGTGTGTCAAATTTTGCTTTTTGCAGAGTGGCCTCTATTTTGACCAGAGGAACTATAGCAGTCTTAGACATAGCAAACCTGCTTCTACCTACTACTGTCGGGTTTGTCTAAAGTCTTTTGGTCTCATGTATCTTACCTACCCTTAACATACTAATCTCCCATTTTTCATTTTGACTATTTGTAACTAATCTAGGAATGGTTTGGATGTGCCAGTTTTGGTAACTGATTCATATACTCCTTCTTGAGTGTGTCTTCAGTGAGAACTGTCAAATCACCAAGTTTGTAATGAAAATTTCAAACAGAAAAAGAATTTGTACAGTGAACATCGCAAACTACTACTTAGATTATATAGTTTATTTCGTTAGTCACATTTATTTGTCTAATACTTTATCATTCCACTTTTTGTTTGTTTTTAAGACAGTTTCCCTATGTAAGTAGCCCAGGTTCAAACTCAAGATTCTTCTGCCTCAGACTCCACATTGCTGGCGTTAATGTGGGACCACAATGCCCAGCTTCTATCTAGCTTTTTGATTCATTTCAAATTAAGGTATGGGCATCAATACACTCCCTGTTAGATACGCTTTTAAAAAGTTGGCATGTAAAAATATAAGCTACATATAGGATGAGAGGGATATTATTATTTGTTTTTAATGCACTGTTAGAATCTCCTTTTTCTTTTTTGTCTGTTTTGGGGGTGGGGTTGCTTATTTTATTTCTTTTTGAGACATGGTGTGTCTCTGTAGGCAAGGCCTAGTCGTCCTGCCTCAGCCACTCGTGTGCAGGGTACCACCACAGTCAGCTACAATCTTATTTTTTTTCCCCAAAGACATTTAACATTTAAAGCATACTGTAATGTGTGGGACCCTGTACATTTAAAAGTATTCAGGAATGGGAGCTAATCTACGTGATAGAATAACTCATTAGCACTTACAAGACTCTGGGCTCCATTCCTTGTCCTGGGAAACAGTCAACTTAAAAACCTGTCTGCACACATCGCTTCACTATTCTTTGTTTCTGTGGGTTTAGTGAAAAAGAACTGAAAATTGTGTCTTAAGTGACACCAAGGAAATAAATGCAATTTATAAAAAGTACTTTTAATGCATGGACTCTGGTGACTAGTGCGGCTTATGTGGTTAACCACATGCTTTGTCCGTGGCTTCCAACGATAGGCTTTCAAATCTGTTTGGGAAAACAGTAGTGATAACAGTAACTAAGAACTCACCACCTTGAGTCACCTGTAAGCTGGCCAAGCCCACTGGGAATCTGTCACAAAAGAATTGACAGTGCCCAGGAAGTAGGCGAGAGGTCCCAGGCTGTCACTTGACACAGTCCTCTTTTCCTCAGTGTTTCCCTGCCCCCACCCCCTTCCCGCCAGCCAGTGGTTCTCTAACACCAAAAGCTGGTGCATGGTGACAGAAGACTGTGAGAGGTGGTTTTCTTTCTTACCCTTAACGGTGTGCATTCTAAAAATCCTAGTTCCTTTTTTCTTACCTCATGTGTTTTTACACTACTGTAAGCACAGGGCTTGCTAATGAGTTGTGGAGTTTAAAACCATTAACGTAGTCTTCGACTTGCATGATGGTGAGGTGCATTCTCCTTCCTGTGTTTCTGTTTTGCTTATTTCTGTGTTCTGCCTCTCTTTGCAGTCTTCTTCCCTGTGCAGTGACCCCCTAGGGACATCTCCGAGTAAGAACAGGGTTAGTACTTTTGAGGAGCGTTGTGGCCATCCCAGCTGCCCTTGCCTTTCTTTAGGTTTAATGACTGCACTTATTCCATAGGCCTCCTCTACTGCAAATTCTGGTGTGCTGAGAAGCGCCAGCCTGGTTTGTATTCCTTCTTCCAGTGTGTGCTCTGTGGCAGGGCCGCTGTCATGGTGCTGATTGAGCTGTGTGGCTTTCCTGCCACGTGTGCTGCACACTACGCTGCCTGTGCTTAGGATACAAAACGTAGGGCATGAAAAACAATCCTGTTCTCTTTGCCAACGTAGTTATGGATGACTTCTGGAGGCTTATGTTAGGAATCTGTTTCCCACAAGGAGATAAACTCACCTGGGTCCCACCACATTCATTTAGTTTTATATGGTATATTTATGACCTCAGGCTGTGGCAACAAAAGTCTACCAGGCAAGCTGAATTAAAGCATAACCAGTAGCTTTGTGTGATGTGCCAGTTGTTTGAGCTTCTAGCTGTTGATGTTCTGTGGCCAGTTTCAGAAGACTGGAGCCCAGAATGCTTATACTTGTTTACTTCCGCACGGTTTGTTCTTTTAAGAGACTAAATTAATTAATGTTAGCTTCCTCTTGTTATAATATGAGGGCAAAAATTACTGTTGTGTTTTTTAAACAAATATATTGTTGAAGTCATAATGAAACTGAGAAGTGAATTGTGTGTGAATATCACACACCATCCTCAGACATTTTTTTGAATTATGAACTGCCAAAATAATAAATATATTTTCAGAATAACACCAGTGCTAAATAAAAAAGCAGTATTCTTTTGTTCTCCAGGCATCATTGTATGATGGTGGATTATATAACCCTTATGGTTCTCGAACCGTAAGTCTAAATGGGAAGGGGGTGGATATAAGAGGGGGACAGGGAGTCATTTAGTCTGGCGCATTCATTCAGCCAACTGTGAGAAGGTGACTACTGGCGACTGAGTTAACATCTGAGAGGTGTCTTAGAGGAACTCTTGGGCATCTCCTCCCCTTTTGAGGGTGGGTGTGAGGTGGAATGCCAGACGAGGAAAAGCAGCTATTTCACCTTGGGCACCTGAGTCAAAATAAGAGTAGGGTCACTGTATTCCCAGCAGAAGAACCCAGCTGGCTGGCCATTGTTGTAAAGCCTTTCTTCTTGCAAACCTTATAGCCATCTGAGTACAGTTACTACTCATCGAGAGCAAGTTCCTCCCGAAGCAGCCCTGTGGTAAGCTGTCCAGCTTCTCTGCACACTTTACAAGGGTGTAGTTGTTCTGCATTCACACTTTATTAAATAGAGTGGTGTGTTTCACTGTCTTGTGCATGGATTATGGGCTCCCACGTCCATAAAAATCAAATACTAATATGTGCTAATTATTTGTTTTTGTGTGGACCCAAGTAATTTCTTAACTGAGTCTGGGGTCAAGGCCATGGACAGGCTTCATCTATGTGAAACACTTTGCCTTTCAAGTCTTGGTGGTTCCACTCTGGGCTTCCCCTGCTTGTGTTCCTGCATTGCCGTTCCCCTTGCTTACCAGCCCTTCTGTCTGTGGAATTGTGGGAGGAGTACAGCAAACCAATTCATAAAGCTTGTTACATATGACTGCCTACGCTCTCTGGAACATTACAATTTATTTTGCGGTTTACATAGGTAAGTATTATCAGTAAAGGACAAGTCCAGAGTAAAGTCCCAGACATGTCCTTGCACGCAGCCTGTTCATATGCATGCTTTCAGAGATGTTTTGGACATGTATGAATGCTTTTCATTTTGACCATAAATGGCTTCCTTTCTAGTATGTGCCATCCCTCATGCTTCCTTAAAGTATCTTTCTGTGTCAGTGCATTTATAGCATCCTTTTTTGCTGTTATTATTATTATTATTATCATCATTATTTTAAACAATTAAGTTATGCTCCCTTTTCAATTATTTTCTCTTTGAGATAGTTTCATATCATCAAATATTTTAAATGTCAGTGTACTATCCCATGAATGCATTTTAAAAATTATTTTACTATTGATGGTCATTTAGATGGTCAGACATTTTCTGTGGGTACACATGAGCTGTGCATGCACATATGGAGGTCAGAGGTCAAAGTCAGGTGTCTACACCTGTTACTCCTCTCTACCTTATCAGGGTATCACTGAACCTAGAGATCACTGTTTTGGCTAGACTTGCTATCCAGGGAGCCCCTTCCTTTCCTCACTTCCCCCTCCGCCCTCCCCTCTCTCCCTCTCCCCCCTCCCTTCCTTCCTCTCTCCCTCCCTTCTTTCTTTCTTTCTCTCTCTCTCTCTTTTTTTTTTTTTTTTGAGACAAAGTTTCTCCATGTAGCCTTGGCTGTCCTGGAACTCACTCTGTATACCAGGCTGGCCTTGAACTCACAGAGATCCGCCTGCCTCTGCCTCACCACCACACAGTGGATGTTTACTCTTAATCCACTGTGTACTCAAAATTCTACTGGGCAGTTTTCATATCTGGTGACATTTTTAAAATCCAAATGTAGTATCCCCCTGCAAAAAGTTTTGATAATTTACTTTCAAAACTGCAACAGTGCAGGTCCTTTTCCTTGTGAGCTGGCTATGTTCTGTTTCATTTGTAATTTGGGTTCAGAATTACTATCTTAGTGATGCCAAAATGGTGTCTTGGTGACATCAGAATGGGGATAGACTAGATGCCAAAGTTGAGTTCTGCCTATGGAGTGGAAAGAACAGAGTCCTGTGAGGGTTAATAGTACCATCTCCGCCAGCTGTGGAGGAATGCTTACCAGGAAATGAGTCATTGCCTTGGGGCTTTGGTGGTAGGAACATCTTTGACATATGTTATTTCATTTTAAAACATTTTTTTCTTTCCCAAATTGAAATCTTAAGTGTATTTATTGACCTCTCAAGGGACTTCATAGATCTGCAAGTCTAAAAATCCATGACCTCCCTAGCTGATTTTGTCTAGTTCACTTACACCCTCAACAGTGTTTAACTTATATAAAAGAGTTTTGCTTTATTCTTTGTGCTTTTGGGAAGTATCTTGATTTTTTTTAGTGTTTTGTTATGAATTATAGCAGCTTATCTCTTTAATGGTGCACAATGGCTCATGCCAGTTATAATGCTTGTGTAGAGTGGCCTCCTGAAACTCTCCCAGTGTGTTTATAGTTTGTGAGACCAACAGAGAAACTGAATCTTTTTCACTTTCTCTAGTCCATCGATGGTGACACCGCAAGCATTGTGTCTTCTGATCGTGCCAGTTGTGGGCGAAGGGACAGTGTGGTGAGCATGGTCTGCATGCAAGCAAATATAGCTTTTACAGTGGCAACACTGTATGATTATATGAAATTTACTGTAATGTAAAATTTGTATTTTCCTTAAACATAATTTATATGAATAATTTGCTTTGTAATGTGGTCTTGAGAATAAATCATAGACTCACGTGTTTTATATACAAATTGTTTATTGAAAACTTTTACTTTGCTTTTTCTTATACACATATTTTATGTTCCTATTTTCAAGCAAGAGTCACTTGCACCATCCTATAGTCCTTGTGTATAAGACTGTGACATTTGTCAGCTGCTGATGGCAGGATTTAAAATCAGTCCGTACATTTTACCCAGTTAATCATTGTGGACATGGTAATATTTTCATGTCATTCTTTAATGAAACTGGAATTTTGCGGAGTGACATTTTTGTTCTCTATAAGGAACTGATGTGGAAATTAGAGTAGAGGACTGTGTGTCATCTTGGAGCTAGAATAAAGAGGCCTGTGAAGCTGCATTTGCTTCCAGAAAAGAAAATTAATGTGGACGATTGTACACCTAGAGTTCTCATAAAGGGAGCATCACATGTTTGTGTGAGATACATTGATCCAATTAAAGCATCTGTGGTCCCTCAGCCATTCAGGCAATGCTCATACAGACATGGTCATGGCTGAAGGAGAGGTAACAGTCAAAAGTCTGAAGACAGTGTGAGTAGGGACTTACAGTGATGGTGATGGGCTTGCCTCAGCCTCAATAGCCTGGTAGTTATTTCTGTCCAGTGGAGATGCCAGTGGCTGTCTGCTTTGTTGATAGGCTTAAGACCTATCAATGAGTGTAAGGAGTTCGGTTTTTCCACCCGCCGCCACTCTTGTCCGGCAGCTGCGCCGCCAGCCCCAAATAATACACAGAGACTCTGTATTTGATACAATACTGTTGGCCCGGTTACTTGTTTCTTATCGGCTAGCTCTGTCTTTAATTATGAACCCATTTCTGCTGATCTATGTATTTTCACATGGCCTTCTCTTACAGGGGAGGCGGCTGGCGTCCAGCTCTCTCCTGACTCTCCATCTTGACTCCTCCTTCCTACTTCCTATTTCCTCCTTGTCTCCTAGTCCCTCCTATCTTCCTTTCCTATTGGCCAACAGTGCTTTATTATTAACCAGTATGAGAAACATATACAGAATGACATCTCCCATCAAATGAGTAACTCCGGAAGATACCTTTCAAAATTCTAAGGTAGTAGGTACTAATACATGTTATATATAAATCAAGTTGTAAAGGATAAGAATATCATTGCTTGATCTTGTTAGCCGTTGGCAGACGTCATACTTTTAAAACTATTATTCCCATGGATGGGTTTCTGAATCCAGTTCTTGGGGTGAAGAATTTTATTTATTTTGGATTTTTCGAGATAGGGTTTCTCAGTGTAGCTTTGTAGATCAGGCTGGTCTCAAACTTGCAGAGATCTGCCTGCCTCTGCCTCCCAAGTTCTGGGATTAAAGGCGTGCGCCACCACCACCCGGCTGGGGTGAGAAATTTTAAAGCAAGGCAAACAAATAGCTCAAGTTCAGAATGACTGATGCATGGGGTATAGTCATTTGACAGTTGTTAATGAAGTGCCTTTGTATCTGTGGCATGGTGTTAAGTCCTAGGAATGATGTGTTAAACCAAGGATAGATTGCTGACATTTTGGAGCTTGTGTCCTAGTAAAAGACATAGAACTAAACTAGTAAAGGAATGATCACAAAAAGAAGACAGCCCAGGGTATGAAGAAAAGAGCAGATGCCTGTGATAGAGGCCCTTGGAAGAGTTCTCAGAGACAGTGACTTCTGAGAGGAGGCTCAGCTGTTTGAAGAGCAAGAGAAGGGACTTCCCAGGCCAGTCTTCCTCATTTTTTTTGTCCAACAATTCCTGATGTGACATGTGAAAAGTAAGAAATTATTGTGGAGTTTGAGTATTGCCAGAGTTGATAGCTATAAGGAGTTGTGATATTGTAAAATACAATGAGATTTGATAGTGCCTGAACACTGCCCTCACCAGTCACAGTTCAGTGCTTCCCTGTGGAATGCTTGCCTATCATGAGCTCAGTGTAGCATAGAATTGCACTTGATACCCATGAAAGAGCTTGTTTTAGGGACCACTTTTCTTTTTTACTTTTTGAAATAGGTCAGTTGTAAAAGTTTCCTCATTCACAATATATCAAACATCAAATTAAGACAGGCACACAATTTCCCAGTTAGCTAGTGTTCTTTTTCTTCTTTCTGACTTTTAAAGCATCTCATTTTCTCTGACTGAAAGGTCTCTGCTGCTGATTATTTTAGTCGGCCCAATCGTAGGGGGAGTGTAGTCTCTGAGGTTGATGACGCCGGCATCTCAGACTTGACCAGCGTGAGTGTTTTGCATGGGGTCCTTGTGTTGTCCCAGGCATGTGACTAACAGCTTATGTAGTAGCTACCTTTATAATTAGGAATTTAATAACTCCTTGGACATATTTACTTAAGCATATTAACATGAAACAATTATTTTAGAATATAATTGTTAAAATGTACTTAAAAATCCCTCTTTCTTTTACTCTGTGGAATCCCCTTATAGAACTCATGACCATCTTCATTGATTCCTAATACCATCTAATTTTTGTTTGGGATTTTTTTTTTTTTTTTTTTTTTTTTTTTGGGAGACAGGGTTTCTCTGTAGCTTTGGAGCCTGTCCTGGAACTAGCACTGTAAACCAGGCTGGTCTTGAACTTACAGAGATCTGCTTGCCTCTGCCTCCCAAGTGCTGGGGTTAAGTGTGTGCGCCCCCAACGCCCGGTGGTATATTTTTTTTTTTTTCACTATTCCTTTTTTCTGAATGATTGTAGAGTCAATCCATTTACATCATGCTATTTCCTAATAGGTAGTTGATATGCATACCTAGCCTACCATTCGTTCTGGGTTACTTTTTACCCCTTCTTGGTTTGGATAAATCTATGAAGTGTTAGACTTTAAAAGCTGAATAATAAAGTATGCCACTTGGTAAAATACCACTGATTTTCAGTAGCCTGAAAGAAGCTGGAGAGATTTTAAAGTGGACTCTGGCATTGATCTGAGGTACCCTTCTGGTGGAAGCAGAGTGTGATGGAGGCACCTGGGTACCCACCCTGCAGATACACATTGTGACCTGCCTGCTGAGCTCATTTCTCCAGCCCCTCCTCCACCTGGCCTGGCAGCACACAGACAAGCCATGTTCTGATTGTCCAGTACTTTGGAGGGTATGAGAGGTAGTGTTCTTCTTGGAAGCACAGAGATCGTTTTTATTGGCACTTCTCTTACGGTAGGAAGTTGCTATTTCTGAACTGTTTTAATCCTAGAAAATAATCTTAATTATTTTCATTGCAGTCCTAATTGTTCCACATTACTAGCTTAAATTTGGCCATATAGCAATCTCATCTTGCTGTGGATCGAACTAAGGACTTTGTCTATTGTGAAATTAGAAGCTGGTTTCCCAGTTATTCTGAGGTGTTGCTTATTTGATTAACCTGTTGAGTAACCTCTTTTTACTTTTTTAAACCATTTTCATTTATTTTGTGTATGTATGTTCATGTGAGCATATGGCGTGGAGCACAGGTTTAGGTCAGTGGACAGCTTGCAGGAGTTGGTTTTCTCCTTTCATGTGGCCCTGGGGATTGGACTCGTGTCATGAGGCGCAGTGGCAGTGCCTTGTACCTGCTGAGCCATCTCACATGTCCCTTGGTACCCACCTTTTTCATAGGTACAACTGAACTTACCGAGTATGCCTGTTTTCACTATAGCTTGTTCTCTGTCAGTCTCACAACTCATGATGCCTGAATTAGTGGCTATATCTTTTGTCCATTTAGTTCTTGGCAGTTTGCTTTAGTAATTATGTAGAAATGAAGAATGTTACAATTTGTGTCCTCCTGCCTCTGTCAAATACCTCTGTAATGTAAGCAAAAGATTACTCTGAACAGGACTTTTAAAGTTTTCCTGTTATTTTATAGTCTGAGACCCATTGCCTTTTGTATTTTTAAGTACCTATGAAATACCATTATTTTTGCTTTTTGATAATGTCCTCTCAACTGTCGACTCTCTGTAACGTAAAAGCTGTTCACTTTAGTTCATCACACTGAAGCAGGTGAAAGGGGATTTACATTGGTCAGTCCTTCCCTGTCCTCAGCTCTGCTTTTGCAAGATGCTTTCTAGCTGCCACTGTGGGCCCATTGTATGCTCACAGGGTGATAGATAATCCTGGATCCAGGAGGTGCTGGGAAAGGTGCCAGCCAGTTCTACAACATTACAGGACTCATGTCTTGTTCTGTAGGTCAGGGTAGAATAAAGGAAAAGAGTATAAATGTGTGCTGACTTACTGTTCATTGTACCTGTTTTTTGAAAGAAATCCTTAGCCAGATTAACTTCAGGAAATCATTAAACCCATTGTTTTCTTCCCTTCGATGGTTATGGAATCAGTTCACTTTCTGTGTTTTGTTTTTCATTAAACAAGTTTTAGATAACCTTGTCATTGTTAGGTTGAACATTCTTATTCTTAATACAAAAATCCAAAATTCATAATGTTCTAAAATCTTAAAGTTTTTGAGTATCTTCATCATGCTAAATAAGTTGGGTTGTGGTCAAACTTTAGTTACACTAAAAATAATATGTAAAATTAACTTATGTGTATAAAGTATGAAATGTAGATGCATTCTATGTTTAGACTTTTACGTACCAGGATATCTCAGTGTGTACATATTGATTATTTCCACAAGTGGAAAAAAATCCTAAATTTGAAACACTTCGTTTCCCAAGTATGTCAAATGAAGGATATTTATTAGAAGTTAATGGATAATTGTGATCTAATGAGTACATTTAACAAACAACACTATAAACACTTATTTAGAGTCTGCTTTCATACCTTAAGCATGATTAAATTTTATTGCATTTAAAAAGCCTTTTCAGGATCTGGCAGGTACTTTGAGCCATCATTATAAATATTAGCTTGTCATTGCAGGACACCTGTATAGGCTGAAGGGGTCTCTGGCCCATTGACTGCAGCCAGTGTGATTGGACTGCACTGGCCTGGCTGCTGCTCTCTGCTGGCACAACATTCCTCAGCTTTGGTGCATGACCAGCTTGAATTGCGACAGCTGGGATCTGTTAGGATACAGTAGCACGACAGAGTCAACACTGTGGTGGCTTCAGTACTGCAGCCTCAGAAATGTTAAGATTATTCCAAGGCGAAGCCTAGTAAAATGGGTGAATTTGGGGGCTGTTTTTATAAGACAGATGTTATCAAGAAGGGGTTCAGATGGACTTGAATATTTTAATTTTGAGTGCTTCTTTTCTCATTAACTGAGTAGCCGAAAAGAATCAGAAAATACTTATAAAAATATAGCAACTTTATGAAGATAAACATCTTTACTTTGAGTGAGGTTGACTATTGGGCAGCTTTGGTCAGGAGTGGAGCTTGAGAGGGGTTCTTCCTTGTTTAGAGCAGAAGGGGGCAGTATTAAGCCCCAGCTGTCATTGCTTGCTTGTTGTAGTACATTTCATGTTATTTTTAACTAAATCCAAATAATTTAAAGTGATTTCCTTTTGAAAGTATTACAGCAAGACGTGAAACTTCAAAACCCAGCATTTGTATTACTGATAAGAGTACATATTGAGTAAAAGGTCTTTATTAAACAAGGTAACTGGGTAATAAAAACACACTAGAAACGTTCACATCTGAGCAAAGGCAGACATGCTTCCTGTTTTCGTCATTAACTGAAGAAGGTCTTCAAACCTCTTTCTGGACTGGGCTTGGAAGGCTGACCTCAGGGTTCAGGGCTGGGGATACTTTATTTTCATTTAGTTTTACCTTCCTGTGTTACCTTTCCCACTATGGCAAGTAAATATGAATGCTGGAAGTTTATGAAACATGCTCAGATACAGCTGGGGCAGTTAGTAATGGCTCAACCTCCAGCAAAATTTTTTTTTGCCTTAGCTGTAGTTAGGATTTTGGAATAAATCTTTAAAGGGTCCTTCCTTTTTGAAGCAGGTCTGGAAAGCCAGGGAAACCCTAGTTAGCAGCAGAAGACGAGTTAGTCTGATGGTGGCATGTTGAGATATATGCCACTGTGGAGATACCAAAATAAGTGAAGCCTGTGAGTAGAGATGGGTGGAGTGTGGATTCTGAGCCTTATACACTAGGCATGGTACTTTTCCTTGCTGGAGTACAGAGAAGGATATGTAGATACAAGGCTTGCATGCCAGAGATCAGAAAACAGAAGAGAAAAAAGGTGGAGGTTGTCTTTTGACATTGCTAAGATTTTGAGAGAGAGACTTGGGGTTGATGGTCCTTGTTATAGCAGGGCCTGGTGGTGTGGAAGGCGGATTTTTTAAAAATTTTTATTTAAATTAAAAATCAATCTTATTTTATATACCAATCCCAGTTCCCTCTCCCTCCCAACCTTCCATTCCCTGCACCATCCCTCCAACCACTCCTCAGGGAGGGTGAGGGGAAGATGGATTTCTTATACTCTTTTGTACTGCTTGAATTTGCTATGTGTGTAAGAAAACATGTTTATATAACCTGCTTTTGTCATTTAATAGTTTGTATGCATGCGTTCTGTGTCTTAATAATGTTTAAAACTTCTTTTGTATTGTCTGTTGCAGTGCTTGTATTGGGAGCTGTATGAAGTTTTTCTTAATGTATTTATTAAATACCATGAAAAGAAAAATCTATCTAAACAATCTAAATTTTTGAATTTATGCAGCTTGCTTCCAGCAACGAACTAAAAATTCTTGACATTTTGTTATGACTTTTATTTCAGTTTTTATGTGTTTACTTTTGGTTCACACATCACTGAACTTAGAAAACTCCATTGAGATTGCTTGACTACCCACAAAACAAGAGTCGGCATGCTGGATATCTTCTTGATCTTCTTATCTCTCTTTTTTTCTAGTTGGATGAAAAATCGGATAAACAGTATGCTGAAAATTACACAAGAGTGAGTATAAAATCCTTGATGGGATGGTGCTCTCAGGGTCAGCCCCATGCTTCCTGTAACTCATCCATTCTGTTCAGCACAATTGGCCAATAGAACTGCCCTTCCCATCATCTGTTTCCTGTCCTTGACCCCTCAGAATTCCTCCAGCCTTAGATCATGTGAAAATCCTGGGAAGAGCGAAGCCTGCGTTTTATTTCATGGGACGTCATGCCTAAAGCTTTTGGCTATTCCTTTGATTCCCATTCTCTAAAAACTGATATTGACAAGCCATTAGGAATGGACCAACAAATCCATAGCTTTGATTTTTTTTTTTTCCTCGTAGCCTACTAACTCCCATGTGGAGGAATACCTTTGTAGTAAAGTTTTTGTTTTTTAAACATATTTTTAAGAAGTTAGGGAAATGATCTACTGTGTTATTATTGGGGGGGGGCGGTTGGGACAAGGTTTCTCTGTGTAACCTTGGCCATCCTGGAACTTACCCTGTAGACCAGGCTGGTCTGGAACTCACAGAGATTTGCCTGCCTCTGCCTCCTGAGTGCTGGAATTAAAGGTGTGTGCCATTACCTCCTGGATTTACTGTATTAAATTTTGTAATGCAAAGCACAACTATAAGCCTGTGCAGTTTTTTTTTTAACCACACTCTAGAAAAAACAAAATAATACTTAACCCAAATAACCAACACATTAATCAACGTTGATGTTTTGTTTTGTGATGTTTGAATCAGGGTCCTAGGCTGATCTTGACTTTCTGCCTCAGCCTATTGCTGGAATTACAGTACTGCACCACCACACTCCACTTGTAAATGATTGTGATGTACTTTGTTCACTTTTTTTTCCTATAATAACCCTTCAAAATCTGGTGCATATTTTATACTCACATCTCATTTGGATTAACTATATTTCAGGTGGTTTCATGTGGCTCTTGACAAATATTCCAGCTAGCACAGATCTCTGCTATTTATTAGTCACAAGTGTGGTTTTGGAGAGAGCAGTCTGAATTCATAGCGGTGTGAGATGTTCTTGCTCTTAGCTACAAATAGGTTCATCCTTGTCAGCAGAGATGAGCTGCTTAAGCAATGTTAGGAACTATAAAGTAGGGAAGTACTAATTAGACATTAGTTATAAAGCTCTAAAACAACTCTACATTATCCCGACAGCTCACCCGAGTAATGTTTGAATGTAACAAAGATAAGCCTAGAATACAAAAGCTTTTATAAAAACTATTTTCACCTTTGAATTTTGAATATCACATTCTGATACAGTGTTTGAGATAATGAAATGATACTTGATATGGCTGGCCCCTTCTCTCTCTACAAACCAGTGTAATTGCCAATATGAACTACACTTGGTAACATCTGGACGATATTGTTAGAATGTTTGTCTGACGCTCACCTGTTCCCAGCACTCTGCCCCATGTTTAATCTTCATGGCAGCTCACAGTGTCATTCTCTCTCTTTTCCAGCCTTCATCTCGAAATTCTGCCTCAGCAACGACACCTCTAAGTGGAAACTCATCCAGACGGGGCAGTGGGGACACGAGCAGCTTAATAGACCCAGACACCTCATTAAGTGAACTTCGGGTAACCCACAGTTTGTCTGCCTTGCAAAGCAGCTTTGGATTTTCTGTAGTTCATGGAGCCTTTAACACTTCATGTGACTTATGATGAACAATACAGGGTTTCTGTAAGACATGGCTATCACAGCTTAAATCCCACTTGGATGTTTCAGGGCGGAAAGGAAGGGAATCAGATCATTCTTTTTTCAGTTATCTTTTCTGAAGATTTGATGGCATTGCAATGGATTCTGCCAATGACAAACCGTTATACATTTGGAAGTAATTCCTTAAGAATGTCCTTGCCATGTTTTAATTGGAAAATATTTGGATTTACAAAGAATAAGTAGACTATGGGAATTATTATCCTTTTGAGCCATTATCATATTACACAGTATTTCATAGTAAAGTATAATATTTGGACAACAGAAATACTCAGGTAGTAGAAAGTTTACTTGATCCATTAGTTGTGTCTTCATTTTTACTAGCCCTTTTTTTTGAGAAAAACTCTGCACTCACTCACTCACTCACCCACCCACTCTCCTTTGGCAGTGGATATGTAGATATCCAATCGGATTCTGGCCTTCAGGAGATCACCATTCACTGAAAAGACAAACTGATTTGAACCACTTAAGCCAGCTAATAGTGTACAGTGGTACCAAGAACAGGATAAGTTAGTTCAGAAAGGCATCATGTAAATTGGGCCAGTAACAGGGAAAGCAAAAAGCTTTTCAGAGACACATGCTCAGAGCTAAGTCTTGAAGGAAGAATAAAGTAAAGCAAGGAAGCTGGAGGGAGACCTTGAAGGTTGTGCTGGAGCTCAGGATAACAAAGGAGGAGTGTTGCTGGTGAAGAACGCAGGGGGGTGGGGTGAGGTAGGTGCAGGTGGGATAGGGGTACGGGGGTACAAATGACAACTGTGCTGTATTGGATAGGTAAGATGCATGGTTTGATTTGCATTCTTAAAAGTAACTCTTGCCACAGTCCTGAGGGAGCATTAGCTGGCAGGAGATAAGTAACCCAGGGTTGGACAGTGAGGACACAGGGGAGAAGATGTGAGCAGCTGGCCCAGAAGTGAGTGTGCAATGCTAAGATTAGGATGGGCATTACTCAAGAGAGAGGGAAGATCAAACAGGTATCTGCCTTTTGCCCCTTTCCTTTTCTTTTTGTAAAGGGGAGCTTGCTCGTGTTAATGCGGATTGTCCTGAGCAGGTGGAAAGAGAGGCTGAGAGCTGAGTGAGAGGAGAGGACAGCTGACAGCAGCATCTGAGCTAAGAGGACAGTGAGCACGCCTGTGGCCATGCCTTCCCACTGTCACCTAGCAGAGGAGCTCCATCGTGGACTGGGGCAGGTGCCTGTCGTCACTGTGCAGGGCAGCAGAAAGTGAGGAGCTGTGGAAGAGCAGCAGGGAGGAGAGTTGATGGGTAGTGCAGCTATGCCTTGGGAGGGTTAGCGTTCTGAACTCTATTGCCCAGGCATAAATACTGGGGACCCAGTGTTTGGATAAGGAAAAGTCTGGCCTTTAGGGGCTGCATTCTCATGAGACAGAAGGACACTGAGACAGCTTCTTCCAGTATTGAACTTAGGTAGCTCCTATCATGGTGTTTAGCATTTGTTTAGTTCCCCCCATCCCCAAAATAACATGTGAGGTGAGATGAGCTTTTGGGTCCTAGTGTCTGACTCCCAATGGCCCTCTAGGAAAATGTCTGCTGAATGAATCAGTGAGTGCAAGGCTGGCCAACCTATCACAGAGGGAATGGGGTAGGCAGGGAGAGCACAGAGTGAGATGGTCTCCTTTGTTGCCTTTGCTGCACTCAGAGTCCTGCTGCAGTTACAGCCCACCTTGACTTTACATGACATGATTGGACACAATATTTTCCATTTAAAAGCTGGTCCTTTTTAAAAGAATTTATGGAAACATTTGAAGCAAATGCTCTTCTCATCCCTTGAAGATATCCTCCAAATAGAATCTATTATTGGAAATTGTTTTCATTGTATTTAATTTCCTCCTTTTTCCCAAATTAATGTGCTCAGTAACTAAGTGATTTAAAAGTAACTTAGTTTTTATACTGTATTACATTTTTTGAAATTTGTGCATGAAGAATAAAATTTGCTTCCAGTTAATTTACTTCGTATTTTACTAGTTGCAAATGAAGTATTATACTAAGAAATATTTGTGAAATTAAACTTTTATTTTCAAACATTATAACCTATATACATCTTACTATATCTATATCTATCTACATATATATTCTTGCTCCCATTTTCTAATGCTATTTCCAAAGAATTCAGTGCCAAGAAAGTATTGATACTGGATTGATTTCTCTGGCTCACTGTTTGAGAGTGGAGGGTATTTGAATTTTTATATTTGGATTTCTCCAGTTTTAGTTGAACTAAATTGTGTCTTCATCCGATTCCTCTGAGTTTTGAGATATATTTTTGCGGCGGTTCCTTCCTATGTCCTGCAGGACATCTATGACCTGAAGGACCAGATACATGATGTAGAAGGGAGATACATGCAGGGGCTTAAGGAACTGAAGGTACAGGGCTCCTCATAGCCCATGCATGCTCTGTACGCAGAAGTGTTGATAATGGTCCCAAAGTCCATTAACGTGCTGCTCATAGCTTTACTAACAGTGTTTGTCCTTGAAGCATGTGCTTAACCTGCAGTGTACAAGACAGGGAAGCTTGCAGTCTGGGCTTATGTGCAATGTTTAGTGTGGGTTTGGGGGAAATCTGAGCAGAAGATAATCTGACTTGTACTTTTATTATTCTGAGATAGGGACTCTCTGTGTAGTTCAGGCTGTGGTTCTCTTGCTTTGGCCTCAATGCTGGGATTCTGAGTGTGTGCTGCCTCAGCCAGCTCCTTATAATTTTTGCGACTTGTTAAATATTTAGTTGTCTCTTGGGTCTTAACCACAGAAACTTATAACAATACCTAAAAATATTCTAAGGGTATTTTTTATTGAGAACTAGACCTTGAAATTCTTTCCAGTTCAATGAAAACATTGCCTGATTCTGTCCCCAAGTCCAGCCAATCTTAGAAGTGGAGGGAGGAAGCCATATTATGTCCCTTTGGGAAGAGGGAACATGAAGCATGCATCCCGATTCTCTTTCTAGCTGTATGTAAATTAAGATGACTCATGTTTAGTGTCTTAAAGACTTCAGAGCTGGCAAGGTGGCTCAGTGAGTAAAGCAGCTCACCACCAAGCCTGATGTCCTGAGTGGGACCCCTGGAACCCACAGGTGGAAGGAGAAAACTGGCACCTGCAATTATCCTCTGACCTCCACATATGTGTCCTGGCATTTGTGTGTGTGCATATGCACACACATGTATCAATAAAAACGTAATTTAAAATTCTTAAGAGATCTGGTCTTTAAAAAAAATAATTTGGAAGTCAATTTGAATGACCTTTATCTATTTCCAGCAAGGATGTCTGTACATGCCAGTGTAAATGTTTCAGGCAGACATCTGGTTGTAATGTCTGGTATTTGGTTATGCCCCTCTTCCCACATTTCAATATAAAGTTCAAGCTGGATATTGTAAAGAAGCTAAAGGTTTCTTTAAATATGACAGGCTTAAGATCCAAACACCAGCAAGTCTCTAGAAGAGTGAATGCAAGGCACTCCAAAAGGTGAATCAGCACACGCCACATGCAAACAGGCTCATGAGCAAGATTTCCTGATTCCTCCCTGTCATGATCTGAATTAATTCTACTGCCAATCAATCCTGTATGTTAGGTCCATATATACTTAATGTCTTATACAACAGCACATCCAGATAGCAATCAAGTGAGTCAGAGGAATTCCTAACTGCCTTTTGCCATTTCATTTAAAACATTTTCTTCATATTTTATATCATGTATATTATATCATATATATTAACTTCACTGAATAAAAAATACCAACTAATTTGATTTGCAATTTGAACAGGTAAGATGCCATCTCTTAATTATCTTTTTTTGGTTTTTCGAGACAAGGTTTCTCTGTGTAGCTTTGGTGCCTGTCCCGGAACTCGCTCTGTAGATCAAGGCTGGCTTTGAACTCACAGAGATCTGCCTGCCTCTGTCTCCTGAGTGCTGGGATTAAAAGCGTGTACCACCACTTCCTGGCACCCTCTCTTAATTCTTATCAGTGTTACTGAACTTGAATTTAGATTTCTATTTATCCTTGGAATGATTCATTTAATTGGAAAAAAATTGTAACAAAAATGTATCTGGTTGTTGATTGGCATGTCTTATTAAGAAGGAGTGTTGCTTCACTACTTATGACATTGTTCATGATTATTACGATTACTTTTGGAGTGTTTTCCCTAGACTCCCTGCCACCTTTCCTTTAATAAGGAGTGTTACAATGTTTTCCTCATGCCATAGAGTATCCTGATAGTACCTACTATTGCTTAGAAAATATAGTAATAGTATTAAAAAGCATAAGTGATCTAAAAGATCAATGAACTTTCTCTGGGCACCAGTAGTGTATCTGATCTACTCACCTCAGATAGGACACTAGAGTGATGTTTCTCCTCCAGCCTAGCTTGGTGAGCTGGTGAGTTTCTGGGACTTGCTTACAGGAGCATAGGTGACCCCTGAGACAGTTGTAGCACCGAAGTCACCCCATCAGGGATTTAGGCTTCCCCAAAGCTGCAGATGCCTCCCTCCAGTTCGGTTCCCACAATCTGTATACCCCTGCATCTTCCTAGGTTATATGCATCTGGGGCAGAAGTATATTCCACTGGCAGGGAGGTGCAGAGGGGAGGGAATGGCTGGGAATTTTAGTGAGGATCTAAATGATCTCTCCACCTTTTCTTACGAGAGAATGTCAAAGGTGCTAGAGTTACCTAGGTGCTAGGAACTAAACTCAGAGCAGTATTCCCTCTTAACCACTGAGCCATCTTTCTAGCCAAAACAGGCCCAATCTGCTGTGGTTAATTTCAACTACGCTGATTAAATGCTAATGGCAATTACACAGGAGGATGGTGTTTCACAACAATTACTGTCTGACCAACCTGCAGCCCCTGTGTTGTTCTCATGTGTAAGATGGAGAGGACTGGAAACAGTATGTGCCCTGATGGTGGACTTACCTACTCAGTGCATTGTCTGTAGTAAGGCAATGTGAATACGTGGTTCTTTTTATTGATTGATTTCGTTTGACTGTCTAGACAGTGTTCTTCTGTTCATACCTTTTATTTGTAGGAGAGTAGGAACAGGTCATCTCTTTAAGCTCAGAAAGAACTGTTGAATGAAGAGTTAATGGACTAGGAGGAGTCTTATCAGCTATTAGTTGCATAGTATATGAAGTATTCACTTTATGCATGAACTAAGAATAAAATGAAGGTACTGAGTTCAGGTACTTCCCAAGCTAGTAGAGGGCTTCACAAAATCACCTGAAGCTACTTACAATAGGAATCAGTGTCTCTACCTCCAGATTTGATATTCAGTGGATCTGAGATGGGTTGAAAATTTGTGTTTTCATAAAAACTGCCTCAAAAATATAAGATTAAGATATTTTTCCATCTTGGCTTTTGAAAAGTCTCTCTTAAAAACATTTATTTTTAATTTATATTTGTGTATATGGGTGGTTGCCACAGAGACCAGAAGAGGGCATCAGATCTCTCAGAGCTAGAAACACTGGTAGTTGTGAGCTGCCTGTTAGTAGGTGCCAGGAATCAAACTTGGGTCCTCTGGAAGAACAGGAAGTGTTCTTAACCACTTTTTAAGAGTCTGTGATGATTGGGCAGTGGTGGCTCAGGCCTTTAATCCCAGCACTTGGGAGGCAGAGGCAGGCAGATCTCTGAGTTCAAGGCCAGCCTGATCTACAGAGCAAGTTCCAGGACAGGCTCCAAAGCTACAGAGAAACCCTGTCTCGAAAAGCCAAAAGAAAAAAAGAAAGAAAAAGGGTGTTAATTGCTTTTTACAGGAAAATCATGTTGCACAAAATTTTTTACATGATCCTATGTGTATCATGTATTTTGTCCATGTTTCTAGTTCTTGAGCTATTTTGGATTCTGTTATTCATGAATCACATCCCATTTTATATGCTACTGAACTATAATGAGGACTTTTTTTTCCCTACTGTTAGCTTCTTGGATAAAATTTGGTAATACATGAATAGATATCATTGAATTTGTACCTTCCTATAGTTGAATTTTTAAAATATGGTTTTAGTTAGATGTTTCCAATACTATTTTTAATCATACCTATATTCAGTTCTGGTTTGTGAAGCATAGAATTATTAGATCATGTATCATGAGCTTAGAGTGTTTGACATCTAAGCAACTGTCAAACTGTTTCCTGAGTAGCCACTTCCACAAGCGGTATAAGGAACCCAGCTCCACTGTACTCTCCCTAATCACCCTCTCTTTCAGGGGGAAGGAGCTTGCTACCGATTGTGTGGCTCTTCTACTGAGCATATGTCCTCAGCTCTGTGATGAAAGATTTGGTTATGGATTCTAGACATTTCAGTAGATGAGACATAGGATCACACTGGTTTTAGTGTGCATTCCCTAATAAGTAACGTTGCTGACGTGTATCCATGTACTTCTTGGACATCCATGTGCATTGCCCTCTTTAGGGAATATGCCTATTCATGGTGTCATCGCCCTTAGTTTTGACCCTTTTTGTTGTTGAGTCTGTAATGAGATGGATGCAAGTCGGTTATCAGAACACTTACAAATGCTTTCTCCTGTTCTGAGGATTGCCATTTACAGTGTAAAGTTTTAAATTTTAATAAGGTCGCCTTTTTTTCTCTTTGGCTGATAGTGCTTTTCATATAATTTTTATTTAAGAAACCATTACCTATCCAGAGTCTTGAAGACATCTGTATTTCCTTTAGAGTTTTATGTTTAGCTTCACATTTAGCTCTTTGGTTCATTTTGAGCTAATATTTGTGAGTAGTGTTGGGCAGTCGTTCATCTTCATTCATCAAAAGAATGACGTCATCCCAGCATCATTCATTCTTTTTGTATTATGTGGACACCTTTGTTGAATAACTGATTATATGGAAGGTTCTGGAGTCCTAAGTCTATTAAATGATTTTGGTTTGTTAAACATTTGTACTAGTTAAAAAAAAAAAAAAAAAAAAAGTATCTCTAAAAGTGATTACTTTCTTTTTTAAAGTGATTACTTTTCTAAATGAGTTTTTATTTTTATCTTCACTTACCAAGTTTCTTGTTTTTTAAAAAAAAATGTATATTCTATTTTAGGTAAAAGCTTTTGAATTATATAAAATTCCAGGCACTGTGTGATAGCTCTTAAGTAATTTAACATGTTCATCCCATTTACATTAGCATCATGTACACTGAGGAAATGCTGAAAACAGAAACCCCAAAGTGGCAAAATTCAGAAGTCTGTGGTTGTGCTGAGAGAGACTCTGTGCTCTCAAACGGCTGCATTCCAACCCCAGCCACCTACTTGCTAAGAACTAAGAGAAACTCTTCTGGCAATATTAATGCCTCTACATTTTCTACTTCTTAAAAACACCTTTCCTGCACACCTTTCACTGCTGCTTTACTTTGTGTCGTGTCCTTGGCATCAGTGTCTCTCTTTCCTCTCTCTGCTACTGTGCATGCTACTGAGCAAGGAGTCCCTGGCCTGCTTGTATTATGTGGAGTGATTCTTCATATGTGCTCGGCTGAGCTTTGCTTCTGTGTTGCTCATGTGCAGCCACCATGTTGTAGATATCAAGCTGATGATTTTTGCCATTTAGGAGTCTCTGTCTGAAGTAGAAGAGAAATACAAGAAGGCCATGGTATCCAATGCACAGCTAGACAACGAGAAGAACAACCTGATCTACCAGGTGGACACCCTCAAGGACGTCATTGAAGAGCAGGAGGAGCAGATGGCAGAGTTCTACAGAGAAAATGAAGAAAAGTCAAAGGTAGCTGTTCATCTGTCTACTATGTTCTTGGTTCAGAAAATCAAAGCCTGGTGTTTCAAGAAGATGGGGTTGGCAGGAGGCTGCAAAACTCAGTGGTCTGAGAAATCAGTCACTGCCCTATCAATTAAACTTTATCCTTTTTTTAGGTTTTTAACTAGATTATGACTCAAGTATTATTTTAACTATGACAATGACCTTGAGGTGCTTCTTTCTTTCCATTATAAGTAAAATGGTACAGAGCTGAGTGAGATAAATAATTTTTTTTTTCTGTGAGCTTCTGAATTCTTCAAGAGATTGCACTTTCCAAATAACCAGTTAATTGGAAGCAGCGGTTTAAATATGTGAGTCAGAAATTGACAGATGCTTTCTTAACAAGTTACATACAGTTGGGGCCACTGTCTAAGTGCCAGATTTGCCCTTGGGCAGATGCAGCAAAGAAACTGGGTTGTATTAAGAGTTTATTGTCTAAGCAGAAAATAAATGGATATTATCTCCAGAGATTGGTCACTGCTATATTGCCAATATAGAAAAAAAGTAAGAAGACAATTTAGGAAATATGTACTGACTGAGTTGCAAATAGTCATCTGAATTGTACATAGAAAAGGGGACAACAAGTTGAATAGTGTTTGATGAACTTCCATGGTAGTGGTGTCCAGTGTAGGCTCATTGATTGAACTGAATTTACTGCTCAGGTGTGGACGTTAGTGACATATAGAAGAGATTGCAATTATGGGGACAGGAGAGATATGTGAACTGAAGTTTCCTCTCAGTTTTTCCGTGAAACTACGGTTATTCTTTAAAGGCCTTATTTGAAAATGCTGCTAGGGTCTAGCTGTGTGAAAATAAGCATCCTTCATGTTAGCTCAGTGATGGTCCTTGAAGAGGATGCTTTGGAGATAGTAAGTGCTTTACTCTTTTGGTATTCTATCCCAGAAACCAGTTTTAAGGATTCTGAATCATCATACTTTCTTATTCTAAACTGATGTTGCCTCTTGGAATACAGAGTGCCCACCCACACAGATGCGCAGATACAGAGGCCAGCTTCTCTGATGTGCTTCACTACGGCAGCAGAGGCTGAGGGCTCTGCACATCTGCATTGTTAAATTGTCACCAGCCCTGCCATCGTGAGCTCAGGACCTGTATGGTGGATGGTGGGCCAAACTCTACAAGTTATATTCTGACCTCCATGTTTTTTTGTTTTTAAATACACAAATAGTAAATGTATTTTTTTAATTTAAAAATGTTTTTAGTTGTTCTTTTATTTTTTTCAATTTTAGGTTTTGGTTTTGTTATTTTGGAGAAAGGGCCTCCTGTACCCAGGCTAGCTTCAAATTTGCTAAGTAGCCAAAGATGATCTTGAGCTCCTGTGCCTCTTGCCACTCAGAGTTCAGGTCTGTACCCCCATACCCAGCTTAGTAGCTCTGTCTTTAAACATGCCACCATGCCTGTGTCAGCAGCAGAGTACCTGACTGGGAATGTGTGGAATGTATTCTCAGGGCTGGGGACATAGCTCAGCTGATAATTGTCTGGATACAGCAGCAGTGGAGGCATGGCAGCATAAGTCTGTGACCACAGTGCTATGGAGTCACAGGTGAGTGCATCTCTACGGCCTGCTGGCCAACCAGCCTGATGGGATGCACCAGCTTCAAGTTCTTTAAGAGACTTGTCTCAACAATAAGATGGATACCAACTGAGAAAGAACCTGACATTAACCCATGGTCCTCCACATACACATGCCATTCATACACGTACACCCCACAAACATACAAAAGTATTATTTTCTTAATACTTATTTAAATAAGGAACTGGCTTACTAACATTTAAACATATGTTACTACTCGCTGGTTAAGCATACTTGTTCTTCAAGGGGACCCAAGTTTAATTCCCAGCACCGCCATGAGGTAGCTCACAACCACTTCAGTTCCAGGAGATCTGACACACACTTCTGACCCTGTATATACTGGCATGTGCTACACATGCATGCATGCAGATATTCACACATACACATAAAATAAAAACAAGTCTTTAAAATTTGACTTTAAACACGGAAGAAGTATGTGGAGACACTTAAGGAGTCCATCAGCTTCCCATTGCTACTGTCAGCCCATAGTTAGCCCGCTCTGTCCTTTTCCTCCACTCTATAGTAAATTCTAGGCATCTAATTTTAGTAATTAATCTTGACAGACTACATGTTCTCCCCTGTAGAAAATGCAAAAAACAAAACACAAAAACATTTCAGGGGCTTGAGATAAAACACTTGTCATACAAACTTGAAGATAGGGGTTTGGGTTCCCAGCTACCATATAAATAGCAGGAGAACAGGGCAGCCCTCCTGTAATTCTGGGAGGCAGAGACAGGAGAACTGGGTTTAACCAGAGAAAGAATGAATACCTGACATCCACTTCAGCCTCCACATACACTTACACATCTGACACCCATGGACATGTGTTTGCACACACATGCATACATACACACAAGACCAGTTCATACTTGAAAAATTGATATCAATTGATATCAATTTTATATTACATACCCAGGCACTGTTAAAATTTTACTAGTTTGAAAATTTCAAGCACAATTTTCCTTTTTTTTATACTTTGAAAGAAATCAGAAGCTAGCTATGGCTGTGCACACTTGTAATCCTAGCACTTCAGAATCTGAGGCAGGAGGATCATGACTTTATGGCTAGCCTGGGTTACACTGAGAACCTTTCTCAAAACGAAACAGAAACTGGGTATGGCGGCATACATCTTTAACCCAGTACTGGGGAAGCTGAGTCAAGAGGGTATTTGTGAGTTTAGGCCAGCCTAGTCTATTAGTAAGTGCCAGGTCAGCCAGAGCTGTACAGTGAGACCCTGAGACTTTGTGTCATACCCACCCTACCCCAGTCAACCCTCTCTCAGCCACACCCTCCCAGGATCCAGAGAAATTCCTTACTTTGTAATTAGTTGCTTCCCCCCACTCCCTCCCCCATACAGTTTGGATACTGAGGAATTGTGATTGTCTGTCCCAAGAGCTTGCTGTTCTGACAGACTTTGCCTTCTCATTCCTATGGTGTCTTTCCTGGGCCTCCTGCCCTCTTTAGTTCCTGGGAGCAGGCTGTCAGGTATGGAGATGTTACCAAATGTAACTGGAACCTTTTTGGCAAGTCAGCTCTAGGAGGAGTGTGGTTCTTCTTACAGAGCCCAGCTAGCTGGCTGTCTTCTTATACTATAGCTGGATGCTTAGATCCAGTTCCAGGGGATATGATGCCCTCTTCTGGCCTCCACAGGCGCCAAGCAAGTGATGCACAGACATACACGCAGGCAAACACCCATACATATAAAATAAAAAAATAAATAAAAATGATTCAGTTTATATACAACTTCCCATTGAAAGTCAATGATTCAGTGGATAGTATATTCACATACATGTGCATCCATCACACCCACACAGAGTATTTTCATTCTCTCAAGTAGGAGCTGAATGCTCTATAACCGTCATTTTCCTCTGCTGATCCCCTGGCCCCAACTAACCATGGCCTTGTTCATATCTATATAGATTTCCTCATTCTGGACTTTGATATCAACAAACCACAAAAGGAACTCTTTCATGATTGTCATCTTACACCTAGTGTAGTAATCCCCAGTCACCCATGTTGTAGCACACTTAAGTGTAGCCACATGTGTTGGGAGGTCCAGCAGCATTAATTAATATTTAGGTTGGTTTTCCCATTGGCCTTTTATGAAAAACGCTGACATAAACAGTGTGTAGTTTTTGTGTGGACACTGTTTTCCTTTGTCTAAATACTTAGGAGTGGGGTGTTGGGTGCCCTGGCAACTGGACAAACTGAGTGAGGCATAGCAGACGTTCCAAAGCAGAGACAGCATTCCGGCCCATTTCACTGTGTACATTCTCCATCCACATCCTCTCCACTATTTACTGGTGTCTGGCCTGGGTTGAGCCGTCCTAGTGGGTGTGCCTTCGATTCACATTTTTCTGATGAAACTACTGGTTTTAAGTATCTTTTCATGGGTTAAAGTTTACCTTTCGAAATCGCTCATTTTTCAATTTTTATTACTGTTATAAGACTATATCTCAGATATCAGTCACTTACTGAATAAATGATTTATAGATATCCTCAGCTATTTGTTTCTTTTAACTTACTGTTCTTTATTACCTTACAGCCATTCTTTTTTCTTTTTATCATGTTCATCTTTTATTACCCAGACAGACAACTGGCGTAGTTTTGGAAGTCACGCTAAAAACTCTGTTGCCTTTATAGTTTCACAATGAGGAGTTGTTATGCCCTCACAGTGACTAGTCGTCTTCTTTAAAAGTCTCTTTATGAAGTTGAGTTCAGTGTTGTGTTGCAGCTTTTGTTTCTTTTAATGCTCAGATTCGCCATTGTGAGCTTCCTTGGGCTGATTCTCAAGTTCCCTGGAAAGCTCGCTGATAGATAGACAGCCTCCATGCTTTCTGACAGAAGAGCATGTTTTAGCCTTTGTCCAAGCAGGCCAGGGGCTGCTCCTGCTGCTCAGCCGATCCCTTCATAGGCACCTTAGTGGAAATGTGTGTGGGGGCTTTTTTGTTTGTTTATATGACAAAATACATTATGCTGTGACGGTTCATGTTTATATTTATGACTCTAGGGATTGCACTCAGTCCCTCTATTCTCCGTCTTTGTGCTACCCTGCAGCTCCTGATTCTTGCTGCTTCATTCCACGTCACTCAGCAGAGCAAGACCAGGTCGCACTGCTGTCGATACTGCAAGTAGTCATAGTGTTTGGTTGGCTTGGCCTTTACTCTGGGGCAGAGGCTATACATAGCCAAAATACTAGTTTTTATTATGGTAAAAAACACACCACAATACATTTACTGTTCATTTTAAAGGGTGTAGCTCACAGTAGGATGTTATATATGTTTTACTGTTGTATGTGGAATTTTACCTTGCAAAAGTAATCTCTAACCAGTTAAGTAAATAGGGACATTTGGCCCTTTCCCAAGCCCTTGGCAGCCGCCATCCTGCCTTCTTCAGTATGTGACAGCCTTGTAATACTTAGCTTGTCGTCCCCAGTGCTCATGATAGGAGTTCCTCCTTTCAGAGGGCTGAACACGGTTCCCCTCCCTTCCTCGTCTGCCAGGCACTTGGGCTGTTTCTACTAGAAACTGTGCTTTAAATTGAACTCTAGCTTGCCTTATGTAAACATAAGTAGGTCTGAAGTCAAAGGAACCGAGTTCAAAGTTTATCTTCTCATCCTCATTTTCCCCTTTCTTTGGAGGAATTCTTTTATTTCTATGGTTTTAAAGATTCACTCCTTATATTTTGTGTATGTACGTATACCACATGCATACCTGGTGCTTGTGTAGAGGTCAGAAGAAGGAACTGGATTTCCTGGAACTAGAGTTAAAAATGGCTGTGAACCTCCATGTTGGTGCCGGGAATGAAACTCAGGTCCTGTGCAAGAGCAGCCAACACTCTTACCCATTTGAGTGATCTCTCCAACCCTGGGAAATTCTTAAGTTTAGTGATTCATCTTTTCTTTTTATAAGCCAAGAAGATATGTTAGTCAATTTTGATTAAAAAGACATACGTATAGCATTTAAAATACATGTAAACACACACATCTGTGGCCCTCCTTTCTTAGAAAATGGCAGCCCACTCTAGGTGCTATTTGTGCTTGCAGCACACAGATCTGCACTCCTATCCATGCTCTGGTTATTTATTGGCAGACACTTTACTTCACCAGCTCTCGATTCACGGACATCCAGAAGTCATCCTGTAAAGAAAACCAAGCTGCTGGGGTCTTTCTGTGCTTTTACTAGAGTGTCTGTGATAGGGAGCCATGGCGGGTGGATCCACGGGATCCTCTTTTGTAAGCTGTGTGTGATGACCCCTTGTCACATGACCTACTATGTGTTTCTCTCCCTTGAGCATGTTTCATATTGCAGCTGTTCCCTTCTCCTTTCCTGGGCTTTAGCCTGGCTGTCCATGTTGTCAGTGCTGGGAGTTCTCCAAATGGATACATAGTAATATATCTTTGTCTTTGAACACAAATTGTAATTTCTTGTGTAGCTTGTTTCTTTGTGGTAGCTTTTGCTATTCTAAAAATTTTAATTTTTATGTAGTCTCTTGTCCTACTTACCCTTTATTGTGTTTATATTTGGAATAATTTAAAATAGTTGCTTCTACAGTTGCTCATTTTTAAAAAGTACCTACATTTTGCTGTCCCTTCTGTTGTATTTCTTACTTTCATCATGGAGGATGGAGATGAAAGTCTGACCCATCTCACCAAACTCAAGTGATCTATCCAGGCACGAGTCTGGATGTTAGACTTGGCCTCTGTGCTAAATTACATATGTTCAGCTTTGTATCCCATGACTTCTGTAACAATAACATTCGCTTAATAACAGGCGTTAGAAAGACAGAAACATATGTGCAGTGTGCTGCAGCATAAAATGGATGAACTCAAAGAAGGCCTTCGGCAGAGAGATGAGCTTATTGAGGTATGTACTTGAACTGTGGAAATAATTGATTTTGTAAACTAGATGAGTTGGATAGCATGGTGGTGTGCTTGTTGGGAGAATGTTAGAATGCTATAAAGCAGTGGTTCTCGACGTTCCTAATGCTGTGACCCTTTAATATAGTTCCTCATGTTGTGGTGACCCCCCACCATGAAATTATTTCTTTGCTACTTCATAACTGTAATTTGCTACTGTTATGAATTAATATAAGTATCTGTTCTTTCTGATGGTCTTAGGTGACCCCCGTGAAAGGGTTGCTTAACCCCCAAAGGGGTTGCAACTAACAGGTTAAGAATTGCTGCTATAGAGTTTACTTGTGTAAACATTTCTCTCTCTCAAAAAATTTCCAACATGAAATATAAAGGCAAGCTTAAAAAGTAAATGCTTACAAATTCTACAACCACCACCCCCATTTAATAGGATTTTTGGCCAGTGTCTTTTATTCTTAAGTACTTTCCCAAAGATGTCACAGGAAGTTAGAGAAGAAGCATTATAGAATATACCCTTTGGGTACTATGCATGGCATGCTATAGGACATGATTCTTGAGGAGTAAGAGTTTTGATCTTCAATCAAGTTGATGCATTTGAGTAGTTGAAGAAAGGGAGGAAGTTGTCAAGATTTTCACCTTACACTGCAGGCATCAGCTCTCTGTGGTAGAGGAGCCTTGTGCCACCCTAAGGCAGCATTGCAGTGCCGAGGAGGGTGATCTACAGCAGTCCAGAGCATCCGTGCACCGCCCTGCCCTGGTTAACTGTCTCCGGGTTTATTAGGAATTACATGGGAGAGCATAGTAAGACTGTATTTCTGTAATTTATCATTGTGTTTTCTTGAAAAACAAGCCCAGAATGCTTGATACAAACTTGTAAAGTCTTAGTCTTTGTATGTTTACAATTTCTGTCTTTTGGACGTCAGTAGCTATTGATCATGAACTACTGAAAACTGAGTCTGTCACATATAATGAATGCCTTTGGGTCTCCAGAATTAACATTTGCACAATCAAGTAGAGACTGTGTGAGTAGGAAAGTGTTGCTGGTGATTTCTCAGTGAGAAATAGGGAAAACATGGTGAGAGGCCTTGGATAAGCACTTGCTCTGGTTGCCCTTACTCTTGCTGTGATAACACCTATAGCCAAAAGCAAGTTAGGTGGGGGTGGGGGGTGGATTTATTTCCCTTCTTTTTTCAGGTCAGTCTATCATTGAGGGAAGTCGGGGCAGGAACCCGAAGACAGGAAAGTCTGTTATTCCACACAGTGTCATCTTCAACTGGGAACTCACTCACAACCAAGGAAGACACCTTCCTACATGCTAGTTAGCTAGTTCACTGGTTGGCTGAAGCTTACACTGCTTATAAAGCTTCCTTATACAGCCCAGGATCATCTGTCCAGCCAGTGGTAGAGTGGGCTAGGCTTCTCACATCAATTAGCAATCAAGACAGTCATTCACCTGAGACTCCCTACCCCAGGGGATTCTAGGCTCTCGTGTGTGTGTGTGTGTGTGTGTGTGTGTGTGTGTGTGTGTGTGTGTGTGTGTGTGTGTGTGTGTGTGTGGCGGGGGTGGTGGTAGTGGTGGTGTAGCTGGGACATATTCTTGATATTTCAGTTTTTGCCAACAGAAAATCAGTGTGATAAAGCTGAAGATGTCTGTCCTTCTTTTTAGTGCTCCTTTACCAATATTCACATCTTCAGTTTGCTGTGTGTGGATCATTTGTTCATAAGCAAACACAAGTTTCCCTCGGCAGATACAAGTTCCATGTTTGGGTAGAAAAGCAGTTATCACGGGATGAATACAACACACAGGAGTGCTGTGTGTACACTGAAACGCAGACTGGCCAGCTGCCTCTGAGCTGCTGTTGCACTAGTTAGGTTTTCCCAGTACCCTTTTGGACATCTGCCCTGCCCTTTCCTTGTGCTGGAGATTGGACCCAGGGCCCATGCACACTCAGCACACTCTTAGCTGCAATCCACTGTCCTCCCTCCCTTACTGTGGGGCCAGCCAGTGAGGCACCGGTCATCTTTCCCTGCTCTGTCGACCTAGACTTCCCTCCTCCCTTTAAAGTTCATCTGCCTCCCTTTTGTTCTGTTTTCCTTCTTCTAATGCCCTTGTTTTTTCTTTCTGCTTGTATTATTTCCCTCCCCCTTCTTCTTCTTTAGGAGAATCAGCGCCTGCAGCAGAAAATAGATACCATAACAAAAGAGGTGTTTGACCTCCAAGAGACCCTGCTTTGGAAAGATAAAACAATTGGGGTATGAGAGGAGATGGGGCTTTGGAGAAGTTCATTCCTGAGGAATAGACCAAGCAAATTTAGACAATATGAATAAACAGAAACCCTGATAATGTGCTCAGAGAATTCTCTTTCCAGTCTCCATGCTTGTGAAGCCCAAAAAATGAAACCTTTAAAAAAGTGTTATTCCCCAAGGATTCCTATCTCAGAGAAACCACAGGCATCTAATTCAAATTCTGTGGGTAGCTGGCTATGTTTACATTCCAGAAGTATGGATCAAAGAAGTTGGAGGTGGAGATGGGGAAAATGTTATCTCGTAAATTGTTAGTGAATAAAGTAGGAAGAGATTACAAATCAGTTTAATTTTGGAAATGAATAGGAATGTAAGATGCAGGGTTGCCAAAGTATGACACCATCTCTAATTATCCATCTCTAATTATAACCCAGCCCTCCCCAGCGTGGGGCCTGGTAAGGAAAATGCCTTAGCTGCTGCTGTGTTTAGCTCTGCAGGTACACTCCAAGCATGCCGCAGGGTAGCAAAACTAGTCACATCCCTGTTCCATAGGGCCGAGATTTAAAGAACAAAAGGGACTTTTAGATAATTTTCTGAAGCTTAAGTTACCAAATTTCCAAAATTCCATCAAAACTAGAAAATCTTCCCAGGGGACATTGCAATTGTAAATTACTTAATTTATACACGTTTTTCCTTGGGAACCTGAAGTGCTATGGGGAAGTGGGTGCACAGAGGAGGTTGTGGAGGAAAAGTTCAAAATGTACACACGGTCTGGGATGGCCATCTTATGAGTCAGGATGCCTGGGGCTTCTCATTTGTATGGCTTTCTTAGCATTTAAACTGATTATGTTGAACTAGCTGATTACCTAGAGTAAAACTACACACACCCATAAAGTAGCTCATTAAAACTGACCTTGGCTTTCCTACTAAAAAGACATACTAGTGCTGGCTATAGTGGCACATGCCTTTGATCCCAGAACTTGGAGGAAGAGGCAGATAGGTGGATCTTGTGAGTTCTAGGCTAACCTGGCCTGTGTATTGACAGTGTAACCTGTCAAAAAGAAAGAAATGTATCAATGTACATGTTGATGGCTAAAATATAGATTATTTGGCTTTTAATTGCCTGAGGATTTATTGAATTTTTCTGTAAGATGTAATTAACTTTCCAAGAGTAAATTTTTCCGAACTGCCTAGATAGCTCAGTGGGGTACAGTGCTTGCCTTACAAGTATGATGCTCTGACTTTGATATTCAGAGCCCACCTACAGGTGGGAGGAGAGGAAAGACTCCACAAAGTGGTCCTCTAGCTCTACTGTGGGTGTGCCCATGCACACACCATGCACATAATAATAAGTACTTCTTTTTGAAAGATACATCTCACATACAAATGTAAGAAATGATAGCAATACATGTCCACATACCTTTTGCTGGAAAATGTCACATCTTACAATGCTGTAGTTCAGTATTACAGCCAGGGCATGTCTGTGCTACAGTGACCATAAAGGCACTTCCATCTCTCCTTTTTATTGATGCCCTTCTACTCCTTGCTGCTTGCAGTCCTTTGAGGTACTCAGTGTAGAGTAGTACATATAAAAGGGCCTGAGCTCTAGGCCAGCTCAGCATCAGTTAATTCTCATTTTCAATAACTGCAGTTATTTAACCCCTTTGCCTAGCATTTTAGCCTGTTCCATATCTCTATGTGGCTTTTTGATGCTAAAATGAGAAGTTACATCTTTGACAAAGAATTACTTAGATCTCTGCCAAGATGTACTTCTTACTCTTTGGAGATCTGCCGCGCGACAACTGCTGCCAGCAGCGCAGGGCAGTGGCGATGTGGCAGGCAATACAGAGGATTTCAGATCTAGAACAAATATGTTTGACCCAATTAGAAGGTATTTCAGTAGCTTTCAGGCTTTGTGGTAAAGTGAACAAATACAAAGGATATATTTTGTTTTCCTATCTGTAATTACAGGAAGATGAAAATTTAAAATCTAAAAGTAAAACAAGAGCCCAGTACTGTAATTGTGGAAGGATGCACAAGAGCCATGTACTAGTGTTTGCTAGAATTCTTAACTTGAGATTGGTCTACTCCTGAGAGGTCTTTTGTATTCAGTGTATTGTGAAAGAGACCATGTCATGTCTCTTCATGTCATGATTACAACACAACTGCATGCCATGCTTTTGTAACACACCTCTAACCGGTGGTGCAGGCGACTGGCGTGTTCCTAACACACATCTAACCCACATGGTTTAGGACAGGAAATATTCTTGTCCTGGTGTTGCATTTGTGTTAAGGTGGTTTACCCCAGCCACCAGTGTTAAAGGCTTCAGAATCTAGACTCTCGAGTCACTCACTTTCCAGGTAACTGGGGATACATAAGATGTGTGGATTTTTGCCACTTATGGAAAGGAAGGTAGGTATTGACATTGCAATGTGAAAATTGAGGAGAGGGCTTGCCTAAGGGATACTCCCCAGCATTATGTGGGATGGTCATGAGGGAGCAGAATGAAGATATAAAACTATACGCAAGGGCCTTCAGAATAAAATGAACTGGTCTCATTTTCTTCCACTGCTGTTTCCTGTAACTGTGGACGGGGATAAAAGTGCATTACCGAGGGCGGGAGGGTGAGCTTCACCAGACCAGTGTCTGCCGTTAGTGCTGCATAGTGGTGGTGCTGGCAGTCCTTTCGTCTTCCCTTTGGTCACAGGATGGGATTAAAATGGTTTTCGTAAGAATTAGTCAGTGCCAGGCATGTCAGCTCATGGAAGACCACAGGAGTTGAAAGTCAACCTTGACTGCGTAGCAAGTTGAAGGCCGGCCTAGGCAATATGAGACCCCTCTGTTTAGTAACAAGGATAGCCACTAAGCACTTTCTAGTCATCAGTAACTAAGTTGACTTACTTTTTGGGTTTAACTTATTGGGCTAATGCTGGATAAAACATTAAATGCAAGAGAAATAAATAGTGGAAGAGTTCGGTAAAAACAGCCAGGTTACTGCCTTTCCCAGATGCTCAGTGTAACTTGCCATGCCCAGTGTGCCTCCTGAGTGGGTGCCACTGTTAGGTCTGAGTGTCAGATGGGTGGCTTCTGATATGTCAAGTCCCTACAGCTAGATTTGAAACTCCTTACCCATTACCCAGCTGGCTCGTGTTCGATTTGTGTTTTCTCATTTTTAACTAAATTTTATCAGAAAGCCAGTTACCATGGTAGGTGGTTGGAGCTGAGCTGTCTTGAGCCAAGTGGTAGCTGAGTACCTTGCTAACACTGGAGAACAAGCAGACAGCCAGCATTTACATAACTTATCCAGACTTGCTGTTCTTCCCAAACATCTTTATTCTTAAATCAAACATATTCTCAACTAAACTGCTTTTGTTAAGGTGAAATGAAATGTGTTGGGTTTGTTGTTGTTCACCAAATGAAAATGCCCTGAGGAAGTCAGGCAGGGAAGTTCTGTGTGTAAAGATGGTTTTCACATGATGAGTGTCTTGCCAAGTTCACGCATGAGCGCTCCTCTGTTTAAGCCTTCTGCAGCTGTGCACACTGGCTGCTGCTTCCTTCTCCTGGCTGCTGTTTCCACACTTCTAACACTCTGCTTGGAGGCCTTACCTGCTTATTGGAGTAGTCACCTTTCTCTTGCTTTCTTTCTATGCTGTTCTTTCCCTTGCTACCCTGCCTAAAACCAGGCCCTAGAGAAACAGAAAGAACACATTACCTGCCTCAGGAGTGAGCGAGATGTGCTCAGGGAGGAGCTGGCTGACCTGCAGAAGACAGTGAAGACAGCAGAGGTATGTCAGCCTGGGCCTTCTTCCCCTGCTCCTGCCGTATTTCTTTCCTGGCCATAAACAACAGCCTCGATATGATGGTGGATTGAGTTATTTCCTCCACAGAGGTATATCATATAACTAATTCTAACGAATTTTTACCCATGGCAAACACTGTTGCAGAGATGCCTCAACAGAACTTACAATTTCTGTATGGGTCACTGCTTGTAACAGCAAGTTTTTTTTTTTTTTTTCTTTTCTTCCTCATAGAAACATGGCTTAGTTATAATCCCAGACAGCACTCCCAATGGTGAGGTCAATCATGAACCTGTGGTTGGAGCCATTACTGCTGTGTCTCAGGAAGCTGCTCAGGTCTTGGAGTCAGCAGGAGAAGGGCCACTAGGTGAGACACTGCTTGTTATTTCATTTTGGATTGATGATGGGCTTCTAGCCTAGGGTATGGGGCGGGGGCAGTATATGGGCTATTTAGACAAAAATCTAGACATACTGTCCTCCGACATTCTTGACCTTGGGAAACCAGCAATGTGGGTTAGCACTGATGAAGCATTGCAGGTGTGTGCACATTGCCTTTCACTTAAAACAGACTTGGTACAGTTTGCCCATCCCAGGGGAGCTCAGGGCTGTCGGGGACTTGCTAGCATTTGTTTAGCATCTTCCTGGCCCACCTGGATTTAGATGCTAAGCTTATCCCAGGGCTCTACAGTTATTTGACAGCATTTTTTCTTAAGGTAAGAAATGGATGATGGAGAAGACACACACTGGATTCTGACTTTTAGGACAGGGCTTCCAGGCCTATTAAAAGTGATCCTTAGAGAATCTAATGACACCTCTCCAGAGAGTCACAAAGGGGCCCAGCAATTGGCCCCACAACAAATCTTCTACTAGGCAAAGAAAAACAGCACAGATAGATACTGTGTCATCAGCTTACATTAATTTTTTTAAATTTTTTTTTCTCGTGTGTGTGTGTGTGTGTGTGTGTGTGTGTGTGTGTGTGTGTGTTAAGGGGAGTATGAGGCAGTATAAGAACAGCACAAGCTAAAATATTTTAAAGTTAGTAGGCATGTTGTCTTTTGTAGAATTCTAGAAATACAGTTAACTGTTGAGCACTGATAGAAGATGCAGGTGAGTTAGAGAATGCAGGTGAGCTAGAGGGAAAATCCTGCAAGTATGTTCATCTTTGGCATTTGACATGATGTCATTTACAAGGCACACACTCAAAAACCATACAATCTACTTACAAAACAACAACAAAAACAAGTTTACCATTTTGTTGGTTCCCATCCATAGCTGTGATAGCCTGATAGTGTATAGAATTGAAGATAACAATGTCTGGCTCTGGGGTACAGTGTTTCCTCAGTCCAAGAGGCCTATTCCTGCCTAGGCAGAAGCAGCCCTGTGTATCTCCCTCAGGCTGGAGTGCAGGCTGCCTATGCCTGGGTTTCCTGTTCGTCACTAAGTTAGCCACAGGGTTAAGCAGTACTTTAAGCCCATTTCAGGTTTTCTGATGCACTAGGCCCTCAGTTTCACCACAAGTCTTCGAGTGCCTCACTTGCTGCTCCCACAGTAGCCATCACAGGCCCGCTGCTGCCAGCGGTATGCGGCTCCCCTCCGCACTCCTGGGTCCCACTAGTGTTCCATATCCTGCTGTCCACCATGGTTGGGAACTTCTGACGACAACTGGGAAAAACTTGCAGTTTTGTAACAGCAGAAGCATGGTTTCCTCTGGACTCCAGTTTGTCTCTAGGCAGAAAGCCACTGCTGTGGGAGCAGACGTTTTATTTGGTGTCATAATTGTCACCGTCTGTGAGATTGTTTGGGGAATATTCTGATTGCTTCTTCATGTTCAGAATGTAAACGATATAATTTAGTAGATGCTGGCTATTTGTGAGCACCTTTCCAAGTCCACTTTACAGCTTCCCCACTTGTTCCAGATGTGAGGCTACGGAAACTTGCTGGAGAAAAGGAGGAGCTCCTGTCACAGGTAAGATGTCTGCTCATCTAAAACCATTAGTTCATCTAAGATAGGCAGTAAAATGCTAATAAATGAAATGTTCGTTACAAATATCGGTGGGTGTAATAGTTGCCTGCCTTTTTTCTTTTCATCATTTTTTCTTATTTAACATACCAACTAGTTTCCCCTTCTTCTTCTTCTCCCACTCTCCACTACCTCCCTGCAACTACCCTGTCCCCTCTCCTCTGTCTCCACTTAGATGGGGTAAGGCCTCCCATGGGACTCAACAAAGCATGGCCCAATCAAGCTGAGGCAGGACCATCCTCTGTTCTAGATGGCTTTTCTTTTTGTTCCATATGCCTGCTTTTCTGTGTTTATCATAAGGTTGGCCCATTTTAAGCAGGAGTTTAAGCCCACTCAGGGTTTTCTGATAGATACACAGCAGGTTCCTCTTGGTTCCATTCAGTCTCAGACAGTCCATTCCAAACTAGTGGCTTATTCACCCTGTACTGGTGTGACTGTCCTTCTGCCTGTACCTTGGGTTGGGTTCCCTTTTCTCAGCCTTTCTTCCTGTCTCTTTCATTCACTCTTGCTTTGGTGTATATTCCAGTAGCTTCCTGAGGAAAGACCATGTACGCTGTTAATTTCCCACGACCTTGAAGGCCTGAAAGTGTCACTTTCCTTCAGGGTTTTAAAAAAATATTTCTTCATTGTCCTGTTTTTGAAGATATTTGTTCAGAATTGTGAAGACACAGGTCTGTGAGATGGCTCAGCAAGTAAAGTGTGTTGTGCAAGCCAGGCGACCTGAGTTCAATCCCTAAAACCCACATAAAGGTAGAACCTGAGAACTGATTCCTTAAAGTTGTCCTATGACATCCATAAGAGTGTGTTTTTGGCCGGGCAGTGGTTACGCTCGCCTTTAATCCCAGCACTCAGGAGGCAGAGGTGGGAGGATCTCTGTGAGCTTGGGGCCAGCCTGGTCTACAGAAAGAGTTCCAGGACAGCCAAGACTACACAGAGAACCCTGTCTTGGGGGGACAAAAAGGAAGAAAAAAACAACAACAAAAATGAAAACAAAAAAAACAAAGAGCATGTATTTGTGTATGTGCATGAACACTCAATAATAATTTTGAGATTTGATCTCTTATAGGTGATGTTTTTCCTTTCCTGTGGAAGCTTCTTATTCTCTTTCTCTCTAACATCTTGAGTGATGTGTTTAGAAGTTTTCAAGCATGAAAGCATGTTGATTCTAGAAATTCCTAGTCCTTAGTTTGGAAAAACTTAAGCGTTTTATTCACTTGTTCCTCACTCCTATTCAGTAAGTAAGCAAATGACAAATGATACTCTACTGTTTAATACATTATTCATGGCAAGAAGGATATTTGGATGAATAATCAGATTGTTGTGGGTTTATCTGAAAAAAAAAATCCATGTCTTAGACATTAGTAGAGAGAGGTCAGGCAACAGAATTAAGCTGTGTTATATGTGAAGTTTCCTTGAACACATTTATCATGTGTTTCTCTATTGACATTCAGATGTGTGGTACAGGCATGTAGTCAAGACAGACATAGCCAGGACAAGAAATGTGGTGGGCACGTAAGACCCTGGTGATCAGGTTGGACCTAGAAGTTAAGCTGAATGAGTAGTAGAGAGGACCTGGAAGTAGAGATCAGATGGAGTGGAAAGACTAGATTAATGACTGTGAGTGTGGCTCAAGGGTGTTAGGGTATAAAGAGAATGAACGGGGTGATCAATAGTTGTGGTTAAAGTATGTGGAACTAAATAATCTAGGGGGTATGGCTATCTAATGTTGAAGCCTGTTTTTATAGGTTATATGAAGGCTCGGGCAAAAAGAAGTTGGTGGCAGGACCCTTGAAGGGGAGGTGTCTCAGAAACTGGAGTGTATTATGGGAGCATGTCCCTCCTCGAGATGTGTATTGAAATGGCCAAGATAGGGGGTAGTTTTGGGAGTGCAAGTCGGGAGCGAACATGACAGAGGCCCAGTACACCAGTGAAGATGTGAGTTAGTTAGATGTGATCTCAGCAGCTAAGCTTAAGAAGGGGAACTTCTAGGGAGGCTGAGTAGAGGACAGTTCAGCAACAGCAAAGAAAGCCTGAGGGCACTGTTCCATTTCCAGGCTGAGGTAGGAGGCTGTGACGACGAAAGCAGTGCTAGGCTACAGGGCTCTGGGAGAGAACTGAGGTGAAAAGCGGTTTCTGAGATGAGGCGGTGGCAGGAGCCGCTGGTGGCAGCCTGATGCTTCCAGAGGCACTGGACAAGTTTGTGTGTGTATGTGTGTGGGGGGGGTCAGGTTAGGCATGGTCCAGGGATTTTGGGTACGAGTGCTGAAGAAGAATGTGCTAAGAATGATGGGATAATAACGGAATTCTCAAGGCAAACCCATGTGTGTGCAAAGGGCAGAGGTGCCTGGGAAGCAAGCATCCACTGAGTCCACAGTCAGTACTTGCCCTCCGACTGGACAGTGCAAAACTGGTGCTCAGCTTCCTTTTAGTCCCTGGTAGCAGAGTTAAAGACACTGGGAAGCCAGCCACTTGTGCTTCCAATTTCAAGGACTTAAAGTTCTCTAAGTATTCAATATATCTAAAAAATAGAGAAAAGGAGCCCTATATACCCATGAAAACTTTCATTTCAATAAGAGTAAGAAAAAATATTTTTTAAAATGTACTGTTATGTAAACACACACAAGTTTTATTGGGACACCTGGTTTCTGAGGATCATTTCTTTCTGGTTATGTCAGTTTATATCAAATGCCTAGAGTTGTTTTTCTCATAGGAAAAACAGTGTTTGAACGATCTGTATGACTTGCTAATAAGAAGGCTCTGTTTTGTGGTATGTTATGGCCCCTGGACCAGTTGCTGCCTTTAGTAGAGAACTGGGGTTGGGAGCTGTAGCACTCACTCACTGGCTGTGCAAATGTGTTCTGAATTCGAATTGCCAGTAGCAGGCACTGCATTGTGCATCTGGAATCTCAGCATTGGAGAGGTAGACACCTGAGGGTCACTGGAGCTGGCTGGCTGGCCAGCCAGCCAGACCAAGTTGATTAGCTTCAGGCTTGGTGAGGTCCTTGTCTCAGAAATAACGTGCAGAACAATTCAAGAAGACATGTGCTGTAGACCTCTGGCCTCCATCTATGCATGGACACATACAAACTCAAGACACTTATCTTCCACCCGTGCCTGGTGACACACAGGTCTGCAGGTACAGCCACTTGGGAGGCTGAGGAAGGAGAATCACAAGTTCAAGGTCTGCCTGGGCTGCAGAGTGAGTTCAAGGCCAGCTTGGGCAACTCAGTGAGAACTTATTTCAAAGTAAAAAGGAGGGATATGGCTACAGCTCTGTCAGCGTGTCCGATCCCTGGGCTTCACCCCAGAACCACCAAAAAAAGGTAGAGAGACTGAGCCCAACACTGATCTCGCTGGTGACTTCTCCTTTCCTTTCAGATTATAAAACTGAAGCTGCAGTTAGAGGAAGAACGGCAGAAGTGTTCCAGAGGCGATGGCACATCTGGAGACCTGGCAGGACTGCAGAATGGCTCAGATTTACAGTTCATTGAGATGCAGAGTAGGTACCAGGGACAGGCCGGTCTGCACCCATGTGGAGTAGCGTGTATCTCTGGAATAGAGTTGGATGTGGGCTGCTGGAGACCTACTGAGTTCCAGGAATGGCATGGACCAGTCACTGAGTGCATATGATATCTGAGCTCTTGTGTGGGTCCCTCTTCCATTTATGCTTTTTCTTTGGAATTCATCTTGGAAAATTGAGGATTTTAAGACCAGCTCATTAATGTTGGGTTTCTGAAATTTCCTAGTTTTTTAGCAAAATTTCATCTCTACATGAAATTAAAGGCAAGGCTACAAAATATAGTCTGTTTACACAAATTATGTTTCTTTTCCTACTTTTGACCCCACATTGTTGGTTTTATTTGAGTCCTGGTAAGCCTGAAATCACTATGCAGACTGGGCTGGCCTAGAGCCCACAGAGATCCACCTGCCTCTACCTCCCAAATACTGGGATTAAAGGTGTGTGCTACCATACTGGGCCCCATATTGTTTTTAAGTGCCTATCTACTGTATTCACCCTAAATACCAGATTATAGTTGTCTCAGCATCCATTCTTATAGTTACCTTGTTGGTAATGATGTGTAACTCGCAATAAAGGGCTTTTATTTTTGTGAAGGGGCTTTACTGATAATGTACTCTAAAATCTTGGCTATTTGTGAACTTTTCATATTAATAATTGGACTCAGGCTGAATGGAGGAATTTGGAGGTTGAAGTTTATTAGTAGTAACTTATGTGGTTTTGGACCTCAGGTTCTTCATATTCCTTGATAAGTAGTTCTAGAACATCACTTTGGTGTAGTGGGACAGGAGGTGACAGAATATGGGAAGGCTAGTTAGAATGCAGTATAGTGAGCCTGACCAGTATAATGGATGCCAGCAGTCCCAGAGGGCACAAGTAGATTTTGAAAGACCGCAAAAGCAGCAGATTCGAAAGGAACTAACTTGAAAAGAAACAGGCTAGCTTTTGTGTGACTGCTTCCTAGAGTCAACTAGGTAATATAGGTGGGCTTTGCAAGTGGGGTTAAATGACCTGAGTAGCCAAGTTTTGGAAGCCAGGACTGACTGCTGAGGACAAAATGTTGGTTCTGAACAGCAACTTGACCTGTAGTGAGTATGGTTTCAAAACATACATTAACAGAGTAAATAGACTTGTGCATAGGAAGGAATCAGTGTTTGAAAGTGATAAAGTAGCTGTACATTTGGAGATATGAATGTGGAAACAGAGCTACTGTTGTAGAGCTCATGAATAGAATGTTCTCTCTACCACCAGAGGTGACCTTGGGAGATAAGCTTCTTTGTCCATTTTTTAAAAGTCTCATTGTGCAGTCCAGGCTGGCCTCAAACTCAGTATCCTCTTGTCTTAGCTGCCCAATTTGGAATGTGGGGTTACAGGCAGGCACTACCCCATGGTTCCTGCTACTTTAAGGTGATAGTAACTGTCCAGTCAGCAAAACTGCTTGCACTAAACACTGCATAGGTAGGCCTACTATTGCTCATGTGAAAAGCAGATGAAAGTTCTTGGGCAGTTTGAGTTATTTCCTTTGGTGGGTTAGATATACAGTCTATAGACTTTGCAAAGAGTGAAGTTTTTAACTTTAGGATCTGGGTGGGAATTTTACCCCCACCTCCATTTCTAAATTTAACAGCTCTTTATTTCTTAGGTATGATGTACATCTTATGATCTGTAGCTATACCCATAACATTACCATATTATTGAAAAGCCTTCATCTCAGTTTTATTGAAGCGTACCCTGCAGATCATTTGGCTGGGTCCATAAGAAGATTTAAGAAGACTAAGACATGATCCTCCTCTTTATATACACAAACAGTATTACGAGCATAATTGTCATAAAGAGAATGCAAACAAAATGAGCAAGGGAAGAAGTTACAGTTCACTAGAGTCATGGAGCTGAGTGCATCTTATTGAGGCTGGTGAGCTGAATCAGAGTGTGAGAGCAGAAACACTGCCTGGGAGCTGGAAGGTTACAGGGCTGGGTTCAGAGAAGCAGGGGGCCCAGAGGCTGCAGGGGCCATTGCCACCCTGTGAGCTTCCTTTCTCAAGGCTGTGTTCACATGCATCTAGAGCAGTGGTTAACCTTCCTAATGCTGTGGTGACCCCCAACCATAAAATTATTACATGTTATTACTTCATAACTGTAATTTTGCTACTGCTATGAATTGTAATAAATATCTGATATGTAACCTCCAAAGAGGTTTCGACCCACAGGTTGGGAACCACTGACCTAAAGGGAAAGGACTTTGTTTCTGACTTAGTCCTAGGGACACTGTTGAGAAGAGGTGTAGGAGCCTCTTGCACTACAGTCCAGATTGCATGTCTTCTGTCTGCTACCTCCCAGCTCCATCTCTGGAGAAGAAAATAATTCATGATTATCTTCTGTTTTAGGAGATGCCAATAGACAAATTAGTGAATACAAATTCAAACTTTCCAAAGCAGAACAAGACATAACCACCTTGGAACAAAGTGTGAGTACTCTGTGAGGCGCCAAATGATTTAGATGCCATTAAACGCTATCAATGCCTCAGCCTCTTGCTAGTGGCTAGACCTTGGGTGCCTGTGGGTGGCCTTGGCAGCTGGGTGTCTTCCAAAGCTCTGTATTATGGTAGAAAAGCCACCAGATAACACATAGTAGGTTAATTCAACTTTGTGTCTACTCTAAAGACAGGACTAGGCCAGCAAGATGATACCAGCAGATTGACACTTGCTACCATGCCTAAAGATCTGAGTTTGATCCCCAGGACCCACATGGCAGTAGATAAATGGTTCCCACATGCTGTGTTCTTATCTTGTCCACGTTTGCTGTGCTGAAACACTATGACCAAAAGCAACTAGGGAAGGAAGGGTTCATTTAGCTCAGTTAACACGGGAAATTGGCCCTATAGTGAATGACTCTGTAGTTGTGACCCTAGGGGCTTGTGTGCTCATATTTACAGATCAGCCGGCTTGAGGGGCAGGTGCTTCGGTACAGAACTGCTGCTGAGAACGCTGAGAAAATAGAAGATGAGCTGAAAGCAGAAAAGAGGAAGCTTCAGCGAGAGGTACTGTGCTAATTAGTGTTCTCCTGGAGAGCACTCCTAATAGATCCTCTGGAGAAATCCGACTCTAGTCAAGTGTGGTGTGTACCTTTAATCCCAGCACTCGGGCACAGGGGCAGGCTGACCTCTATTGGTTTGAGGGCAGCTTGGTCTACATAGTGAGGGCCAGGCCAGCCAGGGTACATAACATAGTGAGACCATGTCTCAAGTAACTAGAATCAAAGACCTGGTAACAAGCTGTGGACCCACAGTGGCTGCCATTGACTTTTTGGTAAAGCAGCAAGTAAAAATGTATTTCTAGGTTTTGCTTCAGATGACATCAGTTTTTTTTTTTTTTTTTTTTTTTTTTTTTTTTTGCTTTGGTTTTTTTGTTTTTACAGCTTTTACACTTGTTTCATGGTTTAAACAATCCTCAGCAGCACTGTTTAGGCCTCTAGCTGCCTAGAGAGAGGTGGCAGCTATTTGGGGACCCCATACATGGCTGTCATATTAGCAGAGCTCTCATCTCCAGAAGGCAGAAAGGAAAGGGTGCTGGACTTTCTTTCCTCTGACCACATAAGTGACTGCGCTTTTTGTCTGCAGCTACGGACAGCACTGGACAAGATCGAAGAGATGGAGATGACCAACAGCCACCTGGCAAAGCGGCTAGAGAAGATGAAGGCCAACAGGACAGCCCTTCTAGCCCAGCAGTAGGGAGGCCGCCCTTCCACCTGGGCGCTGCTCTAAGGGCCTTGCCCAGAGATACTGACTCTTTTGTATATTGACACAAAGCCCTTCGAGTACTGTTTGAGTCTTGTCATTAAACAGCCACCTTTGTATTTTATAATTTATGAGAATGAAGCAGGTTTAATTGTCATGAATTTGGGTTTTGTTTGTAGCTCACTTCTACAGTGAGAACTAGTCTGTGCTGTTTTTTTTTTAGTTTTCAGTGTTCTAGAATCACGTTTTCTTATCATCTTCCTCCAGCTGCCTCACTGACTAGGCACTTGGGAGGCCTTGGTGTGGGTTCTGGAGGATGGCCATTCTGAGTGCTGAGACACTTGCTGGAGATTTCAAAAACACAAGTGCCTTCTCCACGGTGTGATACAGGCTTCAGAGACCGAGTGGCCAAGATTCCTACTCTTCTTACCAGAGCAATTACATTTCAGTGAGGAAGTATTCATGGGCTAGGGAAGTCTGTGTTTCACTCAAATTTATGTCTACAGGAAAAAGCTTTTTTAAAAAAATATTTAAATTTATATAAAAATTTAGGAAAAATATATGGGGAGTGTATATTAAACTTTATTGCATGGGGCAGAGGAAGTCTAGGCTTATGCTCTTAAAAGAGTAGGGTCCTTAGTCTCCGTATCCACTGTGCCGTTCCCTGTATTTTCATCTGCTGCTTATTTGTGAACTGAAACCCTAGATAAGCTTGAGGGGTGAGGGAGGGACAGTGCAGGCAGGTAGGGAATCTGCCTGAAGAACTATTAAGCCCACCTTTCCGCCAGCCAGGATTGGCAGACACAGTCATTGTTATAGAAGCTTTTTTTTTTTTTTTTTTTTTAAATGTTTTTTTGAGAGACAGGGTCTATGTAGCCCAGGTTGCCTCCACCTCATGGTCATCATCATTGGGCCTCCTGAGTTCTGGGATTCCAGGCATGTACCATCATACCTGATTCTAGAATAAAAATGCTTAAGAACTTTCATCTTTAAAGAGCCCAGAACATGATCTCCCAGCTCCCTCTACTGTAGCCACTTCATAGGGTTTGTGATTCTCTTTTGTCACAATCAAGGTGGTTTCATGGGAATGATTACTGCAGCTCAAAATGTTTACAAAGAAAATACATCGAGGAAGTCTAATGAATCAAAACCTCGTAATCTAGACTTGCAACTAGATAATAAAGTTAACTAAAAAGTGACTGATAGTTGTTCCCTTCTTTAGTCACTAGCCCTTCATTTTTAGGATATGGAAACAGTCCTGAGTTGAGAGCATCCTGTGCATTTCTTAGTAGGAAGTACAGTTGTATGGGTAGGGCGGGAATGCAGACTTAGCTTATCTCAGGTGATCAGCTTTTCACTTGGAGAAATTACCTCTTCCTTTCCACTCAGCCTGTACCTATCCTGGGCTCATGAACCTCTCCTGAGAAGCCCTGGCCCTGGCCCTTGTTTCCCAGTTGAAATGACCCTGTTTCTTCATTAAGACATGTCTTTCCTGGGACCTTCTTCATTACTTCCTGTCGTCTGTGCTTTACTTTAAAACCTCAGGCATCCGTCCTTGGGCTTAGTGCTCTATTTCTGCTGTGGCAGGGCTTGCCGTTAAGGTGGCTTATCTGGACACTGAAGAGTTTATATTCTTATTACTGGTTTTAGAGAAAGCCTTGGCTAATTTCCAGTGTACTAGATTTGACCACCCACCCCAGCAAACCTCCACAGTTGAGAAGTAAAGGCAAAGAAAGATTCATTTCATGTGGCCATGTTGGGAAGAACAGATAAAAGGGTTCAGGAACCCCAGATTAATTTAAAAGGTGTTAATGGTTTGAAAAAGGGAACAAAGGAGACAGTTGGTATTACGTTGCACTGCTGAAGCAAGTCTTGTTGGCAGGGTCAGTGGTCTGACTGGTAATTTAAGTTCGGGTCCTATGAAAGGCTCTGCAGAAGTGGTTGCTGACATCTCTTCATGGTTTCCAAACCATAATCATTTCCCACTCCAGGGCGTAGCCTCGTCACCACTGCAGTTTCTCATTGCAATAGAGTCTGTCCTGTCTGTCCTGTGAGCGCTACTTGGAGTCGCCAGTCTTCTTATCCCTCAATTCCAAAATAACTCCAAAATAGATCCAGGAGGGAAAAAGATAAAAGCAAAGAAGAGCAAAATAGTTGCTGAGGGATGTGTCTCTTTTTTGCTTCCCCAGAATCCTCCAAACACCTAGAAACATGTTCGGAACCACTAAGTGAACTAACTAGCTTAACTCCAATGAGTTAAAAGTCTGGGCAATGATGCTTTGAAATTAGCCTTGACTGTGACAGTAAGAGTCTCAGCTCAAGCTTTCTCCAGGCAATACCAACACTCTTACATATTACATTAGTAACTATCTTTCCTTACTGTTGACCAAAAATTACCTGACAAATGGGTGGACTTAGTTTGGCTCACAGTTTAAAGTCCAGCTTTACAGGGAAGGTGTGACAGAATTCACGGGGAGGGTATAGCAGATGGCTCTCACACAGGTACCCTTTTCCTTGGCACTCTGCCCACTTTTCAAGAGAATTTGCACGTCCGCATGCTGGAGCTGCAGTGAGTGCGCTCTCAGGGCACCCTTGTTATGGCCCAGGACAAAGTGTAAGGCCTCTCTCTAGCTGTGTTCATCTCCTTAACAGTAACAGACACTTTGTCTGCAACTTTAAACATGTTCATCTTCCGAGTTCATGTTTTTCTCACTAGAGCTTGTAGTTTTCATCTTTCTGTTTTGAACTGTCATTATCAACCTCAATAAACTCAGTGGTAACCATGCCACCACCCAAAGGTTAAACTGTCTTAAAATTGCCTCTGCCAAACAACTTAGTCCATTGCTATGAACTCACCCTTCCTCAAATACATGAGAAAAGACAAAGCCAGGTCTTTGCCAGAATGTAACATGAATGGCCTAGAGCCCACTACAGTCCTTGTGCCCATCTCAAACCACACAGCTATGCCCCCACTGGCTGTAGTTCTAAAGGTGTACCAGTCACCCACTGAGTTGTTGACAGTACTCCAGAGCTTCCCAGCCTCTAACACACTTTCCCACAACCCCCTTGTACACCTGTTCCTGAGCTTATACACCTCATGGCATCTTTATCAAAGCAGCTACCCTTGGTTGTCCATACCAGTAACTTTGACAGGTTCTTACAGGAACAAAATCCATGGGATACATAAAAGGGATTATGAAGAAAGGACTGGGCAGTTCAGGGATGGCTGGCTGCAAGCTGGAGAGGTAGAAAACTTGGTAGCTGCTTGCTTCACAAGGCTAGATGCCTTAGTAAGCCCAATCTGGCATCACATCCTACAAGATCCCTTGGAAGGCTGAAGAGGTTGAGTCTGAGGGCAGCATCAGGGATGGATACACTTTTCCTGAGGTCTTCTCATACTGGAAGCTTCTACTGTTGCCCACGTTGAGGGTCAATTCTTCCCCAACCAGTTATCTGCTCTGGAAACACTGTCACACGCACAAGTGTCTTCCCTAGGTATTCTAAATCCAACCAAGTTGACAAAACCACCTTATACATGCCTAGGACTTTGGGTCTCCGGAGTCTCCATTTGCTAGGAACTTACTATGTAGACTAGGCTGGCCTCAAGCTTTCAGAACCTCCTGCCTCTGCCTCCAAGTGCTGGGATCAAGACATGTACCACCCATATCCTCAGGACTTTTTTTTTTTTTTTTTTTTTAAGCAAAGCTGGAGTTTATTAAGCAAGTTTTAAATGGATTTAAGCCTGGGCACTGAGGGAAGAGAGGTGTAGAAAACACATCAAAGACAAGGATTTCTCAAAAGTTGCTGTGCCAGGGATGCTTTTAAAAGGAATTTGAATGGACATAGCTTATGGTATCCAATAACAGTTTTCCAGAATAAAAACATCATAGCATGATCTGGGAAAACTTCAAGAGGTTTTTTAAACAGTATGTATTGAAATGCCTCCAGGTGCTCAGGGGGAGTCTTCAACACAACCCAGTATGTACTAGGTGGAAGTCATCTTAAGATAAGTTTCCAGTGTGAAGTTATATCTGTGTGTGTATATATACAAAACACATCAAGACACAGTTTCTTTGCAGCCAATCCACAGGTGGGGGCAAATGTGAATTTTCCACATTAAGCTGCAGCAGCAACACTGGGATACAAAGCAATGACAGTGAACATTGGAAACCCTGGAGCACGGCAAATGTCCTGTGGCTTCCTTGTCCATAAAACAGGCTTCGTCGTGGACGGTGAGTGCACTAAGATGGCTATGACTGTATTAACACCTCTCAAAGACTTTGTAGAGATCCGGCAGGTTGGCAAGCTGCAGGACATTTCCATCCTCTGTGAAATGCTTCGGAGGCAGAAGGTGTGAGCGGAAGGCTTTATAGATAATGTGCTCTACAGTCCACTTCCACGGCTTTGGAGTGGAGCCAGGCATGTCACTCTGGAAAATACATGAAATGCATTTATCTCCCCACACACTGGTTTTCCCACTGACACGACAAGTACTGGGCCTGGAAGGGCTTTAGTGGTGTGTCATGGACCTTCTGCAGGACAGGCCTGAGGGTCCCACAGGTCTTGAGCAGAAGAAGCGAGGTTTATGAAGAAGAAACTAGTATTTTGAGGGACCACTGCCTACAATTTTGTTTCCACTACAGTGGATCTGACATTTCTGAGCCTGACTCCTGGGATTATAACTTGACACAAACCTGAGGTACCTTAAAGTAGCGCTGTTCTGACACTCCACGGAGGGTAAATCTGCCTCACTGTTCCTTTCCATGTAAGCTTTGGCTGCCTCACACATGTGTTCTTTCTAATCTGTTGTCTGTTTCCTATGTGTGTCAACCTTCCCACCAGGTGAGTGTCCCTGGTGTGTCAGCCAGGGGCCAGGGCTAATTTCTGTTCCACTGCTGTAAAGCACCAGAACCTTGAACATGCCAGGTGTCCTGATCAGTGGACATGTTCAACATCACTAAGTGGCTATGCACTACAGCGGCTAGTTTGATTCTTAGCCACTCCACTCTCTCTGCCTTCCTGGGAAATGTGAGTGTGCATTAATTATCATCTGACCGAAAAGGTGACAAAGAAGCGGGCTCTTTTCATCAGGTGGCCTATGAGGGTTTACAGAGATTATAGAGACATCTTCCTGGTATGGAAGACAGCTCAGAAGCAAAATAGGGAGAAACCGAGATACACAGAAGACTGGTCTAGTGTGAAGACTTGGGTCTAGGTGCTAGCAATGGTACACACACGGCTGCTGGTTTAGAACTCTCTGATCTAAGCTCTCCCCTTTCATTCAGACATATCTGACAGGCTCGAGGATCATTTTGGAGGTCTTGTTCTAGTCCAGCAGAACGAAAGAGTTTATGAATAAAAGCTGACCATTGTAAAGAGTTGGGGTGCTGCTACATGCCTATAATATCAGCACTTAAGAGGCGGAAGCAGAAACATCAAAAGTTCAAAGCCAAGGTGAGCCAAATGCAAATCCCTGGGCGTTTTAAAAAAAAAAAGCCTGAGGACTGCTGTTTGAAACTCCGTCTTATAAAGTGAAACTGTGGGATTTTAGAGATGATTTGAGGTCTGTACCCTAAAGGTATATGAGACCTGCCCCAGTCCTGGATGCCAATATGTTAATTACAACAATACCTGCTGGCCCGAGAGGGTTGAGTCCTCAAGTATATACTGCTTCCGAACGGAGTAAAAGAGAGCACATTCTTTACTGAGGCTTTCAAAACACTCCTTCTCTTCATCCCAATTCACCTGATCCACAGAATTCAATCAAAAGCATTCAGTGAAATATTTTAACATTTCATTTATAAACATCATAGACAGACACACCGAGCACACCAAAGCACACATACACACACATACATGCACGCATGCACATGGGCACCCACTGTTTATAAACATCGTAGACAGACACACCGAGCACACCAAAGTACTCATACACACACGCACATGGGCACCCGCTGTTTAGCATCTGCTGTTATATACCTCTGTGGCCAGTCGAAGGATGAAGAGAGGCAGCCCCTCCAAAGGGGGTACATAGTTGTCAATCAGAAGGGGTAATCCAATCAGGTTTCCTTCCTGAATGGGGGTGAGGAACAAGAAAGATGGGTAAGAAATAATGGCATTATGGCTGACAGGTTTCATTTCTCTTGAGTTTCTCCAAGCCTTTTACTGGGTACAGGTTGTAGGATTGGCTCTGTGAGCCAAAAGGCTAAGCATTTAAAAAGAGCCTTGGGTCAGGAACAACTTTTGCTTCTGGATCTGCTCAGAAACAGCAGGACAGGTGACCCTAAAGAATAAGGGTAAGAGGAAGAGATTGAGCAGGTGGCACAGTTTCATTCACCCTGTGGCCTGTAAGGACTGGAATTCAGCTTTCTCTCATGGGAGAGCACTTCACCCCGGGAATAGGAACAGCATGATGGATGACAGTTTGGGTATGTCATTGCCAGTGCAAATGGGGACTGGAGAAAATGTATGATGCATGCTGCTTCTGAGGGGAGGCCAGCCTTTTGGTTCCAACCTAGGAGCTTGATTCTTATCTGAAAGCTCAAAGGCATGCAAATAGCTGCCCCACCTCATCAATTTCCAATGAGAAATAGTCTGCAAGCATCTCAGCTTTCTTCTTCAGAAACTCAACAATGTATTCTGCAAGCCCTTCCTTGGGGCCATCTTCCTCTGTCCAGCCACTTTCAGGACTGTCTAAGGCCAGCATGGCGAGGTCAAAGAGAGGAGCTGGTTCCTGGAAAGAGGAGAACATAGGGATTTGGTGGGAAGCTTGAGTGCAGCAGACCAAATTCAGTCCCAATATAAAAGCACCAAGAGAGACAGAATGCCCACTCAACATTGCAGTGTCAATACCCCTCCCTATTAACAGAACAAGGAGACAGAAGATCACTATGGAGATGATTGACAAGCACCACAAAGAGCACAATATGTGTGGCTGGTATCTATAGAACACTCTTATCAAGGTAAGAGTACAGATTCTTTTTCAGGTGCACAAAGAACAGAAACTGGCCGTGCAACAAGTCTCAGGGAGTGTGAACATACTCATGAATGTTCTTCATGCAAGCTAGAGTTAAAATAGAAACAGTAACAGATTTCTGGAAAACCTCTAGGAGACTACATGCTAAATGATATAGATCTAAATACAGCCTAGCCCGAGAGCTCCAGGTCCTAGTGAGAGATAATGTCTCAGAAACACAACAATGACAAAAACCAAGATTAAGTGATAAATCCTGGGGAACAACACAGGACATGTCCTCTGACCCTACACATATGCACACAGCATGCACCCACACAACAAGAAGGAAAAGACAACCTGAACAACTCTGAGTAATAAGAATTTCCTATCATGGAATCTTCAAGCCCAGACCATTCTAAACAATAAATAACAACCCTTTAAAAACTCTTAAAGAAAAATGGCAAAGGGGAGCTTACCAACTCATATATGAGATCAACATTATCCTCTACTAAAACCACACAAATACAATACAGAAATGACACACTAGTAACACAATCACAGACAAAAATACTTATAAATACAACTTGAGGAAATGAAATCTGGTAACATGTAACGAACCAGGGTTCATCCCACAAGTGCAAAATTAGTTTGACTCATGGAAATTAATCAATGTATTTCACTATACTAATAGTCTAAAAACAAGAAAAAGCATTTGAAAATTTTCTATACCTATTACGGAATTAGAAAAAAAAAAAAATTTCCCCAACTTCCTAAGGGCATCCACAAAAACTCTCTCCCAGCTACTAGCATATTCAATAATCACATTCAACAACCAAAGTGTGACTACTTCCCCCCAAGACTAAAAAAAAAGAAGGGTTTCCGTTCTTGCCAATTCTAGTTAGCCCAGACCATTTACAGAGAAAAATAGACTCTATATGAGCACTAACCAAACCAGCTGAGTTTAGCAAAACTGCAAGATACAACATCTACGTACAAACTCCTGTGCATTTCTGTAGCCTGTCAATAAACATCAGAAACTGAAACTGTTGCCATGTACAGCACCAAAGAAAAGGGTAAATATTTAAGCTAATAAAATTTACCTTTTCTCAAAGTTATCTACAGATGCAATACAATCTTAATCAAACTTCCAAAGGTAAAATTAAGATTTGGAACCAAACCTTGAAGGAGCTAAAATGTTACAGGTTTAGAGTAAAGTTCAATGGCAGAATGTGGGCCTACACAGCACCACAAAATAAAATAAAGAAAAAGCAAACACCCCATCCCTGTTCTAGCCATGTTTTTTGAGAATATTTCTACTTTTAATTTCAAGTAAATATACAGTAACTTGTGTAACACAAAGCATTTATTCACCTGAAAAGATTCAACCAAAAACACTTCACTGCAAATCATATGATACAGAAACTCTTAAACATACTTTGGAAAGTTTATGTTTACTAAGTTGGAAATCATTGTATAGCTCATTCTGAGAAATAGCCAGCTGCTGCTTCAGAAGTGAGAAGAAACTTACCGAAAGCCTTAGAACACCAAAATTGGCAAAATCATAAATGAGTATCTGGTAGAACAGTTCTTCACTGTAAATAAAAATGAAAAGACTTTAAGAAAAATCTATGGTTGACGGCTGAGCAGCAAGGACAAAATGGGACAAAGATGCGGCTACCTGGCCGCGGGCCTGGCTAAGGAGATCGTCTCTAAGTAAAGCACTGTGATTCCTAATGTGACTCCTGCTGGGACTCTGCAGCCATCCCCCAACCCTGGACAAGTTCAAACTCAGTCAGGCTCACCTCCTCCTCTCTAGGGCTGTAAAGGTTTCATGCCTGCAATGAAATCTAAAACACTGTTTGTCTGCTTGCTTTCCCCAGTTAACAAAGAGTTCTAGAGATTACTGTGGTAGAATATTACTGTTTATGCTGCATTTGTTAAACTCTGTGAAGCTGTGTTACTGTGCCTGGTGATTCTAATAAAGAGCTGAACGGCCAACAGCGAGGCAGAAGCAAGGGCAAATGGGGCTAGAAGGCAGAGAGAATAAATACTAGGAGAAACAAGGGAGAAGAGGAGGAGAGGAGGACATGGGGGCCAGCCACCCACAAAATAAGAAGGGACGTAAGAAAGGTAAAAGCCTAGAGGGAAAAAATAGATGGGTTAATTTAAGATAGAAATTTAAGATAGAAAAGCTGGCTAGAAACAAGCCAAGCTAAAACCAGGCATTCATGACTGAGAATGTGCCTCCATCTATGATTTACTTGGGAGCTGGGTGGTGAGCCCCTCAAAAAAAGCAAAAAGGGCCACAATATCGCTCAACAGATTAACTTCTGACAGTCTACCCTTAAACACCAGTGTGGAGTGCTTGCCTAGCTCACGAAGGCCTGGGTTTCATCCCCAGCATCACAGAAGCTGTATGGGGAACAAAGTATATGGAGCGTACAGAAAGGGCAGCGTTCCCTGAATCGTCAGAAATGGACTGCACTGATTTTTGGGGGTGTGGTGATGGAGTGGAATAAAAGATCTTGCTATATAGCCCGATCTGGAACTCACGATCATTCTTTATCTACACCTGCCAAGTAGGAGTTTGCCCCATGTCTGGAAGTGCATTGACATTTGAGTTAGGACGTTACACTGGCTGGCAAGAATCCAAGAACAGCAATTAAGTATGTATACTGAATTACTAACAAAAACCATATGCAAATCCTAGGCTATAATATAAGTATGTAAACAAAGTACTTATGAGTACAGTGTACCGTGTAGAAAGGAGAACAAGGGCGGCCAAGTATTAGGGGATGAGAGGGTTAACACAGGGAAATGACACAAGTCGCGAAAGAAGATACAAGGAGGGCTGTGTTTCTGGCTTCCATACTGGCAGGGTGTGGAATGTTCTACTTTATGAAATCACTGTGGATGGATTTTGGATTTCAGATTAAGGATGTAAGCAGCTGCAATTCTGGTACTAGCCGTGAGTGCTACTGTGAGATGAAAGAAACTGAAGACAGGCACACAGGTGAGCTGGAGAGACATGGGAGTCACACTCACATGTGCTACACGAACACTAAACACCTCTCCATGCCCCAAGCAAAAGCAGAGAGAGGAGAGTTCCCAGTAACCTAGCTCATGGCACACTGCGGCGATCTGAACGCCTGTGCTCCAACAAGGGATGCAGCTGGCAGACCAAGGCTGTAAGGGCACAACTAGAGCTATGCCCTGGACTCTGCTTTCTGGACTGCTGAGGTCAAGTACCCAGCTGTCTCATGCTCCTTCTGCAGCAGCCAGGAGGCGTTTTCACCACAATACCTTCCTCACCATGGAAATACTGCCAACTGTATGCAGCCCACATAAACCTCTTTCCTCACACTGCTTCTCGTCATGTATTTGGTCACAGAAATGAGAAAAGCAGATAACACATTAACAAATCCAAGTGCAGTGAAACTTAGCACTAGGCCAAAAAGGCTCCCGACCCAAGAATGACCCTGAATGCTAGAGAAACTACCTGTGCCGGCAGGGAGCTTTGGGACTGGGGCTGCTTCTAGATTAGAGATGGCAAACAGACTTTGAGCTCATGCACCATGTCCATGCAGAGTACAGTGTCTTCTATTTATAAGACCAAGAAGCACTCTGCTCACAGGAAGGGTTGGAATGGAAGTCATAGAGTAGGTGAGCGATACAGCGTGGACACGGGCAGCAGCACCCTCCTATATACGTCACCCATTTGAGAACACACTTACTGCAAGCTCAGATGCAACAGATTCTCAAAGTCCCTGGAAAGAATAAAGACATCTCCAGGTGTGAACAAGGCCAATGGCACTGCTGAGATTGCACGGCCCATGTTGTACAATACTCTGACATTGGCTACAATATCAGCTTTTGCTGCAGTCCCAATGCCAACACAGACACATGGCTTCCTTCTCTTGCCTTCCTGTAACCCTGCTGCACATAAGAGACACCAGGTCTCTAAGAGCACAAAGCCCTCAACACCTGGCTTTCAGCCAGTGTTACTGAATGCTGAGCCAAGGGCTGGGCTTCTCCAGTCATTTATCCCCACAAAATACCAGTCAAATTCAGTCTTAATCCCTAATTTACAGGTCAGATACATGAGATACGGCATAGAAAAGAAATTTCCAGTCATGGAACTAGAGAAAGGTTGGCCCTGCACCTGCACTCACATCTGTGACTCTAAGGCCCCAACTATCCTTTCCAGCCACCTCACCTGCTCCTCCACCCCTGCCCAGCACTGGTGCTGTCCCCAGAGACCACCCTGCCATGGTGCTGCTGCTTTCACACAGATTTACCTGAGCTTGGTGGTATTGAGGAGGTATAGCTTGGTTTGGTGCTGTGCCAAGGCCCACTGAGGGTTCACACAGCCCACAAAGGAATGGTTCCGGAGCATCTCTCGGAGAGCTAGAAACAAAGCAAAACAGAAACATGTAAGTAATGGAATCCCACTACACACCTCTTCACATCCCAGTCCTACACAAGCAAAGATGCCTCAACTAGGCCTCCTACTGAAAGAAACCAATATGGAACGACATACAGGTTGCCTCTTAAGATGGATAGAGAAGTTGCTAAAAGATTAAGGAATATATAAGAGTCAAAATGAAAGGCAAATTTGGAAGCCAGAGATGTGACAAGATTTCTGAAGCTGGCTTTACCCAGGAGTGAAAGGCTTCTCCAGAACTGCAATCGTCAGCTTGCATGGCCTCTTGACAGTGTGAACAGGAGGACAGGTAAGAATAGTTTGAAGGGGCTGGACAGATGGCTCAGTGGTTAAGAGCACTGACTGCTCTTCCAGAGGACCCAGGTTCAATTCCCAACACCAACATGGAAACTCACAACTGTCTGTAACTCCAAGAGCTGACACCCTCACACAGACATACACACAGGAGAAACAAACACAATGCACATAAAATAAAAATAAATTATATATAAGAAAGAAGAATGATTTGAAATGGGGAGTCTGACAGACTAATATTCCATAGCTGGAGTGAAATTCTAAGAAGTACACACTGCGCATAAAGGGAAGCAGTACCTGTGTCCATTCTCCAACCGCCTGATGCCTTTTTGTTGCCAGTAAAGGAAAAACAACAACCACAACAAAAAACCCAAACCAAACCCCTGACATCCAGAGTGTGCAGCCATAAATTCATCCTCACATGCTTTACAGGCAGAAACAATACAGACAGACTGCCTGAGAACTCTAATGGAGATACAGGTCTGAACTAACATCAGGCTTCAAGGAATCCCCAAGAAAAAGTACTAGCAATTAACATGTATCTCTCCCTCTCCCCCCCCCACCCTGTGTGTGTGTGTGTGTGTGTGTGTGTGTGTGTGTGTGTGCATGCGTGTGTGCGTGCGTGCACAAGTGTGATAGAAATTAAAGAGGAATAGGGACCCCAGTATCGGAATCCAAACACAAGCACAGGAGACCTGCAATGGCTGGAGACTGAGAACACTAGCAAAGAACAGACTATATTCAGAAGGCTTGAAAATTAAGCAATTAGGCCATGACTGAGGGGAAGGAAGGACACACCTGCAGACATCAAGTGGACTGAAAAGAGTCTTACACCGAGAAATGAGTAGCCCTGAAACAACAGTAACACTGAAGCAACAGGCCAGACGTTAGCGGCTACGGAAACTCTTACAACCCAGCCCAGAAAGGCAAAGAGAAGACATGAGGACAGCTAAGCAGCATGAAAAACAAAACTTAAGTCCAAAGGAGGGTTGGGATGGGATGGCGCTAGTATCTGAAAATACTCAACAATATCCTAGAAAGATGAGAAATGTCAGACCTCAGTTCTAGGAAATACTGCCAACTGTATGCAAGAACTCCTGGGGAGTGGGAACTAAAGAGTCCTCAAGAAAAGGGAGGGTACCATGAGTAATAAATGTTGGATTCATGGTGAATTTCCAACAGAAGTCGGAAAACCAGAGACTGCTACACCAAGAAAAAACAATTACCAACCTGGAATTTAAACAAAAACAAAAACAAAAAAAATCAAAAATGAATTTGAAAAAACAAACTCAACTTGTCATGCTGTTGCTAATATATTTGTGAGTTTTCACCGTTACACATGCAATTATACCCCATGAAGAAACTTGCTTTGTTCCATTTGGAATAAGCATAAGCACCCCCCCCCCCACCTGTCCACTGGAAACTCCTTATCTTTACAAGATGTTCTGAGTAGGTGGAAATGATTATTTTTAAAGCTGGGGAACATCAAATAATCTAGAATAATAAGCCACTGGAGAAAGCAGTATAATCCCTTGAAAGGAGGCCAGAAAGTTCCTAAGAGGAATTTTCACAGACTCTCTAACCATCTCCTGCTCCTGGAGTGAGAGCCAGCCAGCAGGAAGGCAGAATCCATGTCAGCTGACCCAGCACAGGGCCTTTTCACCAGACTTCAAGGGCCTGTATTTACCCTACCCAAAATGTTCCTCCAGCACTAAAAGGTTTCCCCATGTGTTCTCCTCCATTCTGCAAAGACCAAAATGGACAGAAGCTATTGACTATCAAAGCTAAACCATACACCCTATTTCAAAACTGAGACCATAGGTCTTGACGTGTTCTCAGCACCAACAGATACAGCTAAGCTAAGAAGGGTCCTAATGCAGAGGCCTCGCCTCTCAGGCCTCAGGGGGTGGGGCAGGGCCGGGTTCTGATTATTTACCTCTCTTTCTGGCACAGGGTTTCTTTCATTCTGCCTGATGAAGCTGCAAGGGTCATTAAACAATCTTTGCAACCCCATGCATCTCACTCGAAGCATGGTGAAATACACTGCACAAAGTCATTAACTAACATCATGTGACAAATAATTAACTGATACTGTGGCACATCAGCCCTGTGATCCCCAGGTTAATGGTGTCAGCACCTGATCAGAGACTGACTGTTTACCAAAGATAACGCACTGACCCGACTTTGCCTTTAAGCATCAGGAGAGCCTCACTGTGCTTGGCTGTTCTTTGTTGTATTGTGGTTTATTTTTTATTCTGTTTTTGACATGAAGTCCTACTATGTTGTCTCTGCTGGCCTAGAACTCCTAGGCTGAAGTGATCCTCCTGTCTCAGTTTTCACAGTGGTGGGGACTAAAGACCACTCTGCCAGGCCAGTTTTAGAGTGTTCAGATACTTCATGTTTTTCCTCTCCTCACATCTTCATCTTTCCTTTCTTCATCTCTTCAATAGGAGGTGGAAACATGTGCTCTCTCCAAACACTATCTGAGAATCAAGTTAGACAGCATACATGGATATGCATTTTTAGGTCGACTAGAGTTATCATTTTGGCCTCAGCAAGACTCTAAATAAATCTGACCACACTTGATATAGGTGGATTTTATCCTGCACTGAACGGTTTTATTAGTTAAAAATATCACTGAAATCATCTTTACTGATCCTAAACAATGAGGGAGATTATTTAAAACCACGATGAGGAGAGCTGCTGAATAAACCAAGCAGCAGCCCACCTTTCTTACATGATTTAAAATTGCTCTAAGAGCTCCCGGGCTTGGAAAGTAAACCAGGGAAAGCGCAACCACACACATTTCGTGGAAATAAAACTCAAGAGCCAACTGGCAACACATACAGTGGGCAGAAGTCCAGCCACAGGAAGATGCTTGCATCACTTGTCATGAGGACAGGACAAGAGAGGGACAGGGTGGGGGGACAGTGACAGACATACAGACACAGAGCAACATGTGAAAGGGCAGTTCAGGCCTTCCTGTGTGCCCGGACAACGGTGACAGAGGACGTAAGAGGCTGACTCGGAGCAGCTGTCAGGGTTCAGGGTTAGTGCGGACGGTACTAACTTGCTTCTGAGCTATATGATCTTTTCAAACAGTAATCCAGGGCCGATGTGGGGACAGACCCAGGAGGCAGAAGCAGAACTGAGAACTCTAGGCTAGTGCGGGCTACAAACTGAGCTCTGGACTAGCCTGAACTATACAGTAGAACCCTGTCTCAAAACAAAACACAGGAGCGGCAATGCAGGCGATCACCATTTCTACTCTATAATACTAAAACTGATTTATTTTCATTTTTTACATTTATTTGTGTGTGTCTGTGGAGGGGGTGGTCACATACATACCACAGCACACATGTGGATCTCAAAGGACAACTTTTAGGAGTTAGTTTCCTCTTTCTTTCAACCATGTGGGTCCCATGGATCAAAGTCAGATCATCAAGTGTGGTACTTTAACCCAGGGCGCCATCTTGTAGTGCTTTAGGGTTTACTCATGACAGACTCGAACACAGAGCTGCCACCTGGAGCCTGCACAATACTCCCACTTGGCACACAAGTTCCTCATAGGTGTGCAATGTTGCTGTGAGGGCACCACGGCCAAACTCCTTACACGTGTAATACTGGCCCGGTCCTACACTCGCTTCTAAAACCTTTCGGACAGTTTTCTGTTAACAGGGACCAGGTTGAAGTGAGGCACTCAACTACTCTCAAAAGCTGTCAGGGTATAAAAATACCCCGACTTCTTTCCAAGTGTCTTACTGGTTACTTATAACCAGGCATTGATCTTCTAGGATACACCAGTCTCACACTTTGAGGCACGGAACAGCTAAGTCACAGTGTGAGGTCACATGGAGGGAGTCCAGGGGCATGACCTGTCAACAACTCTGAGCTAAGGACGCCCCATCTGACAGAATGCTGCTCATTCATGATGCTGCTTTTAGCAAAAGCAGAAACAAAGCAGAAGTGACTGCAATGGCTAGGAATACCACTTAATTCTGCTTAAAGCCCCTCCCTTGCCCTTGAGAACGCCTTCCGTGTAGGGAAAAGGACCTGTCCCTGCAGCATGTGGCATGGACAATAGGAGTGCTTTCTGCACTCCCAACCCCGCATGCCACACACATCGCAGCCACGCACTTACGTACTCTCATGGCCTCGCTCATTAACTTCTTCCTGGAGACTCAAAACACTGGTGAGGTTAATGATCCTCCTCCGGGGGTGACAAGCAGCAGTCATTTCCTTCCGGGAGTCGTTTTCCATCATCTCCACATCAGAATCTTCCCGATGTCTCTTTCTACAATCAAAGGAAAGAACTGACAGGTCATTATTTTCCCATTATACTTTTAGTTTTCTGAGACAGGGTTTCTCTGTGTAGTCCTGGCTGTCCTGGAACTTGGCCCTGTAGACCGGGCTGGCCTCAAAACTCAGAGATCCTCCAGCCTCTGCCTCCTGAGTGCTGGGATTAAAGGTGTGTGCCATCACTGCCCAGCTCCATTTTATTTTTTAGTTAAGGCAGGATATGTGCTCAACTCAGAGAAAGGAGCAGCTTCTGGTACCACTGGCCACTTCCACATGCTGTGCTGGGGCAGGACAGCAGCCGTCCTGTGTCACACTACTTATCTGACAACCCTCAGATCTCAAGGGCCTTGAGCAAGTAAACTGACCTTGTCAAGCCTCATTCACTCATGAATCATCCCAAGATCTGTCCGTCCGTCCATCCATCCATCCATCCGATATTGATCTGAACCAACTACATAGAGCAGTGAACACATTAAAAAAGGAAAGCCCTCATGCTTACTTTCTAGTGGGAAAGTTAGCAATAGAAAAACTTTCAAAATCCAATTCTAAATGCTTAATTAAAAAGTTATTTTGTATATGGCTGTTTTGCCTGCATGTATGTCTGTGTACCACATGCATTCTTGATGCCTATAGAGGCCAGAGAGGGCACTGAACCTCCTGGGAGTGGAGTTACAGACAACTGTGACCCACCATGTTCTAGGTGCTAGGAACCATGGGTCATCTGTACCTGGATTATCAGTAAGAACATCCAGTATCCCAACTGCTGAGCCATCTTTCTAGTTCAAGAAAAGTTTTAATGGCAGATGCTAGGAAGAAAATACACGGTCACATAATAGCCTGGTGGGAATAGAACAGGGAAGTGATCTTTCTGTGTAAATGGAAATGTGGTGGTTTGAGTGAAAATGACCTGAGGCTCATACATTTGAATGCTTGGTTTCCAGTTAGTAGAACTGTTTGGGAAAATTGGGAGATAGGGCCTTGTTGGAAGAGGTGTCTCAATGGGGATGGGTTTCGAAGTTTCAAAAGCCCACAACAGGCCTCGTCTCTCTCATTCCGCCTCCAATTTGTAGATCAGACATAAGCTCTCAGCTACTCCTCCATTACCATGTCTGCCTGCCAACTGCCACGCTTCCTTCTATAATGGTCATGGACTCACCCTCTGAATGATAAGCAAGCCCGTAATTAAATGCTTTCTTTTATAAACTGCTTTGGTCATGGTGTCTCTTTATACCAACAGAAAAGTAACCGAGACAGAAAGCCTTTGGGAAAAGGTGACATTTGAGCTGAGACATGAGTGACAAGAGTGGGGTCTTCTAGACTGAGGAACACCAAGGGCAGTAAAAGGATCTAAGAAGGCCAGCCGGTCCAGGCCAGCCACAAGAGTCATGTGGTACAGTACTGCAAGGTGAGAGTTCGGTTATCATCCTGTGTGCAACAGAAAGCCCTGGGAAGGCTTTCAGGAGGAGGAATATAACCCTATTTTTGCTTTAAAGTTTTTTTGACTACTCTGTCAATAAATAGCACTGAGCTCCCCAAATGATGAACAAATGGAATAATTCCTTGGCAGGGTATGAGCATTAAGTAGATAATACATATAAAGTACCCATGCTTGGGAAACACCTACATCATTTTATTCTCTGGAGAAGCTTCCTTAGAAGATGCCGTTCTTGATGGCACCTCTAAGACAGCATGCACCTCAAGCAAGTGATGTTTAAACTGAGCACTGGGTCACTACCAGCACCTCATGAGCCTCAGGGGGACTCAGGGTTTGGGAACTTGTTAGAGCATGCACTGGAAATGCTCAAGGTTTAAGACATTTCTATTTCTATAGCTCTTACACTCTTTTCCCATGGGCTTATAAACTTCAGGGAATTCTGTAAAGTGGGCTCTTTGGAAGGGAGCAGCAGCAGCTGTGATGAGGTTGGAAGAGTCATTTTAGGCTTTTCTCTTCAGTCCTCTTGGATGTCAAGGGTTTGTCAAAATGCTTTATTAGGGCTGGAGAGATTGCTCAGAGGTTAAGAGCACTGGCCACTCATCCAGAGGCCCTGAGTTCAATTCCCAGCAACCACATGGTGGCTCACAGGCATACATAATGGGATCTGGTTCTCTCTTCTAGTGTGTAGACAACATATATGCATGCAGAACACTGTATATGATAAATAAATAATAAACTCTTAAAACAAGGCCACAGTGTGTACCAGTCTAGTCGAGGGAACCTTCTAGATAGAAGACAGTTTTAGTGAGGGACAAAGGAGGCCACACCTGGGGTTGCCTGGACTGGAAGTGGCTGCTGCTTTCTGGGCTGAGTCCTTCTCCAAGTTCTGGCTGGAGGCAGCTGCTTCAGCGGGGACTGGGAGCTCCATCATCTCCTCGTCCTTTGGCATGTCAGTCCTGTCCCCTTGGACAGGGTCCTGGGGCGGGCTGGGCAGAACCTTGCTCACAGGCTGGAGAAACGCGTCAAGCTTCTGGTCCCGGGAGTCTGTGCGGACCATCTGGTAAGCATAGACCTTGTCACCGGTCCCGCTAGTAGATGAGGTAGTCACACCTGCTGTGGATTTAATCGCCTCCCCAGAGGGTCCAGCAAGTCCTGGAAGCAAGGTCTGTTTCGAAAGAGAAGACAGAAGAAAGGGCCAGACTTTAGCACATAAATATTCAGATTCCCAAAAAAGAACAGTACTGCATGAAGACACCAGAGCCAGACAGAGTTATATCACAGTTATCAGAACAGAAGCCAATTCCATTAAAGGGTTACAAAATGTTGATGAGCACAACATTCAAAAATTAAGCAAAGTTCTCATAATCTTAAAACTAGGTTGAAATGAAGATTGTATTTTATTTTTTATGATAAAATATATATAGCATAAAACACACCACTTTAAACTATTTTTAAGCTAGAACGCCATGGCAGTGAGTACACTCACACAGCTGTTCATCCATCTCTACAACTCTTCGCCCCTCCCAATGCACGCTCGACTTCCATCCTCCCCCCGCATCCCAGGCCCCGGCAACTACCATTCTACTGTTTGTTTGCTCTTTTAATCTGTCAGGGGACTGACCCCAGGCCTCTCCCATGTTAAACAAGTACTCTACCACTGAACTGTATCCTCAGAATCCTACCCAGCAGAGGAAACCCCAGGTCCCAGATTCCAGTGACCAAATACCAATCCCACTGTGAGAGACCCAGCGGAGTCCACTGACCTCCCCAAGACTCACTGTGATGGAGGGTGACATGTCTGTGCCTCCCTCAAAAGGCAAAATGTTCAACAGACATCTTGGTGTTCTTAATTTAAACACAGGGACAGAAAGACGGGGACAAAGGCCAGCAGTGGATGATTCTGATGCAGCCAACCTGGATTCCAGTGCAATGTACCCTGCTGTGGGTGCAGGAATGTCTCACTCAGGTTCAAGTTTCCCTGTGTGTGCTCTCACTGCCCAGCTGCTGCCACCCCATGCCACCCCATACACCCACACAGAAGTGTGCCAGTGATTTGCCTCCTTGCCACCAAAAAGAAGGAGGACACATGGACAAACCTAACAAAGGACATTCTCAGATGAAGAATTACTGGTGTAAAATGAATGGCAGGGGCAGGGTGATAGGTATTTGGCAAACTGTAAGTTGTGAGTCAGGATGTTCTGAGCCAAATCAACAATGAAATGAATGGACTTAACACCACTGAACAGCACACGTGGTCAAAATGCCTCACACACTGAATTCTGTTATGTCTTTTTTAGCCATAGTTTGTAACATTAAACATCACTTTTTTGGAGTAGGAGAATTTACAACACTGTGAGAGAGAGCCACTGGAAGTATAAAAACAAAGGTATGATTTTTTTTTCTTTTGAGGGATCAAACTATAATTTAAAAAATTCACAAATAAAAAGATTCTAGGCAATTAAGCCTGGCATTGGGGGCACACGCCTTTACTCCTAGCACTTGGGTGGCAGGAGCAGGTGGATCTCTGTGAGTTCAAAGCCAGCCTGGTCTACAGAGTGAGTTCCAGGACAGGCTTCAAAGCTACAGAAAAACCCTGTCTCAAAAAAAAAAAAAAAAGATTCTAGGCAAAAGACTGTTTATGAGAGACTGAGAAATGGCTCAGCAATTACTAGCTATTCTTCCAGAGGACCTGGGTTCAATTCCCAGCACCCACATGGGAACTTACTACTGTCCGTATCTCCAGTTCTGGGGAACCTGACACCCTCACACAGACACACATGCAGGCAAAACACCAATGCACATAAAATAAATTAATTATAAAAAAAAGAATGTTTTGCATCTGAATACAGTTATACCTCTAAATTTCCAACTCAAAGACAATATAGAGGACTGGAGAGATTTAATAACACCACAGAGAAATAATCAGCCAATCCAAATGTACATTATGCTACAGGAAACCTAGAGAAGTCAACAAGAACAACAATTTTAAAAAGGGGGAGCCGGTGGTTTTTTAAATCTGTGTATGGGTGACAGTGCTTGGTGCCAACTGTGACAGCCTGAGTCAATCCCTGGAAGTCATAGGCTAGAAGAACTCACTCCTGAAAGTTACCTTCGGATCTCCACATGCTCCCCATAGTACATGTGCACAGCCCCCTCTACACACACACACACACACACACACACACACACACACACACACACACACACACACACACGTAATGAAAGGGATAGCTCAATTCAAAGGGACTTGGAAGGCAGAAGCAGCAGAAGGATCAGAACTTCAAAGTCCCTCAGCTACGAGCAAATTCAAGGCCAGCCTAGGCTATGAAACCCTGTTTCCCACCCATCCACCCTGCTCCTTCCTATCTATCTATCTATCTATCTATCTATCTATCTATCTATCTACCTACCTACCTACCCTATCTCTATCTATCTATCTATCTATCTATCTATCTATCTATCTATCGAGAAAGAGTCAAGATTTAAAAAATGTAACAAACAAATATTATGACTGGAACATAACGAGATACAGATTTAACACAGCTGGTATTAAACAGACTTTTCAATAATTAAGACATTTGAACATAGACTAGTAAATGTTATCACTATTAATTTTATTAGGAATAGCATTTATATTAAGAAACTTTTTAGATGTATATTGAAGTTTTAAGGAAGAGATAATTGTCTAAAATGTGCTTTCAGATATATTTTTCCTTTCACTAAGCAAGATAGGAATAGCTAAGCCGGTAGGGCAAAAGTATGATGTTGTTAAAGCTGGGTAACAGGTACATGTACTATTTTATGAGTGCTTAGAAATGTGCATAAATATTAAAACAAAGTAACAGCTCTATTCAAAATGGAACACCTTTCTTGGAAGACAACACAATTCAGAAGAGGGGCTGGGAGGATGGCTCAGTGGTAGGAACATCTGCTGTGCAAGCATGAGGATCTGATTCAAATGCCCAACTCAAGTCTAACCTGGCTGCAAGCACCTATTCCCCAATCCCTGGGGCAGAGACAGGCAGATACTCAGCCCACTTGCCAGCAAGCCTTGTTCAGAGAGCATCAGTTCAGGGAAATCCAGTCTCAAGGCAATAAAGAGATAGAAAAATAATTCAACATCCTCTGGCCTCTGTGTACAAGTGTGTGGATGCATGACCTGCACACATGTGCATGGTATATTCATTCTCTCCCTCACATACACACATAAATCCCAGAGAAATGTTACTGGGGGAAAAAAAAAAAAAAACTATCAAAGTAATACAAAGACATTTCAAAATTACAACAACAAAAAAATCTGCATTCTCATGATGTAGAACACATGTGAAAGCAGCAAAGGCCCAGAGAGACAGTGGAGGTAGATGCCCTCACCTGGGTGAAATACATCCTGGACGAATTGGAGCCCAACAGCTTGCCCTCAATGTGCTGCTGCACACGCTCCAGGATACTCTCCTCATGCAGAAAGTGAACTTCATGCTTGGTGGGGTGCACATTGACATCTACATTCTGGGGGCTGATCTCCAAACTGACATGAAGAGAGAAAGAGCACAAAAGATGGGGAAAATCTACATGTGGTAACTAGACAACACGGAGAGGCCCAATCAGCACTGCCTCAAACTTCAAGATCGAGTCAGAGAGACCGAATGCCATCTCTGATACTAAGGAGCTGTGTGGCTTCCAGGGAAAGCGCCACCTTTCTTGGCCTTAGTTTCATTTCTAAAGGGATACAACAGCTCTCCTCTTCTCACTGCACAGATTTACAGTGGGAACTAAGTCTACACAGGGCACCCTACATGTGTATGACAGTTATTACAGATCAGCTGTCAGCTCTCTGGAACTGTTGGATTGTGATCTCAGGCAAGTACCTAGCTCCTCTGAATGTTTTCTCAGCTTTAAAGATAGAATAACTGTCAAACTGTCCTCTCTTCATTTTTTCAGGGGGAAGAAAAAGGCACAAAAGAACTTGTCGTCAACTCAGAGCTCTTACCCCTGCTCCAAGGCCATCTTTAATGGCTTACAGATAATGAAGCTTTGTGATATGAAGCTCTGTCAGTAAAGGTCACTACAGGAATGACAGAAAGGATTTCCTAAGCCAGTTTTGGGAGCAAGTCCATCAGACTGCTTGCACACAAAGCAGGCCACAGTCATTTCTTCTTGGGCAGTGCGCCCCACAGCAGTTCCTCAGTATGGAGATCTGCCTCATCCACTTCTCCCTGGTACAGCAAGCCACAGTCGCATTCCTTCACCAGGGGCCTTATCTCGGCACCGGCACCAGGGTGGTGAAGGACGGAAGGCAAAGAGGCTCTATTAATACCTTAGCCCCAGGGAATAGCTGATCTCTGCACCTGTTTTTCCTGTCACTCATCTCCTACTATTCAACTCCCTGATTTGAATTTGGTATGCAATTTTTTTTCATTAAACTTTCCCTGTTCTGTTGCATGATTCTTATTTCCTGTTTAGATCCTGCCTAGTACAAAGACAGATCACGTTGATGACACTGCGGATTCATTACCCAGCAAGGAAACACGTGATAAGAGCGAACAACTGCACATTAAATCTAAAAACAATTTCAGTCTATGACCATGACACCCTGAACATACCTGATCTCACCTAATATCCATTCTGAACCATGGTTCTTACTTACTCCTCCACTCAGTGAGATAAGAACAAAGAAAATTTTTTTGGAAACAGGGTCTTTTTACACTGGCTTGGAACTTAAAATTCTACAAAAACGCTGGGTTTATAGGAGTGTTCCAGAAGGCCTAGTTGAGAATGAACTTTCCACAATAGTTTCTGCCAGAAAGATCTCATGAATTGGGCCTTTGGGTAGCCTTGTTGCAAAAAGAATAATTGTACTTTGGATGCTGGTTTTTAAAAGAGGCTTTTTCAGACAAGTAGAACAAGAAACAAAGAGAGACCCTGACTTTTTTCTTTTTTAAAGTACTATAGGGTTTGGTCTGAATAAGGCAAGCTGTAAACTATGTATGATAACTGAAACGTGACTGACAAATTATTTAAGTGAGCCACAGGGATCTGCCAAGCTAAGACAAGAACCCTACAGGAAGACAGGTAGGTAAAGGTGGTTACTACCCAGGCCAACCAACCAGAATCCACATAAAGATGAAAGAAGAAAACCGATCCCAGAAATGTGCCTTCTGACTTCCACGTGTTCCATGCCCCATGCTCACTTTTCCCCCTCCCTCTCCTCTTAGTTAAATAAATAAAAAATCCTTTAATATGTTTAAAGACAAATTAAAAAAAAAAAACCCTTTCATATGCTAAAGACAGGCAGGATGACACCAGCAGGAGCAACCACAGACTTCCTAAGTAGAACTGTCATTTTCCTGTGGGGAGGGACAGAGCATCGGTCACCAGCAGTGCGCAGGAGCTGCCTTGGCCGAACACTGCTAGGCATTCTCTTTCACGGAGGGACACTGAGGGGTCTCAGAGATGCTACATTACCTGAGGTACAAGAATGGGTGCGTGTTTTTGGGCAAATAAGCTGCATATACAGTTTCTATGGCTTTTCTCAAGGCAGCTGATTCTACCAGCCGGTCTGAAAAAGAAAAGGAGAGTAGCCAGTTCAAAACTGTCCTTCAGGATGAGGTCACAGGTGCATACTCACACATGGTCAGGAAGTCACCTTGCACAGACACCTCTGGAGTGACAACTTTATCAGATGCCCAGGAACAAGCGTTCCCTTTGTGCCACCACTCTCCAGCATCTCACCTCAGGCTTGCTGTCCCTCCTCTCATCCAAGCGGCAGAAAGAGTGACAGGGTACCCAGTTCGGCCCCTTCTCCCCTCCCATCAGCTTCTGTAGATTAGCTTTGCTATCTTTGGACCTCAGCAG